>NC_060119.1:1111566401-1112816401 GCF_021461395.2 Schistocerca americana
GTAATATTGCATTTGCTTTGCTAATTTAGATTTACTGCTCCTAGCTTTGCCAATTTGTATTTTTTGTCATTGCTGTTTGTGTTAATTGTTTTGTGCTGCTTCATTGCCTCATCCCTTAGTTTATGCATCTGAGCTCAGTAGATTTAAGTTAGCTTAAGAGGGAGTAGGCTATATAAGAGAACGAGTTGTGATGAATTGGAAGAAATGCATTGAGAAGCTATAAGAAAATGGTTTGGCCAAAAAAGGATTTTGAAAGAGGATGTGAACAAAAAAGTAGGGTTTAGGGACAACAGGTTTAGGTAGGATTTTCTTGGAAATAAATGATGAGGTAAGATAATGGAAAATAAATAATGATATAAGAAATATGTGAACATACAAATACAGAAAGCATGCTTGGATAGGACTTTTTTGTTGGAAACAAATGTTGAAATAGGAGGAAAGATCTATGGAATGAAGTTTTGGGTTCGATTGCAGTACCAAATGTTACACTGAAAACGAACGCTGTCCTTTCCTTTCGTGTTATTCCGCTATGTGTTTGTGTACCCTTGTGTATTTGTGTTGTTCGTGTCTTTATGTGTTTAACTGATAAGAGTTATGTTGTAGAATTTTTCTAATAATATGTTATTTACTTTGTAAAGATGTTTGGACATTATTTATTCTGTTCTGTTTTAATGCTCATGTGTGAAATTAAGGTTTCGAAACTATTCTCATTATTTTATTTATTTACATATGTCATAATTCCTGTAACACTGATGTATCTGTTTATTTCTATTCTTTTGTAAAGCCTGTACTACTACAAATGTTATCTGTATTATTATGTTCTTTAATGATGTATTTTGTACCTTTGTTATTGTATTCTCATGTTATAAAATTGTGATTGACACCGGTTCATCAAATTAAGTAACTTGTAAGCATTCATTTCAGTGCACACATTTCTGTTGGTCATAACATATGCACAATATGTGAGAAGTTGAGACTGTTAGTGTTTGCACATGTGTTAATAATTCAGCAAGGGACTAGTTAACAGCATTGCTGGTTCGAAGGACAATTCCAAAAACTTTGTGAGTGCACAGGTGGTGGCTTATGGACTAGCTATATTCTCCGCAAGGCTCTTTGATGGTGATTATGCACCTGTACGGTCACAACAGGCGGCTGCTGGCCGTCTCTACAAGGACTACAGTGGGTCTGCATCTTTGATGGCCCACCGATACCATTATTTCTACAAGGACTGCAGTGGGTCTGCACCTGTGGTGGCCCAGCAGTACCGTAATCTCTACCAGGACAACAGTGGGTCTGCTCTGTGATGACCTACCTACCAATATTCTTCAAAACTTCGACTGACTCTGCTGTGGGTTTGCTCTGTTGTGGCCCATTATCTGTCTGCTTGTCAAGAGTCAGCACTGTCTTTCCTTTGGAAGGACAACACTAGTTCTTCAAGACTGCATGGAAATCCACTACTGTGTGCATTTTCTTTTACTGCTCAGACTTTGTGTGTAAAATTGTAATTAATACTGTGATGAATGATCAGGACTGTCTTTATGGACTGTGAGGAAATCTTTGCTTTTGACCAGCAGTGTATCAATAAGTGTGTGAATTTGATTTCTTTGTTATTGTAATTATGAAAAAATTTTTGAAATCTGTATTGGCCACTGCCCAAAACAATTTGTAAAATTTTTTATGGGGAGCATGGGGGCTGTGTAAGTAGGCTGTTTAGGTTTTTATGTTGGTAACGCCATGTAGCGCTCTATATGAAAATCACTGACTGTGCTGTTGCAGTCTGTGGCTGGTTTGCATTGTTGGAATATGCTATTGTAGTGTTGGGGAGTTGGCTGCTAATAGCGTGTAGCGTTGCGCAGTTGGTGGTGAGCCGCCAGCAGTGGTGGATGTGGGGAGAGGAATGGCGGAGTTCTGAGAGCGGATGATCTGGACGTGTGTCCATCAGAGACAGTAAATTTGTAAGACTGGATGCCATAAACTGCTATATATATTATGACTTTTGAACACTATTAAGATAAATACATTGTCTGTTCTCTACCAAAATCTTTCATTTTCTGACTATGCCTATCAGTAGTTAGTGCCTTCAGTAGTTTGAATCTTTTATTTAGCTGGCAGTGGTGGCGCTCGCTGTATTGCAGTAGTTCGAGTAACGAAGATTTTTGTGAGGTAAGTGATTTGTGAAAGGTATAGGTTAATCTTAGTCAGGGCCATTCTTTTGTAGGGATTACTGAAAGTCATATTGTGTATCGCTAAAAATATTGTGTGTCAGTGTAGTGTTGATCAGAATAGGTAAAGAGCGAAAAGTCTGAGTACGTTCAGTTCTGCTCAGCTGTTTGAAAATCAAATAATGTAAGAGGTTTATCAGCACAGTAATTCATTAATTTTTCTTGGGGGACGTTTCATAAGGTGACGGGCTTCGGTTCATTGGTAGATTACTGGGAAAATGGAATCAATCTACAAAGGAGATTGTTTACAAAGCACTTGTGCAACCCATCTCAGAATATTGCTCAGGTTCGTGGGACTCAAGAGAAATAGGTTTCACAGGGTATACTGAACGAATGCAAAGAATGGCAGCACGAAGAGTCACCAGTACATAGCGATTTAAAGTGGATCGAACACATAAAAATAATCGTACCTAATGCAGTACCAGGCTGAGATTCATCGGAAAAATTCTCAGGAAATTTAGTCCCATCACTCCTCCGAACAATACCTGGGGTCCTATCAGATAAGATTCATAGAGGAAACAGGCAAGACCCACAGAAAACCAGCACGTTTCGTTACAGGTTCATTTTGTAAGCGGAAAAAGAGTCTAGCAGGTGCTCAGACAACTTCAGTGGCAGACGCGGGAATTGAGGCGTTCTGCTTAACGCTGCGGTGCTCCGATAGAGTTCTGAGAGGTTACGTTCCTAGAAGTCAAACAAAATATTACTTTCTGCTAGGCATATTTCGCGTAAAGACCATGTCGGTAAATTTAGAGATATTCGAGCTCACACAGAGACTTACCAGCAATTGTTCTTTCTGCGATTCATTTAGAGCATGTTGTATCCATTGGACTGAAGAATCGTGAAAGAAGGTTGTATACGTCGAAGACGCCTGGAGCTGCCAGTAGGTTCCAGATAGGTTTACACTGAGATGGCAAAAATCACGGGACAGCAATATGTACATCTACAGATGGCTGTAATATCACATATGGAAGGTCTAAAAGAGCTGTGCATTGGCGGAGATATCATTTGTACTTAGGTAAAAATAGAAATGAGCGTATGGCATCGTTGGCAGGGAGGCCCCATTCGGGGAAGTTCGGCCGCCGATTGCAAGACGTATTATTTCATTCGACACCGCATTGGGCAACTTGCGAGCCGGTGATGAGGATGAAATGATGATGGGGACAATACAACACGCAGTCCACGAGCGGAGAAAATCTCCAACCCGACCGGAAATCGAACCCGGGCCACTTGCATGGGAGGCGAGCATGTTACCAACCAGCTTAGCAGGCGGACTACTTCGGTGATTCATGTGAAAAGGTTTTCGACGTGATTATGACCACAAGACGGAAGTTGAGAGACTCTGAAGGCCGGTTTGTAGTTGAAGATAGACACATGGAACATTCCATCGTTAGGGAATTCAATTTTCCGAGAACCACAGTGTCAAGTGTGTGCCAAGTATACCGAATTTCAGGCATTACCTCTCACCATAGACAATACAATAGGTAACGGCCTTCCCTTAACGACCGAAACCAGTGGCGTTTGCGTAGAACTGCCAGTGTTAACAGATGAACAACACTGCATGAAATAGCTGGTGTGGGTGTGGGCTGTGTTTACGTGGAATGGACTGGATCCTCTGGTCCAGCTAGGCTGATCATAGACTGGAAATGGCTGTGTTGCAGCCATTCATCGACTTCATGCGAACAAACAACGATGGAATTTTTATGGATGACATTGCGCCGTGTTATTGGGCCACAGTTGTTTGCGATTGGTTTGAAGAACATTTTGAATGATTTGGCCACCCAGATCACCTGGCATGAATCCCTTCGAATATTTACGGGACATAATCTAGAGGTCAGTTTGTGCACAAAATCCTGCACCAGCAACGTTTTCGCACTTATGGACCTCTATAGAGGCAGCATGACTCACTGTTTCTACAGAGGACTTCCAAAGACTTGTTGAGTCCCTGCCACGTCGAGTTGCCGCACTAGGCAGGGCAAAAGCAGGTCCGACACGATGTTAGGAGGTATCCCTTGAATTACATCACGTCAGTGTAGGTTGGTAAGAGAGAGGTTTCGAAACTAGATTATAAATTTCTGCCAAGCTAGTAGTTTTCACCATTCACCGTGCTTCCCCCAGGTGGTCGACGGAGTGTTTACACATTGTTGTGATACAGAATTTGCCTTTAACGTCACGTAATGTAACTATACTTCTTAGACCATGATATTGGCGCAACTCTGTGGATATCTCTTAAGAAGACTGTTGGCAGTGTAACGCAGTGATGTTCTTTGGGATGAAACCGGTCGTGACATAGTAGAATGCCGGAAAATTAATTTAGTACACCCTTTCAGAGATTTCTAATCTACTCAAGATTTATTGTTGCAACAGTGCATATGGAGTACATTACATGATGATATTTACAGCCGCACGGGATTAGCGGAGCGGTCTCGGCGCTGCAGTCATGGACTGTGCGGCTGGTCCCGGCGGAAGTTAGAGACCTCCCTCGGGCATGGGTGTTTGTGTTTGTCCTTAGGATAATTTAGGTTAAGTAGTGTGAAAGCTTAGGGACTGATGACCTTAGCAGTTAAGTCTCATAATATTTCACACACATTTGAACATGATATTTACAGATCAATAGCACACGCGGTGCTGACAAGGGAACCTCCCCATCACACCCCCCCTCAGATTTAGTTATAAGTTGGCACAGTGGATAGGCCTTGAAAAACTGAACACAGATCAATCGAGAAAACAGGAAGAAGTTGTGTGGAACTATGAAGAAATGAGAAAAATATACAAAATGAGTAGTCCATGCGCAGATAGGTGGCAACATCAAGGATACTCTCAATGTAAGAGCGCCGTGGTCCCGTGGTTAGCGTGTGCAGCTGCGAAACGAGAGGTTCTTGGTTCAAGTCTCCCCTCAAGTGAAAAATTTTTCTTTATTTTCCCAAAATTATGACCTGTCCATTCGTTCATTGACGTCTCTGTTCACTGTAATAAGTTTAGTGTCTGTGTTTTGCGACCGCACCGCAAAACCGTCCGATTAGTAGACGAAACGACGTGCCTCTCCAATGGGAACCGAAAACATTTGATCGCAAGGTCATAGGTCAACCGATTCCTCCACAGGAAAACACGTCTGATATATTCTATACGACACTGGTGAGGGCATGTGCGTCACATAACAGGAATATGTTGTCGACCCACCTAACTTGTACACTTGGCGAATGGGTAAAAAATTTCTTCTACATTGCCCGGTTTAGGTTTTCTTGTGGATGTTAGAATTACTCCCAAAAAAGTGATGAAAACATAAGAGTTTGTCACATAAACTGCAACAAATGAATCCAACAGTTTCACAGTCGCACAATTTTCCCTGTGCTCTGTCAAAACATGTTTTTAACGTTTTCAAATTTTTCCGTGTGTAGACCGTCAAATCCTGCATATGTCCAAGCAAATCTGAACATGTCCTGGAATTTTGGAGAGCGAATTTGATTATGTGTGAGTGCCTGAATTTTGATAACTGTCTGAAAATAAAAAATAAAATTTTACACTCGAAAGGAAGACTTGAACCGAGTACCTCTCGTTCCGCAGCTGCACACGCTAACCACGGGACCACGGCGCTCCTGCCCTCACATAACCCTTAAGTTGGCTATCTTCGCATGGACTACTCAGTTTGTATATTTTGCTTATTTTTTTCATAGTTCCACACAACTTCTTCCTGTTTTCTCGATTGATCTGTGTTCAGTTTTTCAAAGCCTATCCACTGTGCCAACTTATAACTAAATCTGAGGGGGGTGCGATGGGGAGGTTCCCTTGTGAGGTACCAGGAATCGATCCACGCTGAAACGCCTATATTAGTATGTGGTGCAGCCCCCACAGGCGGCAATACAGGTGGTGAGTTGGCATCCAGCCGATCATACACGTGGCGAATACTGTCCTCGGATACTTTATACCACACCCTCTCGACGTGTTCACGTAGTTCTGTAAGAGTTGTCGGTTGACGAGTTGCACGAGTCACTTCTTGTCCCATCACATCCCACATATTCTCGATTGCAAACAAGTTCGGAGATAGGCTGGGCAGGGAAGTTGCTGCACGCCTTGTAGAGCGTGATGAGTTTCACGGGCAGTGTGTGGGCGAGCACTGTCAAATGCTTCAGATGGCTCTGGGCGCTATGGGACTTAACTTCTGGGGTCATCAGTCCCCTAGAACTTAGAACTACTTAAATCTAACTAACCTAAGGACATCACACACATCCATGCCCAAGGCAGGATACGAACCTGCGACCATAGCGTTCGCGCGGTTCCAGACTGTAGTGCCTAGAACCGCTCGGCCAGCGAGTACTATCCTGTTGGAGCAACACATCGCCTTCCTGTTGCAAGAACGGGTTTAACATTCTGCACGTACCGAACGCTGGTTACCATACTCTCGGGAAACACCAAAGGTGAACCCTAGACCATAAGGCTTGGGAGGTAGCGTTCACCTGGTCTAAATCATATGCGCAAACGACCCTCACTTGTGTGCAGGGAGATTCTGCTTTCATCGCTGAAGACCACTGCGCTCCATTCCATCTTCCATATGATCCCCTCATGGTACTAGTCGAGCCGTGCACATCGGTGCTGTCGCGTGAGTGGAAGACGGGTTACAGTTGCGCCTGCTCATATTCACATTGCTAATAACTGGTTCGCAACAGCTCGTATGCTATAGTAGCTGTACGAACTGCGGACGTCCAGAATCTCGTCTACAGGTGTGGGAATGTTTGCGTCAACACTGATACCAGAATCGTTGCACAGCTGATGCAGCACGTGGGACATTTCTTCGAAAGAACTATTCGGCCAGTTGGAAGGCCACAATTTGACCACCATTCAAACTCGCTCAGTTGGCTGTAGCAAGTATGAGTGCGTCTCTGTGGCATGGTTGCCTGTTGATTTCACACGTTTGCACCACACTGAGCCTTCTGGCGGTGAACATTCCCTATTAAAGGGTAGACACAGATGGCGCTCTGGTAGCTAAGCCTTTATGCAATACGTTGGCGGACGGAGTTGAAACCATTATCAGTACATCTACTACTCCTCGGGTGGCACATATCGTCATCGGATCAAAATCGACGCTGTCTTTCCAGATGTACTAACTTCTTTCGGCAATGTATATGCGTGTCACTACCCCTGTAGTGTTTATTATTAATATTAACAAGTATCAGCTGCGCTCAAGATGATTTACTTACCACTTCTTTCAATTCTGTTTTTGTATGCCCATCCTTGTGACTGGGGGACTACAACCGTTCATTACTGTAAGAGAATGAAACACGTACCGCAGTCCTTAAGATGTCATTTATTGTGTGGCTACCAGTTTCAGCGCTACAGTGCACAATCTTCAGGCATGTATGCATAAACAGTAATGACAGCATTATCAACTTATCAACAACGCAATATAAAGACAGGTTAAAAACAGACTGACAATCAAGGACAAAATTCTACGAGCGAATTTACAGTAATCATTTGATAGGTAGAACAGATACATCCATTGTCACATACCTAAAGTATACGATAACGAAGTTCCACTCTATACATTGCACAAATATACTATTTGTTAATAACTTCATTAATTAAATATTCCATGATTTTTTTATTGGCCAGTCGGACGATAGAGTATCTGCACAACTATGAAATAACGTACTGAGCGACAAAATAACTGTAGAAAATGATAAATGTATGAGAGAGACTACAACCTCAGAAACAAGTAAAGCGAAGAAACATGCATTTATGCGCAAGTAGTCCTTGCACAGGGACAGCATTACATCAAAGTTACAAGTGCAAATCTGAAAACTGAATATAGGCATATTTATGTCATATATACAAAATGAATGTCCAGAAACATGTCAAAAGACCAAATATAGAGAATCATCTATCTCTTATAATACACTAGAATATATAGAACTCAAGATAATGATCAGGATGAATAACATCTACACACCTGTGACGAAGTAGCCCTTACTGACAGAAATTCTCAACAAAATCTAAATGTCAGTATGATCAGCTGTCAAAACGACAATATAAATACATTCAACGTATCATGGTACAGTAAAAATGCTGAGATGAACATTCATTTTACGTACAGTCGTGCTCAAAAGTATCCGAACGACCTGAATTGCATTTCGCCTGATTCGCATACAACCCACATAGCGCAGCTGTCTAGCAGGTCCTCTAATCGCTCCTCGGTACAGTCGTTTACTATTGAAAATGGTTCCAACAAGTCACCACTAGAAAACACTGCTCTGTATCGCAATAACTCAAGATGTAAAGTAATACCACGATACTAGATATATCAGGGAACACCTTATCACAGATAAGACTGTCCTTAAGGCTTGTAAGCTCACATTTATTGCAATAAATGACATACCTGAAATGTTACCACTCTCATTATTACGTCAATAGGTAATGCACGTAGTAAGTTCGTCGTATTCATAATTTCCTCTTCAAAGTAACATACCGTACTTGTTATTTAACACAAAATGACACTAAAAATTTAAGTTATTCACGGGCGGCTAGCTGAGAATATGTATGAACGTCAAATGACACGATGAACCGTCTCGTTCTACATATGGATTCACACCCAGCTCATGCAGACTAAGATTTCGGGACTGACGGAAACTAACAGTCATTCCTGACTAGTCATACAGAGAGTGATGTATCTCGATTTTAGACAGAATCGGTTAGCAAATATAACTTTAAATTACATAACGTAAACATTTTTAACGGACGCGAATTCCTACCCAGCATCTATTGTCCCTGTTAACGAACTACGAGAGATGTTAAATATTGCTTCTTCACAAGTAACTTACTTGAAATGCCGTGAGGTAAAGCTTTGTGTTGGACAGGGATTCGAACCCAGAACCTAGTCGGATTGTTATCGAAGGACAATCAAGTGTGACATATCGGATTTTCTCGGCAGTAGCTAGATGTTTTAACTCAAACATTAATTTTTTCCTTCCCAGGACTCCAACCCGGCACCTATCGCTATTATATTCTAGAGAAAACGAACGTTAAATATGGGTTTGTTACACCAGCAGTGACACGTGAGCATGTTTGAAATAGAAATAATATGACGAAGAGTTCAGTGCTGACTGGGAATCGAACCCCACACATATCGTTGTTGACTACAGACAAACAGGCGTTAGCTACCGAATTTTTCTCCACCAGCAGCTCGGAATAACATCCTTGAACATACAGTGATATCGCAAATAATTATATGTCTCACTGGGAGTCAAAAACGTCAGATATCATTAGTGTTGACAACGAATGAAAATGCATAAAAAATCAAAATTATTATCCACCAGCAGATAGGTGTTCTCACGCTAGAGCTTGATAATTCACATTGAAAACCTTTGTGCCGGGCCAAGATTCAAACCCATTCACGCGCAATATGTGGAGATGTTGGGGAATCTGCAGTTTTGAACAAACAACAAATTGTAGTCAAGCTATATTGTCATGAAGGGATCAAATTCCACGTTAAGGCCGGTCTGAGTTGCATTCCCAGTTCAGAACCAATTTCACCGGCATACAGAAGCTCAAATAAAAGATGGAATAAGTGTTCTGTGACCCTACATAGTGTTTGTTTCGTCACTAGAAATAAATATTCTGCTGTCTGCTGAAGTTACCAATTTAATGGAACTTTGAACATAATTCCCTTCACTTCTCATCCCAAAATAGTGGCATGTGGAAAAAGGGCTAACTTTTGCGACATTTTGTTCTTTTCAGGTTTAATAGACGGCCAGGCAGCAGATGCATCTCGTAGCTTTTGTATTACGTTTGGGGAGAGCGCATCGTGCCAAAATAGTCAGAAAAGTATTTTGTACATTAGCTGTCGTCTGGTAGTGGCATTTTATTCTTCTTTAACTCAGAACAAGTTTTCTACGTGCATGTAATCAATAAACTGCATGTGCATTGTCAGGCTGTTATAGATAACATCAGAGAATTCGCATATATCGTTGTTGATTAATTTCTCTCTCATGTTTAGTATTTTTTAACAACACTAACAGAAACCTTACGAAAATTGTGCACTGTATTATAAGAAATGAAATAAAACTACCCACGATAACCTTACGATGAAAGTCTGTTTTAATAAAACTGAGTGTCTGTACACAAGTGTGCCACTATCGGTACGAATTAGTAAAATACTACTCAGTTAGATTTCGATTGGTTTTGTGTTTAATTGATATGCTGAGTCAAACTCAACAGGTACGCAAATGTGGCATTTGATAATTAAAGTTATGTATTCCTAGAAACCCAAAATTTGCTTGTCAGCAGCTGAAAGAGGCGTTACCTGTTGTGCAGCATTGTAAGTTTTTCACCATGCTCATTTCCATGAGCTGAAAGTATTTTCTTGCGATTTGCTTATCAGTTTATTCCCTTCATAGTTATCACCCTGGCATGTGAGTCTTAAGTGAAGAAAATGCTGAATTTCGTATCGTTGACGGTCGATTCGAATTTCTTCAGAGCTGCTTGTATTGTGAAGCAGCTTGGCAGTCAGAAAGCCGAGATCTATGACCATTAACATAACTTACTGAGTCGAGCTGCCAAGAGGATTTGATGTGTGAAGGTTTTCTTCTAATTTCGTTACAGAATTTTTTCTCGAAATTCGCAGCTCCATAAAATAAATCAGAAAAAAAGCTCACACATGCTGGCCCTACCACGGTTAGAATTGATGACTCCTTGCACCGTTGAAACACGAGACATTGGCGGTATCACGGTGCTATGGACACATTGCTGGCAGCCTGCCACTCTCATCATGGTATTGGTCGCTCCGCCTCATAACGCATCGTGAAAGATAATAAAAGTTATCACTTATGTGAAGAACAGCATTTCTTTAGCCAAAAAACTGAATTTTCTGTCTCACTGTCTTAGTTTAGATGAGGATTATATAGCACGAGTCATTCGAATGGAAAGGGAATATCAAGTGAATTTAGCGAGTCAATTCAGTACCATACACGGAAGTAATTGCACTGCCACAGTGTTGCCAAATGTTGGTGACGATGTTGCCAATTCTCAGCTGTGCTAGGAACATCTCTGTAGCGTTATAGGAGGAGAATCCCGTGCTCGTGTCGTAGGAGGATTCGGAGAGGTGGCGCGGGGTTTGGTTAATATGCAGCGTTTTCTCCTATCAGTTGTGTCAAACATTCAGGTGTGTAATCTTCCATCACGATTATAGTTTCCCACAAAATATATACGAATAAAACACCAACCTTGTTAGTTTGTGACAAAAGATTGTTTCAGTACAATAAAAAGTCTTTGGAAATCAACTTTGCCCACCTGTCACGAAAAGTAAGATAACAAACACTTTGCACCTCGAAATCGATTGCATCTATGTGCAGTCTTGTGATCATACAAGTAGAATTTCATGAATTGCACGAGAATGTAGAAAAATGTTGGTACGAATGGAAGCTGTAAGAAAAACAGTTAACTAATTATTCTGTACCACATAATATGCAATTCATTTGAAAATTCAGAAGTGAAGAAACTGAAAATATGCCCGTTAAGACGGAAACTAAAGGGCAGATGCGGGCACTGTGCAGATCTGCTCTTTTTCATCTTCAGATCTATACAAATAATGTATACTAACCAGCGTATTCATTGCTTTCGTAATGTTTCCCTCTTGTTTAGTCCTCTAATGATGAACTGCATCCACACCCATGAGTCTGATTGTTTCTTTGTGTCCTTCCATCAACTATCTTTGTGTGTTATTGTACGGTGTTCAAAAAGCAAAATATTATGCCTGCTCCCAAGAGGTGATAAAAAGAGGTCGCAAGAAGGCTAACGAATTATAATCAAAATACAGTGAGACGCCAGTTTGTCTGTCGTCATGGTGAAAGTCGACAGAAATAGTTGGGTGTTACTGCCTCCATCACCAGCATCCCGTTGCCGTCTTCTCTTAGTGAGATTTTCATATTACCCTGAAGACAAGACGCCGAGATAAATGTGTATATTCTCCATGACGAAACATCCCATATTCCGTTCATCCTGGTCAATTCTTTACGTGCATCGGCGGCAATGAGTGATAGGAAAGCTGTTGTGAGGTGACGAATAACAATAACAATGGTAGTAATAACAAATAAATAATCAAGGATGTTTACTGATTTACAGACGATTAACAAAATAACCAAGAAAAGCTGAGTGTATAATAGGCGCACTGCGTAGGTGTTCTTACCACTTTGCTAGTGAATTCTGTTCTGGTTGTTTGCAGAGCGAAAAGAAAAAACCCTGAAGCCATACATATCTCTAGTACAACGAGATATTACCTATCAACTATCCTTGCTTTACATCACGAGACGAACAGGGCGTCACTGATCTGATATTTGAAATACATTTCTGTTTTCTCTCTCTGTCTGTCTCTCTCTCTCTTTTTATTTTTCTTTCTCTTTTTTGAGGAAAGCATGGAGAAGCGCGAATAATAAGCAAGTTGGCATATAACCTGTTTACAGTTATTTACGTCGGGATATGTAATGCAAAAATACAACTTTTAAGTGTGTTATTGCGTAATTCCAGTTATTGACAGTCTATTCGTGAGCTTGCTCGCATTCAGTGGGGTGAAACCTATCACAGAAGCAAGAAAAACACAAATATTTCTTGCATCTTGCGCAACACACAAACGAAATCTCGCTGCACTGTCGTGCTGTCCGATATGTTGCACGGAAAACATATCTGATTCATGTTGCTAAATACAGCTCTATCAGATATCAATTTGGATGCGTACCAAATGTATAAAAGTATATCTTGAAATACGCAGAAAGGCACATAGAGGTATTCGACTGAAACATAGCCATGACCAAGATTGTAACTGGGGTCGACAGCATCGTCGTCTACCACCTTGACAACTCGAACGGTGACCGTGCTTGGCTGGTTACTTACGTTTACTGGTATCAAAGCTACAGTATGAAAACACAAAACCGTTAATAACCCGAAGATCTTTAATTTTGGAACCCATAGAAAGTAAAGCAGTCAGCAGTCGGAAGAGTGCTTTGAACACCACAGTGCTTTAATAGGCACACTCTTGTTGGAGGTGAAATGCCGTTGCTTTCCTCCAACCTTTTGAGTTGACTTACCTAGCCAGTTAATAGGGGATTAATAGGGGAACCTACAAATTAACGTGGCTTTCGAACCGCAGTACAACTCGGCATTTTTCACATCAACAAACACTGCCCGAGGGGGAATAAGTGTAAAATGGCAAATAAAAACCGTGGGCCTGACGAGGGATCGAACCTGAGACCTTCGTATCTGTAGTCTTCTTCTTTATCACCTTGCTACCATGCAACCAACACTGTGGTTTCCGCTTGGCATTAAAATTAGGATCTCTCGTTTGTGCCTGCATTGGCACTTGCATGTCCCTTAGGAGACCTTACCTTTGGGATTACCCTCGTATACGTGTGTGTAAACGCCTTCCAATGCCAACTCAAGGAAGACAAGGATACACAGTCTAGCTTCAATATTACAAATCCGCCTCAGTTTGTGGATGAACGCAGACTTAGGTTGATAATCATTTTGAATATTTAGCAGTACTGTACCCATTGGTGTTAAACTCTTTTTCAACCAATGATATCCACAGCTACAGGAACACTACTTCTGATATCTCTTAGACAAAATACTTACGCAGTGCTATCAGACGAAAATATCAACCTGACACAAACTGTAGGAAGTTTGTGAATCTTCAGGTTTTCGCGGCGCAAAGACTGCTCCATTAAATTTCGGGAATGCAGCCGCATAAATTCTGCTTCTTCTTCTAATATTTCGGCTGTATATCTTTCAGCCATCTTCAGAGAGAGCCGTACGACTAACGCTCCAGCGCTCGCTCCATCCTTTTAAACTCGCGGACCGCGCCACTGCGCATGCGGCCACAGATGAACAAGGCGCCAGTGATGTTGATCGGCGGCAAAGACGTAACATATGGATGAGTTACGTCTGTGGCTGCGCATTCGATCCATGCTGGGAGATCGATGTATTACTGGGAGCTGAACTGTAGCGACGTCTTTGTAAGTTCAATATTGAAAGTGCCGGATTCCATGATCTATCTAATGTGAAACCGCTGTCTCTATTAATTAAATTCTTCGCCAAGCGGATTTCAATGGCCTATTTTACTACGGAGTCCCAGAAAGATGAAACAGAAGTCAGAATTTCGACATTTTCATATACCATAGAGTGACCTGAATCAATACAATGCTCTGCCACGGCCGATTTACTGGGTTGTAAGAGCCGAGTGTACCTGCGATGTTCCGTACACCTCTCTTGGACTGTACGATTCGTTTGTCCGATATATGAAAGGCCACATTCACATGGTATTTTGTAAACTCCAGGTTTGCGGAGTAGTAAGTCATCTTTAACGGAACCCAGGAGTGCAGCCGTCTTCGCCGGTGGACGAAAAATCACTTTTACTTTATGTTTAGTGCAGATCCGTCCTATTTTGGATGAAAGGCTTCCCACATACGTCAGGACAGCCATGGATTTAAATGTTTCCTCGTCATCTTCTGCATTCCTTACGGACACCTTAGGTTTTATTTGTAGTGCCTTACGTATCTGTTGTGGAGAATACCCATTGTCCTCAAAAACTCTCTTCAAATGTAAAAGTTCGTCTTTTAAACTACTTTCATCAGATATGACGTGTGCTCGGTGTACCAAAGTTCTTAGAACACTACTCGTCTGCGAAGGATGGTGACAGCTATTTGCATGTAAATATAAGTCCGTATGGGTCGGTTTCCGATATACTGCATGACCCAGAGTGCCATCTTCTTTACGCCGAACCAAGACATCCAAAAATGGAAGACATCCCTCGTTTTCCACTTCCATTGTAAACTGAATTTGTCCATGGATGGAATTCAGATGGTTTAAGAAGTCCTACAATTTGTCCTCGCCATGGGGCCACACTACAAAGGTGTCGTCAACGTACCTCCAAAAAACTGTAGGCTTCAAACTAGCAGACTCCAGGGCCTTCTCCTCGAAATCCTCCATAAATAAATTGGCCACCAAGGGTGACAAAGGACTACCCATGGCAACACCGTCAGTCTGTTCAAAAAAGTCGTTATTAAATAAAAAGTATGTGGAGGTCATCACATGGTGAAACAAAGCTAAAATCTCCTTATCAAAACTTTTTCCAATGAGATCTAAAGATTCAGAGAGAGGTACCTTAGTAAATAGCGACACAACATCAAAGCTGACTAATAGATCAGAGGTGTTCAGTTTCAAAGATTTTAATTTGCCAATGAAATCTGCAGAGTTCCTTATATGATGATCACATTTTCCCACAAGCGGCCTCAATAGTGACGCCAGGTGCTTGGCACAATCATAGTTGGGAGAACCAATATTGCTCACGATAGGACGTAGAGGAACGTCTTTCTTATGGATCTTTAGGAGACCATAAAGCCTTGGAGGCACTGCACCACTTGGTTTCAGTCTTCGTATGACTTCCGGTGGAAATGGGGAGGCATTCAAAAGCGACGCCGTCTTCCTTACCACCTTGTTGGTGGGGTCCTTACTGATCTTCTGGTACATACTATCATTCAGTAAGCTGTATATCTTATCATGGTAGTCGTCACGGGACATTAAAACAGTGGCATTACCTTTATCAGCAGGGAGAACCACCGTTTCGGTATCTTGGCGGAGCATACGTAGTGCAGTCCTCTCTGCCACTGATATATTGCTTCTTTGGGGGCGAGCCTTCATAACAGCTCGACAAGTTTCGCGTCTTATTTCATCTGCAGAATCCGTAGAGAGTGGTCGAACAGCTTCTTCAACGGCACTGATGAATGCAGGTATAGGCAAAACCTTTGGCAACTACTTTTATAATGTTCATCTGTGGCCGCATGCGCAGTGGCGCGGTCCGCGAGTTTAAAAGGATGGAGCGAGCGCTGGAGCGTTAGTCGTACGGCTCTCTCTGAAGATGGCTGAAAGATATACAGCCGAAATATTAGAAGAAGAAGCAGAATTTATGCGGCTGCATTCCCGAAATTTAATGGTGTAGGAAGTTTGTTTAACAACCATCGTACCTGGATAAAGAGCTTTTCCTATTTGAGAGATCTGTGAACGTTGCTGCATGAGACGATTTAAGGAGAAACTAAATTCCTTCAGCTACGCCAATGTATCAAGAAATCGTCTTAACGGCACTAAATCGTGGTTTGTGAATCGTTTACCGGCCGTACTCTGCCGAATTTCGTTGGTTGGAAGGCAAAAAGCTTACTGACAAATTTCACGAAAGGAAAAGGGGGACGAAATGTCTCCCACTGGAAGGTCATGTTGTTTTATTTAAATGATTACAAAACCAGGTAAAACGAACAGTGAGGTTGTCAGTACAAGCACATTACTGTTGTCAATATCATGGTGCACCGCCCAGGGCCTGTAATGATAAAGGGCCCCTTTTAGGTCAGGCATATTGTATACAGAAGTGTAAGTGAGAGCACCATTAAATTCTACAATCCGTATACATTGCATACACACAGAAATTACTGTTACAGTGTACTTATGGAGCCCAATGAGTGAATTACATATTTTCCGGTGAGAAAGAGCACTGGAAAACAGTCTTCGCTACATTAGGTTACTTAAACTGGTGTCAGGCTGAGCTAGAATTTATGGTCAGTGACTAAGTGTAAGGTCAATGAGTCGGATGCGGGTTTTTCGACTGTGAAATACTTTCCTACATTATAGAAGCGAATATTAAATCTGAACTAATAACGCGAAAATTTTGGACTTGGGTAGCTTAGAATGAAAATCTTTCTTTTTATTGCAAAGGAAAACAATTCATTTCCTAAAACATTCTCTGTCATACACAGGTCACGTCGACCAAATCATATGGAATAACTGACAGCGACGTATATCGGAAGGCAGTAAGATCCCTTGGCTTTCGGTTTGGCAGTATTCGGCAGCCATTTCTAGGCGCAAGTAAATGAAGAAAGGCAGCGCGTTTTTGTTATCAAGTAACGTCTTCATCAATTACTTTAGTTTTAATGTGATCCACTAGTAATTGCTGATATTTGATAATAACATGAAAAGGATTCCGTAGACAGGGAAAGAACCTGTTATTGGGCAACTACTTTTATAATGACCAAAAGGCCTTAAATGATCTTCAAGCACATGTGTTCCAGCAGCGGTATGAAGAAAATGATAGTAAAAATGACGGTAATAATCGAATTATCCGGTAACAGTGGATTTTCTCGAACTAAGAAACTTCCTGAATTAGTGAAAATTTCAAAATGGTTTCACATCGAGGCTATGATGCCTAAAAGACTCTTTACATCCTGCTGACATGAGAACAGCATAATTTCCACGTCAGAAGCTTGCTTCCACTTAACCATTTAATAGACTCGCATTTTTTCCACCGAGACTAATTTTGTAAGCTAAGCACATCATCCGTTACAGCACACTCCTGGGGCTGGGAAATGTGGCCACAATGGTCTGGTGGAACGAACTATCACAGGTGCAATGCGTGGGTTCAGGCATTTATTTTTAAGAGGCACAAACAGATTTACTTTACCTCTGGTAACCTCAAGAGAAAGATGTTATAATCCAGAATCCGCATTAAACATCACGTTCCTTCATTCCCAACTGGGCAGAGCCGGTTTACGTCGGGAAATGACATAGGTGGAGGTCATGGTAAACAGAAATACTGTCGCCAGTAAACTTACATTAGAAAATTTTATTTTATTTGATGAACCGATAGCCATTTAAAGGAACAGGGCTCTTATTTTACTTGCACTTGATTGAACTAGAGACGTTGAAAAATTTGGTGCTGGACTGTGATTCGAATTCGTATCTCCTCTTTCGAGGATCTGAATCTCTCGTAAGAGTAGTTCAATCATTTCGTTCCTTTTCCCGAGGCTGCAATCTTCTCTAGGTCTCCTCCAAAGGTAATTATGTGGGTCCGAATCCTGTTCCAGTACAAAAATATTCATAATTTCATTTCAAGCCCTATCACGTGCACACTGGATTGCTACTGAAAACTAACGTGAATTTTTAATGTCTGTTCATGTGTTGCCAACAATTTCTGGTTAAACACGCACACATCTTACTGTTGGTGAGCAAGCAATTTAAATTTAAGTTATATTCGTGGACGATAAAGAAAAACGATAGAAGTGCGGTTCGATTGTCGCTCAGGCACAAAAATTTGTATCCTTATTTTAGAGTCAAACACCTAGCAGCTGGGAAGAAAAACCGATACGTAACATTTGATTTTACTTAGTTAAAAATGCGATTACGTGTTGGGTTCGTATCTCCGTCACAGAACTTCGCATCATGCGCTTCATCTTTAAATGTACACACTTTGTTACTTCTGAATTGAGGTATATCAGACATCTTTCGTGGTTAGTTAACAGGGATGAAAGGGTCTTGATAAGAGTCCTGGTTTATTACAAAAACTGTCGTCTTTTATTTTCAGGTTTAGATCTGGTTACTGATATTGGCGAAAATTTCGGTAATTCATGACCCTTCACGGCTAGTCAGCAACATGATATGATTAGATTAGATTAATGCTTGTTCCATAGATCATGAATACGACATTTCATAATGATGTGGAACGTGTCATTTTAATGAAAGATTTCTTTACATACCAGTATTCAATTTCTTTACAACAATTTTTTGCCCATTCTCTCATTCTTTTTTATATTTATCTCTCTCTCTCTCTCTCGCTCTCTTCTCTCTCTCGCTCTCTCTCTCTCTCTCTCTCTCCCTCACACACACACACACACACACACACACACACACACACACACACACACGAAACACACACACACACACACACACACACACACACACATTCTCTTTTTATTTTCATTTCTTTGTTGTGCTCGACTATCGGCGAGGCACGAAAACGTCCGTGAATTAGTTTCTTAGTTTTGAGTACAGTACGAAAGTAATATAAAAACAACTATGAGTGTTACTGGTTTATGATGCTTAGTTAGCAGTCACTTCTGAGTATTATTAGTAACTACGCTCCAGTCCCTGAACCTAGTTACAGAAATGCGAATCAGACGCAGTACGTATTCCAGGTCGTGGCAGCCGCATCTTTGAGACGGCAGCTATGGTCACTTCCCAGCCCGCTGTAGAATCACATCGGTTCGTCTTTTCCTGCTGGTACTGTAAGTGAGATTTGGCAACAAGGCAAGGTATGTTTGGCAACACTGTGATGGACGAGTTACTTCCTGGTGTGTACGGAATTAAGCCTCAAAGTTCACTTGATTTTTCCTGTCATTTCCATTGAATAACCTGAGTTATTATCGCTTGAGGTGTAACAGAAGATTGTAAATTTACAGTTTTCAGCCCAGGAAAGTCGTTGCACATGGAAATCACAACTAATCTCGTCCTTTAAATAGCGGTTTACGAGTTCTAGCCACTATTGGCAGTGTAAGAGGAAACCAAAATACGTATATCTTCCCTAGCTCTTCGGTTACGCACTGACCTGTGTAAAACCGACTGTTATGGTTCGCGGTTCCACTGTCGGTTACTGCAACGTTTTTATCCCTTCTGTGAAAGGGCTACAAGCAGTCAGATCAAACATCGATAAGCAAATAGCAAGAAAGTACTTTCAGCTCATAGTGCAATGGTGAAAAACTTACAATGTTGCACAACAGGTAACGCCTCTTCAAATGGTTCAAATGGCTCTGAGCACTATGGGACTCATCTTCTGAGGTCATCAGTCCCCTAGAACTTAGAACTACTTAAACCTAACTAACCTAAGGACATCACACACATCCATGCCCGAGGCAGGATTCGAACCTGCGACCGTAGCGGTCTCGCGGTTCCAGACTGTAGCGCCTAGTACCGCACGGCCACTCCGGCCGGCCGCCTCTTCCGATGCTGACAAGCAAATTTTGGGTTTCTAGGAATACATAATTTTATTTATCAAATGCCACATTTGCATACCTATTGAGTATGACTCAGCATATCAATTAAACACAAAACCAATCGAAATCTAACTGAGTAGTATTTTACTAATTCGTACCGATAGTGGCACACTTGTGTACAGACACTCAGTTTTATTAAAACAGACTTTCATCGTAAGGTTATCGTGGGTAGTTTTATTTCATTTATAATACAGTGCACAATTTTCGTAAGGTTTCTGTTAGTGTTGTTAAAACAATACTAAACATGAGAGAGAAATTAATCATCAACGATATATGCGAATTCTCTGATGTTATCTATAACAGCCTGACAATGCACATGCAGTTTATTGATTACATGCACGTAGAAAACTTGTTCTGAGTTAAAGCCGTCAAACAAGGTTTGAAGAAGAATAAAATGCCACTACCAGACGACAGCTAATGTACAAAATACTTTTCTGACTATTTTGGCACGATGCGCTCTCTCCATACGTAATACAAAAGCTACGAGATGCATCTGCTGCCTGGCCGTCTATTAAACCTGAAAAGAACAAAATGTCGGAAAAATTAGCCCTTTTTCCACATGCGACTATTTTGGGATGAGAAGTGAAGGGAATTATGTTCAAAGTTCTATTAAATTGATAACTTCAGCAGACAGCAGAATATTTATTTCTAGTGACGAAACAAACGCCATGTTGGGTCACAGGACACTTATTCCATCTTTTATTTGAGCTTCTGTATGCCGGTGAAATTGGTCCTGAACTGGGAATGCAACTCAGACCGCCCTTAACGCGGAATTTGATCCCTTCGTGACAATATAGCTTGACTACAATTTGTTGTTTGTTCAAAACTGCAGATTCCTCAACATCTCCACATATTGCGCGTGAATGGGTTTGAATCCTGGCCCGGCACAAAGGTTTTCATTGTGAATTATCAAGCTCGAGCCTGAGAACACCTATCTGCTGGTGGATAATAATTCTGATTTTTTATGCATTTTCATTCGTTGTCAACACTAACGATATCTGACGTTTTTGACTCCCAGTGAGACATATAACTATTTGCGAGATCACTGTATGTTCAAGGATGTTATTCCGAGCTGCTGGTGGAGAAAAATTCGGTAGCTGACGTCTGTTTGTCTGTAGTCAACAACGATATGTGTGGGGTTCGATTCTCAGTCAGCACTGAACTCTTCGACTAGGTTCTGGGTTCAAATCCCTGTCCAACACAAAGCTTTACCTCACTGCATTTCAATTAAGTTGCTTGTGAAGAAGCAATATTTAACATCTCTCGTAGTTCGTTAGCAGGGACAATAGATGCTGGGTAGGAATTCGTGTCCGTTAAAAATGTTTACGTTATGTAATTTAAAGTTGATATTTGCTAACTGATACTGTCTAAAGTCGAGATATATCACTCTCTGTATGACTAGTCAGGAATGACTGTTAGTTTCCGTCAGTCACGAAATCTTAGTCTGCATGACCTGGGTTTGAATCCATATGCAGAACGAGACGGTTCATCGTGTCATTTGACGTTCATACATATTCTCAACTAGCCGCCCGTGAATAACTTAAATGTTTAGTGTCATTTTGTGTTAAATAACAAGTACGGTATGTTACTTTGAAGAGGAAATCATGAATACGACGGACTTACTACGTGCATTACCTATCTGACGTAATAATGAGAGTGATAACATTTCAGGTATGTCATTTATTGCAATAAATGTGAGCTTACAAGCCTTAAGGACAGTCTTATCTGTGATAAGGTGTTCCCTGATATATCTAGTATCGTGGTATCACTTTACATCTTGAGTTATTGCGATACAGAGCAGTGTTTTCTAGTGGTGACTTGTTGGAACTATTTTCAATAATAAACGACTGTACCGAGGAGCGATTAGAGGACCTGCTAGACAGCTGCGTTATGTGGGTTGCATGGGAATCAGGCCAAATGCAATTCAGGTCGTTCGGATACTTTTGAGCATGACTGTACATGACATAAGTATGCCCTTCAACGGTTTACACCTATGACGTAGTCTCTCTGATACATTTATCATTTTCTACAGTTATTTTGTCGTTCAGTAGATTATTTCAGGATTGTGCTAATAATGTATCGTCCAACTGGCCAATAAAATGATGGAATATTTAATTAATGGAGTTATTAATGTATAATGAATTTGCACATTGTATAGAGAGAACTTCGTTATGGTATAGTTTAGGTATGTGACAATGGATGTATCTGCTCGTTCTATCGAATGATTAAATGATTACTATACATTAACTTGTACAGTCTTGTTCTCTATTCTCATTCTGCTCTTAATCTGTCTTTGTATTGCATCGTTGATAAGTTGGTAAGTTGATAAGGCTATCATTACTGTTTATGCATACAGATCTGAAGATGGTACACCGTAGCGCTGAAACTGATAGCCACTCAGTAAATGACATCATAAGGACGGCTAAAGGTGTTTCATTTTCTTACAGTCTTTCAATTCTGTCAGTCAAAGTTAATGCGAAAAATACCGCGTTCCCCGGTAAACTGTAGTAAGTCTCCCTATAATTGGTCCTGAGAAGTTACTTTAGTCGTCGGAAGGCAACGGCGTATCACAGAGACCAATAAGGCCATTCCTAGTATCTGTGATGTTCGAACCGACCTTACAGCATTACCCGGAGTGTGAAATCCGAGCTATGGGTCAGAACGGTTACAGAAAATCGCTGCTGACATGGCCGCGGTACTTCCACTGACGAAACCGCGGTGTGGGTCCGCCGTGGTGAAAGCTGCAGCAGATGCGGTGGAAGTGTGTAATTACGCGGCCGTTCGCAGACGTGGCTGAATGGCCGGCATATAACCCGCGGCGCCGCTCTTTGCACCTGTCCTACAACCGGACCGGGAAATTCCGCTGTAGACTGGTTGCCGTACATCTGTAGACAGTTTATGGACCTGAGACTGGAGTATTGGACACTGGACTATTCTACGGAAATCTTAATGGCGGTGAATACTTTTTATCTTACTGTTAGCTGAGTACTGGGCCTTTCTCTGGGTATTTGTCTACACTTATCTTCAATTAGTTCATATACTCCTTTGCTCTTTCTCAGTACAACTCCTCCTCTCCTCCTCTTTGACTATCTGCTCCTCCTCTCTGTCTGTTCCTCCCTCTCCTCTCCGTTGATAAGTTCTCCATAAGTTGCCCCACCCTCTTCTCCCTGGCCTTCTGTCAATCTCCATCTCTTCCCTTTCACAGTCCACCCTATCCTTACTACCTTCTGTTTATCTTCTCAACATCCCTTTCTTTGTCGACTACCTCCTTCCCCCTCTCTATCCATCTCCTCCTCTCCCTTTCTCTGTACATTTCCCCCACCCCCTCTCTGTGTCCATCTCCTCCTCTTCCCATTTTTTGTCCAGCTTCTCCTCCTCACTCTCCCCCTGTCCTCCTCCTCTCACACTTGCTCTGTTTCTCTCTTCCTCTTCTCTTTCTCTGTCCATCTCTACTTTTCCCTCTCTCTGACCATCTCATCCTACCCCTCTCTAAGCACATCTCATCCTCTCACCTCTGTCCCCTCACCCACAACCTCTGTTCATATCCTCCTCCCTCCTCTCTCTATTCATCTTCTTCCCTTTCTCTAATTGTTTCCTCCCCCCTCCATATGTCCTGCTCTTTCCTTTCTGTGTCCATCTCTTCTTCCCTCCCCCCTTCTCTCTCTCTCCCTCTCTGCCCATCTCCTCCTCCCCTCCTCCCTCCTATCAGTGACCATATGATCCTCCTCTCTCTGTCCATATCCCCCTCTCCCCTTTCTCCATCTCGTCCTCCTCACACTCTCACTATCAATCTTCCTCCTCTCCCCCTCTCTATTCATCTCTTTCACTTCCCTTTCTCTATCTCCCCTACCATCTTTCTGTTCATCTCTTCCTCTTAACTTTCTCTGTTCATCTTCTCCTCCATCCTTTCTACATCTACATCTACATCCATACTCCGCAAGCCACCTGACGGTGTGTGGCGGAGGGTACCTTGAGTTCCTCTATCGGTTCTCCCTTCTATTCCATTCTCGTATTGTTCGTGGAAAGAAGGATTGTCGGTTTGCCTCTGTGTGGGCTCTAATCTCTCTGATTTTATGCTCATGGTCTCTTCGCGAGATATACGTAGGAGGGAGCAATATACTGCTTGACTCTTCGGTGAAGGTATGTTCTCGAAACTTTGACAAAAGCCCGTATCGAGCTACTGAGCGTCTCTCCTGCAGAGTCTTCCACTGGAGTTTATCTATCATCTCCGTAACGCTTTCGCGATTACTAAATGATCCTGTAACGAAGCGCGCTGCTCTCCGTTGGATCTTCTCTATATCTTCTATCAACCCTACCTGGTACGGATCCCACACTGCTGAGCAGTATTCAAGCAGTGGGCGAACAAGCGTACTGTAACCTACTTCCTTTGTTTTCGGATTGCATTTCCTTAGGATTCTTCCAATGAATCTCAGTCTGGCATCTGCTTTACCGACGATCAACATTATATGATCATTCCATTTTAAATCACTCCTAATGCGTACTCCCAGATAATTTATGGTATTAACTGCTTCCAGTTGCTGACCTGCTATTTTGTAGCTAAATGATAAAGGATCTTTCTGTGTATTCGCAGCACATTACACTTGTCTACATTGAGATTCAATTGCCATTCCCTGCACCATGCGTCAATTCGCTGCAGATCCTCCTGCATTTCAGTACAAATACACCCCTTCCTCCCCTCCTTTCTCTGTCCATCTCCTCTTCCCCCTGTCTGACTGTTCATCTCCTGCTCTCTCCATCCTTCTTCATTACTACGTTATTGTCACTAGCCTGATAGGAAATTGGAGGTTCTCAGGTTCTCACCTCCACAGTAATTTTTCAAAATAGTAAGTAGAACATGTACCGACTTTCGTTAAAATTGATACATGAGTTTAAGAGGAGGTATTTTCCCTCAATTTTGGCTGGGTCGCATATTTCATATTTATTTCACCTATATTTAACATATTTCACACATATTTTACAAATAATTCACCTCTATCTTTAGTGAATTTCCGCTGCTATTTCATTTGCAAGTACTGTAGCTCATCGTTATTAAATGTCACATGTCCTTAACTATGCCTCAAACAATGACATGTTTTTGTAGGTGCATTCATCGGTATATGAGAATACTGCCAGGGAAATTCATTGCGAATATAGTTAGTAGTAAAGAAGTGCTAAATTAAAACATCATGCCTGATGCGGCAGTTTTACTGCGTGAACAGCGAAAATGTAGTAAGCAATAAACTTTTTTCCTCATTTTTTTTTTTTGGGGGGGGGGGGGGGAGGGGGGGGGGGAGGTCTTAGCGAGAAAAAATCTCATTAAGGTTTGAAATTATTAACGTTTGAAACTATGAGTAAGGTTTGAATTTACTAAGTGCTGTCATTCTCAAATACAGGATGACCACTGTTGTGTTGGCAGAAGAGCCCACACCGTGTTACAACTGGAGGCCGAAATGTACGCGTTGCAGCTCACGCAGGCTGGCGTGAGGAGGGAAGAACTATACTGACGTGAGGTCTGGAACATTAATCCATTAATGAGGAACGTCGCTCTTGACGGTACATGATTCACAATATTATCTGTTCAGAAGACATAGAGTAACTGAATATGGCGCCTTGCTAGGTCGTAGAAAATGACATAGCTGATGGCTATGCTAAACAGTCGTATCTGCCAATGAGAGCGTATGTAGACAGTGTACCATCCCTAGCGAAGTCGGCTGTACAGCTGGGGCGAGTACTAGGGAGTCTATCTAGACTAGACCTGCCGTGTGGCGGCGCTCGGTCTGCAATCACTGATAGTGGCGACACGCGGGTCCGACGTATACTAACGGACCGCGGCCGATTTAAAGGCTACCACCTAGCAAGTGTGGTGTCTGGCGGTGACACCACAACCACTGTATGGCTATTGGCGTGTCGTCAGCTACTGTTCTCTTTCAGTCCCACTCTCACCACATTGAGAGGTAAGTGGTTTTTCCCCCACAGTGGATCTTCCCAGACAATAAGTGATTTGTGTGCAATATTTGGATGAAATTGATCCAGTGGTTTAGAAGAAGTTGAGGAACATTTATACATACATAAATTTTTATAATATTTATGGATGTTTCCTAGTAGACAGGCCGTATCAAAGTTAATAGCGGAAACTGACTGGAGTGAAAATAATGGTGAGCTTCCGGGTGTTGAGCCGACTTGTTGCTTCGGTCTGTACTCAATAGTTCGACGTCTGAATCAGTCTTCTTATTCAGATACTGTGAACTATGTTGTTAAATGTGTTCGCCATCTGTAATCGAACCACATCATGGTTTTGGTTTGTTTGTGTGCGTCTCCATGTTTGTGCACCGTACAATTAGCGTGGTTGGTCCAGTTTGATTTGTGTTTGGTCGTTAAGTTATTTCGTTGACTTTTTTATTGCACTTTGGAGACACAGCTTGTCGGACTTTTAGTTCCTTGCCACCTTACGACAGTAGCAGTTTGGTTTCTGGGGTTTTTGTACTAGTTTTGCCTCTTCTGAACAGTGCTGCAATTGCAACAGTTTTCATTGAACGTAGTCATCTTTGGAGGCTTTCGCTAGGGGCAGCGGTTCAGAGTGTCCGTGGCAGTCTATAGGCATCGTTGTTCCAGTGCTTTGTAGGCTGTTTACGGTGTATTGCAATGAGTCGATTTTTTGGTACATCCTATGCAGAACTCTGTCTCGGAGCGCTACTTATACAGGGTGTTTCAAAAATGACCGGTATATTTGAAACGGCAATAAAATCAAACGAGCAGCGATAGAAATACACCGTTTGTTGCAATATGCTTGGGACAACAGTACATTTTCAGGCAGACAAACTTTCGAAATTACAGTAGTTACAATTTTCAACAACAGATGGCGCTGCGGTCGGGGAAACTCTATAGTACGATATTTTCCACTATCCACCATGCGTAGTAATAATATGGCGTAGTCTCTGAATGAAATTACCCGAAACCTTTGACAACGTGTCTGGCGGAATGGCTTCACATGCAGATGAGATGTACTGCTTCAGCTGTTCAATTGTTTCTGGATTCTGGCGGTATACCTGGTCTTTCAAGTGTCCCCACAGAAAGAAGTCACAAGGGTTCATGTCTGGCGAATAGGGAGGCCAATCCACGCCGCCTCCTGTATGTTTCGGATAGCCCAAAGCAATCATACGATCATCGAAATGTTCATTCAGGAAATTAAAGACGTCGGCCGTGCGATGTGGCCGGGCACCATCTTGCATAAACTACGAGGTGTTCGCAGTGTCGTCTAAGGCAGTTTGTACCGCCACAAATTCACGAAGAATGTCCAGATAGCGTGATGCAGTAATCATTTCGGATCTGAAAAATGGGCCAATGATTCCTTTGGAAGAAATGGCGGCCCAGACCAGTACTTTTTGAGGATGCAGGGACGATGGGACTGCAACATGGGGCTTTTCGGTTCCCCATATGCGCCAGTTCTGTTTATTGACGAAGCCATCCAGGTAAAAATAGGCTTTGTCAGTAAACCAAATGCTGCCCACATGCATATCGCCGTCATCAATCCTGTGCACTATATCGTTAGCGAATGTCTCTCGTGCAGCAATGGTAGCGGCGCTGAGGGGTTGCCGTGTTTGAATTTTGTATGGATAGAGGTGTAAACTCTGGCGCATGAGACGATACGTGGACGTTGGCGTCATTTGGACCGCAGCTGCAACACGGCAAACGGAAACCCGAGGCCGCTGTTGGATCACCTGCTGCACTAGCTGCGCGTTGCCCTCTGTGGTTGCCGTATGCGGTCGCCCTACCTTTCCAGCATGTTCATCCGTCACGTTCCCAGTCCGTTGAAATTTTTCAAACAGATCCTTTATTGTATCGCTTTTTGGTCCTTTGGTTACATTAAACCTCCGTTCAAAACTTCGTCTTGTTGCAACAACACTGTGTTCTAGGCGGTGGAATTCCAACACCAGAAAAATCCTCTGTTCTAAGGAATAAACCATGTTGTCTACAGCACACTTGCACGTTGTGAACAGCACACGCTTACAGCAGAAAGACGACGTACAGAATGGCGCACGCACAGACTGTGTTGTCTTCTATATCTTTCACATCACTTGCAGCGCCATCTGTTGTTGAAAATTGCAACTAGTGTAATTTCGAAAGTTTGTCCGCCTGAAAATGTACTGTTGTCCCAAGCATATTGCAACAAACGGTGTATTTCTATCGCTGCTCGTTTAGTTTTTATTGCCGTTTCAAATATACCGGTCATTTTTGAAACACCCTGTAGCAGAGTTCGGCTCTCGACACTCAGTACGTGTCATTGGATGCTCTTTTGTCTTTTTAGAGCCCGCACTGAATTCCGTGAACCACATATTCTTTCAGCGTTCTACAGCTGCGGTGGATGTAACAGCCGGCGAAATCTTAATAAAGTCCTGTTTGAACTGAAACCTCAGCCGTGGTTTATTTGGTAGGAGTCTCAATTTATTAGGCTGGTGCACAAGTTCGTAGCGTTTTTGTTTTGCATGTTGGTATTCCTGTTGCTGTGGATTTATCTATCGATTGTCATTTCTTGTTTGTAGTTCACTGTTGCTATTTGCGTTTACATTTTCTCATTTGCAAATAGTGAGTGGAGCTGCGGACGCTGTAGAATGGAGTGCCAAGTGGGGACATCGGAACATTTCCGAAACATTATTCTGTCTGAGCTCATTAGAGGGGTGTCAGCTGGCAAGGCAGCCAAAAACATTTGCATTGTGTATGGGGATAGTGCGATTGGTGAGACCACAACGAGGAAACTGTTATATCGTTTTAAAGAGGATCGTTTCGACATTAGTGACTTTTCACGTTCGGGAGCATCATCGGGGTTTGATGGAGATCGGTTATGTACATTCATCCACAATGATTCACGTCAGTATACTGGAGAACTGTCAAATATGACTGTTGTTGTTGTGGTCTTCAGTCCTGAGACTGGTTTGATGCAGCTCTCCTTGCTACTCTATCCTGTGCAAGCTTCTTCATTTTCCAGTACCTACTGCAGCCTACATCCTTCTGAATCTGCTTAGTGTATTCATCTCTTGGTCTCCCTCTACGATTTTTACCCTCCACGCTGCCCTCCAGTACTAAATTGGTGATCCCTTGATGCCTCAGAACATGTCCTACCAACCGATCCCTTCTTCTAGTCAAGTTGTGCCACAAATTTCTCTTTTCTCCAATTCTATTTAATACCTACTCATTAGTTATGTGATCTACCCATTTAATCTTCAGCATTCTTCTGTAGCACCACATTTCGAAAGCTTCTATTCTCTTCTTGTCTAAACTATTTATCGTGCATGTTTCACTTCCATACATGGCTACACTCCATACAAATACTTTCAGAAACGACTTCCTGGCACTTAAATCAATACTCGATGTAAACAAATTTCTCTTCTTCAGAAACACTTTCCTTGCCATTGCCAGCCTACATTTTATATCCTCTCTACTTCGACCACCATCAGTTATTTTGCTCCTCAAATAGCAAAACTCCCTTACTACTTTAAGTGTCTCATTTCCTAATCTAATTCCCTCAGCATCACCCCACTTAACTCGACTACATTCCATTATCCTCGTTTTGCTTTTGTTGATGTTCATCTTATATCCTCCTTTCAAGACACTGTCCATTCCGTTCAACTGCTCTTCCAAGTCCTTTACTGTCTCTGACAGAATTACAGTGTCAGCGGCGAACCTCAAAGTTTTTATTTCTTCTCCATGGATTTTAATACCTATTCCGAATTTTTCTTTTGTTTCCTTTACTGCTTGCTCAATATACAGATTGAACAACATCGGGGAGAGGCTACAACCCTGTCTCACTCCCTTCCCAACCACTGCTTTCCTTTGATGTCCCTCGACTCTTATAACTGCCATCTGCTTTCTGTACAAATTGTAAATAGCCTTTCGCTCCCTGTATTTTACCCCTGCCAACTTCAGAATTTGAAAGAGAGTATTCCAGTCAATATTATCAAAAGCTGTCTCTAAGTCTACAAATGCTAGAAACGTAGGTTTACCCTTCCTTAATCTATTTTCTAAGATAAGTCGTAGGGTCAATATTGCCTCACATGTTCCAACATTTCTACGGAATCCAAACTGATCTTCTCCGAGGTCGGCTTCTACCAGTTTCTCCATTCGTCTGTAAAGAATTCACGTTAGTATTTTGCAGCTGTGACTTATTAAACTGATAGTTCGGCTATTTTCACATATGTCAACACGTGCTTTCTTTGGGATTGGAATTATTATACTTGTGATCATTCCACTATCGTGCGACATTTGCAGGCAATGGTGAAGGTTTAAAAATCGGGTGTACGGGTACCACATGCTCTGAGCCAAATTCAAAAAAATCAGCAGGTAGCCAAATTTGTATCTCTGCTTGCTCGTTATCAGTTGGTTTATGAACAACTCCGCCCATTCCTATCCTTTATCCTTACTGGTGACGAAAAATGAAGTCTTTATGCTAATACAGGGTAAAGAAGGGAATGGCTGAGCCCAAACAAAGCAGCAACTCCCCGTAGAGAGACCTGGGCGCATCCAAAACGGCAATGTAATGCATTTATTGGAACAGCGACGGTGTGGTGTACAACGAATTGCTTCCCAGAGATTTAACCGTCACTACTGACATATATTGTCAACAACTGAGACGTCTTGCAGACGCAATCCAAGAACAACGACCAGACAGAATGCGTGAAGTGGTACTACTCGACGATAACGCTCGCGTGCATTCTTCTAGACTGACAAAATAATCGTGATGCAGGAGTTGGGTTGGGAAATCATTCCGTACCCACCTTGTTCATCTGATCTTTCGCATTTAAATTTTCATCTTTTCCGCGCTCTATCAAACAACCTTAAAGAAACTTCCTTTCCGACGAAAATGCGCTCCGAACATGGTCTGATGAGTTCTTTGTCTCAAAACTGAGTTCTGCAGTAGCGGAATCGAAAAGTTACCCCAGCGTTGGTAGACTTTTGTAAACAGGAAAAAAGAATATATTATTGATGATCAAAGTAAAAATTGGAAATTTGTGGTAAGGAGTATGGGACAAAGCTCTGAGGTCATCGGTTCCTAGGCTTACACACTACTTAATCTAACTTAAACTAACTTACGCTGAGGACGACACACACACCCATGGCCGAGGCAGGACTCGAACCTGCGACGGGGGGAGGATGATTAAAGTCTCTGTTATGTGTATCTGTTGTGTTTCTTAAACCGTGCAAAGCGCTGTGATCTTACAAACCGGTCTAATACTGACTTATCGCTGGGAATAGAAATCAGTCAGATATATCAGCGAGAGAGCAACAACAGCTGACAGTCTGGCTGAAGCACAGGCAGCAGTGCACTTACAGGCACAGCTCGCGGTACCTGAAGAAGAGTACTTGGTCCGTCGCGAAAATATTTCACATAAAATTGAAAAAAAAATAATAATCGGAAAGCACATCGTTAATCTGTAACGCCCAGAAAACCTGACAGGTTACTTGGATGAAAATATACGATAAAAGAAGCAAAACCGTTCTTGTCAACGTGGGTTCGCAAACGAGCCGTTTGCGATATAACTGCGAATGTGTAGACACTAGTACACTGCCTTCAGTTTGAAATATTGTACTAGTTAGTACTGTAGTGGGTCGGGATTTAGTGACAGCAAATATTCAGTGTCAGTGGCAGAGGGGAGCAAAGGTCATTATTTTTTCAGGGATGGCGGGAGAGAACCTCACTTTGTGGTCGATGGAGTGGGCACTTCTCTTGGCTCAGTGGGTGAGGTGTGAGTGAAACATTGGTGGGTCCACTAACAGTCATTTATTGTGGCAATATCTTTAAACAGACGAATACAATGTGTTTCAACTCGCTCAGTTCCTCGCAGCGGCAGAGCGGAGGAGTAGACACCAATCACTTGTACACTACTCGACATTAAAATTGCTACACCACGAAGATGACGTACTAGAGACGCGAAATTTAACCGACAGGAAGAAGATGCTGTGGCATGCAAATGATTAGCTTTTCAGAGCATTCACACAAGGTTGACGCCGGTGGCGACACCTACAACGTGCAGACATGAGGAAAGTTTCCAATCGATTTCTCATACACAAACACCAGTTGACCGGCGTTGCCTGGTGAAACGTTGGCATGTTGCCTCGTGTAAGGAGGAGAAATGCGTTCCATCGCGTTTCCGACTTTGAGAAAGGTCGGATTGTAGCCTATAGCGATTGCGGTTTATCGTATCAGGACATTGTTGCTCGCATTGGTCGAGATCCAATGACTCTTAGTAGAATATGAATTCGGTGGGTTCAGGAGGGTAATACGGAACACCGTGCTGGGTCCCAACGGCCTTGTATTACTAGCAGTCGAGATGACAGGCATCTTATCCGCATGGCTGTAACGGATCCTGCAGCCACGTCTCGATTCCTGAGTCAACAGATGGGGACGTTTGAAAGACAACAACCATCTGCACGAACAGTTTGACGACGTTTGCAGCAGCATGGACTATCAGCTCGGAGACCATGGCTGCGGTTGCACTTGACGCTGCATCACAGACAGGAGCGCCTGTGATGGTGTACTCAACGACGAACCTGGGTGCACGAATGGCAAAATGTCATTTTTTCGGATGAATCCGGGTTCTGTTTACAGCATCATGATTTTCGCATCCTTGTTTGGCGACATCGCGGTGAACGCACATTGGAAGCGTGTATTCGTCATCACCATACTGGCGTATCACCCGGCGTGATGGTATGGGGTGCCATTGGTTACACGTCTCGGTCACCTCATGTTCGCATTGACGGCATTTTGAACAGTGGACGTTACGTTTCAGATGTATTATGACCCATGGCCCTACCCTTTATTCGATCCCTGCGAAACCCTATATTTCAGCAGGATAATGCACGACCGCATGTTGCAGGTCCCGTACGGGCCTTTCAGTATACAGAAAATGTTTGATTGCTGCCCTGGCCAGCACATTCTCCAGATCTCTCACCAATTGAAAACGTCTGGTCAATGGTGGCCGAGCAACTAGCTCGTCACAATACGCCCGTCACTACTCTTGATGAACTGTGGTATCGTGTTGAAGCTGCATGGGCAGCTGTACCTGTACACGCCATCCAAGCTCTGTTTGACTCAACGCCCAGGCGTATCAAGGCCGTTATTACGGCCAGAGGTGGTTGTTCTGGGCACTGATTTCTCAGGATCTATGAACCCAAATTGCGTGAAAATGTAATCACATGTCAGTTCTGGTTGGTTGGTTGTGGGGATTAAAGGGACCAGACTGCTACGGTCATCGGTCCCTGATAGTTCCAGTATAATATATTTGTCCGATGAATACCAGTTTATCATATGCATTTCTTCTTGGTGTGGCAATTTTAATGGCCAGTAGTGTAGATTTCAATTATAGCTGATGCGGTGACGGCTCGTGTTGCTGCGGCATGCCGACGGCTTATTCTTCCATTCAGTACAGTGCCCATGACTCACTGCGGCGTCGGCGTGGTCTTCTCCTTATGAATTCGCTCTTTGTGTTTTTAACAAGTGGCTATGGCTTGACGCGGAGTACTCCGTCCCGAAATCGAACCAGCGACCCTTCTCTTCGGCGTCTTCTAGCGGAGTTCATCAGCTTCTAAGTTCACAGGTGACCCATTTGCTGCGGCCGCAGCCCCTTCGTCCTCACCAGCCACGAGGGTAAGTACCACACGAACTTCTTTCTGGTAACATATGGATTGGCGTCTTCTGCTTTGACCTATTCGCGCGGTACCGACATCTTCTTCTGTCGAGCGGCGTAATGGCTAAGTCGTTGTAGCTCAGTATGACGTCCGCTGACTAATCATCGGTCCGTCCGTCCAGGCGACGTTTCCTCGTGTCTTCTTCCTCCCCTCGAAGAACCTTTCAAAGAACCACTTCAAAGCACCACCACAAGCCCGTTTGTCGGAGGTATTTACTCGGTGTTTTTGCCAATGTCCAAAAGTTTCTAGGGCGGCGACTGACTCTTCGGTCGTTCCAAAAGATAGGAAAGGGGCACAGGTCATCCCTGTTATGAAAAAGGGACGTCGAGCAGATGTGCAGAACTACAGACCTATATCTCTAACTTCGATCAGTTGTAGAATTTTGGAACACGTATTATGTTCGTGTATAATGACTTTTCTGGAGACTAGAAATCTACTCTGTAGGAATCAGCATGGGTTTCGAAAAAGACGATTGTGTGAAACCCAGCTCGCGCTATTCGTCCACGACACTCAGAGGGCCATAGAGACGGGTTCTCAGGTAGATGCCGTGTTTCTTGACTCCCGTTAGGCGTTTGATGCAGTTCCCCACAGTCATTTAATGGACAAAGTAAGAGCACATGGACCATCGGACCAATTGTGTGATTCGATTGAACAGTTCCTAGGCAAGAGAACGCAGCATGTCATTCTCAATGGAGAGAAGTCTTCCGAAGTAAGAGTGATTTCAGCTATGCCGCAGGGGAGTGTCGTAGGACCGTTGCTATTCACAATATATATATGAATGACCTTGTGGATAACATGGGAAGTTCACTGAGGCTTTTTGCGGATGATGCTGTGGTATATCGAGAGGTTGTAACAATGGAAAATTGTACTGAAATGCAGCAGGATCTGGAACGAATTGACGCATGGTGCAGGGAATGGCAATTGAATCTCAATGTAGACATGTATAATGCGCTGTGAATACAAAGAAAGAAAGATCGTTCATCATTTAGCTACAGTATAGCAGCTGAACCATGGACCTTACCGTTGGTGGGGAGGCTTGCGTGGCTCAACGATACAGATAGCCATATCGTAGGTGCAACCACAACGGAGGGGTATCTGTTGAGAGGCCAGACAAACGTGTGGTTCCTGAAGAGGGGCAGCAGCCTTTTCAGTAGTTGTAGGGGCAACAGTCTGGATGATTGACTGATCTGGCCTTGTAACACTAACCAAAATGGCCTTGCTGTTCTGGTACTGCGAACGGCTGAAAGCAAGGCCAAACTACAGCCGTAATTTTTCCCGAGGACATGCAGCTTTACTGTATGATTAAATGATGATGGCGTCCTTTTGGGTAAAATATTCCGGAGCTAAAATAGTCCCACATTCGGATCTCTGGGCGGGGACTACTCAAGAGGACGTCATTATCAGGAGAAAGAAAACTGGCGTTCTACGGATCGGAGCGTGGAATGTCAGATCCCTTAATCGAGCAGGTAGGTTAGAAAATTTAAAAAGGGAAATGGATAGGTAAAAGTTAGATGTAGTGGGAATTAGTGAAGTTCGGTGGCAGGTGAATACAGGGGTATAAATACAAAATCAAATAGGGGTAATGCAGGAGTAGGTTTAATAATGAATAAAAAAACAGGAGTGAGGGTAAGCTACTACAAACAGCATAGTGAACGCATCATTGTGGCCAAGATAGACGCGAAGCCCATGCCTACTACAGTAGTACAGGTTTATATGCCAACTAGCTCTGCAGATGAGGAAGAAATTGGTGAAATGTATGATGAGGTAAAAGAAATTATTCAGGTTGTGAAGTGAGACGAAAATTTAATAGTCATGGGTGACTGGAATTCGAGAGTAGTAAAAGGGAGAGAAGGAAACATAGTAGGTGAATATGGATTGGGGCTAAGAAATGAAAGAGGAAGCCGCCTGGTAGAATTTTGCACAGAGCATAACTTAATCATAGCTAATAGTTGGTTCAAGAATCATGAAAGAAGGTTGTATACATGGAAGAACCCTGGAGATACTAAAAGGTATCAGATAGATTATATAATGGTAAGACAGAGATTTAGGAACCAGGTTTTAAATTGTATGACATTTCCAGGAGCAGATGTGGACTCCGACCACAATCTATTGGTTATGAATTGTAGATTAAAACTGAATAAATTGCAAAAAGGTGAGAATTTAAGGAGATGGGACCTGGATAAACTGAAAGAACCAGAGGTTGTTCAGTGTTTCAGGGAGAGCATAAGGGAAGAATTGACAGGATTGCGGGAAAGAAATACAGTAGAAGAAGAATGGGTAGCTTTGAGGGATGAAATAGTGAAGGCAGCAGAGGATCAAATAGGTAAAAAGACGACGGCTAGTAGAAACCCTTGGGTAACAGAAATATTGAATTTAATTGATGAAAGGAGAAAATATAAAAATGCAGTAAGTGAAGCAGGCAAAAAGGAATACAAACGTCTTAAAAATGAAATCGACAGGAACTGCAAAATGACTAAGCAGGGATGGATAGAGGACAAATGTAAGGATGCAGAGGCTTATCTCACTAGGGGTAAGATAGATACTGCCTACAGGAAAATTAAAGAGACCTTTGGAGAAAAGAGAACCACTTGCATGAATATCAAGAGCTCAGATGGAAACGCAGTTCTAAGCAAAGAAGGGAAAGCAGAAAGGCGGAATGAGTATATAGAGGGTCTATACAAGGGCGATGTACTTGTGCACAATATTATGGAAATGGAAGAGGATGTAGATGAAGATGAAATGGGAGATATGATACTGTGTGAAGAGTTTGACAGAGCACTGAAAGTCCTGAGTCGAAACAAGGCCCCAGGAGTAGACAACATTCCATTAGAACTACTGACAGCCTAGGGAGAACCAGTCCTGACAAAACTCTACCATCTGCTGAGCAAGATGTATGAGACAGACGAAATACCCTCAGACTTCAAGAAGAATATGATAATTCCAATCCCAAAGAAAGCAGATGTTGACAGATGTGAAATATACCGAGCTCTCAGTTTAATAAGTCACGGCTGCAAAATACTAATGCGAATTCTTTACAGACGAACGGCAAAACTAGTAGAAACCAACCTCGGGGAAGATCAGTTTGGATTCCGTAGAAATAATGGAACACGTGAGGCAATACTGACCCTACGACTTATCTTAGAAGCTAGATTAAGGAAAGGCAAACCTACGTTTCTAGCGTTTGTAGACTTAGAATACGCTCTTTCAAATTCTGTAGGTGGCAGGGGTAAAATACAGGGAGTGAAAGGCTATTTACAATTTGTACAGAAACCAGATGGCAGTTATAGGAGTCGAGGGACACGAAAGGGAAGCAGTGGTTGGGAGGGGAGTGAAACAGGGTTGTAACCTATCCCCGATAGGACTGAAGACCACTAAAACAACAACATAGCAGGTCAGCAACTGGAAGCAGTTAATTCCATAAATTATCTGGGAGTAGGCATTAGGAGTGATTTAAAATCGAATGACCATATAAAATTAATCGTCGGTAACGCAGATGTCAGACTGAGATTCATTGGAAGAATCCTAAGAAAATGGAGTCCGAAAGCAAAGGAAGTAGGGTACAGTACACTTGTTCGCCCACTGCTTGAATACCGGTGAGGTGTGGGATCCGTACCAGATAGGGTTGATAGAAGCGAGAGAGAAGATCCAACGGAGAGCAGCGCGCTTCGTTACAGTATCATTTTGTAATCGCGAAAGCGTTACGGAGATGATAGATAAACTCCAGTGGAAGACTATGCAAGAGAGACGCTCAGTAGCTCGGTACGGGCTATTGTTGAAGTTTCGAGAACATACCTTCACCGAGGAGTCAAGCAGTATATTGCTCCCTCCTATGCATATCTCGCGAAGAGACCGTTAGGATAAAAGGGGAGAGATTAGAGCCCACAAAGAGGCTTACCGACAATCTTTCTTTCCACGAGTAATACGAGACTGGAATAGAAGGGAGAACAAATAGAGGTACTCAAGGTACCGCCACATACCGTCTGGTGGCTTGCGGAGTATGGATGTAGATGTAGATGTATATGTAAGTCTATGATCCTCACGTTGGACCGAAACGTGACCAATGTCGACAAGTGTAACAAATTTAGTCTCTTATGGAAACTGCTGCGAGGGATTAGCCGAGCGGTCTAAGGCGCTGCAGTCGTGGACTGTGAGGCTGTTCCCGGCGGAGGTTCGAGTCCTCCCTCGGGCATGGGTTGTTGTGTTTGTCCTTAGGATAATTTAGGTTAAGTAGTGTGTAAGCTTAGGGACTGATGACCTTAGCAGTTAAGTCCCATAAGATTTCACACACATTTGAACATTTTTCTTATGGAAACTACGGTCTCAGGTTCGAATGCTGCCTCGGGCATGGCTGTGTGTGATGTCCTTAGGGTAGTTAGGTTTAAGTAGTTCTAGGTCTAGGGGACTGATGACCTCAGAAGTTAAGTCCCATAGTGTTCAGAGCCATTTGAACCATTACGCCTCTGGCCTTCTGGGATGGCGTAGTATCTTATTGGATATTGCCGCCGCCGTCGGGAAGGGGTGTACGTGTTCTGCCCTGCACTAGCTCCGCTGGAACCATGGATGCCCCCCGCGTATTTCCCCAGAATATTATTGAGCCGACGCCAGCTTGTCTGCGTTCCGCCGTACAGTTGTCATGGATGCGTTCCCCTGGATTCACGCCTTCCCATCGGCTTGATGAAGAAGATATAGGGATTCATCAGACCATGCAACGCTCTGCACTGTGCCAACGTCCAGTACCGATGGTCACGTGTCAATCTCAGTCGTAGTTGCCGATGTCATGGTGTTAACATAGGCACATTCAAGGGTCATCGGATGCGGAGGGCCATCGTTGGGACTGTTCGGTGCACTGTGTGTTCAGACACATTTGTACTTTGCCCAAAATTAAAGTTTGGTGTTAATTCCGCCACAGTGCGGCACCTGTCCTGTTTTACGAGCCTGCCCAGCCTACGACGTCCGACGTCTATTATGAGGGGTGGCCGCCAGACCCCACGACGCCTGGATGTGGTTTCATCTTGGTTTCGCCACGTCTTGAAGACACTCACAGCAGCCCTACTTGAACAACTCACAAGTCGTGGAGTTTCCGAAATTCTCGTGTCAAGCCTCTGGGCCATCACTACCTGCCCTCACATAGATCGCTCGCCTTCACACTGAAGCTACGTGCACTGTCCGTGTCTGACTTTCAATAAGGTGACGCTGCTATCACCTGGACAGATTTATATCAGTAGTAGTTCAGTGGCCATAATGTCTGGTCCAAATGGCTCTGAGCACTATGGGACTTAACATCTGAGGTCATCAGTCCCCTAGAACTTAGAACTATTTAAACATAACTAACCTAAGGACATCACACACATCCATGTCCGAGGTAGGATTCGAGCCTGCGACCGTAGCGGTCTCGCGGTTCCAAACTGAGGCGCCTAGAACCGCTCGACCACACCGGCCGGCCATAATGTCTGGCTGACGAGTTTATGTTTATGGTACGTTGAGGTAAGGGTCAAACGTAACTTTAACGAATGAAATTATCTAATGGCATCACTATTGATGATCATCTTACTATAGCTGACAACAACTACATCTTTCAAAAAGCTATTTGTAAATGCAGCATGGCTGCAAAGAGCTATAAGTTAACAATCTCGACCAAAAAAACTTTTGAGGAATATCATCTTATGCACAAACCAAGTAGGTATACCGAACAGACTTGAGACATGAGGTTGGACCATAAACAAGATACTGGTTAAAAAAAAAAGAGTTGGAGAGATGTAATAGCAGCTAACCGCGGACAACAGAGGCGCTGGAGAAGAGGACGCAACAGGCAAATGACTGACACTCGGGAAAGGACAAAGTGCGTCATTTTTCAGTGGCTGGAGTTTTATGCTGGAGGTGGGTGAGTGGCGGACGCGAGCAGATCTTTACGGAGAGAAAGTCTGCGAGGTGTAAAGCGGAGCGGACTGACTCCTCGCAAGGTCAGAGGCCACAGCTAAGCCTGGCTTATGGCGCCGACCAGCGGAAGCGGCAGCAGCGGAGCTATCGGTCTCTTGGTCTGCGGACAGCGGCCTTGCTGGAGAAAGTGGCGCACCGAGACGACCAGTCAGAGGGCGCTGTCTTATCGACAGTTGGCGGGCTAGCAGTCACCAGCAGAGCACATTGTATAACTGAGTAACGAATATACCACAGAATTCGAAGTATCGTTTCGTTACCGCCTGAAACGTTTCGTTAACCACACGTGTTTCAGGGAGATCAGACGTTGAGTAAAGTGCACATAATTCGGGTGGTTGCCTAATTCCGGGATACCGAGCGAGGTGGCGCAGTGGTTAGACACTGGACTCGCATTCGGGAGGACGACGGTTCAATCCCGCGTCCGGCCATCCTGATTTAGGTTTTCCGTGATTTCCCTAAATCGCTCCAGGCAAATGCCGGGATGGTTCCTTTCAAAGGGCACGGCCGACTTCCTTCCCCGTCCTTCCCTAATCCGATGAGACCGATGACCTCGCTGTCTGGTCTCCTTCCCCAAACCAACCAACCAACCAACCTAATTCCGGGTAGCTGAATATCTCCCTTAGTTGGTGCTGCACTCTACAGGGTGGTCCATTGCTAGTGACCGAGCCAAATATCTCACGAAATAAGCACCAAACGAAAAAATTACAACGAACGAAACTCGCCTAGTTTGAAGGGGTAAACTAGATGGCTCTATGGTTGGCTCTCTAGATGACACTGCCATAGATCAAACGGATATCAACTGCATTTCTTTCAACAGGAACCCCATTTCTTATTACATATTCGTGTAGTACGTAAAGAAATATGTATGTTTTAGTTGGACCACGTTTTTCCCTTTGTGATAGAAGGCGCTGTAATAGTCACAAACATATGGCTCACAATGTTAGACGAACAGTTGGTAACAGGTAGGTTTCTCAAATTATAATACAGAACGTAGGCGCGTTTGAACATTTTATTTCGGTTGTTCCAATGTGATACATGTACCTTTGTCAACTTATCATTTCTGAGAACGCATGCTGTTACAGCGCAATTACCTTTAAATACCACATTAATGCAATAAATACTCAAAATGATGTCCGTCAACCTCAATGCATTTGGCAACAGCGAGTAGTTCGCCTTGCCTAATTCCGGGTAGCTGAATATCTCCCTCCCACCAACCCCAACCCCCGTGTCGCTTGCCAACCCTCACCGCCGTGATCACTCGGCTTAGTCTGGCGATCACAGAGGAGGAGGTGTTGGCGGAGCTCAAGGCGCATCCACATCTGGAGGTGCGTGTGGTTTGCCGCATCCATAACTCAGCCGGCGCCACCCGCCTTATGCGGGTCTTTTCTGAACAGGCCCCCTCCATCGACTGTCTCGTGAAGGAGGGTGCCCTTCTCTTTCAGCAACACTACCAAGTTGACCCTTCCCATTCCCCTCCTCAATACCTCCACTACCAAAGGTGCTTGCGGTATAATGTACACCCGACATCTGAGTGCCGCGAGGCCACCACCTGCCCGCACTGTAGACAAGCCCACTTTTTACGGTAGTGCCCCAATCTCCAGTCCCCCCCCCCCTCCCTCCTGTAATACCTGTAACCTCCCTCATCCTACTTACTCCTAGAAGTGTAAGGCCCGACCCCCTCCTACCACTCCTGAACTCACCGTTCCTGTCCGCCCTCTGGATGCCCCCACCCCTCCCAGCAATTCCCTTTGCCCACCCCCTACTGCTGAGAGCATCATTAGATTCCTCACCATCATCTTTCAGAATGTTCATCCTTTTCAGCGCCCCCACACCCTCCAACTGATATCCCTCGCCGCCCTTTCCGTCTTCCAACTAAAAATGTACGCCACCTACTCCAACAACCAGGCCCATTTCACCTTCTCCCATCTTGACACCCTCGTCTAACTCCCTGTCATGGCGCGACAGCACCGTATCGTTTTCAACAACATCCGCTCCCTTCCCGCCAACAAGAACCTCTTCCTGCACACCCTTGCCACCCACTGTGTGGATGCCTTCCTCTTCTATGAAACCTTCCTTCAACCCCACCACACCGTCCACACTTCACCCTACCTCCTTCACCGCTCCGATAATCCCCTCCCGATTGCGCGTGGCGGAGTTGCCATTGGTCACCACCGCCAGATCCCCGTTCGGCTCCAACCTCTCCTTCCCGACCCCACCGTACACCTGATCCTTAGTCTCTTCTTTCCCGGCCTTACTGTCACCTGCGCCACCGTCTATGTCCGCCCTACCGCCCCTATTCCCTTCGACTTCCTCTCCCACATTGACCATACCTTCTCCTCCTACGTGATCGCCATCGACCTCAACATCCATAGTCGTTCCGCCACCCAGTTACGGAGGTGGCATCGGTTCCTCTCCTCCCTTCAAGGCGACCTCATCCCCATCCCCCAGCACATCTGTCCCAAATCGAACTCCACTCCCGATGTTGTCCTTTCCTCGCCCAACCTCCTTGGCCACATAACGGTGGATGTCTTGGAGCCTATTGGTAGCGACCATCTCCCTGTCCTCCTCACAGTTTCGGACAGTCGTCGCCCCCGCCTTGACCCTCGTAATGACCCTCCCTAAGTACGTCCATGACTATTCCCGTGCCTACTGGAATGCCTTTCGGGATACCCTCTCCACCCAGGTCGATAGCCACCCCATCACCTATCACCACCTTGACGATGTAACCCATGCCACCTCCTTTCTCCAGCAGACCTTGTCTGAGGCCATGGAGGCCCACGTCCCTACTGTCGCCATCCACCCCCACCATCCTACCTTACCCCCAAAGGCCGTCCTCCTCCTCCGTGAATCCCGCCGTCTCTACCGTGCCTTCCTCTGCACATGTGACCCGGACACACTGCGATGCCACCGGCAACTCCAGCGACACATTCGTAATTTGCTCGCGGCTAAGAAACGCCGGGACTGGCGACAGACATGCGCCCGTTTAAATGCTACCCTACCTATCAAGTCCAAGTTCTGGTCAGCCTTCCATCGCCTTACCAGAACTAAACCCTCCCCCTGCTATCCTCTGCTCCATGATGATCACCCCTTCCCTGACACCCTTAGTAAGGCCAAACACTCTGCCTCCTACCTCTCCGATGTGTTTTCCATCCCCGATGATCCCCAGGTCGATTGCTCCCTCTTCCCCGATGTCCACGATCGAACTGACACCTCTGTCCCTCCCCTCGCACCTAGTTTCCAGTACTTGGCCAACATTGCACACACGGAACTCAATGCCCCTATCACTACACAGGATCTCATTGCTACACTCCGCACGAAACGCAACACTGCTCCTGGTCATAATCGTGTCACCTACCGTCACCTTCGTGAAGCTCCTGTCTCTTTCCTCTCCACCCTGGCCGGGCTCTACAATGTAGTCCTGTCCACCGGCTACTACCCTGACCTGTGGAAAACCTCCCGTATCCTGATGTTCCTTAAACCTGGCAAACCGCCGTCCGCCGTCTCCTCCTACCGTCCCATCAGCCTTACCTCGGTCTTCAGCAAGGTCCTGGAATCTATCCTCACCCGCCGCATCCACCAGCATCTCCGACAGCACTGCCTTCTTCCCATTACCCAGTGTGGCTTTCGGCCGTCCTTCTCTTCCAACGACCTTCTCCTTCACCTCACTCATCTCCTTTCTCAACAGCTTAATTCCCGTCGCTCTGAAATCTTCCTCTCCCTGGACCTTGAACGTGCTTATGACCACGTATGGCATTCCGGTCTCCTCTTCAAGCTCCAAACCTTCGCCCTTCCCATTAACTACGTCCGTCTGATTGGCTCCTTTCTCTCCCACCTCCTTCCTACGTCACCATCCATAACACGGATTCCTACACCTTTTTACCCTCCGCCGGTGTGCCCCAAGGCTCCATCCTCTCCCTCCTTCTGTACCTTTTGTGCACGGCGGACATGCCGCCACTGTCACCCCCCGCCCACTTTCTCCAGTTTGCTGATGACACCGCCTTCCTTGCCCTTGCCCCCACCCTGCAGCGCTCCCAACACCTTCTCCAATCCGATCTTGACCGGTTCACCGCTTGGTGCAACCAGTGGTTGCTCAAGGTCAATCCTTCCAAAACCCAGGCGATCATTGTAGGCAAAATCACCCCTTCCTTCCGCCTCCTTGATTTCTATCTCACCGTCTATGGCCGTCCTATCGCCCTCACCCCCACCCTCAAGTACCTTGGCGTCACCCTCGACCGTCGCCTCTCTTGGACCCCCCATCTCCGGACAATCCAAGCCAAGGCACACTCCCGACTCCGTCTCCTCAAGCTCCTTTCTGGACGTACGTGGGGTCTGGTCCCCTCCACCGTCTTCCACACCTATAAATCCCTCATCCACCCTATCCTTTGTTACGCCCATCCGGCCTGGATCTCCGCCCCCCCTACCCTTTATAAATCCCTTCAAATCCTTGAATGCTATGCTCTCTGCCTCACCTATCGCATCCGTCTCCCCTCCCCCACGCGGATCCTGTACGATTTCATTCTGTTCCCCAACCTCCTCCTTTTCCTTGAAAGGATACAGATCCTGTACACATCCCGCAAACTCGATCCTCCTCACCCGCTTGTCTCGCCCATCCTCTCCCACCCCTGCCCACTGCCACGCATGTGTTCCCACGTCCCACCCGGTCTCCATCTCTCCACCCTCCTTAGCCTCTCCCAAGGTGGCTTCCGCCAGCTCCCCCTCCATGATGAGGTCTTCCTCCCCTCCATCTACCCCTCCTATCAACTTTGATCCTACCCCCCACTTCCTGTGTCCTTTCCTTTAGGCACCCTCCCTCCCTTCTCTTTCCTTTTCCCCCATCCCTCCCTCCACCCCTCTTCCCCCGGGCTTCCCCTCCCCCTTCCTCCCTTCCCCCTATCTCCCCTGCCCATGGCATCTGCTCTCCCCTCTCCCTCTCCCTCTCCCACCCCCCTCCTCCTCTCTTGGCAGGTCCCCGGACTCGTACACGGTTAGTGAACATTCGCGCGCCGGAGATCAACGCCTCGTGTTCTATGTGTGCCGTCGTTTTGGTCGTTTTGTGCTTAAGTGGTTCAGTGTTATTCGTTTTGTGCACCTACATTCACGTGTGACAATTTTCGTCTCTGTCTGTGTCCAAGTGTCTGAACAATTTTATCTTGGACTCTACACCCGTGAACGGCACCTTGTATTTTAAAAAAGTGTTTGTCTCTGTTTATATGTCCATCATATTTTTTTCTCTAATTGTCTTCATTTGTATCTTTGTGTTTCTCTGCGGCCAAAGAGCGGCGTAGTATGCTGCTGCAGGCCTGCCTGTAAACAGGTTTCAAAATAACAATAAAGAAAAAAAAATGAGTTCAGTTGGAAGCTCTCCTTCAAGCCAGATAAGAGTCAGTAATTTAAAGCATGCTGTTTCTTATCTAACTGATAAAACATGTCGTGTATAGTTCACTTAAGTGTTAGGTTGTGCCTACGTAGCAGTAAGGTATGGTCCCTGACAGTGGGTACTAAGAGGTTGCACTGTTTTGGGTACCCGAAATTTGGCGTCAGTTTATATGATCTGAATTTGAATCCAGATGCCACCTTTCCAGTATTTGAAAGACAAAAACGAAGACAAACTGCAGAGCCATAACAATGGAAGTGGCTGCAGATGGTTTCAAAAAATGTAAGATCTCTCCGTGTGACCCTCTGGTTTCTTCATCTATGGATGATCGCCTCATCAACTTGCAGCAAATGGGGGTAAGGCCTCAGAAGTCATAGCAGGGCCATTGCCGACTGCAGTTAATGGAATGTAGGAAACAGCAGTTTCTACCTTTTCAGCACTGTACTCCGATCATAAAACCCAAAAAAATGGTTCAAATGGCTCTGAGCACTATGGGACTCAACTGCTGAGGTCATTAGTCGCCTAGAACTTAGAACTAGTTAAACCTAACTAACCTAAGGACATCACAAGCATCCATGCCCGAGGCAGGATTCGAACCTGCGACCGTAGCGGTCTTGCGGTTCCAGACTGCAGTGCCTTTAACCGCACGACCACTTCGGCCGGCATCAAACTCAACACCAAGAACAGGTAAAGCAGTATTTTTGACGTGATCTACAATTAAAATGGCTTTGGAGGAGATCCTCGCTAATGAGAAAAAAAGGAAGTACCATGACCACAAGGCAGATACCACCTTCAACAGAATCGAACTCAGGAGCTTCATTTGATGCATGTGACGGACCTTCTACATTTGGGGCTACCAAAAGGAAGCTATTTGTAAGAAAGAACCAGAGAGTCACGAAGCAGCAAGATTACGACGAGGAAGACACTAATTCAAGCGTTGATGAAACCAAGCTGTGAAACTCGGAATCTGAATGTGAAGAAGACGATGAACGCATTTACTGCTCCAAACTGCGGTCGTCTGATACCTCTAAAGACACCTCCATTGGGTACGTAGGTTGATTTTGCTGGTGTTACGAGCTTTGTGCAGATGTCTACGATGATACTATGTAAGTTTTTGAATGTCACTTCTGTAACAAAGAGCACAAAGAGTGAGAATTTTTCTTGTTATGGGTGAAACTTTTGCAGAGTAACCGGCAATTACGGAATACTCTTTACTTTTGAAACAAACATTTGGTACGAATAAAGGTTGTGTTACTAATTCATTAAAATTAAGCATGTATTTACAACCTGCCATTAGGAAAACCGAAATTAGGAACCACATTTTCTAGCAGTAAAAAGTACACATTTTAACTGTTTTTTTTCTGCTATTACAGGACTAGAAAGTATTCGGAAGATTTCTTGCAATGATAATATTTAAATTTTGGCTAGTAGTAGTATAGCACATTTTCAGTTATTTAAAGACGTAATTTTAAAATTAAAAGCTGTGCCAGATAATAGGGCACTTTTCACTATATTTTTAGAATTGCAGGTGGGATGGATTTGGTTTCTTACTCCGGCTGCAAATTGACTCCTTGTGTTCGTACCAATGACAATGACCAGCTCTGGCGACAATGTTTCAAATCAAATTAAAAGCGCCGGCACAGTGGAGTGATACACACATTGTGATTATTTGTATTTATTTGCATATCAAATGTCTGCCAATTCACAATTCGTGTAAAATACACCTCTAAATACATAATGCTTCATACACAGTAATGGCAACTGTGGCAGCTTAACGAACATTTGAAATGGCAGCCTGTGACAATAAAAATCTGACAAATCTTATGCCTGGGTTGGGGCAAAAGGGGAGGGCAAACTGAGAATAATTACGTAACTACATAGTGATTGTCATGAAAGTGGTTAATATAGAAGAAAATTATTGAGGGTAACACATAGAACTATTGGAGCAATATCTCACACCTGTTGTAGGGTTTGGAGATAAACTATCCATGTTGAAACTCTGTGATGATAATGTTAAAATTATTGACTCGAGATCTCCTACGTCTCATGTGAAACTGGCTTGGTCTCACCACAATGCTGCTGACTGTGACATCAATCAGTGGCAGGGCCAGCGGTCTTCTCCAGCGGTCTTCTCCTGTGGCCGACAGGGGAACATTCCCAAGTCTCAATAAACGAGCTTGATGAAACTTGGGTGGTGTGCAGAAGGGGTAAAATAATGCAATACGCATTTTTTGTTTGTGCCCAATTTCATCTTTAAGGGGTAAAACACACCCTGAAAGGTAATTTGGGGTATTAGATTTGGAAGGATTATATACAAAAATGTTTTTATTATAAAAATGATATCTAATTAACGTTCTTGAAAACTGTGTAGTCGAGTTTTGTAATAACGTGAAATTTTGCAAAATGCTAACTTCCATTACTACATAAATTAAAGAAGCTTTCAAGCTACATACATCCATGTGTTATAAAGCTGATTTCTGAAGTACCACTTTTGGAAAACAAGCTGTTCACATTGTGCTGTCAAAACTATTTTCAAAATACCTAATTAAAATATCTAACATTCATTATTAGTCTAGTTATTTATTTTAATTATGTTTGTTTTATATCTTAAATTATTATTTTACTTTTTAACATTATTTTTTGTTTCACTTAGTTGTATTTTGTTAACTGATCATAATAATAAGTCATTCATTGTGATAAAAAATCATGACAAAATGATAATCTGTAAATCAATGCTTAAAACATAACCCTTTTCTTACACAATGCGCATGAAACTAACAAATTTTTTTCACATATTGTACATGAAGGAGACCACAATACAGAACGAACATTAGCAGGATTTCAGATTGTCCCAGGTTGTCCTCTAAGTATCCTGATTTGTATCAGGCATACTTCAGCACATTTGTAAGCCTTGGCGAAAGAAAGTCATTATGTGCTAATGACTGCAGCTTAATTATATTGTTCCTCAAGTTGAGACTGACATGAAACCCATTCAGCAGAACTAGATTGGGAAAACTTCTCACAGATTTCTTCTACATCGAAAGCCATATACATCTCGCGATGCCACCTGTGCCCTCGAGCCTTTTGGGAATGTCAGATCAACAAATTCCTTGTCCTCATGTACGATGCTCTATACGGATATTTCACCTTGACAGCCCTAAGAATCTAACAATAATACAGATTTTTCTCCCTCACTGGGAAATAAAATATGTTTAAAATATCTTTTGACCTGGTCAGACGTTTGTTCATCAGATTCCGATGCTGTCACAAGGACATTTGGAGCATCAAGAAGAGATTCTCGAATTATCGGTCCAAATTCATCATTAGTCATTAGTTTCTTTCAAAACTATAAAAAGTGGGGTAGTCAGTGTGAAAAAGCCGTTTTGAACGTCATATCCATGGACAAGAAACTTATTCATCCGATGATCCCAAATGACTTGACGACACAGGTGAGAGGTGGCAAGTCACTCTTTCACTTTAACAACACTGTCATTTGGATTAATATTCACATTTTAGGTCATGATATCTGTGCTCCCCAGTACTACATTTGCTATATGTAGTTAATGACTTTTTACATGAGGAAATTGTGGCCAGATGTTCATGTGTAGCCTGTAGAGAACTTATACCCAAGAGGTCATAGTGGAGGTGACAGAGAACAGGGAAAGTGATTGATTGGGGGGCCATAAACGCTGAGTGCAGGGACCTGTTTGTGCGAGTGATTCTAGGAAGCACCACTCTATGGACTGGACCTGCAGACGGACTTCTGGACGTAGCAGTCTCCTCTTTCCGCTTATGGTCAGAGCAGAAAACCGCCGGCTCACAAAACATTTTACCTTGCCCAAGCGGCAGTTCGTCGTGAAGGCTGCCAGCTAGCAGAAAGTAGGGTGCAGAAAGCCATTTAAGAGACTGGTGTAAACAGAGCCTTTGAGCAAATGGTGGGAAGGTCATAAAACTTCATACATTCTGATGTTAGAAGTTGTGACGATACAGACAGTGCAGTTAGTGCACGTGTTTAGCGGAGGTAAGACTGTAACTGTCATGAAGCCAGGAAGCCTCAAGGTTCTATTAGCAGGCTTCATGGGCATGAATGTCTGGGAAGCTTAATAGGCTTCTTTCAGGAACTGAAAATGGTCGACCATAAATCTAGGTAGATTTTTTCTTTGTTTTTCGCCAACAACATGGCCAGTTTACCATGACAACAATGCCTCCCTAGTCTAAAAATTTTCTTTTTCCAGACAAGAGAGGTTTTGAGTCGCTAATTGGCTCCTCTCAGGAGACGCCAAGTGGAGGCTTGCTTCCTCAGTGTGGGGACGCTAGTGCTATGTCGGGATTGGATACCAAGGCAACAAATGAGTAGAGAGAGGAGAGTCAATGGGTAGAGGATAGTTCGATTAGTTTTTACGCTGTGCGGGCAGTTTCGTTTTCCCTAATGCGACTCCCATACCGAGGCTTGGTGGAAAGTGGATGTGATTCTTTGCGGTCTTCAGGTCTTTACCTAGTGGGTGAGACTTGTGGTCTGTATCTTGTGGTGGACTAAGAGCCAGTGGCAGTTTTCAACTCTACTGACAATGGAACGGCATATTATCTCAGGCATATTGTGTGTCATGAGGGTGAACTCATTCGTCCTGAGCGGGCTGTCAGACGTTTGACAATTCCAGCACTCGCCGTCGTGCGTGTGAGTCAAACTGGTTTGGCCACACCAGTGGACAGGTGTACCTCACTCTGAAATCTGTCGGGATTTCAAGGCTCTGATGACGAAGTTTCCTGCATTCTATTAACCGAAACGCCAGTCCGCATAGTTTGCAAATTATCGTGGACGCGTCAGAACATTATAGCTGCCGCACCGGGCCGCGCCGTTCCTCGCGCCGTTTTCTGCCGCCGCCGGAATCAAAGTGGAAAGATAAAATACTGCTGCTCTGGCGTGGTGTTGTTAAATGAGATTCACAGTTCCCTGTTTTCCGATGAGGCATAGTTTGTGACATACTTGGTAATAGCTGATTCCATTTGAATAGCGTTGGGTCTCACAGTGGATTCATGTAAACAAAGTGAGGTTGCGCTGTAAAAGAGATTAATTCAGGAGAGAACTTGTATACCTTCGACCCCAATGAATCCTTTGCCAATCAAGCACCATCCCTTTTGTAATTTGTGGTTGTCATTTTACTATGTAGGCCTAAGATTTATGAGCTCATTGTAATTATTAAAGGATTAATAAAACTTGTCATTAGTTTCGTAAACTTAAATATGGTACTGGTCTCAGTCATACTCCCTCAACCAGTCACTGTTGTCTATTTTATTGTGATGGTACATGGGTACACCAGCAGCTCAAGGGTCAATCTTACTAAATTAATTAATCTGAGTTCTGAAATCGTGTGCAGGCGTAGGGAACAAGAGTGCCATGAGTAAAGTCACTAATTTAATGTATAAAAATTAAGGGTGTAGCTCACGGTTGAAAGTTTTTGAGAAAATAATACTTTTCTATATGTAAAGATAATAACATTTAGCATCACTCAGAGTTATACTTATGATTAAAAGCAAATGACGGCTTGCACAGGTACAGACATGGTATGAATATGACTTTTGTTACTGGGAGAATCTTGTGATAAGATTTTCATTTCTAGTTCTGTTGAATGGATCTGATGTCAAGCTCCACTTGAGAAAAGATATAAATAAGCTGCAGCCACTAGTAAATAATCAATTCTTTTCGCCACAGCTTACCGATGTATTGAAATATGCCTGATACAAATCAGGATACTTAAGAGTATCACCCACGAAAATTTGAAATCCTACTGAATTTTGTTTTTGCTCAATTGTGTTGTCTATCGTGTACATTATGAGAAGAAATGTCGTTCATTTTACGTACATGGTGTAAGACAACGTTAGATTGTAAGCATTTATTTACAGGTTATCACTGTTGTAATGATTTTGTATCACAATAACGAGTTACTTATTATTTTTGATCAATAAAATACATGCATGTGAAACAGTAAACTAAAACCTGAGTGTAAAACGTAAAATAGCAGTTTAAATCATTAAAAAATACAAGTAAAATAAGTAAATAGACTAATAATGAATATTTAGATATTTTAATTCGGTATGTTGAAAATAATCTTGACAGCACATTGTGCACACCGTATTCTCTAAAAATATTTCAGAAACCAGCTTCACTATACATGCATGTATGCTGTAACAAAAGATTTCACGTTTCGAAGTCAATTAATGGTAGTGGGTATTTTGCAAAATTTTAAATTATCACAAAATTCATTTACGTTTTCAAGAACGTTAATTATATATCAGCTTTTGTGTGAGATACATTTTTTATATACCACCATTTCGAAGATATCACCTCCAAATCTAGTGTGCCAAGCTATCTTTTAGTGTTTTTTTACCCCTTAAAAATGAAACTGGACACAAACAAACAAAAAATCATGTTGCATTATTTTGGCCCATCTACCCACCCACCAAGTTTAATCTAGATTGTATATTGATACTTGGGAATGTTCCCCTTGTAGCTGTCAGTCGATGTGAATAATACAATAAAAAGACCCGCCACATCAACAGATCAGCTGTAGATTGTAGCTGACAAAGATGACAGATGTGCAGTTGAAGCTATGAAGTAGAAGATACGAGATGAATGTATTCGATGAATTTATGAGACCGTGCTACGGATAAAGTTGCGAGATAAAGTTATAGGATGAAGTGATTTCTGTGCGTCTGCATCTGACAAGGAACTTCGCTTTGCTGCTTTTTTCGGTATAAGTATGCCGGCCGTTGTGGCCCATCGCTTCTAGGCGCTTCAGTCCGGAACCGCGCTGCTGCTATGGTCCCAGGTTCGAATCCTGCATGGGGCATGGATGTGTATGATGTCCTTAGGTTAGTTAGGTTTATGTAGTTCTACGTCTAGGGGACTGATAACCTCAGATGTTAAGTCCCATAGTGCTCAGAGCCATTTTTTTTTTGGCATAAGCTTAATGTGATTGGCTGGGCTCTGCACCTTCGAAGCTCCGACCGTACACAATTATCTTTAGAGAGCTCTGGCCTAAGTTTTACATGGTTAACCAATGATCTCCATTCTACTGTTCGGCCCTGAACACTATTCCTGTCTCTCTCCTTGCCCAATGAGGCACTTTTCTGCTCTCTATCAGGAAAAATTTTAGATAAACCAATGTTCAGAGTTTTTGCATCCATAAACAGTGTCTTTTGTAAGAGCTATGCGCTCGGCGGCGTCTCACCCTTTCCAAAATCCTAACTTGTGGTTCCAGTTCAACCTGCAAGATACGGATCGCCACTGTGTGTCCCAAAGTTGGCTTTCTTCATTCAGTAGACAGTAGCTTGCTTCACTAAAAATTCTTCCTCATTTCACCTAAAAAAAAAAAAAAAAAAAAATCGGTACGAGTGCTCGCTAGAGGATGTCCCAACTGTTGTAGGTCCGCAGAGCGACGCTTTGTGGTTTCCCAGGGCAGCTCGTTGGTCGGCTGTGGCAATGAGTACTTCCCATCGCTGTCCTTCTCAGGCGTACAAACTTGTACAATTGATATTTAAATAATTTCTCTGATGTTATGTAGTACGAGTTTATGTAAATTTGCATATGTTACGGTACCTTTCAACTGGACGTGGCTTGGACTCAACTCGTTGGATGACGCCTGCAGAAATACTGAGCCATGCCGCCTCCATAGCCTCCCATAATTGCGAAAGCGTTACCAGTGTATGATTTCGTGCACGAATTCACCTCTCGATTATGTCCCAAAAATGTTAGAAGGGATTCATGTCGGGGGATCTGGGTGGCCAAATCATTCACTTGAACTGTCTGGAATGTTCTTCAAACCAGCCAATAGGAGTTATGGCCCAGTGACGTGGCGCATTGGCATCCACAAAAATTCCGTCGTTGTTTGGGAAAATGAAGTCCATGAATAGCTGCGAATGGCATCCAAGTTGCCTAACATAACCATTTACAGTAAGTGGGCGGTTGAGTCAGAAGAACCAGTCCATTGCATGGAAACACAGCCCACAACTTTATGGAGCCACCACCAGCTTGGGATTGGATTGTTGGGGGGAAGAGACCAAACTACGAGGTCCTAGGTCTCATCGGATTAAGGAAGGACGGGGAAGGAAATCGGCTATGCCCTTTCCAAGGAACCATCCCGGCATTTGCCTGGAGCGGTTTAGGGAAATCACGGAAAACCTAAATCAGGATGGCCGGACGCGGGATTGAACCGTCGTCCTCCCGAATGCGGTTCCAGTGTGCTGACCACCTCACCAGCTTGCGCTGCGCCTTGTTGACAACCTGGTCCACGACTTTGTAGCGTCTGGACCACACTCGAATCCTACCAACTGAAATTAGAACTCACCTGACCAGGCCACGGTTTTCCAGTCGTCTAGAGTCCAACCGATATGGTGACGAGCCCAGGAGAGGCGCTGCAGGCAATGTCGTGCTGTTTGCAAGGCAATGTGCATCAGTCGTGTGCTGCCATAGCCCACTCATACAAAATATCGCCCCACTGGCCTAACAGATACGTACGTCGTACATCCCACATTGGATTTTTGCGGTAATTTCACGCAATGTTGCCTGTCTGTTAGCACTGAGAACTCTACGCAAACGGCGCTGCTCTCGGTCGTTAAGTGAAGACTGTCAGTCACTGTGTTGTTCCTTGTGAGAGGTAATGCCTGATATTTGATAGTCTCGGCACACACTTGATGCGGTGGGTCTTGTATTACTGAATCCTCTAACGATTTCCGAAATTGAGTATCTCATGTGTTTAGCTCCAACTACCATTCTGCGTTCAAAGCCTGTTAATTCCTTTCACGGCCGCGGTGGTCTAGCGGTTCTAGGCGCTCAGTCCGGAACCGCGGGACTGCTACGGTCGCAGGTTCGAATCCTGCCTCGGTCATGGATGTGTATGATGTCCTTAGGTTAGTTAGGTTTAAGTAGTTCTAAGTTCTAGGGGACTAATGACCACAGATGTTAAGTCCCATAGTGCTCAGAGCCATTTGAACCATTTTGAATTCCTTTCATACGGCCATAACCGTATCTGAAACCTTTTCACATGAACCGACTGAGTAGAAATGGCAGCTCTGCCTATGCACTGCCCTTTTATACTTTGTGTACGCGATACTACTGCCATCTGTATATCACTACCCCAGGACCTTTCTCACCTCAATGTAGAACTGGTTCCAAAATTGAATCCTGTCGAAGAACATTATTAAGTTCTATCTGTCTGCTTAATAAACTGCCGAGGACCACATGGAAGTATCTCTCACATAAAACGTTGTTTATGAGGAGTCTTTAACACATTGATGTTAGACCCACCTTTGGTCTCCGATAATTGTTCTGTCTGGGGGATACGCCACTCCAGATTGTTGTTTGCTGGTGTCGACATGATATGGATGAAAGTTATACTAGATGTATCATTTTGTCTACAATACTATGAATTGGAATTTTGCATTCCGAACCTGATTTATTCTGTAAAACGATAAACCCCAAAGTTGGAAGTGGCTTGTTTGGTTATGTAACGATCGAGTACCTTAAGTGCTCCACCGTTAGTTACTCTTATCATTAAAAAGTCGAGCCTGCATTCTAATTCAAAGTCTGATTAAGTTTTTGCAAAATAATTTCTTTTGTATGAACGTCAAATATTTATACTGTCATTCTTCACCAAGTGTGTCATTAACCAACGATGACCTTTTGTCATGGATATAATTTTCATTCAGGTTATTAAAATTAATGAAATGATTTAATTTGACGTAAAAATAATCAGAATTCACAATAATTTCAATTATAAATGAGAATAATTGCTCTCCCCTCCTTTTCATCGCTTTTTGGAGTGGATCCTTCGAGGCTTTATGATACCTTATCATCTGGTGAATTAATCAGTTTGTAAGAAAGGAACCACTTCAGTAACTACATTGATAGCGCAAAAACGTTTCATCACTCTCCATCGCTAGATGTGCTGCCTAGTAACGTTGCCAGTCCATGACCAAAAGTGTAAAAGCGGATTAGAATCGAACGGGCTATCATCTAGCTACGACAGGAGCCGCAAATACGGAAATTCACTGACTTAAGCGATTCTGTCGAAGGACACCTGGGGACAAGCAGCTCGGAAAGGACGGATCTGGTGGGCTGTTCGCTAGCGACTGTCGTGGGCATCTGAGGAAAGTGGCTGAAGGAAGCTGAGATCACTAGTAGATGACTATGTGCTGGACATCCATTCCCCATCACAGAAGCTGATTGTACTACATTTGCCCATTCTAATTAAGGGTATGCTGCTGGTGAAGGCACAAGCCTTTCGGAGCATGTTATCTCCGTAGCCGAAGACTTCTACATGTTCCCATGTTGATCCAATGACATCGTCAGTTACGACTGGAATGGGCAAAGGATTATTGCGATTGGGCCGTGCACCAATGTAAACGTGTTGCCTGGTTGGATGAGTCGCATTTCTAGTTACACCAGGTGAGTGGTTGTGTCGGAATATGCTGTCATGCTGGACAACGGCAACTCTAAATATGCACCGCGCCACAGACGCAGGCTTCTGGATCAGTGTTATGCTATGGGGTATATTGACCTGGGATTCCATGGGATGTGACAGCTCAGCCATACGTGAACACTATAGCAGGTTATCATCATACACTCATGCTTGATATCTTCACGATAACAGCACATTTCAGTGGATTAAGTAGTCGCAGCACGAGGCCAGAACCGTGCTGTAGTCGTTTAATCATTCTGGTACCGCTGGGGTCAATATGACCCCATAGGAACATTTGAAATATATACCTCCCTTATTTTCAAAACGATTACTTTCAAAATTTATGACTTTGTCTAAGTTGCTTGTATGCAGTGACATATTGTTTAGTTTTACATTTAAACATATTAAAATTTATTTATGAGCAATGCACTGAGTACTGCTGGGGTCAGCATGACCCCAATCTAAATTTTTGTTTTGTTTCTTGAGTGTAAGATTATGAAAACAGAATGAAGAATGTTACATTGAACAGATGTTATACGAAACACCTGCAACAATGAAGCTAACATTTCCCACTAATTATTTATACCCACTGTTGCCGTTTCTTGCCTCATCTGTTGTTGTGTATTGCGTCAGTTGTTGCTATGTTTTGCCTCAGCGTGTGAAAGAACTACAAGACTAGAAAATGTTTGAGAGGTGCTGAAATACAAGCTATTCTGAATGAAGAAGAGGAATTAGGAGATATGCCGTCTAATGACGATGAAGAGATGGATGCTATTATTTCTGGAGGTTGTGGATCAACTGAAGATTCTAAAGATGTTGGAGATTTGGAAACTCTACTTTCTGAAGTTGCTGACATCTCCTATCAGAATGTTTTAAGGTAAGCATATATAAACTACCGTATGTTTGCAAAAACTTTAATGATAGTATTAATAATAATAATAATATGTTAAGTACATATGTAAAATAGTAATGCCATTTTCTTCAGGTCGAGAAATGGAAATGAAACACGCGGGAAAAAATCTTGCTAGATTACATGGGAGACAGCCAGCACGAAATATATTGGTGAGGGCGCCAGGTTCCATGAGGCATACTGTAAGGAACATAAATACTGTGCAGCCAGAATTTGAATTATTTATGAAGCCCAGCATTTTCCAGATTATTTTGAAGTGGACCAACAAAGAAGGTAACATCACTTTCGGTAACAAATGGACAGATCTTGATAGAGAAGAATTTGAAAGCTTTCTTGGACTGCTTATTCTTGCAGAAGTGTACAATGGTCACAATGCGGGAATAGTGAATTTATGGAACGAAGAGCATGGCCGACATCTTTTCAATAGTTCTATCGCTAGGAACTCCTTTACAGAAATATCATGCTGTATTCGGTTTGATGATGCTCAGCACTGGCGACAGAACCGTAGCCCTGATAAATTGGCTTCTATAAGGGATTTATTTGAACAGTGGGTAAGCAGATTACTTGATGCATACGAACCACACAAGAATATTACAGTTAATGAACAAATGGTAACTTTTAGGGGTAGGTGCCCATTTCGTCACTACATTCCCTCAAAACCTGCAAAGTATGGTATAATTACTATGTCACACCCCTGCAAGCGTACACAGGAAAGGGTGAAGGTCAGCCTAGAGAAATAAATCAGGGAAAAAGAGTAGTGTTAGAATTGACAGAACATTCATCCGGGAGTGCTAGAAATATCACAATAGATAATTTCTTTACAAGTTTGGAGTTGGCAAAGGAACTAGAACGAAAACAAATAACTCTGCTAGGAACACCAAGAAAACGTCGTCGTGAACTACCTGCAGAATTGATCGAAGCAAGAGGAAGAGCTGCAGCTTCATGTCCCTTCGGAATCCACGAATCAGCCACAATAGTCTCCTATTGCCCAAAAAAGGGTTAGATAGTGACATTGCTGAATACTATGCATTTTAGAGGGGATTTCGATGACGGCGGAGCAGCAAAACCTATTATAATCCTAGACTATAATGGAAATAATCAGGTGTAGACACAATGGACAAGTTAGTCAGGACCTACACCGCAAAATGTATGACAAGAAGATGGCCCACGGTTCTTTTTTATAATATTTTGGATATTAGTCCCCTAAATGCTTTCATAATTTGGCTGGACTTAAATCCTGACTGGAATAAAAAAACCAACTACAAAAGAAGACAATTTCTTCTGGAACTGGGAACAAATCTAGTACAGAGAAACAGAAGTCGGCGCAGCAAAGCTTCTCATTCTCGTCCTCCTCCTTCAGCAGAAGTGAGACAGGGGCAAAACGTGGACGGTTCTCCCGATGCGAAAGTTCAGTGGATAGAAAACATTCAGAAACGTGCAGAAGATGCTTTTCTTTTGTCTGTAAACAACATGTAGAGATTCTTTGTTTTAAATGTAAAGAGTTGCTTTGTTTAAATGTAAAGATCTATAAGATAAAGGATTAAGACAAGATCTGTGAGTGCTTATATACATAGTTTACCTAGTTTCAGTGAGTAATGTATGCTTTTATGTCAGTTCATTAAAAAAAATAATACTACCGCCATCTCCCGTGTTAATTACTTGGGGTCTTATTGACCCCAGCGGCACTCAGTGTAACAAAAAAATTCTGGCAATATGAGGATTAAAGAGCATGAAAGTGGACTCACTATGATGTCCCACTCTCCAAATTTGTTTAACCTGTATCCAGTTGGTTCAAATGACTCTGAGGACTATGGGACTTAACATCTGAGGTCACCAGTCCCCTAGAACGTAGAACTACTTAAACGTAACTAACCTAAGGACATCACACACATCCATGCACGAGGCAGGATTCGAAACTGCGACCGTAGCGGTCGCGCGGTTCCAGACTGTAGCGCCTAGAACTTACGGGACTTACGTGACCAGTGCTTAGCCATCTGATGCCACATACCTCAAGAAACCTACAAAGGACTTATCGAAGTATACCCCACGGGATCGATGGAGTATTGCGTTCCAAAGTCGACGAACACTCAATTAGGTACGTGGTGACAATGTTTTGACTCTGCATCCAATGTAGTGTGACTTCTGTAACTCAAGGAATCTTGACATTGTTGTGCACAGCGCTCAGCAAGTAATGGACAAACAGAGAAGACTGAGTTTCACAAGATCTAATTTCATATACCTCACGAGAGATACTACACACATCAAAAAAAGTTTTGCATCACCTCGGTTCCAAGAGTTCCGGAACCTGAACAGAAAACTGGAATAGATATTCACATAAACATCATTTCCACCCTTTTGTTTGCTCATCAAAACCACTCATTGGATGTTGTACCACCATCCAGCGAGACCTACATAGATGGCGGTCAAGATTGCTGTACACACCGGTATCTCCAGCAACACGTCCTCTTGCACAGATGCATGCCTGTATTCGTCGTGGCATACTATTCACAAGTTCATCAAGGCGCTGTTGGTCCAGATTGTCCCACTCCTCAACGGCGATTCGGCGTAGATCCCTCAGAGTGGTTGGTGGGTCACGTCGTCCATAAACAGCCCTTTTCAATACATCCCAGCCACTTTCGATAGTGTTCATTCCTGGAGAACATGCTGGCCACTCCAGTCGAGCGATGTTGTTATCCCGAAGGAAGTCATTCACAAGATGTACACGACGGGGGCGCGAATTGTCGTCCATGAAGACGATTGCCTCGACAATACGCTGCCGAAATGGTTGCACTATCGGTTGGAGGATACCATTCACGCGTCGTACAGCCATTGCGGCGCCTTCCATGACCACCAGCGGCGTACATCTGCCCCACGTGATGGCATCCCAAAACAGCAGAGAACCTCCACCTTGCTGCACTCGCTGGACAGTGTGTCTAAGGCTTTCAACCTGACCGGGTTGCCTGCAAACACGTCTCCGACGATTGTCAGGTTGAAGAATATGCGACACTCATCTGTGAAGAGAATGTGATGCCAATCCTGAGCGGTCCATTCGGCATGTTGTTGGGCCCATCTGTATCGCGCTGCATGGTGTCATGATTGCAAAGATGGACCTCGCCATGGACGTCGGGAGTGAATTTGTGCATCATGTAGCCGATAGCGCACAGTTTGAATCGTAACACGACGTTCTGTGGCTGCACGAAAAACATTATTCAACATGGTGGCGATGTTGTCAGGGTTCCTCCGAGAACATAATCCGTAGGCACCAGTCATCGCCTGCAGTAGTAGCCTTTGGGCGGCCTGAGCGAGGCATGTCATCGACAGTTGCTGCCTTCTGTATCCCTCCATATCCGAACAACATGGCTTTAGTTCACTCCTAGACGTCCGGACACTTCCCTTGTTGAGAGCCCTTCCTGACGCAAAGTAACAATGCGGACGCGGTCGAACCGCGGTATTGACCATATAGGCATTGTTGAACTTCAGACAATACGAGCCGTGTAATGCCTCCCTGGTGGAATGACTGGAACTGATCGGCTGTCGGACACCCTCCGTCTAATATGCGCTGTTCATGCATGGTTGTGTACATCTTTGGACGGGTTTAGTGACATCTCTGAACAGTCAAAGGGACTGTGTCTGTGATACAACATCCACAGTCAACGTCTGTCGTCAGAGTTATGGGAAATGGGGTGACGAAAATTCTTTTTTGATGTGTGTAGTTCTCCAAGAAGGTAACAAGATGTGAGTTACATACCAATATCAGCGAGAGATTCAGGATGATCACATGAAGACTCGTTAATTCCGTGTTAAATAATGATAACTTTTCAACTATGTCAGTTTATAAATACGTTCGGCAAGTAATGTGGAAGATCCTTTACAAAAATCAAGTGAGTCATAAAAGTAGTTATATAATGACTGTAGAGAAAAGAGAGTGTTATCTGCTTTAATTAGTATGATCCAATAATAAAGATAACTGCCAGAAGGTAAATGGACGAGCCAGAGAGAAATGCAATGTCTCAATAATGAGGAACTATCATAGGGGTACAACGCACTCGGGCTATAAATAAGGAGAAGGGAGGAGTGGCGCAGCAGTTTCTGATTCTTATCTCGTCACGCTCAGGTTGTGCTGTGTAACATTACTTGGCACAGGCCGGGAGAAGCTCTGATTGGTTATTAGCTCGTCCTTGCCGATAGAGCACAGTTTGACGTTAATGGGATTTGTAAATGTGAAGTTACAACTAGTATGGCTGAGCGTAAAACTCAATAATGTACTCGTATTTCACAATTAATAGATCCTTAATTATTGAATCAAAGCCTAATGGAAACTATTATACCTCCAATCATTCCCTGGTTTCGAACTTTATTTATTTTGATGCCCAATTATCAGAGAAGCAAAATGGATGACAAGGTATTGTAAAACTAATCATTTTGAGTGGACAGTACTAGAAATCTGAGAATAGGACTACTAACACCAAACGCATTGGAGAAGAGAAATATTACTCTTTGACTTGAATAAACATTGGAATATAAGGTAGCCGTTGGGATAAGTTGAGAATATGAACATGCCGATCTGAAATTCAAATTATAAGATAATGATGTGCTGAAGCTACTTAAGTCTCTATTTGGATGCTAATAAAATAAAGTGAAATCCTATACTGTCCTATCATCCTGTCCGTTCTCATTGTCAGTGTTTTCCACACATTCCTTTCTTCCCCAATTCTGCACAGAACCTCCTCATTCATTATCTTATTAGGCCACCCAATTTTCAACATTCATCTGTAGCATCACTTCTCAAATGCTTCGAATCTGTTCTGTTCCAGTTTTACCACAGTCTAAGTTTCATTACCTTGTAATGCAGTGCTCCAAACGTACATTCTCAGAAATTTTTTCCTCAAATTAAGCCCTGCATTTGATACTAGTATAATTTTGTTAGCAAGGAATTCCCTTTTTGCCAGTCTTAATCTGCTTTTCATGCGTTCCTTGTTCCGTCTGCCATTGGTTATTTTGCTGTCGAGGTAACAGAATTCCTTAACTTCGTCTGCTTCATGACTATCAATCCTTTTGTTAAGTTTCTCTCTGTTCTCATTTCTGCTACCTCTCATTACTTTCGTCTTCCTTCGATTTTCTTTCATTCCATATTCTGTACTCATTATACTGTTCATTCCATGTAATTCGTCTTCACTTTCACTCAGAATGGCAATGTCATCAGCGAATCATATCAGCGATATCTTTTCACCTTGAATTTTAATTCTGCTCCTGAGCCGTTCTTTTATTTCAATCATTGTTTCTTCGGTGTGCAGACTGAACAGTAGGGGCGAAAGACTGCATCTCTGTCTTACACCATTTTTAATCCGAGCACTTCGTTCTTGGTCGTCCACTCATACTATTCCCTCTTAGCTCTTTTACATATTTTGTATTACCCGTCTCTCCTTATAGCTTACCTCTATTTCTCTCAGAATTTCGAACATGTTGCACCATTTTACATTGTCAAACGCTTTTTCCAAATTTACAAATCCTAATAACATATCTTGATTTGACTTCAGAAATTTAATACCTGCAATAAAATGTGGGACTGATGCCACACATGCTCCAGATTCAACTCTGACCCCATTAACTCTTTCAACTACTGTAAAGCATTCCAAAGAGTCACTGGCAATAATCTCACTGGCAATAATCTTGCCTGTCACTGCCTTCCCCTCTAAAACAACAATCCTTTAATTGACAATGTGAGCAAAGCTGACCACCTTGCATCCTATCTCTCCAACATCTTCTCCATCACTGATGACTCACATTTTGATTGGCCTCTGTTCCGAACCATTCAAAAACATACTAACACTGCTGTTCCACCTATGGCTCCAGCTTGCAGTACTCGGACAATGGACCACAAATTAAACACATCAATCACAGCACAGGACATGAAACAAGAACTCCACAAAAACACAACACTCCCCCACTCATGACTGCATTAACTGTCGACATCTCAAAGAACGGTCCCTCTCCTTTCTAGTCAGCCTTTAAGCCCTTTACATCACTAACCTCTCCACAGGCTACTTTCGCCAACTACGGAAAACACCCAAAATCCTACTTTTCCCAAACTGTGCACACCTCCTACTGATACCTCCTTCTATCCCTTTGTCTACTTCAGTGTTCAAAAAGTTCTAAGAATCCATCCACCCATGAGACATCAGTCAACACCTGTACCAACACAACCACCTTCCAATTGACCAATGTGGATTCCACCTCAGTTTCTTCTCTGATGACCAGATGCACATCGCCCATTTCCTATCCCACCAGCTCAACTCCCTGAATCCGTTATTTTTGTCTCCCTCGACCTAGATAATATGACCAGTATGGCATTCCAGTCTCCTTTTTAAACTCTAGACATACACACTTTCAATGAACTATGTCAGCCTTATTGCTTCCTTATTACCTGATCCCCATCATTTGTCCTATTAATAATATCGATTCTCTTACTTTCACACCACTGCAGGAGTGCTCCAGGGTTCCATACTCTCCCCTCTGCTTTATCTCCTCTACATTGCTGATATACCCAAATCATCTCCGCGAATTCACCTCCTTCAGTATGCTTCAGTCTACAGTCCAGAAATCGAAACCATCGCTCAAAATCCAACCCAATCAGTTTACCGTCTGGTGTAACTAATGGCTACTCAAGATCAACCCCTTCAAAACCAAGACAGTAATTGTAGAATGCACTACACACACCTTCTGTCTCCATGTCTTTCGCCTTTCTATTTACGACTGTACTATGCAGTTAACTAATTCACTAAACAATCTTGGACTAACCCTCGACCAGCAACTAGTATGGAAACCTTGTCAAGTAACCATTCAACACAAACCCCACAGTATATGCAAACAAGTAAGAGTACTAATGGACCGAACTTTGGGGTTACATGCATCCACTTGTAACGCCGGAAATGCATATCCTCCTATTTCTATCTATTTTACTATAAATTTTCTCCTTATTTTGTTACCTGAAGATATGACATTTCTATGGCTTTATATATTGTAATTGTCTTACTATTTGTGTGTGCATATATATATATTTATGCATTTATTCCCGAGGTATAATTGGTTTGTTTTGTAAATATTGTTTGTATATTTACGCTGGGTCTGGCCTAGGGAAAACTATGCTATCGAACGACTACATCGATAGGTCGTGTGGGGAACCAAAGTGTTTAGGATCTTTGGTAGTGTTAACTCTGCCGCATAGAGCGCGGGCAGAGACAGTCTGGCTGCAGTAGGGCGGTGGAGCAGGTGTGTTGTGTGACGCTCCCGCGAGTTGCCGCGCTTTCGGGATTTGGCAGCATGTAATTGCACTCGACTTGCTATGATAGTTTCTGACACGGTATCGCGGACGGGAAGCATTAGCAGGCGCACATCAAGAGCCCGTTTTGCCTGGTGACCGTGTCGAGAAGGAGGCGCGCCAACAGCCAGCTTCTGCAACAGCGACGGCCGACAATGAGTGACTGTCGCCATGTCCTCGATCGACGGCTTCAAACCTTCAATCAACCAACAAGAAGACTGGAAGCACGTCAAGTTTTAGAACTGTATGGCAGACCTCAGCTTTTCAAACTGTTCCATTTTCATAACTAAAATTACAGCAACTTAGCTTGAAAATTTATTGCTCATTGTTCCAATTGCATTACCAAGCAAGGTCCCTTCCTTTTCCAGAATGAACCCGAGTGTCGTTGAAATTCAAACGCCGGCATTAAAGTAATATCATTCCATTTCACTGCTTTAATTTCAAAGTTCAGTTAAAGTATTCATAGCTGGCTACAGTATTTAGATTACACAAGCACAAATTAAGAGTGCGAGTTTTGCTACCATATTTTAGCTTACCTGTGACTGCAGCTCAGCTTGGTATGTACTAAATTTTACTATTGTTAATTGTTCAGAATCATTTAATTCAGGTTCAAAGTTAAATCTCTTATTTCTAAATGGCGTAGATTCAAGTAGCTTTTTAGATGAGTGTTGAGGTAGCCCAAGACTAACCATATTTTATTGAATTTCGTAGTGCTTCAGAAACAAAGTTCACTATTAACTTCAGTCACTAAATTAACTTTCAATTTTCCGGTTTTATTAATTCTTTTGCTAAATTAAGTCAGAGTGTAGCGAAATTTATTACTTCTGACAAACATTCATTTTTCACACTACACGTGTCAACCTTCAGTTGCCACGCTTTCAGTGTTAATTATATTTTCATTAATCTTTCATTTTCAGTTATTGTAGTAGTTGTCCATGGGACTGGCGACCGTAATTTTCTCCAAATCTCAAATATCCAATTAACGCCAATTAATTGTTAACGTAACGACCGCACATTTACTTTCTTTATTAATTTTACCCTTTTCTCAAAATTAATTTCCACCAATTTCATTTGCATTTTTCCTTTCATTGAGATGTAACCCTTCCCTCCCTCTTTACCGACAGATTAACTTCGGTGACGATTGCTTTTCCCAAATTTCCATTAGGTACACGCGGTTTAATTTTTCACTGTCATTAAGGTCGATAAGTGAGGGGGGAGGTTACACACTATTCTCCACGCCTACAAAACCATAATCCGACCCATATTCTGCTATGCAAATGTTTCCTGGATTTCTGCCACACCAAAGTTTTATAAATTGTTAAATCCTCGAACTTCGTGCACTTTGTCTAACTTTCTGTGTCCGTTTCCCTTCCCACATATGGACCCTCTACCATCTCATCAAATTAGCACCCCTTCTCACCCAAGTTGAGCACCTATGCATCTCCTATACGATCCACAAAATTAATCCAGTAACCTCATTGTCTCCCCTCTGGTCACCACCCCAGGTATGCTGCTATGCCTTTACAAACATATCACATTATCCCTACACCCCCAAACACTCCATATTCTCTACAAATGCAACTTCACCCAACTTCTTCTTCCAGGCAATGTTATTCGCTCTTCCTCACCTAACCTACCCACATCAAGTTTCCTCTCCCCCTTTTCCCTTTCGATCCACCCCCGTCCCTTTCCTGTTGCTACGACTACCCTACACACACCAAATACCTCCACACTGTCTTTCCCACCTTATGTCTTCCCACTATCTACCCTAGCGCCTACCTTCGTCACCATAGATTTTTCTACCTAACAGACCCCCAACATTTGTAACCACACTTCTCAACCCTAAGGAACATATTCTCCCCTCCCAAAATATTTCGCTCCCAGTGCTGGTCCTTCTGACTGAAGAATATCATCATTCTGTGATATGTTTTTGAATGTATTTATTTTTTTAGCCGGCTGCTTTTGACTTATAATTTAAAAAATAAAATAATTGTAATGTGTATTTCTAAAAATGCTCTTGGCTGAAAGCGGTACCACTAACAGCGTGCCATCCACCCATATGGTGCGAGGGGGATGAAATAACAATAAAGGAAAAAAAAAGTCTGTCCTCACCTGACTGCGTTCGTGTCCATACCATCTCAATCGTTTTGCCTGATGATGGTCGAAGTAGAGAGGATATAAAATGTAGACCGGCAATGGCAAGGAAAGCGTTTCTGAAGAAGAGAAATTTGTTAACATCGAGTATAGATTTAAGTGTCAGGAAGTCGTTTCTGAAAGTGTTTGTAAGGAGTGTAGCCATGCATGGAAGTGAAACATGGACGATAAATAGTTTAGAAAAGAAGAGAATAGAAGCTTTCGAAATGTAGTGCTACAGAATGGTGAAGATTAGATGAGTAGATCACATAACTAATGAGGAGGTATTGAAAAGAATTGGGGAGAAGAGGAGTTTGTGGCACAACACGACAAGAAGAAGGGACCGGTTGGTAGGGCATGTTCTGAGGCATCAAGGGATCACCAATTTAGTGGCTGGCTCTGAGCACTATGGGACTTAACTTCTGAGGTCATCAGTCCCCTAGAACTTAGAACTACTTAAGCCTAAGTAACCTAAGGACATCACACACATCCATGCCCGAGACATGATTCGAACCTGCGACCGTAGCGGTCACGCGGCTCCAGACTGGAGCGCCTAGAACCGGTCGGCCACACCGGCCGGCACCAGTTTAGTATTGGAGGGTAGCGTGGAGGGTAAAAATCGTAGAGGGAGACCAAGAGATGAATACACTAAACAGATTCAGAAGGATTTAGGTTGCAGTAGGTACTGGGAGATGAAGAAGCTTGCACAGGATAGAGTAGCAAACCAGTCTCAGAACTGAAGACCGTAACAACAAAAACAACAACTAGGAACTTGTAATATGTCACAGAATCGGTTTACTTCCCGACGCAAACGAAAACGCAAGAACTGTGGCTATTAGATTTTAAATTTGCATGCAGGGACTCAAGAAATTAAACTATTAAAGCACACAGATGATATGACAAAATTCGCTCCTGGTTAGGAACTCGTAAATGTCACAAACGCAGTTTACATATCTGTCGCTGCGTCTGTCACGGTCGGCTACTACTGTCCGACTGACAATAGCAAAGACGAAACAATTCTTGAAACATAGTATGCGTCCCCATTTTGCAAGTTTTTAGAAAATAATCCCAGGAAGGTCCCCTTCGTAATCTCTACCACAAAGTATTCAGAAAACGATATCAACATTCTAAATGTACCGATTTTTCGCTTGGCTGGGATCTTCCTCGTAACTGATATGCACGGGTTCGACTTAAGGTATAATGCATGCAGTAACTACCATGTTTTTTTATCTTACATATTTTGACACAGTTCATGCATTTTTAAGGATTTTTCATGCATATTTGCATGCATATTTTAAGGTTTTTTGATGCGTATAATCCGGTCTCTACTTAACGAAACACTGAAGAAGCAAAACTGTGCTAATATGTTAAAATAAAACTAATGTTGTGAGTATTAGTCGACCACAATGTTACCGCATCTGGGAGTGAGGACACTGCTGTCGGCTTATCGTGAGTTTTCGTCGTGATACGTCACGAGGACGCACCGAAAGACTTAACAGTATACCCACAACTGCCTTGAAATCAAACACGGTCCTAAGCGTTTTGCTTAGTCACCACTGTACTCGTTACCAGTAATGTCTCCGCGAGTTTCCGAAACAGTGTCGGCAGCTGGAGGTGTTGCGGTTGGCAGTCCTGGCGGTCGATGTCGGGGTCCGGCGTTCGTTTCCGGGCGGGATCCTGAACTTTCTCCGCTCGGGACTAGGTGTGTGTCTTATCATCATCATCGGTGCGAAAGTCGCGAAGTAGTGTCAGCTAAAAAGACTTGCACCAGCCGGCCGATTTCCCCCGAAACAGGTACCACAAACTAACTCTTCCTCCCCGAGACAGTGGCCTCGGTCTTGTGAACGTTCATGACACAGCGGTTGCCATTTATGTAAGTATGCTAGTTAAATCGTCGACCCGCCACAGTACCGGATTAACGGGAAGTCTGATTGATGAAATGGCCTCTCCCTCCCGAGTGGCGCTGGTTGCAGTAGCAACGTCTCTTGTGTCTGGACCTTTCTCATCGAATACAGTTAGGTCCATACCGACTTGTCTTGTACCAGTAACCCAACGACACGTGATGTTTATCGCCTAATGATGAGAGATCATACCCGGAATGTGGTGAAAAGCCGATATCCTATAGTCGCGCAGACCGTGGTCTGTTGCTCTGAACACCATATCCTCCTCGACACGAACGCTCGTGCGACCTAGTGGTTGGTTGTTAGTGGGAAATACATGACGCAACATCTACATGCCATTAACATGACACATCCGCAGCTTTGCTCCAGTGTCACACATTTGACACGAATGAATATCAACTGATAAGTGGATCTTCTGTATAGGGGTGGGACCTCATTCGGAAAATGCTTGCCTTTCTTCTACGTACGGCTCCCCACTCCATTGCACTAAAGTCACCTCTGATCCCAGATGAGACTTATTTCCCACGTACGAAGGCGAACTCAGTGAACCGGATAAAAGGCCTATCGATCTCTTACTTGTTTCATGAAGGAGATAAGAATGTTCTCAATTTTGGACATTCTTGTAAGATCGCTTTACCTTTCTTACGCTCAGTCCGAGATATCGTCAATACTATGCAACATTCCGGGTAGCGCTTTCTTGGACCGCTCTCTCCCCTCACCCCACGCTCCATCACCTGGGTTGTCACGGGTATGAGGAGGTCATATCAGTGTGAGTGTATAATACTAGGAATCGCACCAGTGTACCAGCAAATTGGAATATTCGTCGAGAAGACGTGCCTGGAACATGCATGATTGACTTGGGACAAGTTGGCAATGTGCGGATCTCAATTTGTATGTTTCGACCGACATTTTTTCCCGACAACGGCCACGGAGGTCCAAATGCAAAAGTATTGTCGTCGAGTAGTCCCGTGAAATATAAATTTGTAAATGTTTGCCTGGCGGCGCTCAGAAGGGAAAGATATTAGTGTTACCACTAATGTATGTACATACCAGTGAGTTGTTTCTGTAGGTTAGGATTTTCGTTTTGTTTTACATTCAGAGGATAGGCTTTTTTTCGTGTGGATTTGTCTCGCATCGACGCAGGAACGGCATGTGTATTAACGAATTTGGTGAGGTTAGCTTACAGGGTGGCCCGGCGCCGTAACTGTTGCCACGCCACTACTCCCAGGGAAGGAATACACTGGGCTGACGCAAATCATGCGATACCTCCTCGTATCGTGCTACCCGACGTAGCGCAACAGCTCTACGTGGCATGGACTGAAGAAATTGTTGGAAGTCCTTGCAGAAATACTCAGACATGCACTCTCTATACCGTCCATTATTGGAAACTACACTCCTGGAAATGGAAAAAAGAACACATTGATACCGGTGTGTCAGACCCACCATACTTGCTCCGGACACTGCGAGAGGGCTGTACAAGCAATGATCACACGCACGGCACAGCGGACACACCTGGAACCGCGGTGTTGGCCGTCGAATGGCGCTAGCTGCGCAGCATTTGTGCACCGCCGCCGTCAGTGTCAGCCAGTTTGCCGTGGCATACGGAGCTCCATCGCAGTCTTTAACACTGGTAGCATGCCGCGACAGCGTGGACGTGAACCATATGTGCAGTTGACGGACTTTGAGCGAGGGCGTATAGTGGGCATGCGGGAGGCCGGGTGGACGTACCGCCGAATTGCTCAACACGTGGGGCGTGAGGTCTCCACAGTACATCGATGTTGTCGCCAGTGGTCGGCGGAAGGTGCACGTGCCCGTCGACCTGGAACAGTACCGCAGCGACGCACGGATGCACGCCAAGACCGTAGGATCCTACGCAGTGCCGTAGGGGACCGCACCGCCACTTCCCAGCAAATTAGGGACACTGTTGCTCCTGGGGTATCGGCTAGGACCATTCGCAACCGTCTCCATGAAGCTGGGCTACGGTCCCGCACACCGTTAGGCCGTCTTACGCTCACGCCCCAACATCGTGCAGCCCGCCTCCAGTGGTGTCGCGACAGGAGTGAATGGAGGGACGAATGGAGACGTGTCGTCTTCAGCGATGAGAGTCGCTTCTGCCTTGGTGCCAATGATGGTCGTATGCGTGTTTGGCGCCGTGCAGGTGAGCGCCACAATCAGGACTGCATACGACCTACGCACACAGGGCCAACACCCGGCATCATGGTGTGGGGAGCGATCTCCTACACTGGCCGTACACCACTGGTGATCGTCGAGGGGACACTGAATAGTGCACGGTACATCCAAACCGTCATCGAACCCATCGTTCTACCATTCCTAGACCGGCAAGGGAACTTGCTGTTCCAACAGGACAATGCACGTCCGCATGTATCCCGTGCCACCCAACGTGCTCTAGAAGGTGTAAGTCAACTACCCTGGCCAGCAAGATCTCCGGATCTGTCCCCCATTGAGCATGTTTGGGACTGGATGAAGCGTCGTCTCACGCGGTCTGCACGTCCAGCACGAACGCTGGTCCAACTGAGGCGCCAGGTGGAAATGGCATGGCAAGCCGTTCCACAGGACTACATCCAGCATCTCTACGATCGTCTCCATGGGAGAATAGCAGCCTGCATTGCTGCGAAAGGTGGATATACACTGTACTAGTGCCGACATTGTGCATGCTCTGTTGCCTGTGTCTATGTGCCTGTGGTTCTGTCAGTGTGATCATGTGATGTATCTGACCCCAGGAATGTGTCAATAAAGTTTCCCCTTCCTGGGACAATGAATTCACGGTGTTCTTATTTCAATTTCCAGGAGTGTATTACCGGTGCAGGATTTTGCGCAGGAATTGACCTACCGATTAAACCGCATTGCTACACCGCGAAGATGACGTGCTACAGACGCGAGATTTAACCGACTGGAAGAAGATGCTGTGATATGCAAATGATTAGCTTTTCGGAGCACTCACACAAGGTTGGCGCCGGTGGCGACACCTACAACGTGCAGATATGAGGAAAGTTTCCAACCGATTTCTCATACACAAACAGCAGTTGACTGGCGTTGCCTGGTGAAAAGTTGTTGTGATGCCTCGTGTAAGTAGGAGAAATACGTGCCATCACGTTTACGACTTTGATAAAGGTCGGATTATAGCCTATAGCGATTGCGGTTTATCGTATCGCGACATTGCTGCTACCGTTGGTCGAGATCCAATGACTGTTAGCAGAATATGGAATCGGTGGGTTCAGAAGGGTAATACGGAACGCCGTGCTGGATCCCAACAGCCTGGCATCACTAGCGGTTGAGATGGCAGGCATCTTATCCGCATAGCTGTAACGGATCGTGCAGCCACGTCTCGATCCCTGAGTCAACAGATGGGGACGTTTGCAAGACAACAACCATCTGCACGAACAGTTCGACGACGTTTGCAGCAACACGGACTACCAGCTCGGAGACCACGGCTGCGGTTACCCTTGACGCTAAATCACAGACAGGAGCGCCTGCGATGGTGTACTCATAGACGAACCAGGGTAAACGAATGGCAAAACGTCATTTTTTCGGATGAATCCGGGTTCTGTTTACAGCACCATGATGGTCGCATCCGTGTTTGGCGACATCGCGGTGCACACACATTGGAAGCGTGTATTATCGCCCTACTGGCGTATCACTCGGCGTGATGGTATGGGAATCCATTGGTTACACGTCTCGGTCACCTCTTGTTCGCATTGACGGCACTTTGAACAGTGGACGTTACATTTCAGATGTGTTACGACCCGTGGCTCTACCCTTCATTCGATCGCTGCGAAACCCTACATTTCAGCAGGACAATGCACGACCGCATGTTGCAGGTCCTGCACGGGCCTTTCTCGATACAGAAAATGTTCGACTCTTGCCCCGGCCAGCACATTCTCCAGATCTCTCACCAACTGGAAACGTCTGGTCAATGGTGGCCCAGCAAATGGCTCGTCCCAATATGCCAGTCACTACACTTGATGAACTGTGGTATCTTGTTGAAGCTGCATGGGCAGCTGTACCTGTACACGCCATCCAAGCTCTGTTTGACTCAATGCCCAGGACCAGGAGTATCAAGGCCGTTATTACGGCCAGAGGTGGTTGTTCTGGGTACTGATTTCTCAGGATCTATGCACCCAAATTGCTTGAAAATGTAATCACATGTCAGTTCTAGTTTAATATATTTGTCCAATGAATACCCTTTTATCATCTGCTTTTCTTCTTGGTGTAGCAATTTTAATGGCCAATAGTGCATGTACATACCAGTGAGTTGATTCTGTAGGTTAGGTTTTTTCTTTTGTTTTACATTCAGAGGATAGGTTTTTTTCGTGTGGATTTGTCTCGCATCGACGCAGGAACGGCATGCGTATTAACGAATTTGGCGAGGTTAGCTTACAGGGTGGCCCGGCGCCGTAACTGTTGCCACGCCACTGCTCCCAGGGAAGGAATACACTGGGCTGACGCAAATCATGCGATACATCCTCGTATCGTGTCGGACGTCTTTTACCTGACGTAACGCAACAGCTCTACGTGACATCGAATCAAAAAATTGTTGGAAGTCCTTGCAGAAATACTCAGCCGTCGGTTATTGGAAAGTATTACCGGTGCAGGATTTGTGCAGGAACTGACTTGTCGATTAATACCCATATATATGTTCGATGGTATTCATGTCGGGCGAACTGGCCAAATCATTCACTCGAACTGTCCAGAATGAGCTTCAAACCAGTCGCGAACAACTGTGGCCCCGCGACATGGCACATTGTCATCCATAAAATGAATCGCTGCAAATAGTCTCTATGTAGCCGAATATATTCATTTACGATCAGCGTACACCAATAGGGAGCCACTAGCAGCATGCGCAGTATCTTGATGACAACGTGCGTCCATGCCTTCGTAGGGTCTGCGCCACACTCAAACCCTACTATCAACGCTTACCAACTGAAATCTGGACTCATCTGACCAAGCCACGGGTTTCCAGTCGTCGAGAGTCCAACTGACGTGGTCACGAGCCCAGGAAAGGCTCAGCAGGCGATGGCGTATTGTTAGCAAAGGCACTCGCATCTGTCGTCTGCTGTCATACCCCATTAACGTCAAATTTCGCCTTGATGACCTAACGGATACATGCGTTTTACGTCCCACGTTGATTTCTGCGGTTGTTTCACGCACTGTTGCTTGTCTGTTAGCACTGACAAACATATGCAAACGCCGGCGCTCTCGGTCGCGAAGTGGAAGCTTTCGGCCACTGTATTGTCAGTGGTGAGAGATAATGCATGAAATTTGGTGCTTCGGCACACTCTTGACACTGTGGATCGCGGAATATTGAGTTCCCTTACGATTACCGAAAAGGAATGTCCCATGCATCTAGCTCCAACTATACCGCGTTCAAAGTCTGTTAAATCCCGTCGTGCGACCATAATCACATCGGAAAAGTTTTCACATGAGTCGCCTGAGTACAAATAGTCTCACCAATGCCTTGCCCTTTTGAACCTTGTGTACGCGATATTACCGCCATGTGTATATGTGCATGTGGCTGTTCCATAGCTTTTGCCACTTCAGTGTATGTGTCCCCCCTCCCCCCTCCACTCTAACTGTATGCGTGTAGAGTGACAGTGAGCGGAAGTTTTCTAAATGTTCGCGAGTCGTGTAATGACCCCGGCATTCTCCTAATGGGATGTGGGAAACCGCCTAAAAACCACATCCAGACTGACCAGCACAGCGACCCTCGTCATTACACCACACGGCGGGTCCTATCCGTGGTCGGCGCACCTCCCCGTCCCGGAAGCGGCGACTTAACAAGCACGGCCATCTGGGTGGACCATTCATAATGTCGTTTATTTTGTGTTATCAAATTCGATGTACCATGTAGATTTTGTTTCTGTAATTCCTAAGAATTCTAAGTTTTTAAATAACTGTAAGAGATGATGAAAGAACTTGTAACAGTTCAGTCAGAAATTTCCTGAGTCAGACTACCGCCCACTTTCGGCCACGGACCCAGCCCGTCGGGCAACCAGAGGTAGGCGAGATCCGGTTCTCTTCAAGTCTGACTGTGGTTCGGACTGGAGCAGTTTTGGAAGCAATCAGCTCGACTGGAAAGTCGTCGCATACTTTCACCACACGGGCGCAATGCAACGGCGTTACGTTATACATTAGCGCCCGTTCAAACCTACACATTTACTGGCTACGGTTACGAATATTCAGATGCACCACTTAGGATCTTACTATATTTGTGACATAATATTCAGGCTCTTTAGTCATGTACACTGAATGCTCTGATATAAATCAGACTACGAGGAAATTGTGGGCTAGGTTTGGCGTCTTTGATCATTAACAAAACGTCGTGGGAACCGGGTCCGAACCCAGCCACCGCTTAAATGTTGAATAAAACTCATCAGAAATGTTGGCCGATGGAACAGAAATCGCCATCGTTCTGCCAACGACCTTGCCAAAAAGGAAGGCGGTGTGGGTAAAGGTTCAGGGCACTCTATTCCCCTTTGGGGAAAGGCGGAACAATCAGCAACGATAAACAGCATGCAGATGCAAAGACAATGGAAATCACTGTATTAAAGACACATGAGTTGCGTCCACAGGTCATGTGGCCTGTAATTGAAAAAGTCTTACTATAAGTGCTCCATTCGCGAAAGATTCCAGACTAGTCCCCCATTCGGATCTCCGCGAGGGAACAGCCAAGGAGCAGGTGACCATGAGAAAAAGATCCAATAACGAACAAAGGGTAACATTTGACGAATCTGGAACTGGAATGTCAGAAATTTGATCGCGGTAAGGAAGCCGAAAAATTAGGAAAGAAAGTGCTATGGCTCAAACTACATATAGGGAGGTCACTCAAATGAAATGGCAGAATAGAAAAAACTATGGTCCAATGAATAGAGGGTAATATCAAAAGCAAATAAATAAATTAATAAATAAATAGAATATAAAAAATATATAAAATGGAGTAACGGTAGGAGGATTTGTTATGAATAACAGGGTATAGCAAAGTGTGAGTTACTTTGAACAGTGTCATCAGAATCGACAGCAAACTACCACCGACAACTTTAGTTGAAGCATACATGCCGACGTCACAAACAGAAGATGAAGATTCAGTATACAAAGGGAGACGAAAATCTAATAAACATGGGCTACTGGATCGCGATTGTAGGAGAAGAAACAGAAAAAAAGGGTTACGCGAGAATACGAGCTTGGTAGTAGAAATACGAGGGGGGAAACTAAGTTCTGCGATAAATTTCATCTAGTAATAACGAGTATTCTGTTCAAGAACCAGGTAATGGCCCGGAGACACTGGAAGATTCCAGCTAGATTACATCGTAAGTCAAACAGAGGTTCCGAATTCCGATGTTGAATTGTAAGGCGTGACTAGGAGTAGACTTAGACTCGTATCACAATCTACTAACGATGAGGAAAAACCAGTCTGGAAGGATGTCGGATACGGAGGTTGTAACCTCCCCGCAAAATTTCTAAATACAATATTTAAATGTTAATGAGAATAGAACCTAGTGTAACCTCCCAGCAAATAAAATAATTTATAGACAATGACAATTAAATGAGAACTAGCAATCTGACCCAAATGTAAGCTGCCCACAAAAATGTAAGACAATTCAATGATAATGAAATCTCAGTGACAATGAAAACGCAAATAGACCGAAATGTCGATCTTAGGCCCTGTTCTTACCTCAGTAAAATTGCATCTGCTCTTATTTTTCGCCATAGCTTGGAGGAAATGCATCGCAAAAATTCTTTGAACTTAAGTGAAACTTTTCTTTAAGGAAATGTATGGGAAACTTTCTTTCAATTCAAATGATTGTTTTCTTAAAAAAATTGCTTTGAGAACAAAATTATTATTGGGGCGATTCTTGAAAAAATTAATTACACTTAAGATGCATTACATTATCAGATGAGCGCAATGCAGCTTCATTACCTTATTTAAAAAATATACCTCGTCCTGAATCTTGACCAGAGGCCCATGTCGACGCCCGCCGACTCCTCACACACAACTCCGACTGTCTCTCGCGCGCTACTACATGCTCTCGAGACTCGCTACGTACAACTGAACACTCTCGCAACTCGACCGCAACTGCCACTGCCGACTCCCTACATGCAACTGAACTCTCGCGCGGTCAAGCGCAGACTAGCAACGATAAATAACTCTCTGGTCAGAGATTCTGTCATGCCTCGCCATCGCTGTACTAAATACATACGCGTTTCAAGGTACACAGGAATAATGAGACGCCCCTACTGTCCAATTTACACACCGAAGAAGCAATGACGGAAATAAAAGAAGTGTTCAAGAGTAAATATTCGCTAATAACATTACTATTCTCAGTGAAGATCGAGAAAAATCATAGAATTTCTTTAATGGTATGAGCAGTCTAATGAGTGCAGAATATGTATTCTGCAATCGAAAAAAGACGAAAGCAATGAGATGTAACAGGAAAGAGAATAGCGAGAAGCTTAACATGAAATTTGGTGATCACGAAGCAGACGAAGTTAAGGAATGCTGCAACCTTGGAAGCAAAGTGACGCATGACGAACGAAGCAGGAAGAACATCGAAAGCAGATTTTCACGGGTGAAGAAGCCATTCCTGGCAATGGAAGGTCTGCTAGTGTCAAGCACCCGCCCCAGTCTGAGGAAGAAACTTTATACAGTGATTGTTTAGTGCACAGCATTGTGTGGTTGTGAGACATGGGCAATAGGAAAACGGGGACAGAAGAGAATTGAAGCGTTTGGGATGTGATGCTACAGAATAATGTTGAATGTGACGTGGATTGATAAAATGATTAATGAGAAGTTTCTCTGGAGAATCGGCTAAGAAAGGAACGTACGCAAAATAGTGACAAGAAGAAGTGACATGGTTACAGGACATTTGTTAAGACATCAGGGAATAATTTCCACAGTACAAGATGTTACGGTTGGTTGGTGAATTCGGGGGAGGGGACCAAACAGCGGGGTTCGGTCCCATCGCATTAGGGAAGGATGGGAAAGGAAGTCGGCCGTGCCCTTGCAAAGGAACCATCCCGGCATTTGCCTACAGCGATTTAAGCAAATTACGGAAAGCTAAATACGGATGGCCGGACGCCGGTTTGAACCATCTCCTCCCGAATCCGAGTCCAGTGTGCTAACTACTGCGCCACCTCGCTCGGTAGGGTAGAAACTGCAGAGGAAGGCAGAAACTGGAATACATCTCTCAAATAATTGACGACGTTGGTTCAAGAGCTGCTCTGCGATGAGGAGGTTGGCACAGTAGAGGAATTTTTACATAACGCATCAAACCAGTCAGAAGATTGATGAATAATACAAAATGCGGAAATATCTTCGAGAAAAAAATCGTATGAATTCGTCTCCAATTTTTTTCTCTTTTGAAAGAAAGGATAATATGACGCAAATTTACTTTACTGTACGTGTAAGTCGTGACAGTAGCGTTACTGAGAGACCCATAATCTTTCATTGCTTAACTGTGTAATATGAAACTACTGTATGTGACAAATAACGCATCTGAACCATGACACATTAAACATTTTGTTATTTCTACTATACGGAAAATAAATTTTTGACACTGCATTAATAACAGACGTTCAATATTTCGTGACTCACTTGTGTAATATGTTTCGTGCATCCATAGTTGAAATGGAGGACAATGGGACGTCAGCTGGTATAAATTTACACCAAAAATGAAGAAATTCCTCCAGCTGTATTTAAGGTGTCGATTTTATTTTGGCAGCTAGTTTCAACGTTGTAACAACGTCATCTTCAGGCCCAACACTTGTTGATGTCAACTGCGTGCAGCTGATACTAGAAGTGAGTGGTGAGATATAGACGTGCTCCATGTGTAATACGTGTCTTAACTTAAGCTTTATATGTACACTCCACACCAAAAAATTTGACGGGGGAAACGACAGCTTAAATGCAATAGCCATATTTTTCTATTTACCTTGAGACCATATAGAAGATGAAACACTACTTAAAAAATTACGGGCAACATATCTTGTCAGTACTCGAGACCTGTTGCATGAGGGCTCAAAAGATTTTTCTGCAAAAAGAAGTAGTTGGTATTATTTGTAGATGCAGTGCATGTTAATTAAAGAGGTATACACACTATCCAATCAACCCACCAGGTTAGCGGAGAGCGCTAATGCGCTGCTTCCTGGACTCGGGTAGGCGCACAGCCCTAGATCGAATCCACCCAGCGGATGACCGTCGTCGGTCGGAGTGCCAGCCAGCCTGGATGTGGTTTTTAGGCGGTTTTCCGCACCCCGCTAGGTGAATACCGGGATGGTCCCCACGTTTCGCCTCAGTTATACGACTCGCACACATCTGAACACGCTTGCACTATTCCATGAATTACACTCGACGCAGACAGCAAGGGTACACTAATTCCTTCCCGGGGGGTACGCGGTGGCGGTAGGAAGGGCATCTGGCCACCCCTTTCCACTAACCTTGGCAAATCCGTTCCTAACAATGCCGACCCAGCGTCAGCGCGGGACATGGCACCAGTGAAAGAAAGAAAGAACACACTATTCAGTCACATTAATCTGACCACATGTCAAATGTCTGAATAAACCACCTTTTGCAGCGCGAGACATGCAGTAAGAGAATCAATGGTTGTGAAAGATACCGACAGGCATGTGGAGCCATGTCGAGCAGAGTATCGTTGGCAGATGCGCTATATTTCTTGGTTGAGTACGCATGCCAGGGAGCGGCCGATCGAGGTGGTTCAAATGGTTCAAATGGCTCTGAGCACTATGGGACTTAACATCTGAGGTCATCAATACCCTAGAACTTAGAACTACTTAAACCTAACTAACCTAAGGACATCAAACACATCCATGCCCGAGGCAGGATTCGAACCTGCGACCATAAGGGTCGCACGGTTCCAGACTGAAGCGCCTAGAACCGCTCGACCACACCAGCCGGCGATCGAGGTGGTCTTATAGATTCTTGGTTACTTTTAAATCTGGAGAGTTTGGTGGCCTGCAATGTACGGTAAACTCATAGTGGTACTCTTCGAACCACGCGTGTACACTGCGAGCTGTGTAATACGTCGCATTGTCCCGCTGGTGTACAGGGTGTAAATTTTAAGTTGACAAACCACTATAACTCGAAAACTAAGCTTCACTCGAAAAAATGTGTAGAATCCAAAGTTGATTATTTTCGAGGGGGACATCTGCTGGTGCTAAAATTAGCCCGCCACCTCAGCTCCCTGGGGGTGGGGTGGGAGGCAACTTTAAAATTTCAAATAAGAACCCCCATCTTTTATTGCAGAATCTGATCTACATAAAAAACTACGTAAATTTTCTCTTCAACATTTGTTTTGATTCTTGGTAGTTGCCGTTGTAATTCAAGAAGATCCATGTTCTCATTTTTGCGTGGAAAATTAAGTTCGTGAGTCAGTTAGTTTTTTAGTTAATGAGTTCACTCGTTAGTAAGTAGGATATATGGTTAGCTACTTAGTTACTCAGATGACTCTGTTTGAGAATTAAAAGTTGTGTGGCCTCATCACCACCCAAACAAACAAAACTTATCCGAATCTGCTGAAAAAATTAATATTTGGGTCAACATTTATAAAACTCTAATTCCTCTCTCTCAAACCCCGCCCTATGGGGAGAGAGGGAGAGTTTTAGTTTTACCGAATCAAAATTTACGAAGTAAATAAGTATTTTTTATTTATCCGTAACCATTTTCCACGCAGAAATGAGAACATGGATTTTCTTGAATTGCAGCGCCAACTATCAAGAATCAAAGCAAGTGTTTACGACAAAATGTATGTAGTTTTTATGTAGAACCCGATTCTGCAATAAAATTGGGGGTTCCCATTTGAAATTTTAAAGTTGCCTCCCGCCGCACCCCGAGGCGGCTGGGGTGGCGGGCCAATTTTAGCACCAGCAGATGTCAAAAACGTTCAAATGTATGTGAAATCTTATGGGACTTAACTGCGAAGGTCATCAGTCCCTAGGCTCACACACTACTTAACCTAAATTATCCTAAGGACAAACACACACACCCATACGCGAGGGAGGACTCGATCCTCCGCCGGGATCAGCCGCACAGTCCATGACTGCAGCGCCCTAGACCGCTCGGCTAATCCCACGCGGCAGCAGATGTCTTCCTCCAAAATAATCCACTTTGGATTCTACACATTTTTTCGTGTGAAGCTTATTTTTCGAGTTATTCTGGTTCGTCAACTTAAAATTTACACACTGTATGTACCGTGCCGAGGAAAAACAAACTGCATGTAGGGTGGACGTGGTCCCCAAGGTTAGATGCTTACTTGTGTTGATTAAGTGTGCCTTCCATAATGACGATATCACCCAGGGAATGCCAAAAAACATTCCCCACATCATAACATACCCTCCTGGTTGCAGGTTGTTTCCTTCCAAGCGTGGTTGCAGGTTGTTTCCTTCCAAACGCTTCACGCTGCACACACCAAGGGATCTCTGTGCGGTTGGGCATGATACGTGATTCATCTGAAAAGGCCATCTGTCGTCTCCCTGTGGACGTCTGCGCTATTGACGTGCAGATGCCAGCCTTCGTCGCCGATGTACAGCAGCCAGCATGGGTGGATGAATCAGGCCGTGACACAGTGACGTTCACCGAGCGTTCGTAGAAGAGACACTGTTGGTGAACCCTTGGTTCATCTGGGCGGTAAGTTGCTCAATAGTTGCGCATCCATTTGCCCGTACACATCTCCACAGCTATCAGTGATACCTGCCATCTATGGCCCATAGTGCATCACAGTCGCCTTGGTGCCAGTTTTGGATAGCGCCATTTTGCCATGCGCAGTACACTTTAACCACGGTGGCAAACGATCAGTTTATGGACTTAGCCGTGTTAGAAATGGTTTAACCCTTGGCTCGAAAGCCAAAGATCATGTCTTTTTTGACTTGATATAAATCGCTCCATTTTCGCATTACGATCACTACTGTTCTATTTTCTGCGTCCCCCCAACACGCTTTATATTCCCTCCACTTCTATTGCTGCCACTTAGTCTCTGAGTGGTTATTGTACTCTGATGTCGAACATAGTTGGTGGTGATGTTAACGTGGCTTGTCATGTATGTTCGTAAATGGTCGCTGTAGCTGAATAAACTGACTTTACCTTATAACATTATTTGTTTATGGTTCATTTAAATTTTTGTAATTTATTTTTGCTTTAAAATTTTCGGATATTGGTAATATATTTTCTGTAGTCGTAAAGTGTGCTGTACTGTAGTTTGAAGTTCTTTGCATTGTATGTGAGTAATGTATGTAAAATACTATGTAAATTGTTTATTACGTTAAATAATTTTCCGATGACATTTTGTATTTAAAAATATTTGTGTGTGTAAATTGTTCATGTTGATGTAAATTTGACAGTTTAAGAAATGGTTACGCTTAGGAACAATGAGGATGTTATGTAAAAGCAAATGTGCTCTTGTCTGAAACGAAAGTGACTCTGGGGAATGGAAAAGGTGGCAAGGGCGAATTGGGGCGCTACCTAGAGCAAGCACGGGAAGTAAGTCACACAGTATGTAGGCAGTAGTTCAAAAAAATGTTTCAAAGGGCTCTGAGCACTATGGGACTTAACATCTGAGGTCATCAGTCCCGCCGTCCGATGTGGCCGAGCGGTTCTAGGCGCTTCAGTCTGGAACCGCGCGACCGCTACGGTCGCAGGTTCCAATCCTGCCACGGGCATGGATGTGTGTGATGTCCTTCGGTTAGTTAGGTTTAAGTAGTTCTAATTTCTAGGGGACTGATGACCTCAGATGTTAAGTCCCATAGTGCTCAGAGCCATTTTTTGATCAGCAGCCCCTAGAACTTAGAACTACTTAAAGCTAACTAACCTAAGGACATCACACACATCCATTCCCGAGGCAGGATTCGAACCTGCGACCGTAGCAGTCACGTGGTTCCGGACTGCAGCGCCTAGAACCACTGGCGTTCTACGGAACGGGGCGTGGAATGTCAGATCCCTTAATCGAGCAGGTAGGTTAGAAAATTTAAAAAGGGAAATGGATAGGTTAAAGTTAGATATAGTGGGAATTAGTGAAGTTCGGTGGCAGGAGGAACAAGACTTTTGGTCAGGTGAACACAGGATTATAAACACAAAATCAAATAGGGGTAATGCAGGAGTAGGTTTAATAATGAATAAACAAATAGGAGTGCGGGTAAGCTACTACAAACAGCATAGTGAACGCATAATTGTGGCCAAGATAGACACGAAGCCCACGCCTACTACAGTAGTACAAGTTTATATGCCAACTAGCTCTGCAGATGATGAAGAAATTGATGAAATTTATGATGCGATAAAGGAAATTATTCAGGTAGTGGAGGGAGACGAAAATTTAATAGTCATGGGTGACTGGAATTCGAGTGAAGGAAAAGGGAGAAAAGGAAACATAGTAGGTGAATGTGGATTGGGGCTAAGAAATGAAAGAGGAAGCCGTCTGTTAGAATTTTGCACAGAGCTTAACTTAATCATAGCTAACACTTGGTTCAAGAATCATAAAAGATACTAAAAGGTTTCAGATAGATTATATAATGGTAAGACAGAGATTTAGGAACCAGGTTTTAAAGTGTAAGACATTTCCAGGTGCAGATGTGGACTCTGACCACAATCTATTGGTTATGAACTGCAGATTAAAACTGAAGAAACTGCAAAAAGGTGGGAATTTAAGGAGATGGGACCTGGATAAACTGACTAAACCAGAGGTTGTGCAGAGTTTCAGGGAGAGCATAAGTGAACAATTGACAGCAGTGGGGCAAAGAAGTACAGTAGAAGAAGAATGGGTAGCTCTGAGGGATGAAGTAGTGAAGGCATCAGAGGATCAAGTACGTAAAAAGACGAGGGCTAGTAGAAATCCTTGGATAACAGAAGAAATATTGAATTTAATTGATGAAAGGAGAAAATATAAAAATGCAGTAAATGAAGCAGGCAAAAAGGAATACAAACGTCTCAAAAATGAGATCGACAGGAAGTGGAAAATGGCAAAGCAGGGATGGCTGGACGACAAATGTAAGGGTGTAGAGGCTTATCTCACTAGTGGTAATATAGATACTGCCTACAGGAAAATTAAAGAGACCTTTGGAGAAAAGAGAACCACTTGTATGAATATCAAGAGCTCAGATGGAAACCCAGTCCTAACCAAAGAAGGGAAAGCAGAAAGGTGGAAGGAGTATATAGAGGGTCTATACAAGGGCGATGTACTTGTGCACAATATTATAGAAATGGAAGAGAATGTAGATGAAGATGGAATGGGAGATACGATACTGCGTGAAGAGTTTGATAGAGCACTGAAAGACCTGAGCCGAAACAAGGCCCCAGGAGTAGACAACATTCCATTAGAACTACTGTCGGCCTTGGGAGAGCCAGTCCTGACAAAACTCTATCATCTGGTGAGCAAGATGTATGAGACAAGCGAAGTACCCTCAGACTTCAAGAAGAATATAATAATTCCAGTCCCAAAGAAAGCAGGTGTTGAAAGATGTGAAAATTACCGAACTATCAGTTTAATAAGTCACAGCTGCAAAATACTAACGAGAATTTTTTACAGACGAATGGGAAAACTGGTAGAAGCCGACCTCGGGGAAGATCAGTTTGCATTCCGTAGAAATATTGGAACACGTGAGGCAATACTGACCTTACGACTTATCTTAGAAGAAAGATTAAGGAAAGGCAAACCTACGTTTCTAACATTTGTAGACTTAGAGAAAGCTTTTGACAATGTTGACTGGAATACTCTCTTTCAAATTATAAAGGTGGCAGGGGTAAAATACAGGGAGCGAAAGGCTATTTACAATTTGTACAGAAACCAGATGGCAGTTATAAGAGCCGAGGGACATGAAAGGGAAGCAGTGGTTGGGAAGGGAGTGAGACAGGGTTGTAGCCTCTCCCCAATGTTATTCAATCTGTATATTGAGCAAGCAGTAAAGGAAACAAAAGAAAAATTCGGAGTAGGTATTAAAATCCATGGAGAAGAAATAAAAACTTTGAGGTTCGCCGATGACATTGTAATTCTGTCAGAGACAGCAAAGGACTTGGAAGAGCAGTTGAACGGAATGGACAGTGTCTTGAGAGGAGGGTATAAGATGAACATCAACAAAAGCAAAACGAGGATAATGGAATGTAGTCGAATTAAGTCGGGTGATGCTGAGGGAATTAGGTTATGAAATGAGACACTTAAAGTAGTAAAAGGTTTTGCTATTTGGGGAGCAAAATAACTGATGATGGTCGAAGTAGAGAGGATATAAAATGTAGACTGGCAATGGCAAGGAAAGCGATTCTGAAGAAGAGAAATTTGTTAACATCGAGTATAGATTTGTCAGGAAGTCGTTTCTGGAAGTATTTGTATGGAGTGTAGCTATGTATGGAAGTGAAACATGGACAATAAATAGTTTGGACAGGAAGAGAATAGAAGCTTTTGAAATGTGGTGCTACAGATGAATGCTGAAGATTAGATGGGTCGATCACGTAACTAATGAGGAGGTATTGAATAGAATTGGGGAGAAGATGAGTTTGTGGCACAACTTGACGAGAAGAAGGGACCGGTTGGTAGGACATGTTCTGAGGCATCAAGGGATCACCAGTTTAGTATTGGAGGGCAGCGTGGAGGGTAAAAATCGTAGAGGGAGACCAATAGAAGAATACACTAAGCAGATTCAGAAGGATGTAGGTTGCAGGAGGTACTGGGAGGTGAAGAAACTTGCACAGGATAAGGTAGCATGGAGAGCTGCATCAAACCAGTCTCAGGACTGAAGACCACAACAACAACAACAACAACAACATATTGTAAGAGATTGACAGTCTGTCAGGGTGAGTTAGGTCTGCATGTGCAACATTCGTTCTATAACAACCACTGACAGTACACGAGCAAGGTCAGATACCTGTAACACAATTCTTTCAGTCGAGTCACTTACGGAGTTGGAGGCCGGGGCACAATGTAGCGTTCCTGAGTACGCTGGGGAATGACAGATAAAACCCTATCTAGATGCTGTGGAATCCAGTCGGTGCGTAGGATAAAGACTTTGGCGTATGACAAAGCTTGTCGAGGACAATGAACTACTGAAAATTCTTTTTTAAACGCGGTGCTGATGAAACTTTCTGCATTTCCTGTGTTGGTGGATATTGTTCAGCACCGGCTTTGGGAGGCCGGATTACTTAGCAAGCGTGCAGCCTTCAGGGAGAGGCCTCGCGATGACCATCAACTCTAACGATTAGTGTTTGCCGAGAAAATAGCATCCGTGACTGCCAGAACGTGATATTTTCCGTCGAATCGTTACTGCCCTCAGTGAATCATGCTTCAGTAGAAGTATACAGGCCGCGAGGTGCCAGTTTAGGACCCAAATTATCCATGAGTCATCTCGCAGTGGCCGCTTGTATGTGGCAAATTCGAGTTGGATGTGTTCCCGTAGACTTGGAATGTCAACTTGACGCGGACCAGTATACCGACATTATGACTGATTTAAGGTCAGTACGACAACTATGTCCTGAGGAAGTAACCTGTTTCCAGCAGGACCAGGCTCCTATACATATGTCAACGATAGAGCAGAAGTGGTTTGCAGAACAGAGTGAGATTTGTCTCCTCGACTGGCCTCCTTGTGCACCACACTTAAACTCTATTGAAAACTTATATTCAGAGACATCTGACCGCTAGAGGCCCTCTTCCACTGTGGAATAAGAACTGTCCGGGCTGCTCTCAGAGCTGGAATCTCGACAGGGAAAAGTTTACACCAGTCACAGTTGTCATCTGCGTGATCACCTTTGCCGCCAGGCCTCTTTGACCATCACCGCCTTCACTGCCAATCATCGCTGCCAGTCATCGCCTTTGTTGTCAGTCATCACTGACAGTCGTCGCCTTTGCGACCAGACCTCGATCTCTCTGCTGGTCGTCACCAGTGATCGGCAGCACACATCTTCACTACCAGTCTTCACCTCTGTCAGGCAGTCACCACCGTTTCATCGCCTGTTTGTCACCACCGTTGCTTCAATCATTCTAAGAAGTGTCAACCCACAGCCCAACGTTCATAGTAATCGAGTCGCTCTTGCACATCACTCACACCTCCACTACCTTCTTCATCCCATACTTACTGGCTCCTTGTTTAGCTTGCATTTATCGCGAATCTCTTGCCCAACGTAAAGTCTCGAGCGACTGGAAAAAGGTGCAGGTGACGCCTATATATACGAACAGTAGAAGGACGGATCCTCAAAATTACAAACCAATATCCTTAACATCGGTTTGTTGCAGGATTCTCGAACATATTCTCAGTTCGAATATAATGAATTTCCTTGAGACAGAGACGTTGCTGTCCATGCATCAGCACGGCTTTAGAAAGCATCGCTCCTGCGAAACGCAACTCGTCCTTTTTTCACATGATATCTAGCGAACCATGGATGAAGGGTACCAGACGGATGCCATATTCCTTGACTTCCGGAAAGCGTTTGACTCGGTGCCCCACTGCAGACTCCTAACTAAGGTACGAGCATATGGAATTGGTTCCCAAGTATGTGAGTGGCTCGAAGACTACTCAAGTAATACAACCCAGTACATTGTCCTCGATGGTGAGTGTTCATCGGAGGTGAGGGTATCATCTGGAGTGCCCCAGGGAAGTGTGGTAGGTCCGCTGTTGTTTTCTATCTACATAAATGATCTTTAGGACAGGGTGGATAGCAATGTGCGGCTGTTTGCTGATGATGAAAATGTGTGTGAAATCTTATGGGACTTAACTGCTAAGGTCATCTGTCCCTAAGCTTGCACACTACTTAACCTAAATTATCCTAAGGACAAACACACACACCCTTGCCCGAGGGAGGACTCGAACCTCCGCCGGGACCAGCTGCACAATCCATGACTGCAGCGCCTTAGAACGCTCGGCTAATCACACGCAGCTTTTGCTGATGATGCTGTGGTGTACGGGAAGGTGTCATCGTTGAGTGACTGTAGTAGGATACAAGATGACTTAGACAGGATTTGTGATTGGTGTAAAGAATGGCAGCTAACTCTAAATATAGATAAATGTAAATTAATGCAGATCAATAGGAAAAAGAATCCCGCAATGTTTGAATACTCCATTAGTAGTGTAGCACTTGACACAGTCACGTCGATTAAATATTCGGGCGTAACATTGCAGAGCGATATGAAGTGGGACAAGCATGTAATGGAAGTTGTGGAGAAGGCGGATAGTCGTCTCCGGTTCATTGGTAGAATTTTGGGAAAATGTGGTTCATCTGTAAAGGAGACCGCTTATAAAACACTAATACGACCTACTCTTGAGTACTGCTCGAGCGTTTGGGATCCCTATCAGGTCGGATTGAGGGAGGACATACAAGCAATTCAGAGGCGGGCTGCTAGGTTTGTTACTGGTAAATTTGATCATCACGCGAGTGTTACGGAAATGCTTCCGAAACTCGGGTGGGAGTCTCTGGAGGAAAGGGGGCGTTCATTTAGTGAATCGCTACTGAGGAAATTTAGAGAACCAGCATTTGAGGCTGACTGCAGTACAATTTTACTGCCTCCAACTTATATTTCGCGGAAAGACCACAAAGATAAGATAAGAGTGATTGGGGGTCGTACATAGGCATATAGGCAGTCATTTTTCCCTCGTTCTGTTTGGGAGTGGAACAGGGAGAGAAGATGCTAGTTGTGGTACGAGTTACCCTCCGCCACGCACCGTATGGTGGATTGCGGAGTATGTATGTAGATGTAGATGTTACTGTTCTCTCCTGCCCTCCCCTCCTTTTCCACGTTCCCCTCTACTCAGATGACGCCCTCTGTCGACCCACTCACACACACTGCATCCCCAGATTTAACTGGCGTTATTTGTAGATGACATCACTCCAACAAGTGCTGCAGCTCCATCATCATCGCCGCCACTGCCGCCACTACCACCAGCACCATGTAGACCACTAACAGTAGAACTGCACCAGTCAGCACTTACTGCTGCTTCGTTACCACCGCCGTCATGATTACATCTGGGTCCAGAGGCAGAAGCATCAGGCACGCCTACCCCAGCAACAACCTCAGGCACGCCCACTCCAGCAACAACCACACCTGCACCTTCCTCACATACCGCAGCTGAGATCGCATCAGCCCTACCTTCCTCTCCGCTGGCTCCAAGTAAGGAAAAGAAACGCCAAGCAAAACCCCATATCCTACGACACAATGTCCTCAAAAGATCGCTGCTAACGATCTAGAACAGGTACCCCACCTGCCTCTGAAATCCAAAAGTCTTCGTGCCAGCCGACACACCAAAACCTATGGAGTCCACTCTCACCCTGTCACCAAAATCTCTTAAAACACATCCCTTCATACTATAACATCCAGATGTCAAAATACTCAATCCTTAAAATACTATCCCTCAAAATAAAAAAGTATCTTCCAAATCTCAACATGTGTTGTTGTGAGTCTTCAGTCCTGAGACTGGTTTGATGCAGCTCTCCATGCTACTCTATCCTGTGCAAGCTTATTCATCTCCCAGTACTTGCTGCAACCTACATCCTTCTGAATCTGCTTAGTGTATTCATCTTTTGGTCTCCCTCTACAATTTTTACCCTCCACGCTGCCCTCCAATGCTAAATTTGTGATTCCTTGATGCCTCAAAACATGTCCTACCAACATCTCAACATATCACAACACAAACACCATAAAGACTATATAATCATGAAACTCTCCGACCACGACGTCCAAACCCACCTACTGCAAAGAATATCTTCTGTTACTTTTGGTCCACATGCCTCCTTGCTCCCACTTAGCTGCCAAAATATAGATAGTTCGTTCCAGTTGCCACAACTCTCTTTCAACCACACTCAGCAACTTTTCTCCTTTTCCGCAGCTTCAGTGTCAGCTCTCAGTTCCCGTCCTCCGTTCGCTCTCCACCCTTCACTTGGTGCTGGTCACGAAATCAGCATCATCTTCTGCAACTCGTCGTCTCTTAGCAATACGCTATACAACGTCGTCAGCCGGAGCGGCCGAACGGTTCTAGGCGCTACAGTCTGGAGCCACGCGACCGCTACGGTCGCAGGTTCGAATCCTGTCTCGGGCATGGCTGTGTGTGATGTCCTTAGGTCAGTTAGGTTTAAGTAGTTCTAAGTTCTATGGGAATGATGACTTCAGAAGTTATGTCCCATGGTGCTGAGAGCCATTTGACCCATAAAACGTCAACCCCATTGCATCAGCATCAGCTCATAATTTTCAATACCGTCACCTTCATCTCCATTCTACGAGGGCCGTTCAGAAAGTAACCTCCAGTTGATTTAAAAAAATACACCAAGTTAAATAAAAATATTTTAATATATACATCTTACAACTACATCTTCGCACTATTTTTCTACATAGTCTCCATAGCGGTTGAGGCACTTACCGTATCTCTTCACAAGCTTTGAAATTCCTTCTGCATAAAAATCACCCGCTTGTGCCTGGAGCCAGCCTGTGACCGCATCTTTGAGCTCTTCGTCGTCATCAAACCGCTGTGACCCGAGCCATTTCTTCAAATGCATGAAGAGGTGATAATCACTTGGCGCCAGGTCTGGGCTGTAAGGTGGATGGTTGATAACGTCCCACTTGAAGGACTCAAGATGGGCCGTTGTTCTGCGAGCAGAGTGAGGACGGGCGTTATCGTGCAAAAAAACGATACCGGAAGTCAGCATACCACGGCGTTTGTTCTGTATAGCCCGTCGTAACTTTTTTATTGTTTCGCAGTACACGTCTTGATTAATGGTCGTACCACGTTCCATGAATTCAACCAACAACACCCCTTTGGCATCCCAAAACACCGTTGCCATCAGTTTTGTGGCAGAAAAATCTTGCGAGGCTTTTCTTGGTTTGGTAGGCGAATTTGAATGTGCCCACATTTTTGATTGTTCTTTTGTCTCAGGGTTCACATACTTAATCCAGGTTTCGTCACCGGTCACGATTCTGTTTAACAATGGTTCTCCTTCGTCCTCATAACGTGACAGAAAGACTAATGCAGAGGCCATTCTTTGAGTTTTGTGGTGGTCGGTAAGAATTTTGGGCACCCATCGTGCACAGAACTTACGGTAACCCAATCTTGCTGTCACTATCTCGTACAAGAGAGTCTTAGAAATCTGTGGAAAACCAGTAGACAACTCTGACATTGAGAAACGTCGATTTTCACGAACTTTTGCATCAACTGTCTGAACGAGTTCGTCAGTCACCAATGATGGTCTACCACTCCTCTCTTCATCATGAACGTTTTCTCGTCCACTTTTAAATAAACGTACCCATTCACAGACAACTCCTTCACTCATAACTCTTGGTCGGTACACGGCACAAAGTTCACGATGAGTAGCTGCTGCAGAATATCCTTTGGCTGTAAAAAACATTATGACAGCACGCACTTCACATTTGGCGGGGTTTTCTATTGCAGCACACATTTCAAACTGCCACAAAAACTAAACTAGCGCAGGTACGACGTTCACTCGACCACGGCTTGATGCCGACTGACCTGTTGAGTGCGTGAACGAACAGATGGCGTCGCTACTCCCCCCACAACTCGCACTGTGACCAATCGGAGGTTACTTTCTGAACCGCCCTCGTATGTTTGCTAACACTTTCAGTTTACGTTTTCAAAAATGGGAGGCTACATCGCTACTGCTGAAATGACAAAAAAAGATATGGACAAAGACGGAACGGACCATGCTGCAAAAATGGCCTGACCCCTCGCCAAGAACCCATGATGACCTTTAGAAAGTCATCACAACTCGTGGGAGGATGGGCAGAAAATGATTTGTTATACACCTAATTGATTCATTTCCTCGCAGACTGCAGAAAGTTATTGAAGTTGTAGGGCTTTGGACGAGTTATTAATTGGTAAAGAAGCCAAATTCTGTGTCCTTTTTAGGGGTGAAAATATTTTAATAACAACCTTGAAGTACATGGTACGAATGTCGCAGCGCAGTTTCATGCGTGTTTTTAGACGGTGCGTTCTTACGCTCAGAGTCGGAAAGGTGTTAATCCTTCTACTACACACACAACTACTAGCGTTCTTTACTTTTATGAGAATATCTGTACACCTCTATGTGACTGGCTCCTCCATAACGTGACGAATAATTCGAATTTGAGTCACTGTCATTTTTTAAGCTGCCAACTGCACGCTAACATAAATGACTGGCGTGACTACTAGCACGGCTTCTCCCATCGGTGTGGCACCATTGGGGGGAAAGGAAATCGTGGACGGACGTGGTCTTCCTTGTTATTCGAATAGACACCCACTGAATTGCATTCGCATTTATGGCATACATTATAACTTCTTAACTATCAATTACTTTTATGATCTGAATTTCTCCATGGGTTTTGCACATTATTTCGTGTCATTATATCTTCACTGAGGCAAGGAAACGGATTATTTTAGCTGGTAGTTCATTATGCAGCCTTCACTGCAGAACACATAGAAACAGTCAGCGTTGTCTTGTGTACAACATCGTACACAGTGGTAAAGAGAAATGGACTACAGAGTGATGAGGCAACTGTCGTCGTAGGAAAGCTGGACGCGAGCAGAAAAGATTAACGAGCAAATTAACACAACAAATAGAAGATTTACTTGAGTCGTATTTCTCCAAGTGCACAATTACTCATTACAGATAATACATCACGAGGCAGAGTCCAGGTATTGATCTCTCAGAAACCGTGCTTTTACTTTCTTTAAAAATTTCATGTCAGCCCAGTATTTTCTTCTTTGGTCTTCCTTATTTACCGACCGGGTCTCATATCTGAATGTGAGCATGGGTGAAGCTATTACTTTGTAGAATTTTGTCTATCTTTACCGCTTTTACTGGCTGGGGTTTTATATATAGTGCTAAATATCTTTCGAAACTTGTTTGACGTAATGGAGGTCTTTATCATATTCATAACGTCTATCGCATCTTACTAACTGAAAACCAGATACCTGTTCAACTGATTTTCCATTTAGCGCTGTTTCATAATGTCCTGCCTATTTTCCTGTAAAAGCTATTACTTTGGTTTTATTTTACGATACTTTATAGTTATAGAGTTTGTTTAGTAAGTCCAAGCAATGTGGAAATCATCTTCCGTCTTTTGTAAAATTATTTGGTCATCGACAAAGAACACAGTACTGAAAGGTATGTTCCTAGAAATTTGTTTCATTCCCGGGTTAACTTTTCATTTCCATTGTCTAACAATATCGTCATTATATACGTTAAATAAAGTGGGTGAGAGACTGCATCCTTTTTGTACTCCTCTGTTAAGTGCTATTGTCATGTTCTCCCGTTGCATGTACTAATTAAAAGTACATTATTTAAACACAACATTTTTATCACTTGTGTTAAATGTTTACGATAACCTCGTCTTTCCCTATTTTCCCTCTGTTCATAATATCGAAGGCGTTTTCATAATCTGCAAATGCAATATGGGTTGCCAGATAATATTTTCATCTCTTTTAACTTATCTGACGCGCTATTGTAGGCCTAACATCATCAGTGGGTGTTCGTTCTTCTCTAAAACCATTTTGTTCCTCTAGGAAGAGGGCGTCAGCTATTCTTTGCAGTCTGTTATTAATCGTTCGTGCATATAATTTATAGCCAGTGATCAACAAACTTATTCTTCTGTGTGAAACTTCCTGGCAGATTAAAACTGTGTGCCGGACCGAGACTCGAACTTGGTACCTTTTCCTTTCGCGGGCAAGTGCTCTACCATCTGAGATACCCAAGAACGACTCACGCCCCCTCCTAACAGCTTTACGCCTGCCAGTACCTCGTCTCCTACCTTCCAAACTTTACGGAAGCCCTCCAGCGAAGATTCATAGGAGAGCTTCTGTAACGTAGGAGACGAGGTACTGGCAAGCGTAAAGCTGTGAGGAGGGGGCATGAGTCGTTCTTGTGTAGCTCAGATGGTAGAGCACTTGCCCGCGAAAGGCAAAGGTCCCAAGTTCGAGTCTCGGTCCGGCACACAGTTTTAATCTGCCAGGAAGTTTCATATCAGCGCACACTCCGCTGCAGAGTGAAAATCTCATTCTTATTCTTCTGCAATTTTCATAAGCCTTTCTAGTTCCTTTTTTATAGAATGACGTTACTTTCTCCACTCTCCAAGGGCCTGGTATCATCTTCCACTGCCAACTTTCACTTAGTAAGTGCCATACCCTCAGGTCTAAAATTAATGCTCCAAATTCGATAAGGTCTGCGTTAATAGAGGGTGGGGCTGAACAACTTGCGTGTTTAGAAGTTCGGTTAGAATTATTAATGCACATATATATTTAATTCTTTGACTAGCATAAAATACAACATTTAAATTTTAGGATGATATCCAGGCAGACGGCATCCATCATTCTCAATATATTGCTCTAATCAAACTCGGAAGTTTCGTTCAACTGTTTCCAACACATCGACGTGTACCCATATGTCGACGACAGCTTGACGACTGTTGTTCTTCAGATGAACCAGGCTCCTAGTGCGATCGCTGCAAACAAATGATGTTAGACAGCCCCATATAAAAATAGTCACAAGGGATTAAGTCCGGCGAAAGTGCTGACCAGAGCAGATCACCCCAAGGAGATGAATGTACAGAAACGCTGATGAAGTTGCCTGCGTTGTTAAGGCTCCAGTATACTTATTCCTAGAAGCCAAAAGTTGGAAGTGAGCCTCATCACTGAAGAAAATAAGTGCGTCGTGAGGTACGCCAAGAAGCGCCTCACGTGCCTTTTCTCGAACAATAAAATCGTGTCGATTAAACTCCTGCACCACAGTCGGTTTTTAAGGACGAAATTTTAGCTCTTCATGAAGGATCCGTCTCAGAGAACGCACAGACAACCCGACCGCAGCTAAAAATTTGCGTGCAGAGAGCTGAGAGGATAGCAAAATAGAAAGCCTTCCCATGTCAGTGTTTTGATGTGACCTATCTATTCGTGGAAGCCCAGGTTTTTTTCTTCACGTCACCAGTCTACCGGAAGTGGTTTACCATGAAACAGTCGACTGCCGGCTATGAACACGGCCACGGGGCGCAATATTAAAATGGGTGCGGAATGCACGTTGCGTGGCGATGATTGAGTGGTCGTTTAGAAAAGTATGCCTCAAAAGTATGCGAGCGTTGCAGCTTCGTCCATTCCATGTGTAAGACGTGTGTATTTCTATTGTCTATTGTTAAACCACACTTTATGAAAGATGTTTGTATTTTATTAATAGGATTAAGTAGGAATAATTAATATTTGTCATGTTGGAAATAATTGTGGTAGCAGAGAATGTCTGCACCAAAGTATTGTTGACAAGAGAAACCGCAAATTGATATAATTTTTAAAGGGGCGGGAGAGACCGCGTATGGATACATTTTAAGAAAAGAGCGGGAAAGACCGAGCATTAATACATTTTGTGATGGTAGCAGGGATTGTCTGCACCAGAAAGCATTGTTGGTGGGAGAGACCGCACTTCAGCGTTCGTAGAAGTCAGTAGTAAGCGAGATGTGAAGCGAGTCGGTAGCAGGTCTGAAGCGAGAGGTTGAGAAGAGCGGTGTGCCTGCCAGCCACCAACTACGATTTACAAGAGATTATAAACGGATGTACAGAGGCATCAGCTAGCTATTATCATAAGAGGAACTAATATTATTGAATTATTTTTTTGAGAAACTCAAGACTACTGAAGGTATGTTTGCGCAATGCTAGTTGTAAGATTATTGTAAAAAGTAAGTCCCATTTGAACGTTTGTAAAATCATTTCATTTAGACTATAATTAACTTTTGCCAGCAATATTGCATTTCTAATTATAATCCATCCCAAAAACCATCAACGTAAAACTTTGCAAAATTTTATTGTTGTCAAGAAAGAGTTTAACTATGAATTACGTAACTTTAGTCAAATTAATTAAAGAATAACGTCAGCTTTGCTATTAAAGAATAACGTCAGCTTTGGTAATAAATACAGCCACTTATTATGAAAGCCCACCAGCAGCTAATAGAGTATAGTAAACCAGAGTAAGTATATTCATGTCGTAGTTCGATGTAGCAGTCAGATGGCGATCCAGTAACAGTAAAAAAGGTAAGGAACAAATGGTTCAAATGGCTCTGAGCACTATGGGACTTAACATCTATGGTCATCAGTCCCCTAGAACTTAGAACTACTTAAACCTAACTAACCTAAGGACATCACACACATCCATGCCCGATGCAGGATTCGAACCTGCGACCGTAGCAGTCGCGCGGTGAGGAACATTTTTGGGTTATTGCACGTAACGACTGAGGGCCACACGGCGACGACACATTCTATGTTTCATCGAAATAATCCGAAAATCACTTTTAAAAAGCAGCAATTAATTTTGTATGCGAAGATTGAGAAAGAGAATAAATTTCAAAGGGAAGATTTAATTTGTTGTTATTAAGCAAGAGATAGAAATCCTAAGGGAAGGTTTCATAGGTTATTGTACTAGGGAAGGTTACCAATAACAAAAGAGGTATAGAGGAGACGGGAAGGTTTCACATGATGCTAACGAATCCTAGCGGAGCCACAACTTGACGCTGTTCCCTCTCTAATGTGCTTACCACCGCCCTCCTCGGAGCAACCATCCCCTCAGGGCGCCGTTCTGTTCTTCTCTGTGTTATCGGCTCTGTTTATCCTTCACTTGCTTTAGCGCTTCTTGTATCTCCTCCAATGTAATATTGTCTCCTTGGTACATTTCATATTCTTCTCTGCTCTGGTCTATTTTCGTTAGTTCCATTTTATCATCGTTTTCTACCCACATCGTTGATAGCGTTTTATTCAAGTTCATTTGTCTATTAGAAGCAACCATGCCCAATCTTTTACCTGTATGTTAAGTTCTTGCAGCAGTTTTTAAGCAAACTCTTGTCTACCTTGTAGATAATTTTCATTGTTTGATATCTTTCTCTCCCAGGAGTCCTGACGGGATTCTCTCAGTTTCATCTTAACGCAGTTTGTAGTGCTTCGAGAATTTAGGGGTAAATTCTAGAAACACTTGGCTCTCCACCGTCTCGAACACCCTATATTTTAACGACGAGAATGAGAGAGCCTTTTTACTGCGCCACACATGTCTGTGTGTGCAGGAGGGACAGCTGTCACGAGAAGCCCGTAGCTGCGTCAGTCGAGTGGCCCCGACGAGTGGTTACCACCAGCGCCTTGGAAGTTACATCAAAAAGTCAAAGAGCGTTTGTATAATGTTCCGTGGTTTGTGGTGTCATGAGGATTGTTACAGAGACAGATGAAGCGTGTATTGTATAGAGACTCTTACATCATGTCTTGGCTTTGCATGAGGCAGAACGTATGTAATTGTGTGAGTGTTTAGTCGATTCTGACGTTTATCTCGGAACCAGTTGGCTTGCTGGAGTTTGTACAGAATAATTGTTACTTTGGGATGAGAGTTGAAAATATATTGCTGTTGAACTGACAAGATTCTACGAGTACATGATTTATTTCAAGAATAGAGAGTTGGTTAATGTTATTCCCTTTGACCTGATCCAGTCTTCGGAGAAGAATTAAACGGTGAGTGACGTAGCTGATGACCCAAAGAAGAGGATAGGCTGCACGCACAGGGTATGAGTCAACTGGAAGAGACACGTGAGTCGTGCAACCCAACACAGCACTGTCGTCCAAGAAAGCGTTAGAAGTTACGTTTTTGTTTACACTGCGGTTTCCTTTAATGTCTATCGTTCCGTAGTTTGTAATGTAAGGTATTTGGTTCTCTTTAATTGCATTTGCTATATTATCAGTCCATATTTTGACGCCCTATCTACGCTTAAATTTCTTTTTCTTCCCTGTAGCCTCCGTTGTCGCTTGGATCTAACATGCTTTTATGCGTCCCCAGTCTGTATTTACGTTATTTTGCTCTTGCTTTCCTTCCTTCTTCATAGGAATATACATCTATTATTGTGCGGTTAGCCTCTCTCCTTTCTCCAATTTCACATTTTCAGCCTTACTGAAACTATTCTTTCATTTGTGAAGGTATAGCTGTGTATTTTTTTTTTATTCATTTTTTTAAAAATATTGTTACTGCTCTACTTTCTGTGCTCACTCCACTCTAAATAAAGCTATTCATACCATCCAAATTCTTTGTCCCGTTTAGTTTATTTTTCGTTTCAGCTATTACTGCCATACTGTTGTTTCTGATCTTCAACTCAATGTTTAGTTGTTGTTCTTTTTATCCCAGTCCTTGTGCATTCCAAGTTTCTAGTTTTATCCTGTCCGAGAACCCACATCATTTGTCCTTGTCATGATTTTGGTGTTTCCTTTGAGATCCGTCCGCCTTTGTTTTGTGATGAATATGAGTGTGTTCAATTTCCCCTGTAACAGGATACCAGGATTAGTATTGTAGCGGAATCTCATCAATGGTACACTCTTGCAACGTCGTTAAGTATAGGTTTGCATTCGTTTTAGAGAAATCAAATAAGTAGGGTTCTACCACTCCACTGGCGGTCAAGCACATCAGACATTCAGCTTCCTGATTTTCACAAGCAATTTCACTGTCGCAATGTCGTTGTGAACAGCGATACGTCCCAAATTTGATTCTGAATATTCATTAGTTCCGCTAAAATTGAACAGCATTCAACTCGAATTGGTTCACTGTTAGAAACCGAAAAACCTGAGTGTGGTACGTCGTATTTCAAGATACGTCACACAGTTGTTTGGGAACTCTCAGTTTCAAAACGGCACAGTCTAGCAAACTTCGAAGGACTCTGCAATACACCTTTCAGATCTTCTGGTGTTGGTCGTCCCGTTTATCCTCGCAGTCGCCTGCTACAAATCCAGTTTCTTCAACTTTTGGTAAATGCAGCGAATTGTTGAACGGCTTTGTGCGTTACTTACAAATCGATCCTGAAACATTCGGCAGACCACAGTCAACGATCCATGCACTTCAATCAAGCTTGCTAGAACTCTTTTCTTCCATTGTACATTGGTCAGCCACTATGGAACATCACCTATAAAACAGGAAAACAATAAAGCTCGCAGCAGTCGTAATTGAATATCATACATGTTTCGCGCGTGTGTAATAGGTACATATTCCTCCCACTTTAATGTTACGTAGTTTTAAATCGCCCTGTATGTTCTGTACGTTGGTAATTGTCATGCTACTGTGTACGTAAAGACATTTTTAAAAATTAAACATGACTGTTCACAGACTCAAATGTTAACCAAAATAGAATGTTTGCACATAATATATTTATAAGTGTTCAAACATCACTTTATCTGCCTGCTAGTTCTACTGCATAAAAGACGGATGTATTGAGATCATTCAAAAAATGAGTTCGTATTGAAAGAGGAAAAAAGCGATTTTATTGCAATCAGTGTGTCGTTACAAATGCTGTCAAAGAAATTTTGGTCCGACGAGAATTGGGGACATGTCAGGTCAATACCAAGGAACTCCACGCGATGCAAGACTAATTACTAGAGGATGTCGTCTGGCATCCCTGAGGCTCCGTTACTGACACATCTTCCTAAGTGCCACACACCCCTCGGCACGGATTGCATCACACCTGGGATCGGGAACGCGGGGAATTCGGGAAGCTCTGTGGGAATGGATGCGGGAGAGATGGGACGTTGTGGAACACATTTGGTGTGGTTCATCTGCTGAGACCTACCCGGCAGGGGAATCTCATCCAGTAGCTGCGCTATTGCCGGCAGAGTCCTCAGGTTCATGCGAACACATAAGCCTCTCCACCCGCAGAGTCAGTGCTATCTCCTGGAGAGATTGAATGTAAAATGAATGTAATTACTTTTGAATACATTGTGGGAGCAACAGTGTTATTACTAATATTTACTATTAAGAATCAGTCTTAATCACAAATTGTTTATTCCGGTGACTGGTTTCGACTACAACTGTAGTCACCTTCAGACCTACAAGTCAAATGCAAAGTTTGATCAGAGGGCTACATACATTAAATAAAATTTATAAAGCTACAAAATCATAAAACTATAAATTACCAATGAGCAAGAACCTTCTTCTGGTGGCAAATCACTACTGAAGAAACCAGCGCAGGTCTTACTATATATACTGGAGGCTCCGGCCGCTTCTGACAGAATGATGTCATCGCTAACCAATGGGCTATAGGTCGAATAACAACGTAAAATTCCTTAGTTAAAAGAACACTAACAAGAAAGAAAAATAAACGCACATAAAACTTTGCTGGTTCAACAGCTATTGTTAGTTAATAAGCGTTAAAAATATTTAAACATGTAAGTTAAATGAACATTGTTTTGACAGTACATGGGCTGCCCTCCCTAGGCCTGTTAGTGAACCATTTAGAACCACTGATTGCCATGGTAAGATTAGCCGCCGTTCCAAAGATGTGCCAGCAGGCTTCTTTCCACTGAAGTTGTAGAGTCAATAGGTAAACTAGTGGTTGCCATGGTGAGGATGGACGCCATTCCAAAGATGTGGCAACAGACTTATTTCCACTGAATTTGTTGTGAAGTCGATAGGTAGACTAGTGGTTGCCATGGTGAGGATAGACGCCATTTCCAAAGATGTGGCAGCAGGCTTCTTTCCAACGAAGTTGTTGTGAAAGTAGAATGGCAAACACTGTCACGTCAGACGACGTACTATTGAGGAGCAACATATTTTTATTGAAACGATAGACGCTCCATCAGGGCGCTTTCCAATGAGGAGGCTGCAAAATTCGTTAACTGACATGTTGTAGTACATGATGCACAGATACAATTTCATGGTGTAATAAGAGACTTCCATTTATATAGATTACTCGATACATAATTATTGATTCTTACAGATCAATACTAAGAAAGAAAGTAATCGAGAGGGCAAAGTACTTGTGTATATTTATGAAATATTGTCTATGAAGTTCCTATGTAGTTTGCAATTTTTACATGTGATGATTTGTAGAGCCATTGCTATGTCTTATGTTGCATGCCAGCCTTATAAACAAACAAAAATAATGAAAATGGAAGAAACTTGAAATTATAATACTATGAACCGTAGTGTCAAAAATTAAAGGATGTGAATTAGCATTATGCAGTCTTAAAGCGTTATAAGTAAACATTCTAAAAACAGATAGCCAGTCATAAAATAATATTTGGCTAAATACTAAAAATTACAAGGTAAAAATAAAATATTTCATAAAGGTTTTAATAATTTTAAAAAACGAGAGACAGACGAGTGAAGATTCCAAAGCAGATCACCAAAAATGCCAAAGAAATGTTTGTCTTTGATTTCAAGTTGCTCATTTAAAACAGATAACGGTTTACTTTCTTCTAAAGTATTTAGTAGTAGTCCTTTTGGTACATTATATAATATTTTCAAATTGTTAGAAACGCACCTCTCGGAATGATTGTATCCATCAAGATGTTGACCAAATAAGTCACCGCATTAAATTAGATTTTCGTCTGGAAACTCTTCACTTTTCACTCAGCACACCAGCAAGGGCCTTCACAGTATTGCAGTCTCAAGCGGCCATAGCGTCCACGGAATGGAATTCAGAGCGTAGACTCATGAGCTAACTGTACAACACGTAGCGGTTACCCCTTAACAGGTCAACGTAGACAGATGTACACCATTACGGCACTCCATTCTCCAGCCAGTACTGTAGAGAATGGTGTGCAAGTATAATAGGCTATGGATAAGTGGAAAATTTGGCTATCATTCTGTGCTTTACACATATTATGTGCCGCTGTGTAAGACTCTTGTACGAGGGTCACTCCAAAAGAAATGCACACTATTTTTTTAAAAATCCATCTTTTATTCCACATGTTTCAAAGTTTTATAGTGTATAGATACATCCTTTAGGAACAATATTTTCATTTCTCCACATAATTTCCATCCCTCTCAACTGCCTTACGCCATCTTGGAACCAGCGCCTGTATACCTGCACGGTAAAACTCCGGACCAACCTGTTGGAGCCACTGTTTGGCAGCATGCACAAGGGAGTCATCATCTTCAAACCTTGTTCCACGAAGAGAGTCTTTCAGTTTACCAAAGAGACGATAGTCACATGGAGCCAGGTCAGGACTGTAACGTGGATGTTTCAGTGTTGTCCATCGGAGTTTTGTGATCGCTTCCACGGTTTTTTGATTGACATGTGGCCGTGCATTGTCATGCAACAACAAAACGTCCTGCTTTTGCCGATGTGGTCGAACACGGTTCAGTCGAGCTTGAAGTTTCTTCAGTGCCGTCACATATGCATCAGAATTTATGGTGGTTCCACTTGGCACGATGTCCACAAGCAAGAGTCCTTCGGAATCGAGAAACACCGTAGCCATAACTTTTCCAGCAGAAGGTGTGGTTTTGATTTTTTTTCTTGGGTGAATTTGCATGATACCACTCCACTGATTGCCTCTTCGTCTCTGATGAAAAATTATGGAGCCATGTTTCATCACCTGTCACAATTCTTCCAAGAAATTCATCTCCACCATTCTCGTACTGTTCCAAAAGTTTGCTGCATACCGTTTTTCTTGTTTCCTTGTGAGCCACTGTCAACATCCTGGGAAACCACCTGGCACAAATCTTTTTTAACGCCAACGTTTTCAGTAATCTGCAAACACTTCCTTCCCCTGTCCCAACGTAGCATGACAATTCGTTCACTGTGATGCGTCTGTCAGCAGTCACCAATACGTCAACTCTCTACACATTGTCTGGAGTGTGTGCAGTACGAGGCCTGCCGCTGCGAGGACAATCCTCAGTATTGCCGTGCCCGCTTTCATCACGTAACCTGCTTGTCCACCGACTAACTGTACTGCGATCGACAGCAGCATCTCCATACACCTTTTTCAACCTCTTGTGGATGTTTCCCACTGTCTCGTTTTCACAGTAGAGGAATTCTATGACAGTACGTTGTTCTGACGAACGTCAAGTGTAACAGCCATCTTGAACACATGCTATGACGGCGCCACTCACGAGAACAGGTTGAAACTAAGTTTGAAAACAAGCGGGAAGGATGTATCTACACACTGTATAACTTTCACACATGCAGAATGAAAACTGTATTTTTACAAAAATAGTGTGCATTTCTTTTGGAGTGACTCTCGTATCTATTTCTCACACAAAATATTTTGTGGGAGTGAGTGTTGTACCTGGAGGATAGCATACTTTGAAACGCATGATTTTTCCTCATCACTGTTTCAGTCTAGTGACAGAGTTCAGAACCACTGGAAGGAATGCACACTAGAAGCCACCGTTATCAGCTTATGGCATTTTCTGCTGTTTTTGTTGCTGTGAGATGTGAGGTTGTGGCTTGTGCAGCGTTTATAAATATTACGACATCTACATATGTAAGTGCTGCATAACATACTCTCATTAAAGCTATTTGGAGGATATTGCTAATTCTTCAGTTGCAGAGTTTTATGGTGAGAAAAATTCAGAATATTTATAAAACTAGTTATATAATTTGTGGATGTTTAAGCCATACTTCGCCTACCGGTCACCGTTCTGTGCCTTGAAACGGAAGACGATCTCCCACCATAGAACACGTGATATCTGCAAATGACCCGAGTTTATTTAAGATACTAACAATTTCCTCTGTCTTGGGAGTGGAAATTTTTTGTTAACTGCCAATAGCTTTTATTTGAAAATGGTTTTAACTTTTAAGTGGTTTTTGGTAATATTTCTTTTTAATTTGCTTTCACATATCGATTACTGTATATAGCAGATTGATAATGTGACACATTAAATGGGGTATTGGCAAGATTTTCCCGATTGCAACACTTTTAAATTTCATAACAATATTTGTTCCTAACCACATTACCATCTTGTACCGTGGAACTACTTTTCGCATTTGGTAAAACGTTTGTTTTCCAGGGTAATGTAATTTCAGAAAAGGACTGTAGCAGACATAAGGTGAATGCTATCATTTCAAAATGGAACAAGAAAACATATTAAACTTCTGTTACTTTCCTAAACACTAGTAGTAATAGTATATTTTTATTGCTGAATTCTCGGCCACATGCTTTAAACGGATGTCTTCTACAGGGAACTTTGCGATTTACAGAGCCTCAGCAGTCTGTGCTGCTTTGGTGACAGCATATCAGATGAGGAAGTCACAGCAGAACAATATCCATTGATCCATTTGTCGACTTTGGGAACCTACCCAAGAGACTGAGTCCAATTTGATGGAATGGTGCTACAGCCTGTGGAATTGGTACCGAAGCCTCGAAGGAGCATGGAGAATGGTGTTCTGTCACAATAGTGAATGGTCTGCCAAATAAATATGTCTGGAGTTTCTTGATGGCAGCATCTTTCGTTTAGAGTGTTTGCTCTTGGAGAGAACTCTGAAAGCATAAGCTATCGCCGTCTGGATTTGTACTTTAAACTGCACCTATCCCATATCTGCTACTATCGGTGCGAAGGACTATTCCTATCATACAATGCTAGAACTAGATGAGCTGTTAGCGCTTCCTTAAGGACAAGGAAAGAGCTATTTTGCTCCCCATTCTGGGAAAATCTGGCATTATGCTATAGTAAGACTTACTAGGGCTGTGCACTGACAATAGAAGTCCTTTATTAATTGCGTGTTGTAAAAGCACATTCGAAAAGCTTTTCACATCTTGAATGTGCGGAGGAACCGCAAAATCCGTGAAAGCTCTTACTTTCTCTGAACAGATGCCTCAGGAATTCTATTTCTTGGGCAGCGAAAAGGCACTTTTTCATATTCAGGCTAAGGCCTGCAGTCTCATCACAATTCAGCATGGTTATCCGTCGGTTAAATGGTTTACATCTGTCATCCAAAAAGCGACTGTGTGATGCAGATAGCAGAGACATGTCATTCTTTTAACGTCTAGAAGCAGGTAATTCAACGTAGTTGGCTGGAGTGTTATGTAGTACAAACGACATAACTTTGAACTCAGGAGCTACGAAGGCAGTCATTTCACGATCAGCCTCGTCAACATCGATTTTCTGGTAGTACTCATATGACTGCCAGACCATTATTGAGAAGCAGTGCGCTTCTCTCAAGCAGTTTATGGATACGTCAGTGCACGACAGTTGTTAGGTATCATTCTTTGTGATTCTGCTCAGCCGTTGGTAGTCGATGCAGAAGCCCCATGTGCCGCCCTGCAACACAAGAGCCGCAGGAGAGGACCAAGAATCGTATGAAGATTCAATTATGTTGTCTCGAGGCATCTTCTCGACTTCCTTCTGTATTATTCGTCGTTCAGCAGGCAACACTTTATCTGAGTGCCGGCTAGTTGATGGATCATTCCTGGTGTTGATACAGTGTTAACGAAGTACAATTTGGTCAGCATTTTTTACATTACATTTTTGAAAGCATGCAATATGTCAGAAAGGTTAACAAACGCCGACGTTGTACCCCTGTCAGGCCAAATGCTATTGGCATTTCGATAGTCATTTCCTCCAATGTGTTGTCTGTAGTGGTCGTGGAGCATGATGGACTAGCACGACGGATCTTACACCGCACCTTTAAAGATGAGTTGATAGTGACAGTTAGTGCTCCTTGGCTCCCTGCAATTCTTGCTATCGTCACTGCTATGTACACTTCCTTTGTGAGCATGAGTAGCTTTGTACAATCGGCAGAAGCTTCACAGTTTCATTGGAAGTCGTCTCGATGATGACCGTGGCATAATTATGTCTCAGCAACAAATAACTGTCCACAGATATTTTTATTATGTGTGCTTGTCGGAACAGATTCGTCAGTCTGGAGCTCTGATCTTTGAAGATATACTACTGCTTGTGATACCTGAGAGAGTAACATTATGACAGCATTCTGATAAAACGACAAATTCTAAGGGAAGTGTTATGTTGGTTGGTTCAAATGGCTCTGAGCACTATGGGACTTAACTTCTGAGGTCATCAGTCCCCTAGAACTTAGAACTACTTAAACCTAACTAACCTAAGGACATCACACACATCCATGCCCGAGGCAGGATTCGAACCTGCGACCGCAGCGCTCTCGCAGTTCCGGACTGTAGCGCCCAGAACCGCTCGGCGACCCCGGCCGGCGAAGTGTTATGTCACTGATGGTCATTCTAGAAATACGTTTGCCCAAGACATTAAGCGCAATCAGTTTCTTATCACGGAATATAAGTCTTCTTTAGCTGGCGATGATAAACATTGAAGATTATAGAAAAGGAAGCCCTTAAGTCGAATAGCGCCCGAAAACGTTGGCAGTCGTTGATGACTTCACTGAGATTTCCTGACATCTCGGTAACTGTCGTCTATAGAAGATATTCTTCCGTGGCGGCCTCACCTCCATAGATGAACGATTCATTAAGTTTTCCTAAATTCGGTGACTAGACGAGTGGGCGGTACATCTGTACGGCCACGGGGAATGGCTACTACGTGTTAGGAAGTGACCGCGTCTAGGATATGGCGATAGGATTCGTCCTACAGGTGGGCTAAAACCATCTGCAGTTGACCGGCGAATATAATTGTGATGTTTGACGTTTGGCGCAGTAGCAGTTGTCGAAAATTTGTCTTCTCTCTTTGCAGCAGCGTACTGTGGGTCCAGGGCGTCCTCAATGGAAACACACCAGCGTGTTGCCCTCTGTCCACCAAATGTCTGTTGTTCCGCGAGTCGCTGTACTCGATGGAGAAGTTGGTTCAGTGCTGAGTTTTCGTTCGACTGCTGCGGCAAGTAAGTCCGATTTGGCTGCGCCATTCTTCCTTGTGCGTTCGAATAGCAATTGAGATTGGTGCTAAAAATCGATACGCCTCTTCAACATTTTATATCACCTCCAGCGTACGGGGTCAACTTTTATGACTGACATCTCCTCCTTACTTGGCCATAGAATACTCTGTATCCTGTCTTACAACCTGGCGTCTGAGGGAAGCGAGGGGCCACATCCAGGAGTCGGTCACACCTCTGTCGTCCGACTCTTTTCTATTGCATTTCCTCGATGCCCTGACACCACACAGTTGCTATGGCACCTTTTACCAGAAGACATTGATAGAAGTCTTCGACTCATTTCATCAAGTTCGAGATTTTGACTGCTTCTGCCGTATTCGGATTCACAATGTGACTTAGAGTTAAAACTTTCTGATCGTGGTTTAACATTATTCTCATGTCAGAAACATTCACATACAGGTACATACATTTTACACAGTTATGATTAAATTACTTTTGACCAAAACTTGGCCACTTTCAGCGCATTTTCGGTTGGTTGTTGAAGATCATCTTGTGTATAGGAGACTGTGCGCAATCGACACCGAAGCATGCGCCGAACTGTCTGTTCTTTCCCACAGTCACACCGAATATCATTTGGATCAGTGTACCCCCATCTTGCCATGTTAACTTTTGATCTTCCAACTCAGGATCTCAGTCTATTCAGGGACTTCGAAGTTGTCGATTCCCCGTCATGGCCTGGAGGTAAAGCTTCAACAACTATTTTCTAACCAAGGGGAAGCCCTCGATAGCCGTAACCTAGCTTTTTCAGCGGCGGTTCTAAGTCCCTTTGATGTCCTAAGGAAACTCTTCCTTGACTTCAGTGGTTGCGGATGCGGTTCATGCCCATACAGAGGATGGGTAGTTTCCTGTTTCACTGCATTTCTTTCCTTGTTCGCAGTTTTCTCTCTTCGAACAGGCAACGTCAGAATATGATTCAAAATAGTGTGACGGCTGATCCTTTCACACCGGAAACATATATACCTGAGCCCTATTCAGGGCCACAGTTAACGATTCTATCTATTAACACACGTATCTCTTCGTAGTACAGTGTCGTTTCCCCATGACGTTGGGCCCTATTTCTGCAATTGTTTATTTGTGAAGAGGACTTGTTGCTGATTGTCACAAAACATATTCTTCAGTTCGGCCTGGGTATTATCTCAGCTGTTGAGCTTCTCTTCGTTGTTCTCGAACAACTGACGGTCCGTGTCGTCCCACTAAAAGCACTCATTTGACCATCACATCGTGTCCTCTCAAGCGTGTATTTGACGACTCGATCGCATCCTTTTGGCCATTTCGTAGGGTCCTGAGCATCGTCTCTGGAAAACATTTATGGGTGCCTGATATTGAGGTGACTTAGTACTATTTTGGAATCCAGCTGTCTCCTGAATACACGGATCTTAGGAACGACGTACTGCTTGTATTCCGGTTCCTGTGCTTATAGGCGACAGCATTTGCAGCACGTAATTGGAGCCACGATGATGTAGATGTTCTGAAGTACATGGTGCCTCCATCAAATAATGTCACGTCGCAGTAAGAATCAAGGACAAATCTGAAAGCAAGGTTATCAGTGAAGTACAATACTTATGACTGATAGCATGCTTATTATGAACACCATCGTACAGCCAGAATGAAACTGAATTCATGGATGGAGAATGCGGCTAGTTATGCAGACATCAAATATTTCAGTATATACAAATATTTCGAACACCAAAAGTTTAGAAAAACTTCTGGAACTCATATATGTTACACGAGATATAATTGAGGTTGGTTGGATTTGAACTAGCATCTCACAGCACGCCAATCAGCGGGGCTAACTCCCACGCCTCATTGTATGCAGTGCAGCTCTCGGCAATATTATGCTGGTCAGTAACTTGCATGCATATGTCAAGCTAACAGTGTGGTAGTTATCTGCCGTTGCTATCTTCGAGATAGCGTGGACTATACTCTACCGAAAATTCGGTGGATGTCTACAGTCTCACAGATCCTATATCATAGCTTGATAGAAGCGTTGATTCCTACTTTTGACAATGAGTTGAAAGATTCTGGAGTAGTATTTGCGTGTCCTTTAAGCTTTATTTGATCGTAAGTATACGGAAATTCATTGAAACTTTGGCTGCAATTCAAAGTCCCTTATGTCAACATTTAAATCTGAAGATCTTTTATGCTGTATTAGGGCAAGAAGCTGAGAAGCAGGGAAAATTATATGTGAGATGTGGATGGGCGATCTACTGATTACACAGTCAAAGCCAGGGGGAGGTGTCATATTCTGCTACTTATGTCATAGCTTGATAGATGCGTTGATTCCTACTTTTTAAGATGAGTTTAAAAATTCTGAAGGAGTATTGCGTGTCCTTTAAGCCTTATTTGACCGTAAGTATTCCGAAATTCATTGAAACTTTGGCTGAAATTCTAAGTCCCTTATGTCCACATGTAAATCTGAATATCTTTTATGGTCTCTTAGTGCAAGAAGCTGAGAAGCAGTTCAAAATTAAATGTGAGATGTGGATGGGCGATCTACTGATTACACAGTACAAGCCACGAGGTGTCATATTCTGCCACCACACTTTCGCACCATCTGATTCCTGACCAACAACCTTCTTCTCGAGTTTCATCACTAACAAATGATCCACCGATATCTCCAAAGCAGGACATTCTTGTATCGCACATTGAAACGAAATTTGTATCTGGATTGAGTATTTATTGAATGAAGAGTCATCGATATATATATAAGGAATTTTAGGCGTGTCAAGAGAAATCTGTTAAAGAGTCTTGGTGTTTGTGTTGTATGATGTAACAATAGCATTTTTCCATTTAGCGGAACTACCTGCAACTTTCTCACGAAAAAAATTAAACATCCAGAAGTGGAAGATGAAACGAACTGAATCATGACGCGTTATTTCAGTGAATACAAAACCGAGCGAAATTTGCAGAAGACTTTAAAGTATGAACCCACTTACCAGTATGACGTTGCGCCACTTCAGTCCTGTGTGCACGCACTGATTCAATTGTGAACGGTGTCGTAAGGCCGTTGAGGCAAGCTAGACAACAGTTCTCGTAACTGGTTCTTGATATCCTAGATACTGGCATCGGAGATGGCCCCACACAAGTCCTATGAGGGACAGATCTGAGGTTGTCGCTGGCCATGGGAGTACCTCAACATGACAGATGGTTCATAGAGACAAAAGCATTTGTGGGTGAACATTCTCCCGTAAAAAATGGCATCTTAGTACTGCCATATGAGAGAACACGTGATGACACAGGACGTCCAAAATGTACCGTTGTGCCATCAGTTCCCTCAGTCATTACTGTGGCGTGACCTAGCGGCACATGGCACATCCAAAGTCCCACCCTGCTCATCAGTTGGCGCCATCTATATGACGTGTTCCCACTGCGGCAGAGAGCGCACACAACATCAATTGAACCACGCACAGTGCCACGACAAGGCGTCGACTGGGTACAAATGACACAAAGGGAGCCTGATGTGTGACACTTAAATGGCCACAACTTGGGGTCAACGCCGGGGGCCATGGGCAGCAGTTGCAGGACACCACTTCGAAAGTGTCGTTGGTCGATGGATAGCACGCCATCTGGTGCCTTTTCGTTCTGGAATAGCTGGTTCCTGGAATTGCCCAGCGAACAGCAGCAAACACATTGTCTTGGAGCTTACACCTGGGTAGATGAGTCAGGGACGGCAAGCTGACAATAGGAATGAGCAGCACTGCATGCAAATAACATGAGCCAATCTGTGTTTTCTGGTGCTCTGGTAGTTGGTTGGGTAGCAGTTGACCCACAGCCACAAAACCTGGTAGTACATGCCTGGAATGATAAGTGGTGTCGCGATGCTGGAAACCAGTGTCAGCAAACCCAGCCGTATAGAGACCAACAGCCACTGTCATCTTGGGGACTGTAAGATGGAGTCGACGGTGAAGGACAACGAGGGAACAACAGAGATGTGTCTTAGTGGTAGGAACAGAGCTGCAAGTTCACTTAGCTAGCAGTAGGGCAGCCCAGTGGATTCTGGGTACAGAATAATAATGGACGGAAATCAGGATATGTTCGTAAAACTCATTTAAATTGCCTCACGCAAACTCAAGTCATTCCAGAGACGGAAGGTAAGCAGAGGTGTGAGCCAGTATGCCACAAGTGGGTCGGGTCTTCGACACATTACGATACTGTCTGCCGAGTGAGTATACACGTTCAGCAGAAGGGAAACTGCAACAGAAAACCACAGGAAGCAAGACAAGCATATTAGTTAACTCGTAAGAGGTATCGTCTGAAACTCCATCTCTTCCACAAGAGCGCATACTGAGGAACTGACACAGCAGTCAACAGCCTGTTAAATGAATACAACAGAATAAGGAGGACATATGCAGTCATTACGAATGTAGCCTTGTGTCGTGCCCTCGCACAAGATCCCTTTAAATACTCCAACTTTCTAGCTCTCGTTATGAGCTGATCATTGGGATTGATGGCATTCACAAATAACTTGAGTCCATGATTATGATACTGTAGTCTGAATCTATATCGTAGATGCTCCACCACAGTCTATAAACTAGCTGAATGCGTACTCAAGATGACGTCCTTCATGTGATGAACTACATGCTCCTCATGAACTACCATCTACTGAAGGATGAACGGACTGTCTTCCAACACCACATCACAGAGTGCTGCCAACACACAACTTTAATGCAGAAGCCAGCAATAGGTCCTCTTTGGGTCCCTGGCCTCATTCTATACTCAAGTGCCTCCGTGTGCTGAAACCTACCAGCCAGAAGGGAGGAGATCAACTTACCATGCAATGACCGACTCCGTGTACATTGTGGATAGGCCATCAAGGGTAGTCGGAGAGGGAATTTATCATCTGGTAGGGACACATTTCCGTCCCTCAGTGACACTCATATCTGTCTCCGTTTACAAGTAACTGCGAACTATTCAGTGGCGGCAATGCCGCGATCGCTGGCAAGCTATTGTTGTAAATGCATGTAAATACGGTAGATTAAATAAATGAAATAAAAGTAATTTCGCATGTATCATCATAATAAACGTAATTTTTCCTCACTGATTGTGAAATGTGAGGTAACATCTTAAAATAAAAGACGTGTGCAGTCACACTTGTGATGAAAGCAGAAGGGAGACGTGTGATGCATGTACTGCAGAAGCTGTAGTGCTGCTCCACAGGCTCGCGCCTGCGGTCGGCTCGCGCCGGCAATATTAAACACTCGGAATGTCGTCGGCTCGGCTCCGGGAGGCTCACGCCGTGTCGGCGCGGCCCGGCCGCCAGTGTGAACACCGCAATTCAAAACCATGTGTTTGATATCGAAGCGGGCGGCGGCCCGGCCAGGCTCGGCTCGGCCCGGCCGGCAGTGTGAACACAGCCTAATGCATTGTAAAGTCATGCTGTGGCAGTTCCTTATCAGTGGAAATAGAACCACTGAGTCAAAGGGCATTATCTCAAAACTCTTCGCCTATCAATCTGTCTATCTTACAAGGTAATGAAAAGAATTCTGTGAGGTCATCAGTGGCTCCACATGATGAACCATCACCACTACCAAGCGCTGCATCATGAAGAAAAAAGAAGAAACAAGTTGGAAAATTCTGAAGGAGTATTTCTGCGATTCTTCGTTGAAGGCACAGCAAGACATTACCCAAAATGACGAAGCTAATTACTTCCTAATGATTCTCAGGAGTCCCATAAACTCTCTTCCCCTCAGAGGTTAGCGTTTGTGAAATTTAAAATACAAAAGCATGACTACAATTAACTGGAGGTAGCGAATGCTGTACAAAGTTCTACTGCAAACCAAAAATTTTGTACTAACGAATCTTACCTTATCGTTATACACAATTTTTCTTCTGCTGTTATACTTCTGCGAAAATTTGTGTTCTGTTTAGAAATTTTGTCTTGAATGTTCTGCAGCACATACTGAAATGTATTATGATTCATTCTGTAATTAGAATAAAATTTTTCAGGATAGTTTTTAAGTTCTTCATATAAAGAAAAAAACTCTCCTAAATGTCTGTCGCTATTTATGGGATGAATCCATAACCTCCTAGTTCTTCTGTACTTCAAAACTCGACGAGTTACAGCAGATTCAAAACAATACGAATAAAAGAGTGAAGACATTGTTCTACACGACAGCACAGACTAGCTAAAGGCGAGCACCTGTTGCGTTTTCTACTGACTTGCTTGTCAGCTGTCGAAGGGTGGGGATTTTTTAAAATTTATTTATTTGGCCTCCGGCAGCTGACATCCATTTAGCCAACGAGTGGGGATTACCTTGACAGTGCAGCGCAGCCCGCCAAGGAAGAAAAAAAAAACAATGAAGAACAATGAAACGCACATCTGTGTCGATGTACAGTAGTTTCATTAACTCTCCATTATTTTTTCTGTTAAAGTAGACAACGAGACTACAGAATTGCGCTTCAGTTTCTGCAGTAAACGTATCACAAATCTCCAGTTTGTTTTTGTGATTAGTTTTACACCACTGATCACTAGTAATTAATTTTTTTCTGTCCTGCATAATATGACTACATTAAACCAAGCTGTAACCGCTAGAACTCCGTGGCTTGCGGACGCGGCACTGACGCCACTGAATATCTCGCATTACTTGTGACCAGAGACAGATATCAGTGTCATTATCATTTCAAAAACTTTTTGGTACTTTTAGCTACATTTCATTCGCAACAATGTATGGTCTAAAACGGATCTAACAGTAAGCTACCCGCTACATAACTTTTTCACTACAAGATTTGTAAATCAAGTGCACATCGTTGACAAATAGCATCATTTCACAATGACTGTTAAGAAATATGAAAAGATAAATGATTCAATACAAAGCTAAGATGTTACACTAGCACGTGTACAAAAATAAGATTTTTTAGCCACATACTTTCTTCAAAATCGGTTGGGAAGCGTTACGAAACTAAGAAATCACGCGAAACGAAAAGTAGACTTTTTTCACGACGTAAGTAACGCTTTTAAGGAAAAAATGAGTTCATAAAACGATGTGGCGCAGTCTTATATACCGCTAAGAATTTTTAGAACATGAAAATCGGAGAAGTGGATTTTCCCCCTTTTCGCCGACCCGGCTCGGCGCGGCGCGCAGTGTGAATGCACTACACGTCGGCCTGAGCTGGCTAGGCACGAGCCGAGCCAGTACGCCTCAGCCCGGGCCGGCCCGGCCAGCAGTGTGAACGGTAAGGATACTCCAGCAGCCAGCGCAAGAATCACCTTGTACTGGGCATTAGCCACACCTGCGAGCCACTTACCGACGGCAGCTCCTGGGTCGCTGACATCTCATGGGTGTGCAACTGCTGAGCTGACTCGACAGATGTCAGCTACAATCCAACACGCAGTTGAATGAATAACAGCTGAGGCCTGTGCAGCAGAACGATGACTTGTAAACTTTGAGGATACACGATACTCTGATCATATTTTAGTCGCGTCAGACTCACTTCATAGGTTCCCAACAGCTATCCTGACTTGCCACAGAGATGTCTCTAATCAGCCCTGTGTACATCAGTTACTGTTCCAGGTGGGTGGACAGTGACTGCGATCTTGGCTCCAGGAAAGGCGGTGCTGTCAACACACTAACCTCTTGAAAAACAGTGCGCAAGAAGGGTATCACGACAGTGGTACTTGCTGAAAACATTGGTTGTGCAATTGTCTGCGTTCTGATTGTAACTGACCTTTAATCTACACTATGTGATCAAAAGTATCCCGACACCTGGCTGAAAATGGCAAGTTCGTGGCGCCCTCCATCGGTAATGCTGGAATTCAATATTGTGTTGTCCCATCCTTAGCCTTGATGATAGTTTCCACTCTCGCAGGCATACGTTCAATCAGGTGCTGCAAGGTTTCTTGGGGAATGGCAGCCCATTCTTCTCGGAGCGCTGCACTGAGGAGAGGTGTCGATGTCGGTCGGTGAGGCCCGACACAAGATCGGCGTTCCAAAACATCCCAAAGGTGTTCTATACGATTCAGGTCAGGACGCTGCGCAAACCAGTCCATTACAGGGATATTATTGTCGTGTAACTACTCCGCCACAGGCCAAATCTCGCGTGCAGACGTATGACACAAGTGATACCCGATCACCTGACCACGTTCGAAGTCCGTGACTTCCGAGGAGCGCCCCATTCTACGCTCTCACGATGTCTAATGACTAATGAGGTCGCTGATATGAATTACCTGGCAGTCGGTGTATATGAGGAAAGTATGTTTTGGGGGGTGTCCGGATACTTTTGATCACTTAGTGCATCAGCTGAAGGGTTTAGTATTTTCGTTTACTACTGTTCTAACGGCGGATCCACTGCTAGGCCTAGTTTTGTCTGCCTGAAAACCGTTTCAGTTGTGGAAGGTTCTGCGTGAATTAGACCCTGTGGGTGTGCTCCTACATTTAGTTATGTTTAACTGCTTACCCTATATCTAGTCTGTTTGCGTAGTGTCTATCTTGTTCATATTCCAGTATGGTGTAAACTTTTTTTCTGCATTTTTTAAACTTTTTCTTGCTACCTTTAGTTGATTGGCAGAAATAATATTATATCTTAAGTGCCTTTAGTAAGCTCTCATTTTTATTGTATTTGGGGATTCTGTCCTGAGCTTATATCCATCAACATTATTTTATTATTGTTCTCTCCAATATTTATACTTAATTACTTGTAGGCTTGTTGATTTGCTGACTCTCTCGTTCTACTGCAAAACCAAAATTTATGTGAAGTATAAAGAATTTTGTCCCGTTGACGTTTAAAGAAGGTACAATGTTCTTGTTTGTTTTTTGGGTTTTAGTGCAAGTAATATTTCCTTACGTTGTTATTTAAACTAATGCGTTCTATGTGGCTCGATTACGTTATTAATTAATAATATGGAAGCTCATAAGTATTTATGCCCCCACAACCCTAATCACTTACCACTTTCAGCTACAGAGTGCAAGGCTACTACCTGTGACCTGGAGTCATACCCAAAGTATCCATATACTATGAAGCCAGGCTTGGCATCAAACCGTTGGGAGAGTGAGATCTATCCGCTCTAGGCGCCATAATCGACGATAGCCTCCTTTATTGTATGATTATATGGTAGCCGAACGAACACTGGTAGCAGTTACTTCTGTAAAATATCTGGGAGTATGCGTGCGGAACGATTTGAAGTGGAATGATCATATAAAATTAATTGTTGGTATGGCGGGTACCAGGTTGAGATTCATTGGGAGAGTCCTTAGAAAATGTAGTCCATCAACAAAGGAGGTGGCTTACAAAACACTCGTCCGACCTATACTCGAGTATTGCTCATCAGTGTGGGATCCGTACCAGGTCGGGTTGACAGAGGAGATAGAGAAGATCCAAAGAAGAGCGGCGCGTTTTGTCACAGGGTTGTATGGTAAGCGCGATAGCGTTACGGAAATTTTTAGTAAACTCAAGTGGCAGACTCTGCTGCAAGAGAGGCGCTCTGCATCGCGGTGTAGCTTGCTGTCCAGGTTTCGAGAGGGTGCGTTTCTGGATGAGGTATCGAATATATTGCTTCCCCCTACTTATACCTCCCGAGGAGATCACGAATGGGAAATTAGAGAGATTCGAGTGCGCACGGAGGCTTTCCGGCAGTCGTTCTTCCCGCGAACCATACGCGACTGGAACAGGAAAGGGAGGTAACGACAGTGGCACGTAAAGTGCCTTCCGCCACACACCGTTGGGTGGCTTGCGGAGTATAAATGTAGATGTAGATGTAGGGTAGCACAGAACGGCGACTAATCGTAAAACACAATGTGACGCCACTCGCCACCAGTCCATGCTTCGCAATCACGGCACCACTTCAAACGCAGGCGTTTGTGTTGTGGTGTTAACGGCAGCGTACGGATGGGACGGTAATTTTCCAGTCCGAGTGCTGTAAGTCACCGACCTATGGTGCGTAATGACACAAAATATTGCACAGAGTCCATTACTGATCCAGGGACGTCAGGTGCAGATGTGAAAGTGTTACAATATTCTTGGTGCACAGTACGGCGTTTCTCCTTTGCGGTGGCCACACAAGGTCGGCCAAAACCTTATCAAGGAGTATGCGAGCCCTCACGTTCTCATGCAGTCCAATATCAGGGCACTGTAACATTATAATGCCCCACAAATTTGAATATAGTACACTTCAAGCAGCCGGCTAAATGGAGATCCACAATGAGGCCTCTTTCAAGTTCTATCGGATGCTGATAACGCCCTCTCATCGATATGTATTTGTTGAAGTGCCACTCCATGACTACTACAGGACCTGGCATCTGTACCTTAATGCATCAAAAACAATAACCACAATGACGCACCTGAATAACAGACAAGCAGGCAAGAAGCTGCGCTTGAATATATCAGGCCAGAATATAAGACACGAAAGAGCACCAAAATACCTGGGTGTTAAACTGGACCGTAAACTAACATTCAAAGAACATCTGCATGATGTCAGCCAGAAACTCAGGGGCAGAGTCAATATCATCCAAAAGCTCGGAGGCTCTACCTGGGGATGTAATGCTACGACATTTCGAGCTTTCTCCTTGGCTCTAGTCTACAGCGTTGCAGAATACTGTGCGCCTGGGCCAACTGTTCGCACGTCAATAAAGTAGATGTTCGCCTAAATGACACCTTGCGAACAATAACTGGAACAGTGAGACCTACCCCAACACCATGGCTCTCCTTGCTGGCAAACAATGAACCTCCCCCTCTCCGCAGACAACAGGCAATCCAAAGAGAAATGCAAAAAATTGCTGCTGACACCACACTCCCAATACACGCTGATCTGCATGTCCCGACACGATTAAAGTCAAGAAACCCCTTCTGGAACGACTCGTCGAACAATCGGGACACCATAGCAGAATGGAAACACCTGTGGCAAGAAGCAAATGTTAACAATGGACATCTCATTAAGAACCCGGCTGATTGTGTTCCTGGCTTCAACATCCCTCGAAGAACTTGGGTGGCACTAAACAGAATGAGAACTTGTTGGACAGTGCAACGAGCTGGTGGCCAAGATGGGCTACGTGGACGATCCTCACTGTGACTGCGGCGAAATACAGACGATGCAGTACATAATCGAGTGTGAAATTCATGGTTTTCGGGACGGTTCACTATAGGATCTGCATAGACTCACAGACTGTGCCACTTCTTGGCCTTGTAATTTAAGTGTTTCTGTTTGATTGTTAATTCTTTTTTTGACAGATTGCAGCATCTATGCACTATAGGTTTATAAGTACTGCAATACGTATAACTAAATTTATGATGAATAATGTTTCGTTACATCTGCATTTTTATTACGTTTCCCATGCTGAATGTGTATAGTACTGTAAGGCATCTGGCATATCGAACGCAAAATAAAATAAATAACGCTCTCTCAAAGGAGTATGAAACACATCTGTGTCCTTCACAGCGACCACTCAAAGTCTAACGCTGTTCATGTCTCTTTCTACTCTTCCTGGCCTGGTAACAACAATAAACACGAACAACGCAGTGAACTTTGATGACTTTTGTACCTGTCACAGAGAATTGCAACTCTAATCATTTATACAGCCGCTGATGGTGATTACCTGTCCGTAGTTACAACGACATCCGACCATGTTTTCTTGTTGCTTCACAGTCAAGCAGCATATAATGAAATACGATCGAAAAAAAGCCGCACAGAGATGGAGTCACGTCTTGATAAGGTTTCGATGTGGAGCAGCGACTGACAACTTGAATTAAATGTTCAGTAAATTAAAATTTTGAACTTTAGACTACGAAATAAATGTAATTTCTTATCGCAGCAAAATCATCGGATGAAATTTCGTATCAGTTAGCCCAGAAAAAATGGTTAGATCAGAAAAAATGTCTGAAACTATGAAATGGAATGATCACATACATTCAGTACCAGGAAAATAGCTGACAAACTCCGGTTCAGTGGAAGGGTAATGGGCAAACTCAAATCCGTCTGCAAATGGTGATTACTTACAAAATAGTCGTGCAATACATCACCCAGAAAATTACTCAGGTGTGTTGGACTCATACCGGATAGTACCAACACAGAATGTCAAACGTATAGAAAAGTCAGCACGAATGACCAGTAGTTCGTTGGACACACTTGGCTCTTCCACGTGAACGAGAAAAGTCTCAACAGGCAGTCGCTTGAAGAAATACGTCAAATATCTCGCGAACACTTACTTACAAGGCTTCGAGAACCAATATTAAGTGGAGAATCAGGAATATACCACAACTAATTACGTACCTCTCTCACAAGGACCGCGAGGAAAATGTTTAACTAATTGTTGCAATGCGCATAGAGGCATTCAAGTACTCATTCATCCCACGAACCATACACGAATGGGACAGGAAGAAACCCTATTACGTCCTAAAATAGAAAGTGCCTTCCACCACGCACTTCAGAGTGATTTGCAGAGCTGTAGATGTAAATACAGGTGTAAAACTTTCGTGCTATTCCGAGCTGTTGCTCTGGCCAGCTGCTGCTCGTCTTGGAGCCAGTCTGGTGTCGAAGGAGGACACCAAACCGCCTGGAGGCGAGCTTCGCGTGTCCACCTGGCCTTTCCAGCTGCGAACCAGACGGCTGTCCGGAGCGGTCAGTCCAGGGAGGGAAGCGCCTGGAGAAAGTGTTCGTGCTGCACGCCTCTCTTGAGTAGCTGACGGAGACTGGAGCCATTCTTCACTGCTGAAACCATTTCGACTAATAACCAGAGAGAAGGAACGATCTGTTTCTCGTCATCCAACCAACAAGGCGTTTGGAAAATAGCTGCACCAGACATACAAGAAGCTGAAAAGCAGAGATATGTCCAGAGTTAAAAGTGACTTCTGGCGTACGATATTGCCAGAAGACTGAAGTGTTGTGAACACGACCTCTTGCTCATCATATGCTCCGTGGGTATACAGATTACACTGATGCTGAATCTATCACCCCAGGTCATATGAAATAGATTACCCCTGTGATGCTAATAGGCCACTTGAAAAATAAGCTGCCGCGCACATCGGAAATCGTTGCTTGGTAAGTTCCTGAACTCGTCAGCGGTCTCGCCTATTGCTTACGGTTGGAGGACCTGGCCATTTGAGTTGAATAATTTACTTTAATGGCTTCTGAATGACAGAGTTTCATTTGATAAAATATTTATTCAAGCAGTGTCCAAAAATTACTCAGGACGCACTAACATCGATGTTAGAAAACAATATGAGAATGAATTTACGTAATTAAAATAGAACAATGTTAAGAAAATGAACGGTTGTTAGGCATGCCACCTGCATATTGCCGAACAACAGTCGTTGAAATGGTGCCTATACACGTAAAGGACACTAATTACTCTTTTGTGATTGCAAAACCATAAAATTACACATAAATATGTGAATTAGAACATGGGTACACAACAGATCAATGAATAAAGAAACAGAAAGACACTTGTTCCACAAAATTTCGGACGTGCAGCTGCATAAATTCAGCTTCTTCTTCTAATATTTCGGCCGAATACCGGCCAGCCATCTTCAGGATGAGCCGAGATGCTCCAGCACTTGCTCAGTCTATGGCGCCTTGTGTACTTTGGCCGCAATACGCAGTGGTTCGGTCCTCGAATTTAAAGGACGGGGCAAGTGCTGGAGCGTTAGTCACCTCGGCTCACTCTGAAGGTATCTGGACGGTATTCAGACAAAATATTAGAAGAAGAAGCTAAATTTATATGGCTGCATGCCCGAAATTTTATGGAACATGCGATGCCACTATCCGAATGTACTGTAATATTTTTAGACCATGCGGCATCGGACGTCTGGAAAGCGGCTATCGCGTGTAATAAGCCTGAATAGCTTTGCTATGTAGTTCAGACTACTACACGGAATTATTGAATAAATATTGGCGATGGCGCACAAGAAATCGAATGTTAAATGAATTCTGATTTTCATTAACAAAAATAACGTCTTTGAAGTGACTGAACAGAATGCACAAACTGGTGTACGTTAATCACGCCTAGCAGTCGAACAACATTTACGTAACACAATATACACACACATATGATAAACACTTGAATTTGCTGTAAGTTAGGTTGATCTACACCAACTGTCAGTAATGATTTTAATGTTACTGAATTTGCATTGTACTGAAGGTACAATGAGTACTGTGGTGGCAGTAAATTCTTTGATTGAATAATCAATGAACACTATAGAACTGATGGTTACTAGAGATGTCAAAAACATTACTTTGGAATCATTTTGTTCTAATGAAACTGAATGAGTTTTTACGTTGATAACGTACTGAAAAGCCACCACATCGAGCTGAACTGTAATTAATGTGTCACAGTACCTGGCGTCTTCTATCAGTTGTATAATCCGGAGTTTGTTGGAAATTTTCGGCGTTCACTCCGATTATATCCTCTTGTTGCATTAATACGCCGATACTCACGTAATATAGCCTTCTTACTGGTATTGCTGCACACACAGTGATGGATTTGGGATAATAATGAACTATTTTCTGTAAATAATTGATGACACTCATGGAATGCACTTTGAATCACAAACTTATTATTTCACTCAGACATCACACTGTAGAGAACTTTACTTGATAAATACATAAACTGGTTCGCTACGGATAAATGTACTTGTTATGGCGGCGGTATAAAATGCACTGTTCATAAAAACACTGTCGTACGAAAGCTACTAGTTCGTTGCTTGTGCTAGCGTGAGCTCATCAGTGGATCTCATATGGTAGTAAGATCACGTTGCAACATTAACTGCAGACACTGGTTACTTCATACCTTGCTGCTGGTCGCTGCAGTCCGTCGTAAATTACGCAGACTTCCACAAGGCGTGCCATGTGCTTTTTGAGCGGTAACAGCAACTATATCGCTCACAAGCCGTCTCCGTCGAAATGTTGCATCCTGCAAGCCTTATTGTCCATTTGACTTGCTGACACACCATAAATCCAGTTCGTGTTTGTTGTAAGGTCACTTTTAACTGTCTATAAGCAACGTTGCCGTACCGTACTCAAACCGTCACTTTGGCGCAGCGTAATCTCTGTTCTGCATCTGAACAGTTCCAGAACACATCTCTCTCTACTGCTAAATTCACGCGCCAAGCTGCATTGTCCGCGTTCTCGGGGATTTCCCTCACATTTAAACATTAATTTAGACTATGCCAAGTTCTCTATTTACAAATGGACATACCATAACATTAAAATATTCAGTTACAGTCATTTTATATATATATATATATCAAACTAATATTAAATTAATATTTTTACTATATTAATAATATTATCATAGTTTAATGCTTCTTTATTTCGTCGTCCAAGTGCAGCACTATTCAGATACTGTCTTACTCGTAGCGCTATTTCATTTGACTGCCGCCAGATGAAAGCACCTGTGCTTTTGTTCGCGCAACTATCCAACAGCTGGCAAGAGCGTTCACTTATTCAACTGCTGCGCCTTGGCTATGCTTCGTTGTCGCATTACAAACACTCTTTACACTGCGAATATACACTACTGGCCATTAACATTGCTACACCAAGAAGAAATGCAGATGATAAACAGATATTCATTGGACAAATATATTACACTAGAACTGACAGGTGATTAGATTTTCAAGCAATTTGGGAGCATAGATCCTGAGAAATCAGTACCAAGACACCCACCTCTGGCTGTAATAACGGCCTTGATACGCCTGGGCATTGAGTCAAACAGAGCTTGGATTGCGTGTACAGGTATGGCTGCCCATGCAGTTTCAACACGATACCACAGTTCATCAAGAGTAGTGACTGGCGTACTGTGACGAGCCAGTTGCTCGGCCACCATTCACCAGACGTTTTGAATTGGTAAGAGATCTGGAGAATGTGCTGGCCAGGGCGGCAGTCGATAATTTTCAGTATCCAGAAAGGCCCGAAGGGAACGATCTATTGATACGTAATCACCATGGTTTCAGCAAACATCGTTCTTGTGCATCGCAGCTGGCTCTTTATTCGCACGAAGTAATGGCCGCTATCGACAGGGGATCTCAAGTTGGTTCCGGGTTTCTGGGTTTCCGGAAGGCTTTTGACACTGTTCCTCACAAGCGACTTCGAATTAAGCTGAGGGCCTATGGGGTATCGTCTCAGTTGTGCGACTGGATTCGTGATTTGCTGTCAGGAAGGTCGCAGTTCGTAGTAATAGGCGGCAAATCATCGAGTAAAACTGAAGTGATATCAGGTGTTCCCCAGGGAAGCGTCCTGGGACCTCTGCTGTTCCTGATCTATGTAAATGACCTGGGTGACAATCTGAGCAGTTCTCTTAGGTTGTTCGCAGATGATGCTGTAATTTACCGACTAGTAAGTTCATCCGAAGACCAGTATCAGTTGCAAAGCGATTATAAAAGATTGCTGTATGGTGTGTCAGGTGGCAGTTGACGCCAAATAGCGAGAAGTGTGAGGTGATCCACATGAGCTCCAAAAGAAATCCGTTGGAATTCGATTACTCGATAAATAGTACAATTCTCAAGGCTGTCAATTCAACTAAGTACCTGGGTGTTAAAATTACGAACAACTTCAGTTGGAAAGACCACATAGATAATATTGTGGGGAAGGCGAGCCAAAGGTCGCGCTTCATTGGCAGGACACTTAGAAGATGCAACAAGTCCACTAAAGAGACAGCTTACACTACACTCGTTCGTCCTCTGTTAGAATATTGCTGCGCGGTGTGGGATCCTTACCAGGTGGGATTGACGGAGGACATCGATAGGATGCAAAAAAGGGCAGCTCGTTTTGTATTATCACGTAATAGTGGAGAGAGTGTGGCATATATGATACGGGAGTTGGGATGGAAGTCATTAAAGCAAAGACGTTTTTCGTCGCGGCGAGATATATTTACGAAATTTCAGTCACCAACTTTCTCTTCCGAATGCGAAATATTTTGTTGAGCCCAACCTACATAGGTAGGAATGATCATCAAAATAAAATAAGAGAAATCAGAGCTCGAACAGAAAGGTTTAGGTGTTCGTTTTTCCCGCGCGCTGTTCGGGAGTGGAATGGTAGAGAGATAGTATGATTGTGGTTCGATGTACTCTCTGCCAAGCACTTAAATGTGAATCGCAGAGTAATCATGTAGATGTAGATGTAGATCTCTCTGATTACTGCGCCCAACTTCAAAGTGACACTTCAAAGACTTTGCAGGAAATTTAAGACAAGAAAAACACGTACGAGTGTGCAGTCCAGAGTAGCATCACCAAGTCGAGGTTAGAATCAGAAAACCAAAACGAATGCCGCTCTGAATTAGATACCCTTCCTTCTGAACACAGAAAGCCATCCGGCTTGTCGTAGAAAAGGACTATGTGCTCGTCCAGTCAGGGATCTGGAAAACCGTTCACTAGCTCCCACCACAACGGATCCGCCAATGAGATATGTGCATGTGAAAACAGGAGACGAGTGAAGCCCCATTACCACGCCCAGACTTGTTTGTCGAAAAATTCTGTAAATTTTGTTGGGTTTCGCACACCATTCCAATGGGAAAAGCTAAGTTTGGAAATTGGCAGATTCACAAGTGGCTGTGTACAGGACGGAGAAAATTTGTGTCACGAAATTTTAACCCTTGATAGCTGATGTCAGTAGGAACCAAAATTACTAATGTTGTGTAGGTCGACGACGCACCACTTTTAAACTACGGAAACTTGGCGCCACGCGCTCCGATTGGTCGTGGGATTACGAACGTCCCTTGCCCCGTCACTGCCTCCACGTGATACGCACCCGTGTCGAATAAGTCTTGCTGTTTGTCTCCACATCACGTCAGAACCATTCACACGTAAGCTTCGCTTCGGAGCACACACGGATCACCTGCGATTTAGTCATACAGTAAGCACTGCGGCACAGTATTCGTTTGAAGAACAACGAGATATGGTTTTTGTTTATGGACTAGCCGACGATAACGCGCATGAAGCTCGACGGTTATATGAGGAACGGTACCCAGCAAAACGCCACCCACACCCGCCAACGTTTACAGCAGTTCATCGGTGACTTGGCGAAACGGGCTCGTTAGCGGGATATCATGATGATGCTGGAAGACCACGAACACGACAGGATGCTGCATTTGAAGAGACTGTTCTCGAGCACTTCGAGGAAGCACCTACGACAAGTACACTACGTGATCAAAATTATACGGACACCTGGCTCGATAAACTTACAAGCTCGTGGTGCCTTCCATCGGTAATTCTGGAATTCAATATGGTGTTGGCCCACCCTCAGCCTTGATGACATTTTCCACTCTCGCAGGCTTACATTGACTCAGGTGCTGGAGGGTTTCATGGGGAATGGCAGCCCATTCTTCACTGAGTGCTGCACTGAGGAAAAGTATCGATGTCGGTCGGTGAGGCCTGGCACGAAGTCGGCGTTCCAAAACATCCGAAAGGCGTTCTATAGGATCCAGGTCAGGACTTTGTGCAGGCCAGTCCATTACAAGGGTGTTATTGTCGTGTAACTACTCCGCCACAGGCCATGCTTTACGAACAAGTGCTCGATTGTGTTGAAAGATGCAATCACCATCCCCGAACAGCTCTTCAACAATTGGAAGCAATAAGATGCTTAAAACATCAATGTAGGCCTGTGCTGTGATAGTGTCACGCAATACAAGACCCCCTCCATGAGAAACACGACCACACCATAACACCACCACCTCCGAATTTTACTGTTGGCACTACACACGCTGGCAGATGACGTTCACCAGGCATTCATCATATTCACACTTTGCCATCAGATCACCATATTGTGTACCGTGATTCGTCACTCGACACAACGTTTTTCCACTGTTCAATCGATCAATGTTTATGCTCCTTACACCAAGCGAGGAATCGTTTGGTATTTACCAGGGTGATGTGTGGCTTATGAGCAGCTGCTCGACCATGAAATCCAAGTTTTCTCACCTCCTGCCTTACTGTCATAGTACTTACAGTGGATTCTGATGCTGTCTGGAATTCCTGTGTGATGTCCGCCTATTATATATTACGACTCTCTTCAACTGTCGGCTGTCTTTTTCAGTCAACAAACAAGGTCGGCCTGTACGCTTTCGTGTTGTACGTGTCTCTTCATGTTTCCACTCAATATCACATGGGAAACAGTGGACCTAGGAATGTTTAGGAGTGTGGAAATCTCATGTACAGACATATGACTCAAGTGACATCCAATCACCTGACCATGTTCGAAGTCCGTGAGATCCGCAAAGCGCCCCATTCTGCTCTCTCACGATGTCTAATGACTACTGAGCTCGCTGACATGGAGTACCTGGCAGTAGGTGGCAGCCAGTACACCTAATATGTTTTTGGGGGTGTCCGGATACTTTTGATCACGTAGTGTACTCGAGTGCTTGGACATGACATGGGGTCACCATCGGTTAGTGTGGGAGGTTTTGAGGGATGATGGCCAGCATCCATTTAGTTTCCACCCTGTCCAAGACCTTAATCTTGTGGTGGATTATGAACACAGGCTAGGGTCTTGCCGGTGGTTTCTGCGACGTGTTGCTTACGGACGAGTGCACCTTCCATCGGGATGGCCTTCACAACACACTAAACGTTCATTACTGAGCAAGGGTAAATCCTCACGCCACGTACGTCCACGGACACCAGGAACGATTTTCTTTCAACATTTGGGCAAGCATAGTGGGTGACCATCTGATTCGACCGGTTCGTCTACCTCCTCGACTTATTGGGGCAAATTACCCTCACTTTTTACAAGAAAGTCTGCCCGGCCTGCTGGAAGATGTTCCCCTGGACATACGGCTACGCATGTGGTTGCAGCATGATGGGGAACCCGCACATAACAGTCGTGCTGTGCGCGGATATTTAAATGAACTCTTCCGCGGACGGGTGATTGGCAGATGTGCTCGTAGGACGTGGCCCCCCCAGGATCACCAGCCCTTACGCCACCGGACTTTGTCCTGTGGGGATTCTTCAAGGTTCTGGTTCACCCACCCGGACGCGAACCACATAGAAACGAAGAGGAATTACTGGATCGCATTCAACATATCACCAATCACGTCAGGGAAATGCCAAGAATCTTTGAAAGATTTCGACAAAACACCGTTCGGCGTTACCCAGCTTGTGTCGCTTCAGAGGGTCGCCAGTTCGAGCACATGTTTTAAGTAAACAATATCCTTTCTACAAAATAGGCCCTTTTCTGGGCCGACACAATTTGTAAAATATTTTCTGTACTGGAACTAACAGCTGTTAACGGGTTTGTTACAGGTACGCGTTATAAAATTACAATGGATGTGTCGGGACCCCGGCGGAGTCGCCGCCAGAGTGGAAGGCTGGCGCGCTACCACCGAGCGTGTGGACTGCCTTGGATACATCGCTATCCCCAGCAGGCAAAGCTCGCGGTCGCGGTTGTCCAGAGCAACCGGCAACTACTTAATCCCGCGGACAATCGGAGCGCGTGGCGCCAAGGCTCCGTAGTTAAAAATGTGCGTTGTCGACCCACACAACACTAGTAATTTTGGTTCCTAATGGCATCAGCTAACCCAGGTTAAAATTTCGTGACACAATTTTTCTCCACCCTGTATTTTGCTTGAGGAAACGTGTCTGGAGACCACACACAGCAGCATTACGGGAAGTGGACAGCTGATGATTCCACCCGAAGTTTACTAACAAGCCAGCAAGCCAGGGTTCCTATCCATTACACGGTTTCCCTTTCTGCTATTGAGGACATCAGTCTTCTGTTCCGCCACTCACTGTACGCAAAAACTGATCCAGGAGCATAATCCCTGTAAAGGCTAGTCCGACTGTTCATGTGGCACACTAGCATGATACCCTGCCCTCTAAGCGATCGGCAGCTCTTCCAGAAAGTGCGAAAGTTCCTGCTGTTTTCACCTCAGCGAAAAGTAATTTCTCTGGTCAAGACCAAGTGCATCGGAAAGTAAATGAAACAAGAGAGTCTCGTACGCAAATGGGATAAAACGTGAGGAGAAAGGCCTGAAACAGGCCGCTGCCTCACAGTATGTGGCATGTAAATAAATACTGGGTAAGGACCAATAATCTATCAGTTTAGTAGTAATCAACAAAATCTGTATATTAATTATACAAAAGCAGTATAAAAGTTGAGGATCGAGACACAAACACAAAAACTATATAGAGTTCATGTTATACACGTGCTTTTTATTCCATGTCAGTAGGTTTACGAACAAAATTAAACAAAACCTGAAGAAAATGAAATGTTCTGTATGCTTTAACGTAAATAACGACAAAAGTGTCATCACACACGTTTTCATTAATTTCACAAGATTCTCGTTAAACTACTTATTCTCCTCTTTTACAAATCATTTTAGCTAAATCCCTTCTCTTTTCTTCAGACAACCTAGGTTCACTGTGTAATGTTTCCAGCTGGGCCTGCTGAACATCAGAGACCTTCACATTTCTTTTCAAGATGTAATGTCCCTAGAACTTGTTAACTGCAATGACAGCTGACCGTACTTGGGGTAGGTACTCCTAGGCGTTCAGCAGTCTGATTCACTGCGCTTTTTAAATACGCGCATTGGTGAAATTAATATTTTTTTCAGCAGCTGACGTAAATTCGTAAAAACCTCTTTCTTGCGTAACCGTCCTTGTTAACGGTGTTGTGCGCGTAAATTGAGTGATAAGGGTAACTAAATCTTTGGGAATTTCACAAACCGGTAGCCTCTTTCCTTTCTCAATGTGAGTAAAATCGCCATCGCAAGACATGGAAGAGTGTCAAATGGCTCTGAGCACTATGGGACTTAACATCTATGGTCATCAGTCCCCTAGAACTTAGAACTACTTACACCTAACTAACCTAAGGACATCACACAACACCCAGTCATCACGAGGCAGAGAAAATCCCTGACCCCGCCGGGAATAGAACCCGGGAACCCGGGCGCGAGAAGCGAGAACGCTACCGCACGACCACGAGCTGCGGACAAAAGAGTGTCCTTTCACCGAAAACTTGTGTTCTGTTTCCGTAAAGTAACCCTCTTCTGTTATGTAAGTAAATTATTCCATGCAAATAGTTAGTTATAACCTCATAATCAGAACGATGATTCTTTTTGTCAACACGAAATTCGTTTCAGTAATAAATTAAATGCACTAAATTACTTTAACATTACTTATGTTGATTCCAAGCTTCATAATAAATGTTAAATAACGGTAAAGGTCTGCCTGGTGCTTGGGAGCCTCCTTAGCTAGAACCACAGCATTGTCTTTCCGAGTGTATTCCTTTTTTTTTCGCTGCCTACTTTCTTCTTTTCACTTTGAGCACTACCTTCACCTTTCTCCCTGCGTTTTGATGCAGTTTTTCTTTCCATTTTGCAATATCGTGTATTATCTTCATGTAACAATTACTTCAGCCAATTCCCTATCGTTGCAAACAAACCACAGAGCTAATTCAACTGTCAGGATTTCACAAAAGTGGACGACAAGACACTAACAGAGCGTTTGCGCTTGACTCATTATTTGAATATCGATATTGGTCTTAGACACAAGTGTCATCTTTAGACAGCTATAAACTCTGTTTCCCGCTGTTCTGGCGCTTGTGTCAAAATAGATGTTACTGTAATTGACATTTAGAGCGGAATTTCGTCAATAACTCAAATTTTCCGTTTTTGGCGTTTGATCCTTTATTTACTTACATGACGCATAAATACATACTGCCTGACAAAAAGGTGCGGGACAGAAAGTCAGTTTAACTTGACACGTGTACATCATCGGCGTTCTTGTAAATAATTATAGAGTTGCAATTCTCTGTGACAGGCGGAACGGCCACCCGGGTGCATTAGCGTCGTTCATATATTTAGTGTCATATGTTATGTTTCTATGGTGTCTGTATAATATGAGTTCGCAGCTGTGGTCACTAAATTCCACATGAAATTTACCCGATTAAAGATGGCTTCTCTATTACGTGAATGAGGCTCAAATGATAATATTATTAAGCAGTCTGACTGTCCTTGATGGCTGATTCGATACAGACACAAACTTAACGCAACGGATATTCTTTGGCATCTGGAATGATTTATTATCGTTAACGGAGCAATGTATCATCCCTGAAACTAAATTTGGATCCCAGAAGTATTATTTAGACTACGCTTAGTAAGCAAGACATTGTACTGGTTGTTACTCGTTAAAGCAGGGTTCCCACCAAACATTGTGTCAAAACGGCGATCGGTTTCTGATCTGGAATTCTCGAGCCTAGCTTACCTTCTGTAATCTGGAAAGATGTTTTTAAAGTTACAGAAAGCCATGCTGGGACGTACAATTTGCACGACATAAAAAACAGTCATCACTGAACTAATGAGTGAGCTGAAGGCATGAAACGTCTCTCTTACTATTCCGACGCAAGAATTTAATGTAAAGCCTCGTTTATGTTGTGATCTTCACTCCGAAAACTGGTTTGATGCAGCTCTCCATGACACTCTCCTGTGCGGGCTCTTTCATATCCCAATAACTACTGCCACTTAAATATTTCTGGATCTGTTTACCGTATTTGTGTGTTGGTCTCCCTCTACATTTTATATCCCCCAAACTTCCCTCCAATACTATATTGATGACCCGTTGTTGTCTCAGTGCGTGTACTATCTACTGATTCCTTCTTCCAATAAGTCTGTCCCACAAATTTTCTTTTCTTCCCAATTCTATTCAGTTATTCCTCGTTAATTGCATGCTTATCCATCTAGTTTTCATTCAACGTTATTCCGTAGCACCACATTTTAAAAGTTTCTATTCTCTTCTTTGCTAAACTGTTTATCGTACATATTTCACTTCCATACAAATGCTTCAGGAACGAATTTCTAACACTTTAATATATATTCGATGTTAATAAATTTCTCTTCACTTTAATATACATTCGATGTTAATAAATTTCTCTTCCTCAGAAACGCTTTTCTTGCCATTACAAGTCTATATTTTATATCGTCTCTACTTCGGCCATAATTACAAAACTCGTCTACTACTTTAAATATCTCGTTTCCTAATCTAATTCTCTCAGAGTTACCTCATTTAATTTGACTTCATTCTAATATCCTTATCTTGCTTTTGTTAATGTTCATCTTATATTCCCCTTTCGAAGAATTGCCCATTCTGTTCAACTGCTCTTCCAAGTCCTTTTTTGTCTCTGACAGAATTACAACGTCATCGCCGAACGTCAAAGCTTTTTATTTCTCCTCCTTGAACTTTAATTCCCACTCCACATTTTTCTTAGTTTAGTTTTAAATTGCCTTTCGCTCCCCGTATTTTACCCCTAATATCTTCAGAATTTCAAAGAGAATGTTCCAGTTAACTTTGTCAAAAGCTTTCTCTACGTCTACAAATCCTACAAACGTAGGTTTACTTTACCTTAACTTCTCTTCTAAGATAAGTCATTGGGTCAGTATTGCAAAGAGTGTACCCACATTTCTCCAGAATCCAAACATATTCCCCGATGTCGGCTTCTCCCAGTTTCTCCATTCTTCTGTAAGGAATTCTTATTAGTATTTTGCAACCATGACTTATTAAACTGATAGTTCGGCAATATTGACACCTGTCAGCACTTGTTTTCTTTGGAATTGGGATTATTTCATTCTTCTGGAAGTCATAGGATATTCCCAGTCTCATACATCTTCCATAGCAGATGGAAGAATTTTGTTATCACCGGCTCTCCCAAGGCTACCAGTAATTCTGACGGAATGTCGTTACTCTAGGAGTTCTTATTTCGACTTAGGCCTTTCAGTGATTTACCAAATTCTTCTCACTGTACCATATCTCGCATCTCACATTCATCTACGTCTACTTCACGTTCTATAATATTGTCTTCAAGGTCATCTCCCTTGTATAGCCCCTCTATATACTCCTTCCACCTGTCAGCTTTCCCTTCTTTGCTTAGGACTGGTTTTCCATCCCAGCTCTTGATATTCATACAGCTGCTTCTTTTTTCGCCAAAGTCCTCATTAATTTTCCAGTAGGCCATATCTATCTTTCCTTTAGTGATACATACTTCTAAATCCTTACATTTGTCCTCTACCCATGATGCTTTGCCATTTTGCAGTTAAATTCAATATCTCTTGTGTTATCCAAGGATTTCTACTAGGCCTTGTCTTTTCACCTACTTGACTGCTGCCTTCACAGTTTCATCTTTCAAAACTACCATCCGTCTCCCACTGTATTCCTTTCTCGTGCTCTATTCAGTTCTCCTACATAGGAGTTAGTTCCAGCAGTTTTCTAATATTTTCGTGGGTACCTTCTTGTGGGAAAGGTGGATGGGATAAGGGAGGGGGGGAGCACCTGGGAATACACAAGACAATTCAGAATGTTAATGAATATGTAACTTGGCCATTCCTGAGCAAAGATGTGAGAAGGCTAGTGAATCAGTGTGAAACTTGTAAGTTTACCAAGCCGAATAGCAACAAACGCAACTGTTACTTTCATTCAACACAACCTGATAGCACGATGAAAAAGATGTTTATTGATTACTTACGGCCGTAGGCAGATACCTACTCATCGTCACTGATACCTTTTCGCGTTTCCTATGGATGATCCCTAGGGGAGTAATAACAGCTGGGATAGGGAGTAGGCATCCTACGAAGACCATTCCATCTTTTGGGGCGTAGTCGTCATAACAAACACAATGAAATAAAATAGTTGTTATTAAGCAAAATAAGCACAAATAACAAAATCTCTTCATATAAATAGTCCAAGCAATACATTTTATGACCGTACCAGGCAATGGCTAAAAGGGAAGAGAGAGAACAAAAAAGTTGTGAGTCCTTCTCTTAAATTACATAGATAATCCACGCAGGACTAGTAGAAATCCATGGGTAACAGAAGATAAGTGAAGAAAGGAGAAAATATAAAAATGCAGTAAATGAAGCAGGCAAAAAGGAGTACAAATGTCTCAAAAATGAGATCGACAGGAAGTGCAAAATGGCTAAGCAGGGATGGCTAGAGGACAAACGTAAGGATGTAGTGGCATGTCTCACTAGGGGTAAGATAGATACTGCCTACACGAAAATTAAAGAGACCTTTGGAGAAAGGAGAATCACTTGTATGAATATCGAGAGCTCTGATGGAAACCCAGTTCTAAGCAAAGAAGGGAAATCAAAAAGGTGGAATGAGTATACAGAGGGTCTATACAATGGCGATGTACTTGAGGACAATATTATGGAAATGGAAGAAAATGTAGATGAAGATGAAATGGGAGATATGATACTGCGTGAAGAATTTGACAGAACACTGAAAGACCTAAGTCGAAACAAGGCCCCGGGAGTAGACAACATGCCATTAGAACTACTGACAGCCTTGGGAGAGCCAGTCCTAACAAAACTCTACCATCTAGTGAGCAAGATGTATGAGACAGGCGAAATACCTTCAGACTTCAAGAAGAATATAATTCCAATCCAAAAGAGAGCATGTATTTACAAATGTGAAAATTATCGAACTACCAGTTTAATAATCCACAGCTGCAAAATACAACGCGAATTCTTTACAGACGAATGGAAAACTGGTAGAAGCCGACCTCTGGGAAGATCAGTTTGGATTCCTTAGAAATGTTGGAACACGTGAGGCAATACTGACTCTACGACTTATCTTAGAAGTTAGATTAAGAAAAGGCAAACCTACGTTTCTAGCATTTGTAGACTTAGAGAAAACTTCTGACAATGTTGACTGGAATACTCTCTTTCAAATTCTGAAGGTGGTAGGGGTAAAATACAGGGAGCGAAAGGCTATTTACAATTTGTACAGAAACCAGATGGGAGTTATAAGAGACGAGGGGCATGAAAGGGAAGCAGTGGTTGGGAAGGGGGTGAGACAGGGTTTTAGTCCCTCCCCGATGTTGTTCAATCTGTACATTGATCAAGCAGTAAAGGAAATAAAAAAAATTCGGAGTAGAAATTCATGTAGAAGAAATAAAAACTTTAAGGTTCGCCGATGACATTGTAATTCTGTCAGAGACAGCAAACGACTTGGAAGAGCAGTGAACGGAATGGACAGTGTCTTGAAAGGAGGATATAAGATGAACATCAACAGAAGCAAAACGAGGATAATGGAGTGTAGTCGAATTAAGTTGGGTGATGCTGAGGGAATTAGATTAGGAAATGAGACGCTTAAAGTAGTAAAGGAGTTTTGCTATTTGGGGAGAAAAGTAACTGATGATGGTCGAAGTAGAGAGGATATAAAATGTAGACTGGCAATGGGAAGGAAAGCGTTTCTGAAGAAGAGAAATTTGTTAACATCGAGTAGAGATTGAAGCGTCAGGAAGTAGTTTCTGAAAGTATTTGTATGGAGTGTAGCCACGTATGGAAGTTGCAACGTTCTGTGCCACGCCCCACCATTGGTCAGAGACTAGTAACAGCCGGACGGGGCATTTTTGCATCTACATCTGCATCATACTCCGGGAGCCACCTAATGGTGCGTGGCGGAGGGTACTTACGGTACCACTATCTGATCCCTCCAACTCTGTTCCAACTCACGAGTAGTGCATGGGGAGAATGATTGTCGGTAAACCTCTGTATTGGCTCCAATTTCTCAAATTTTCCCCTCGTGATCAATACGCGAGATGTATGTAGGATGAGGTAATATGTTGCCCGACTTCTCCTGAAAAGTGTTGTCCCAAATTTCAATAGTAAATCTCTCCGTGATGCACAACGCCTCTCTTGTAACGTCTGCCAGTGGAGTTTTTTTAGTATCTCCGTAACGCTCTCTCGCCAGCTACACGATCCCGTGACGAAACGCGCCGCTCTTCGTTGGATCTTCTGTATCTCCTCTATCGCTCCTACCTTATAGGGATCCAAGACAGATGAACAATACTCAAGAATCGGGCGAACAAGCGCCCTATAAGCCATTTCTTTCGTGGATGAGTTACATTTCCTTGAGATTCTTCCGATGAATCTGAGTTTGGTATCTGCTTTCCCCACTATCTGTTTTATGTGGTCATTCCACTCCAGGTCGCACTGGATAGCTACGACTAGATATTTTACGGCAGACGCTGTCTCCAGCTGTTTTTCATCAATAGTGTAGCTGTACAGTACCGGATTTCTTTTCCTACGCATGTGCAATATGTTACATTTGTTTACGTTCAGGGTCAACTGCCAGAGTCTGCACCATTCATCAGTTCTTTGCAGGTCGTTTTGCAAATTCGTACTGTCTTCTGGCGTTGCTACTTTGGTATAGACCACTGCATCAGCTGCGAATAGCCTTAAAGAGCATCCGGGGCCTTCTACTAGATGATTTATATATATTGTCAACAGCAACGGCTTATTATACTTCCCCGTGGTACTCCGGATATTACCTTTACATATGATGATGATGATGATGTTTGGATTGTGGGGCGCTCAACTGCGCGGTTATCAGCGCCCGTATAAATTCCCAACCTTTTCTCAGTCGTGATGGCTGGGTGTTGTGTGCTGTCCTTAGGTTAGTTAGGTTTAATTAGTTCTAAGTTCTAGGCGACTGATGACCTCAGCAGTTGAGTCGCATAGTGCTCAGAGCCATTTGAGCCATTTTCTCAGTCCAAACTCGCCACTTTCAGGAATGATGATGAAATGATGAGGACAACACAAACACCCACTCATCTCGAGGCAGGTGAAAATCCTTGACCCCGCCGGGAATCGAACCCGGGTCCCCGTGCTCGGGAAGCGAGAACGCGACCGCGAGACCACGAGTTGCGGACACCTTTACATATGCCAATTTAGTTCCATTAAGAGCGACGTGTTGATTTCTATCTGCAAGAAAGTCTTGAATCCAATGGCAGGTCTGCTCCGATACTCTGTAAGCTCGCGTTTTTTTTTTCATTAAACGGCAATGCGGGACGGTGTCAAATGCCTTACCGAAATCAAGGAACATGGGATCAACCTGAGCGCCACTGTCCACTGCACTGTGGACCTCATGGAGGAACAGAGCGATCTAAGTTTTGCAGGGTCTCTGTTTGCGGAATCCATGTTGATTTTTATAGAGGAGATGTTAATTTTCCGAGAATGTCATAATTCTTGAGCATAAAACATGTTACAACAGATTGACGTCAACGATATACGTCTATAATCATGTGGATCCGTCTTACGGCCTTTCTTAAAAAACGGTATTGTCCTACGCTTTTTTCCAGTCGTTAGGTACCTTTCGTTGCTCAAGCGAACTGCGATAAATTACTGCTAGAAGGGGAGCAAGTTCTTTCGCACAATATTTATAGAATCTGACAGGTATCTCATCTGGTCCTGAAGCCTTTCCACTACTAAGCGATTGTAGCTACTTTTCAATTCCGCGATCGGTTATCTCAATATCTGCCGTTTCGGCGATCGCACGACGATTGGGTGGAGGGACAGTGTTACGATCTTCCGCGGTTCCGGTGCATCTCTCGCGGCCTACCGGCCTCGTCCGGGCAGGGGGGCCTGCTGGTACTCTTCAGCCCAAGTAATGTAGTTTACGACTAGTTACTACGGTGCTACAGTTTTATAACTGACATGGCCAAACTTTGTGCATGCAGTAGTTTAGTGTCACTCGCCTCTGAAGAGGGCCAAATTATTTTGGCTGAAACCTGGGTAAAGTTTGGTTTCTATTTGCAACTGACGCTGAAGTGTTACATGTTCAACTTCGGAAGACTGAATTCAATATTTCGACATTCTCTCTGTTTACGGTCCGATGCGTAGGCTGTCATTTAAAACCACAACTGACGGCCGGTGTGGCCGAGCGGTACTAGGCGCTACAGTGTGGAACCGCGCGACCGCTACGGTCGCAGGTTCGAATCCTGCCTCGGGCATGGATATGTGTGATGTCCTTAGGTTAGTTAGGTTTAACTAGTTCAAAGTTCTAGGGGACTGATGACCTCAGAAGTTAAGTCCCATAGCGCTCAGAGCCATTTGAACCATTTTGCACCGTCTACAAAGCCTTACGGCGAGAGTTAACCTCCAATAAGTAGTTCCTTTCTTTAGAATAGGACATTGAGTGCTAAACACTCCAAGAATGGCAACTTAATGCCTACCTAAAGTAACAACATTAAGAATAGCATGCTTATAGATTGAATAGAAATAAATAACACATACACGTCTTCTGACGGCCGACAAACTGTGTTGGGCTATTGAGCAGAGATTAATTTAAGCTAGCCACAACATACGCTAACCAGGTTAGCGGCGAATTTAAAGACAAGCGTCGAGCAAGGTAATGGAATCAGTACTAACTTACAACTAACTACAGCATTGAAATCAACTGATGACAGGTTGACCATTACCGGTGTGGCGGTTGATGGACAGTCAACAGACTGAACACTCAGCTGAAACCCAAGTACAATACTGAGCAGACAAACGCCCAGCCCAAAGCATGTTTAGCGCAGACACCTAGTTTCAGAACAAAACTACCATGAAACAATAGGATGATATTGCAGCTTGCAGAACAAATGCCAGAGCCCGAATGTAGCCTTAACTCAAGGCAGGACTGAAGCACACTAGTTTCTCTCTCAATTAAAGTTTCCAAAACAATCAAAAATAGCAGGATTACCTTACACGGCAGACGTGCCAACACTTCCGTTCATACCCCAGAATCAACTAGCGCAACATTAATCATTGACACATTTCAGATAATATTTTAAAACAACATACTTAAATACTTTTGTTTACTACAAGCCTTAATTAGTTAACAGGTTTGGCTCTTTTTTTGATGGCACGCAAATGAGGTAGCAAGTTAAGATCTACAATTCTACTCTTTCCATTTAACACGTGTCGTGAAGAGGAAGAAAGAATCCAGCTAATTAATTGAAAGCCACTAGTTGGAGTCAGTATTTGACGATGCCCTTAAAACCAACAAAGGTGAGAGTCAAGTTTACACTTGCAAGCAGCACACGCAGAACACGAGTGTAAGGTGAACATTAAATAAACTGCTCCTTGTTCAATCATTTACACACCGACGAAACAAATAATCTACGCCGAATTACAGCAAACGCCGGAATCCCCAGTTGCTTGCAAGTGACGCAAATAATGGCCAAAACGTCTTACTTTAAGTCCGATGACATCCGTCGGATAGGAGTTTCAATGGAGCACCAGGCCTCATCCCCTTGGATCCACCATCAACAAGCCGGCGAGGCCTCCTGTACGCTCCCAGACGTCCGCAATGAGAGTCCCTCCTCCCGACCGACGCTCCCCCGCAAACACGGCAGGCAGCCTGTCGCAGCACCGCCACAGCGCCCTCTGGCTAGGGTAAGGAAACAGCAGAGCGCGAAGCGGGAATTTCGAAAGGAACGCGCTACAGACAAGGAGGGAACTCACAGAACGAAGCGTGACATTTCGTCACGGTTCACTGGGCTCTTTTTTTGTCAGGCAGTGTCTGCTGTAAAGAGTAACGGCTTTATAGCATCCCTCGGGGTTCCACAGCAGTTAATTTTACATCAGTCGATAACGTCTCGTTTAGAACGATATGTAAAGTTTTATTTACCATTAAGTTTTGAATCCAGCCAGAAATCTGTTCCGATACTGGGTAAGCTACTGTATTGTTGGCTAAACGATAGGTGGGATGTGTCAAAGTCAAGCAACAAGGCATCCACAAGGTAATTGAAAATGCGTGTATTATGTGCTGGACGGGGATTTCAGATCCATTCACTCAATCGATACAGTATCTAAACACTACTACGTTACCTCGCTAGGTTTCAAGCAAGTGTACGGGACAAAAATTAGTCACCCCAAGAAAATGTCACGCTCATATGGTATAACACCGCCTAGATGATGGCCTCCGTTGGCGGGGGAGAGAGTTCAAAAGGCTTTTGCTACGTTGCATCTAGAACCACACATTGCCTATGAAATTAAGACTGGGCGATTTAGCTGCTCACAGGGTGCCGCAATAGTCATCAAACAACATACGTAATCTTGCGGCCCTGTTATCATCTCGGACGAGAGAAGTTCCACAACAACACTTAGCTACCGAGAATTCTGAACATTCTGTTTCATGTTCACGGTAACCTGAATGAAGGGACCCAAGTCACAGTACGAGAAACATTGCCAAAGCATCACAAAGTCTCCTCGGACCAGAATTACGACCTCCGCGTCTCACTGGGCCATTGGCGCTCTCGACACTTTGCATCATTTGAAAAAGAGAGGAAATCTACACTAAGGTGACAAAATTTATGAGGTGCCTCTTAATATCGTGTCTGATCTTCTCGTGCTCAGCCTAGTACAGCAAATCGACGTGCCATGGAATTAAGTCAGTTGAAGTCCCCGGAATAAATACTGAGCCATGCTCCGTCCGTAGTCCTCCACAACTGCGAAAGTGTTGCAGGTGAAGGCTTTTGTGCACGTACTGACCTCTCGATTATGTCCCGTAAATGTTCGATGGAATTCATGAAGAGCTGCAAATACCCTCCAAGTAGCGGGAGCTATTTGCAGTCAATGATCGGTTCAGTAAGAACAGAAGACCCAGTTCATTCCATGTAAACACAGTCTACACCATTACAGAGCCACCACCAGCTTGCACAGTGACTTGTCAACAACTTCGGTCCACGGCCATAGTGGGATATGCGCCACACTCGAACCCTATCATCATATCTTAACAACTGAAATCGGGACTCATTTGACCAAGCCATGGTTTCACTGACGTCTACGGACTAGCCGATATGGTCACGAGCTCGGTCGTCTGCTGCCATAGCCCACGAAATCCAAATTACGCCACACTGTCCTAACGGATACGTTCGTCGTACGTCCCACAGTGATTTCTGCCTTTATTTCACGCAGTGTTGCTTGTCTGTTGGCGCTGGCTACTCTGCGCAGACGCCACTGATGTCGGTCGTTACGTGAAGGCCATCGGACGAGAGGTAACGCCTGAAATTTGATATTCTTGGCACACTCTTGACACTGTGGATCTCTGAACATTGAATTCCTAACCATTTCCGAAATGATATGCCTCATGTGTTCAGCTCCAACTAATATTTTGCATTCGAAGTTTGTTCATTCCCGTCGTGCGGAAATAATCACGCCGGAAAACTTTTTTACATAAATCATCTAAGTACAAATGACAGCTCCGCCAATTCACTGCCCTTTTGTGCCTTGTGCACGCGATACTACAGCCAGCTGTGTATGTGCATATGCACTACAGGCCATTAAAGTTGCTACACCAAGAAGAAACGCAGATGATAAACAGGTATTCATTGGACAAATATAATGTACTAGAACTGACATATGATTACATTTTCACGCATTTTGGGTGCATAGATCCCGAGAAATCAGTACTCAGAACGGCCTCCTCTGGCCGTAATAACGGCCTTGATACGTCTGGGCATTGAGTCAAACAGAGCTTGGATATGGGCAGCTTCAACACGAGACCACAGTTCAACAAGAGTAGTGACTGGCGTATTGTGACGAGCCAGTTGCTCGGCCACCATTGACCAGACGTTTTCAATTGATGAGAGATCTGGAGAATGTGCTGGCCAGGGCAGCAGTCGAACATTTTCTGTCCGTACAGGACCTGCAACATGCGGTCGTGCATTATCCTGCTGAAATGTAGGGCTTCGTAGGGATCGAATGAAGGGTAGAGCCACGGGTCGTAACACATCTGAAATGTAACGTCCACTGTTCAAAGTGCCGTCAGTGCGAAAAAGAGGTGACCGAGTCGTGTAACCAATGGCAACCCATACCATCACGCCGGGTGATACGCCAGTATGGCGATGACGAATTACACGCTTCCAATGTGCGTTCACCGCGATGTGGCCAAACACAGATGCGACCACCATGATGCTGTAAACAGAACCTGGATTCATCCGACGTTTTGTCATTCGTGCACCCAGGTTCGTCGTTGAGTACACCATCGCAGCCGCTCCTGTCTGTGATGCAGCGTCAAGGGTAACCGCAGCCATGATCTCCGAGCTGAAAGTCCATGCTGCTGCAAACGTCGTCGAACTGTTCGTGCAGATAGTTGTTGTCTTGCAAACGTCCCCATCTGTTGACTCAGGGATCGAGACGTGGCTGCACGATCCGTTACAGCCATGCGGATAAGATGCCTGTCATCTCGACTACTAGTGATACGAGGCCGTTGGGATCCAGCACGGCTTTCCGTATTACCCTCCTGAACCCACCGAATTCATATTCTACTAAGAGTCATTGGATCTCGACCAATGCGAGCAACAACGTCGCGATACGCTAAACCGCAACCGCGATAGGCTACAATCCGACTTTTATCAAAGTCGGAAAAGTGATGGTACGCATTTCTCCTCCTTACACGAGGCATCACAACAACGTTTCATCAGGCAACGCCGGTCAACTGCAGTTTGTGTATGAGAAATCGGTTGGAAACTTTCCTAATGTCAGCACGTTGTAGATGTCGCCACCGGCGCAAACCGTGTTGAATGCTCTGAAAAGCTAATCATTTGCAAATCGCAGCATCGTCTTCCTGTCGGTTAAATTTCGCGTCTGTAGCAAGTCATTTTCGTTGTGTAATGGCCACTATCGCATGACTTTTGTCACCACAGTGTTAATATCTAATGCTTGCGGTTACCACAGCAATTTTCGCTCGGAAACAGGTTAAGATCGGACCTGCTTTCACTTACTGTCTCAGTTCCTATCCTGGTTGAAAATGCATGGCATTGAAAAGGGCTGACACTCCTCTCAGGTCTCTGTCAATGGTTCAAATGGCTCTGAGCACTATGAGGTCATCAGTCCTCTAGGACTTAGAACTACTTAAACCTAACGAACCTAAGGACAGTACACACGTCCATGCCCGAGGTAGGATACGAACCTGCGACCGTAACGGTCGCGCGGTTCCAGACTGTAGCGCCTAGAACCGCTCGGCCACCCCGGCCGGCAGGTCTCTGTCAGTTATGATCCTTTTGCGATAACTGTTGATGCGCTGTGTTGAACGATTGCGAGTGGTGTATCATTCCTTGTAGACACGTTGGACTTCTCACACAGATACATCGACAAATCGGGCTACTTCGTCACGATGTGCGCGTTCAAACACTGCAGGTACTTCGGGCCATTCTGTCGTGTCTCGAAGTTGACATGTCACTTCGCTGAAAGCGTACAACCAACTGGCACAAACACCGCTTCACTGCTAAAATTGTCTACGGCGGAGGGTATCATGAGCGCGCGGTACCACTCCCACACCAAGTACAGTGCTCCAAAGCGACCACTGTTTGCAACAGGTACCGATGATCAACGTTTTGTTCGGTGTGCTGAGGAAGAGACTGACCTGGAGGTAAGCGGTTGGCCCCCCTCTTGTACTCCTGGTGGAGCCTGCTCCGCCTCTGATGAAAGCTGCAGATGAGGAAAAGCCAGCAGCCGATGCGGCCGTCACTTCCCACCAGCTCCGGGCTAATTAGTGGGGAGCCTGCTAATTAATGGGAACAAAGATCTCATTACGGCGTGCCCCCAGATGGCCAGATAGTTGCTGACGAGCCAGCGCGGGGAATCGAACAAGCCGCACACTCTTGTTCCGCCTGCGGCACTGGAAGCGGGGACAAACCGCGCCAAATCGCCTCCCGTGTTCGTCTCTGCCATTACTTTGCAAGCGGAATCTCGTCAAAGTAACAGACGAGCGCTAACCTTCTCTAGTACTCTGGTTCTCGATTCCAAAACTTGGGCACTGTACAGCTTAAAATTCTCTTGTGTTTATTCAGACGTTTTCGTCGGAAGAGTTTCGGGCAATTAGCGCCCATTAAGCGCTTCTAGCTAACAAGAAGCAGACCAACTTTGTAACATCTTTGTAACCATCCAACAACTTTAGTAACAAGCTACTCTAATTTATTTTTAACGTTGCAAGGTGATACATAAAACTGGTCCGTCTTTTGTTAACTGGTCGTAGATGATGGGCAGTAATGGCCGATAATGGTCTGAAAAAAGTGTAAATTAACAAAAGAAATATAAACATTTCGCAAGTGAATGTCCAGCATACTTAAGGACAAATAGAATTGGTAAAAGACTGCTCTGTTTGTGGCAGGAGGAACAAGACATTTGGTCAGGTGAATACAGGGTTATAAACACAAAATCAAATAGGGGTAATGCAGGAGTAGGTTTAATAATGAATAAAAAAATAGGAGTGCGGGTAAGCTACTACAAACAGCATAGTCAACGCATTATTGTGGCCAAGATAGACACGAAGCCCACGCCTACTACAGTAGTAGAAGTTTATATGCCAACTAGCTCTGCAGATGACGAAGAAATTGAAGAAATGTATGACGAAATAAAAGAAATTATTCAGACAGTGAAGGGAGACGAAAATTTAATAGTCATGGGTGACTGGAATTCGGTAGTAGGAAAAGGGAGAGAAGGAAACGTAGTAGTTGAATATGGACTGGGGCTAAGAAATGACAGAGGAAGCCGCCTTGTACAATTTTGCACAGAGCATAACTTAATCATAGCTAACACTTGGTTCAAGAATCATAAAAGAAGATTGTATACATGGAAGAAGCCTGGAGATACTAGAAGGTATCAGATAGATTAAATGGTAAGACAAAGATTTAGGAACCAGGTTTTAAAGTGTAAGACATTTCCAGGGGCAGATGTGGACTCTGACCACAATCTATTGGTTATGACCTGTAGATTAAAACTGAAGAAACTGCAAAAAGGTGAGAATTTAAGGAGATGGGACTTGGATAAACTAAAAGAACCAGAGGTTGTACAGAGATTCAGGGAGAGCATAAGGGAGCAATTGACAGTAATGGGGGAGAGAAATACAGTAGAAGAAGAATGGGTAGCTTTGAGGGATGAAGTAGTGAAGGCAGCAGAGGATCAAGTAGGTAAAAAGACGAGGGCTAGTAGAAATCCTTGGGTGACAGAAGAAATTCTGAATTTAATTGATGAAAGGAGAAAATATAAAAATGCAGTAAATGAAGCAGACAAAAAGGAATACAAACGTCTCAAAAATGAGATCGACAGGAAGTGCAAAATTTCTAAGCAGGCATGGCTAGAGGACAAATGTAAGGATGTAGAGGCTTATCTCACTAGGGGTAACATAGATACTGCCTACAGGAAAATTAAAGAGACCTTTGGAGAAAAGAGAACCACTTGTATAAATATCAAGAGCTCAGATGGAAACCCAGTTCTAAGCAAAGAAGGGAAAGCAGAAAGGTGGAAGGAGTATATAGAGGGCGATGTACTTGAGGACAGTATTATGGAAATGGAAGAGGATGTAGATGAAGATGAAATGGGAGATATAATACTGCGTGAAGAGTTTGATAGAGCGCTGAAAGCTCTAAGTTGAAACAAGGCCTCGGGAGTAGACAACATTCCATTAGAACTACCGGCAGCCTTTGGAAAGCCAATCCTGACAATACTCTACTATCTGGTGAGCAAAATGTATGAGACAGGCGAAATACCTTCAGACTTCAAGAAGAATATAATTATTCCAATCCGAAAGAAGGCAGGTGTTGAAAGATGTGAAAATTACCGAACTATCAGTTTAATAAGTCACAGCTGCAAAATACTAACGCGAATTCTTTACAGACGAATGGAAAAACTGGTAGAAGCCGACCTCTGGGAAGATCAGTTTGGATTACGTAGAAATATGGGAACATGTGAGACAATACTGACCATACGACTTATCTTAGAAGCTAGATTAAGAAAAGGCAAACCTACGTTTCTAGCATTTTTAGACACGGAGAAAGCTTTTGACAATGTTGACTGGAATACTCTCTTTCAAATTCTGAAGGTGGCAGGGGTAAAATACAGGGAGCGAAAGGCTATTTACAATTTGTGCAGACAGCAGATGGCAGTTATAAGAGTCGAGGGGCATGAAAGGGCAGCAGTGGTTGGGAAGGGAGTGAGACAGGGTTGTAGCCTCTCCCCGATGTTATTCAATCTGTATATTGAGCAAGCAGTAAAGGGAACAAAAGAAAACTTCGGAGTAGGTATTCAAATCCATGGAGAAGAAATAAAAACTTTGAGGTTCGCCGATGACATTTTAATTCTGTCAGAGACTGCAAAGGACTTGGAAGAGCAGTTGAACGGAATGGACAATGTCTTGAAGGGAGGATATAAGATGAACATCAACAAAAGCAAAACGAGGATAATGGAATGGAGTCGAATTAAGTCGGATGATGCTAAGGGAATTAGATTATGAAATGAGACACTTAAAGCAGTAAGGGAGTTTTGCTATTTGTATTGGAGGGCAGCGTGGAGGGTAAAAATCGTAGAGGGAGACCAAGAGATGAATACACTAAGCAGATTCAGAAGGATGTAGGTTGCAGTAGGTACTGGGAGACGAAGAAGCTTGCACACGATAGAGCAACATGGAGAGCTACATCAAACCAGTCTCAGGACTGAAGACCACCACAACAGCATGACAATGACAAGCAACCAACTCCTTAATTTCAAGCGGCAACCAAGGTGCGAGTGGATCCCAATTCGTCCCTTCTGACAAGTTTATTCTGACCAAAGCCCTGGCGACACTTGGCTGTTGATATTTTTCAAAGTTAAACTGTTAGTCAGTTATTAAAACTGTTTTAAAGGAACGTCTTAAAACAATACTTGTGAAAACTTATTACAAGAGAACTCATTCGGTGGAAGCACAAGAGCCAACTAAAATACACCTATAATGACGAGGTATTTCAAACACAGAAACGAACATCTTAGTACAACAGGTTGTTCAGATTATAAATAATGACTAAGAAATAAAATTACAATCAAAGAATTGAACCGGTTAACAGCTAAATCTAACCACAAGGTTCCTCTTTTGTTTAACGGCAACCTGTGCCTTAGTACAATTGTTCCGGCTGTGTTTGCGACCAAGAGCTGATTAATAAGAAAATTAATGATGACGTACAAACCAGAAAGGAAAGACAATATAATAGCGGGACAAATTTTCAAGCGACAACTAGTGTCTTAGTACAATACTATGGCCTATATTTACGACAAAAAAAGCCGACCGAGTACAACTCTGAGAGTCAGGTCCAAGACAGAAAATAATGAGGGCAGTTAGACAATGAAACAAATCACCACGAGGATTACAGAATGTTACTCCCCTTTATAAGCAAGCAGTTTCACGGATCCTCTGTGCGTCGCAGCGATTACTGACTGGTGCCGATGAAAGCAAGGTAGAATAGGGTAGCCAGGCCACGAGAGGTCGTCCGACACGAATGTTGCCAACCTACCGAAGGCATGTCGGCCTGCTGCTTGTAGTCGACTCTCACGCTGGTGAAGTACTCCGGTATCTTCGGTCTGCGCAGGCCCTCCTTGCGCAGCTCGTAGCTTCGGCCGCTCGGACCTCGTGTCCATCTCTTGTCGCGACGCTACCGCCAATCCGCAAACTTCGTGCCTCCCTCTCGAGCCAGCGATCCCCTATATGTATCGGCAAGTAAAGAACTTCTAAGGACACAACCCGCTGATACCATTGTTTCCTCATAGATACTGCCAATGGGGCCGCAAGAGGGATAGTCGATACTACACCTGAGCCAGTGACGCTAGACAGAACAGTCTACTAAATCAATGGCGCCACGACCCACCTGTGACACAGACCACCCCCTTTCTAACGGACATGCTAAACGATGTCTTACAACAAGGAAGAGTCCATGATCTTTGAAAAACAGAGACTCCAAAGTACACAGGCCAACCTGTCTCCTAAAAACATGGGCTAAGGTACAGGAACGGTTCCTTTGTGATTCGACTACAGTCATCACCAATACGGTTTTAGAGCAAAAAGATCAATATATGAAGCAATCAACCGCGCGTTAGAAATAATACACGCTACCAATGATAAATGTGCAGTTGCAATTTTAGTCGACATCGCAGGTGCTTTTGATAACCTTTGGTGACCTGCGTTGTTCACTAGGATGAGGGGGATGCAACTAGCAGCTGCTCTGTATAACAGATTATTAGTTTATTGCAAAAATAGGTAATCAGAGTGGGTGGCAGGACGCCATGAAGTATTCAAGAAAATGGCAGAAGGATCGCCGCAAGGCTGAGTCTGTTGACCTAGTGTCTGGGACATTGCTACCGAGCCTCTCCTAAACAACTTGGATGCGGATGACAAGGAAAACGGGGTAGTCGCTTATGCAATGACTTATTAGTTGTTGTATCAGCAAACTCAAAAGTACGCCTAGAAAACTTCTCACAGGTATAAGTATCTGGTGCTTCCAAAACATACTCAAAATAGCTGAAAACAAAACAGTATATCTATTACTCAAAGGGACACTGAAACAGAAAACAATTATTAAACTAGATAATGTTTATATAAATAGGAAACAAGTAACACGATATTTAGAAATACATATTGACGAACGACTTACTTTCAGTGTGCTGTAAGAGGTGCATGATTAAGGAATTTGTTGCTATTGCACTCGAGCGGATGTAATTTCGATGGACTGCTCACGCGCTGCCTGCGATATGTAAGCTATAAGAGAATCTCAGACCAAAGAGTACTGTTGACTGCAGTAGGAACTGTGTAGTAGCAGGAGTTAGTAGTAGCGAGCAGTCTGGTGTATCAAGTTGGCTGGGCCGGTCGTGTGAAGCGATAAGGTAAAAGCAGCCTGACGCATATGTACTATTGTAATATCAAGCCCCATGTAAATTTTTGTGAAAAAAACTCTTAATAATAATCTTTCTTATAAAAATAATAATCTTTCTTATAAAAATTAACTTTTGACAATCATTCCTCTCAATTTAAAGAATTTACTAATTTCTCCAATCCATGGTCATCCCGATTATTGTAAAGAAAAATCATTTGTATCTTTTTATACACGAAAAATCTATCGGCCAGCATTGCACTTAGTGTAACCTCCCAACATTAAAAAATAATTATGTAACATTCACATTTTAGCGTAACCTACCAACAGAAAAATTGCGTAACCTACCAATAATTCAATGTGACTAATCTCTCAATAAAATAATGTGACTCACTTATAACCTTTCAATAATTGAGTGTGAATTTAAACTGGTAAATTTGGACGTCAGCAGTTCTGTGTCATGGCCCTGAAAGATCATACTGAATAAATTGAAAATTCTTACCTCAATCAAGTCGCCAGATAACGCATATACAGGGTGAGTCACCTAACATTACCGCTAGATATATTTCGTAAACCACATCAAATACTGACGAATCGATTCCACAGACCGAACGTGAGGAGAGGGGCTAGTGTAACTGGTTAATACAAATCATAAAAAAATGCGCGGAAGTATGTTTTTAGAACACAGTAATCAGTGCCGTTTGTTGCATTGTAAAATGTTAATTACATCCGGAGATATTGTAACCTAAAGTTGGCGCTTGAGTACCACTCCTCCGCTGTTCGATCGTGTGTATCGGAGAGCACCGAATTACGAAAGGATCCAAAGGGAACGGTGATGGACCTTACGTACAGAAGAGACTGGAACAGCACATTACGTCCACATGCTAACACCTTTTTATTGGTCTTTTTCACTGACACACATGTACATTACCATGAGGGGGTGAGGTACACGTACACACGTGGTTTCCGTTTTCAATTACGGAGTGGAATAGAGTGTGTCCCGACAAGTCAGGCCGATAGATGTTCAATGTGGTGGCCATCATTTGCTGCACACAATTGCAATCTCTGGCGTAATGAATGTCGTACACGCCGCAGTACATCTGTTGTAATGTCGCCGCAGGCTGCCACAATACGTTGTTTCATATCCTCTGGGGTTGTAGGCACATCACGGTACACATTCTCCTTTAACGTACCCCACAGAAAGAAGTCCAGAGGTGTAAGATCAGGAGAACGGGCTAGCCAATTTATGCGTCCTCCACGTCCTATGAAACGCCCTTGGCCCGTGTTTGTTACAACACGCAACTGAACGTCGGAGTTTTCAAGCGTCAACTTTAGGTTACAATATCTCCGGATGTAATTAACATTTTACAATGCAACAAACGGCACTGATTACGTATTTGTTTATATGTTCAGATGTGCTAACAAAACTAACGTGGTTCCATTTTTAAAAAAACGTACGTTTACGTTAGAAAACATAATTCCGTGCATTTTTGTATGGTTTGTATTAAACAATTACACTGGCCCCTCTCCTCACGTTCGGTCTGTGGAATCGGTTCGTCATTATTTGATGTGGTTTACGAAATATATCCAGCGGTAACGTTAGGTGACTCACCCTGTATATCCGCTCCTATAAGAAATTTTTCTGGCACAACCCAGTGCAAAGCTGGCCGATAGATTTGTCATGTATAAAAGTAAAACAACTGATTTTTCTTTACAATAATCAGGATGACCATGGATTGGAGAAATTAGTAAATTCTTTAAATTGAGAGGAATGATTGTCAAAAGTTAATTTTTGTAAGAAAGATTATTATTAAGAGATTTTTTGAAAAACATTTACATGGGACTTGATCTTACAATAGTACATATGCGCCAGGCTGCTTTTACCTTATACTACAACGCTCAGACACCGCCATCGCTCCACACGACCGGCCCGCACAACTCGATACACCAGACTGCTCGCTACTACTAACTCCTACTACTACACAGTTCCTACTGCAGTCAACAGTACTCTTTGGTCTGAGATTCTCTTATAGCTTACATATCGCAGGCAGCGCGTGAGCAATCCATCGAAATTACATCTGCTCGAGTGCGATAGCAAAAAATTCCTTAATCATGGACCTCTTACACTGCACACAAGACCGTCAGTTGACAAAGAAACTAAATTCATCCACAAATTTGCATGGCTAAATACCACACACTACCGACTACGATTGAATACGCTACGAACATATCCACAGCCCTCTTGGAAGCCGTACTGTGCTTTGCAGCAATCAAGCTGCGTGCCTATGGGGTATCGTCTCAGTCGTGCGACTGCATTCGTGATTTCCCATCAGGAAGGTCGCAGTTCGTAGTAATAGATGGTAAATCATCGAGTAAAACTGAAGTGATATCAGATGTTCTCCAGGGAAGCGTCCTGGCACCTCTGCTGTTCCTGATCTATATAAATGACCTGTGTGACAATCTGAGCAGTTCTCTTAGGTTGTTCGCAGATGATGCTGTAATTTACTGTTTAGTAGGGTCATCCGAAGACCAGTATCAGTTGCAAAGCGATTTAGAAAAGATTGCTGTATGGTGTGGCAGGTGGCAGTTGACGCTAAATAACGAAAAGTGTGAGGTAATCCACATGAGTTCCAAAAGAAATCCGTTGAAATTCGATTACTCGATAAATAGTACAATTCTCAAGGCTGTCAAGTCAACTAAGTACCTGGGTGTAAAAATTACACACAACTTCAGTTGAAAAGACCACATAGATAATATTGTGGGGAAGGCGAGCCAAAGGTTGCATTTCATTGGCAGGACACTTAGAAGATGCAACAAGTCCACTAAAGAGGCAGCTTACACTACACTCGTTCGTCCTCTGTTAGAATATTGCTGCGCGGTGTGGGATCCTTACCAGGTGGGATTGACGGAGGACATCGAAAGGGTGCAAAAAAGGGCAGCTCGTTTTGCATTATCACGTAATAGGGGAGAGAGTGTGGCAGATATGATACGCGGGTTGGTATGGAAGTCATTAAAGCAAAGACGTTTTTCGTCGCGGCGAGATCTATTTACGAAATTTCAGTCACCAACTTTCTCTTCCGAATGCGAAAATGTTTTGTTGAGCCCAACCTACATAGGTAGGAATGATCATCAAAATAAAATAAGAGAAATCAGAGCTGGAACAGAAAGGTTTAGGTGTTCGTTTTTCCCGCGCGGTGTTCGGGAGTGGAATGGTAGGGAAATAGTATGATCGTGGTTCGATGAACCCTCTGCCAAGCACTTAAATGTGAATCGCAGAGTAATCATGTAGATGTAGATGTAGATGTAGATGTGTGTCGCACTGTCTGGGTCTAGTGACTTACAGAAAGACAGTGACGCGAGGATAGAGGAATATAAGTACTACTCAGAACTTCGGGTGCTTTTGACACCTCATGAATAGAAGCCTTGTGTGTCGGACTTGCTCCACTGACATCACCTTCCGCCACAGAGCAGCGGCATGCTGGCTAAATAGGGGAGACTAGAAATATCAGGGGAAACATCGTAGACATGCGTCAGTTAAACAGCTGGCGCCTTGACACACGGCAGCGGGTGTGGGAGACGGCCGACAAAGGCCGTCACGTTTTCTCCTTCTTCCCCAGTATACGGGAACGGCTGAAGCTCAAGCATGCGGATGCAAGCCGCGGCATGGTTCACTTTTGTGATCGGCCGCGGACCGAGCACAGTGCATTTGAACCGCGTGGGCCTTAGCCAGAGCGCTATGTACACTGGAGGGGCATCTTATTCTCATCCACACGTGGCATTAGATTTCAACACCCTCACACATCTAAGAACTGTAACAGAATATAATGACATCAAAGAAATGTTACGTGACCCAGAAAAAACGGTGTCCTCTAGGTGACATCGCTGATAAGATTTCTAGAACACTGCGTGACGGTTATAGACAAGAAAATCCAGACGGCAGATCTCGAACGGACAGATTAGATTAAATTAGTACTTGTTCCATAGATCATGAATACGACACTTCGTAATGATGTGGAACGTGTCAGGTTAATAAAAGGTGTCTATACAAGATATTACATTAGACAAAATATTAAAGACACTCAATTTTTTTTGTGGGGGGTTCAGAAATTACCCATTTACTATATCCAAAAATTCATCTAATGAGTAGAAGGAGTTGCCATTCAGAAATTCTTTTAATTTCCTTTTAAATGCTATATGGCCATCTGTCAGACTTTTGATGCTATTAGGTAAGTGACCAAAGACTTTTGTGGCAGCATAATTTACCCCCTTCTCAGCCAAAGTTAGATTTAACCTTGAGTAGTGAAGATCATCCTTTCTCCTAGTGTTGTAGCCATGTACACTGCTATTACTTTTGAATTCGTTCGAATTGTTAATAACAAATTTCATAAGTGAATATATATATATATATATATATATATATATATATATATATATATATATATATTGTGAGGGTACAGTGAAGATTTCTAGCTCTTTAAATAAGTGTCTGCAGGATGATCTTGGATGAGTTCCAGCAATTATTCTGATTGCACGATTTTGTGCAATGAACACTCTTTTACTCAATGATGAGTTACCCCAGAATATAATGCCATACGAAAGCAGAGAATGAAAATAGGCGTGGTACGCTAATTTACTCAGACGTATATCGCCAAAATTTGCAATGATCCTAATAGCATAAGTAGCTGAACTCAAACGTTTCAGCAGATTCTCAGTGTGTTTTTTCCAGTTCAACCCCTCATCAATGCATACACCTAGAAGTTTTGAATATTCTACCTTATCTACCGATTTATTAATGGTGTCATTCCATTTACTGTGTGGACTGTATATAGTGTGTTTTGTCAAAGTTTAATGAGAGCCGATTTGCAGAGAACCACTTAATGATTTTCTGAAAAACTTCGTTTACAATTTCACCAGTTAATTCTTGTCTGTCGGGTGTGATAGCTATACTTGTATCATCGGCAAAAAGTACCAGCTTTGCATCTTCGTGAATATAGAATGGCAAGTCATTAATATATATTAAGAACAGCAGAGGACCCAAGACCAAACCTTGCGGCACCCCATTCTTGATTGTTCCCCAGTTTGAGAAATCATGTTTTTTTGCATATTATGTGAACTGTTTATTTCAACTTTCTGCACTCTTCCAGTTAAGTACGATTTAAACCATTTGAGCACTGTCCCATTCATACCACAATACTTGAGCTTAACTAGAAGTATTCCATGATTTACACAGTCAAAAGCCTTTGATAGAATACAAAATATCCCAACGGGTGACTTCCGGTTACTCAGAGCATTTAATATTTCATTAGTGAAAGTATATATAGCATTTACTGTTGAGAAACCCTTCTGGAAACCAGACTGACCTTTGGTTAAAACTTTATTTTTACAACACACATAACCGCGGGGTCCGTGTGAGGACAAACTATGACACAGTCACAGACATTGATATAGATACAGACACAGAAAATGGTACAAACACGGTAACAACATTAGACGCATGCTCACAACACAACGAGTATAACACCTAAAATGGGTAATTATAAGGAAAGCAGAGATATAATGTAAAGGAAAATGACTAATACAAGCAACGAAACAGTCATTACATCTAAGGAATACCCCGTATGAGGAGGTGAGGCTCGAAGTTTGTTCCGAGGCTTCCCTTCCGCCCATGACAAGAGCAGACATACAACTTGTAGAACTACATCTAGTTATAGTAACACAAATAGTGCAACGGGTATACCCTACAAAAGCACTCAAAAGATGTAATAAGTAGTACTAGTTACTCAGACAATATAAAAAAATGGAAAAAGTGTCACTTATGATGTGTTTCATTTAGTAATGTAAGAAGACAAAATATTCTGCGATATTTCGGGTGGGACGGGCTGGATGATTCTGCCGAGGCCCTCCCACCTGGAAAGTAACACAAAGCATAATTTCCATGTTGTATTTCGTTTCAGTGGTAACAAAATGTTGATCATCCCTTTTCTATTACTTTTTCTAATTTTTTTACGTTCATTATTTTAACACTCCGGTTTCTACAGTTAATTTAATTATTTCTGTAACTCATTGTTATTACCCTGGTTTTATTGCTCAAAATAAAATTTGTTGTTAATGTGGAACAATGTACCATTACATTTAAAATTGTCTTATGTACGACCTGCTTTTTAAAATGTCAGGTAATGAAATTAAATGAATATCTTAACTACATACATGACATGCATGGTGTGTAACACATGATTTCGACACTGCTTCAGTGTCATATTGCAATCTACGAGCATTAAGTAAGCCTTTCAAGATGCTTTTTTTCTGCGGTTCTTGGCCATGTCTTTTTCCACGTCCATGAGGATCATCTTTGGATCTGTGCAAGGAACATTAGCATGCCAGTACTTTTGTTTAAATATATTTCTGCAGTTTTTTTTCGGATTTGTTGCATATCCTCGAGGATTTATTCACTATGGGTCTAAGAAACAAACAGTGTGTGTACTATAATCTGGTTTCTCTTTCATTAATACAGACGTCGCAGCGTCTTCTAAATACTTGACATCATTTCTGAAGTTTTCAACAGACATTTTTTAGTGGATATGATTTCTAATTTTTTCTAAGGATAGCAAATGGTTCTCAACCATATAAAAACCTAAAACACTAAAAAATCTAAAACTGGGATTCAAAACGACTTGAAAATGGAACGAAAGCAAAAATCTTCATGAATCAAATTTGACACTATACCCCTTAAAAGTCGACTCGTGAAAATGATACAATTTTGTAAATACATGGTACCTCACATAAAATCGGTTCACCCTACGCCAGAGATTCAATCAACAATCAACTAACTAAAAGTGAATAGATAGCAGTAACGTTATAAACACGTAGTGACCTGTTTATAAGAGATGCTAGATGTTGTGGCCACGGGCGTCCAGGCCACTTCACGTCAATTCAACTTGAGATGATTAACCGGTACCTGAGACGTAGCGGTTTTGTGTGGGACACCCTATATAGTAGCACTGTGGCACGTACCAGAGTGAAAATAGAGGGTTTTAAGTTAATCTGTTGATGTCATATACTGTTACAAAGCTGAAATAAACAAGTACGTTGACTTGGTTCATACGGTTCAAATGGCTCTGAGCACTATGCGACTTAACTTCTGAGGTCATCAGTCGCCTAGAACTTAGAACTAATTAAACCTAACTAACCTAACTAACATCACACACATCCATGCCCGAGACAGGATTCGAACCTGCGACCGTAGCGGTCGCTCGGCTCCAGACTGTAGCGCCTAGAACCGCACGGCCACTCCGGCCGGGGTACGTTGACTGCGAACTATCTGAAGCACAGAATGCTCCTTATTTCAGCTTTATTTATTTAATTTGATGTTGATGTTGTTGTGGTCTTCAGTCCAGAGACTGGTTTGATGCAGCTCTCCAGGCTACTCTATCCTGTGCAAGCGTATTCATCTCCCAGTACCTATTGCAACCTATATCCTTCTGAATCTGTTTAGTGTATTCATCTCTTGGTCTCCCTCTACGTTTTTTTACCCTCCACGCTGCCCTCCAATACTAAATTGGTGATTCCTTGATGCCTCAGAACATGTCCTACCAACCGATCACGTCTTCTAGTCAAGTTGTGCTACAAATTTCTCTTCTCTCCAATGCTATTCAATACCTCCTCATTAGTTATGTGATCTACCCATCTAATCTTCAGCATTCTTCTGTAGCACCACATGTCGAAAGCTTCTAGTCTCTTCTTGTCCAACTATTTATCGTCCACGTTTCACTTCCATACATGCCTACACTCCATACAAATACTTTCAGAAACGACTTCCTCACACTTAAATACTTGATGTTAACAAATTTCTCTTCTTCAGAAACGCTTTCCTTGCCATTGCCAGTCTACATTTTATATCCTCTCTACTTCGGCCATCATCAGTTATTTTGCTCCCCAAATAGCAAAACTCATTTACTACTTTAAGCGTCTCATTTCTTAATCTAATTCCCGCAGCATAACCTGATTTAATTCGACTACATTCCATTATTCTCGTTTTGTTTTTGTTGATGTTCATCTTATACCCTCCTTTCAAGACACTGTCCATTCCGTTCAACTGCTCTTCCAGGTCCTTTGCTGTCTCTGACAGAATTACAATTGCATCGGTGAACCTCAAAGTTTTTATTTCTTCTCCTTGGATTTTAAAACCTACTCCAAATTTTTCTTTCGTTTCCTTTACTGCTTGCTCAGTATACAGATTGAATAACATTGGGGAGAGGCTACAACCCTCTCTCACTCCCTTCCCAATCACTGTTTCTCTTTCATGTCCCTCGACTCTTATAACTCCCATCTGGTTTCTGTAAAAATTATAAATAGCCTTTCGGTCCTTGTATTATACCCTTGCTACCTTCAGAATTTGAAAGTATTCCAGTGAACATTGTCAAAAGCTTTCTCTAAGTCTACAAATGCTAGAAACGTAGGTTTGCCTTTCCTTAATCTATTTTCTAAGATAGGTCGTAGGGTCAGTATTGCTTCACGTGTTCCAACATTTCTACGGAATCCAAACTGATAAATCAAATTCAATTTGATATCATTCCAAAATTATAGCGCGGTGACACAGTAATTATTTTTCCCGCCGAACCTTCAACGTCACGATGCTCTTTTGTGCAGCCCTAGATACATTCATGTCTGTAAGAATATTGATTAAGAATACTTAGGTGACGCAATTCTTGTTTTAAATGTCCTATTAGTTGCCAGAATGAGATTTTCACTCTGCAGCGGAGTGTGCGCTGATATGAAACTTCGTGGCAGATTAAAACTGTGTGCCGGGCTGAGACTCGAACTCGGGACCTTTGCCTTTCGCGGGCAGGTGCTCTACCAACTAAGCTACCCAAGCACGACTCACGCCCCGTCCTCACAGCTTTACTTCTGCCAGTACCTCGTCTCCTACCTTCCAACCTTAACAGAAGCTCTGTCCTATTAGTTATTTCGCATCAACACTGAAAAATGGTTTAAACTTTTACTTTGTGACAGTATGTGTTTCTGAATTTTTCAGTGGTTCATTACTCCCAGTGACTATCGTTCCACTGTCCGATTTTGAACAGCTGATGAGAATCACAGCCGGACAAAATTGGAAAATAATTTGGAAACACTCCAGCACTATCAGTAGCCAGTGATATGCTACTATCGAGACGAGAGTTCCTCTAAAACCTACGAAAAGATTAGTAGTTATTTCGTCACAGGCTTAACAAGAATAGGATAAAACACGGCTGTTTCCCAGAGTTAGTTATTTATTTTTTTGTGGTATGGTTATAGATCTGCTACCTAAAACTTGTGCAGACCATGACTTCTTATTGTTTATAATTACTGTAGTTCTGTAATTTTATACAGTAAGTACTTTTAAAGAAATAACAATTTCCAGCTAATTATTGGCTGAAAATATACTGACTGCATTTTTTTGAATTTTCATTTTTCAATTCGTTTATTGCATACTTAAAAACTTGTTACCTAGTATTTTAAACAGGTAGCACGTTTGAAATTTCCATCTTGTAACTACATTTATTGTTTCATATTACAGACTTACATTGTTTGTAGTAGTGAATGTTAAACAGGCCACTAAGATAAACCTCATTTCCTACAGGACATAGATACGGGGTCAGCCACGATTTTTATATTGGAGCTACGGCGTATGTTAGCTTTTGGCGCATCAGGTGGGGTTTAGAAGAGCCATAACAAATGTGCGTACGTTTCCCGGCTTTCATGGAATTATTTACAGTTTTTTTCAGGCAGTTTTCGTTTAAACCATTCGTATTGCTCCCTTACTTGGCAAAGCCGAAACAGAAAACATAAACAGTCCTATGCAAGGCAGAAAGGAAACTACTGTATCAATTTTCTTATATTTGAAAAAAAAAAATGGTTGACCTGTCTTTGTCTCGAAAAGCCAGAAAAATATTTCTTTAAATAAGCTGCTTGCTGTCAAACAAATGTGTCTATAGATACTACTCTTAACTTTAGACGGAATACACTGTTAATAAAAGAAACAGTTCACAATGGCTGACGACATGTCACCCACAAAGTAAATACGTTTCTTAATGAAACGTGGTTTTACATTATAACTTAAGTATGTGCCCAAACTGTTCACCATTGACAACAAGATATATTCCCACTCATCGTTCGAGAGATAGATGAGAAGATGAAAGGACAGTGGGTGATTTCTCGTTGCATGTTGTGGTGATTCGACGGCGCATATTGCCTGGCGTACAGTTCGCAGGAGCTTCACGATCGACTGTGTGTTTCAGTAGTCCCCATGGAAGAAAATCAAGAGGAGTCAAATCAAGAGAGCTGGTAGGCCACTGTGCTGTAGCATTCCGTCCTATACAACTGTTAGGAGACTATTCATTCAGTATTTGCTTTGCAACATGGGAAGAGTGAGCCACGTAGCCGTCGTGATGGAACCACATACACTTCGCTTATCCAGTGGTACCTCTTCTAGAAGAACAGATAGAATCTTCGTAAGAAAGTGTGCATACGTATTTCCATTTAACATCCCTGGGATGAAGTAAGGTCACATAATGGAGTTTCCTATGGTGCCGTACCATAGGTTTACGATTCACAGTCGATGTTCTACATCTACATCTACATTTATACTCAGCAAGTCACCCAGCGGTGTGTGGCGGAGGGCACTTTACGTGCCACTGTCATTACCTCCCTTTCCTGTTACAGTCGCGTATGGTTCGCGGGAAGAACGACTGCCGGAAAGCCTCCGTGAACGCTCGAATCTCTCTAATTTTACATTCGTGATCTCCTCGGGAGGTATAAGTAGGGGGAAGCAATATATTCGACACCTCATCCAGAAACGCACCCTCTCGAAACCTGGACATCAAGCTACACCGCGTTACAGAGCGCCCCTCTTGCAGAGTCTGCCACTTGAGTTTGCTAAACATCTCCGTAACGCTATCACGCTTACCAAATAAACCTGTGACGAAACGCGCCGTTGTACCTCACGAATCCTGGGTGGATTTTCAACTGCTCAGTACATCTACATCTACATTTATACTCCGCAAGCCACCCAACGGTGTGTGACGGAGGGCACTTTACGTGCCACTGTCATTACCTCCCTTTCCTGTTCCAGCCGTGTATGGTTCGCGGGATGAACGACTGTCTGAAAGCCTCCGTGCGCGCTCTAATCTCTCTAATTTTACATTCGTGATCTCCTCGGGAGGTATAAGTAGGGGGAAGCAATATATTCGATACCTCATCCAGAAACGCACCCTCTCGAAACCTGGCGAGCAAGCTACACCGCGATTCAGAGCGCCTCTCTTGCAGAGTCTGCCACTTGAGTTTGTTAAACATCTCCGTAACGCTGTCACGGTTACCAAATAACCCTGTGACGAAACGCGCCGCTCTTCTTCGGATCTTCTCTATCTCCTCCGTCAACCCGATCTGGTACGGATCCCACACTGATGAGCAATACTCAAGTACAGGTCGAACGAGTGTTTTGTAAGCCACCTCTTTTGCTGATGGACTACATTTTCTAAGGACTCTCCCAATGAATCTCAACCTGGTACCCGCCTTACCAACAATTGATTTTATATGATCATTCCACTTCAAATCGTTCCGCACGCATACTCCCAGATATTTTACAGAAGTAACTGCTACCAGTGTTTGTTCCGCTATCATATAATCATACAATAAAGGATCCTTCTTTCTATGTATTCGCAATACATTACATTTGTCTATGTTAAGGGTCAGTTGCCACTCCCTACACCAAGTGCCTATCCGCTGCAGATCTTCCTGCATTTCGCTACAATTTTCTAATGCTGCAACTTCTCTGTATACTACAGCATCATCCGCGAAAAACCCCATGGAACTTCCGACACTATCTACTAGGTCATTTATATATATTGTGAAAAGCATTGGTCCCATAACACTCCCCTGTGGCACGCCAGAGGTTACTTTAACGTCTGTAGACGTCTCTCCATTGATAACAACATGCTGTGTTCTGTTTGCTAAAAACTCTTCAATCCAGCCACACAGCTGGTCTGATATTCCGTAGGCTTTTACTTTGTTTATCAGGCGACAGTGCGGAACTGTATCGAACGCCTTCCGGATGTCAAGAAAAATAGCATCTACCTGGGAGCCTGTATCTAATATTTTCTGGGTCTCATGAACAAATAAAGCGAGTTGGGTCTCACACGATCGCTGTTTCCGGAATCCATGTTGATTCCTACATAGTAGATTCTGGGTTTCCAAAAACAGCATGATACTCGAGCAAAAAACATGTTCTAAAATTCTACAACATATCGACGTCAGAGATATAGGTCTATAATTTTGCTCATCTGCTCGACGACCCTTCTTGAAGACTGGGACTACCTGTGCTCTTTTCCAATCATTTGGAACCCTCCGTTCCTCTAGAGACTTGCGGTACACGGCTGTTAGAAGGGGGGGGGGGGGGGGGCAAGTTCTTTCGCGTACTCTGTGTAGAATCGAATTGGTATCCCGTCAGGTCCAGCGGACTTTCCTCTCTTGAGTGATTACAGTTGCTTTTCTATTCCTTGGACACTTATTTCGATGTCAGCCATTTTTTCGTTTGTGCAAGGTTTTAGAGAAGGAACTGCAGAGCGGTCTTCCTCTGTGAAACAGCTTTGGAAAAAGGTGTTTAGTATTTCAGCTTTACGCGTGTCATCCTCTGTTTCAATGCCATCAACATCGCGGAGTGTCTGGAATGCTGTTTCGAGCCACTTACTGATTTAACGTATGTTATGTAAATTAACATTAACGTGATTCGTAAACGTTGCAGGGATATGAAGAGGAACGATCCCATAGGCTCAATCCTAGGTAAAGCAGGCGGCAGACTTCCGTTTATTGGTGGAATACTAGAAAAATGCGGTCTACAAGCGAGATTATATACAAACCACTCGTGCGACCCATCTTAGAATATTGCTGAAGTGTGTGGGGCTCATACTAAAAGGACTAACAAACGAGGGCAGCACGAATGGTCGCAGGTATGTTTGACCCACAGAGGTGATGAAAGAACTGACTGGCAGACTCTTGGAAATAGTCGCAAACTGCCCCGTGAAAGCGTACTTAGAAAGTTTCTGAATCTAGAAATACACTACAACCCCCTACGTATCGTTCTCACTGAGGTTGCGAAGACAAGATAATCACTAATTACACCGAGGACGGAGGTGTTTAAGTAATCATTTTTTCCGCGTTCCATACGTGAATTGAACGGGAAAGAGTCATGTTACCTGGTACAATATGAGGTACCCTCTGCCATGTGCTTCACAGTGGTTTGCCGAGTATAGATGTATAGGCGTAGATCATTTTAAGTGGTTTCGTCTATAGTCTTCACGTAATGAGGTCGCTGATTTGTTAGCAAGTGCGTTTGAGGTTAGATCGTCTGATTTTGCTTTTTATATTTTCATGAAGTACGTCGAATGTTTCTTACGTACCTTTACCACCTGTAGTACAGTACAGTGCCTTAATGGGATACTATAACCCCGCATGTGCAACCAGTTTCCTGACATAATTTGCGTATTAGGGGCATATCTACAGTCAGGAAATGTACTAAGTCTCGTCTAATTACTCACTAATTACTAGAATGCAAAAAGACCTTGAGCAATCAGAAGAACACAGAATCGTATCTTCGACAGTTCCTTCGACAGTCACTTCTTACAGTACCAGTTTGTGCCGACAGTAGCAACGCACGCCATCTAGCTCTAAAGTTGCCTCGATGACTCCAGTAAGGGCATGAGAACATGGCCTTTTGCACAAGGTGCTTTACAGTTTTAAATATTTTATAATGTGCTGATTTTTATCCACATGATAACTTGAGGCGAGGTTCAGCGTAAAATGAGCACGTTTCACAACAAAAAGGTTTTTAAGACCTGAAGATGACAGCAAAGTCTGTCGAAATCGGCCGTCTTAAATAAAGAAATATTTTTAATCGGCTCAGGCTGTTGAATGTTTTTATAAGGATAGGTCTTGCGACAATGGTGAGTACCCGTCGGTCTTCTCCTCATGTACTTTGGTCGCTGTTCAGTGACATGTCGACATATCGCGGCAGACAGCCTCGGGGTCAACAGAAGTTGTGTGACTCTTTTCACCACACTACATGCACCTTGACGCATGTATAAGCTGCGATCGTCACCTTAAAGTGTTTGTTTAAGTAATTATCTTGTCCCAGCTACATCTACATCTACATCCATACTCAGCAAGCCACCTGACGGTGTGTGGCGGAGGGTACTTTGGGTACCTCTATCGGTTCTCCCTTCTATTCCCGTCTCGTATTGTTCGTGGAAAGAAAGATTGTCGGTATGCCTCTGTGTGGGCTCTAATCTCTCTGATTTTATCCTCATGGTCTCTTCGCGAGATATACGTAGGAGGGAGCAATATACTGCTTGACTCCTCGGTGAGTTATGTTCTCGAAACTTTAACAAATGCCCGTACCGAGCTACTGAGCGTCTCTCCTGCAAAGCCTTCCACTGGAGTTTATCTATCATATCCGTAACGATTTCGCGATTACTAAATGATCCTGCAACGAATCGCGCTGCTCTCCGTTGGATCTTCTCTATCTCTTCTATCAATCCTGTCTGCCACGGATCCCACACCGGTGAGCAGTATTCAAGCAGTGGGCGAACAAGTGTACTGTAACCTACTTCCTTTGTTTTCCGATTGCATTTCCTTAGGATTCTTCCAATGAATCTCAGTCTAGCATCTGCTTTACCGACGATTAATTTTATATGGTCATTCCATTTCAAATCACTCCTAATGCTTACTGCCAGATAGTATATGGAATTAACTTCTTCCAGTTGCTGACCTGCTATATTGTAGCTAAATGGTAGACTAAAGGATCTTTCTTTCTATGTATTCGTAGCACATTACACTTGTCTACATTGAGATTCAATAGCCATTCCCTGCACCATGCATCAATTCGTTGGAAATCCTCCTGAATTTCAACACAATTTTCCATTGCTGTTGTTGTTCAAGGTATATCTTCAGCCCTCTCCGGGATATCATCTAGCTTATTTTGTTTAAGTTGTGGAACTCTGATTCGTATCATATGATGATGTGTAAGTTTCTACCCTTTAATTCGGCTGTGTCGTATTCAGTATCGTCTCTGAGATGTATACCGTTCAGAATTACGTGGTTGGGTGTTCCAGTTCCTCTACAGCCACAGTTACAGTTAAGACAACAAATGACCTATGAACATGAAATGTTCCCACCGCCGATAAGGGAACGGAGCATATAGATCGGGGATACAAAGTTCTCCATTTCAAGGTTTCCATCACTTCAAGAGCTGTTAGACGCATTGTTCTGTGGTACCGGCATCCCACTCCTAATATCATTCCCACATTAAGCATGAAGTGATTTCATCTTTGGAGACACTTGGTGTTGTTGCGCCACAGAAACATTTCTGTATACAGGGTGTTACAAAAAGGTACGACCAAACTTTCAGGAAACATTCCTCACACACAAATAAAGAAAAGATGTTATGTGGACATGTGTCCGGAAACCCTTAATTTCCATGTTAGAGCTCATTTTAGTTTCGTCAGTATGTACTGTACTTCCTCGATTCACCGCCATGATTTCATACAGGATACTCTACCTGTGCTGCTAGAACATGTGCCTTTACAAGTACGACACAACATGTGGTTCATGCACGATGGACCTCCTGCACATTTCAGTCGAAGTGTTCGTACGTTTCTCAACAACAGATTCGGTGACCGATGGATTGGTAGAGACGGACCAATTCCATGGCCTCCACGCTCTCCTGACCTCAACTCTCTTGACTTTCATTTATGGGGGGCATTTGAAAGCTCTTGTCTACGCAACCCAGGTAGCAAATGTAGAGACTCTTCGTGCTCGTATTGTGGACGGCTGTCATACAATACGCCATTCTCCAGGGCTGCATCAGCGCATCAGGGATTCCATGCGACGGAGGGTGGATGAATGTATCCTCGCTAACGGAGGACATTCTGAACGTTTCCTGTAACAAAGTGTTTGAAGTCACGCTGGTACGTTCTGTTGCTGTGTGTTTCCATTCCGTGATTAATGTGATTTGAAGAGAAGTAATAAAATGAGCTCTAACATGGAAAGTAAGCGTTTCCGGACACATGTCCAGATAACGTATTTTCTTTCTTTGTGTGTGAGGAATGTTTCCTGAAAGTTTGGCCGTACCTTTTTGTAACACACTGTATATGCCTAAATATTTTAGAGTTCTACTCCTCGAGGTCAGACCGAAGGTAACCAGCTCGGGTCCGTTTCAGTGTGCCAATGAGAATGTCAACGCAGCATATCGCCGATGTGGCGGAAGACAGGGCACCAGGCAAGCATTGCCACACAACCTCCGAGTGAGAGAAACAAAAGCGCAAACGCTAGAGTACAGCGTGAAACGTCCCCTTTGAACAATTTATATAGGACTGTGCTTAACCTGACACACAATACTTTGTTAGCGCAACGCAATCTGACTTTCAAAATTCCCTACAAAAGAATGGCCCTGACTAACATTAAACTATACCTTTCACAAATCACTTACCTCACAAAAATCTTCGCTGGTCAAGCTACTGCAATACAGCAAGCGCCACTACTGCCAGCTAAATAAAAGATTCAAACTACTAAAGGCACTAACTACTGATAGGAATAGTTAGCAAATGAAAGATATTAATAGAGAACAAACAATGTATTTACCTTAATATCATCACAAGTCATAATATATATATCAGTTCATGACAAATTGCAAACCTCCGCCATCTCTCTCCCCACATCCACCACTGCTGGCGGCTCACCTCCAACTGCGCAACGCTACGCGCTGTTCACAGCCAGCTGCCGCTGCCCAACACTACAATGGCAGACAACAATGCAAACTAGCCACAGACTGCACACAGCACAGCCAGTGATTTTCATATTGAGCGCTACGTAACGTTGCCAATAAGAAAACATAAACAGCCTACTTACATAGAGAAAACATAAACAGCCTACTTACAAGCGTAACGGGGCAAAATGAGGTAACACTGCTTAGCTTGAAGCGCCAGGGCGTCACTTTAGTAGTCAAAACTTGTAGAACGACCTGAGCTCGACGACCCAGTGTGATTATTAGACAACCACAGTGTGGCAAAAAGCGCTGGCGAAACCAGTAAACGAGCGCAAATTCACTCATGCACCCAGAGCCACTGCGTCATAGACGAAGGTTCGATTGTTTAACCCTAACAACAGTATCAAGGCACTTTTCATAACACGCATTACCAAGGATCGGCGGTGCGAGGGGGGGGGGGGGGGGTGGAGGGGAGGGGGACTTCGTGTTCACCCTAAAAAACTTTTAAAAAACAAATTCGTTGTTGAATTATATTAAGAACCTGCTTCTTAAATAGGTGCTGATGTGTAATCAGGGGCAAAGACCTGAAAATATCTTCTAACAGACACCCTTAACAATACCGACTTTGTGACCACTACAAAAAAATAAAAAAAAATTCAAATTTCGATCTTTGTTGTTGATTTTTACTCTCATCATACTTTTTAAAGAGACATTGATGTGTAAGTAAGGCCCTGAACCTGGAAATGTTAAATAGAAACTTGATTGGGGAAGTGAAATCTACTACAGAGACTCAAATTTTTGGATTAGGTTTAACTGAAAAATTTCAAACATGTGTGGAATCTGGTAGAAGAATTCGTTATAAAGAATAAATATTTATTCCAAGGGTTTTAAATATAGAGAAACTGACTTGATGACTATACTTTCAAAAGATGGGCACAAGTACCGCCGGCCGCTGTGGCCGAGCGGTTGTAGGCGCTTCAGTCCCGAACCGCGCTGCTGCTACGGTCACACGTTCGAATCCTGCCTCGGGCATGGATATGTGTGATGTCCTTAGGTTAGTTAGGTGTAAGTAGTTCTAAGTCTAGGGAACTGATGACCTCAATGTTAAGTCCCATAGTGCTTAGAGCCATTTGAAGTATTTTTGAACAAAGTACCCGCCATCACCCTCCCTCTTGATATTGCAAGGATTAGATAATGGGGTTTCTGCAGCTTAAAGACACATCTATCCAAAATGCTTCAAATGGCTCTAAGCACTATGGGAATTAACATCTGAGGTCATCAGTCCCCTAGACTTAGAACTGCTTAAACCTAACTAACCTAAGGACATCACACACATTTATTACCGAGGCAGGATTCGAATCTGCGACCATAGCAGTCGCGCGGTTCCGTACTGAAGCGCCTAAAACCGCTCGGCCACAGCGGCCGGTCCATCTAGTTATGCTGCAGAACCAGGGATAATGTTGGCCTATTGAGTTACAGTGAAAAGTCGACAAGGTGATTACTACGATCCGCCTGCTACTTGCTTGCTGACTTCAATGCCGAGATGCAACCAACCTGATGCAAATCACAGCCATATTCTACCACTGTTGCCTACTGGGAGATTGTGGATGAGGAGAAGACAGTACTAGCATGCCTCCTCCGGTAAGAGTCATCCGTGGATTGTCTGCAAACTGTCGGCCCCACAGCTTCCAGGCAAGGGGCATTTGTGCAGCCCCGTGGTCGATTCATGAATGTTTGTTGCAGTTTTGTTCCATCTATGGTGGATAGCCAGGGACAACTGATATCCAGGACCACACAGTCAGCTGTCCTCACCTAAGCGTGCGACAGGGTCTACGAGAGCGCTGAAGCGTGCCGGCCTCACGTTCCGCGGAAACGTTCGTGGCTGGTGGCGCCTACTGGCCTCCATTCTGCCACCTGCACGACAATAGGCGACCTCAGCTGATTGATCTGCAGCTCCGACGCATCGACATTCCTTCGCGGCTAGCGATGATAACTCTGTAAAACACGTCCTGCATAATAAATATTATTACAGGTACCGCTGTGTCACCAGCGCCTCCGTGTACGTTCTGGACCACTCTCTCACACTCCTTCCCCAGTTCCTGCGATCGGTACAGACCTTTCATGTGTTGTTGTTGTGGTCTTCAGTTCAGAGACTGGTTTGATGCAGCTCTCCAAGCTTCTTTATCTCCCAGTACATACTGCAACTAACATCCTTCCGACTCTATTCTGTGTATTCATCCCTTGGTCTCCCTCTACGATTTTTACCCCCCACGCTGCCCTCCAGTACTAAATTGGTGATCCCTTCATGCCTCAGAACATGTCCTACCAACCGATCCCTTCTTCTAGTCAAGATGTGCCACAAACTCCTCTTCTCCCCAATTCTATTCAATACTTCCACATTAGTTATGTGATCTATCCATCTAATCTTCAGCATTCTTCTGTAGCACCACATTTCGAAAGCTTCCATTCTCTTCTTGTCCAAACTATTTATCCTCCATGTTTCACATCCATACATGGCTACACTCCATACAAGTACTTTCAGAAACAACTTCCTGACACTTAAATCTACACTCGATGTTAGCAAATTTCTCTTCTTCAGAAACGCTTTCCTTGCTATTGCCAGTCTACATTTTATATCCTCTCCACTTCTACCGTCATCAGTTGTCTTGCTCCCAAAATAGCAAAACTCCCTTACTACTTTAAGTGTCTCATTTCCAAATCTAATTCCCTCAGCGTCGCCCTACTAAATTCGACGCAATTCCATTATCCTCGTTTTGCTTTTGTTGATGTTCTTCTTACATCCTCCTTTCCAGATACTGTCCATTCCGTTCTACTGCTCTTCCAAGTTCTTTGCTGTCTCTGACAGAATTACAGTGTCATCGGTGAACCTCAAAGTTTTTATTTCTTCTCCATGGATTTTAATACCTACTCCGAATTTCTCTTTTGTTTCCTTTACTGCTTGATCAATATACAGATTGAAAAACATCGGGAATAGGCTACAACCCTGTCTCACTCCCTTCCCAACCACTGCTTCCCTTTCATGTCCCTCGACTCTTACAACTGCCTTCTGGTGTCTGCATAAATTGTAAATACCCCTGCGCTCCCTGTATTTTACCCCTGCCACCTTCAGAATTTGAAAGAGAGTATTCCAATCAACATTGTCAAAAGCTTCCACTATGTTTACAAATACTAGAAACGTAGGTTTGCATTTCCTTAATCTCTCTTCTAAGATATGTTGTAGGGTCAGTATTGCCTCACGTGTTCCAATATTTCAACGGAATCCAAACTGATCTTCCCGGAGGGCAGCTTCTACCAGTTTTTCCATTCGTCTGTAAAGAATTCGCGTTAGTATTTTGCAGCTGTGACTTACTAAACTGATAGTTCGGTAATTTTCACATCTGTCAACACCTGTTTTCTTTGGGATTGGGATTATTATATTCTTCTTGATCTCTGGGGGTATTTCGCCTGTCTCTTACATCTTGCTCACCAGATGGTGGAGTTTAGTCAGGACTGGCTCTCCCAAGGCTAATGGAATTTTGTCTACTCCCGAGGCCATGTTTCCACTTAGATCTTTCAGTGCTCTGTCAAACTCTTCACGCAGTATCGTATCTCCTATTTCATCTTCTTCTACATCCTCTTCCATTTCCTTAATATTGCCCTTACATATAAGTGACATTTTCTGTGTCACCTCTTAGTGACCAGCATTGAAATTTTGCTAGTGTCTAATGTTGTCCCCAGGTGGATAGACGTGCCAAAGCTATGACGTTTTGTTTTACGTGTGGCTTCAGGATAGCTAGGTCTGATGTTGTTCCCAAATGGGTAGACGTGGCAAAAGTTACAACGTTTTGTTTTACTTTTGATTTGAGCGTAGCTGCTCAAAATTCTGTCTATCGCTTTTTAGCTGTGCAATGCTAGATGGCGCTGCCATAGGTCAAACGGATATCAACTGTGTTTTTTTTAATAGGGACCCCCATTTTTATTACATATTCTTGTAGTACGTAAAGAAATAAATATGAATGTTTCGGTTGCAGCACTTTTTTCGCTTTGTGATAGATGGCACTGTAATACTCACAAACATATGGCTCACAATTTTAGACGAACAGTTGGTAACAGGTTGGTTATTTAAATTAAAATACAGAACGTAGGTACGATTGAACATTTTATTTCGGTTGTTCCAATGTGATATATGTACCTTTGTGAACTTATCATCTCTGAGAACGCATTCTGTTACAGCGTGATTACCTGTAAATACCACATTAATGCAATAAATACGCAAAATGATGTCCGTCATTCACTGACGCATGCTGTCAGGCGTTGTCGGTGGATCACGATGGCAAATATCCTTCAGCTTTCCCCATAGAAAGAAGTCCGTGGACGTCAGATCCGGTGAACGTGCGGGCCATGGTATGGTGCTTCGACGACCAAATATGCTATTCAATACCGTTTCAACCGCACGCGAGTTATGTGCTGGATATCCATCATGTTGGAAGTACATCGCCATTCTGTCGTGCAATGAAACATCTTGTAGTAACATCGGTAGAACATTACGTAGGGAATCAGCATACATTGCATCATTTAGACTGCCATCGAAAAAATGGGGGCCAATTATCCATCCTCCCATAATGCCGCACCATACATTAACCCTCCAAGGTCGCTGATGTTTCACTTGTCGCAGCCATCGTGGATTTTCCGTTGCCCGATAGTGCATATTATGCCGGTTTACGTTACCGCTGTTGGTGAGTGTCGCTTCGTCGCTAAATAGAACGCGTGCAAAAAATCTGTCATCATCCCGTAATTTCTCTTGTGCCCAGTGGCAGAACTGTACACGACGTTCAAAGTCGTCGCCACGCAATTTCTGGTGCACAGAAATATGGTACGGATGCAATCGATGTTGATGTAGCATTCTCAACACCGACATTTTTGAGATTCCCGATTCTCGCGCAATTTGTCTGCTACGGATGTGCTGATTAGCCGCGACAGCGGCTAAAACACCTACTCGGGCATCATCATTTGTTGCAGATCGTGGATGACGTGTCACATGTGGCTGAACACTTCCTGTTTCCTTAAATAACGTAACTATCCGGCGAACGGTCGGGGCAGTGGAATGATGTCGTCCAGGATACCGAGAGTATACATAGCACACGCCCGTTGGGCATTGTGATCACAGTAGACATACATCAACACGATGTCGACCTTTTCCGCATTTGGTAAAAGGTCAATTTTAACACGGGTAATGTATCACGAAGTAAATACCGTCCGCACTGGCGGAATGTTGCGAGATACCACGTACTTATACGTTTGCGACTATTACAGCGCCATCTATCACAAAGCGGAAAAAGTGGTCCATCTAAAACATACATATTTCTTTACGTACTATACGAATATGTAACAAAAAATAGGGGTTCCTATTTTAAAAAACGCAATTGATATCCGTTTGACCTATGGCAGCGCCATCTGGTTTCCCCCTTCAAGCTAGACGAGTTTCATTCTTTGTAGTTTTTTCGTTTGATGCTTATTTCGTGAGGTATTTGGCCCGGTCACTATCAATGGACCACCCTGTGTAATTTTTTAGTACTGAGACAATACAAGTCGTAGCTTTTCCTTTTTCTCTTCATCAGTTTGCTATTCAGTTTTGTGTTAGGGTAATCAGAAACTACAAACATGTGAAGTAGAAATGTGATATTTCTACGTGTTTTGCATATTAGGTGATTCAGCTGCCCATAATGATGTCATTTTACGCAGCCCGCAATGTTATACCTGGCCTTCACAAAACCACGCGCGAGGTTTTCGTATTCTCTCGTTTGCTACGCGTGAACTGTGACTCCTACAGAAAAAATGGGCAGTTAAATTTTGTCCTACGGAAAAAAGGGCATTTAAATTTTGTACTGGGATCCGTTTTCACTAGAGGCCACAGTTTTCGAACTATTCAAGAAAACTGTACAAAAGTGACGTTCAAACGCATCCCCAGTTCCACGCTCAGCCCCCACTGGTCAGGATTTCTAGTATATTGTTCATGGCACTCCCTCCTATCGTTGCACAAAACTTTGTGACTACACGAAATATTTCACACATTCCACCAGTTTTGGTCTTCATTGACTAACCGTACTAAGCCACCGCATTATTCGAGCACTTACAAATTGTCAAATTGATATTTGTGTAAATTTGACCTAACAAGCTTCTGAATTCTAACAGCATACAATAAACTATTACATCGTTGTATTCGTGAGGCCTTCTGATTACGAAACTCCTGTGCTTGTAAGGGTTAAGTTTGGATCGAATTTTCGACGTAATTAGTTCTGGCGTGACGTTTACAAAAGTCGTTTTCCTTTCATTACCCTTACGGGCACTTTTGCTGTTAATGACACAGCCGAATATGCTGGTGATGTAATACTTTAATCAATAGAGACCAAAAAAAGTGGAGTATCGGGAATGCTGCGTGTAGTCGGGAAATTCTGTACAGTGGTAGGAAGGAGTGCGACATGCTAGAAACCTGATACGTTTGTCTAGAATAACTCGGAAACTATGGCCTCCAGCAAATGCATCCCAGTAAAAAATTAAGATACATTAAATTTGCTACAAATAGGTCCTGTTTATTCCGGTAGGTCTAAAAGTGTGGCATAGCGAGCGATGAAAATCTTAAGCGTTGATTTTGAACGCCAAAATAATATTGCGGTTGGAGTAAAACGACATTGTGGGGGCAGCTTATCACCCTGTCGCTTACCTTGCGTATTTCATTGTGTACTGATTTTGTTTAATGATGTCGGTAAACAACAGCTTTTAAACAACACCTCTAAGCTGCTTACAACCTATTTATTGCAAACAAGATAACTCCAGCATCGGTCTTACAAATCGAAAACAAGTTTTTTTGTTATTGCATATAGATTTTAATCACAAATTGATCATCTTCAGTGCGAGACTAAGTTCAGTGGACTCATACAACCATGGAGCTTGGCAGCTGCGTAGGTTTTTGCAAGCAACTGGTTGAATTTGAATCTTACCTGCTAGCTGGCATGTTCTTCACTATGGATACCTGTGTTTGAAGTTATCTTTCGTACATGATCGTATGAGTAAACTGGACTTAGTCTTGCACTGTAATATCGCTCTGTGATTGAAATCGATATACAATAACAATAAAAAAATGAAACTTCCTGGCAGATTAAAACTGTGTGCCCGACCGAGACTCGAACTCGGGACCTTTGCCTTTCGCGGGCAAGTGCTGTACCATCTGAGCTACCGAAGCACGACTCACGCCCGCTTCTCACAGCTTTACTTCTGACAGTATCTCAATAAAAATATGGTTTCAAGATCATACGACCAATGCTAGAGTTTTCCTTCTATACAATACCTGTTGTGTGGTCGTGGTGCATAAATTCCTAATGGAATCCAATCTTTAAATTTGCTTGGTAGATTACCGTTGTCTGATTAGTATTAGTTAAAGACACCTGATGGTGGTTTAGTTTCGAACACTGGTGGAATAATGAATAATTTGTGCTCCATAAAAGGTGTCCACAACATTTCTCAAGTAGGCCTACATGGAAGCCGTGGAAAGCCGTGTACCAGAAATGTACAATGATGTTATGTGAAGCAAGGTAAGGTTCAAATGGTTCAAACGGCTCGGAGCACTATGGGACTTAACATCTGAGGTCATCAGTTCCCTAGAACTTACAACTACTTAAACCTAACTAACCTAAAGACATCACACACATCCATGCCCGAGGCAGGATTCGAACCTGCGACCGTAGCAGTCGCGCGGTTCCGGGCTGAAGCGCCTAGAACCGCTCGGCCACCACGGCCGGCTGCAAGTTAAGGGGTAGGACGTCAAACGGGCCGATTTGCAGCAGGGGAGGCATCACAGGGCATTTTAATTTACAGTGTCTATACTTTTACAAATAAATTCATAAAACTTTGCCAGCATCACCAGGAAGGATTCATGATTCACGCTCATTACAGTGGAAGTTCGAAAACATCACAAAATAATTTTTTTTTACGTGTGAATTTTCATCATTTTTTCACTTACTAATGGCTGCATTTGTGGCTATAGGTACACTTTTCTTCATAAGTAGGAGCGATTCTTCGATGAATTTTGCACAGCATACATACCATACTTACAGGTGTATGAAACTCTAGAATTTATTTAATTTATGAAACAATGAATGATCTGTTGTATTTTAAACTTCATGTTTAGAAAAAAAACAAATTTTGTAGTTAATTACCTCAATTTTTAGCACAGTTTTTAATAGATTTGGAAAATTCTAGAGTTTCATACACCTTTAAGCATGGTTTGTACGCTGCGCAAAATTCATCGAACCATCTCTCTTACTTATGAAAAAAAGTGTACCTATAGCAACAAATGCTGCCATTAATAAGTGAAAAAAATGATGAAATTTCACATGTAAAAAAAATTACTTCGTTATGTTTTCGAACTTCCACTGCTATGAGTGTGAATTCTGAATCCTTCCTGGTTATGCTGACAAAGTTTTATGAATTTACTTGTAAAAGTATAGACAGTGGAAATTAAAATGTCCTGTGGTGCCCCTCCTGCTCCAAGTCGGCCCGTTTGACGTCCTACCCCTCTTATGAGAAGAAACTGTTCAGGACAAGCCCATGGTGTAGAATGGTAAAATGGTTCAAATGGCTCTGAGCACTATGAGACTTAACATCTGAGGTCATCAGTCCCCTAGAACTTAGAACTACTTAAAGCTAACTAACCTAAAGACATCACACACACCCATGGTCGACGCAGGATTCGAACCTGCGACCGTAACGGTCGTGCGGTTCCAGACTGAAGCGGCCACAACGGCCGGCTGTAGAACAGTACACTGACACTAATCACAACCTTATTTTTTAAAGAAAAGATCCACTAGCCTCTGGCTGTGAAACTACTTATTCATTACTTCAGTTATGCAATTTCGGCCCTGTGACCATTGTCACATGGAGCGAACACCGCCTTCGCAGTTCAGAAGTACTTTACTTGATAATAACCAGAAGGTAAAACTGTAATTAGTTGATTTTATGACTAAAACGGTAATTCGATTCAGATTTAACAGCCACCATGTCCTTTAATAAATTTTACATAGCTGTGAAATTCAGCCACGAAAGGTTAATCACATCCCAGTTGGCATCTACATCTACGTCACTCCTTTGTATATTGCATTTAAGTGCTTGGTAGATTATCATTGTCTGGTTAGTAGCCGGCCGAAGTGGCTGTGCGGTTAAAGGCGCTGCAGTCTGGAACCGCAAGACCGCTACGGTCGCAGGTTCGAATCCTGCCTCGGGCATGGATGTTTGTGATGTCCTTAGGACAGTTAGGTTTAACTAGTTCTAAGTTCTAGGGGACTGATGACCTCAGCAGTTGAGTCCCATAGTGCTCAGAGCCATTTGAACCATTTGAATCTGGTTAGTATCAGTTAGACGCACCTAATGGTGGGCTAGTTTCGAACACTGGTCGATTAATGAATAATTTGTGCTCCGTAAAAGGTGTCCACAATGTTTGCCAAGTAGGCCTACATGGAAGCTATGAAAAGCCGTCTACCATAATTGTGTAATGAAGTTACGTGAAGCAAATAAAGAGACGAAACGTAACTATCTAGGAGTCCTAGTACTTTTTACACTTCGTAAATACACAGAGACACACGTAAACACACCGTAAGATTTCCGATTTGCGGCCTCCTTTGCGCAATTCCTCGGCGTCTTTTCACGCGGCGCGCCTCCTTGCGCAACGACGGCGACGCCTATTGGCCAGTAGCTGTCCCCTTCCCCCCCCCCCCCCCTCCCCCCATTCCCCATCCCACCTTTCCCCGGCCTGGCCAGCGGCGCGACGCGCCCAATTACCCGTACAGGTGAAAGGCGCGAGGATGCGGCGAGGTCGCCGCAACTTTCCTCGTAAACAAGGCGAGCGACCGGGTCGCGCATGCGCACAGCCGCTAGTGCGCTACTGGCCGCTCCGCCGCCGCCGCCGCCACCGCTCCGGGGCAGGACTTTCGCCCGACAGACCTCGCGCGGCAGTTTGCGACGAGCGTGTGCGCTTGTTGCTTCGCCTGTTTGAACGCAGAAGCGCCACTTCGGAAATTTCTCCTCTTCAGAAATTTAGTTTGCTAAGTACTGCGCCTAGGTGAAACACATTTGCCTAGTGCACTCTCCCCAGCTCTCGCTACTTTCCCCTGCTTCCGAAGAGGAAAGTAGAAAAAATAAGACAGCTACACAGTGGCGAGTCCTACATATCGATCACTTCTGAGCGATACAGAGAGGTAAATACGGCGTCAGACTGTTCACCTGAGAAATGAAACGTCCGTTATTTTAAAACTATGAGTTTTACCGCTACAAATTATATATGCTGCTTAGCGTCCGCAGTTCGTGGTCTTCCCGTAGCGTTCTCGCTTCCCGCGCACGGGGTCCCGGGTTCGATTCCTGGCAGGGTCAGGGATTTTCTCTGCTTCGAGATGACTGGGTGTTGTGTGTCTTTCATCATCATTGACTCGCAAGTCACCGAAGTGGCGTGAGCTAAAGAGGAATGCAATTTCGGCGGCCGAACACCACTTATGGGGTCTCCCGGCCGACAATGCGGTATGATCATTTCATTTCATGCTGCTTAGCAGTAGCACACAATATTGTCGCTGGAGTACTGATTGTGCCTCGTGTTTTACTGTTCGTGTCAACACATATCAATTAAACAAATATGGCATTAAAATAATTTGGGCCGCTCTGTTCAAGAGGACGTAAAATTCCGCTTTAAAAGTGTTTTGTTTGGAAAACAAACAAAAAAGGGAAAGAAACCGACACATTCTATCGACACTGGGCGACTGAAGTATGACGTAATGATCAGCCTCTGTTTGGGATGACTCTAGCTACATAGTGCACAACGAAATTGCAAACACCTGCCGGAAAATCAAAGAGAATGCGCCTGACGAATGTTAGGACGGATACGTAAACACACATCCACGCACGCGCGCGCGCGCGCGCGCGCACATACACACACATGCACCCACACGTATTCTTCTGTATGGTCAAGCTGTCGGAATGGAATCTGTCATCATCGCTATTCATAAATTTTAAATATAAATGAAACAAAATGGAAATAAATCCTAGCTGCGGAGTTTCTATTTCGAAACCAAATAATTTGTGTGCTGCCCCCTGATAGATTTCTGCTTCGAAAATAACGGAGAAGATCATGTAAAATTAAGAACCCTCATCTCCGCATCCATCCAAAAATACAAGGCGAACCATAACTTCGTCGATGTTTCAGAGGTTGTTCAAGGGCATTTTCTGAGTGTTTTATTGTACGAGACCCGTCGCTTCTAGTGGCTCGTTGCAGAGTAACAATATAATTACGAATACATTCGGTTTGTTCCCCCCCAGTTACCATTGTTATTGTGAGACGTGCAGAGTACAGAACACAACACAATGCAACTGTCTTCAGATATGCAAAACTGTTGTTATGTGGCTGGCGTCACTGCGTTAACGTCTTAAAATAGAGCCGCCGTTTACTTCTTCCACTGCATTCAGCGTACGCATACGCGAGATGCATGGCAACTGTGCATACTATTGTGTATGCCTGTTGTGCAGATGTTTACAGTGCAATACAGTCATCAGGATAAATGGGGGTAAGAAATACAACGAAACGTAAGAGTGCAGTAACGTGCCCCCGAGAGACCAACGATCCCTGATACCATAATACTAAAAAAAAAATCTCTGTATGTTATCGAAAGCTACCTGTAGACAAAATTTTTGGAAACGACGAGATATTGTCATTTGTAATCATCTTATAATGCTCGGGAAATAAATCACATAGTTACTTCCAAATTTCTGCAAAACTGCTGTACACGTCAGATTGTAAAATGACTTACCAACGTTTTGGTCACTACTACAAGTGGGCTTCATTAGGAGACATAATTGTTAAGTCTCGAAGTGGTAAAACAGGCATCTCAGTAACTTTATAACACGCTTATAAAAGTAAATACTGCTCTTAGTAAGAAATAGAATTTTAATAGCGGTACATGAATTCCAAAGACACTTTATGTTATACATAGGAATTCATTCAAATCGACTATAGATCTGATACTTTGGCTTCTTTAACTTACCGTCACTGTCAGCGTAATCGAGAAGGGTTTACACGCACTGCATTTTCTGTTAATGGCACTAGTTACTTAATCTTTTTTGGAAAATGACCCTTCGTAGCCCTTTCCAGAGCACCATCGTCTTAGAGTGGATATTAGCCATTGTTCATCTCCAAAAACCCGCGTGGAATACAAATACCAATTAGTTGATGTGCTCTCGCCATTGACAACATAAGCAGGAAAGAATCTCAATATAGCGACATTGAGGTCAGAGGTTTTTGGTACCCTCTATGTAGAACGATGATTACCCCGTAACCACGTTGACGCCAGGAACCACAGAGGGGCCCTGCAGATGATGTAATGTAACACCGAAATCTGTTGCAAATTAAACCTACAACTACAGCTGAAAGCGTCATTCGTACTATACAAAGATATAGTAAGAGTTTTCATGTCATGATTTGCAAGGTTAGGTTGTTATTGAAGATATAGCTCATTTTCTGCGGTAGGTTCAGTTACTACAGCGTCAACTAAGTAGGAACTGACATTATCCAATGCTACAGTGGTTACTTGTCTCACACGAGGATAATGTGCAACAAGGTACAGAAGCTGGTCATTATCGATTTTCGGAGAGTGTAGGTGATTATTGGTGAAATGTCTCAAACTTCGCGCATTTCTGAGTTTAGGTACTGAAAAAGTTATATCAGCAATAATCGGTAAACAGAACAAGAAACTGGCAATTGATATTGAGAGGTCTATTGCAAAGACACTCATTCTGAATTTATATTTAGCTACTCTGAATTTTTATTTAGCTGGAATGACAATGCAGGAAACTAATTTGCTTCATCGCACTGAATATGTCCTGGTTGCGTAGCTATAAAATCTTAAATAAAAATAAGTTACGTTCCTTGTAACAACTGTTCATGTACATCATTTTTTGTAGCACTGCCAGTTTAGAAATACAACATTTCGTTTCGGAGTGCACTGTTCACATTTTCCCTGCCTTTCGTAACATCGCGATGTGGCTCATGATGTCCAGGATGAGAATAAATTCTAACAAAGCAAAGACAGCGCCAGCGCAAAGACTTGTGTGTGCGCCATATGAAACTGTCTTTGCATTGGGAGCATTTATTTACAATCTGCATCGTGTCGAGAACAGGCGTTAATGATACGTACATCTGCAGTCGATACTGAAATTTGATTTTCAGAATTGGTAATATAGCAAAAATGAGTAACTAAACCCAGCTGTTACAAGCAAAGTAAATTATCATGTTAAATCATGTAAATATTCATAGCTATTTCTACTAATTCTAGTCGTTGTGACACAAAAGGTAGCTGGGACTGTTTGAAGATGCTTTTAGATGAGAGAAAGGTGGCATTGTTCCACCAGGAGAAACAGTGATCGTGTTTATAATTTTATAAAGCATGTATAGTGTACATCACGTATTTTGATTTCAATGACCGGCTTTTGCCGTAGTAGACCACGTAAGATGTAAATTAAGGAGATGATGATAGCTATCGGCATAATCAGCTAATGTATATCGTCAGTTTTGGCGAGTTTTCAAGACACAGACACCAGTTGATTTTCTGAAGATGACCTTCTTCAACCGAAACCATTCATAGCATTAAAAATGCGTGATCTATATTGTGCTTTGTTTATAAAAATGATTTGTGTTAGATTAAATAGCTATGAAGTGATAAATTGTTGTTGTAGTTCTATATGAGTTTAGGGTGAGTTTGGCTGCGATAGAACTTACTGCAAAATGGAGCAGTTTCTACAACAGTAAAATTAAAGGTGCAATAGTAGCTGTGAAAATGAGCACTGTGAAATTTTGTTGCATAGTAAAGAGGAGGAAGGATAGTGAAAAATAATAATAGGTAGTCATATTTAGGCTAATACATTTATTGCCACCGTTTTCTTGCAAAAATCGTTATATATACAAAATATCGTACAAAAAACGCATATAAAATGTAGACATTGTACTACACACACACGCATACATTACAACGCTGTAGGACTTACACGTAAAATAAAATAATACAAAACGACGCAGCAGTACGAAATAAAATAAGATGAAGAGGACCATGAGAAATCACCGTATAGTGCCGTTCTACCCGTAAGTTGGCAGGAAAACATGAACGTTCCGAATCGTCCTAGAACAGTGTCCGTGCTGGGAGCGGGTCGACACAGGATGGAAGCAGCGAGCCGCTGCGGCACTGCGAGGGGCTCGCTGGCGCGGGGGCGAACCCGGGGGCGGGGGCGGTTAGTAGTGGCCGGAGGGGCCGCCGCTCGTGTGGCCGGGGGGCCCGTAGCTGCTGGACGGCTTGCCGCCTCCGATGCCGCCTCCGATGCCACCGCCGATGCCGCCGATGCCGCCGATGCCGCCGCCGCCGATTCCGCCTCCGATGCCGGTGACTCCACCTCCAGTGGCGCCGATGTCGGACACTCCGCCTCCGATGCCTCCGATGCCTCCTCCGATGCCGCCGATTCCGCCTCCGACTCCGCCGCCGATTCCGCCGCCGATGCCTCCACCGATGCCAGCACCTCCACCGATGCCGCCGCCGATGCCGCCGCCGATGCCTCCGCCTTCCTTCTGGGTCTTGTAGCGGATGAAGTATACCTCGGGCTTGGACGGCTGGGTGGGTGCGGGCGTCGGGATGGTGATTTCGGGAGCTTCCTCGGGCTTCTTGACCAGCACATAGATGAGGGTCTTCTGCTCGTCCTGGCCGGGCAGGGCGGGGATGACTGGGGCGGTGGGGGTGGGAGGGGTGGGGGCCTTGATGAAGATGATCTTGTAGTGCTTCTGTGGGGGCGCGGCGGGCAGGATGGGCCTCTGGGGACGCACCTCTTCGGGCTCTGGGGGTGGAACGTGCACGTAGATGTGCTTCTGGATGAGGGCACCGCCTCCGGCGCCGCCGCCGAAGCCGCCTCCGGCGCCACCGCCGAAGCCGCCGCCGGCTCCGCCACCGAAGCCGCCGCCGACGCCGCCTCCGAAGCCGCCGCCGCCGCCGCCTCCGATGGCGCCGCCGCCGAAGCCGCCTCCCAGGCCGCCGTCACCGAATCCGCCGCCTCCGATGCCGCCGCCTCCGATGCCACCGCCTCCGATGCCACCGCCTCCGATTCCACCGATGGAGCCGCCGCCTATCGCTCCGCCACCGAAGCCGCCGCCGCCGAAGCCGCCTCCGTGGCCACCGCCGAAGCCGCCGCCGCCTCCGGGAGCTCCGTACGACGACGAGGGCGAACTCGGGTAGGTGTAGCCGGCCTCCGGCCTAGCGTGCGCCAGCACGCCCAGCGAGGCGACGAGCTGGCGAAACACAAGGGCCGCATTAGGACGCTGTATTACGGGGCATTCGCTGTGCTCTCTACATGTACCACGCCCTGGACCACGCCTAATAGACGGAAAGCTGCCTCTTGTATGGAAAGAGCTGTTAGGCGATGCCACATTGAGACTATCAGATTAAGCAGGAGATCTTAGTACATATACAGAGGAACTCGCCCAGTATGCAAACGGAATAGCTCAGACAATCGCTATCGTTTGTGAAATCTGCCCTCCTCTATGCACTGTACAGTAGCTGGCTCCGTATGTAAGTACGAAAAAGTTGCAGATACGCTCATCTTAGTACAGAGTTCAGTTGTGTCTGCCTAGAATAGCATAGTACTTTCTGCAAAATCTGAGAAAGCCTTTATGAAACATTGAGGAAGAACCCGACTGAATTAGAGCATAGAGTTAGCGGTAATCTTAGACAGCATTTAGAATGATTCTTTTACTCTGCTGTGATATATGGCTATGTCATTACTCCGCAATATCTCTTCTTCCAGGAATGCTATTCCAACAGAGTAAAGTTTGCAAAGCATGAGGGAGCTACTGGCACATTTGAGCTGCATGGATGGTCGTGAATCGTGACTGTGTGGCTCCCTGCGAAAGTGTTCTGGGTTCGAATCACTGGCCAGAAGGCAGTTTTAATCTTTTAGCAAGATTCTAGATCATCTCGCTACAGATCGGTATGAGCGAACACTTGGTCAGTCGAAACCATTAGAAAAGAGTATTGCTGCAGTGTCTCCTTGTGAAGACCAGTGGCAGAAAGAATTCGCAAACACGCCACTTGGATTGTAGCTGCCTAGCATCAACCGTGAAGTTAGATGCGAGACGTAAGAAAGGAGTAGTTGTTCTGGCAAATCCTACTGGATAATTTTAGAGAACCACTATTCAAGGCAGACTGCACACCATCTCTACTGTTTCCACCGCAAAAGTCCCGTAATTCTATTGGGAGTGAACCAAGATAGATCAGGTCGCACAAGGAGGTACGTATTTTTAACACAGTACTTCCTTGCTGCAAACCTCCACCCTGCGAGAACGGTGGGCGTTCGAATAGCAGTGAATGAAGTAATACAAACTGTTCATGGTGCACAATAGTTTGATGCAGGCATGGGTGTTAGCACTAAAGGCAGCTAACATTCCATCAAGCGAGAGGTGGGAGTGGCAGCCACGTTTGGTTCGTAAACGCCCTATCCGTGCGCTAACTGTCAAATCTCGTTCAGCGGTTTGGGAGAAGACTTGAATTTATAGTCTTGCCACTTTCCCTCTGAGGTTGCCAATGGCGTTATGCCAATAATGGTGGGCAGTTCGGAAACATCGGGAAGTACTATGTAAGAGATAGCTCAGAAAGATGCCTGAGATTCTTGCGGAAATAACATTCTCGTTACCAAAGAATATCACTGTTGATGGCTTAGTTAAATCTTCTGCCACATGTAACATTTACTGAAGTCGCGATGGTACTCTGTATCAGACGTAATAACTTCTCAAGAGCAAACCACTTGCTTTGCGAATGTGAAAGACACTGCTTAGAATACTTGAAATGAGCCAAACAATGATTCCATTGAGACATTTTTAATTAATAGGAATCAAAGTGTCTATCAAATGCAGTGGTCTTCATGAGGTTTTCTGAAATGTGAACCGAAACTTTTCAGCCGCATTTGGATACGTAGGCAATGGGCGCATTCCATATAACTGCTTTTTATGCACTCTTTTTTTTTGTAAATATAGCTATAGAATTGGACGCGATAGTGAATGACATTCTGAAATATGTTAGACAGTTTACTGTTATGAAGCAAGAAAAATCCTTAGTAAGCATGCTTAGATTTCATTGGCAGGGAGTAAATCACGATAGAGGTACGAGAAGATACATGTAGCATACACGATATCGGTCAGTACCGAGAGTAAGGAAATTACGCTAAGCTGAATTTGCAGTATCAATTTCGAAGAAAGAACAGATGCTGTGAGTCTTGTCCCCTTCTGACTAGTTAGTTCTCTCCCACCCCAAAGACATACCTGTCCTCAAAGTAGCAATGGACAAGTTTTGGTGAGCTACTAATATTCGAACAGTTAAGTATGTTCCACTTTTGTAGAACTGGGCCATAGCAAGAAATTAGTCAAGAACATCACCACAGAATACGTGGAAGATGAACGCCTGGTAAATAAACTGCCATTTTTGCGAAATAAGAGCTGAACAAAACGTGAGAAGCAATTTGAAATATTGATCTGGAGTTCGGCTAGTAATAGCCTGTTTCGTTACTGCTATTCGAAAGCGAGATTTGCAGGCAAATCATTTGTCCAGATGCATTTTCGCGGATTGCTAACCATCGCATATGTCCCGTGAAATATTGGGAAATATGTGGAAGAACACTGACGACTGTCCACCCATGCTCTATCCGCGAATGATGTGTAGAGAAAACGACTGTGCTCAGTGGGACCCTGTAGCGTCCGCCAGGCACTAGGATAGTGCCTTGTGGAGCTCAGAGGTGAGCAGTGAGCCGTGGCCACTTACCACTAAGAGTTTCATCGCTGCGACTGCTGTGTGTTTGCAGGGAGGCTGCAGATGCGACTGATGCTGACGGACCGGCGCGGCGCGCTTTTATAGCGGCAGATCCTCCCCCCCTCCACCAGCGCCACCCCTGCGCGGTCAGAGATGCGCCGCCGCCCCCCGCCTTCGACGCGCCTCTTACCCAAGCGGCGCTTCACACGCGCGGCCCGGGGAAAAGTGAAGTCTCCGGGAGAACCGGTAGGCCGACGCCAAGCCCGCTTTCGTCGGCCCCCGGTCCGCAGGCTAAGTCCGGCTGACGCGCTCGGGAGCCGGCGGCTGCTCTGCCGGGTTGCCCCGGGGCACACTTCTGGGACCAATACTGCTCGTAGCCCTTACGTATCTGCAGAAAAATCGCACTACATTCCATTATTTCCGATAATATTACCTCAAAATCTAGCCTGTACTTCGGCAACCGACGAACAGTGTGTGGCTGAGGGTGTGAAGTACACCAGCATCAGCTTTCAACGTTGCATGTTTCTTTTTAAAAGAATGCTTTATGTACTGGTTAAAAACAGTCTTGGTTGCAATTTCAGTTTTTTATTTTTCAACGACGCGTTTCGCCTTATTTAGGCATCTTCAGGTTATCTTTTCTAGATGGACGCGAGAGGCACCAACATCTGCATAACGCGTTCCCGTTCACAGGAGCGAGTAACAGAGTAAGATGGGGAATCAGGTATTAAGCATAATGGTTACTTTATGTTAACGTACATCCATACAAAGTCAAATACATGTATTTGTACCATAGCAGCCATTACGGTAGGTTGAGGTAAACCGATTTGTTGCCACCAAGGAATTCCCCAAGGTACAGTTCTGGGGCCAATATTACTCATCATCCGTGTGTATCACGAAAAGTCAGGTCACATGCTGCAATTTAGATAAGTACGTCTGCTTTTACGCTAGCATTTCTAGAACAAATTTACGTGTATGGCAGAGGCTGTTAAGTACACCATTACAAATTTTCCCTTTGCAGGTTACATTCCTCTGAAAAATTAGTTTATTAATTTATATTCTGGAGGTATCATCGCTTTCAGCTAGAAATGCCCCATGCCACAGTTCTAGGGCCGTTATTATTCGTGCGCCTATCGCATAAGGGATAAAAAAACTAAAAAAACACTGTTAAATTTTTTGGGATACGATTAGTCTAAAAATAAGGAATAAAGCAGATTAGGGAAAAATTTGAAGTGCCTTTGAATGACACTCGAAATCATGTACAGCAGCTGAGGTACTCATACGTTACTGACGTAAAGAGAGCAGTGAGTGAAATTCCACCAGATGATTATCGTCTCGTACTCTTTAAGACTCTAAGATTCTAATTTAAACATCAGATTTTAAATTCTCAGTCAGCACCTCATTAGCTATACAGGATCTAGGCTATCATTCAATGCTAGTCAGATAACTCTGTAATCTATTTTATTTCGTACTTTTAGACAAATCATTTCACAAAACATCGACCTTTTTTTCCATTTTATTTATTTTCAAGTTATTTTGAGAAATCATTAAGTACAATGTATTTAAACATTGATCTCTATTTTATTATTATTAACGGTGTATAGACGAAGACAATGCACTGAAATTTCAACTAAGAAAGCAACCAAACCTTTTTTCTTGCAAAAGAGTCTCATGTCACTCATTTTGATGCCCCCATCAGTCTGTCTTGCAGCTTGCGTTTTGCACTGATATTCCGTACAATGATTTCTCTACAAATCAATCCTTGTTCTTAATTATATTGATTACATTTTTCGATTTTTATGCAAATTTAGTACCTCATTTTTCTCTTCTTTTTTTTATGAAAACTCGGACAAAAATCCATTGTGCAATGTAATTTCTACGTGGAACTACTCCGACAACTCTGTGTCGCAGACTCTGTTGCAGATGCTGCTTAATGGATCAGTACAAATTATCCCTTGGTGTATTCCATTCACAGTAGGTGGAAGAAGAACGAATAGCTGTTGGCGTACATCTTTCTAGGCCTGAATACCTCTAAGATGAAGCGAAACGATCACGTGGGCTCAGTTGTAAGTAAAGCGGATGGAAGGTGACAACTTGTTGGTAGTATACTAGGAAACTTTGTAATTTGTGTAGAAACGAGACTTTATACGATACCTTTGTACAGCCCGTAGTTTAACTCTGTTATCAGGTCCGTGTAACATAGGACTTCGAGAATATACAAAGAAGGGTTACGCAAATGTTCAGTGGCCTGTTTGACTGGTGAAGAACTGTAACTAATATGTTGAAGAAATTAATTGGTAGATATTCGTAGGAAGACGCCCTACAAACTGCTTAGAACTCTTACTAGACCGTGTTGTAGTGCAGCCTCCGCGGTATCTGCTCCATGGAGATCGTGCAGATAATAACAATGTCGAACACACCACAGACATGGGGCAAGTCTTTCCGCTGAACGCCACATCAGAGAGACTTACTAGCCCTGAGCACCTAGAAATGACCCGGAGTAACAATAAACGGGCTCTACTGTGCTTAACTTCGGTGATCGGGCGGGGATCGGTGTTTACAAATCTGGAAGGCCGTTGAGGATATCTTTCAGCAAATAAGTCTCTAACTCTCACTGAATTTCGTTGGCATTCTCCGTATATGAGAAGCATATCGACTTCTTATTCGAAGGAATACAGCATTCACATTCTCTTGATTCGACGATACTAGTCTTACTGTTCCTATTAGTGTTGTAATGGTGTTTACATGCCAGTGGCATGTTAGATGGATACGCTGTTTTCGGCGAATATTTACTATTTGCACGATATACGAGAGAGAATTGTCAGAGCATGTGCTTCGATAAGTGTCGAACTGATAAAGAATACCACTCAATCAATGATAAGATGATTGAAGCGCTGCATTGATACCAATGGTCATCACTTCGAACACCTTCTGTAACTGGACGTTCATGCCACCTTTCTGACCTTCGTTGACCCTTCAAAGACCTTACTGTTACACATCATTGGCTTCGTTTGGATAGCCGCTATCAGAAAATAAATACCAAAATATAGCATCCCACTTAAAAAAAAACAAAGTTGACCTTCATATCCCTGACGCGACCCTACCTAGCAACAAAATAACAACGTCATATTATGGCTCCCGTTGTCCCATGCAACATTTGGCCCACAAACTTTTCAGCTACTATCATACTTTCTGAGTTATTCTAGGTGGCAATAGTTAGTGACTGACCTTGTGGTGTGTGGCAGTGCTCAAAGTCAACAGTTTGAGCGCTTGGTATAATAGCCTGATAACGCATGAATCACACCTGGGCTACGAGTTTGCTTAGATTCGGTATAAAAGAGCAGGCGTTTATGGAACCTCTTCTCCTGACGGGAGGATGCTGATTTCCGGGGCTGTTATCCTGATACTATCTGATCAAATCCCATACATGTTATGTCACTGAAGCTCACTTAGAAACTTCTTTCAAATGCCACAGAGAAAAGTATATTGTTCCAGTAGAAAGAAACGAAGTCGGTATTGTAATTCCTCACTGTAAACAACAAAAATTAGTAACGAACGTCAGGGAATTCATCATATTTATGTACTGGTAAATTAATTTTTTCAGAGGTTTTTATTTTAAGAGCCTTATAGCGCGATTCACCCGACACAGACAACAATAGCTCAGATTATCAATTTTAGCGCTCGGGGTACAATTGTCAAATTATTTTTGCGAACTGCGGCCACCGTAACGTAAGGTTGCCATAGTATTAAACGTATAGCTATTTATAGCATACTAGACAATATTTTTAAATGGTTTTCTGTTTGTTATTATACATAAATTTGTATGTGTACGTTGTAAAACGTAAGGTATCTGTTCTGGTCAGGGAGACAACCTGTGCCCCTAATATGGTCAGCCTAAGTAACAGGGTATCTTCTGTAAATAGAAAAATCGCATAAATGTTGGTAGATCTCACTCTCCGAGGGTTCCGCCCAAACTTAATTATGTATTTAAATGAGAATATAATACACTCCTGGAAATTGAAATAAGAACACCGTGAATTCATTGTCCCAGGAAGGGGAAACTTTATTGACACATTCCTGGGGTCAGATACATCACATGATCACACTGACAGAACCACAGGCACATAGACACAGGCAACAGAGCATGCACAATGTCGGCACTAGTACAGTGTATATCCACCTTTCGCAGTAATGCAGGCTGCTATTCTCCCATGGAGACGATCGTAGAGATGCTGGATGTAGTCCTGTGGAACGGCTTGCCATGCCATTTCCACCTGGCGCCTCAGTTGGACCAGCGTTCGTGCTGGACGTGCAGACCGCGTGAGACGACGCTTCATCCAGTCCCAAACATGCTCAATGGGGGACAGATCCGGAGATCTTGCTGGCCAGGGTAGTTGACTTACACCTTCTAGAGCACGTTGGGTGGCACAGGATACATGCGGACGTGCATTGTCCTGTTGGAACAGCAAGTTCCCTTGCCGGTCTAGGAATGGTAGAACGATGGGTTCGATGACGGTTTGGATGTACCGTGCACTATTCAGTGTCCCCTCGACGATCACCAGTGGTGTACGGCCAGTGTAGGAGATCGCTCCCCACACCATGATGCCGGGTGTTGGCCCTGTGTGCCTCGGTCGTATGCAGTCCTCATTGTGGCGCTCACCTGCACGGCGCCAAACACGCATACGACCATCATTGGCACCAAGGCAGAAGCGACTCTCATCGCTGAAGACGACACGTCTCCATTCGTCCCTCCATTCACGCCTGTCGCGACACCACTGGAGGCGGGCTGCACGATGTTGGGGCGTGACCGGAAGACGGCCTAACGGTGTGCGGGACCGTAGCCCAGCTTCATGGAGACGGTTGCGAATGGTCCTCGCCGATACCCCAGGAGCAACAGTGTCCCTAATTTGCTGGGAAGTAGGCGGTGCGGTCCCCTACGGCACTGCGTAGGATCCTACGGTCTTGGTGTGCATCCGTGCGTCGCTGCGGTCCGGTCCCAGGTCGACGGGCACGTGCACCTTCCGCCGACCACTGGCGACAACATCGATGTACTGTGGAGACCTCACGCCCCACGTGTTGAGCAATTCGGCGGTACGTCCACCCGGCCTCCCGCATGCCCACTATACGCCCTCGCTCAAAGTCCGTCAACTGCACATGCGGTTCACGTCCACGCTGTCGCGACATGCTACCAGTGTTAAAGACTGCGATGGAGCTCCGTATGCCACGGCAAACTGGCTGACACTGACGGCGGCGGTGCACAAATGCTGCGCAGCTAGCGCCATTCGACGGCCAACACCGCGGTTCCTGGTGTGTCCGCTGTGCCGTGCGTGTGATCATTGCTTGTACAGCCCTCTCGCAGTGTCCGGAGCAAGTATGGTGGGTCTGACACACCGGTGTCAATGTGTTCTTTTTTCCATTTCCAGGAGTGTAATTCCATGGAGCTTAATCGCCTGGTGTAAGTCTTCCCATAAGTACACAAGTTATTTAACCCAGGAAAGAGGACCTGCAGTTTAGGGAGGATTCTGAACCATGTGTTGTAAGTTATATGGCGTTTACTCACGTCGTTGAGAGGTGAAGTCTAGGTTAAAACGAAGATTGGCAAAACCTTTGATCCAATCGATATTCGATCCCGCGACCTTTCGTTTTTAGGCACTAACTTTACCGTTCTATCGCCTGGCCCAATATGTTCATTCATAGGTTTTGAGTTTGCGAATATCAAAATGTGTGACATAAATGGCTGTGCCTTTTGAATGTATTGACTTAGATGTTGAAATTATTCACACATCCAAGGGATCGCAGACGTTAGCATGTGACACTTTGATCCGTTCCTGAGAAAAATGAATTTTAACAGTAGGATAGACAGACGGACGGATAACGAAGTTATTCTACAAGGGTTCCGTTCTTAACGACCGAGATCCGGAATCCTAAAAATGAATGTGCAAGTTTGTATGTCCTGTCATAACACAGGATCGAGCCGAGCAATTACAACCAAACTCGTACCAGGAGGCAGTTATCACAGTCGTATAAAATGTAAGTAAACCTCTGTAACGCAAGAGATGATTTCAACGAAATTCGGTCATAATTGTATATGACTTACTATATGGAATAAATGTATTCATGGGGTAAGCCACCCTAGCATCTTTAGGGGTGGAGTGAGTTTGTAAAGGAGGAGACATATAAAAATAATCGAAAGCATATTCACGTGAATTTATAGTTTTCACGACTGCTGTTGTGATTGGTGTCAGGCTTGATGCTGTTTAGCCCCTAGGGGTGGTCGGGATGTGTGGTATCTAAAATACAGCTGTGGGTTACTTGAAGCACTTATGACTTTACTATGTGGAAGAAAGTAGTGTGGGACACGGCTAGCATTCGTAGAGATGGGGTGTGAGGCTATTGGAAGGGAATGAGCTCGTACAAACGTAACTCACAAGGGAACCTTCCCATCGCACCCCCCTCACATTTAGTTATAAGTTGGCACAGTGGATAGGCCTTGAAAAACTGAACACAGATCAATCGAGAAAACAGGAAGAAGTTGTGTGGAACTATGAAAGAAAAATAAGCAAAATATACAAACTGAGTAGTACATGCGAAGATAGGCAACATCAAGGAGAATGCGAGTGAAGGAGCGCCGTGGTCCCGTGTTTAGCGTGAGCAGCTGTGGAACGAGAGGTCCTTGATTCAAGTCTTCCTTCGAGCTTAAAATTTTATTTTTTATTTTCAGACAATTATCAAAGTTCAGGTACTCACACATAATCAAATTCGCTCTCCAAAATTCCAGGACATGTTCAGACTTGCTTGGACATATGCCGGATTTGACGATCTACACACGGAAAAATTTGAAAACGTTAAAAACATGTTTTGACAGAGCACAGGGAAAATTGTGCGACTGTGAAACTGTTGGATTCATTTGTTGCAGTTTATGTGACAAACTCTTATGTTTTCATCACTTTTTTGGGAGTAATTCTCACATCCACAAGAAAACCTAAATGGGGCAATGTAGAAGAATCATTTTACCCATTCGCCAAGTGTACAAGTTAGGTGGGTCGACATCATATTCCTGTCATATGACGCACATGCCCTCACCAGTGTCGTATAGAATATATCAGACGTGTTTTCCTGTGGAGGAATCGGTTGACCTATGACCTTGCGATCAAATGTTTTCGGTTCCCATTGGAGAGGCACGTCCTTTCGTCTACTAATCGCACGGTTTTGCGGTGCGGTCGCAAAACACAGACACTAAACTTATTACAGTGAACAGAGACGTCAATGAACGAATGGACAGATCATAACTTTGCGAAAATAAAGAAAAATTCTTCATTGGAGGGGAGACTTGAACCAAGGACCTCTCGTTTCGCAGCTGCACACGCTAACCATGGGACCACGGAGCTCCTAAGTTCAGATCATCCTTGATGTTGCCGCCTATCTTCGCATGGACTACTCAGTTTGTATATTTTGCTTATTTTTTCATAGTTCCACACAACTTCTTCCTGTTTTCTCGATTGATCTGTGTTCAGTTTTTCAAGGCCTATCCACTGTGCCAACTTATATCTAAATCTGAGGGGGGTGCGATGGGGAGGTTCCCTTGTCAGAAACAGGTAGAAAAATATCAACGAAACCAAGTGCACACATTGCTTACCACCTACGAATAAATTCTACAGTGTTAACATACCACTGGTATCACTATTTGTGGGATTGAGGGTAGGTACGTAACTCTGGAACTCCTGAAATAATTTCAACCAAACATTGTAACTGAATTCCTTGGGCTAGGACACCCTTGGAGAAAATACCGTAGTATAATGCATTGGATATACGCTTCAAGATGACTCTAATCTACGAAAGGTATTTTTATTGCTAATAAAGAGAAAGATGCAAGCGTAGAGTTTACGATCAACAGGCATTATCCCAATGTATGTGTTCAATTTTAAACCCCTCCAGCTTACATTAACTGAAAGAACTTGATGGTGAATCTATCGGTTGGAAGACCGTAGTGGCGAGTTTCGTATGATATGACTGGAGCGAACGACGCACTTAGCTAGTGATATGAAGTCTGCCATCTGAAAAATTCACACTTACACATTGCCATCTGCAATAAAAATAGCCACAACAATGAGCAGTGGAAGAGTATTCCTTGCATTCCTTTGCAACTATGCAGCTGAACAACCTTCTTGGGTCTTGACACTACAACAAACAATACTTCATCTTCACCTGCCAGGTGAACTTTTTGTTTGGTAATAGACTCGTATACCATTTTACTTGCTAGGCCGGAGAAGGTGATGTTTATCGTGAAAGTCAGATTCTCTGATAACACAGGAACTGCTACCCTCACTACGATCAGTGCCGCTACAGAAACATTATGCAGTAATTCGTCTAAGTGACAGCTTTAATATCAGTCTCGAGAGCACAGGCGTAACTGCTCGAGACTAATCTCAAGACAACAGATGCAAATTTTCCGTTCCCTGTCCTTCCTAGAGTCCATTAATGTAGCTGCAAGTTTTCTCCGTTCTAATTTACAAGGAAAGAACATTTGGCTTTGTTGACAGTGAGGTAATTAGAGACGGAACACAAACTCGAATTGGGGAACAATGGGAAGTGAGCTGAGCTGTGTTCTTTCCAAAGGAACCATCCCAACATTCACCTCGTGCCATGTCGTTCGGTCTGGCTTACAGTCTTACAATGCTTGTGTCTAATGTTGCTCACAGTGTTGTTATGATCTTCAGTTGGTAAATTGGTATGATGCAGTTCTCCTGATGGATAAATCTCGAGTAATCTGACGACACCTCCTTGGTTGTCACTGTCCTGAGATCCGATCAGAGACTATTTCACCTAAACAATACTGTATCCAAGAGGTTGGAGTCATGATTAAGCCATTCAGCATAACGGCTGTAGTTCCTCCTTATTTTCAGCACGACCGTAGTGTTGCCAGGCTATATCACAATCGCGCAGACTGTTCGTCCTGTATCCACTGAAAAAAATTTCTGCTTCTCTTCAGGATACGTATCTTAGTCTGATTTCTACTCAAAGAGAATTACATTGTTGCCCATTTGGTTCGACTGGCTATGTCTTTGAGGTACACAAGCCATACTAGCACAGGAAAGCGTGATGGCGGCAACAATATTGTGAATATGGAAAAATGCCAAACCATTCGCAACAATTTTTTCGGAATTTGGCTGCCATCTTCAGTTGACTACTAACGAATGATTAGTTGGAAGTCTCCTGAAGAAGGCAGCAAGCCTTCTACCGAAACACCCTGCAGAGCCAACAATGTAACTCAGCAGAACACGCGAGAGGATTTTAAAATACGTATTCACCAGGAAAATCTCCGCTTGCATGCTACTAATATCTTTGCTTGTAATCAGGGTTCTAAATTTTTTTCGTACTTGGAACCTAATATTTTTCAGATACTTTCTTTTTTTGTTATAAGAATTCTCGATTCTTAAATTTCTTCTATTTTGACTGTCGTGATATTATTGTTCCTGTGGCCGTTGGCTGCAAATCTCATATGAATATGTTTGTAATTTTGTGCTTAGAATTTATTTAAAAATAGAAATGGTATTAAAAAATTGTCATTGTTGTAGATGAGGAAGGGATAGAAACAATATGCCAATAGCAACTGCTAGCTGTATTCCCATTCGCAACTTGTTACTATCCACTGGTCAGATTCAAGTAGTTGCTGATTTGAATCTGATGATCATAGATGAAAATGCAAAGTTGTGCAGTAAACACTTCCACCAATACCTTTAAAATGGATCCATCTAATACAAGAAGTGATATTTAAAACAGAAGTGATTTCTGGCATTCCCCAAGGTAGTGTTACAGGCCCTTTGCTGTGCCTTATCTATATAAACGATTTGGGAGACAATCTGAGAAGCCGTCTTTGGTTGTTTGCAGATGACGCTGTCGTTTATCAACTAATAAAGTCATCAGAAGATTAAAACAAACTGCAAAACGATTTAGAAAAAATATCTGAATGGTGCGAAAAGTGGCACTTGACCCTGAATAACGAAAAGTGTGAGGGCTAAAAGGAACTCGTTAAACTTCGGTTACTCGATAAATCAGTCTACTCTAAAAGCCGTAAATTCAACTAATTACCTAGGTATTACAATTACGAACAACTTAAATTGGAAGGAACACATAGAAAATGTTGTGGGGAAGGCTAACCAAAGACAGCGCTTTATTGGCAGGACACTTAGAAAATGTACAGATCTACTAAGGAGACTGCCTGCGCTACGCTTGTCCGTCCTCTTGTAGAATACTGCTGCGCGGTGTGGGATCCTTACCAGATAGGACTGACGGAATACATCGAAAAAGTTCAAACAAAGGTAGCACGTTTTGTATTATCGGGAAATATGGGAGAGAGTGTCACAGAAATGATACAGGATTTGGGCTGGAAATCATTAAAAGAAGGGCGTTTTTCGTTACGACGGAATCTTCTCACGAAATTCCCATTACCAACTTTCTCCTCCGAATGCGAAAATATTTTGTTGACACCGACCTACGTAGGGAGGAACGATCACCACGATAAAACAAGAAAAATCAGAGATCATACGGAAAGATATAGGTGTTCATTCTTTCCGCGCGCTATATGTGATTGGAATAGTAGAGAATTGTGAAGGTGGTTCGATGAACCCTCTGCCAGGCACTTGAATGTGATTTGCAGCGTATCCATGTAGATGTAGATGTAGATGCTGAATTGAAACTTGCATCTAGCTTTTAGCTCAGTGGTCGCAAAGGAATTGTTCTAAGTTAGCCGCGTAAGCTGATTTTTCATTCTGTAACCAGTTGCTTCTTGCGCATAGCAAATACTTCCGTGAAATTTCCTTTTTCTAAATATACAAGCGAATAAATACAGTAAAAACATATCCCACAAACATTATTCACATATTTTCGCCTCACTTACAGTGGACATTGAGCTTACACAGTTAAGAAAGAATTCTTTAGATTGTGATAGTTGAGTGAATCAAATTATTTATGTCTTAAAAAACCGCATTCAGTAGTTGAGAAATTTATTCAGCAATGCTTCTGCGAACCAAAGCTACTTCCTGGATTGGCTGTCTATCTCAAGCCTGTCAGAAGAATCATATACGTTATCCCCATTAAATAAAAACATCCTCCGTATTTTCATCTGTAGCGTAGAAGATGCCATTTCTGGATTACAGACTCCCTACAGATTTTATGTTAAGTAACTTTTCAGAAATTGATTAAATGTATTATGAAAAAAAAGAAATTCTTCAGGTAGTGAAGGGAGACGAAAATTTAATAGTAATGGGTGACTGGAATTCAGGAGTAGGAAAAGGGAGAGAGGGAAACATGGTAGGTGAAAATGGATTGGAGGTAAGAAATGAAAGAGGGAGCCGTCTGGTAGAATTTTGCACAGAGCATAACTTAATCATAGCTAACACTTGGTATAAGAATCATAAAAGAAGGTTGTATACATGGAACAATCCTGGAGATACTAGAATGTATCAGATAGATTATATAATGGTAAGACAGAGATTTAGGAACCAGGTTTTAAATTGTAAGACATTTCCAGGGGCAGATGTGGACTCTGACCACAATCTATTGGTTATGAATTGTAGATTAAAACTGAAGAAACTGCAAAGAGGTGGGAATTCAAGAAGATGGGACCTGGATAAACTGACTAAACCAGAGGTTGTACAGAGTTTCAGGGAGAGCATAAGGGAACAATTGACAGGAATGGAGGAAAGAAATACAGTAGAAGAAGAATGGGTAGCTCTGAGGGATGAAGTAGTGAAGGCAGCAGAGGATCAAGTAGGTAAAAAGACGAGGGCTAGTAGAAATCCTTGGGTAACAGAAGAAAAATTGAATTTAATTGATGAAAGGAGAAAATATAAAAATGCAGTAAATGAAACAGGAAAAAAGGAATACAAACGTCTCAAAAATGAAATCGACAGGAAGTGCAAAATGGCTAAGCAGGGATGGCTAGAGGACAAATGTAAGGATGTAGAGGCTTATCTCACTAGGGGTAAGATAGATACTGCCTACAAGAAAATTAAAGAGACCTTTGGAGAAAAGAGAGCCACTTGTATGAATATCAAGAGCTCAGATGTAAACCCAATTCTAAGCAAAGAAGGGAAAGCAGAAAGGTGGAAGGAGTATATAGAGGGTATATACAAGGGCGATGTGTTGGAGGACAATATTATGGAAATGGAAGAGGATGTAGATGAAGATGAAATGGGAGATATGATACTGCGTGAAGAGTTTGACAGAGCATTGAAAGACCTGAGTCAAAGCTATGCCCCGGGAGTAGACAACATTCCATTAGAACTACTGACGGCCTTGGGAGAGCCAGTCCTGACAAAACTCTACCATCTGGTGAGCAGTATGTACGAGACAGGCGAAATACCCTCAGACTTCAAGAAGAATATAATAATTCCAAACCCAAAAAAAGCAGGTGTTGACACATGTGAAAATTACCGAACTATCAGTTTAATAAGCCACAGCTGCAAAATACTAACGTTAATTCTTTACAGACGAATGGAAAAACTTGTAGAAGCCGACCTCGGGGAAGATCAGTTTGGGTTCCGAAGAAATGTTGGAACACGTGAGGCAATACTGACCTTACGACGTATCTTAGAAGAAAGATTAAGGGAAGGCAAACCTACGTTTCTGGCATTTGTAGACTCAGAGAAAGCTTTTGACAATGTTGACTGGAATACTCCCTGCCAAATTCTAAAGGTGGCAGGGGTAAAATACAGGGAGCGAAAGGTTATTTACAATTTGTACAGGAACCAGATGGCAGTTATAAGAATCGAGGGACATGAAAGGGAAGCAGTGGTAGGGAACGGAGTGAGATAGGGTTGTAGCCTCTCCCCGATGTTATTCAATCTGCATATTGAGCAAGAAGTAAAGGAAACAAAAGAAAAATTCGGATTAGGTATTAAAATCCGTGGAGAAGAAATAAAAACTTTGAGGTTCGCCGATGACATTGTAATTGTGTCAGAGACAGCAAAGGACTTGGAAGAGCAGTTGAATTGAATGGACAGTGTCTTGAAAGTAGGATATAAGATGAACATCAGCAAAAGCAAAACGAGGATAATGGAATGTAGTCTAATTAAGTCGGGTGATGCTGAGGGAATTAGATTAGGAAATGAGACACTTAAAGAAGTAAAGGAGTTTTGCTATTTGGGGAGCAAAATAACTGATGATGGTCGAAGTAGACAGGATATAAAATGTAGACTGGCAATGGCAAGGAAAGCGTTTCTGAATAAGAGAAATTTGTTAACATCGAGTATTGATTTAAGTGTCAGGAAGTCGTTTCTGAAAGTATTTGTATGGAGTGTGGCCATGTATGGAAGTGAAACAGCCGGCCGCGGTGGTCTAGCGGTTATAGGCGCTCAGTCCGGAACCGCGCGACCGCTACGGTCGCAAGTTCGAATCCTGCCTCGGGCATGGATGTGTGTGATGTCCTTAGGTTAGTTAGGTCTAAGTAGTTCTAAGTTCTTGGGGACTGACGACCACAGATGTTAAGTCCCATAGTGCTCAGAGCCATTTGAACCATTTGAAGTGAAACATGAACGATAAATAGTTTAGACAAGAAGAGAATAGATGCTTTCGAAATGTGGTGCTACAGAAGAATGCTGAAGATTAGATGGGTAGATCACATAACTAATGAAGAGGTATTGAATAGAATTGGTGAGAAGAGGAATTTGTGGCACAACTTGACTTGAAGAAGGGACCGGTTGGTAGGACATGTTCTGAGGTATCAAGAGATCACAAATTTAGCACTGGAGGGCAGCGTGGAGGGTAAAAATCGTAGAGGGAGACCAAGAGATGAATACACTAAGCAGATTCAGAAGGATGTAGGTTGCAATAGTTACTAGGAGATGAAGAAGGTTGCACAGGATAGAGTAGCATGGAGAGCTGCATCAAACCAGTCTGAGGACTGAAGACCACAACAACAAAAACAACAACTTTTCAGTTAAATTTAACCCTGTTTAAGCAAGTCATGTTCGTAGACCGTCAGTTCTTCTACATCTTGACTCACCGCATTTCGTAAGAAGACAAGTACAATTTCTAGGCATGGTCCTATCGAGGGATGTATGCCTCTATTTTGCACAGAATGCTCTATCTGGACACTTATTTTGTGGCATTTTCTATAGTTTTGAAGTTGAACCTGAATCAAATAACAACTTGGAACTTTTCGCCTAAATGAAGCGCTTTCAAAACTGACTAAAGACTGCAAAAGTTATAAGAAATTTTTGGGAATGGAACCCACAAACTTCTGTAAACTTAAAGAAAGAAGGAAATGTTCGAAAAGTTAATGTAATCTTTAGAAGTTTAGTCGGTCGTTTCTTAATTAACATGCGCATCATTATGTCTTTTCCGTGCTGTTCGTAATATTCCAGTTTGGAATTTCTATAGTCCAGCTGTGTAACATCTCAACACTGAAAATGTGGTTATTTGATTGTACGAACGGTATTGACCACAACTACATTCTACCGTCGTCGCAGAAGGCGGGAATTTACCAAGCAGAAAAAAATGCTGACAAGAAAGTATACATTTAATACTAAACAAACTCCGTCCGAACAGGTCTCGGAAGACCCAAGAGTACTGACCGATCGCCGTGTCATCCTCACCCTAGATGCTTAACTGAATGCGGCTGTGGTGGGGCGTGGAGTCAACACACAGCCCTCCCGGTCGATGTCAGTATACGTGACCGGAGCCGCCATTTCTGAATCAAGTAGCTCCTCAATTTGCCTCACAAGGGCTGAGTGCAACCTGCCTGGCAACAGCGCTCGGCAGACCGGATATGTCACCCATCCAAGTGCTAGCCGAGCCCGACTGAGCTTAAGTTCGGTGATATGACACGCAAACAAACAACAAAAAAAAAAAAAGAGAACGAGAGAGAGAGAGAGAGGAATGTCAGGAATATTCAGTCATCAAAACTAGCAAGGAAATTTTCAGAAATCGGATACAAAGCTCAGAAGTTACTTATTTATGGCTTCAATTCAAATGGCATGCTTCACACTATAATAGGAGAACACAATTACAAAACTGCATCGAAAATCTCTAATATTTTCTCCTGTGTCCTGCCAATTCAACAGAGGGAATGACATGTATGTTTTCAAACTCTGCGTACCTTGCATACTACACACTATCAGGAACATGCGTGTTATTTGCTACAGAGGAGTTCAGAGTCACGCAGTTATCTCACCAGGCATTTGCTGAACACACGTTTGGTCTTGAGATTTAAGGCTGCTATTACACTTAAAAAACTCTGGACGTAGGAGAATAACAAAGAAAAGAAAAAGAAACTGTCAGTAGTGGGAAACTGAATCAGTATTCCTAAATCTTTGCCTTAACATCGTACATTTGCCTCCGTTCGCTTTGTCAGTGCATATCTACTCTGTCTTTAGATTCTGAAAGAAAGGCAAAAGACTCTAGTGCCTTTTGCTGTAAAACGCATTCTCATTAGTAGAGGGTCACAAATGCAAATTTACGATTCCAGTCACAAACATTATACCATAGGAGGAAAAACGAAAGCCCCTCCTCATCTACTTAACTATATCCTGATGCAGAAAGAACTGAATACAATATTCGCTGTCCAGATTCCCAGTGACGAAAAGTGTCGTACAGGAAACAAAAAAAGTACTTAGAAATAAATGAAAATTATGCCTGTCTCATAACTGCTACTATTTCCAAGATGATTTCTTACATATGTAATTGAGTGATTTTTTTGTTTTGTTCTTCGTATTATGTGGTATGCATAAAATCAATATTAAGTTTTACGGAAAGGAGCTCATGTAAAATACTGGTTTTAAAATCTGCTCACCCTGTGAACAAAGTGACACTTTCACCATCATGGCGAGCTGCTTGGCGCGTGTTTATTGGATCATGTAAACTAGAAACCAATTAGGTGCCATGCTAAGGGTTTCAAGGAAAACAGTAAAGTATCACTAAAGTTACACTGGGTTAATTTGCGAGTTTTGTTTGTTACAGAAGGAAGGTTTTTTCTTACTAAGATTATAAAGATTTTCATCATTTTTTCTTAAACAGGAAGCATTTACGTGGGAAAAATGTAGGAAGCATTTTCGTGGACAAAAATGTCTAGTAAAAATGGGCTCTATTTTTAGAGCTTCAAGAGCTTCAAGAGCTATGAGCACTTGTTCGTGTTCGGTACGGTGTAAGACATCTCTTCTATTGCAAACTCTTGGGTTTCTGTATTTTTTGAGAAGGTAGTGTAGTGGCACCACCGTTTAGGATAGGGAAAGTTAGTTTTATGCAGTATTCTTAGTACAAGTTACAGCCAGTTTCAGGTCGGATTGCAGTGAGTTACGCATACCAACAGTTTCGAAGTAGAATAGAGGCCACAGGGCCATCAAATTGATGAAAGAGTATACGTGGCGGTTTTGCATGTCGCAAATCACAGGCAGAAGGGGCCCACTGGCCAACCTAACGTGTTATGAGTACATGACGCAAAGCAGCACATATGGCAAAACAGAGGAGCACAGCCGAATATAAATAGGTGAGGGTTCCTGACGAGATTCATTCAAGTGTGGGAGCTCTCCTGGATGGCGGGGCGTATCACACGACCAGCTGCACGCAGTAGCAAATGGGGCGCCAGTGTTCCAGTCCACGGCGGGTCACTGGTTCGACCCTCTGAGGCCGACGTGGGCTCCATAGCCATCCAGCAGCGGGCCACTCCATGTCTCGCTACCGTGGGCAGGTGTCCTGGCTTCCAACACATACTGGAGACATACTGAGGCGAGGGCCGCAGATTCGGTCGCCAGATCGTGGGCGCTTTGTTGTCGCCGCAATCCCAGCCACGCCGGCGAGAAGCACGCAGCTGGCCGTCTGCGGCTCACACCGAGCAGTGCTGAGTCGGCAGGCACGCAGACCGCCGTGTCGACTGCCGGCATCCTGACGACGCCGCAACTCTGCTGGTGTACAAGGCTGACACACAGCAGTGCGTGCACGGATCTCTGAGGCAGCCATTCCCCACCAAGCCCTTTTGCAGACAGTGAAGTGGTTTCTCCAGCATTTCAGGACCCAGTGACACAGATCGAGAGGAACAGGGGCACTGTAGTTGGAAACAACAAAACACCTGGAAAGCTCGGATGAGTCTTAATAAGGTGCCTTCTACCTCTTCCTGCTACATTTGGTTTTGCTGTTACATTTGCTGGCAGAAGTTACTACTATAGTAGTATGGTCCAAAACAAGAAAAATTCCAGTACATATTGGCTCTAAAACTCGTACCTAAAGAGCTTTCGGCACTTGTTCAGTAGAAGACGTGTTCCACAGCAGGGAGGACGAACAAGTGCTCATAGATTTTAAGGTATGCATTTTAGCGCTCATGTTTACTAGTAATTTTTTTCTTGTTTTGGTCTAACCTGTCATCTCCGAAAGTTGCTTACTTTACAATTTTAGCAACGATAGTACTAAAAACTGTATTCCACTGTGAGAGCTGTCAGAACGATTTTCACGTATAACTTTCGACTCGGTCGTTACTGGCCCAGCATCCTTTACCTCAAACTGATACATTTACCCTTTTGTATCATGCGTGAAAGTCTGTAACATCATCATGGAATCACCCCATTTATTCGCCATAGAATGGCACATACTAACTACCATTCAATGTGCCTTACCAGCCCCAAGGCATATATGGAAAAAAAAACTTTGAGAACTTTCCTCTAAGTAACTTTACATTTTTCTGCTTGCGAAAAGATTGCAGGATAGTCATTACAGACTAATAATTCTGTTCCCGTGTGTGGAATGTGTAAATTCTTAGGTGTCACAGCACAAAATTTGCGTTGATTTCTCTCTGATTTTATGTAGCATCTATCCATCTAGAGAATCAGGAGGATGAGAGAATAAATTAGTGGAATCTAATGAGACATCACAGTTAGTATTGAAGCGAATTTTGAATTTTGGTTGCATGTGTAGGTTAAATATTATTACATATTCGGAAAGCCATTAGAAAACAAAACAATCTGATTGTAATTTCCAAGGAAACCTATTGGATATAGTCTTCTCAACCAGTGCTTCCCAAAATTCTGGGTTTCTAACACCCCAAATCTATTAGAGTTCTTCCGCAGCGACTTAAACCACAACCTTGGTCTATTTAACTGACCTGGTTAGACCAGTTCAAAAAATATAATAATGACTGGAACAGTACTGTAAATTCACAAAAGATGTAATGAACTTTCTCATTTATGGAACTGCATCTACAGCTATACTCGGCAGGGCACCGTGTAGTGCGTGGTGGAGAGTCCTGTTTGTACCACAGTCACCCCCGTTCCTTTTCCGGTCACATATGGTCTGTGGGAAGCATGATTTCTGGTGTGCTGGCGTAAGCTGTCACCAGCACACCGGTCGGCAAAGATGTGGCGCGAAGATCGATAGGAGCTCGATCAAGCGCGCCTATCAAAAGAGGGTCCAGAGACAGACTCTCAAGCAATACTCCTCCAACGCCCTCTCGACAGCAAGTATTTAGGCCGCCGCCGCGGACTCTGTCACTCAGTCACCGTCACACTAACTCGCATTCTACTTTGGCATCTGTCACTTATTTGCAGAGCGGGGCTTGGGCTACGACAGTACAGAGTAGCAGATTATTGATATTGTCTGCAAGAGGACAATGATAATGCTTGTACCACAGGACAAGTTAATCCACGAGTGCATTTGAATTGTAGAAAGAGGATGCCAACCACCAATAACGTACTCTCTCTTGCTTCCAAGGTACGAGACTCAACAGATGGTGAACATACGTGTGCCCTCGATTCTCTTTGATTTCGCGTTCGTGGTCTTTTCGCGAGACGCACTTAGTGGGGAATAATATATTGATTTACTTTTCTAGGAACGTACGCTGTAGGAATTTTAGCAGTAAACAACATAGTTCTGCAACCGCATCTCTCGTAGTGTTTGCCAGTGGAATTTGCTGAACATCTCCGTGACGCTCTCACATTTACTAAATGAACCTTTTTAACGAAAAACGCTGTTCTTGTCTATTTTCTCTACTAGTTCAATTTACTGTGGATCCCAGATTGATGTCCTCCGCACGAGGTTTTTGTTAGCGACCTCCTTTGTGTATGGGCAACACTTCTGCGGATTCTTCCAAGGTATCTCTGTCTGGCAGCTGCCGTACCTGCCGTTACTTTCACGTGGTCGTCGCTCTTTTAATCGGCCCTGTACTCATACTCTTAGATATTTAATGCAAGTGACTGCTTTCAATGACGCTAGGGTGTTGTTGTAGATAACGACACTTTATGCCTGTTTACGTTATGTTTGTTTATGTTGAAGGTCCACTGCTAATACCTGCACCAAGCGTCGATCCTCTCTAGGTCTTCCTGCATTTCTCTACAATTTTCTAGCGTTCTGCTTTCTCTGTACAAAACCGTGTCATTCGCGGAAAGCCTCATCGGACCTCCGATGTTATCTCTTCTGTCACTTAGGTACAATAAACTCGTATTATGAAAAATAATGGATCTATAATATCAAATGGTTCAAATGACTCTGAGCACTATGGGACTCAACATCTGATGTCATCAATCCCCTACAACTAATTAAACCTAACTAACCTAAGGGCATCACACACATCCATACCAGAGGCAGGATTCGAGCCTGCGACCGTAGTGGTCGCGCGGTTCCAGACTGAAGCGCCTAGAACCGCTCGGCCACACCGGCCGGCCATCCATAATCTCGCTTGTGGTATACCAGCAGTTAAAAAATTCTCTCGTTAAGGATGACACCCTCAGTTCTGTTTGCTAGAAACTCTTCAATTCAGTTACACAAATGGTCTGATATTCCGTACGCTCCTATTTCATTCAACAGGCGGCAGCGCGTAAATGTATCGAATGCCTTGAAGATTTCAAGTAACTCTGTATCTACCCGGAGCACATGCTGATTCCTACATAAGAGATTTCGGTCTGAAAGTCATAATACTCGAGCATAAAGCCTGTTCCAAAATTTTGCAACAGACCGACGTCAGAGATATGGCACTGTAGTTTTGTATCTCTGTTCGACAACCGCTCTTGAAAACGGGAATGACCTGTGCTTTTTTTCCAGTCATCAGGAACACTTTGCTCCTTTAGAGAACTACGTACACTGCTGCTAGAACAGTGCTCTTTCGAATACTCTACGCAAAATCGTACTAATATCCAGTCAGATACAGAGGCCTTCCCTCGTATGCTTTTCAGTCCCACGGCCTCTTATTTCGATATTAGCCGTTTTGTCGTTCGTGCGACGATTTAAAGGAGGCCTTACAGCTTATACTCTTCTGTGAAAGAGTTTTGGAAAAAGGCATTTAGTATTCTGGTCTTTTCTGTGACGACCTCAGTTTGAGTGCACCTACCCGGTTAGCCGCGCTCGTTAAAATGCCGCTTCCGGTACGGGGAGATGCGCCGTCCCCGGATCGAATATGCCCGGCGGTATCCTGGACTTGATTTTAGGTGGTTTCCAACATCCCATCCAGTGAATAGGGGGCTGGTACCAATTCCCACCTCAGTTACACGATTTGCGAACATTTAGGAAATTTAACACTACACGCTGACGTTTGGGATGCGCGTTTTCAGTCTTGTGTCGGGCAGGACAGGAGGGGGAGGGGGATGGGGGTGGGCTGGAGTGGGGGCAGCGGGGGTGGCGGGTCGATGGCAGAAAGGGCATCCGGCCACTCCTTGGACTAACCATGCGAAATCCGTTCATAACCTGGCCAACCCTCAACCGATGCGAAAGAAAGGCGCAAGAAAACTAAGAAAAAAGAGGGTGCTCGTTTCAGTGCCGTTATGGTCACACAGTGCCCGGACAAAGGCTACGACCTGTTTATTGATTTAACAATAAAACTTCTTAGGATTTTCTCTCGAGTCCTTAGACAGAATTTTCTTTCGCATTCGTTGAACGCTTCAATCATAGCTCTTCTTATATTAATTCTGGCTTCGTTTAATTTTCGTTTGTCCGTGAGGCTTAAATTTGCAGTGAAGCTCCATTTGCGTGCAGAGGAGAGTTCTGAGACGGTTGTGTAACCGTGATTGTCTTTCCCATCCCTCGCGACTTTGCTCAGTCGATACCATCTAAAGCATATTGTATGACACTCTTGAACGTTATCCGTTGATGCTCAACTGCGTCGCTCATGGAGGTTAAATTTTCTTATTGACCGCTCAGGCAGGAGGAAATCCAATCATAACGTGTAAGCTTTCACGGTCGGCGTCTTCATTAATTAAAACTTCCGGGCTAAGAGGCAGTGGTCGAACAGTAGAAATTTTTTTGCCTCACATCTGTTACTAGTCGCTTTCTATCTTTCTTTATATTCCTATATACAATAAAATTAAGCGATGCTGTAATAGCCTTATCATCAAATACGCTGAGTCGAGAAGTTAGAACCTCTCAGTGATCAGGAAATCAAAGCTATTATCTCCACGAGTCGGCTCGATGATGTATTGATCAATGTAAATGAGACATGAATTGTACACAGAAGAACGGGCGGTTGGTGAAAGCCGCCATGAGCAAGATTAGTTTGGGTTCCGGAGAAATGTAGGAAAATATTTACACTATGACTTGTCTAGCAAGACAGATAGGTAAAAGTCAAAGCAACATTCATAGCAGTCGCAAATTTAGATAAAACTTTCGCCACTATTGACTGGAATACATCCTTATATATAAAATTCTCGTGTCACAGTGTTAGTTGCCATACTCCTACGATCGATTCTGATGAAATTTTACATGTATATTCGGTAGGCCTGAGAATCGGTCATAATCTATTTTTCATACCCCCTAAGTTTTGAGGGTGCTCCACCCCAAAAATTTTTTCTTATTTTTTGGACAGAACTTTTTACTTTTATTTTTTTATGATGTGGCATTAAAAAATGCACACATCCCTTAGTTTTCGCCCTTCTATCACCAACCCCTATTTTTTAATAGCCATTTTAGTAATTTAAAAATTGTCAACCCTGGTCGATAACTGATCAATTATCGCTTGATCAACGGATCGATCGATTCTGATGAAATTTTACATGTATATTCGGTACGTCTGAGAATCGATCGTAATCAGATTTTCATACCCCTAAGAGATAAGCGTGGTCCACCCCAAAAAATTTTTTCCTATTTTTTGGACAGAACTTTTTATTTTTATATTTTTATGATGGGGCATTACAAAATACACACAACCCTAAATTTTCACCCTTCTACCACCAACAGCTATTTTTTAATAGTGATTTTAAAAATTTAATAATTTTGAACCCAAGTCGATAACTGATCAATTATTACTTGATCAGTTATCCCCGCCAGGTGTCTAACGGTTATAGTCTACTACTACTACTACATCTACTACATCTATACTCCGCGAGCCACCTTACGGTGTGTGGCGGAGGGTACTTATTGTACCACTATCTGATCCCCCCTTCCCTGTTCCATTCACGAATTGTGCGTGGGAAGAACGACTGCTTGTAAGTCTCCGTATTTGCTCTAATTTCTCGGATCTTTTCGTTGTGATCATTACGCGAGATATATGTGGGCGGTAGTAATATGTTGCCCATCTCTTCCCGGAATGTGCTCTCTCGTAATTTCGATACTGTTCGATAGATGGGTAACTGAAGAAAACGTACCAAAAGCAACGACTCGAATATCCCTCTTTGAATCGACGTAACTAGACCGAGAAGTTTAACTAGGTAGCACGCGTCATTCTCCAAACCGACATTTAGGCCTAGCGCGCACGCATCGATTTTTATCGCATATCGTACGAACAAATTCTTTTAGTGGAACAAAGAAATTCCTATGCTCTCCTTTGTTCCTCTAAAAGAATTTAATCGTACAATATATTTGCATACGATAGAAATCGATGGGTGTGCGCGTGGCCTTATTCATAATTCTGGCGAACACGTTTCGACACGAAATTGCCGCTATGTTTGTATGCTCATGGACGAGCCGTGTATGGGCTGCAGTTATTAAATCCGCGCGATCTACCGTAGAAACGCTAGAATTAATAGTGGCCGATACTGCCGGACTTTTCCCTAAGCCTTTTCTGACTCCCTACACAGTTTTCGGCCAGTGTTATTGTTTGTGTCACGAGCTCCCGCCAACAACGGCTATTGTGCTACACGTATATATCGAAGTTCGCCGGGTATACATTGTTTTACATGTATACATTATTCTTATATAATCATCATCATCATCATCATCATTTAAGACTCATTATGCCTTCCAGCGTTCAGTCTGGAACATAGTCCCCCTTACAAAATTCCTCCTTGATCCCCTATTCAGTGCTGACATTGGTGCCTCTTCTTATGTTAAGCCTATTACTTCAAAATCATTCTTAACCGAATCCAGGTACCTTCTCCTTGGTCTACCCCGACTCCTCCTACCTTCTATTGCTGAACCCATGAGTCTCTTGGGTAACCTTGCTTCTCCCATGCGTGTAACATGACCCCACCATCTATGCTACATCTAAAGAGTTCATTCCCAGTTTTTCTTTGATCTCCTCATCGTGGGCACCCTCCTGCCATTGTTCCCATCTACTAGTACCTGCAATCATCCTAGCTACTTCATATCCGTAACCTCAACCTTATTGATAAGGTAACCTGAATCCACCCAGCTTTCGCTCCCATACAACAAAGTTGGTCGAAAGATTGAACGGTGCACAAATAACTTAGTCTTGGTACTGACTTCCTTCTTGCAGAAGAGAGTAGATCGTAGCTGAGCGCTCACTGTATTAGCTTTGCTACACCTCGTTTCCTGTTCTCTCACTATCCTGTGAGAATATGCATCCTAAGTACTTGAAATCGTCCACCTGTTCTAACTTTGTTCCTCCTATTTGGCACTCAATCCGTTTATATCTCTTTCCCACTGACATTACTTTCGTTCGGAGATACTAATCTTCATACCATAGTCCTTACATTTCTGATCTAGCTCTGAAATATTACTTTGCAAACTTTCAGTCGAATCTGCCATCACAACTAAGTCATACGCATATGCGAGACTGCTTATTTTGTGTTCACATATCTTAATCTCACCCAGCCAGTCTATTGTTTTCAACATATGATCCATAAATAATATGAACAACAGTGGCGACAGGTTGCAGCCTTGTCTTACCCCTGAAACTACTCTGAACCATGAACTCAATTTACCGTCAACTCTAACTGCTGCCTGACTATCTATGTAAAGACCTTTAATTGCTTGCAAAAGTTTGCCTCCTATTCCATAATCTCGTAGAACAGACAATAACTTTCTCCTAGGAACCCGGTCATATGCCTTTTCTAGATATACACTCCTGGAAATGGAAAAAAGAACATATTGACACCGGTGTGTCAGACCCACCATACTTACTCCGGACACTGCGAGAGGGCTGTACAAGCAATGATCACACGCACGGCACAGCGGACACACCAGGAACCGCGGTGTTGGCCGTCGAATGGCGCTAGCTGCGCAGCATTTGTGCACCGCCGCCGTCAGTGTCAGCCAGTTTGCCGTGGCATACGGAGCTCCATCGCAGTCTTTAACACTGGTAGCATGCCGCGACAGCGTGGACGTGAACCGTATGTGCAGTTGACGGACTTTGAGCGAGGGCGTATAGTGGGCATGCGGGAGGCCGGGTGGACGTACCGCCGAATTGCTCAACACGTGGGGCGTGAGGTCTCCACAGTACATCGATGTTGTCGCCAGTGGTCGGCGGAAGGTTCACGTGCCCGTCGACCTGGGACCGGACCACAGCGACGCACGGATGCACGCCAAGACCGTAGGATCCTACGCAGTGCCGTAGGGGACCGCACCTCCACTTCCCAGCAAATTAGGGACACTGTTGCTCCTGGGGTATCGGCGAGGACCATTCGCAACCGTCTCCATGAAGCTGGGCTACGGTCCCGCACACCGTTAGGCCGTCTTCCGCTCACGCCCCAACATCGTGCAGCCCGCCTCCAGTGGTGTCGCGACAGGCGTGAGTGGAGGGACGAATGGAGACGTGTCGTCTTCAGCGATGAGAGTCGCTTCTGCCTTGGTGCCAATGGTGGTCGTATGCGTGTTTGGCGCCGTGCAGGTGAGCGCCACAATCAGGACTGCATACGACCGAGGCACACAGGGCCAACACCCGGCATCATGGTGTGGGGAGCGATCTCCTACACTGGCCGTACACCACTGGTGATCGTCGAGGGGACACTGAATAGTGCACGGTACATCCAAACCGTCATCGAACCCATCGTTCTACCATTCCTAGACCGGCAAGGGAACTTGCTGTTCCAACAGGACAATGCACGTCCGCATGCATCCCGTGCCACCCAACGTGCTCTAGAAGGTGTAAGTCAACTACCCTGGCCAGCAAGATCTCCGGATCTGTCCCCCATTGAGCATGTTTGGGACTGGATGAAGCGTCGTCTCACGCGGTCTGCGCGTCCAGCACGAACGCTGGTCCAACTGAGGCGCCAGGTGGAAATGGCATGGCAAGCCGTTCCACAGGACTACATCCAGCATCTCTACGATCGTCTCCATGGGAGAATAGCAGCCTGCATTGCTGCGAAAGGTGGATATACACTGTACTAGTGCCGACATTGTGCATGCTCTGTTGCCTGTGTCTATGTGCCTGTGGTTCTGTCAGTGCGATCATGTGATGTATCTGACCCCAGGAATGTGTCAATAAAGTTCCCCTTCCTGGGACAATGAATTCACGGTGTTCTTATTTCAATTTCCAGGAGTGTATAAAGCGTAGATACAATTCCCTGTTCCACTCGTAACACTTCTCCATTATTTGCCGTAAGCTAAAGATCTGGTTCTGACAACCTTTAAGAGGTCTAAACCCACACTAATTTTAATCCAATTTGTTCTCAACTAATACTCGCACTTTCCTTTCAAGATTTTACCCACAACGCTGATTAAAGAGATACCTCTGTAGTTGTTACAATCTTTTCTGTTTCCATGTTTAAAGATTGGTGTGATTACTGCTTTCGTCCAGTCTGATGGAACCTGTCCCGACTCCCACGCCATTTCAGTTATCCTGTGTAGCCATTTAAGACCTGACATTCCACTGTATTTGATGAGTTCCGACTTAATTTCATCCACCCCAGCCGCTTTATTGCACTGCAATCTATTGACCATTTTCTCCACTTCCTCAAATGTGATCCTATTTCCATCATCATTCCTATCCCATTGTACATCGAAATCTGAAACGTTACTGATCGTATTTTCATCTGCACTGAGCAACTCTTCAAAATATTCACTCAATCTGCCCAAGGCATCAACAGGATTCACCAGCGGTTTTCCTGACCTGTCCAAAATACTTGTCATTTCCTTCTTACCTCCCTTTCGAAGACTGCTAATTACACTCCAGAATGGTTTTCCAGCGGCTTGACCCAAAGTCTCCACCCTGTTTCCAAAGTATTTCTTCTTGGATGCTGCAATTATCTGTTTGGATTTGTTTCTTTCTTCAACATGACTTTCTCTGTCTACCTGAGTTCTAGTATGTAGCCATTTTTGATACGCCTTCTTTTTCTTTGACAGGCTGCCTTGACTGTGTCATTCCACCAAGCTGTTTGCTTCATCCTACCTTTACTCACTACTGTTCCAAGACATTCTTTAGCCACTTCTAGTACTGTGTCCCTGTACCTTGTCCATTCCTTTTCCAATGACTGTAATTGACTATATTAAACTAACTGGTACCTTTCTGAGATCACTGTTATGTACTTGTGCCTGATTTCCTTATCCTGAAGTTTCTCCACTCTTATCCTCCTACATATGGACCTGACCTCCTGCACTTTCGGCCTCACAATACCAATTTCACTGCAGATTAAATAGTGATCAGTGTCATCAAAGAATCCCCTGAATACACATGTGTCCCTCACAGCCTTCCTGAATTCCTGATCTCTTATTATATAGTTAATGACAGATCTGGTTCCCCTGCCTTCCCAAGTATACCGGTGAATGTTCTTATGTTTAAAAAAGGAGTTTGTGGTTACTAAGCCCATATTGGCACAGAAATCCAAGAGTTGTTTCCCGTTCCTGTTGGCCTCCATATCCTCTCCAAATTTACCCATAACCTTTTCATACCCTTCTGTTCGATTTCCAATCCTGGCATTAAAATCACGTATGAGCAGAACACTGTCCTTGTCATTTACTCTAACAACTACATCACTGAGTGCGTCATAAAATCTATCCATCTTATCTAGATCTGTCCCTTCATAATGCGAATATACTGACACAATCCTAATTTTATTGCTAGACACTGTTAAATCTATCCACAAACCTTACTGCAACTATGCTGGGTTCCATTTATTTCCTGATGTAAAGCCCATCACCCCACTGTGCTATTCCTGCTGTGACTCCTGACAGGTAGACCTTGTATTCTCCCACTTCCTCTTCTTTCTCACCCCTTACCCGAATGTCACTAACAGCTAAAACGTCCAACCCCATCTTACTTGCAGCCTATGCCAGCTCTACCTTCTTCCCAGAGTAGCACCCATTGATATTAATAGCTCCCCATCTCGTTACCATTCGTTTGCCGAGTCGTATCTTAGGAGTCCCTGGTTTGTCAATTAGAAGTGGGACTCCGTCACCTCCAAAGGTCCGAGACATTTTGCTCTGATTGTTGCCAGCATCGTATTTAAAGTTATTGGAAGCAGGTTGCTAGCTTTACTTGCCCCGCGTCCCATTGAGTTTTACCCCTAACGGTGGAGGGACTAAACGGTGGATTTGGTAGTCTTTGCCGTCTGAGCACAAAGGTGACCACGACTCGGAATATGTCCGAGATACCCAGCCTTATTCCAAAGTAACTGGTATTCCGAGTGTCAGGACCACTTACTTGGCCACTCATACGTTGCCCGTGGCTCATGAACTAGGACATGACAACAGGAACCCACACCATTCTTATAGTCTAGAGATAATTAATATGGCAAAACAACGTTTGCCGGGTCAGCTATAACATATACAGATTTTTAGAGGCGGAACGAAGTTCGGTGGGTATAGCTAGTATCGTATAATATTGAAGGCAACAAGACTAAAATGCAGGGAGGGTAAGTTACTACTTGCACAGGAACTGCTGCTGTAACAGACGAAGGACATGAAAGGATGGCAATAGTCGACAAGGGAGTGAGACAGACTGTTCCCATGTTACTCTGTCCATACATTAAGCAAGAAGTAAACGAGAAGAATGGGAAATTTGGAATAAGGGAGCTGTCGTTCAGGGAGATGAGATAAAAATTTCAAGGTTTACTGATGACACTGTGATGCACTCAGGCGAAACGAAGATCAAGTCAGACTAGTTGCAAAGAATGAAGAGTGTCTTGGCAGAGAGTATAGGATGAACATCACCAAAAATAAGAGAAGGACAATGGAATTTAGTCGAATAAAATAAGGTGACCCTGAGGTATTTAGCTTAGGAAATGAGACACTGAATGTGGTAGACGAGCTCTGATAACTAGAGAGCAAATTGTCCCACGACGGCAGAAGTAAAGAGTGTACAAGGTGTCGGCTGGAAACAGCAAGAAATGTTTTTTTCTGAAATGTGAAATATATAAATACTAAATATAAATTTTTATGTTAAGAAGCCTTTACTCAGGATATTCATTTGGAGTGTAGCCTTATACAGACGTGAAACGTGGACGGTAAACAGTACAGGCAAGAAGAGAATTGCTTTCAGAATGAGTTACTACAGGAGTATTCTGAAGTTTAGAGAGGTATATCCAATTACTACTGAAGAGGTACTGAATCGGATTGAGGACAAAAGAGCGTTATTGCTCAACTTCAAGAAGAAATCGGTTGACATCGCACACCCTGAGCCTTTACGTAATAGTCAATTTGGTTATGGAGGGAAGCGTGGAGTAAAAATTGAAGAAAGAGACCAAGGCTTGACCACCCCGAAGCACGTACAGTTGCATGTGCGGTCCAGTAATCACGCAGGTATGAAATGTCTTGCGCAAGATAGGTTACCGTGGGAAGCCGCGTCATACCAGTCTTCCGGCGGAAGACCACAGCAACAGTTAATGAAATCGAACTGGATACAGCCGCTTTCCTGTTCCACTTTAATTTTCGCACGAAATCTTGCAGTGACCGGATAAAATGCAGCTCGCACAAGTAGGATGTTGCAAATTGGATTAATGTTCTTTTTTATCATCAGTCTTCTGACTGGCATGAAGCGACCCACCACGAATTCCCGTCCTGTATCAAACTACGGAATATATTACATAGTAGTGTTTGCACCAAATATCTTCAGTTATTTGTTGGGTGTCTACCAATCTATATCCTTCCACAAAACGTTTTACTGTCTACAGCTTCCTCAACGACTGCACCGACGAAGAAATTCCTTTGTGACTTAACATATATCCTATCATCCCGACAATGTTTTCCACCTGTTCATCTGCTAGCCGAATTTATAGAGAACTTTCACGGTCGTAGCACGCCTGCACAACCGGTCAGTGGGTTTAAACTTTTGGAGGAGGTCAAGTAGTTGCTACAACATATAATCAACAGCAGGTCAGTTTCAGTAGAACAGTTCAGTACAGGATACTTAAGTTTGATAGTCATCCGTGACCGTATGAGGCATGATACACATTTGATACAATCGCAGAAGACAACCATAACTGTTAATTACATTGAAGAAAAATTGGAAATTTGTGGTAAGTTGCTATGGGACCAAACTGCTTAGGTCATCGGTCCCTAAGTTTACACACTACTTAATCTAACTTAAACTAACGTACGCTAAGGACAACACACATACACACATGGCCGAGGGACGATTCGAACCTCCGACGGGGGAAGCCGCGCGAACCGTGACATGGCGCCCAGACCAGGCGGCTATCCCACGCGGCTTTTACAATGAAGAGCCAAAGAAACTGATACACCTTCCTAATATCGTGTAGAGCCCCCGCAGACACGCAGAAGTGCCGCAGTACGACGTCGCATGGATTCGACTGATGTCCGGAGTAGTGCTGGAGGGAACTGAATCCAGCGGGTCTGTCCATAAATCCGTAATAGTACGAGGTGGTGGAGATCTCTTCTGAACAGCACGTTGCAAGGCATCCCAGATATATTAAATAATGTTCATGTCGGGAGAGTTTGGTGGCCAGCGGTAGTGTTTAAACTCGGAAGAGTGTACCTGGAGCCACTCTGTAGCAATTCTGGACGTGTGGAGCGTCGCGCTGTACCACTGGAATTGCCCAAGTCAGTCGGAATGCACAATGGACATGAATGGACTCAGGTGATCAGACACGACGTTTACGTACGTATCACCTGTCAGAGTCGTATCTAGACATATCAGGGGTACCATATCACTGCAACTGCACACTTCCTACAGCATTACAGATCCTCCACCAGCTTCAACAGTCTCCTGTTGACATCCAGCGTCGATGGATTCTTGAGATTGTCTCTGTACCCGTACACGTCCATCCCCTCGATACAATTTGAAACTAGACATGTACGGGACCATCAGGATTCGATCGTCAATCGGTGGAAACGTGTCACCTCTTCCGGTGAATTACATTTTTGCTACACTAGGTCGAAAGTCGTCTCGGCTAACGCCGTCATCGAGGAGAACGGCGGCTCGAAACGTGCAGCGCCACGGAAGCAGGCTGGTGGGTGGAGTATTATGCTAGGCACACATTCTCCTACGCTTGCATGGGACTTGTGGTGGTAATCTAACACACGCTGACAGCTGCGAACCACCTGCACCCCTTCATGCTTGATGTCTTGCCGGACAGTCATGTCATCCTTCAGCAGTACGATTGTCCGTGCCTCGGAGCCAACCCCGTGCTACAGTGGTTTGAAGAACATTATAGTTGAACTCACGTTGATATCTCTTCGACAAAATTCACCTGATGTAAATCCTATGGAACCCATGTGGATCGCTATCGGGCGCCATCATCGCGTTCGCAAATCAGGGGCCCGTTATTTACGCGAATCACATGACCTGTGCGTAGACATCTAATGTCACAGACCTCCACAAGCCTACCAACAAACTGCCGGATCCCTGAAAGGCAGAATCAATGATGTATTTCCTTCCGAAGACGGACGAACAAGCTATTACGTCATAACGTCATATTTTATTCGTCGTAGTGATTAGACCTTGAAATCTACTGGTCTCCTAGTTGTATACGAGGTGCGATAATAAAGTAATGAGACTGATGTGAAAAAAAAATGTTGCTTACCGTTTTAGTCAAGTTTAGTGTTGTCTCTTTCTAAGTAGTTCCCTTCTGATTGCAGACACTTTTTCCAGCGCTTCTGCCATTGATGGTAACATTTCTGGAACTCATCTTCTGTAATTTCTCCAAGACCCTCGTCACAGCTTTTTGGGCATCTTGTGTTGTTTGAAAATGGTGTCCCTTGACCGCCGTTTTGACTCTTGGAAATAGGAAAAAGTCGCACGGAGAGATATCTGGTGAATAAGGTGGCTGTGGTGGTACTGAATTTTGTTTTGAGGTTAAAAATTGCTGTACTGACAGAGCAGTATGGGATGGCGCATTTTTACAAATCTTTTTTATACCAAGATTTTCAGTTATTATTAAACGAAACGTTTCTCGATTGATGTTCAGTTCTTCTGCAATCATTTTCACGGATAACCTTCGATCAGATCGTACGAGTTCACGCACCATGGCCAAGTTGACATCCGTCCGTGAGGTTGATGGTTCAAATGGCTCTGAGCACTATGGGACTCAACTGCTGAGGCCATTAGTCCCCTAGAACTTAGAACTAGTTAAACGTAACTAACCTAAGGACATCACAAACATCCATGCCCGAGGCAGGATTCGAACCTGCGACCGTAGCGGTCTTGCGGTTCCAGACTGCAGCGCCTTTAACCGCACGGCCACTTCGGCCGGCTGAGGTTGATGGTCGTCCACAGCGGTCTTCATCCTCAACATTCGTTTTGCCTTCACTAAACATTTTATGCCAACGAAAAACTTGAGCTCTTGACATAACCTCCTTTCCAAAAGCCTTCTGAAGCTTACTGTAAGTTTTCGCCGCGTTTTCACCCAATTTAACGCAAAAAGAAATGGCATGCCGTTGCGTAATATCATGCGGTTCCATTTCCATGACGAGAGACACAAACACGTGTTAACTTACTACAGCACAACTCACGAATGAGCAGTTGCATCGATGTGCCGCTTGGACTAGAAGCAGCTTATAGACCAAGCTCAAAGATACTGCGCCCATGCAAGCCTGCAGGGTTGGCACATCTTGGAAAGAAAATCAGCCTCATTACTTTATTGTTGCACCTTGTATGATTGTTATTTGAATACTTGTATTTACATATTAACAGTGGTTTGTCATTTTATTCTCATCACTAAAGTAAGTACGAAGACGATCAATTTGGGTTCAGAAAGGTACAGGGACCAGACTGGTAGTTCTGACTTCTGACGTCGCAGTGGATTATGGAGGCAAGACTTGGAATATATCAAGACCTTTTCGTACGATTATGTAACCTAGTAAATGAAATGGCGTAAGGTGTTTCAAATTCTCAGAAATATAGGTATAAGCTACAGGAAGAGGTAAATAGTGTACTATGAATTCAAGAACGAAGCAGGAACAATAAAAATGGAAGAGAGATGTGCTGAGAGTTGTTTGGTTAGAAGTCAAGGATGCAGTGTTTCTCTTCTGTCGTTCCATAGGTACATCGAAGAAACAATAATGGAAACAATAGAAAAGTTCAGGATTGGGATTAAAATTTCGGGGGATAAGGATGTCAGTGGCAACATAGGCTGATGACATTGCTGTCCTCAGTGAAAGTGGGGAACAGTTAAAGGTCTGGTTAGAGCGAATGAACAACCTAATGAGCGCTGAATATACAGACATCAAGAAAAGATTTGCATCACCTCTGTTCCGAGAGTTCCGGAACCTGTACAGAAAATTGGAATAGAGATCAACATAACATCATTTCTGCCCTTTTTATTGCTCATGAAAACCAAGCATTACATGTTGTAGCACCATACAGCGAGACCTACAAAGGTGGTGGTCCATGTAGCTTTACACACCGGTACCTATAATACCCAACAGCACGTCCTCTTGCATTGCTGCATTCCTCTATTCGTCGTGGCATACCATCCACAAGTTCATCAAGACACTGCGGGTCCACATTGTCCCACTTCTCAACGGCGATTCGGCGTAGATCCCTCCGAGTGATTGGTGGGTAACGTCGTCCATAAACAGCCCTTTTCAATCTATCCCAGGCATGTTGGATAGGGTTCATGTCTGGAGAACATGCTGGCCACTCTAGTGGAGTGATGTCATTATCCTCAAGGATATCATTCACAAGATGTGCACGATGAGGGCGTGAAATGTCGTCCATGAAGACGAACGCCTCGCCAATATGCTGCCGATATGGTTGCATTATCGGTCGGAGGATAGCATTCACGTATAGTATAGCCATTGTGGCGCCTTCCACGACCGCCAGTGGTGTACGTCGGCCCCACACATTGCCACCCTAAAACAGCGGGGTACCTCCAACTTGCTGCACTCGCTGGACAGTGTATCTAAGGCTTTAGCCTGACCGGGTTGCCTCCAAACACGTCCTCGACGGTAGTCTGGTTGAAGGCATATGCGACACTCATCGGTGAAGAGAACGTGATGCCAATTCTGACCGGTTCATTCGGCGTGTTGTTGGGCCCATCTGTACCGCGCTGCATGATGTCGTAGTTGCAGATATGGACCTTGGCATGAACGTTGGGAGTGAAGTTGCGCATCATGCAGCCTGTTGAGCACAGGTTGAGTCGTAACACGACGTCCTGTGGCTGCACGACAAGCATTATTCAACACGGTGACGTTACTGTCAGGATTCTTCCGAGCCATAATCCGTAGGTAGCGGTCATCCACTGCAATAGTAGCCCTTGGACGGCCTGAGCGAGGCATGTCATCGACAGATCCTGTCTCTCTGTATTTCCACTATGTACGAACAACATCGCTTTGGTTCACTCCGAGACGCCTGGACACTTCCCTTGTTGAGAGCCCTTCCAGGTATAAAGTAACAATGCGGACGCTATCGAATCTCGGTATTGACCGTCTAGGCATGGTTGAACTACAGACAGAACGAACCGTGTATCTCCTTCCCAGTGGAATGACTGGAACTGATCGACTGTCGGACGACCTCAGTCTAATTGGCGCTGCTCATGCATGATAGTTCACAACTTTGGGCGGGTGTAGTGACATCTCTGAACAGTCAAAGGGACTGTGTCTGTGATACAATATCCACAGTCTACGTCTGTCTTCAGGAGTTCTGGGAACAGGGGTGATGCAAAACTTTTATCGGTGTGTGTATGAATTTTAGCGGTAAACCAAAACAGACAAAATAACTTAGAAGCAGCACAAACCAGATTGGTGATGAACTTAAAATCAAAGCAGATTTCACATAATAGACAAAGTGAAGGACTTCTTTTAGCACTAGAGTAAAATAACGCACAACAAAAGAAGCAAAGAGGCCATTCCTCCCTAAAATAAATCTACTATTACACAACATAGACCTCAATCTCAGGAATATATTTTTGAGAATGAACTGTTAGAGAACAGCACTATATATGTGAATCTCTGAGTACGGGAACACCAAAAATGAAGTGAATCGGGGCCGGCCACTGTGGCGGAGCGGTTCCAGACGCTTTAGTCTGGAACCGCACGACCACTACGGTAGCAGAATCGTTAATGATTAAGTGTACTGAAAAGATAAGAAAATACGAGTACATTAGGAGAATCGCAAAGGAATGGAATATGAAGAAAATATTGACCAGAAGGAGGGACAAGATGACAGGAACAGTGTTAAGACATCAGGGAATAACATTTTTGGTGCTACTGTAGAGGACAAAAACTGTAGCTCAGTACAGAGATTGTAGATCGGGGGCGTTGAGGATAAGTGCAACTCTGAGATGATGAGATTGGCACAGGAGAAGAAGTAGTGGTCGGATGCATCAAACCAGATAAAACACTAATGATGCTACAACAATGAAATAATACAGTCATATAAAATAAGTTGTTTTTCCTGTTAGGCTTCCACTGATCTTACACAATTTTCAACATTCCTTAAATATTCTGTCCTTTGGTTGTTATATTTCTGAAAAATCAAATCATCTCTGTTAATTTTAAAATGTAGCAGTTGCGTCAGCGCAGTGAGAACATCGGTTCGTTTCACTTTTCAAACTTACCACGAGGCTGTGATATTTTGGTTTCAACATCCGTTCCCACCACTACATTTACACCTACGTGACTACTCTGTAATTCATACTTAAGTGCCGGCCGCGGTGGTCTCGCGGTTCTAGGCGCGCAGTCCGGAACCGTGCGACTGCTACGGTCGCAGGTTCGAATCCTGCCTCGGGCATGGATGTGTGTGATGTCCTTAGGTTAGTTAGGTTTAAGTAGTTCTAAGTTCTAGGGGACTGATGACCACAGCTGTTAAGTCCCATAGTGCTCAGAGCCATTTGAACCATTTGAACCATACTTAAGTAACTGGCAAACGGTTCTTCGAATCGCCTTTAGACAATTGCTGACCGTTCTACTCACTAACACCTTCGGAGGAAAGTGAACAGTTAAACCTATCCGTACGAGCTCTGAATCCCCTTACTTTCTTACGACGATCGTTTCTCCTTATGTAATTTGTCGTCAGTAAAATATTTTCCCATCCAGAGGAGAAAGTTGGTGAAAACATTTCACCGCAAGGAAAATCTCCTTAGTTTTAATTATTTCCAACCTAAGCCGCTTATCACATCCGTGATACTCTGTCCCATTCTTCACGATAATACAAAACGAACTGCCATTCTGTGGGCTTTTTCGATGTCGTCCGCCAATCCTATTTGGTAAGCATCCCATACAGCACAACTGTACTCTAGTAAAGGGCGGATAAGCGTGGTGTACGCCGTCTCTTTAGTAGACCTGTTCCAGCTTCTAAGTGTTCTGTGCACAAAACGCAGTCTTTAGTTTGCCTTTCCCGCAACATATTCCACTTGATCGTTCCAATTTAAGCTGCTCCTCATTGTAATTCCTAGATATTTAGTTGAATTGACCGCCTTCAGATTTGTGTGATTTATCGTGTAAGCGAGATTTAACTAAGTCATTTTAATACTCATTTGCATGACTTCACACTCTTAGTTAGAGTCAACTGCACGTTTCGCACAATACAGATATCTTATCCATCATTTTTCAATTGGTTTTGACCTTCTGATAATTTTTAGACGGTAAATGACAGCATCATCGCAAACAATCTAACAGGGCTTCTCAGATTGTCTCCATAATCATTTACACAGATTAGAAAGAACTGAGTGCCTGTAATACTTCCTTGGGGGACTTCTCTTTTATCGATGATTTTTCGTCGATTACTACGGACTATCACCCTTTTAATAGGAAATCGCAATTCCACTCGCACATGTGAAGCGATTTCTCCATAGGCACGCAATTTGATTATAAGTATTTTGTGAGGAATTGTGTCAAAATCCTTCTGAAATCTAGGAATATGGAATCAATTTGACATCCTCTGTAGATAGTGTACATTACTTCTTGCGAATAAAGAGTTAATTGCGTTCCACAAGGACGATAGCTTGAGAATCCGTTCTGACTATATGTCTAAAGACTTCGAGGTAATTCATAATTTTTGAAGACAGTATATGGTCCAAAATCCTGCTGCAAATTTACGTCAGCGGTATGGGCCTGTAATTCGATGGACTGCACCTGTTTCCTGTACTGAATGTTGATGTAACTGTTGTAGACTGGCAAGACAGCCAATCCACAATGACGGGTAGCCGAAAGGCACGCGTTTAAGCTCACGCAGGATGGCGTGAGGTCTGGAACAGGTCAAGTATATGAGACTAGTAAAAATAGTACGTATCTGTTGGAATACTTAACTTTAATCCATAATTGGTGAACACAAGATAAATAGCAATTGATAATGGCGCCATGCTAGGTTGTAGCAAATGACGTAGCTGAAGGCTATGCTAACTATCGTCTCGGCAAATGAGAGCGTAATTTGTCAGTGAACCATCGCTAGCAAAGTCGGCTGTACAATTGGGGCGAGTGCTAGGACGTCTCTCTAGACCTGCCGTGTGGCGGCGCTCGGTCTGCAATCACTGATGGTGGCGACACGCGGGTCCGACGTATATTACCGGACCGCGGCCGATTTAAAGGCTACCACCTAGCAAGTGTGGTGTCTGGCGGTGACACCACATAAACCGTACAACGTTCCAGTCTTTCGATATACGGATCTTCCGTCGAGCGAGCAGTTGCGTGTGATTGCTAAGTGCGGCGCAATTGCATCAGCACACACTGACACGAGCGTAATTGGTATTCTGTCCGGACCCGAAGACCTGCCTATATTAAGTGATTTGTGCTCATTTGCTGCACCGACGAGCTCTGATTGCAACTTACTCATGTTGGCAGTTGTTCTTGATTCAGATTCTGGAATATTTACTGTTTGGTAAACTGTTTGGCATGCGTTTTTTGCTTATCAAGAAAAATGCCTACGGGGCGTCTAAAAATGTGACCCGTACGTCGATATGAGGTAGTATTGGTCAAAACTAGAAGTACAGCTTGCGCGGGAACCAATCCTAGCGTGCCTGTAGAAAATTCCTAGTGCACGAACGCAATGGAACCAGAACTTAAGATAACGTCTGTAATGCATTACCTTCACGAATGCAAAAGAATGGAACATGTCGTACTGTCGCACTCTGGTTTACTCGTCGTTTTCTTATTCACTGATGTCCTCCACTCCTCTCCTCGCACATCATGTAACTACGGTCGTCCCGTAACTGCGATATTTTATGATCGTTGTAGTTTCCTTCTTGGCATATCCCAGCGATTTTTTTTAGGGGCATCAGTCTTCCGACTGGTTTGATGTGGCCCGCCACAAATTCCTTTGCTATGCTAGCTAACCTCTTCATCTCAGAGTAACACTTGCAACCTCTGTCCTCAATTATTTGCTGGATATATTCCAATCTCTGTCTTCCTTTACAGTTTTTGCCCTCTACAGCTCCCTCTGGTACCAAGGAAATCATTCCCCCATATCTTAACAGATGTCCTGTCATCCTGTCCCTTCACCTTATCAGTGTTTTCCACATATTTCTTTCCTCTCTGATTCTGCACAGAACCTCCTCATTCCTTACATTATCACTCTACCTAATTTTCAACATTCGTGTGTAGCACCACATCTCAAATTCTTCTATTCTCTTCTGTTCTGGTTTTCCACAGTCCATGTTTCACTACCATACGATGCTGTACTCCAGCCGTACATTCTCAGAAATTTCTTCCTCAAATTAAGGCCGATATTTGATATTAGTAGTCTTCTGTTCGCCAGGAATTCCGTTTTTGCGATTGCTAGTCTACTTATGCTGTCCTACTTGCTCCGTCCGTCTTACTGCCTAGGTAGCAGAATTCCTTAATTTCATCGTCTTCGTTACCATCAATCCTGATGTTAAGTTTCTCGCTGTTCTCATTTCTACTACTTCTCATTACCTTCGTCTTTCTTGGATTTACACTCAATCCATACTCTGTACTCATTAGACTGTTCATTCCGTTCAGCAGATCATGTAATTCATCTTCAGTTTCACTCAGGATAGCAATGTCATCAGCGAATCGTATTATTTATATCCTTTCACTTGAAATTTTATTCCACTCCTGAACCTTTGTTTTATTTCCATCATTGCTTCCTCGATGTACAGATTGAACAGTAGGGGCGAAATGCTACATCTTTGTCTTTACGCGCCTTTTTAATACGAGCACTTCGTTTTTGGTCGTCCACGCTTATTATTCCCTCTTGGTTGTTGTACATATTGTATACTTTCCTCATTCTAACCTATTTCCATTTTCGTCCTTGTATGTCATCGGCTAACCTTAGCTTATTATTTCTCGCTCTTCTCCTTACCAGCCAACTTCTCCATATTTGATACCATCTGTACGGTTGAGAAATATTTCTGTTACGTGTCAGTGTGTACGTTCCACACGAATGCAAAGCCAAAAATGCTATAAATGTTAGTAAGACTGCATTTTTGAAATATTATATGTCCATTACTGCATTTATTATTATTGTTGTTGCTGTTGTTGTTGAGGCCTTCATTCCGGTTTAATGTAGCTCACCACGCTACTCTATCCAGTGCAAGCCTATTCATCTCCGAATAACTGCTGGAATCTGCATCCTTTTGAATCTGCTTACTGTATTCAACATTTGGTCTCCCTCTACAATTTTCACCTTTCACCTCCCCCAAGATACCAAACTGACGATTCTTTAACGCCGATTCATACATTTACTCACGTTGTGCCACAAATTTCTTTTCTCCCCAATTCTGTTCTGTAACTTCTTACCTCTTATTCGATCTACCCACGTACTTTTCAACATTTTTCTTTGACGACGGACGGGGCTATACTCTATACAAATACCTTCAGAAAAAGCTTCATAATACGTAATTTATAATCGATGTGGAATAAATTTCTCTATTTGCGAAACATTTTTCTTGGCGTTGCATGTTTGCGTTTTATTTCGTCTGTTCTTCAGCCATCTTCAGTTATATTCCTCTTCAGTCATTACCTAACGCTGATGTACTAAGTTTATTGCATTGTTTGTCATACCTGTCATAATTATTATTTTTATTTCTCAGAACAGAGGTTATGCTGCTGGATACGGTCAAGTCTAGTCCAGATAGTTTATTTCAGATTCCTCAGGAGTATCCAGGGTGACTTAAGTATTTTTACAACGCTTTACGCAAGATATAGTCGTGAGACCTTAGCTTCTTTCGGCGCATATAATGTTCAAATAACGCACTGGAAAGCAGTCGGGTGACGTCGTCGACAATCGCTGATATTTCCACTGGAGCACACCCTGCAATTTCAAGGCAAAAACTGCAGAAAGTAAGCGCTGTGAACGCGAATTTAAGACCAAGATTTTCAGAGAAACTTCTTAAATATACCACACACTCACAATGTAAACACTGGAGCCATCACAAACCAAAGACGACCGACGTCGGAAGTTACAGACAGGGAACTTAATAAACAACTCGTGGGGTAGCATAAAGTCTGTCCCTCTGTTTTTTGACAAATGAGAGAGCAAGATTCCATGCAGACTTTAAACACTACCTACCATCCCTGTTGATAAGGTTAAGTGGTAATGTTGACAGTCATCAGCCTGCAGATACAAGTGAGTGTGATTAGGCTCCCTGTAAACGGCATGTCCCAACGTACCGTCCACCTTCCTCCTGACCAACAAATCAAGGAAGGGAAGACAGCCATCCTTTTCCAGTTCTATCGTGAAAACAATATTCGGTTGGATTGAATTCAGGCATTGTAAAAAGTCGTTCAAATTCTTACTGCCATGAGGATAAACAACGAAGTATCGTCTACATAATTGAAAAAACATGCAGCTTTCACAGCCGCCGACTCCAAGGCACGTTCCTCGACATCCTCCGTAAACAAATTGGCAATGATAAGTGACAATGGGCCTCCCATCGCAGCTCCATCTGTCTGCTCGGAGTACTGCTTACTGAATAAAACGTAAGTGGATGTCAACACACGTCGAAATAGGTTTGCTAATTCAGCACCAACACCAATCAACCGTATCGAATGAAACAGGGGAACAGGGTGTGAAGAGAGAGACTGCATCAAAAATTACTAGAATATGAGAGTAAAACGTACCTACTGTAGGAAAAAATATGCCATTCAAATTTAAAACACTTACAATCGAGAAAACCTTGTCAATGCATGTTTTTAAAGTCTATGTATTACATTATTACTCTACCACACGCCAGTAATTAAAAGTGAAATCAAATCAGGAAATAGTAGCATTAAAAACCAGTTACAATTAAATACATTTTGAAATAGAAGCTACTTGCAACTAACAAATTTCCAATTTGAAGACGAAGAAATTTGTAAATATATTGAAGAAACTCAGTTCATTTCAGAATATCACGCAATCCATGGTACAATACCTTCTTTTGTTTCAAGGTACAAGATGGCGCACGACTGAGGAAATAGGGCGTAACCCTGTACAAGTTGTGTAACTAGTTTAAAATATACCCTGTTTCATTCATCATAAAACACTATAACTGAAAATGTCAAAGTCTTGTAAACAGCTTTAATACATACACTTATAGCCACACCGCCCTCTCTTTAATAATAAATAGTCAAAAGTCCCACCGATACGGAAGATGGGTGGAAGTGACACTAGAATACATAACATGTTGTTTTTGTTGTCGCCTCCACCTTGTCGAATTCTTCTTTTGAAGTCTGCCTGGATCTGGATTTGCAAGTGGAAACTATGTAAATAAAAGAGTCAGATGTAATTTCAATTTTATCGTCGTTTATTTATTCTCCACATGATATAAACTGCGTTTACAAAAGACCAACTGTCCAAAGCACATCAGTACACACTGAGATAAAACACTGAGACTGAGGTATGAGACTCAGTCAAAGCAGCCCAGCTGCGTTCTTTTCTACAGAAATTTAACAATCAATTTCAAAATAACCCATTATTAAAATGGTACAATTTCGATGTTACAATTAAAATTTATAAACCCTAAAGAAACTGATATCACAGCCGAATAAGGTATAAAATACAAAATCAAATGACAAATTTTTTATAGTCAGCCGTAGTTTTAAATATGAAAATCAATCTGAACTTTAATTATAATAATGTCTTTCGTATTACTTTAGTTACGCAGTTAATTACGGTATGGATTTTGTTACTAACATTTAACAGTATATAACTCGTGCTTTATCTGATAACATATACAAAATTCACAAATATGGCTTCAAATTCTAGAAATCAGAAAGTTGAATGGTGTAAAAAATGGAGAGCTAATTAGAAATGTAATTAAAAAGAAAATTAACTTCAAACGTGGACATAAAAATAAAAAACAAATGAAAATACATCGCTTAGCAAATTCCTCCTAAGCTATTTCACAAGGTAATGAGGTTTCCTGTTATGGTATTTTTAAATAACCATTTTGTTATATAGACGTATTAATTTTTCATGCCAAAATTTCTGCAGTCTCTAGTTATTTACTGTTGTAGAATAATCACTCTAATTTTACGAAATGACGAATAATTTGGGACAGGCACAGGTTCTGATTAATGGCGTCAGTCAATTAACAGTTAGGAGTGTACTTAGTGATGAATCCCGAACTTTATATTTACTTAGACTTTAGAACACATAGAACTATACGACACCCACTTAACTATTCAGACCGTATATGATATTGGACTGGTATCGTAATGTTGACTAGAAATTTTGGGAAGCTATACCATTATACACTGAAGCGCCAAAAAAACTGGTATAGGCATGCATATTCAAATGCACAGATATGTAAACGGGCAGAACATGGCGCTAAGGTCGACAACACCTTTGCAAGATAAATAGTGTCTCGCGCAGTTGTTATATCGGTTACTGCTGCTACAACGGCAGGTTATCAAGAATTAAGTGAGTTTGAACGTGCTGTTATAGTGGGCGTACAAACGATGGGACACAAAATCACCGAGGTAGCGATGAAGCGGGGATTTTCCCATCCGACCAATTCACGAGCGTACCGTGAATGTCAGGAATCCGGTAAAAAATCAACTCTCTGGCATTGCTGCAGCCGGAAAAATATCCTGCAAGAACGGGACCTACAACGAATGAAGAGAATCGTTCGACTTGACAGAAGTGCAACACTTCGCAAATTACTGCATATTTCAATGCTGGGCCATCAACAAGTGTCAGCGTACGAATAATTCAACGCAACTTCATCGATGTGGGCTTTCGAAGCCGAAGGCCTACACGTGTACCCTTGATGACTGCATAACGCGAGGGTTTACACCTCGCCTGGGCCCGTTAACACCGACGTTGGACTGTTGATAACTGGAAACATATTGCCTAGTCTGACGACTATCGTTTCAAATTGTATCGAGCGGATGGCAGCATACTAGTATGGAGACATCCTCATGAATCCATAGACCCTGCATGGCAGCAGGGGACTTTTCGAGCTGATGGAGGCTCTGTAATGCTGTGAGGCGTGTGCAGTTGGAGTGATATGGGAGCCTGATAGGTCTAGATATGACTCTGACACGTGACATGTACGTAAGCATCCTGTCTGATCACCTGCAACCATTCATGTCCATTGTCCGTTCCGACTGACTTGGGCAATTGCAGCAGGACAATGCGACAGCCCACACGACCAGCATTGCTACAGAGTGGCTCCAGGAACACTTTTTTGAGTTTAACCATTTCCGCTGGCCACCAAACTCCCCAGTCATGTACATTATTGAGCTTATCTGGGATGTCTTGCAACGTGCTCCACCCCTAGTACTCCTATGAGTTTATGGACAGTCCTGCGGGATTCATGGTGTCAGCGCCCCCCCCCCCCCCCCCCGCCCCCCTCCACCCCAGCACTACTTCAGACATTAGTCGAGTTGATGCCACGTCGTGTTGCGGGGAACCTACATGATATTAATTTCTTTGGCTCCTCAGTTTAGTACTCTTAAGTATGTAGATGCAATATTTACAAACGCTGCACAAAGCACAACATCGTGTCTGACAACAACGAACATTGTAGAAAATGCTGGGAACTGCTTATGGCGGTCTCTAGTGCATGTTCCTTCGTGTGATTCTGAAATCGTTCGCTAGACCGAAACACCGACCGAGAAACATTTCACCATCATTCATACAAGTGGTAAGATTGGACTGAGAAAAGGTTGGGAATTTGTATGGGCGCTGATAACCGCGCAGTTGAGCGCCCCACACTCCAAACATCATCATCATCATCATCTAGATACGACTCTTACAGGTGGCATGTACGTAAGCATCCTGTCTGATCACCTGCAACATGTCCATTGTCCATTCCGACGGACTTGAGGAATTCCAACAGGACAATGCGACAGCCCACACGACCAGAATTGCTACAGGTAGGCTCCAGGAACACTCTTCTGAGTTTAAACAGATGTTCCTAGGTACACTACCCTCCAGGTACAACACTGTCCCCTACATATTAATTGATCGATCAGGATAGCATCACGCCCGGCTGTCGTGATCGCTTTAGGTGTGCGGCCGTAATATTTGCTGGAGAAATTTGGTTCTGCTAGAGCTCTATATATTTTTCAATGGAGGTGTAAGATCAACTTATTGTGGCTATGGAAATATTTATTTCCCGCCAAGACATTCCCAGAATGTAAAACTGACATTCTTCATTATTGTTATCATCGTTCTTACGTATTATGCTTATTATTATGTTCAATTACTATCGATGTTTGGTTAGATTTAACAGAGAACCTGAGTATCTTAACATTGTCTTGTGAAATAAATGCATAACTAAATCCTACATTACATCCCACACTATACAACTAGGAAACCGTAACCGGCAGCCACCCCAATTACTTGACGATGTTTTTAACTTGCACGCTATTCTCAGGAGAACCTTGCTACAGACTGTACACAAGTTCCACACTCATGTTCAGAAAGAAAGGAGAACACCTTGAACGACATGTCAAGGGACATGTATATTAGTATGTTCCGTAGAGATTATTAGTATTTGAACCATGTCTGACCGCGTGTCGAGGTCAACATCGATATCGCAGCGGTAAAAATGTACCTGCTGCTCTCGTTGTCGATATAAACCGAAGCTAATGGATCAATTTGACTTGAGCAGACGTGCAGGATGCCTCGCAGACGTATGCGGGAACCGTACCGTCAAATCACTGAGTCTGAATGAGGGCACATTTTTGGCATGAGAGAATGCAGCCATCAAGGAAATTGCTGCTCGTGTGGGACAAGGTATTTCGGCAGTGCAAAGGGTGAGTGCAGATTGGTTTACGGAAAGCCATAGAATATGACGAGATGGGTCAGGTCACGCCAGCCAGACCTCCCCCCCCTCCCCCCCCCCTCCCCCGAGAAGTTCGCGCTGCTGCTACGGTCGCAGGTTCGAATCCTGCCTCGGGCATGGATGTGTGTGATGTCCTTAGGTTAGTTAGGTTTGAGTAGTTCTATGTCTAGGGGACTGATAACCTCAGATGTTGAGTCCCATAGTGCTCACAGCCATTTGAACCATTTGAACCGAATGGCATTGCAGGAACAGTGTATCACATCGTACGCTGTCAGGGGTGACAACCCGAAGCCCTTTAACGCGGCGTAGGTAAGTGCGACTACATTTGACAAATGTGCAGAAACATGCTAGACGACGTTATTGTATGGAATGACGTCACTGGAACAGGAATGGCTTCGGATAGTGTTTCCGGAGGAACCCAGGTTCTATTCGTTTTAAAATGATGGCCGCGTTTTGGTTCACCGCAGATAGGGGAAGTGGCATCGCACCAACTGCATTTGCACAAGACAAACAGCGCCATCTCAAGGCATTATGCTGTGGGGCGCTAGGGTACAACCACAAATCACAGTTGGTGCGTGTTCAGGGCACTGTGGCAGGGTGACATAAGTGAATGACAACCTGCGACACGTAGCCATGCGCTTTCTACGCAACACCTCGGACGTCATTTTTCAGCAAGACAACGCACGACCACATGTTGCTGTACGGACAAGTGCCTTCTTAGTGTCACAAGATGTCAACCTTTTGCACTGGCCCACCAGGTCACCAGGCTTCTCGCCAATCGAAAATACACTCCTGGAAATGGAAAAAAGAACACATTGACACCAGTGTGTCAGACCCACCATACTTGCTCCGGACACTGCGAGAGGGCTGTACAAGCAATGATCACACGCACGGCACAGCGGACACACCAGGAACCGCGGTGTTGGCCGTCGAATGGCGCTAGCTGCGCAGCATTTGTGCACCGCCGCCGTCAGTGTCAGCCAGTTTGCCGTGGCATACGGAGCTCCATCGCAGTCTTTAACACTGGTAGCATGCCGCGACAGCGTGGACGTGAACCGTATGTGCAGTTGACGAACTTTGAGCGAGGGCGTATAGTGGGCATGCGGGAGGCCGGGTGGACGTACCGCCGAATTGCTCAACACGTGGGGCGTGAGGTCTCCACAGTACATCGATGTTGTCGCCAGTGGTCGGCGGAAGGTGCACGTGCCCGTCGACCTGGGACCGGACCGCAGCGACGCACGGATGAACGCCAAGACCATAGGATCCTACGCAGTGCCGTAGGGGTGCGCACCGCCACTTCCCAGCAAATTAGGGACACTGTTGCTCCTGGGGTACCGGCGAGGACCATTCGCAACCGTCTCCATGAAGCTGGGCTACGGTCCCGCACACCGTTAGGCCGTCTTCCGCTCACGCCCCAACATCGTGCAGCCCGCCTCCAGTGGTGTCGTGACAGGCGTGAATGGAGGGACGAATGGAGACGTGTCGTCTTCAGCGATGAGAGTCGCTTCTGCCTTAGTGCCAATGACGGTCGTATGCGTGTTTGGCGCCGTGCAGGTGAGCGCCACAATCAGGACTGCATACGACCGAGGCACACAGGGCCAACACCCGGCATCATGGTGTGGGGAGCGATCTCCTACACTGGCCGTACACCACTGGTGATCGTCGAGGGGACACTGAATGGTGCACGGTACATCCAAACCGTCATCGAACCCATCGTTCTACCATTCCTAGACCGGCAAGGGAACTTGCTGTTCCAACAGGACAATGCACGTCCGCATGTATCCCGTGCCACCCAACGTGCTGTAGAAGGTGTAAGTCAACTACCCTGGCCAGCAAGATCTCCGGATCTGTCCCCCATTGAGCATGTTTGGGACTGGATGAAGCGTCGTCTCACGCGGTCTGCACGTCCAGCACGAACGCTGGTCCAACTGAGGCGCCAGGTGGAAATGGCATGGCAAGCCGTTCCACAGGACTACATCCAGCATCTCTACGATCGTCTCCATGGGAGAATAGCAGCCTGCATTGCTGCGAAAGGTGGATATACACTGTACTAGTGCCGACATTGTGCATGCTCTGTTGCCTGTGTCTATGTGCCTGTGGTTCTGTCAGTGTGATCATGTGATGTATCTGACCCCAGGAATGTGTCAATAAAGTTTCCCCTTCCTGGGACAATGAATTCACGGTGTTCTTATTTCAATTTCCAGGGGTGTATATGGGATGTGGTGAAAGGACGCTTGCGGCGCTGTGACGCAATGCCAACCAATGCAGCATGGATGGCTATACCACAGGACACCATTCGCGCCTTATACGCGTCGATGCCATTACACATGAAACAGGTTATCAGGGCCCATGGCGGACCCTGTGTCTCTTCTAACAACAGGACACACGCTGAACCGAGGTGACCGAAATGTTAATTATTTTGCAGAAGTAACATGTCCTGTGAATATGAACGTTCTATGACTAGTTGTTCAAGGTGTTATGTTTCTTCTGAACTTTTTTCACAGTTTTGTGCGAAATATCTCTAACCGTGTTCAGGTTTTACTCTTTCTCCGATATTCTCAACTGTTTTGTTACGCAAGTAGAAGTCGATGGCTTCGCAATAACTGCTGCAGGATAACTGTTCTGGATTCAAAGTTTCACTAACAGACTTGCGTTCGCTTGTCACAGAAACGGCGTATGTCCGCGTAGCGAGAAACACCGCTGTGAGAAACGGGCGCGAGGGGAATTCAGAACACGGTGCCATCTCCGCCGGTCGCGTGCCACTTCTCTACATACTGCAGCCGGGGTAGAGAAACATCTGTGCAAATCATGTGCCATTCGCGTACAACCGGTTCCAATCCAGGCACACGTGTCTATTGCAGTGGCTCGGTCGTTAAAGCAATATCTACGCTATTTTAGCTGTTCCACTATTTCACAATGGCTGATGTGGATCCTTCGACCGGGGCCACGACTGAAGACTAAAGCGGGTAAAACATGAAACACTGAATACGAAATAATTATATTAATAGTACACAGCATGGCTCTTAATATTCTAATCCATTCCTCTGCAGGTTTGAAATTCTCCCCTAGCTATTCATTGTCTTGGAATTGGCACTATCATATTTTTAAACTCCGCATTTCTTTTCGCCTGTTTCCTTAGTTGCTATTTAGAAAATGAAAGAAACGATTAGTGAAAAGAGAAACAGCTGTATAAAGATGGTAAGGTCGGAAGGTATATGGGACGTATAGAAGCGCTAGGTAAAAAAAAGAAAGAACTTTGAAGACAATTGCATGGAATGAAGATAACATATGGGATGCGATAGTGTGAAAAGGATGTAACAGTGCACTGAAAGAAGGCATCTGGAGTAAAATTATTAATAGCCTTGGAAAAGGCACGCACGACAAAAATGGTCCACATGGAATGGGGGATGAGAAAGACTGGCAAAATACCGAATTTTCAGTGGATGTAGCTCATATTTTAACCACAATACACCGTAAGTCCATCGAAAAAACGCAGACATTTACATGAAGTGTAGCAGAAGTGATTCACGAATCTACTATCCAATTTCTTTGTTGTCTATGTGTCGTAAAATCTTAGCTCAACGTAATATTGCATCTCACACAGAATTACCAACGCTTAACAATGATAATTAATTTAGAGAGATGCACATTTAAGTTTATTATCAAGCCTCTCAGATGCGGACGTCCTACATATCTAATCTTCTGCTTATTATTAAACCTATGATCAGTTGGGATTTGTAACTGAATTGGGAACCTACGATCAGGTAAGATTCGTGACTGAATTGAGAATATCTTGGCAGGGAAGAATAAGCATGCTGCTTTGTATGGAGAGTCATCAAAAGAAGCAGGAGCAACTTCAAGCGTGTCCCAGGCTAGTGGTTTGAGACGCTGTTTATTTTTTAACCACCTGACATACTTCAACAAAGACGTAATAATTACAATATCAAATGAGGTAGCTAGAAATGTCATTTAATGTCAAGTATAAGGAAGTGTTTATTTGTGTGTGTGTGTGTGTGTGTGTGTGTGTGTGTGCGCGTTTCTTAGAAAGAGAGAGAGAGAGACAGAGAGAGAGCGAGAGAGAGAAGGAAACACAGAGACAGACAGACACAGAGAGAGGAATCTTAAGACTGATTTGACGCAGTTCTCTACGCTAGTCTACTCTGTGCAAGCCCATTCATCTCTAAATAACAACTGCAACCTACATCCATTGGAACCTGCTCACTGTGTACTCAAATCTCGGTCTTCCTCTACAATTTTTAAGCACACTCCCCTCCACTATCAGACTGATGATACTTTGACGCCTCAGGATCCGTCTTATCAAACAGAAACCAGCTATCTCATAAATTTCTTTCTCTCCACCTTCATTCTGAACCTTCTCATCCGTAAATCAATCTACCCATTTAATCTTCAGCATTCTTCTGCAGCACCAAAATGAAAAGTTTCCCTTCTTTTCTTGTTTGGGCTTTTTATCGTCCAAATTTTAATTCCGCACAAGGCTGTAGTCGAGACAAGCACTTTCTGAAAAGACTTCGTGGCAAATTAATATCCTACGAAAAAGAAAATTATCTTTTTCGTCCATAGTGACTCTACATTTTATATCGTCTTTATTTCCTCTATCGCCAGTTGTTTTTCTGCCTGATTTCATTCCCACAACAGTTCGGTACCCTTGTTTCAGATTTATTGAAATTGCCTTTTAACCTCTTTTCAGGCTAGTATCTATTCAGTTAATCTGATCGTTCAAGTTCTTTGGAGCCTTTGACAGCTTTACAGTGTCATTGGCTAACCTCGACGTTTTTATTTCTTCTCCCTGAACTTAAATCAGTTTCCAAATTTCTTCTTGGTTTCCTTGGAAAATATCGTTTGATAAGCTATAGTCCTGTCACACTACTTTCTCAAATATTCTTCCTCTTTCAAGTCCTTCGACTACCACAACTGCATTTTGGTTTCTGTACAAGTTGTATTTAGTAGCCCTTTGTTCTCTATATTTTTCCCCTGCTGTCTTCATATTTTCAGAGTGTCCATTTAAATAAATTTCGTCAAATCCTTTTTTTTCTAAGTCCCCGAATGACATCAATATAGTTTTGCCTTTCCTCAGGATACTTCAGGATAAGCCGTGGTTACACCGTTGCCTTACGAATTGCCTACCTTCCGCAAGGTTCAGATGGTTCAAATGGCTCTGAGCACTATGGGACTTAACATCCGAAGTCATCAGTCCCCTAGACTTAGAACTACTTAAACCTAACTAACCTAAGGACTTCACACACATCCATGTCCGAGGCAGAATTCGAACCTGCAACCGTAGCAGCAGCGCGGTTCCGGACTGAAGCGCCTAGAACCACTCGGCCACAACTGCCGACCTTCCCCAAGGAACTATGAATTATTAATCTGATGGTTATATAAAATTCACAGCTTTCAGCACCTCACTTCTTTCGAACTGGAATTATCGCATTGCTCTTTAGGTCTTTACGTAATTAAACAAAAGTTTCCTTGCCGAGAATTCTCCCGAGTTGTATGGCCGTGGTCCATGGAACTCTTCTATCACTGACGTTTCGTCCAAAGCTACGCTGGACATTTTCAGAGGTGCTCCTGGTTGTGCTGAGTCTTGCCGACGTTGACCAGTAGAGTGGTAACATGCGTGTATACAGGCCCTCCGAGTAAGGCATTTATTAACTACCTTGTCTTTCAATGATATATTATTTCATGTTTTATTACTGTCACCAAGCGCGAAGTGTGTATAATTGACTGTGTTTAATCCTATACGTAAATGCATTACTCTTAATGTACATTTGTGTAACGTTAGCATGTCGAATGTACAGTATTAATGTAAAACATCGTAGTTTATGTAAATGGAGTACTACAGCCGTTGGGACGAAATTAACATCTATGTCAGCAAATGAACAAGAAGACGGTTGAAAGTTAGTTAATGGTCAACAGAGTTTCGGTGGAGGCATTTTTGTGAAAGATTGGTTAATGTAATAGTGAAAGTAGAAGTACTGTGCAGCAATATTCATACTGGGAACTGTGGAGAGTTGTACAGAAAAAACTATTGCCATTTCGAAGAATTAAACCGAAGCTGTTGTGGAGCAATTAACAACCTAAAGACTGTTCCACCAAATCGTAATGGAGTCATATTAACATGGGAAGCCAAACTGTACACTCAGATATCTCAAACGTAAAAATTGTTGTAATGGACTCTGGAGATGAGTCAAGAGAAGAGTTGTCCGTTAAAGGACAGAACAGGAGCAGCCTTAAATTTTGGGTGAAGATTCCAAGACAGAAAGAGAAGAAAAGAAGGCTGAAGAATCTTTTAATGGCAGACGGCGGATGTGACGCGTGGGAGGAATTCAGTATCTAACTGGGATTTAGATCTGGTGAGCCGAAGTGAATGAAATCTGCGTTACAGAGGATGAAACTGTGTGAACCATATGGGTCAGCGAGGTGGGAGTTCTATTTGGGCTCCTTAGTACAGACGGGCTGTGCCAGAAGGACTATCTGTTTATCAGAATCTCCAAATGCTATGCGGACTTTGCTTTTTTTACTAATTGTCAGGGCATAGTACGTTAATTTTAAATAAATGTACGTCTCACCAGTCAAATATACATAACAGTGTGGGTGTGCATTGTTGACATAGACAGACATGTTTTAAATAGACACTGTCTCTCAGTTTCATACAGAAGATTTCCCTGGAGAAATCGCTACATTGCTACGCACTGAGTTGATTTCTGGAGCAACAGGTGGGGTGGAAGTAATTTTTGCCACGTTCGATCAATGACAAGAAGCAGCCCAGAGATAAAGTCACCCATCTTCCAATAGGAGTAACTATTGTCAGTCGAAGGTAAAAATACTGCAGACATATATCTCTGGCAGGCTTCGGAATGAAAACAGTAAGAGGACACTATTCACAACCGTGTAACACGACAGAAACTTCAATACGTCGGTGCAGTTCGATAATTAATAAAATACCAGAACAGTCTTTTACATTAGGAAATAAAATAACAGAAGTTAGACTCACGTGCATTGAGAAAATTATAGAAAATAAAATCAAGTTATCACTATAGAATATAACGGTCACTGTGCATCCAGCCATGAAAATCTTTCTCGCAGTTATTATTCATACAGCCTCGATACATATACAACTAAACAAAGTAATTCACAATTCGAGTCTACATTAAAAAATTGAATGATATTGACTGTGCTTTGTAATACTACTTAAGCTTGAGAGATTATTTTTAGTATAAGCAACGATTTAAAGGACCGGACAATTCCAAGCAATTTTATGCAGGAGCTGAAATTGTGTGCTCTGCTACATCAGAACCGCCTTTCCTTATGTTTGATTTTAGTTCGTAGTTTACAAAGTAATTTTCGCGCCTGATCTCGCATTTATTAGTAGAGCAACGAGTTCTATAGAATTAATTGACGATCTATCATTTTAAAGAATGAGGTAATAATCACAATAAACAAGAATGATTTTAGGCCTTGTATTTGTTTGTATTTTACAGACCTGAATAAAAGTATCGTCCGACGATACAAGAAATTTGCTGAAACGTGTTTGGGCTGTAAAAACGTCAGTTTTTTTGCTTGACAGGTGGACGTGAATTCCCAAGTCAAACACCGCTGCTGTTAGAAACGTAAAGCCTAAGAATGAAGAGCAGAAGTGATTCGAACCGAGACCCCCCGGTTAGTAGGCGCCCTGAGAGAATGGCAAGCGTGACGTCGTCAGCCGCGTGTGTTTGCACTGCGTGCTTTGCTAGGAGCCGGAGAAAGTGTGTGCTGCGGTCGGACCTCGCTGGCTGTTTGCCCTCGGCAAGTGATTACCGTGCGTCGCGGTCTGCCTGACCAACAGGCGAGGTTTAGCGAAGCGGGCAGCAACACAACCGTTTCACCAGACGAGGTCAGGATTATATTCAGGCAGGACCGTTTCGATAGGTCGGCAGTCTTAGAGAAAATACGAGGTGTTAGCAAAGAGCACTCCGCTGCCAGCTACTGCAATAACAAGTGGCATTTGTTTCTATGAAAATTTGCCCTGAGTGTTAATGTAACAAGATCTTCATCGGTTTCTTGCCATATTAGACCGCTGTGATGTTTCTGGAGGGGTACTCTCTATTTTCTGGCCCAGTGTCGGTGTATCACTGTCCGTAGGTATCGACGAAGGGCATTTACAGGGTGCTTGATAAAGAACACCACGACTTTGAAAATCAAGAACTCTGCAAAGAAGAAAAGGAGAACTACGCTCTTTCTGTCGGCGATTGAGGGAAGGTCTGAAGTTTCATTTGGTTGCTCATTTTGTCGCTAGGAGCGCTGTTGGCCACATAACCTTCGTTTCTGTTCTCAGTGCAAAGATGACGACTCTCAACAAGTTATCGAGTACGGCAGAAGTGAATCGACGACAGTTGTTCAGCGTGCACTTCGAACCAAGTATGGTATTCAACCTTCTGATACGTGGTGTATCGTACGTTGGTGTAAACAATTCGCACAGAAAGGACAGGGTGTTTGTGCGAAGGGAAAAGTTCTGAACGGCAGCGCAAAAATGAAAAAAATGTTGGCTTTATTCAGGAAGCATCTGCCCGGAGTCCAGGGAAACCGACCCGCCGAACTAGCAGAGAGCTGCAAATTCCGCAAACGACCATTTAGAGAATCCTAACGAAAAGGTTAGTAATGAAACCTTATCGTCTACAATTGGGTCAAGCCCTTTCCGAAGCTGGTAAGGTGCAAAGAATTGAGTTCAACGAGTTTGTCCTCGAGCAAATGGAAACAGATGACCGGTTGATTTCGAAACTAGTATTTAGTGATGAAGCAAAATTCCACAGAACAGGGAGAGCCAATCGGCACGACGTCCATATATAGGGCACTGAGAATCCGAGGGAAACAATTCAGCGTGAACGTGATTCACCTAAGGTGAACGTTTTCTATGTTACTTCAGCCAATAAAGCTTTTCGTCCTTTTTTCTTCGAAGGTACAACTGTAACTGGGCAAACCTATCGGGAAATTTTGCAGAATTGGCCGCTCCCTCAACTCGAAAAGAAGCACGTCAGTCCATATTCCATTAGGATGGGGCACCACCCCATTGGCACTTATCTGTCCGTGCCTGTTTGAACGAAAGGACCCACAGCAATGGATCGGCCACCAGGCAGCTCGTGACAGAGCATCAGTGGGCTCCAACAAGCCCTGACCTCAGCCCCTGTGATTTTTTTCTGTGGGGGTATATTAAAGATATGGTGTTTCGGCCATCTCTACCAGCTAACATTGAGGAACTAAAAGAAGGAATAACTGCAGGTATCCAAGCTGTTATGACGGCGATGCTACTGAGAGTGTGGAACGGGGTCGAGTACGGGGTAGACATTCTCAGGTGACTTTATGCTGTCATATTGACAATTTATTAACTTGTTTTCCACCGGAAAAAAACTTTGTTAAGTGACACCAACGTGCAGACAGTACAGAATTATCTTCTCTACGGAGAATTCTGCTATTTATACAGAAATCGCACATTCCAAAATATGCAAAAATTATGAAATAAGAAAATTCGAGAATCTTCTATAAATGATCAGTGCTAAATATCAAAGATTCGGATTTAAACTGGTGACCTGCAGCACGCCAGCCAGCGACACTGGCAGCTACTGCAAACAGCCCACAGCACAGGTCACGGCAATATGCTTCCGTATGTTCAACACGAAAGATGACCTGATAGTTTCAAATGAGACTTTAATCGTGTACGTTTTCCTCTCAGGTACTAGATAACATAATTTGTCTTAGGCTATGTGGTACATCAACCACCAAACAACGAATATAGTATTGGGTAATAAACACATCCTCCTTGCTACTTTTGAGAGCTCACTAAAGTTTTCAAAGTCTCGTAAACTTAGTAACACGAAATGCAAGGGTAGCTGTACTAATTAGATTTTTAACGTATAGAATGTTGTTTTCTTTCAAATTTTTGTTTTTATAAAAGCATAAATTCAAAATTATTTGTAAGTCTGCTTCTGTTAGTGACACTAAATAATAAATAAAGCTTAGCCTTGTTATTTTACCATCTGATTGCAGGACTGAAGATTGTGTCGTTTTCTGAATTGTAAAAACAATAAAGCTAGTCAATAATTCTTTTTATATACATATCACGTACAATGTCTGCCTCTGTCACATATGTATTTGGATTTTGTTACTAAATCTATGTCATGAAAAAATTATCGCGCAGGAAGCTCCAACCAAGTGAGCTGTTCTGGTACGACTGCTGTAGGCAGCGCCGGAGAACCTTCCATCTTTTACTTAGTTGGTGGCTGACAATACAGTCCGGTTCTCTACAAACGCTGTGCACCATCTGTATTTTCTGTGTAGCTAATGTACATCGTCTGATCAAAAGTGTCCGCACACCTATTAGTGGACATTAATATGTAATGTGTACATCCATCGTCTTTATGATGGCTTGACTCTCCTAGGGAGACTATCAATTACGTGCCCTAATGCCTGTGGAGAAATGGCTCCCTTTTGTCCTCAGGAGGAGGAGGAGATTAGTGTTTAACGTCCCGTCGACAACGAGGTCATTAGAGACGGAGCGCAAGCTCGGATGTGGGAAGGATGGGGAAGGAAGTCGGCCGTGCCCTTTCAAAGGAACAATCCCGGCATTTGCCTGAAGCGATTTAGGGAAATCACGGAAAACCTAAATCAGGATGGCCGGAGACGGGATTGAACCGTCGTCCTCCCGAATGCGAGTCCAGTGTGCTAACCACTGCACCACCTCGCTCGGTCTTTTCGTCCTCAGGAACGGAAATCAGAGAAGGTAGTTTTGTACTCTGAAAGAAGTGTTACATTGGTTGGCAGGCCAGTCCATTACAGAAACATCATTTTCCACAAACCACTACCTCACAGACACTGCTTTATGACAGGGTGCGTTGTCATGCTGGTACAGTCATCGACTCTGAACTGTTCCAATACTATACGTAGCTCAAAACCTTGTAAAATGTGTCACATCTTTGGGCATTTTTCTTAATCCCAATAATGGGACCACATCCTAACCGCGAGGAACACCGTAACACCGCCTCGTCTGTACTTCACTATTAGCACTACACATGACGGCAGATAACGTTCTACAAACATTCGCCAAACCCAAACCCTTGCATTGGATTGCGACAATGGACGGCTTCATTCGTCACTCCAATATCACTCGTTTTCAATCTTCGCCGTCCAGGGGCATCGCTCTTTACAACACCTCAAGCATAGCTTAGAATTATTATAGAAATCTATGGCTTAAGAGGAGCTCCTCGAGCGTTGTACCCCATCTTTAAAACTTTCTTCGCACATTAACTGTACAGTCTGGACTGGAACTTACGAGCGATCCCTTCTGTTGATTTCATGCGATTTTTCACATCCACCCTCCGCAATGTTCGACGGTCCCTGCCCGTCTGTTCTTGAGGTCTTCCTGGTCTTAGTTTAGCTGTGTAATTTTTCAACTACGTTTCCACTTCACGGTCACGTCGCCAACAAATCGACTTGGGCAGCTGTAGAGAGGTTGAAAGATCCCTGATGAACTTGTTACTTAGGTGCCATCCAAAGACTAGTCCATACTTGAAGTTACTCACCTCCCCTACTGTTACCGTTTATCGACAACACAGTGCTAAAAAATGGTTCAAATGGCTCTGAGCACTATGGGACTTAACATCTGAGGTCATCAGTTCCCTATAACTTAGAACTACTTAAACCTAACTAACCTAAGGACATCACACACATCTATGCCCGAGGCAGGATTCAAACCTGCGACCGTAGCAGTCGCACGGTTCCGGACTGAAGCGCCTAGAACCGCTCGGCCACCAGGACCGGCAACACAGTGCTCTCCACCTCCTTTTACACTGGCGGGTCCGGCTGTAGCGACATCTTTTGGTTAATTCCGCGTTGCATATGGGTAAATGTAAATGTCGTGTGGCTAGGGCCTCCCGTTGGGTAGATACTTTAGATAATAAGGTTTTTTGTGGTACTGAATCAAAAGCCTTTTTGAAGTCAAGAAATGTGGAAAACGTTTATAAGGAGAAGAAACAGAATGATGTGACTTGTGTTAAGACATTACGGAATGTCCTCCATGGTACCAGAGATAGCCGTAGAAGACGAAAACTGCGGAGGAAGATTGGTCAATATTCAACAACTAATTGGGAACGTTGGGTAGCAGTGATTTTCTGAGATTTCACAGGAGCGGAGGCCATGACGGGACGTATTCATCGAGTCAGAGGACTAATTGCACAGCAAAAATGTGACGGGAAACCATTTTACCATCTGCAGCTCAATTACTTTTCATGTGGAATGCATTTGTACCTGCAGCGACCGGAAATTGACTGTGGATTTTGGCAAATGGACTTTATTCCTAGGATTGCAGGAGGCGTTATGAGCTGTATGTTGGCTCGTAAACTGTACCAGCCTGGAGGGACTGACACACTACGAATTATGCCTCCGGTCTCCAGGCTCGGTTAGAGCCGTTACATGCAGACTTTCCGCCGCGAAGGCTCGTCGCCGCAATCACGCGAGAGAACGAAGCAGCTTATTATGGCCGAAGACGCTTCCGCACAGCCCCAGTCAGGAGTGGGCAAAAACTCGCAGGCTGCTCTCCGCTGTGTTCCGTGTTGCAACGTGATGCCCCTTCACGGTTTCGGTTCACCAGAAGCTCGTGTCGATGCCACTGAGAACACTTTCTCCAGATCCGTATCTGTTGAAACTTTACTCGCGGTCAAACTGAAATTTTTTTGTCAGTTTCTGTCCAACACGCAGCTTTCGCGTGGAACACTTAAAATGGTAGGTGATGTTACTGGGTTATATAAGCTTCTGGTGTGGCTTTGTGACTTAATTGTTTATTTTTATTTATTTATTTATTGTTCCGCGGGACCAAACTAAGGAGAAATTTCCATGGTCATGGAACGAGCCAATACATGAAATTATAACACGATAGTAGAAACAGATAAAATGAAATATAAAAACATATTCAGGCGACAAGTCGTAAGTTTAAATAAAGAAAATCAACAATGTAACACTGGAATTTGCTTAATTTTTTAGCTCTTCCAGGAGCTCCTCGACAGAATAGAAGGATTGAGCCATGAGGAAACTCTTCAGTTTAGACTTAAAAGACTTTGGGGTGCTGCTAAGATTTTTGAGTTCTTGTGGTAGCTTATTGAAAATGGATGCAGCAGAATACTGCACTCCTTTCTGCACAAGAGTCAAGGAAGTGCATTCCACATGCAGATTTAATTTCTGCCTAGTATTAACTGTGTGAAAGCTGCTAACTCTTGGGAATAAGCTAATATTGCTAACAACAAACGACATTAAAGAAAATATATACTGTGAGGGCAATGTCAGAATTCCCAGACTATTGAATAGGGGTCGACAAGAGGTTTTCGAACTTACACCACACATAGCTCGAACAGCCCGTTTTTGAGCCAAAAATACCCTTTTTGAATCAGAAGAATTGCCCCAAAAAATAATACCATATGACATAAGCGTATGAAAATATGCGAAGTAGACTACTTTTCGTGTTGAAGTGTCACTTATTTCAGATACTGTTCTAATGGTAAATAAAGCAGCATTTAGTTTCTGAACGAGATACTGGACATGGGCTTTCCACAACAGCTTACTATCTATCCGAACGCCTAGGAACTTGAACTGTTCTGTCTCGCTTATAATATGCCCATTCTGTCTGATCAAAATATCGGTTCTTGTTGAATTGTGAGTTAGAAGCTGTAAAAACTGAGTCTTACTGTGATTTAGCATCAAATTGTTTTCCACAAGCCACGAACTTATTTCATGAACTACATTATTTGATACTGTTTCAATATTACACACAAGATCCTTCACTACCAAGCTTTCTGTTCTTAAAGTTAGAGGCGAACCAATTGTAAGCTACTTCCTTTACTCCATAATGGTCCAACTTCTGCAGTAATATTTTGTGGTCAACACAGTCAAAAGCCTTCGTTAAATTAAAGAAAACACCTAGCGTTCTCAACCTTTTATTTAATCCGTCCAAAACCTCACAGAGAAAAGAGAATATAGCATTTTCAGTTGTTAAACCATTTCTAAAACCAAAATGTACATTTGACAGCAAATTATGTGAATTTAAATGCTCCAGTAACCTTGTATATACAACTTTCTCGATAACTTTAGCAAACACTGATGGCGTGGAAATAGGTCTAAAGCCATCTTACATTTAGTTTCAAGACTGGATTAACAAAAAGTAACAATCGTTTGTATGGTGGTTTAAACGCTTCTTGTGTTACATATAAGGTTCGTGTAAGTAGCAGCCAGGTGCATGCGCTGAACTGAAATGGCGTTTAAGTAGCGCCTCTTCCCGCTTCTGGCTACTTGGTCTGTGGCTGATCGGTGTATAAGCCGTGAGAACAAGCAGCCAGAATCAAATCGGAAAAATTTTTCTGGCCCTTCCAAGCTGCTAGATTCGCGCATGCGTATATCTATCTGAGTTACGAGTTGGGGTACACTTAATTACTCGTGTTTTGTTTGTGGTGCGTTATTCAATCGTTTCGAAGCTATTACAGTTCCCGCGTTACGCTATTTCACTTTTATACTTCATTGTTAATGGTAAGGTAAGCATATCACATGTTTATCAGCCGCTATGCGCGGGAATCTAACCAGAAATGGGACGAGAAGCGTTTAAGCAGAGCAAAGATCAAACACTGATTTCTACGCCATCTAGCTGCGCATGCGCACTAAAGCCTGTGTTTTTAGCAGTCTGGCAGCTCCTTAAACGAACCTATAGTTTCCACCCCCTTGAGTACAACGCACAGAACCTTCATAACGACAAAGTGAAACTGCCAGAAAAGTTGGGATGTTGCCCAACTCGCGCACCGCAATAGCTGCAAAGTGGGTTATGTCGTCAAGCCATTGACCCTCCATGTGAAATTCTACACTTTTGTCGTTTAGTGGCTGATTCGCTTTTTAACACTTTTGCGTTACAATCAAATCGTGGTAGGTGTTCGCGAGTCATTGTTGCTGTTTGGGAGTCAAGGTGTGCGGAAACAACTTTCCACACACTTCTCTCTTCTTCAGGACATTCTGAAGAATGTCTTGCCCACTTCATTTAGAGGTGTTGCTCTATTGCGATTTGTGAGACAACGGTGACACACTACGACGCTGCGTCCAGTAGCCTCGCCTAGCGTAAAATTATAGGTGTGGTTTTGACACGATCTTTTTCACCAAATACAGCAGCCGCAGGTATCACTACACGATTAAAATATCATGACTGGTAAGATTTATGCCTTGTCTACGAATAAATTTTATGAACCATGACATTCGGAGGAACTTGAGCAGTTAGAAAACAAAAAAAAATTATAAAAAACAATCCTATGAAACATCCGTCACGGCCTTATATTACGTTGTCGAGCCTGCAACAGAAAGATCTACATCTACATCTATACTCCGCGAGCCACCTTACGGTGTGTGGCGGAGGGTACTTATTGTACCACTATCTGATCCCCCCTTCCCTGTTCCATTCACGAATTGTGCGTGGGAAGAACGACTGCTTGTAAGTCTCCGTATTTGCTCTAATTTCTCGGATCTTTTCGTTGTGATCATTACGCGAGATATATGTGGGCGGTAGTAATATGTTGCCCATCTCTTCCCGGAATGTGCTCTCTCGTAATTTCGATAATAAATCTCTCCGTATTGCGTAACGCCTTTCTTGAAGTGTCCGCCACTGGAGCTTGTTCAGCATCTCCGTAACGCTCTCGCGCTGACTAAATGTCCCCATGACGAATCGCGCTGCTTTTCGCTGGATCATGTCTATCTCTTCTATTAATCCAACCTGGTAAGGGTCCCATACTGATGAGCAATACTCAAGAATCGGACGAACAAGCGTTTTGTAAGCTACTTCTTTCGTCGATGAGTCACATTTTCTTAGAATTCTTCCTATGAATTTCAACCTGGCGCCTGCTTTTCCCACTATTTGTTTTATGTGATCATTCCACTTCAGATCGCTCCGGATAGTAACTCCTAAGTATTTTACGGTCGTTACCGCTTCCAATGATTTACCACCTATGGCATAATCGTACTGGAATGGATTTCTGCCCCTATGTATGCGCATTATATTACATTGATCTACGTTTAGGGAAAGCTGCCAGCTGTCGCACCATGCATTAATCCTCTGCAGGTCTTCCTGGAGTACGTACGAGTCTTCTGATGTTGCTACTTTCTTGTAGACAACCGTGTCATCTGCAAATAGCCTCACGGAGCTACCGATGTTGTCAACTAAGCCAGATCTTGCAAAAAGGCATGTTCCGAGGAGCTCATCAGGATGAAAATGCAAGATTTTAAAATTTATTTAAGTTTGTCCGGAAACAGAACGATGTTCTAGGTTTTTCGTTAGTTCAGTGCACGATAGACACTTTGACAAACTGACAAACGCTTACGCAGATGTTTTGTTTCATAACCGTAGTTTATCGCTGGAGCAAAGAAGGGTGCCAACAGCTGGAGAAAAAGAAGTTGACAATCCCGTTACTGAGAATGCTCGTCGGGCATCTGCACATAATTATAGGCCTGTACCACTTATTGTAAACTAAAAGAACATGTTTAATTCTCACGTATCAATATGGATTCACAACATAAATTCAGATCGCTGTGTTCATCAGTTACACTTCGAGCACCTCAGACAAAGACGCTCAAGTTGATGCCGTGTCCCTTGTCTCCCATAGGGTTCCGATATAGTTCTGCACTATAACATGAGCTTTCCGAGTATCGGACCAGGTTGTGGCAGAATTTAACACTTCCTTGCACAACTCAACATGTCGTTCTAAACTGGTCAAAATCGACAAATAAACGTAACTCCTTGGGTATTCCAAGTGAGTGTCATGGAGAGGTTAAATGATCTAGCGGAAAATCTCGAAAGTTCCATGAGGTTGTTCGTGGACGATGATGTTTTACTACAGGAAGGCTACAATGCCACAGGATTCAAAAACATGCAGGGAGACGTGCAGAGAATTGACTTCTGGTGCGGGGATTGGCAGTCGACTCGCATCGTATGTGTCAAGTATTGGGAACAAATAGGCGGAGAGGTGCATTAATCCTCGATTACCCTGTTAGCGATAGAGAAACCTTAAAATACCGGTACGTCAGAGCAACCCTAGTGGAACGACCACGCAAAACAAGTTGTAGGAAAGACAAGTGCTAGGCTGAAATTCTTTGAGAGAAAAGGAGCTATAATTCATCCGAGAAAGACGACCATCAACTTTTGATGAATGCGCACAGGGGAATAAAGAGAAATGAAGAAGTAGATACTCTGGCCAAGGAAGTTATGTACACTGGTTCAGTGAAGTATGACAGAGTACCGTCCAACTATCTTCTTCATGCCATAAGGACTATAACTAGGGAGTGAAAGAACGAAAACCTCCAACAGTATTACGAGATTAAACAGAGACACCATACCACAGTGGTACCTAATCTCTCATCACGTCCTCGGAACCAAAACTGCAGATGAAGCAGAAGTTTATAGTGACAATGACAGGTCTTAGATTCAGTCGCGGGAGTTCCTGGTAAAATTCCTACCGCTTGAACATGATCGGATTATGTTAACAAAATTTCCTTCGACTGTATCAGGAAGCTACGAAACTAATAACAGCATCTGAGGTCCTCTTACAGTACTTATGAAAACACATTAAACTCTTTAAGCAGCAGAAGACAGAAGAGTGAATAAGAGTCTATACGATTTTATAACAGAGTGTCAAACAAGAATATAGGAAAAAAGGATTGCTCTTTCACATTATAATATAGTCAACTAGCAACCCGCACCAGCCTTGCAATGTTAGCACTAATTAAGGGAGAGACTTGTACCTTGAGCCGGTATATACTCTGAGTCAATCTTATACCTCTGGTCCTTACGCTGACTTCAGTCTTTTTCATGCCAAAGGCTGCCTACTATATTACGAATACAGCTACCTATTGTTACAGCAGCAAGGAGCAATTATTTCAATTTCCTACATAAATCATTGTTTTTCACCTGAAAGTAAGTTTTTCTGTTCTAAATTCAATGTTATTAGACTCTATCTGCACAAATAAAATTAAACTTACATGGTTAATAAGTACGACAGATATTTTTTTAAAAAAACTATGGTGTGTATTTTCACGCCACTTTCTTGTTTCAGGTTATGTTAACCATTTATTGAAATGGGAGGAAAATTGTACCTAGAGACAGTTGGTGATATTGCACTATGGTCTTGGTCCAAAATACTTTCTAATAGGCATTTGCAACAGGGAAATAGAGATTAACTATATAGGAATGCTACATGGGTTTAGAACAATAAAAGTAATTTGGTGCTTTAAATGTTTAATAACATGAAATTTTAGGTCAAATTTGTTAAGCTGAAAACGTACTTTTATGTGTGTTTATTTGGATGTTCAGTTTATTATTCCTGTGTTTAGGTTCAACAAAGTCAATGACTTGTCTACCTATTTTCAGCTATGGCTCATGGTACAAGACCACGTTGAATCTTAAGCCAAATACAACGTTCTGAAAAACTATTTCTGTTATACAGCCTTTTAATAAATTCATTATCTCCTGTGATTAATTTGATGGGAAATGAGACACATGATGGTAAGGTTAAAAAACCACAGCAAAACGACGATCTAAAAAAGTACAGGCCAACGGTATTATTTTTGCCTTTTACTGTTATTTCACCCCCTCTTGCCCACAAAATAGGCGGAGGGGGGGGGGGGGGGGGGGGGAGGGGCGTCAGCGGTACAATCAATCTGATTTTCAGCCCTTTTGAAAAGTAAAACTTAATTAGATGAAAAAAAACACTAACATTATGTGAGGAATTTACAGCGATTTAAAACATCTGGAATGGGGAAAAATTAATGGACGTAATTTTCAGCATACAAAACAAGGTATTCTTGATGTTTGAATTAAAAACAATAATAATAAAAGGGTAAAACAGATAACAACAAGGGTACATTTAAAAATTTTAAACCACAATTTAAAAACCCTGATCTTAAAAAGAAGCACTTCATTGTCACTAAAACTGGGAGGACCTGCCCTGGGATTGGGGGCCTACGGTTTAACGAAGAAGAAGTAAGAATGGAGGACTGGTGTGTGGTATCGTATGGTAGGGATGGCTGTTTGGAAAGGAGAATGGAAGGAGGGCTGAGTAAATTGGGATATCGGTGCGGCCAACATTTGAAGGGTAAAGGGTGGTAGGGAAAGACGAGGAAAGGGGAAAAAGGGATAGGGAAATATGGAGGAAGGGGGAAAAGGGGCAGGGAAAGATGGGGAGGGGAGGGAACCTTGATGATGTGGAATGGGTGGGGTGGATTTACAGTTATAGTTTTAGGGTGTGTAAATTTCTGGATGGAGATCACGATCTAGGAGGGGGAGAATGTTAAAATTTCTTTGGGGTAGTTTGTGGAGGGTGTGGAGGTGTAGAGTTGGTTGGGTGTCGTGGTAGAGGCGCATCAACATACGGATATTGGAAACTAGAGGGGAAACTACAGGATCATTGAGGTCAAGTTTGCGGATGGTGTAGGTATTCAGTGTGAGTGACGAGATTCGGGAATTTGATGAGTTGCTCAAGAATCCTCGTTGGGAAAGGTAAACAGATACGGAAAGTGAGGCGGCGTCCATGGAATTCTAGGATCTGGAGGGGCTTACAGAATTAACTTGGGGTGGAGATCCATGCTATCTCCAAGTATGGAAGTTAGTAACTTTGATAGGTTTAGTCTATTGTGGGCTTTCCGTTGGATGGTTAGTAGGTGAGGTTTCCACCATAGTCACCGGTCGATGGTTAGTTCAAGCTAATTTAGTGTTTTTATTAGTTAGATAGGACGGTCGTAAATGGTAAGGCAGAAATCATGGATACAGAAGGTATGGGTGGTGCGTCGTATAATTATTGGCAGGATTTTGGAAGGGGTGATCTTGAGGATCCATTGGTTACATCAAGAGGTAAACGACTGTCTTGGATTTGGAGGGATCGTTGTGTTTTCTGGAGTGTAGGATAGAGAGAGGTTTCATCAGCTTCGTGATATAGATGGACAGGTGAAGTTCTACATCTACATCTACATTTATACTCCGCAAGCCACCCAACGGTGTGTGGCGGAGGGAACTTTACTGTCATTACCTCCCTTTTCTGTTCCAGTCGCGTATGGTTCGCGGGAAGAACGACTGTCTGAAAGCCTCCGTGCGCGCTCGAATCTCTCTAATTTTACATTCGTGATCTCCTCGGGAGGTATAAGTAGGGGAAAGCAATATATTCGATACGTCATCCGGAAACTCACCCTCTCGAAACCTGGCGAGCAAGCTACACCGCGATGCAGAGCGCCTCTCTTGCGGAGTCTGCCACTTGAGTTCGCTAAAAATCTCCGTAACGCTATCACGGTTACCAAATAACCCTGTGGCGAAACGCGCCGCTCTTCTTTGGATCTTCTCTATCTCCTCCGTCAAACCGATCTGGTACGGATCCCACACTGGTGAGCAATACTCAAGTATAGGTCGAATGAGTGTTTTGTAAGCCACCTCCTTTGTTGATGGACTACATTTTCTAAGGACTCTCCCAATGAATCTCAACCTGGTACCAGCCTTCCCAACAATTAATTTTATATGATCATTCCACTTCAAATCGTTCCGCACGCATACTCCCACATATTTTACAGAAGTAACTGCTACCAGTGTTTGTTCCGCTATCATATAATCATACAATAAAGGATCCTTCTTTCTTGGTTTGGACACATCATCAGTGTTGAGGAGATAAAGAGTGAATGGGGTGGAGCCTTGGGGTACACCTGCAGTGGAATGGAAGGTTCGGGAACTGATATTGTTAATGGAGAGAGAAAGGAATCAAGAAGGCGGTCATAATTAATTTGAAAGTGTGTAAAGAAAAGAAGACCAAAATGCCGTACACAGTCGTAGCACGGCCACCGTACAAGCTTTTCCCTTATATGTGGCCGGGTGCTTGTCTCAGGTGCGCTAATTTTGTTTATGGGCAATAGAACAACGTTGGGTAACTGAATACCATCACTTCAATATAACTTTAACTATTTAAGCAGTACATACCAGGAAAGTTCTCAGAAGACACGAGTGTTATCGGTTCCAATGTGTAACTGACGTTTGGAGTGACATCTCGTGACAATGATAGGAACTGAGAGCTACTTTGCTGTCAGGTGTCCTCATATGCCTGCAGCGCCAGTAGTATGCAGTCGGCATAGGCCACTTGCTGACGTTTGGAGTGACATCTCGTGACAATGATAGGAACTGCGAGCTACTTTGCTGTCAGGTGTCCTCATATGCCTGCAGCGCCAGTAGTATGCAGTCGGCATAGGCCACTTGCTGGTCACCTGATTCAAGTGCTAGCTAAATTTGCTGTAAAACCTTTTACCAAATACCTCCTTACACCCGTTAAACATTAACTCTGTACCAAACAATCTGTTGTTTTCAACTTAATACCTACGTCCTACATCGCAGGTCGTTTAGGAAGTCGGCAGTAGTCGCTCTGACCTTCCTGGTAGTGGTAGCTCGTGCCAGCCTGACGCGACAGTCGGATAGACTTACGCCCACAAATCTTCTTCACAAATCGGTTTGCGTATTAGATAAAGAGGTATCAAAACCCTACAGTAGTTCCTGAGACTAACAGCAAAATGCATAAATGCTTTATGAGATGTTGCAGCCATTTTTAGTGCACTCAAAAACTGATATTAGTCTTGACCATTGCCTTATGCGTTCCGGCCTTACGCCATTCTCAAAAGCTCTACAATAGAAATACATGAAAGGGTGTCTTTGAAAGAGCATCGTAAAAACGGAATAAAGAAGTAAATGGTAGCCACAATGAGACTTGGAATAACTTTGGTTATTACCATGCAACTGCAACATTTCTGCGAGATGTTCGTCACTCGTCTCCATCTATTGCACTTTCTTGTAATATTAGCACGAAGACTGTGTGATAGCTTTCACTGCTCTTCTTTCACTATTTTTATTTACTTGTTTTTTACTTATTTACTTTACGATTTCATTCATTTTTATATTTTTCCTCTATTATTGCATTAGAGACAGGCTTAAAGAAGAAACGTGAAAGCCTGAAAGCCGTGTTAATGCGTCACAGAGGCTAGTTACAGTGATTCAAGGCTGTGAATTCATAGTTATGCAAGATTCAGTCCATTCAAACATTTGCTGTAACAAATATAATCCGTCCTACAATCAAACTTTAAAATTTGATAAAGTCATCTGGTGTGTTGGGAACGTTTTCGAGAATTGGAAGTAGTACCTCCAGGGTATTTTTTGACATTTTGTGCGACATTAGCAGCAACTGGAGTAGTGTACATTAGTGACTTCAAAACAGTTTGTTGCGTAACGAAGTAGTTTGTATTCAGGGTAAGTTACATATCAGTTGAATGAGACTAAACTTCAAATAATGCAAACTGGTATTGAGCAGCGCCTGTAATTCCTATATGCCTCAAAACATTCTGCGTCAGGTAACTACAGAACACAAATTTCCAATTTGTATAGTTACGTTCACATATTTTATAAGCTTACGCACCCAACTATTCCTTTCACTGTGGAACATGAACTTAAACAGTCCTTCACTCTTCTTGATTTAACATTGTGTAGAGCTGCTGACAGTCTATTTGGCATTTTCAGAAAAGTAACGTACTCTGATGTTACCGTATCTGCAGATTCGTGTCATCAACGAATACGTAATTGGGGCTGCTTTCGTTCTGTGATTAATAGATTAATAAAATTCTCCTAAATATTAAATAAAATTGAAAAGGAATTGAATGTGTTCGATCAAGTTGCAAAATTTAGTGGTTAAAACAGAAAGAAGGTTAGACTTTTGCGTAAGAGACTGAAAAATAAAGTCACCCGGAAGTCAAAAGATAAAAAGAAAGTGAGGGCGTGAATGACATATAATGACGCTATTATCAAGGGGTTAGTCAGCCGCCTTAAAAAAATTGAACGTATAGACAGGGCTACAAACCAATCGTAAACTTGAGAAAAGTTTACGCCATTCAGTGGCAGCAAAGCCGATAAATATGAAAATTCAGCCGTGGATAGAATAAATTGTCATGACTGTGGAAACTTGTGCGTGGGACAGGGGAGTATGTCTTTCAAGAAGAGATTTAGAGAACATATGCGCAACAGTAACGAAGGCAACATTAAAAAGCATTTACTGCAGAATAACTATACTACCGGCTTTGTTCACGAAAAATTTAAGTATTTTATGTAATACATCTGAAGTGCAATTTCTTGATGCGTTATAACAATTACAAATTTATGTTAACAGTTGTTGCTACAGGAAATAACTGGAGTCTATTAGTGGCCACTCAATATGATATTTCCCTATTCAGCTTTAAATTATGGTAAATTAGACTTTCTTTTGGTTAATTCATATCACAAAAGTATTCTTTTTGTAGCTTTTCATATTCCTTGTTCATTATGCACAATTTTATTGTATAACGCCACTATATATTCCTAAGACTTGGTTTCTTAAAAAGATACTTAAGGTATTCCATCGTTCTTGTTTACTTCGTCTATGAGGTAATAGCGAGTAATTTACATTTGTATATCAGTGATTCGTAATAATGCCGCAATATTTTTTAAACGATGTATTGGTTATTACGGTGGTTTAACTATTGTACTTTTCATGGTACACTTGTTGTTACTCAGCGAGCATGTTTTTGGTGTTGCACCTGTTAGTTAATATGATATGTAACAACCATATTGCCAGGGTTAGCTAGCCGTAAAATAACGACTATTTTATTTATTACTTGATATGTATAACGTTTTAGAAATATTAAAAATAAATAAAAAATTTTAACACATGCCTTTATACAACCTCTCAGACTTGTATGTCACAGTACATTGTCGCTATGCTTTATCTGGTATAGCCTACGTTTACATACTGTTATCTCGGTTTTTTGTGCATTCATAGTTCTGTCATAAGTGAATATTTAACACTACGCTCACCGAGTACTATAACTCACAACCTTTCAGTAGTAGACTGCATGTTGTGCATGATCACAAGATTTGGCATATTCTAAATTTTTCGCTGTCTACGGGTATCTTCAGCTTCATATTAAATGAGCATTCGTGTATTGCATTTCTTTCCTTTTACAAATTACATTTTGTATTCTGCTTTGTACACTAATGCTCGTCTTTGCAAAATAGTTGCATAGTATATGCGCATCCTGTCATAGTGCGTGCAGCTTTGTAATTTTTGTTTTGTATTATGGTTGGAATACCAATATACCAGTTTTAACATTTTATGTAGGGATGTCTGGAAACTAAATTAAGCATCTGTTGCAATTTATTATTTTACTGAACAGCTATATGTTCATTTATCGTTATTCCATTTTTACTTATTGACCCCATATCGGAGTCATAATTTTCGCCAGTCTTCTTGCACCAGTTGGATGTTTGTTAGATAACAAACTGGCTGATGTAATAGATACACAATATTATTTGTCACTCAAAATTACGTTGTTTCTATCAGTTGTATCAATACTTCCATACCATATTTCAAAACATGTAATTTCCAAAATGCCATATAGTACTGTCATCCGTCATCCGGAGTTCTTCTTCATCTAATACTTCGACGTGTACAGTAGTCAGTTTGGATACAAATGTCATCACCTAATGTAGACCAGATACTTTGCACCCATGTGTGACAAGTTCAGTTTCGTTTTACCTAAGAACGTGTTATACTGGTGAGTTCTACCTCTCTTCATTTTTGCATTGTGCCTGTTATGTATTTATCAACGTTTTGTCACTGAATGATGTACGTTTCACCTAATTATACCAATGTATTTTTGCTGATACCTTTCCATGCATTTCTCTTGTAGAGCCTTTGAGAATGGTGTAAGGCCGAAATGCATAAGGCAGTATAAAATTTATAAATACAACGTTCAAGACTAATAAAAGTTTTTTAGGCCCGAGATTAAGCTTCGAATCCACACAGAAAAACGCGGCATGGATCTTTAGTTTATAAGATGTATAGATGATTCTAAGGAATTCTGCCATTCACCTCTAGATAGCAACATCGTCGTTTTTTGCAATAGTGGGGGACTTAAATTCTTCATAGTTTAGGGAATTTGCACGAGATATTGGTAAATTATAAACATAACCCTTTGTTGTGAATCAGTCTTATCTATTATTGAAAAAGCCGTCAAAATCCCTACAGCAGTCTTGAGATTAAATTACAGTACTTTAAATTATAGTACGTGAAGATAGTAATGTTAATTTTCTTAAATCATTGGCTTCGGTTTAATCGATGTAATGGATAATTGCCGTCGTTTCCATTGTTGCAACTCTAACTGCACAGATGAAGGCCAAAAGGAGTTAATAAATAAATTTCAAAAATAGTAGCCTACGAAACACTTGATCACTGCACTCACGCATGTAGAGAAAATCCAACGAACAGTGGCTCATTTCCCCACAACATTTAGTAAGCACAAGACCTTCATGGACATGCTCAACCAAATACGCTGGCAGAAGGTAGAAGACAGATGTTGATCATCATGAAGAAGTTTGCTCTCAAAATTATGAGAGCGCACGTTCCATGAAATGTCAGACAGCATATCAATCAGTCACTTCATTTTTCGCTCTACAGTGGAGCGTCCGATGTTTTCAAGCTTCCTGGAAGATTGCATCTGTGTCACAGACTGGGATGCGAACCCAAAACATTGCCTCTCATGGGCAGTGCTCTTGTTGACGGAGCTGTCAAGAAACGATTAGCGATCCATCATCACAGCAGTAAATCCTCCAACATAAGGATATCCCATTTATCTCGTCTATCCCAAATAACGTCTTTTAAGAAGCAAAATAAAGATTATGTTTGGCTAGTCATGGACATTAACCAGCGTGACCGACTTTCTTGTAATTTCGTTCGTTTCAATGATATATACAGTAGCACACCTGTTCTTAAGCAATATCCTTTTTTTATTGCTTAATCCACTTCCTCTCCTCACTAGCTGTTCAAAAACATATCACAGAGTACCGCTCACGTAAATACGACGTTACTAAAGAGTTAACTTAAAACTGACCTTAACTCTCTTGTACTAGTGCACAGTGCAAGTACCCGCCACAATGTAACTCGTCCATGTGCAGGAGTTGACAGTAAACGAGTGAAAACACAAGTAAAATTCACGCCAGTAATTCAGTCAACTACCTTCCGTTTGAGGTTTGTGTGAGTATGAAATACAGGGTGATTCAAAAAAATACCACAACTTTAAAAATGTGTATTTAATGAAAGAAACATAATATAACCTTCTGTTATACATCATTACAAAGAGTATTTAAAAAGGTTTTTTTTCACTCAAAAACAAGTTCAGAGATGTTCAATATGGCCCCCTCCAGACACACGAGCAATATCAACCCGATACTCCAACTCGTTCCACACTCTCTGTAGCATATCAGGCGTAACAGTTTGGATAGCTGCTGTTATTTCTCGTTTCAAATCATCAATGGTGGCTGGGAGAGGTGGCCGAAACACCATATCCTTAACATACCCCCATAAGAAAAAATCGCAGGGGGTAAGATCAGCGCTTCTTGGAGGCCAGTGATGAAGTGCTCTGTCACGGGCTGCCTGGCGGCCGATCCATCGCCTCGGGTAGTTGACGTTCAGGTAGTTACGGACAGATAAGTGCCAATGTGGTGGCGCTCCATCCTGCTGAAATATGAATTGTTGTGCTTCTTGTTCGAGCTGAGGGAACAGCCAATTCTCTATCATCTTCAGATACTGTAGTCCAGTTACAGTAGCACCTTCGAAGAAAAAGGGACCAAAAACTTTATTGGCTGAAATGGCGAACAAATGTACAACTAAATGAAACTTTATAGCTCCCTTAATTCGCCGACAGATCAGAGTTTTAAATTCCTAAAGTTGTGGTATTCTTTTTGAATCACCCTGTATATCAACAAAGATAACATATATGAATAATTTAAGTTAGCAGAACAGTAATTGCAATAGTGTTTTCTTATTTGCTATATGAGTTCAAGTAACACAGTGCTATGGTACTTTTAAATCAGGGGTGACCATGAATCCAGTTCACAAGCCATGGCTGGGCACGAGAGCCGTAGTGCACAGCCTCGCTGCAAATTTCCCTCTGCATCACTCCGTGCTGTCTGAGGGTGAAGATGGGGAAGAATCGAAAATGCGAACGTGCCGCATTTAAATGGCAATGCAGTCGCACTGCGTGCGCACTGGTTTTATACTCCGGTCCCATAACAACATAGATCACACGAAAAAACAATTTTCAGTATTATTTAATAATTTTTGGGAGGCTGAAGACATAATACAACTTTAATCTGGTACAAACTGTTGGCACGTGGGCAGATGCAAATAGTTTCACAGATTTAGTTTGATAATCGAATAAAAGGCCTTACACACAAAAATGTCGATCGAGTTATTGTAGCACTTTTGCAACGTCATTATGGAGATGTGAAAACTCTCCATGAGAAAAGCAATGCAAACGTCCTGGATAGTTTTAACTTATAAGGATATGTCATTAAAATAGCAATTACCTTGCAAGTCAGACAGTTACGGTTGCACATGCACAGGGGTGTTTTCAAGTGAAACGGCAAACGGTCTCGAAAACAGTTCGAAAACGGCAGTGTCCTCAAAACGTTTTGGAAACTATGCTTGTAATTCTTTCAAATCCAAACGAATTATGCAAACCTCGTTTTTTCTTTCATACCAGTGAGCTAAGGGTAATGGATGGTGTTTTTTGTCAGAATTTGTCTCTTCCCCAAAGCGATTTTCTTTTTAAATGCACCCCCATCAAATCAGACATTCTCACATTGCAGTCAACTGCACTTAAAATGCGACGTCTGCAGTCCATTCCAGATGCAATAATTTTCGTTCCTCCACTCTTTTGCCTTCATAAATGCATCAATACTGAGTTTCATATCGAAAAATCGCTCCGGGCGTGGCCTTGACGTAACCAACGTACTTTACAGTAATACATAAAGTCTCCATTTTCTTCGTTCAGTTCCATTGAAAGCTGTTGTAACCGACAGTTGAATAATGAGTGGGAGTTTAGGAATTTTACTGTTCATAGCACAAATTTCTTTTCGTACTACATGCTTGCAAATTTACCACAAACCGCTTATTGATGTACAGAGAGTCATCTAAATTTCTAAATTCTTTCAGCATGCTATTCTAATGCCGTTTCATAGAAAATTTTCAGTGCCCGTTGCTTATGTGGTTGCATAATAATATTGAGAATTTCTCATCCCTCTCTTATGTCATTCCCACTCCTTTTTAAGGACTTGTGAGCATAGGTCGCTAGATTGCCCTTTTTTATCCAAACAGCTACTGAACCAGTGAATGTTCTTCATACAATCAACAAATAGCAAAGGGCAAGCCACGCTGACACCACGAATCTGCCGAATGAAGAGAGCGGCGCCGACCGAAAAATGTCACAGCGCTATACTAACTGAAAAGTCACGCTGTACAGTGAGAGGGAGACCAAGTCTAGTTGATACGCTTTTTACGTTTTGGTTTTCGTGTTTTTTCTCTGTAACTATTCTGAAACAAATGCAAAAAAATAAGGTATTGTAACTATTTGTCTATCAAAGCTTTACAAAAATAAATTAGTGGTGTTCAAAAAATATTTTGTAAACTTTGCCAGATGTATCAGTTTAACCCAGTCTGTGTCAAATTGATACAGTTACGGGTCAAGTTGAGTCGCCTTTGAGCAGCTAGTACGGTGTCAGAATTCAGGATAATAGTAATCAAAGCACGCATTTTGAAAGGGTTTTATTGCTTTAAAATGTAGAAACATACTAAAACCAAAAACTAATATTCTAAAGATAAATTTAAAAATGAATATAATGGATCGTTACATTGTTCTAATAAATTTCTTAGGTTTACAAAAATTAACTTTTTTAAAATAATGTTTAAGCATAAGATTATAAAAAAGTTTAAGATATAGACTCACAGGCCCTTAGTTGTCGCATTCCGATTCTGAAGAGGAACATGGGTTTGATTGTCAGTTAACACAAGTATAAAACGGGCTGTCCCCTGCACAAGCTACACTCACCAAAAAAGGTTTTGTATCACCTTGGTTCCGAGAGTTCCGGAACCTGTATAGAAAAGTGGAATAGTGATAAACATAAACATCATTTCCGCCCTTTTTATTGCTCATCAAAACCACTCATTGCATGTTGTACCATCATACAGCGAGACCTTCAGAGGTGGTTACCGAGATTGCTGTACTCACCGGTACCTCTAATACCCAGTAGCAAGTCCTCTTGCATTGATGCATGCCTGTATTCATCGTGGAATACTATCCACAACTTCATCAAAGCATTGTTGGTCCCATTCCTCAACGGCGATTCGGCGTAGATTCCTCAGAGTGGTTGGTGGATCACGGCGTCAGTGAACAGCCTTTTCAATCCATCCCAGGCATGTTCGATAGGGTTCATATCTGGCCACTCTAGTCGAGCGATGTCGTTATCCTGAAGGAAGTCATTCACAAGATGTGTACAATGGGGACGCGAATTGTCATCCATGAATTCGAATGCTTCACTAATAAGCTGCCGATATTGGTGTACTATCAGGTGGAGGATGACATTCACATATTGTACAGCCATTACGGCGCCTTCCATGACTACCAGCGGCTTACTTCGGCCCCACTTAATTTCATCCCAAAACAGCAGGGAACCTCTACGTTGCTGCACTCGCTGGACAGTGTGCCTAAGGCGTTCCGCCTGACCGGGTTGCCTCCAAACACGTCTCCGACGATTGTCTGGTTGAAGGCATATGCGACACTCATCGGTGAAGAGAACTAGATGCCAATCCCGAACGGTCCATTCGGCATGTTGTTGGGCCCATCTGTACCACTCTGCATGGTGTCGTGGTTGCAAAGATGGACCTCGCCGTGGACATCGGGAGTGAAGTTGCGCATCATGCAGCCTATTGCGCACAGTTTGACTCATAACATGACATCCTGTGGCTGCACGACAAGAATTATTCAACATGGTGGCGTGGCTGTCAGGGTTCCTCAGAGCCATAATCCGTAGGTAGCGGTCATCCAATGCAGTAGCAGCCATTGGACGGCCTGAATGAGGCATGTCATAGACAGTACCTGTCTCTCTGTATCTCCACCATGTCCGAACAACATCGCTTTGGTTCACTCCGAGACGCCTGGACACTTCTCTTGTTGAGAGCCCTTCCTGGCATAAAGTAACAATGCGGACGCAATCGAACCGAGGTATTGACCGACTAGACATGGTTGAACTACAGACAACACGAGCCATGTACCTCCTTCCTGGTGGAATGACTGGAAGTGATCGGCTGTCGGACCCTCTCCATCTAATAGGCGCTGCTCAAGCATGGCTGTTTATATCTTTGGGTGGGTTTAGTGACATCTCTGAACATTCAAAGCGACTGTGTCTGTGGTACAATATCCACAGTCAAGGTCTATCTTCAGAAGTTCTGGGAACCAGGGTGATGCAAAACTTGTTTTGATACGTGTACATCAATGGGTATTTTGCCCATTTCAGTTTCCTTCTTATAATTCCTCGGCATTTCTAAAATCAAAAATACCACATAAGAAAATACTTGTGGGTTAAGTTGATACACCATGCCGGCCGGTGTGAGTTAGCGATTCTAGGCGCTTAAGTCTGGAACCGCGCGACCGCTACGGTCGCAGGTTCGAATCCTGGCATTGATGTGTGTGATGTCCTTAGGTTAGTTAGGTTTAAGTAGTTCTAGGGGACTGGTGATCTCAGATGTTAAGTCCCGTAGTGCTCAGAGCCATTTGAACCATTTTGATACACTATATCATCTTGGCCCAAAAGAAGCGTATCAACTTGATCCAAATGGTGCCATTATACTAAACTAAAATCTACGAGGAACAGGTAGCAGTTTAAAATACTGTTTAAAGTTAATATTCTTACCTTCAAACCATGAAACTATATGATGTGTTTGGTTGTTCAACTAGCCCACGAATAATCCTAAAATAAAAGGTGAAAGTGTCTAGTAAAACTTTACTTTTAGCTGAAAACAAAGAGTTTTTATTCACAAAACACAGACTCAAGCAACCTTCTCTTCCGACACATGCGTGATTACTGAGTGTCAATCTGTTCCCCGTCCACTCCCGTTCCTGTTTGCAAGCGTCTTTACGTTTGGAAGTTATTGGGCCTGTATCAACTTGCCCCTGTATCAAGTAGACCTGGTCTCCCCTAATGTTAGGAAGGATCGAATCACGTCGAGACAGGCAGAGCCCTGGCTCACACGCGCCCCGAACATGCGGCCCGCGTGAAGTTTGGCAATCCGTGACCAGTCCTGTTTTAAACAGTATGTTGCATCAGTAAAGGCAGTCCTTGATTAAAAACTGCATCATCGTTACCGTCAACTGAAGGTGGTTGACTGAACAATGGAAGTGCATTTTCCTTGTTTTTGTCATTTGCTTACTGTCAACTCTGGCAAACGGATGAGTTATTTACTCCGGGTACTTAAACTGTGTATTAGGTCTACAACTTTGCTTCCGCCGTTTTGCAGTAGACGGCATTAGTGGAAAGTAGTGGCGCAAGTCGTAGGTCGTAAGTGTCATACAGTAAGCTTAGGCATTTTAGAACATAATGCCATCAACATATTAGTCGATTTATGATTGCATCTTAAAGTTATTCTCCGCTGAATGTGTCATCTTACGAGCCCAGATCTCGTCATCTTCGAGAAGCTTTATTTTCTGCTTTGATATGAAGAAATCTGCTTTTGAGGCTCATAAAAAGCTGGGTAAGACCTGTGATGAGTCGCCTGCTAGTGACAGAACTTCAAAAACGGTGATTTTTCACTTTGAAGACCGGCATGGTTGTGAAAGAGGGAAAGCTTTCGATGATACTGCAACCGACGGGAACAATCACGGGAGATCGTTATCGAAAGCAATTGATGTATGTGAGACGATTACTGAAAGACAAACGGCCACAGCACAACGATATACATGAAAAGGTGATTTAGCAGCATGACAGTGCTCGAGCCCATGTCGCAAAACTCGCCAAAACATACCAGGAAACGTAAAAATGGGAAGTCCTACCCCACCCACCGTATTCTTCTGACATGTTCCCTTTGACTACCAACTTTTTAGTTCAATGGCACCCGAACTGGCTGCCCAGCGCTTTCTGTCATAGGAACAATTGCAAAATTGAACCGATACATGGATCTTCTCGAAAGACGCCCTGTTTTTTCCCGCCGCGGGATTCGTATGCTTCCCGAAAGATGGGAGAGAGTAGTGACCAGCGATGGACAATACTTGGAAACATAAATTTTTTGTTGGATGCTCGCAATAATGCCTCGAACTTTGCGAAAAAACTGCGGAAGCAAAGTTGTAGCCCCAGTACCATCACATGACGTCAGTACTCTGTTTCGTTTTATTACCGTCATGTTTATGTGACTGGTACACTGTCAGACGTTTTTGAACAGATCTTGGGGAGAGGAGGTGGACAACCGAATAGAAAATGAAGTACTGATGTTCGTAAGTTCTTAACGAACAGAAATACAAGAAAGGAAATTATGCTGGTTAATGTAGCCGGGTAGATAAACAACATTTACTTGATACAGATTTTATATCGCATCTCGACACAAAGTTATTTGGCTTGGTCGCCCTGCTCATCTAATGAAATGAACATGACGAAAACATTCAGGGAAATTACGGACGGTTGCCGGCAATAGTTTTCTCGTCCAATACTCGATGATACAACAGGAAACAAGGAAAAGATGGTGGTTGTAGAAGTCCACCGCACTCCACAATGTGGCTCGTACAGTATACATCTACACTCCTGGAAATTGAAATAAGAACACCGTGAATTCATTGTCCCAGGAAGGGGAAACTTTATTGACACATTCCTGGGGTCAGATACATCACATGATCACACTGACAGAACCACAGGCACATAGACACAGGCAACAGAGCATGCACAATGTCGGCACTAGTACACTGTACATCCACCTTTCGCAGCAATGCAGGCTGCTATTCTCCCATGGAGACGATCGTAGAGATGCTGGATGTAGTCCTGTGGAACCGCTTGCCATGCCATTTCCACCTGGCGCCTCAGTTGGACCAGCGTTCGTGCTGGACGTGCAGACCGCGTGAGACGACGCTTCATCCAGTCCCAAACATGCTCAATGGGGGACAGATCCGGAGATCTTGCTGGCCAGGGTAGTTGACTTACACCTTCTAGAGCACGTTGGGTGGCACGGGATACATGCGGACGTGCATTGTCCTGTTGGAACAGCAAGTTGCCTTGCCGGTCTAGGAATGGTAGAACGATGGGTTCGATGACGGTTTGGATGTACCGTGCACTATTCAGTGTCCCCTCGACGATCACCAGTGGTGTACGGCCAGTGTAGGAGATCGCTCCCCACACCATGATGCCGGGTGTTGGCCCTGTGTGCCTCGGTCGTATGCAGTCCTGATTGTGGCGCTCACCTGCACGGCGCCAAACACGCATACGACCATCATTGGCACCAAGGCAGAAGCGACTCTCATCGCTGAAGACGACACGTCTCCATTCGTCCCTCCATTCACGCCTGTCGCGACACCACTGGAGGCGGGCTGCACGATGTTGGGGCGTGAGCGGAAGACGGCCTAACGGTGTGTGAGACCGTAGCCCAGCTTCATGGAGACGGTTGCGAATGGTCCTCGCAGATACCCCAGGAGCAACAGTGTCCGTAATTTGCTGGGAAGTGGCGGTGCGGTCCCCTACGGCACTGCGTAGGATCCTACGATCTTGGCGTGCATCCGTGCGTCGCTGCGGTCCGGTCCCAGGTCGACGGGCACGTGCACCTTCCGCCGACCACTGGCGACAACATCGATGTACTGTGGAGACCTCACGCCCCACGTGTTGAGCAATTCGGCGGTACGTCCACCCGGCCTCCCGCATGCCCACTATACGCCCTCGCTCAAAGTCCGTCAACTGCACATACGGTTCACGTCCACGCTGTCGCGGCATGCTACCAGTGTTAAAGACTGCGATGGAGCTCCGTATGCCACGGCAAACTGGCTGACACTGACGGCGGCAGTGCACAAATGCTGCGCAGCTAGCGCCATTCGACGGCCAACACCGCGGTTCCTGGTGTGTCCGCTGTGCCGTGCGTGTGATCATTGCTTGTACAGCCCTCTCGCAGTGTCCGGAGCAAGTATGGTGGGTCTGACACACCGGTGTCAATGTGTTCTTTTTTCCATTTCCAGGAGTGTAGATGTAGATGGTGCTCACGCTGGCGCGCCGCCACCGCCAAGCGATAAGAGTGTTTACATAACAAAACTGTTGCATCCTTGAGCCTCCGGTTCTAGATGTACCCTTGTCCGGTTAGTGGCTGACGCTACAGATCTTTATTTATGGAAATATAAGTACAATCAGCTACAAATTTTACATATTCACATACACCTTTACCTTTAACCCAAATGAATACAGACTCATTTTGATTAATTTTTCTTTTGCTACGAGTATACAAGACAAGAGGATATGTTGAGTTATAAGCTGATTTACCAAAATCTTTACTAGCAATTTCAAACATATGATAGGTACGATAGGCAAATACATCTCTATCATTAAAACTTTCAAGACCAGGTACACTAGGAACTCCGCTACCACCTCCTACTATGGCAACGGTGAACCATCCATTTCCATGTGAGAAAGTGTCGTTTATATCCAAGCTAAAATTAAGAGAACATGCAAGAAATACACAAGGTCCATCGAGGAGAGCGTGGGCTGCAACACTCTTCACTGGAATGCGATTTTTCTTGTCTCCTGATGTTGTTGTAAGTTCAATGTTTTCTATGGTTTTGTAGACTGTTGTGCGGGTACGACGATTCCTCCTGCAGGGTGGAACACGTTTTCACGGTTTTTTGACAAATTATTATTATTTATTTAGCGTATGGCTAATACAGACAAATCATAAAATTACATATATATATGTACATATTGGCACACAAGAAACTTAAGTTTGTTTTTACAACTGAATATCCAGTCCTTCAATCCAGAGCACTGCATCTGCAGTTGCTAGCAGGAAGTCCTCTTTGGCGCCGTGATAGGCTCGAATCCTGCATTCACTGACGATGTGGTGAACAGTCTGGTATGGAGCCCCGCAGTCACAAGCTGGATCAGGCAGCTTGTTCCACTTAAAGAGAGCATCCCTGCATCGCCCATGGCTGGTACGGATTCTGTTGAGAGTAGACCACGTCTTGCGTGGTAAGTCGAATCCACTTGGAAGTTTAGCACCTGAGAAGATGTTATGCAGGTGCACATCTGTCCCTGCTTCCCACCGACCTTTCCATTCTTCAAGAGGTTTGAAATTCTTAGCCATCATGTCAGCAGCATCGCACAGAGTTGGATGACGTGATTTCAGTCTCTTGCGATTTAAAAGTGGCAGGTCGCTATGCACGGGTAGGTTAGAATTCCTGGAGATCTTGTGGAATTCTCTCATAAGGGCAGTACATCTGCGTAGATCAGGAGGCATTATACCAGTTAACAGTGGAAGCCAATAAACTGGAGTAGATCTGATTGTGCCAGATATTATGCGCATTGTCGTATTCAGCTGGGTATCAACAAGCCTTGTATGATGACTATTCATCCAAACAGGTGCACAATACTCAGCACTTGAGTATACCAAGCCCAGAGCTGAAGTTCGCAGGGTGGTTGCTGAAGATCCCCAGGTAGTTCCGCATAGCTTATGGAGGATGTTGTTTCGAGTCCTCAGCTTTTGAGTTAAGTTAAGAAGGTGTTGTTTGAAGCATAGTGTACGATCCAGGGTGACACCAAGATATTTTGGGTTCCAGTTGTGATGAAGAATTCTGCCTCTGAAACTTACCTCCAGTTTTACGTTCGCCAACTGGTTATTTAGATGGAAGCAACACACTTCTGTTTTACTCACACTGGGTTGGAGTCTCCAGATTTTGAAGTAATTGTCTAATGCAGACAGGTCATTGGCTAAAATCTCTTCTGTTGTCTTCATTTCCTGGTGTTTGACGGCTAGAGCCAGATCATCGGCATAGCAGTATTTTCTGGACGAAGTGTAAGGTAGATCAGATAGATATAGGTTGAACAGTAAGGGTGAGAGAACTGATCCTTGAGGCAATCCGTTGTTCAGCTTCCTCTCCTTACTTATGTTGCTTCCAGTGATTACCTGGAACTTCCGATCACTTAGCATGCTGTTAATCAGTCGAGCCATTGTTCTGCAGGGTATGATGCGGAGAAATTTGTAGATAAGGCCTTCCCTCCACACAGTGTCGAAGGCGGCAGTTAGATCAAGAAATGCCACAGATGTTTTCTGCTTCATTTGGTATCCTGACTCTATGAAGGATGTGAGAGACAATACTTGGTCGCAGCAGCTACGCCCTGGTCTGAAGCCTGCCCGATCAACTGGAACGTTCTCTAAGATAGCGCTACTTATTCTGTTATATATTAGCCTTTCAAAAAGCTTGTAGCAGCAGCTGAGTAGGGAAATGAGGCGATAGTTTTCTACCCTGTTGCTGGGTTTGCCAGGTTTCAGAACAGATATTATCTTCACCTTTTTAAACTCAGATGGAAGTTGACCAGTCAGCAGGATGTCAGTGAAGAATTCTGCCAGCCATTTCTTAGCTTTTCCTCCCATATGGATCAGGAATTCTGGGTGGATACCATCGAATCCAGGTGCCTTAAGAGGTTTGAGGTCCTTCAGTCCAGAGTCAATGTCTGAAACTGTGAAGGGATGGGTATACTCAGATGAGGGAGATGCCTTCTTTTTAAGGTCACGAAGCTGTCGTCTGATATGTCTTGTATGTTTCTTGTCAGGAGGTACTCTTGAGGTGGTAATGATGTGGGAAGCAATTTGGTCTGGTGTTACTTCGGAATTTTTTCTGCATGCTGGTGCACTTCCTCCCAGTTTTCTCAGAAGACTCCATGCTTTCCTGCTCGAGTGGGTAAAGTCCATAGTTTTGACTGTTTCTGCCCATTTCTGCCTCCGAGACATGTCCAAGCTGGACAATAGTTCCGTAGCTATCTCTGGGTCACCACTTTGCTGAAAGTATTGGTACAGTGTTTCACTTTCCTCATTCCATCCTGGAACATATTCTTTTCGGTATCCTCTTGGCATACACTTTTTAGCTGTTGCTGTTACTGCACCAATGAAGCGTTGATAGTTATTATGTGATGGAGGTATCCATCGAATGGTCTTATCCAGTTCCGTTGAAAACTTCATCCAGTCGGCTTTCTGGAAATTCCATCGAGCATGCGGAGTTGATCATATGACAGGAACAGTGCAGCCAATTTGTATTATTACAGGTCTGTGTTGGCTGTGAGGAAAGGCATCTATCACTTTACTTGTGGTGTTGATGGGAAAGCCAGTTTCGTTGCAGCTAACAAAGCATAAGTCAGGATTTGAATCCTTGTCCCAAGCAGCTGACCTGAAAGTGCCTTGATCTTTGGCATCAAACACTAGATGAAGATTATTCTCTTCGATCCATTCTGCAAGCATGCTCCCATTTTCATCATTTTGAGAGTACTTCCAAAGTTCATGGTGACTATTGAAGTCTCCTATGTAAATTGCAGGATGTTCTGCTGTGTGTAGGACAAAATCGGGCCATGTTGTTTTGGGTGGTTTGTAAACATTTGTAATAGTAATGCCGTGCAATTGTATGACAACTGTATGTATATCTGCCTCCACACTTACAGAAATCAGCGAAGCTTCGTTTATGTTGTTACGGACATACGTAGCAATTCCATACACCTCGTGGTAAGTTACACCAAGTGCAGAATATCCAGGAATTCGACCTCGGCTTCGGAATATTTCTTCGCTGGAAACACGAGTTTCTTGAATGGAGACGACATCGATATTGTTGTCCAGCAAAAATTTTGGCAGGTAGTCACACTTTGCCCTGCTAATGCTTTCGATATTCAGTTGAAGGAGTCTGATAGTTGGTCCAATGTTTCTTGTTAATGAGCTCTGAAAAGAACTGTTTCTGCTATTTAGTTGATATGTCATTGCCAGGAGATCCTATGGATAGTCTGGCTGCCTGTAATCACTGTTGCTCAATTAGCACCACCCAGGAGGCACGTGTAGGGTATTTTAAGGTTAAACCTACGGACGTGAGCAACGCTACCTCCCTTTTTGACAAAAAAGCGTTTCTACGGAATTCCAGTTCTCCTAATTAAACGAGAAGTTTGGGATATCTTAGGATCTGGCCTTATATTTCTTATCTTCTGCATTTCCCTGCATCACGGCCCTCCTTTCACACGCAGCTGAGTGTCTTTACCAGATTTCCAGATACCCACAACACCTCGTTTGGGAGAATGCACGGTTAAGTCCGCGACTGATCTTCCGTGTGTTAGTTATGTCTGAAGGCGTCTGCTGTTCAGATATCTTTTATGGTGCGTGTTCCTGCGCGCGTCGATGGACACTTGTCTGCTTCTAAGATCTGTAGTCACTTATCCGTCTGCTGCGGTAGTACATCACTGGGTGAAAACTGTAACCTATGTCCCACCAAGTCGTGCGAGCTTTGACTGGATTCAGCCAATAGGAAAGCTTTGCGGTTCAACAGGTTTGCAAGACCCCGTGGTCGACTACACTCTTGCCTTCCGTCTGCTGCCGTGATGTCGATGTACCGACAGTACCTCGCAGTACAGACACTTTTCCTTTGTTATAGTGAACTGGGCACATCCAATCGACTTTTTCTGGATTGTGGTGAGATGGTTGCTGGCTTGTGCGCTTGCCTTTCAATTACTTGACTACAGGTTACGTTGATTGCCATTCCAAAGAGCATTAGATTAATTTCCGCAGTCGAATTTAACATGGAAAGTGTAAGGTCTTTCTACGAACGCTCGACTTTTCAGAACACATGGGATCAATATGCAGTTTTATTTCAGATATCCAAGCCTTCAAGATGCTTATATCATTGCTCCTCCCATCATCAAATAATATTTTGGACATTAATGCAAATATGTCGTGATTTTCTTCATGGTAATGCAAAGGTATATGATCCGTTGAACTGGACTTGTGTGTAAAATATGATGTCTTATAGTCAAGTATTGAATATATATTACGTGTCAGAATAATTTGTGGAGTTACACAAGTTTATTTTCATATCCCTATGTTCAAGTTAATCTTCCAGCTGTGCAACACCTATACATGTGTTCACTGAAGAACTACTTTCCGAAATACTATATCACATTCATTTTAATTGTACTGAAACCCGTAAGGGAATAACCTGCCTTCAGCATCGATTATAATTTTATTAAATAAAGTTTTCAGATATACGGGTAACTTCACGACTCTGTTGAACTTCAAGACAGTAGTCAGCGACGTCGGAGACATCGGCATAATTTCTGTTACCAAACTAGCTCAGGGTTTCTCAGATTATTAGGCTTTGTGGGTGACAGCCTCTTGTGAACTCGGAGGTTGAAAAAGAAAGTAGTGACAGGCTTCCACCTTCTTGAAAATGTATCATCATTATTGTCATCGGCATCACCATGAAGTTTTTTTCATCCACTGATGAATATAGACCTCTAGATTTTACTGAGAGTTACTGTCTGCAGCAATAAGCATCAATATACCGATCCTTTTTTTCTAAAATCTTTCCCCTTTCCATTACGTCATTGTGTAGTTGTGTAGACTTGTTATATCTCTTAAGCGCCAGTAAAAATGTATGTTTGTAAACTTACCATCAGTGCACTAACTTACACATTCTACGTCTACATCATATTCCGTGCAACTACTTTTTATTTTCATTATGAGTACGTCTTCCCATCCAGTCTGCTCTGTAAGCCATCTACTGGTTTTTCTATGCGTCCTAGAAATTCCCATCATACATCTCTCTGCTACTCAGCAAATAATCTTCAGTTTGTGAATGATTTCCCATTGGACGTCCATGTCTCTTCGCCATATGTCATGAACGGATAGTAAACTTCTTGTTTCACACACTTTCATTCTTTGTTTGCTTTATCAACGCACACATTATCGAATACATCCAGTCGTATTCAACAACTCTAAATATAATAACCCAGCAAATACGTTTTTTCTTGATTTATGTAATTGTCTTGTTAATAGACCTATGCTGATTTTTCATTATCTAGGTCTTGCTGTGATCGATTTTCAAATCTGCTTTCAAACTTAGGCATTCGTTTAATTTCATCCATCATAAATGATATTCTTCGAAATCCTGCAGCTGCAGCAATATTGACTTAACAATAAAACACTGCAGCAGATTAGTTTTTTCCATGCATAGTACGAGGTGATTCAGGAATTTATTAACATTTTTTAGTACTGTGAGACGTTAACATTAATAATGCACGCGTGTATGTTTTCTGCTTCCTCAGTCGTACATTTATAGTCTTCCTGCAATCGAAAAATCAGGATATTCGAATTTGAAATTTGCAGATGTTAATGTTAGAAAATAGTGTCTTTCGTTTTTCTCAATGTTTGCAACACTAAAGTATAAGAATAGAATTTAGCGTGTAATTGTAAATTTAAGAAGTCATTGTTATTAGTGATAGCAGTTATAACCGGAAGTTTAATGTTAATATTGATGTAACCCACTAAAACAGGAAACCTGGATCCAAACTGTTTGGGAAACAATACTGTCGTGTGTGTGTGTGTGTTTATTTCTGCACAATGAATGAGGCATAATACCTGTGAGTATTCCAAGATGTATTTTCTAATTTTACGGTTGTAATAAGACCATATAGGGACGACTGCATGGGAAAAGAAAGGCACAGCAGTACACACGCAGGCATCACATCTGTATTACTAGTCGACTAATCTGATTCATAGTTCATGATTCACGTTCTCAATTGTAGTGAGTTGAAGTAAAATGTTTTTCGCCGGATTCTTCATTTCATCACAAGAAACATAACGAAATTATTTATCAATGTAGCACAGGCTCTACATTCAACAACGACCTATACCTTCAGGTTACAATGGCACTGTTTCATAACTGATACATATTTGATGTTGATTTTTCTGAATACTGCACGTTCTTCAGTTATTTCTTATCATAAATAGTATTTACTTTGAACATCTAACATTTTAGTGAATCACACCTATTTTAAAATGTAGTATTTTAGCCTTAATTTGTCCCAGAACCCAGTTTTTGTTGTCCAGTTTCAATGACAAGCATGAGCGGGTGGAATTCTCAAAGAATTATCCTCCACTGGTCATTGTGAATAATTGGTTCCAAAAATGTGGAGCTTTTCTACATCTACATTTGCGAGATGACTATCACAGAATATTGTATGTTAACTCTGCTATAGATGATTCACGACGTGCGGGACTGCAGTGTTGTCCATACGCTTGGATGCATACATTCAGTAATATATTCCTATCTGGGATGCAGTAAAGAGAAAGATTTTAAGAAAAGTAATATAGCGGAATACGCCTCGGCAGCTCACGAGAGCAAAAGCCAGTGCGACAGTCGGGAAGGGTATTGGGGCTGCTAGTGGATTCTGCTTTTCAGTTGCTACTGATGACGCAAGTGTGCAAGTTGTGTTAGTAATTGGGAATCTACCATGCTGGAGACCCATGACGTCTCCACAGTCAACCGTAGCAGTCTCGTTCCTTTAATGTGCCAAAGATATCATCAGAGAGGTATATTAGATTATAAAATCGGCCACCCAGTATAGACAGTAGTATGGGTTTCGTCTGTGATTTACGGTTATCAGCTTCCTTGTTCCAGTCGGATGCCAGGCTGCATAAGCGTAAGTACAGTGCCAGTCATATTTTCATGCATATATAGGTCCTTTCCGAAATCATGTTCTCCGGTTTTAGGTTTGATCTTGTCGCAGGTGATCAGGTTTCCTTTCAGGAACCGTGGTTTTGGATGAGTATGTTCTCACTTACGGATGTCAATGGAATTCCTTTGATTCTGGATAAAGGAATTATTTGAATACCTCGACTTTCTGCATAGTCGCCTGGTGGGTCCTCGATTTTCTCCAGGAGGATTTCGGGGTGGAATTCATTGTTCACGTTTAAGCTGCATGTGTATCGTGGAGCATTGCTAATGATTCGTACTATCTTGTTCTGAATGACATGCAGGCACTAAGATGTGTTAGAACTGCAAATCCCCAGGATGGACCGCCCATGTCATTATCAGTATAATGATAAATCCTTCTACACAGCAGAAGAATTTGTGAGGATGTAAGCTGTGACATGTGTGTGTGTGTGTGTGTGTGTGTGTGTGTGTGTGTGTGTGTGTGAAATGAGAGAGAAAGAGAGAGACGGTTTATTGAACATGATAAAAATACTCTTGTACACTTTAAGATTAATATAAATGACAGTCTTGTAAACGCTCAGGACGTTGATGTATTTCTAACTGAGAAAGTGTGTCGTAGTTCTAAACTAACTCATTCCACAATATTCTGAACCGTGCCGCATGAAGCTTGTTTGCTAGCTAGCTGACTATCAATATAACAAATGATAAACATACACATTTGTTCAGATAAACTAAATGTTACATGAAAGAAATATTTAATCCTCTTCCAACACACGCTGCATCAAATGCTCAAGGACTGCTCACAGTGTATGATGTAAGTTATTTTTATTTGCACCTGAGTCATCAATTACAAAGCATACATAGCATCCATAGTGTTGAAAATACAATAATGCAATAGTTATAAGACTGCGTGGTGTTTGAATACTGTTGAAAATGCAGTAGTAGTTATAAGGTTCTGCGGTATGTGAATTTCAGAGTATACAGAACTGAGTAACTGCATACATCTAGGATCCTAATTCAATTGCCGTTTCAGTCACAATCAGTGAATATAAGTTGATACAATGCCTTTTTAAAGTATAAATTGGGTTTTACTTGTTCCACTCTTTCTGTATCTCTTTGATAGTACGACCTACAAATTATACGATCCATTTAGATACACCAACACACGTTGTCGATCTAAAAATTGGATGAGAAAAAATTTTCCTTTCAGTGGGCTCACTTTCTCTAAATTCTATCGAGCGCCGTGTTGTATGGAGTAATTATTTGTAAATTATTGCCGGCCGGAGTGGCCGAGCGGTTCTACGCGCTACAATCTGGAATCGCGCGACCGCTACGGTCGCAGGTTGGAATCCTGCCTCGGGCATGGATGTGTGTGATGTCCTTCGGTTAGTTAGGTTTAAGTAGGTCTAAGTTCTAGGGGACTGATGACCTCAGCAGTTAAGTCCCATAGTGTTCAGAGCCATTTGAACCATTCTTGTGTAAATTATTGGGTGTAAGGCAACGGTGATTTCCGTAGCTCCCGATGTTGGATTTCATTGTAATAGGGAGTTTTGATGACGTAATAGGCCTACAAAGCCCTACACACCGAGTCTTGTGCTGTGTGTTAGGAATTAATATTGCTACAGACTGGCAGATAGTGTTCAGTACGTGCCCTCGCTGTTCACCTTGCCATACGGCCTATTAATTCATCTGTAGCGTCTAGCTCTGTCCAGGGAAGAAAAGCAAGTGGTGTCTGTCAGAAGAAAATACTCGTGGGCACGAAACGCGTCTCACTAGAGTAGCACTCCGTCAAGAAGCGCAGACCAAGTAGCTTACTTCTCATAGTGTTTACCTGTCATTTAAATACCGTGATATATTTGCTGTTTTCATATGCCAGTCAGCCTTGATTTATTATTACTTATATATTACTAGGTACACAGTTTCAGGCCCTTGTTACACCTCAAATGCCTCTTGTGATTCCATTATTGTAATTAAAATCGTATCTCAGTACGTTAATTCTCAACTACGTGCTTATTTGCTGGGATGGTTTTGCCGTGCAGACCTGCGGCCACCATTCTGGAAAATCGTTACAGAGTCTCATCCTTTCTGTGTTAGATTCAACTACCAAAATACTGACCCCATGGATGAGTTCTCAGAACAATCACGGGTGTGACTGCCGCTTGCTGCGTACGACCCTCGCCCAGATTGCTACAGAATTCACATCCCATTCTGATATTAAATCCCTTTTTCTTACAATGCATAGGTGTCTTGTGCCGTTATGCACTACTGGACATTAAAATTGCTACACCACGGAGATGACGTGCTACAGACGCGAAATTTAACCGACAGGAAGAAGATGCTGTGATATGCAAATGATTAGCTTTACAGAGCATTCACACAAGGTTCGCGCCGGTGGCGACACCTACAACGTGCTGACATGAGGAAAGTTTCCAACCGATTTCTCATACACAAACAGCAGTTGATCGGCGTTGCCTGGCGAAACGTTGTTGCGATGCCTCGTGTAAGGAGGAGAAATGCGTAACATCACGTTTCCAACTTTGATAAAGGTCGGATTGTAGCCTATCGCGATTGCGGTTTATCACATCGCGACATTGCTGCTCGCGTTGGTCGAGATCCAATGACTGTTAGCAGAATATGGAATCGGCGGGTTCAGGAAGGTAATACGGAACGCCGTGCTAGATTCCAATGGCCTCGTATCACTAGCAGTCGAGATGACAGGCATTTTATCTGTAACAGATCGTGTAGCCACGTCTCGATCCCTGAGTCAACTGATGGGGACGTTTGCAAGACAACAATCATCTGCACGAACAGTTCGACGACGTTTTCAGCAGTATGGACTATCAGCTCGGAGACCATGGCTACGGTTACCCTTGACGCTGCAGCACAGACAGAAGCGCCTGCGATGGTGTACTCAACGACGAACCTGGGTGCACGAATGGCAAAACGTCACTTTTTCGGATGAATCCAGGTTCTGTTTACAGCATCATGATGGTCGCATCCGTGTTTGGCGAAATCGCGGTGAGCGCACATTGGAAGCGTGTATTCGTCATCGCCATACTGGCGTATCACCCGGCGTGATGGTACGGGGTGCCATTGGTTACACGTCTCGGTCATCATTGACGGCACTTTGAACAGTACAGGTTACGTTTCAGATGTGTTACGACCCGTGGCTCTACACTTGATTCGATCCCTGTTAAACTCTACATTTCAGCAGGATAATGCACGACCGCAATTGGCAGGTCCTGTACGGGCCTTTATGGATACAGAAAAAATTCGACTGCTGCCCTGGCCAGCACATTCTCCAGATCTCTCATAAATTGAAAACGTCTGGTCAACGGTGGCCGAGCAACTGGCTCGTCACAATACGCCAGTCACTACTCTTGATGAACTGTGGTATCGTGTTGAAGCTGCATGGACAGCTGTACCTGTACACGCCATCCAAGCTCTGTTTGACTCAATGCCCATGGCGTATCAAGGCCGTTATTACGACCAGAGGTGGTTTTTATGGGTACTGATTTCTCAGGATCTATGCACCCAAATTGCGTGAAAATGTAATCACATGTCAGTTCTAGTATAATAATTTTGTCCAATGAATACCTGTTTATCATCTGCATTTCTTCTTGATGCAGCAATTTTAATGGTCAGTAGTGTAGTATGTACGCATTTCAGTCAGAATCATATGTAATAAAATGAATAGCGTTTGTGAGGGATAGTCAATTCTTATTTCTGCTGAAATCGGAACAGCAGTTAACAGGCCATTGATGTCGGAAACTACGTATCGACTTGTAATTCTAAAAGGATGGGAGATATAAAATTGAGGAAAAAGGAAAAATTTTGAAAATAGATAACAATTCTTCCAACTTCGGTTTCGTGAACAGCATCAGTCTGGTACCTTAGCTCGCTAAACGAAAAGAATGTTGCTCTCCGGCGACAAAAAGAAAGTTGGACAGTCGTTTAGGCATGCCCGCAATCTCAAAACCCCATGAATCGCTCAGTGTAGTGGTATCGTAAAATGTCTGACGAGTGCGGATATTTCGCACGACCCAAACGAAGCTCAAATGGTAATAACAGATCCGCTTGTATGCAGCTACCTTGCACATTCAAAGTTTACTGTTGTTATTTGCTCCAGGTCACCGGCTGTGACAATTTCAGTATGTTGGTGCGAGAAACAAATGTGAGTGACCTCCTCACTGCTAAGAATGGTTGCTTACAAAGGAAGGGCACCTCTTCGGAAATACCTAGTAGGCTTTATACTGTGCCGCCTGTGTGAACTCAAAAACGATCATAAACAGGAGTGTTATGCACTGCAATCCCTCAACCGGCTTTACAACACATGTACAGGGCTATTACAATTGATTGAAGCGATTTCATAAATTCACTGTAGCTCCATTCATTGACATATGGTCACGACACACTACAGATACGTAGAAAAACTCATAAAGTTTTGTTCGGCTGAAGCCGCACTTCAGGTTTCTGCCGCCAGAGCGCTCGAGAGCGCAGTGAGACAAAATGGCGACAGGAGCCGAGAAAGCGTATGTCGTGCTTGAAATGCACTCACATCAGTCAGTCATAACAGTGCAACGACACTTCAGGACGAAGTTCAACAAAGATCCACCAACTGCTAACTCCATTCGGCGATGGTATGCGCAGTTTAAAGCTTCTGGATGCCTCTGTAAGGGGAAATCAACGGGTCGGCCTGCAGTAAGCGAAGAAACGATTGAACGCGTGCCGGCAATTTTCACGCGTAGCCCGCGGAAGTCGACGAATAAAGCAAGCAGGGAGCTAAACGTACCACAGCCGACGGTTTGGAAAATCTTACGGAAAAGGTCAAAGCAGAACCCTTACCGTTTACAATTGCTACAAGCCCTGACACCCGATGACAAAGTCAAACGCTTTGAATTTTCGGCGCGGTTGCAACAGCTCATGGAAGAGTATGCGTTCAGTGCGAAACTTGTTTTCAGTGATGAAGCAACATTTTTTCTTAATGGTGAAGTGAACAGACACAATGTGCGAATCTGGGCGGTAGAGAATCCTCACGCATTCGTGCAGCAAATTCGCAATTCACCAAAAGTTAACGTGTTTTGTGCAATCTCACGGTTTAAAGTTTACGGCCCCTTTTTCTTATGCGAAAAAAACGTTACAGGACACGTGTATCTGGACATGCTGGAAAATTGGCTCATGCCACAACTGGAGACCGACAGCGCGGACTTCATCTTTCAACAGGATGGTGCTCCACCGCAATTCCATCATGATGTTCGGCATTTCTTAAACAGGAGATTGGAAAACCGATGGATCGGTCGTGATGGAGATCATGATCAGCAATTTATGTCATGGCCTCCACGCTCTCCCGACTTAACACCATGCGATTTCTTTCTGTGGGGTTATGTGAAAGATTCAGTGTTTAAACCTCCTCTACCAAGAAACGTGCTAGAACTGCGAGATCGCATCAACGATGCTTTCGAACTCATTGATGGGGACATGCTGCGCCGAGTGTGGGAGGAACTTTATTATCGGCTTGATGTCTGCCGAATCACTAAAGGGGCACATATCGAACATTTGTGAACGCCTAAAAAACTTTTTGAGTTTTTGTATGTGTGTGCAAAGCATTGTGAAAATATCTCAAATAATAAAGTTATTGTAGAGCTGTGAAATCGTTTCAATCATTTGTAATAACCCTGTATATGGAGAACCTTTCCGCCCAGGTGTGTGATATAGCAGCGAAAGTTCTATACACAGAAGTTGTAATAGCTTCTACCGATCGCCTTCCTCAGATGCTCTTTTCGCCTCGTCAGTGAATCGCATTGTAGGCTAGGTTATCTTCCGGGTATCTTAGGTGCACAACATTCTTTTCGTCAGTATAATGGTAGAATTTCTTGCTCGCCTGATACACTTTAATGGCGGTGTTATAAACTTGTCATACTAAGATCGACGTTTCCTGTAAGGTAAGTTAAGGGAGGGTGAAATATTGCTAGTAAAACAACAGAAGTATACACTGATGTCGTAAATATGTATGAGTCCTTCATCTGTGGGATGCCGAGTTCTAACCAGTGCACCAAAAGTTCATCAGCCGTAGCAGCAGACGAGTTCGGTGAGCTAGTTTTTGGGCAACACATGAGCAGATGTTTTCATAGGTAAGAGATCCGAAAAACTTACTGGCTACAGCAACAGTCGACCACGGTCTCAATCAAGGAAGATCGGATTAGCAGGGGTTACATGCGGATGAGAGATAACTTCATGGGACTTTGGAGGTAGAGCACATTCAGAAATGGAACACTGCTCGCAGCGGGGCGGGGTCGGTCGTGTGCGTTTTTGCTAACGCTATCGTTCAGTCCACTTACCTCGATTGGATCCTTGCCGATGTCCCTTCACCCTGTGCTAGCAGATACGTGCTAGGCAGTGTAAATCAGCGTTGATGAAACCACCCCCTAATATCTACCACACAGAGGCCGCGTAACTCTAGTTGAAAGTCAGTTCATGATTAAAAAATTGGGCGTTCGGGATCTTCATTCTACTTGCAGAAAAGCGTTTAAAATTATATTAACTCTGTTTTTTATTCATATTGAAACACATGTAACGGCTATCAAGTCTGTATTTAATATGGTAAAACATTATCATTCGAAGTTCACCGTCTGTATGACAAATATTCACTCGAAAAGCAGCCAGAATTTTAGTAAGTCCGATCCGACTAATTTTCACCTTCTACAAGTCACAGACCCACAACTTTTCTCGAACTAAACATTCGGTCGTTTCAGTGGTCTTCTTCGTAAGAGGCGCTCTCCAAAATATTCCGTACAGAGCACGAAACTCGCCACGCGGAGTTGTTACTACGACCAGAAAGTTCGCACGCTCAGAACTCTCAAACTATTTAATTTAGAAACACCAATCTTTCATTAAAATGTTCGTAACTCCAGTCGCTTTAGTCACGATATGTTCGAACCGAAATTAGCTCACTATTTCCTCACCTTACAGAGTATTTTTAAGGAGCAATCTGACATCGTGTTATCCGGTGACCGGCTAGCAAGCGACTCTTCTCGAGGTACTCTCCTATATGCCCACCCCTCTTTTCTCGCGGTAACAGCTTAATTCTGATTGGCTGTTGATCTAAACGACCAATCAGAACGTTCCTTCCAGATCATTCTCGCGGCAAATCTTTCCTTATCCAATCACTAATTTGATAGCAATTAATCTCAGCAAAACTTCAAATTCTTGTGTTTTGTTTAATCAAAATAACCGAAGTGCGAAGTATTCCTCAAACTGATAATAAACTTATTCCGCCTCTAACTTCCATTCTGGCTACTTTTATACAAAAGCAAGCACACACCGACATACGTCACCTGAATCATGGTTGCAACATAACTTTCTCACGGTTCGTTTGTACAAGGTTTTACGTAAAATGATAAATTAAATTTTAACGTATATCCCACAATCATTCTCACGCACTCACACGGCAAAATATAATCAAATAATAATTTTGAACGATTCTTATGATACATAATGCACATTGACTAAAATTTTAAAAAGAAAATGCTAATTAATTGATTTTTAGGCATTGACAATTTTGGAATGGCTTCAAATGATAATGAAATTCAATATGTTATTGTTCCTAACTTGGTTTTAAAGAAACAAGCGTAGGCTTTAGGACTTTTAGGTAATTCTCTTTATCTTCAGAACTATAATAAATACAAATTTGAAATATTGACAGTATCATTCCATTAATAACAAAAGGCTGTGTACCACATTTGAACAAAATCGGACAATAACATATAGATTATTTAGTTTCGTAGAGGGTATGAATCTTTGAATCGACTGAATGTTACGCTACGCAGTTCTCACAGCAGGCAGCGTCAGCTTATGAAACGTCCCCTTCGAAAAATTTATGAATCACTGTGCTGATAAACCTCTTACATTATTTGATTTTCAAACAGCTGAGCGGAACTGAACGTAGTCAGACATTTCGCTCTATACTTACTCAACACTAAATTGACACACAATATATATAAATACGAGGGTTATTCCAAAAGTAAGGTCCGATTGATTGCCAAATTGAAACCACAGTGAACATCAGAAATGTTTTACTTGTAACAATTAGCTACACCTTTCAGCTACTTCTCTACGTAGTCGCCGTTCTGACTTAGACTTTTGTCATAGCGTTGTACCAACTTTTCAATAGCCTCATCATAGAAGGCAGCCGCCAGTGCTTTCCGCCAATTCTCCACGCTGGCCTACACCTCGTTGTCTGTGTCAAAATGTTGTTTTCAAAGACAGCGGTTCATGTGACCAGAGATGAAACTCAGGGGGAGACAATTGCGGACTGTATTGTGGGTAATCTCACATTTCCATTTGAAAACGATGCAGGAGCATCTTCATTGCCCCTGCAGAATGCGGCTGAGAATTGTCGTGAAGACGAAACAGCACGACAGTTATGTAATGTTGGCTGCATAGCTTCAGGCGAAATTTCTCACCAGGCCCTCGTACTTGGCGGCAGACACTATTTTCTAGACATCTTTACGCACTCACTGCGAGCTCAGAAATGAGAAGAGCGACGTGATGCTAACTGGGGTTATACTAGAGACACTACCCAACACATCTGTGCAAAGCTTTATCGGATTTTCATAGTCGTTTCCATTTCGCGACCGATCGGACCTTACTTTTGGAATATCCCTCGTATATATATATATATATATATATATATATATATATATATATATATATATATATATATATATTAGCGAAACGCAATCTGACTTTCAATAATCCCTACAAAATAATGGCCCTGACTAACAATAACCTATACCTTTCATGAATCACTTACCTCACAAAAATCTTCATTACTCGAACTACTGCAATACAGCGAGCGCCAATACTGCCAGCTGAATAAAAGATTCTAACTACTGAAGGCACTAACTACTGATAGGCATAGTTAGCAAATGAAAGATTTTGATAAAGAACAAATAATGTATTTACCTTAAGAATGTTCAAAAGTCATCATATATATCCAATATTATAAATTTGCTTTCTGATGGAGACACGTCCAGATCGTCCGCTCTTAAAATTCTGCCATCTCTCTCCCCACATCCAACACTGCTGGCGGCTCACCTCCAACAGCGCAACGCTATGCGCTGTTCACATCCAGTTGCCCAACACTACAATAGCGAATATTCCAACAATGCCAACCAGCCACAGACTGCACACAGCACAGCCAGTGATTTTCATACAGAGCGCTACGTGACGTTACCAACATAAAAACCTAAACAGCCTACTTACACCTAAACAGCCTACTTATAAGCTGTGCTGTGAGCAAAGCGAAAAAAAACATACCCATCCTGCAGCCACCGTACTAGACGGCTACGTGCCTTCCTGCGACGAATGTCATCTCGTAGTAACTTGCTGCGTTACATGCTGTTCAGTTTCTGGGTTAAAATGGTTCAAATGGCTCTAAGCACTGTGGGACTTAACATCTGAGGTCATCAGTCCGCTAGACTTAGAACTACTTAAACCTAACTAACCTAAGGACATCACACACATCCATGCCCGAGGCAGGATTCGAACCTGCGTCCGTAGCAGCGGCGTGGTTCCGGCCTGAATCGCCTAGAGCCGCTCGGCCACAGCGGACGGTGTTTATGGGTTACCTGACCCAGAGGTGCTGCTGCTCTATACGTGATGGTATCCCATATCATGAGCTGCTGGGCTGACGATGGGTCATGCAATCTGGCAGTGTTTCTTCTCCTTGGCGTCCACCCCGGTAGCTGAGTGGTCAGCGTGACAGACTGTCAATCCTAAGGGCCCGGGTTCGATTCCCGGCTGGGTCGGAAATTTTCTCCGCTCAGGGACTGGGTGTTGTGTTGTCCTAATCATCATCATTTCATCCCCATCGACGCGCAGGTCGCCGAAGTGGCGTCAAATCGAAAGACCTGCACCAGGCGAACGGTCTACCCGACGGGAGGCCCTAGCCACACGACATTTCCATTTCCATTTCTCCTTGGCGCCTCCACGCAGGAATATGGCAATTAGTCTCTGTAATTACATGGTGCCACCGCGTATAGTGTTTCCGTTGCCCGGACCACGGCCGGCATGTATCTCTCCACTGCCGCTTCAAGGCAACCTCCAACAACGGTCGCAGTGCTGACAGTCTGTGGCGCTCCAGACTTCACGGCGCTGGCTTTATGGGTACTGCAAATAAACCCATTCCCCAACTCAAGGTACGCAACGTTACTGTACGGTCCTGCAAGGCAGAGCGAACAATAACTCTGCACTCTCGGGCTATCGTCACGCGGGGATTTCGAGATTCTGTATGGCGGTGAGCACGGCCCTCTTTATCCCGTCGAATCCACGCTCGCATGGCACTCATCGGATCCCGACCAACACGAGCAGCAATATTGCGAAACGGTGAACTGGATTCAATCGTCCGCATTCATGCCGCTGTCGAATTGGCGATAACGATTTCTTCCTAGACGAGCTGCAATCCGATCTTCCCCCAACCAATCAACATTCAAATGCGACTTCTGTGTAATCTTTCATTATACAAGTTGTCCGAGGAGTTCAGCGTTAACGGATATGACAGGACCTCTCATTTGAAGCGAAAAACCTTATATGGACACATCTCCTACACTGAATGTTTACAGAGTTACAAAGCATTTGATGCACATTTGTTTTTGGGCTCGTGGCGCACACGTACATTATGTGATCAAAAGTATCCGGACACCCCCAGAAACCGCGCGGGATTAGCCGAGCGGTCTAGGGCACTGCAGTCATGGACCGTGCGGCTGGTCCCGGCGGAGGTTCGAGTCCTCCCTCGGGCATGGGTGTGTGTGTTTCTCCTTAGGATAATTTAGGTTAAGTGGTGTGTAAACTTTGGGATTGATGACCTTAGCACTTAAGTCCCATTAGATTTCACAGACATTTGAACATTTGAACACCCCCAGAAACGTAAGTTTTCCATATTACGTGCATTCTGATGACACCTACTGCCAGGTACTCCATATCAGAGACCTCAGTAGTCACTAGGCATCGTGAGAGAGCAGAATGGGGCGCTCCGCGGAACTCACGGACTTCGAACGTGGTCAAGTGATTGGGTGTCACTTGTGTAATACACTCCTACACATCCCTAGGTCCATTGTTTCAGATGTGATAGTGAAGTGGAAACGTGAAGGGACATGTGCAGCACAAAAGCGTACAGGCTGCCTTCGTCTGTTGACTGACAGAGATCGCCAACAGTTGAAGAGCGTCGTAATGTCTAATAGACAGACATCTATCCAGACCATCGAACAAGAATTCCAAACTGCGTCAGGATCCACTGCAAGAATTATGACAGTTAGGTGGGAGGTGAGAAACCTTGGATTTGATGGTGGAGCGGCTGCTCATAAGCCAACGCCCTAAATGCTAAACGACGCCTCGCTTGATGTAAGGAGCGTAAACATTCGACGATTGAACAGTGGAAAAACGTTGTGTGGAGTGACGAATCACGGTACCCAATGTGGCGATCCGATGGCAGGGTGTGGGTATGGCGAATGCGCTGTGAACGTCATCTGCCGGCGTGTGTAGTGCCAACAGTAAAATTCGGAAGCGGTGTTGGTCGTGTTTTTCATGGAGGGAACTTGCACCCCTTGTTGTTTTGCGTGGCACTATTACAGCGCAGGCCTACATTGATGTCTTAAGCACCTTCTTGCTTCGCACAGTTGAAGAACAATTTGGAGATGGCGATTGCATCTTTCAACACGATCGAGCACCTGTTCATAATGCACGGCCTGTGGCGGAGTGGTTACACGACAATAACGTCCCTGTAATGGACTGGCCTGCACAAAGTCCTGACCTGAGTCCTATGGAACAACTTTCGGGCGAGGCCTCACCGACCGACATCGATACCTTTCCTCAATGCAGCACTCCGTGAAGAATGGGCTGCCATTCCCCAAGAAACCTTCGAGCACCAGATTGAACGTATGCCTGCGAGAGCGTAAGATGTCATCAAGGCTAAGGGTTTCCCAACACCATATTGAATTCCAGCTTTACCGATGGAGGGCGCCACGAATTTTTAAGCCATTTTCAGCCAGGTGTCCGGATGCCTTTGATCACATAGTGTATGTGTCCTGTCCTAATCGCTGGGTTGATCTTGATAGTACAGTTTACTGGTCGTCGATATCGCCAAACCTTACTTTATTAGATTTTTGTTTATGGTGTTGGATGAAATCTGAGGTGTAGAAACCAAAGGTAAATATCTTTTAGTCGCATAATGGAAGCTGCTGCTTTCATTAGGGGACATGCATAGTCACTCTGACATGTACGCCCAGAGAGCACAAATACTCTGTGGTGACAAAAGTGATGGAATATCTCCTAATATCGTGTCGGACCCCTTTTTATCCGACGTAGTGCAGCAACTCGGCGTGGCACTGACTGGGGAAGTCGTTGAAAGTCCCCTTTCAGAGATACTGAGCGATGCTGCCTATATAGCCGCCCATAATTGCAAAACTATCGTCGGTGTGGGATTATGTGCATAAAATGACCTCTTACTGACGTCCCATAAATGTTTGATGGGATTCATGTGGGACGATGTGGGTGGCCACATCATTTACTATAATTGTCCAGAATGATCTTCAAACCAATCGCAAACAACTGAAGCTCGGTGACATGGCCCATTTTCGTAAGAAATCCATTTCTGAATGGCTGAAAATGGTCTCCAAGCAGCCGAACATAACCATTTTCAGTCAATGACTGGTGCAGTTGGACCGTTCCATGTGACACAATCTACACTATTATGGAGGCACCAGCAACTTGCAAAGTTTCTTGTTGACAACTTGGGTCCATGGTTTCGAGGGGCCTGCACCACACTCGAACCCTTCCATCAGCTCTCACCAACTGTAATCAGGACTCGTCTGACAAAGCCAGGGTTTCCAGTCGTCTGAGGTCCAACCAATATGGTCACGAGACAAGGAGTTGCGATGCACGCGATGTGGTGCTGTTAGGAAAGGCACTTGCGTCGGTCGTCTGCTACCATAGCCCATTAACGCTACATTTCGCCCCACTGTCCTAACGGATACGTTCGTCATACGCCCCTCATTGATTCCTGCGATTATTTCACGCAATGCTGCCTATCAGTTAGCACTGACAACTCTACGCAAACGCCGCTACTCCCGACCGTTAAGTGAAGGTCGTCGGCCAATGCGTTGTTCGTGATGAGATGTAATGCATCAGATGTGGTATTCTAGGCACACTCTTGGTACTGTGTATCTCTGGGTAATGAATGCCGAAACAGAATGTCCCATGCGTCTAGCTCTAATTATCATTTCGCGTTCAAAGTCTGATAATAGCCGTCGTGCGACCATAATCATGTCGGAATCCATTTGGTGGTGGCTCCATAACGGGGTGGGTTGTATTTACATGGAATGGAGTAGGTGCTCTGCTACAATTCAATCGATAATTGACTGAAAAAGATTATGTTTGGCTACGTGGAGGCCACGTGCAGCCATTCATGGACTTCATGATTCCAAACATGTCATCTGGCCACAACTGTTCCTGGGCTTGTGACCATATTGGTTGGAGTGCAGACGCCGGCCGACGTGGCCGTGCGGTTCTAGGCGCTGCAGTCTGGAACCGCGAGACCGCTACGGTCGCAAGTTCGACTCGTGCCTCGGTCATGGGTGTGTGTAATGTCCTTATGTTAGTTAGGGTTAACTAGTTCTAAGTTCTATGGGACTAATGACCTCAGAAGTTGAGTCCCATAGCTCTCAGTGCCATTTGAACCATTTTGGAGCCCAGGCTATTGGAAAAAAGCTGCCTGGGCATATGAGTCCCGATTTCAGGTAAGACCTGATGGTAGGGTTCGAGTGTGGCGTAGACGCGGCAAAGGCATGGACTCAAGTTGTCAACCAGACAGTGTGCAAGTCGGTGGTGGCTCCATAATGGGGTGGGCTGTATTTAGATCGATTGGAGTGGGTTCTCTGCTCCAATTGAATCGAAGATTGTTTGAAAATGATTGCGTTTGGCTAGTTGAAGGCCATGTGCAGACGTTCATGGACTTCATGATTCCAAACATGTCATCTTGCCACAACTGTTCGCGAGTAGTTTGAAAAACGTTCTGGATAGTTTCAGAGAACGTTCTGGCCGCCAAACAAATGGTCTGACAACCCAGACCTCCCGACGTGAATCTCATCGAACGTTTATGGACGTAATGGAGAAGTCAGTTAGAGCACAAAATCCTGCACCGGCAGCACTTGGGTAGTTACGGACGGCTATAGAGGCAGCATGGCTCAGTATTTCTGCAGGGAACTTACCGCGACTTGGTGAGTCCATGCTACGTCGAGTATCTGCATTGCACCGGTAAAAAGAGATCCGACACGTCGCATGACTTTTGTCGGCTCAATGTATCCCACTGCAAGGAAATGAAGCCTGTCCCTGAGAACGAAAATCCTAAATTACCTTGTGATTATAAACCAATCAGCAGCTTACCAATTGTATTGAAACTCCTGGAACATATTTTCACGACGAAATTACTGGGCAATTTCACAAACTCAACTTATATCACCAATCTCAGGCCGGATTTTCCAAGCACCATAGCACAAACATTACACTGCATTAATTAAGATAACGGATGGCCGGAAACTGATAGAAGCCGACCTCGGGGAAGATCAGTTTGGATTCCGTAGAAATGTTGGAACACGTGAGGCAATACTGACCCTACGACTTATCTTAGAAGAAAGATTAAGGAAAGGCAAACCTACGTTTCTAGCATTTGTAGACTTAGAGACAGCTTTTGACAATGTTAACTGGAATACTCTCTTTCAAATTCTGAAGGTGGCAGGGATAAAATACAGAGAGCGAAAGGCTATTTACAATTTGTGCAGAAAGCAGATGGCAGTTATAAGAGTCGAGGGGTATGAAAGGGAAGCAGTGGTTGGGAAGGGAGTGAGACAGGGTTGTAGCCTCTCCCCGATGTTATTCAATCTGTATATTCACCAAGCAATAAAGGAAACAAAAGAAAAGTTCGGTGTAGGCATTAAAATCCATGGAGAAGAAATAAAAACTTTGAGGTTCGCCGATGACATTGTAATTCTGTCAGAGACAGCAAAGGACTTGGAAGAGCAGTTGAACGGAATGGATAGTGTCTTGAAAGGAGGGTATAAGATGAACATCAACAAAAGCAAAACGAGGATAATGGAACGTAGTCGAATTAAGTCGGGTGATGCTGAGGGAATTACATTAGGAAATGACACACGTAAAGTAGTAAAGGAGTTTTGCTATTTGGAGAGCAAAATAACTGATGATGGTCGAAGTAGAGAGGATATAAAATGTAGACTGGCAATGGCAGGGAAAGCGTTTCTGAAGAAGAGAGATTTGTTAACATCGAGTATTGATTTAAGTGTTAGGAAGTCGTTTCTCAAAGTATTTGTATGGAGTGTAGCCATGTATGGAAGTGAAACGTGGACGATAAATAGCTTAGACAAGAAGAGAATAGAAGCTTTCGAAATGTGGTGCTACAGAAGAAAGCTGAAGATTAGATGGGTTGATCACATAACTAATGAGGAGGTATTGAATAGAATTGGGGAGAACAGGATCTTGTGTCACAAATTGACTAGAAGAAGGGATCGGTTGGTAGGACATGTTCTGAGACATCGAGGGATCACCAATTTAGTATTGGAGGGCAGCGTGGAGGGTAAACATCGTAGAGGGAGACCAAGAGATGAATACACTAAACAGATTCAGAAGGATGTAGGTTGCAGTAGGTACTGGGAGATGAAGAAGCTTGCACAGGATAGAGTAGCATGGAGAGCTGCATCAAACCAGTCTCAGGACTGAAGACCACAACAACAACAACAATGGCCGGAAATATATCATGAACAACAATGATGCCTTAGTATCAACACTACTTGTCTTCATCAAAAATTTGGCTACAGTCAGCTTTTATCTGCATCTCGTACTCTAACGGATTTACGGACAGCCCTGCGGGATTCTTGGTGTCAGTTCCCTCCAGCACTACTTGAGGCATGTCACGTGGCATTGCGGCACTTCTGCGTGCTCCCGGGGCTCTGCGCGATATTACGCAGGTGTACCATTTTCCTTGGCTATTCATGTACTTCGCACTTCAATCACTAATCCTGTAATCGTCAACGCCTCCACCCTGAAGCTATTTTGAAGCAATACGAGGCAGCAGCCTCCATCTACCGGCTTCCATTGAAAGCTTTGATCGTACAAAGAGACTTACTGTCCGTCTAGGCTATATATATTTCTAAAGTTATCATTTGTTTCGTTTCTATCAAACCATCTTCAGATCTGGGAATGTCGGCTACATGAGTAATAGTAATCCCTTTTATCCCTTCTTTGCTTCTATCAGTCCAGTATTAGGCCTATGCCTTGTTCCGGCCTCGCAATCTCTTTCTCAGCCTTCGAATACTCCTTCTTCCAATAAGATTATTTTAGTTAGTTGTTGGGGGAGTCTATGATGTGACATAAGTAGTATCTGCTCTTCCGAATCTTACTTTCGCTGGATTACACTTCAATTAATGGTTGTAAGCCCTATCCTTTCCCTATTCTTCCTTTTCTTTATTTTGTCCTTTTTTGTGCACCATTCACTGATCTAATTAACTTCATTTTTGATGTTTCAAGTTGTTTTTGTTCTTTTGGTAGTAATGGCCAACTTTCATCTGCATGTGGATAGTTGATATCTTCAGATCGTAATTTAGGTTTAGATCTGTTGCAAGCAAATAGTGGCCTGCGTGACGCATGCGATCCGCTAATGGTTTTGTGCGGCCCGCTAAGATGGTCAGAATTTTTGTGAAACAATTTATACGTCTACTGAAATGCAAAGTTAATTAATGCATGCAATCATTTTGAAAGGTGCGGCCCTCCGCTAACCTCTGCTTCCACAAAGTGGCTCCCGAGCCAAAATTATTGCCCAATCCTGACTTAGATTCTTTAAACCATGTATCTCTGTCTTTAGAGATTTACCTGTCCCGTTTTGTTTCTACAAGCATCATGCATGCTACGTCGAATCGCACTATTCCATATGATGCACATCACTTACAGAAATCAGCAAGTTAACTCATGTAGTCGAAGTACTCAGTTTTGTTTTTCTCCAAAAAAGGCAATATGACAGTTTTTGCAAACGTCTGACGGTCTCTTCTATAGAGACATAGAATGAAATTGATTCTGGAAATGGCCGTGCGATTCTAGGCGCTACAGTCTGGAACCGAGCGACCGCTACGGTCGCAGGTTCGAATCCTGCCTCGGGCATGGATGTATGTGATGTCCTTAGGTTAGTTAGGTTTAAGTAGTTCTAAGTTCTAGGCGATTGATGACCTCAGAAGTTAAGTCGCATAGTGCTCAGAGCCATTTGAACCATTTGACTCTGGAAATCTGTACACTCATTAGAGTTTTTGTTATCTTACTTACTGAACAACCGTCGCATCTCGTAACATGGACTCTTTTACGCACTCGCTTGCCACAGTCAGAAAGTGCCTTTTGTTTGCGCGACTGAAACAGGAGCGGTAATTATTCATGAGCGCTTGTGGACCAGAGCGGATTTGGCAAGTGTCTCGTGGAGGTTCCCAGCGGGCGACGTCGTCTTGTCGCAACACCCCCTCCACTCCACTTTGTTCGCTACCAAATCTGTCCCACCGGAAGCCCCAGCACTCTCTGCCGACTAATTACCAACTCGTTGCTTGTAGTACAACAACCTACTTTTTGCTGTTTCCGGGACACCCAGTAGATCGTTTCCCACGATATCAGCAACCTGTTTGGTTGTTCGCTACAAATGTTTCGTCCTCTTGGGAGATCACTGGATTAATCAAATGGCTATGAGCACTATGGGACTTAACTTCTAAGGTCATCAGTCCCCTAGAACTTAGAACTAATCTAACCTAACTAACCTAAGGATATCACACACATCCATTCCCGAGGCAGGTCGCGCGGTTCCAGACTGTAGCGCCTAGAACCGCTCGGCCAGCCCGGCCGGCCCTGGATTAATCTTTGTATTATATATTACTCTGTTGAAGATTGAAATTGGAACACCGCGGCGGTGGAATACGACAAGAGTTAAACTCGCATGAAGCGTACTGCATGCTTCGATGCGCAAATTATTCGCATGTCAGCGCAACCGCACAAAGCGGATAGCAGTAACGTCATCTAAAACATTCTATATGTAAGGAATGATACCGCTGCAGGTTTCTCATTCAGAAATCGCCTTTGCCTGCTGAGTGTACATGTGTGCAGATGGTATTACGCCTCGCGTAACGAGCAGAAACTTTTGTCATCCTGTGCTGCGTTTCGTAAGTGATAGAATAGTGGCTTATCAAGACTGTGGTTTACCATTCAGCGAATCTGCTAACGGCTTTGACCGGAATCCTACAAATGTAAGACAGATACGTAATCTTCGGTACAGGATGACCATATTAAAAACCATGCAGAATTTCAAGATCTTCTCGTGACGAGCTCCAGCGAGAAGAGGCATATCGTTCACTCAGTCGAATAGGTTTGTATAGCCACATCGTATACATTGTGTCATGAAACTGGCCTGTTACAGTGGTTTTTTCCAAAGATCGCAGTCCGACACCAATGTCGGGGGCACACCGATACCACATATGGTAGCGAGGTCTCGTTGTAATCTGCAACGGCGAATGGGAGATGCCAAAGAAGATGTGTTCTCTTTCTCAACACAGCAGCAGCCTCGCACGGACGTCAATATAGAGCCGAGCGTGGAAGCGCTCAGTCCCAGTTCTTGACCCCAGATGAAGCAGTCAACATCACAGGGTAGGAATGCTTGTTAAAGTCTCAGATGGAAATATGGTTATGTTAATCTTGAACAGTGTAGTTCGAGAGAAGAGTTTCTTAACTAGTACCTCAAGTAATGCTTTAATTGACAGTGACAGTTAAAAATTATGAAGTCCTCCTGTGGCAGCGGATTGTGTCAAGTTAAGGAAATCTTTTTATTCATTCATGTCTTAAAGTGAAATTTCATATGTTGTATTTACAATGAGCGACCTGTCAGAGTAATCAAGGAGCCCACAGTTATGGCTGGACGATTCTAGTTTCATTCGGCCATAAGAACTACTAAAAAGACAGCTCATCTCAAAGATAGTGCCACTATGTCTGGTGCACAAGAAACTGGCGCCACGGAAACTATTATGGCAACTCCCCTTGTTGCAACAAAGACATGCTCTGACAGCACGTCATGCCGCATGGTGAGGGGGGGGGGGGCAGAATGTATATACGATAGTCACTTTCAGATTTTGCCTCCAACGTTACGTAAGATAACTAGACCTCTGATATAATGGGAAACTGATTGTCGTCTAATGAACGAAACCGATCGTGACACAACGATTATGCACCATTATCACGGTGATGGTTCTTATTAATCATTAGCCGGCCGCGGTGGTCTAGCGGTTCTAGGCGCTCAGTCCGGAACCGCGCGACTGCTACGGTCGCAGGTTCGAATCCTGCCTCGGGCATGGATGTGTGTGATATCCTTAGGTTAGTTAGGTTTAAGTAGTTCTAAGTCCTAGGGGACTGATGACCACAGATGTTAAGTCCCATAGTGCTCAGAGCCATTTGAACCATTAATCATTAATATTAATATCAACCAGCTGTGGGAATCAGCACGATCAACACTATTTTGTGGTATTTGTTTTTTCCAGTAACTTTTGGTCTACTCGAACAGTAATGAATTTACATGCATACCTTCATGGTCAACACACTGTTCATGCAACTACAATCGATTGTTCATAGTTCACCCCGAATTGCACCACAGTCTCCTGGTGTTGCAGTTTTCCTTTAAACTAGAGCATCGTCTGCACGTAGCCTCGTAGATTCTTCCGACGTTCTCCTCCAGATGATTTCTATATAATATGGAGGAAATCCGGGAGTCGGCACAAATTATGGAACGCGGTCATACAGCCATCGACGCCATTTACATTCACTGCGTAAGGCGCAAAAATCGGTTACGTGGGTGCAATATGTGTTAAGTGACACCAACAGGAATCAGCGACTAACCATACCTTCGACGTCAGTTTGGTCTGTCAAAGGGACAAACCACTTCTCGCTAACTTTGTTACTGGTGATAAGAAATGTTACCTGTATCTAAACAACCAGAAGCCCATCGAAAACCACAAAATACCATTTGAAGGATCGAGCACATCATTTAAAAATCATGCTGCCTATGGAATATCGCCTCGGTTGTGCGACTGGATTCGTGATTCCCTGTCAGAAAGACACAGTTCGTAGTAACAAAAAAAAAGGTTCAAATGGCTCTGAGCACTATGGGACTTAACTGCTGTGGTCATCAGTCCCCTAGAACGTAGAACTACTTAAACCTAGCTAACCTAAGAACATCACACACATCCATGCCCGAGGCAGGATTCGAACCTGCGACCGTAGCGGTCGCGCGGTTCCAGACTGTAGCGCCTAGAACCGCTCGGCCACTTCGGCCGGCTCGTAGTAACAGGCGGAAAATCATCGAGTAAAACAGAAGTAATATCAGGCGTTCCCCAAGGAAGTGTTATAGGCCCTCTATTGTTCCTGATCTATGTCAACGACATAGGAGACAATCTGAGTAGCCGTCATAGATTGTTTGCAGATGATGCTGTCATTTACCGTCTTCTAACGTCATCAGGTGAACAAAATGAATTGCAAAATGATTTAGATAAGATCTGTATGGTGCGAAAAGTGGCAATTGACCCTGAGTAAAGAAAAGAGTGGATTTATTCACATGATTTCTAAAAGAAAGCCGCTAAATTTCGATTAGTCGGTAAGTCACACAAATCTGAAGGCTATAAATTCAACTAAATACTTAGGGATTACAATTACAAATAACCTAAATTGGAACTATCACAGCTGGCCGTTGTGGTCGAGCGGTTCTAGGCGCTGGTTCGAATCCTTCCTCGGGCATGGTTGTGCATGATGTCCTTAGCTTAGTTAAGTTCAAGTAGTTCTAAGTTTTAGGGGACTGATGACCCAAGTCCCATAGTACTCAGAGCCATTTGAACCATTTTTTGGAACTATCGCATAGATAATGATGTGGGTAGAGCAAACCAAAGACTGCGATTCATTGGCAGAACACTTAGAAGGTGCAACAGGTCTACTAAAGAGACTGCTTACACCACGCTTGTCCGCCCTGTTCTGGAATATTGCTGTGCGATGTGGGATCTGCATCAGGTGGGACTGACGGATGACATCGAATAAGTTCAAAGAACGGTAGCTGTTTTTGTACTATCGCGAAATGGGGGAGATAGTGCCACAGACATGTTACATGAATTGGAGTGGCAATCATCAAAGGAAAGGCGTTTTTCGTTGCGACGCGATCTTCTCATGAAATTTCAATCGGCAATTTTCTCCTCCGATTGCGAAAACGTTTTGTTGGCACCAACCTACATAGGGAGAAATGATCATCATGATAAAATAAGAGAAATCGAGGCTCGCACAACTAAGCTTACACACTACTTAACCTAACTTAAAATAACTTACGCTAAGGACGACAAACACACCCATGCCCGAGCGAGGACTCGAACCTCGGTTGGGGGGAGCCGCGCGGACCGTGACAAGACACCTATGACCGCGCGGCTACTCCTCCGTTCGAGAGTGGAACGGTAAAGGCTAGGCGTTGCAAATTGAGACGCGTATAGCACGTGTGACGTGACACGACACTACAGCGTGACACGCACGTGCCGCACGAGTCGCGCGGGTCCAGCGCATATTGCGACGCGTACACCATACTTCGCACACGCCGACTGGCGACGCTCTGCGCTGACAGAACCGAAGCGCACGCAACCTGTTACCTTCCTCAAACGATTTTACAGAAACTATTCACTGAAAATATATGATTCTTGCTTTACTTGTAGCGTTATATGTCAGCTTCGTGCCCATCACCTCGCTAATGACCATTCTTATTGTAATGTACACATTTTAGTAAGACACTACGCAAAACTCAAAAAGTTTGCAACGAAAATTAGAGATCGCTATGATTTTGCGTTTGGTGCGTATTACACCATATGTTGCTGCGTATGAAATTTAGCTAACATGCTGAATTTTTGTTTAGACAGATCTCTATCTGCCTCCGATCTCGAGAAAATGGATCCCATGTAGCGCGCTCACTTCCGATCTCACGCCCGCGAGAACGAAATACTCGCAACATCTTTCATATCTCCTAAACCGCTCGAGACATTGAAACGAAACTTTGGCAAATGATAGCACACAAGGAGGAGGGTGTTTTGCCAATTATTAAACACACGGAACTTTCTTATCTATGGCGATGTAACACTATTTATACTTCCATTTTTATTCATTTCACTGCAGTGACTGTAATTTTTTAAGAGTTTCCGACGGCTAGCGAAACAAGAACTTCCTAGTATGAAAATAAACATGAAATTTCTTCTTTTATATTACTGCAAACCGATACTATGAGGTTTTTCGTAAGCTATTGAGCTCTGTGATTGCCAATTACTTGTTTAATGAGGCCCTCCGTTTCGGAATTCTGTCTCAATAGCTTCTGTGAGATGAGTTTGGCAAATTACATTGTGACAAAACAAGTACAATTACACCAGTCACCAAGCGAAATGTGGCCTTTACTCATAAATGGTGATGTTTCTTGGAATGAGAAAAGGTTAACATCTCTCACAAAAACAGATTGGTAATTCTTTTGGAATTTTGGTGGAATCCCTGTAACCCACCGTATTTTTAACACTGAGCGACTGGAATGGAAACTTACCAAAGGATTTTATTCCTATTCTTGATCTGAGCAGTATTAAAATAACGACGACCGTTCCCTTCAGGCGGAATGATGGGCACATGCCAGATACTGGTTACTCACCTAGGCCTTGCCAAACTGACAATGTGTGATCGCGAATAAAGTAGTTGCTATTGAGAAAAGTAAACAATTGATCTGTCTCACAACACAATGGTCAGTGTGTTGTCAGCAGCGAAGGTTAATGCGCGTGGCAGGAATGCACAAGCTAGTCATGTGTGCCTTGTGCCGGTCGCAGTGGCCGAGCGGTTGTAGGCGCTTTTTTTTGTTTTTTTAATTCTCATTTTGTTCGTTGTATGTGCTCGGGGCGGACGTTGTAAGACATCCGTTTAAGTTCGTCTTTGATCAGTTAACTCAGTTTTTTTTTTATTACAGAGGGCTGCTAACCCTCTGACCGAACACGCTGAGCTACCGTGCCGGCTGCGCTTCAGTCTGGAACCGCGCAACCGCTACGGTGGCAGGTTCGAATCCTGCCTGGGGCATGGATGTGTGTTATGTCCCTCGGTTAGTTGGGTTTAAGTAGTTATAAGTTCTAGGGGACTGATGACCTCAGATGTTAAGTCCCATAGCGCTCAGAGCCATTTGTACCATTTTGTGACTTTTGAGTTGGACTTAGAAAAACATTTTTATGAAAGTAGATCTGCCTTTGTCAGCAGTACATTTCAACAAATTAAATACTACTAATCATAACACTCTTTTAGGATATTCCTACTTCTACATCTACATCTACATCTACATTGATACTCCGCAAGCCACCCAACGGTGTGTGGCGGAGGGCACTTTACGTGCCACTGTCATTACCTCCCTTTCCTGTTCCAGTCGCGTATGGTTCGCGGGAAGAACGACTGTCTGAAAGCCTCCGTGCGCGCTCTAATCTCTCTAATTTTACATTCGTGATCTCCTCGGGAGGTATAAGTAGGGGGAAGCAATATATTCGATACCTCATCCAGAAACGCACCCTCTCGAAACCTGGACAGCAAGCTACACCGCGATGCAGAGCGCCTCTCTTGCAGAGTCTGCCACTTGAGTTTATTAAACATCTCCGTAACGCTATCACGGTTACCAAATAACCCGGTGACGAAACGTGCCGCTCTTCTTTGGATCTTTTCTATCTCCTCCGTCAACCCGACCTGGTACGGATCCCACACTGATGAGCAATACTCAAGTATAGGTCGAACGAGTGTTTTGTAAGCCACCTCCTTTGTTGATGGACTACATTTTCTAAGCACTCTCCCAATGAATCTCAACCTGGTACCCGCCTTACCAACAATTAATTTTATATGATCATTCCACTTCAAATCGTTCCGTACGCATACTCCCAGATATTTTACAGAAGTAACTGCTACCAGTGTTTGTTTCGCTATCATATAATCATACAATAAAGGATCCTTCTTTCTATGTATTCGCAATACATTACATTTGTCTATGTTAAGGGTCAGTTGCCACTCCCTGCACCAAGTGCCTATCCGCTGCAGATCTTCCTCTATTTCGCTACAATTTTCTAATGCAGCAACTTCTCTGTATACTACAGCATCATCCGCGAAAAGCCGCATGGAACTTCCGACACTATCTACTAAGTCATTTATATATATTGTGAAAAGCAATGGTCCCATAACACTCCCCTGTGGCACGCCAGAGGTTACTTTAACGTCTGTAGACGTCTCTCCATTGATAACAACATGCTGTGTTCTGTTTGCTAAAAACTCTTCAATCCAGCCACACAGCTGGTCTGATATTCCGTAGGCTCTTACTTTGTTTATCAGGCGACAGTGCGGAACTGTATCGAACGCCTTCCGGAAGTCAAGAAAAATAGCATCTACCTGGGAGCCTGTATCTAATATTTTCTGGGTCTCATGAACAAATAAGGCGAGTTGGGTCTCACACGATCGCTGTTTCCGGAATCCATGTTGATTCCTACATAGTAGATTCTGGGTTTCCAGAAATGACATGATACGCGAGCAAAAAACATGTTCTAAAATTCTACAAGAGATCGACGTAAGAGATATAGGTCTATAGTTTTGCGCATCTGCTCGACGACCCTTCTTGAAGACTGGGACTATCTGTGCTCTTTTCCAATCATTTGGAACCCTCCGTTCCTCTAGAGACTTGCGGTACACGGCTGTTAGAAGGGGGGCAAGTTCTTTCGCGTACTCTGTGTAGAATCGAATTGGTATCCCGTCAGGTCCAGTGGACTTTCCTCTATTGAGTGATTCCAGTTGCTTTTCTATTCCTTGGACACTTATTTCGATGTCAGCCATTTTTTCGTTTGTGCGAGGATTTAGAGAAGGAACTGCAGTGCGGTCTTCCTCTGTGAAACAGCTTTGGAAAAAGGTGTTTAGTATTTCAGCTTTACGCGTGTCATCCTCTGTTTCAATGCCATCATCATCCCGTAGTGTCTGGATATGCTGTTTCGAGCCACTTACTGATTTAACGTAAGACCAGAACTTCCTAGGATTTTCTGTCAAGTCGGTACATAGAATTTTACTTTCGAATTCAATGAACGCTTCACGCATAGCCCTCCTTACGCTAACTTTGACATCGTTTAGCTTCTGTTTGTCTGAGAGGTTTTGGCTGCGTTTAAACTTGGAGTGGAGCTCTCTTTGCTTTCGCAGTAGTTTCCTAACTTTGTTGTTGTACCACGGTGGGTTTTTCCCGTCCCTCACAGTTTTACTCGGCACGTACCTGTCTAAAACGCATTTTACGATTGCCTTGAACTTTTTCCATAAACACTCAACATTGTCAGTGTCGGAACAGAAATTTTCGTTTTGATCTGTTAGGTAGTCTGAAATCTGCCTTCTATTACTCTTGCTAAACAGATAAACCTTCCTCCCTTTTTTTATATTCCTATTAACTTCCATATTCAGGGATGCTGCAACGGCCTTATGATCACTGATTCCCTGTTCTGTACATACAGAGTCGAAAAGTTCGGGTCTGTTTGTTATCAATAGGTCCAAGATGTTATCTCCACGAGTCGGTTCTCTGTTTAATACCGACCACTTTCTTCATTTGTGTAGCCTGTTGTTTTATAATTAGTTTATTAATGCTGATAATGTCCATGCAACAACTGAAATGCTTTTTGTCATCACGGCGAACCAATTAAAACATTGTTATTTGTGACTGCTTTTCGACTGTTTCTAGCTTGCAGTGGAAATATGTTGTTCACATGCATGTAGTACAGTGTGTCGTATTACATTATTACATACATATCGGAGTAATCACAGTGAAACTTCTATACTTCAGATCTTGGACGCTTTTTACCACAAGCACAAAGGAATCACACCTGTGGAGATTATCCCTTTCTAAATTTTTGTAACAGATCGTACAGATACGCTAGCTTACTAGGCAGCGAGAATATAACCTTGCTTTACTTTCCTGCCTTGATTCTTAATCACATGATTTTATAATATTCCTTGCTTCCTTATTCACTACCCTCTGTCCCTTCTTGAGATCTGAAAACATCACGGAGGCATATGGTGCAATTCCAGCGGCCAATGGCTCATCAGTTACTGAAGTATACGTTTTTCTTGACAGAAGAAAAACTAAACAAAACTATGCAGATATAAATAACAGAAAAGTATAATGTCTAACGAAGAAAGCTGGAGCGTTTAAATGGCGAAAAACGAAACACTACCCAAAGGCGATAAAATTTAGTACACAGTAAGGAAAAATTTATCGTATTGGCAATACTACCACTGCTGATATGCGCCCTTCCGATGTGAGCATATGGCCGGGCTACTTTCCCACGGTGCTAGCGAGGCAAGCGCGACTCGCGGCGCGAGAAACTGTGCCGCAACCACAACGCCGCGCGACCTGGCGCAGGCGCGTGTCGCGTCCCAGTCGCGTCGCGTCGCAGTTTGCGCGGTCCCATTTGAACCTGTGATGTTACAAAAACGCGCGCTGCGCTGCGTCGCGCTACACGCGTCTCAGTTTGCGCCTAGCCTGAGAGAGACAGCTTGAGGTGGTTCATTGAACCCTCTGCCAGGCACTTTATTGTGCATAGCTGAGTAATCACGAAGATGTAGATGTTGTGCGTTTGGTGGAGCCAAACTGTCATTCTTGGTCATGAACTAATACCACGAAATGAAATGATTAAAGTTTTCGCGTATATCATACATCTAAGACAGCTGGCTGTTACGGTTGAAAACAGGGTTGTTGCTTAATTTATCACGAAATAATTTTGCTTTACGACTATGCATTGACGTCAGCTGTCTGAGATAAATGAAAATTTGTGCCAGGTCGGGACACGAACCCGGATATCCCGCTTGTGTCGAGCTGTCGTCTTAATATTTTTTTATTTTTTACTTTATTTTATATTTTTTTGTTCGTAATGAAAAGTTTTATGAAATTGGGTAAGCTCAAAATCTTAATTAGTAAAGCTGAAAACTGTTTCATATTCTTTTTGTTATACAGTATAAAACGAATAACAGAGAACTTCTTTAGTTAACATAGGAAACAGAAAAAAATAACTCCAAGATGCTCCTCACATGCGGAAACAAATCGCCGACCTCTCGCTTTCAAGAGTTCAGGCGCCTGGTGGGGACGTGTCATCGGGATGCAACGCCGAACTTCCGTTGGTCAATGGAATAGAGCAGCACCTGTCGACTCCGCTCGCCAGGGAGTTTCCGACTGAGGGGCGGGTTGTACAAAATACTCCCTAAGTAGTTAGCAAAAGTGGGCCGGTATTTGACGTGTCGTCTCATTACGTGGTGTCGTGTCAGGAAATAAAAAAAATGGGTCACGTTCTTGAGTCCATCTTTCACAAGGTAAAGGGGTAAAGGACGGTCACTTCATCCAAGCGACCACTTGCGTCTTCGATGATGGAAAACACGTCGCGACCTGATAGAGGACCGTACTGGCGACTGTCAATGGCGTTGCCACACGGAGAGAAAGGGCTGGAGAAGGTATAATGGGACGGAGGTAGTGTCACGTCGGTTATATGCTGGTAACGACGATTTACCAGATGGCGCTCGTTTCCATGGTGACCTATGGTTGATGAACTGCGCTTCACACCGCCGGCCAGCTGACCTTTGGGTGACGTCCTTCGAGAGTGACAATTTCAGCTATCCGAGCACGCCTCCAAGACCGTTCTTCCACATGTCACATCGTAACAACGCTTTTTTTTGAGTCATCAGTCTTCTGACTGGTTTGACAAGGCCCGCCACGAATTCCTCTCCTTTGCCAACCTCTTAATCTCAGAGTAGCACATGCAACCTACGTCCTCAATTATTTGCTGGATGTGTTCCAGTCTCTGTCTTCCTTTACAGTACTTGTCCTCTGCAGCTCCGTCCAGTACCGTGGAAGTCATTCCCTGATGTCTTAATAGACATCCTATCATCCAGTCCCTTCTCCTTGTCAGTGTTTCCACATAGTCCTTTCCTCTCCGATTCTGCGCAGAACCTTGTCACTCCACGTACTTTTCAACATTCGTCTGTAGCACCACGTCTCAAATGCTTCGATTCTCTTCTGTTTCGGTTTTACCTCAGTCCATGTTTCACTACCATAGAATACTGTGCTTCAAACGCACATTCTCAGAAATTTTTTCCTCAAATTAAGGTCTGTTTTTGATACTACTAGACTTGTCTTGGCCAGAAATGTCCTTTTTGTCAGTGCTAGTCTGTTTTTGATGTTCCCCCGGCTCCGTCCGTCATTCGTTATTTTGCTGCCTAGGTAGTAGTGTTCTTCACCTTCATCTGCTACGTGAGCATCGTAATGTTTTCTAGTTTTTCTGAGTTCTGCTGTTTCTCATTACCTTCGTTTCCCTTCAATTTGGTCTCAATCCATATTGTGTACTCAGTACACTCTTCATTCCATTCGACAGATCATATAATTCTTCTTCACTTTCACCAAGGATAGCAATACCACCAGCGAATCATACCATCGATACTTTCCACTCGAATTTTAATTCCACTCCTGAAACTTTCTTTTATTTCCATCACTGCTTCTCCGATGTACAGACTGAACAGTAGGGGCGAAACACTACATCCCTGTCTTACATCCTTTTTAATCCGAGTACTTCATCCTTGGTAGTCCATTCCTAGTATTCCCTCTTGGCTCTTGTACATATTGTGTTACCTGTCTCTCCCTATAACTTATCCCTATTTTTCTAAGAATTTATAACATCTTCCATAATTTTACATTGTCGAACGCTTTTTGCAGGTCGACAAATCGTATGAATGTGTCTTTTATTTTTCTTTAGTCTTGCTTCCATTATCAATCACAACGTCAGAATTGCCTCTCTGTGCCTTTACCTTTCCTAAAACCAAACTGTTTATAGTCTAACATTTCTTTTCCATTCTTCTATTCTTGTTCACAACCATTATACTCGCACAATTCGTGATTCCTACACAGGGAGATAAATATTACACCCACGAGTTGAGACGTTTTCGTAATAAAGTTGCGGCGGCGCGGTTCTTTTCGTCCCTTTACGACGAACCTGCACCTACCTGTGAACATTGTCTCAGCAGATCATCAGTAGGGAAGGCGAGTGAAACCTACTGTACTTCGACGTGAACCAGGATGCAATTAAAGTCACTAATCTACGTTTCGGGAGAAAGTTTTCACACATAATGAAAGGTTGGAAATTTTGTCCTTAATTAATATATTCTGAAACTTAGGTGAACAAGTATCACTGCCAAGCCCGTGCTAGTCTTAACACAGTCACTCACTATCCCTTTCACTCACGTTAGCAAGTTTATGGTGTTGCATTTCCCGAAAACGTAATAGCTACAAAAATCCGTATTGTTTTTGGTTGAGAATGCTCGCCAAATATTAAGTCTATCGGTGCCTAATGCAGTCACAGTTTTTAGTCACCGACCTGCTCAATACGCCACGCGGAATATATGTCTTTTCTCGTCACAAAATTCACTTAAAAATTCCGAAATTTCTACGCACCCATCGGAATAATTATGCCGTCACTTTACAACAATTTTGATGTATGAAACACTGCTAGATCCGGCAACTTATCATTTCCATCGGAACTACTACTACACACGTCCGAACTGTTTCATGGCTAGGCTCCGACTCCTCTCTACAATACTCTAAGTCTTCTCTACCAGCAGAGAAAGGCGCGCGAAGAATATTGCTTTACCATTGGTCAGTTTACTCAACAGCCAATAGCAAAACAACATTCTCCCGCGTCAGTCCGCACTTTTCCTCAATAACCAATCGCAATATAGTAAACCTAACGACTGCACTTTTTACCGACGTAATTATCTAATATGCTGAAGTTTTGCTTATGCATAGAGTTATTTACTATTGTTATTTATACCTGAATTAACTTTCCCTTTACCATAAATTTACTTTACAAATCTATTCTACAAAAATCCCCTTTGTCCACATCCATACTTCTTCGCAATGTTCCCACACTAAATCCCACTACACAACCCGTTAAACAATTATCTTCATATTAACCTTAAACCACACTCACGCATCATTCATACTGCTAAAACACATTTATAACATTTTACATACACAAAAAGACATAATAACACCTTATGAAAATACTAGAACAGTTTATGAAAAACATTCTATTACTTTAGTGCAATCTAGTGGGCACAATCGAAACTAAATCAGTCCCCTATCCAATACTCTTCTTTATCGGCTGATACATAAACTACGTGCGCGTCCAATCTTGCGTCACCATCTGTCACTATCCACCTCTGAGACACATCTCCCACTTAACCGCCTCCAAGGCAGGATCGGTATACGGCGCTACGCCTCAAAGTTTCTCAGTGATCCAAGAAATATTTGTTTTCTTATAATTCTAGTTTGGATCGCCTGGTTTTAAATTTATTATTTTCCACGAGTGAATTTATATCAAAACAAATGTTATGTTGTCATTTTAGCCTGTCGAAGCATGCATACATCATGGATGGTTACAATATCTCTATAGACGCTGTTACTGAGGATTACAGCTGTGAGAGTATATATTAACGTAGGCATGCATGTATCGGAGTCAACGAGATGTACAGGTCCTGCAAATAACTTGTGACGTCACACTAATCGCCTTGTCCACCACACTTCGTGAACGATCGGCTGCGCGCAGAGCCCACAGCAAATTAATGTCTAATAGAACAGGTACCCACTAAAGGTCTTAACTTTGTTGTGTGCTATCGAGAGTTTGCATGCATTTAAAAGCGCAGTCGAGAATTATTAAACTCGTCTGAAACAGTTACTCGTTTCCGACTGGAGACGGCTGGTAACACTCGTAAGGCCTGCAGCTTCACATGACTTACGCGTCACGGTCTGTCTTTCTCGAGGGCCTCGGCATGTATCCACGATGCGAAAGGCTAAAGCGATGAAATAATATTTGTCTCTCTGTGCGGGAATCACCAGTTGTACGAGCATAAGGATTGTGGCTATGCGACAAATGGAAGTTTGGATCGGTCTTGGATTCGTGCTGGATAGCCGAAGTCGTTAACGGGATCAGTCACGATAAGTGGAAAATCCGTGTTCGATTCTCAGTACAGCACAAATTTTAGTACCTCGCAAACATCTGATGTCAATGCAAAGCAGCAGAATGCGTATCTATTTCGCAATATTTACCACAGCTGTAATTGCTAGTGATATTGTCTCTTCCTTCAGACTTACATACATGCCTGAAGGATATTGTACTGTGAAGATACGGAGTATGAGGACGGACACTGTAACCATCCGTGATACACCTAGTTAAATTGATTTGCTAGCACTGTAACAAAACTTTTACTGAAACATACACACATCAAATAAAATGTTGCATAACCCCGGTTCCCAGAACTCCTGAAGATAGACGTTGACTGTCGATATTGTACCACAGACACAGTCCCTCTGACTAATCAGAGATGTCACTAAGTCTGCCCAAAGATGTAAACAACTATGAATTAGCAGCGCCTATTAGACGCAGGGGGTCCGACAGCCGATCACTTTCACTCATTCCACCAGGAAGGAGGTATACGGCTCGAGTTTTATGTGGTTCAGCCATTCCTAGACGGTCGATACCGCGGTTGGATCGTGTCCGCATTGTTACTTTCTGCCAGGAAGGGCTCTCAACAAGGGAAATGTCCAGGTGTCTAGGAGTGAACCAAAGCGATGTTGTTCGGACACGGAGGAAATACAGAGAGAAGGAACTGACGATGACATGCCTCGTTCAGGCCGCCCAAGGGCTACTACTGCAGTGGATAACCGCTATCTACGGATTTATGCCTCGGAGGAGCCATGACAGCAACGCCACCATTTTGAATAATGCTTTTCGTGCAGCCACACGACGTCGTGTTACGACTCAAACTGTGCGCAATAGGCTGTATGATGCGCAACTTCACTCCCGACGTCTATGGCGAGGTCCATCTTTGCAACCAAGACACCACGGAGCGTGATACAGATGGGCCCAACAACATGCCGACTGGACCTCTCAAGATTGGCATCACGATCTCTTCACCGATGAATCTCGTATATGCCTTCAACCAGACAATCGTCGTTGATGTGTTTGGAGGCGACCTGGTCAGGCTGAACGCCTTAGACACACTGTCCAACGAGTGCAGCAAGGTGGAGGTTCCCTGCTGTTTTGGGGTGGCATTATGTGTGGCCGACATACTCCACTGGTGGTCATGGAAGGTGCCGTAACGGCTGTACGATACGTGATTGCCATCCTCCTACCGATAGTGAAACCATATCGGCAGCATATTGGCGAGGTATTCGTCTTTATGGACGACAATTCGCGTCCCCATCGTGCTCATCTTGTGAATGACTTCCTTCAGGATAACGACGTCGCTCGACTAGAGTGGCCAGCATGTTCTCCAGACATGAACCCTATCGAACATGCCTGGGATGGAATGAAAAGGGCAGTTCATGGACGACGTGACCCACAAACCACTCTGGGGATCTACACCGAATCGCCGTTGAGGAATGGGACCAACAGTGCCTTGGTGAACTTGTGGATAGTATGCCACGATGAATACAGGCTTGCATCAATGCAAAAGAACGTGCTACTGGGTATTACAGGTACCGGTGTGTACAGCAATGTGGACCACCAGCTCTGAAGGACTCACTGTTTGGTGGTACAACATGCAATGTGTGGTTTTCATGAGCAATGATAGGGCAGAAATGATGTTTATGTTGATCTCTATTCCAGCTTTCTGTACGGGTTCCGGAATTCTCGGAACCGAGATTATGCAAAACTTTTTTTGATGTGTCTCCCGATATAAGATCCGTTTGCCTTGCACTTCACAGAAACTCGCAGATGCTGGCTGGCACTAACACGGTAGCTCTGTTATAGCCAAGTCACGCCGACGCTTCCTGGTGTTTATTCTGACCACTGCAGCGAGTAATGTATTGACGGGGGCACCAGAAGTGGACGCCATTAATCGGAACGCGCGGTGCGGAAGTCGCCCCGAGTGAGGCGGAGAAAGCGGGCGGGATGCGTGAGCGGCCGTTTAGAGGAGCGCAGCGGCGAGTCGGCAAAACGACCCGCCGCTGTGGGCAGGAAACTGGAGCGACGGCGCCCCTGGGAAACCTGGCGCACAGTAGCCGCGCTGGCTAATTACGGTTACACATGCAGCAGCCGCGGTTGCTGCAACGGCTGCGGGCAACTGCGTTACTGGCTAACTTGCTCAAGTTACGCAACTGGAAGCACCACGCATCACTTAGGAGATAGCTATGTTCCACACTTCTTTTACTTTTACCACCGTGTCAGACGAGATTAAAAAATTAAAAAGATAAGAAAAATTTGCATCAGGCCATATCGGCTGAACACCGCCTCCTTCAGGCAGCATCAACAGGCTGTGTGCACGCTGCTCCAGTCCTCCTACCAACGTAAAGTCACTGACAGTACCGGAAACTGAACGTCGCTCCTCCGCATGAGGGTCAGAAGTGCTCACCACTCGGCTACCGCGGGAGACCGACGTTGGTGAAACGAATGAGGCAGTCAAAAAGCATGTGTTAGCAACACATTGTGCACAGTGAAGCATTAATCATTAAAGGTAGACTAGGATTTGACAAAATGTGTAACATCAGTAAATAACAATAATAATAATGTTCCATTAAGTTTCGGGTGTGCAGCCGCAAGAAATCTCCTTCTTCTTCTAATATTTCGGCTGTAAAACGTTCAGCCATCTTCAGAGTGAGCCGCAAGACTGCCGCTCCAGTGCTTGCTTCGTCCCTTTATACTGTTGTACCGCGCGACTGCGCCTGCGGCCACAGATGCAAATGCGCCAGAGACGTTTGTCGGCGGCAGAGACGTGCATAATGCGCGAGTTGTATCTATGACTCCGCAGTTGATCTTTGTTGGCATATCGATATATCATTGTGAGCTGCACTGTGACGACGTCTTTGCGAGTTTATTACAGCAAGTGCCGGATTCCAGGATTTATCAAGATTGAAACCACTGTCTCTATTAATTAAGTTCGTCGTCAAGCGAATTTCAATTGCCTCCTTTACTATCGAGTCCCAAAATGACGATGTAGTTGCCAAAATTTCGGCGTGGTCATACAACATATTGTGACTATTATCAATACAGTGCTCTGCCACGGCCGACTTGTTAGGTTGTAAAAGTCGTGTGTACCTCTGGTGTTCTGTACATCTTTCTTGGACAGTACGAGTTGTTTGTCCGATGTAAGAGAGGCCACATTCGCATGGAATTTTGTAAACTCCAGATTTTCGGAGCAGCAAATCATCTTTGAAGGAGCCCACGAGTGCATCTGTCTTAGGTGGAGGACGAAAAATCACTTTTATTTTGTGTATGCCGAGAATGCGTCCTATTTTTGATGAGAGGCTACCCACATATGGCAGGAAACCCATCGATTAAAAGGTTTCTTCATCTTCTTCTGCTTTCTTTGTGGCCTCTTTCGGTTTCATTTTCAGTGCCATCTGTATTTGTTGTGGAGAGTACCTGTTGTCTTCAAACACTCTTTGTAAGTGGGAAAGTTCATCTTGCAGACTGCTTTCGTCAGAAATAATATGCGCTCTGTGAGTCAAACTTCGGAGAACACTCATTGTCTGGGCAGGATGGTGGCAGCTATTTGCACGTAAATACAGATCGGTGTGTGTCGGCTTCCTATACACTTCATGTCCCAAAGTGCCATCCTCTCTGCGCCGAACCAAAACATCCAAGAATGGAAGGCATCCCTCCTTTTCAATTTCCATTGTGAACTTTATTTGATCGTGGAGGGAGTTCAGATGTCTTAAGAAGTCTTGCAAGTTGTCTTCACCATGGGGCCAAACTACAAAGGTGTCATCAACATACCTCCAGAATACCGTGGGTTTCAAGTCAGCAGATTCAAGCGCCTTCTCTTCGAAGTCCTCCATAAATAAATTGGCCACCAGAGGGGATAAGGGACTACCCATGGCGACTCCGTCCGTCTGTTCAAAGAATTCGTTGTTAAATAAGAAATATGTGGAGGTCAGAACATGTTTAAATAAAGCTGAAATCTCTTTGTCAAAACTTCTTTCTATAAGTTGTAGAGATCCTGGAAGGGGAACCTTTGTAAATAAAGCCACCATATCAAAACTAATATATCAGACGGGTTCATTTTCAATGATTTCAGTTTACTAATGAAGTCAGCCGAGTTTCTTATGTGGTGAGTACATTTTCCCACAAGAGGCCTCAACAATGATGCCAGATGTTTGGCAATGTCATAGGACGGAGAGCCTATGTTACTCACTATGGGGCGTAGAGGAACATCTTTCTTGTGGACCTTTGGTAGACCAGAAAGTCTAGGAGGCACCGGACCACTTGGTTTCAATCTCCGAACAACTTCTGGTGGAAAGGGAGAATCATTCAGAAGCGAAACAGTTTTCTTCGCCACTCGATTAGTGGGATCCCTGCTGATCTTCCGGTACATGCTATCACTCAATAAATTGTACATTCTATCATGGTATTCGTCCCGAGACAATAAAACAGTAGCATTACCTTTATCTGCTGGGAGTACCACCGTCTGAGTATCCAGGCGAAGCTTGCGTAGAGCAGTCCTCTCTGCCACAGATATATTGCTCCTTTGTGGGCGAGCCTTCATAATTGCACGGCATGTTTCACGTCTTATTTCCTCTGCTGAATCAGAGGGAAGTGGTCGAACAGCTTCTTCAATGGCGCTGATAAACGAAGGCAATGGCAGAACCTGTGGCGTGGGTGCAAAATTCAGTCCCTTACTCAAAACCATCATCGTAGCATCGTCCAAATCTCTACCTGTCATATTAACAACAGGGCGTGGAATAACAGTTTCTCGCTGCGATGTCGTCTTCAGTCGACTGAATTTTGCAGTCTGTCGGGATGTGGCCACCTCACGGATCCAGTCTGATTTGGCCCAAGTTGTACCATCAATCCAATTCCAAGAATCATAGGGTATCTCCACAGACATCTTCAGGTGCAGGCGATACAGTTCTTCAGAAACTAGGTCTAATTTTCGGCGAGTAAAGTGGATCCTCTCCTTAACAATAGCAGAGCCAGCTTTTGTCAAAATCTTATCCATAGACGTCGTTTTTATAAAATGTACTAATCTGGCAAACTTCGGAATTATGCCCTGGTCACGGCACCTTAGTAAAAAACTTAAAGAGCTCAGTAATCTCGCTCTCAAGTGTCGAAGCTTATCCAATCGTCGAACACATAAAACAATCTCCTCCCCGCAGTGGTACTTGATGTGAATCTTCAGGTTTTGGCGGCGCAAAGAATGTTCCATTAAGTTTCGGGTGTGCAGCCGCAAGAAATCTCCTTCTTCTTCTAATATTTCGGCTGTAAAACGTTCAGCCATCTTCAGAGTGAGCCGCAAGACTGCCGCTCCAGTGCTTGCTTCGTCCCTTTATACTGTTGTATAAAGACAGTTGTATGAAGACAGCTGCACTCGTGTGCTCCGTCAAAGATGATTTGCTGCTCCGAAAATCTGGAGTTTAGAAAATTCCATGCGAATGTGGCCTCTCTTACATCGGACAAACAACTCGTACTGTCCAAGAAAGATGTACAGAACACCAGAGGTACACACGACTTTTACAACCTAACAAGTCGGCTGTGGCAGAGCACTGTATTGATAATGGTCACAGTATGTTGTATGACCACGTCGAAATTTTGGCAACTACATCGTCATTTTGGGACTCGATAGTAAAGAGCGCAATTGAAATTTGCTTGACGACGAACTTAATTAATAGAGACAGTGGTTTCAATCTTGATAAATCCTGGAATCCGGCACTTGCTGTAATAAACTCGCAAAGACGTCGTCACAGTGCAGCTCGCAATGATATATCGATATGCCAACAAAGATCAACTGCGGAGTCATAGATACAACTCGCGCATTATGCACGTCTCTGCCGCCGACCAACGTCTCTGGCGCATTTGCATCTGTGGCCGCGGTACAACAGTATAAAGGGACGAAGCAAGCACTAGAGCGATCTATTGTTTTACCTGTCTGCTTTGTGTGTATTTTCTTAGCGTCATCATCCCTCTGTTCTTTGTTTTAAGTTCCACGATTTCTTTTCGCCATGTTACTCTTTAGGTCTCCGATTTTATTGCCTGTTTTTCTTATTTATTCTCTTCATCTTTCTAACAAAGTCTGTAGGCTGAAGAGCGGCATACTAAGCTGCTGCCAGCCCGCCTCCTTCGGGGGGAATTGAAATTCAATAAAGGAAAAAAAAAAAAAAAAACTGGAGCGGCAGTCTTGCGGCTCACTCTGAAGCTGGCTGAACGTTTAACAGCCGAAAAATTAGAAGAAGAAGGAGCTTTCTTGCGGCTGCACACCCGAAACTTAATGGAACAGTCTTTGCGCCGCCAAAACCTGAAGTTTCACAATAACTATAATAATTATTATTATTATTACGATAGCAAAAAATCGTTTCAAGTAACATTTCCACATCACGTTTTACCCTTCTTTTTTTCTTTTCTTCTCTGGAAAATCTTACTGGCAAAGCTATGCAGTACATACGAGGAATATTTCGGAAACTGAACATCTAACACGTCAGCCTCAGTTACAAATAGAAACCAATCTTTACCCAGGTTTCAGCCAAAATAATTTGGCCTTCTTCAGAAGCCAGTCACACTAAAGTATTGCATGCCAAAGTTTGGCCATGTCATGTATAAAACTGCAGCACCGTAGTTATTATTATGATAACAAAATATCGTTACGGCGCAGCTCCCGCGGCCAACTGACCTCGTCCGCGCAGTGGGGCCTGCTGTTTCCCTTCAACCCAAGTAATGTAGATTTATGACTGGTTACTACGGTGCTACAGTTTTATACTTGACATGGCCAAACTTCGGCATGCAATAGTTTAGTATCACTGGCTTCTGAAGAAGGTCAAATTATTTTGGATGAAACCTGGGTAAAGATTGCTTTCTATGCGCAACTGAGGCTTCACGTGTTACATGTTCAATTTTCACAATTGCTGGCAGGGCTGCACAATGTTAAAAATTCTGTTTCGGAAAGCAAGGTCCTATCGGTCACGAAATGGAGACCACTGTGAAAATCCGATGCAGCTTCGCACAGACGTGTAGGACGAGGTGTCTAATATGCCTGTCGATCGCGCCAGGCCACTTTTTTCTGTTTTGAGCTCACAGTCAGCATGTAAAAGTGCCTAGAAAATATTGTCTCCAACCAACTATGACGGCATGTTGAGAGATTTCCCCTGATGCCACGCAGCCCTCATAACATAACTGTCTTGTGTTTTCTTCTACATGACAATTCTCGGCCACCCGCTACAGGGGCAATGAAGATGCTCCTGCAGCGTTTTCGATGGTAAGTGTTTGATCATTCATCCCTAAAGACCGTAATTGGCGCCCCCTGAGTTTCATCTCTGGTCACATCAACCGCAGGCTATGAAGAGACTATTTTGGCACAGACAAGGAGCTGCAGACCAGCATAGAGAATTGCTGGAAAGCATAGGCGGTTGCATTACATGCCGAGGGTGTTGGAATGGAGATACAACGTAACGACAAGTGTCTAAGTCGGATATGGAAGGTTTAGTTTACTGTTGCAAATAAAAGATTTTTGATTTCCACAGTGATTTCCATTTCGCGACCGATCGGACCTTACTAACCGAACAGCCTTCGTAATACTATAGTTGGAGTTACTAACGATGGCGGTCGAGTTTAGGGACGTTGTGCGTACCTACGTCACGTATTCTCCAACAGCCAATGAGCGTACAGCAGTGTCCTGAGCGCTGTACTGTGAATGTTGTACGCAGTGCGGCCATTTAACGTGAACGCAGCAAGTTATTTATTCCATTTGTTGCGAGTTGTCATGGCTGATGGTGATGGTAAGAGATAAATTCTACACAAGCAAGCGAGAGGCATAATTACTAGGATAAACGTTTACATCAGTTACGGGAAACGCCGCTTGTAACCGGCAACAGTGCATACGCCGTCCGTGTCTCGACCTGAGCGAACCGCAATCGCTCGTGGATCTGGCTGTAACACCTTACACTTTCTGAGGGCAACTTCTCACTCATAACACAGGGATGCTGACTCAAGTTTACCGGTCTAGCAAATGGGAAGTTGCGGAACGCAAAATGAAAACCAAACATCGTCGCCACGGCCCTAACGTCAGCTCATAGTGTGCGTAGTCTTACGTTACGAAACTGTAAATGTTGTATGAAGTGTGTCCAGTGACTTGGAGTGAGAAGTGAATGATCAGTGTAGTAACAGCCGTTTACATTACTAAACAACTTTTTTTGCAAAACACTAGGGATTTACCGAATGAGATATCACTGTTTTAAACAGTCTGGCCTTGTATTTTGGATGCTGGAGGCTCTAATCTCCAACGGGTCGTCCAGATTTAGGTTTTTCGTGGTTTCCCGAAGTCACTTCAGGCAAATGCCGGGATGGTTCAAATGGTACAAATGGCTCTGAACACTATGGGACTTAACTTCTGAGGTCATCAGTCCCCTAGAACTTAGAACTACTTAAATCTAACTAACCTAAGGACATCACACACTTCCATGCCCGAGGCAGGATTCGAACCTGCCACCGTAGCGGTATCGCGGTTCGAGACTGTAGCGCCTAGAACCGCTCGGCCACCTAGGCCGGCGGCCGGGATGGTTCCCACTTTAAGGCCGCGGCTGACTACCTGTCCTGCCTTTGTCAAATTAGACCTGTAAGTCTGTAACTATCATTGCAAATGAATTATATTACATTTCTTGTAATGAAACACTGTGAAAAGTCCAGTACCCTGTTAAAGAGATCCACGGATTGATAAAACTACTATTAGTATTACGAGGCAAGACTAATTACGGTAATGTAGCCATATGTATAACTAAGAGCAAGAAAAAGAATCAGTCGATGAATTCGTGTAAAAGAAGGCACCGGATGGTAGCACGTATCGTGAGTCACCAAGGAGTAGTCGGTTTCGTAATGACAGAAGTGTCGGCGGTAAAAGCTATAGCTGTAAAAAGGGAGTCCATTGTCGGGGTTATCATTGAGCACAGATCATTCATGTGAAGAGATTTCCAATGTGACTATGATTTCACGACGAGTATTAACAGACTTTGAATGCGGATTGGTAGCTGGTGCTAGACAAATGGGACATTCCAATTCGAAAATCGTTTGGGAATTCAATATTTCGAGTCCACTGTATCAAGAGTGTGTCGAGAATACCAAATTTCAGACATTACGTCTCACCACGGACAACGCAGTGGACAGCGACCTTCACTCAACGAGATTAGTGGCGTTTCCATGGAGTACTCAGTGCTAACAGGCAAGCAACACTGCTCGAAATAACAGCAGAAATCAATGTGAGACGTTCGACGAACGTATTCATTAGGACAGTGCGAAGAAATACAGCGTTAGTGGCCTATGGCAGCAGACGAACGACGCTAGTGCCTTTCCTATCAGCACGACATGGATCGCAGCACATTTTGCAGGCTGGTGGTGGCTCCATAATGTCTACATGGAATGGACTGTATCCTCTGGTCCAACCGAACCGATCACTGACTGGAAGTGGTTGTGTTCGGTAGCTTAGAGACCATTTGCATATACCGAGCGAGGTGACGCAGTGGTTAGACACTGGACTCTCATTCGGGAGGACGACGGTTCAATCCCGCGTCCGGCCATCCTGATTTAGGTTTTCCGTGATTTCCCTAAATCGCTCCAGTCAAATGCCGGGATGGTTCCTTTCAAAGGGCACGGCCGACTTCCTCCCTCTTCCTTCCCTAATCCGATGAGACCGATGACCTCGCTGTCTGGTGTCCTTCCCCAAACCAACCAACCAAACCATTTGCATATATTCATGTTCTCAAACAAGGGTGCGATTTTTATGTGTGACAATTGTTGGCGACTAGTTTAAAGAATATTCTGAAAATTCGAGTCAAATTTGGCCATCCATCGAACATTTATAGAACAGTCAGTTTGTGTGCAACATCCTACGTCGGCAAATTTTTTGCAATCACGGAAGGCTAGAGAGGCAATATAGTTCAATATTTCTGCAGGGGACTTCCAACAATTTGTTGAGTCCGTTTGTTGCACTATGCCGTCCATAAGGAAGTCCGACACGGTATCAAAAGGTACCCTATGTTTATCGTCACCACAGTGTAAATTCCAGTAGCTGTACAGAGATTAACAGCCCTGCACGGAATTGACTAGTGTGCAGAGCTGCATCAAACCCCTTTTCGGACTGAAGAGAACAACAACGACTACTATGACGACGACGACGACAACAACAAAGTGTGAACAGAATCTAAATAAAGTTCATCGACACAATTGACTAATTTCTTCTCCTTCTTTGCCTTCCTCCATCGAGCAGTGGAACCAAAGTGGCTTCTGTCCTGCAAGTGACGCGCTGGTAAGACACATTGCTAGTTTGCATGAAGACGACCGTTCGCGATCCCCGTTCAGCTACCCAGATGTATGTTTCCTGTGACCTTCCTAAGTCGCTTAAGGTAAATGTCGGGTTCCTTCCTTTGGAAAAGAAAGTGGCAGATTTCCTTCCACAGGCTTCTCCAATCCGAGCTTGTGTTTAATCCGTAATGACCTCACCGTCGACGGGACTTTGAAGTGTAATTGGAAATTTGTGGTAAGATCTCATGGGACCAAACTGATAAGGTCATCGGTCCCTAAGCTTACACACTACTTAATATAACTTACACTAACTTACACTAAGGACAACACATACACCCATGCCCGAGGGAGAACTCGAACCTCCGACGGAAGGAGCCGCGTTGAAGTCTAATCTTCCTTCTTTTCTTTAATTCTGCTTGTGTTGGATCCATCATGGCCAGCCAACGGATCTTCTCCGTCCTGCATGATAGAGAATTATTCCTTTACGAGATCTTTCATTGGATACTCAGTGTACGTCATTTCACCATTCATTTCTCAAATCTGCAGTCATTTCTTCTGAGTTTAATATTTTCAGCATTTAGTGTCTACGCTGACGGTCTCCACACCGGCCATCAAATTACATCGTGATTTACCTGCCCTAATAGCTAGAAGGTACGTTGAAGTAAGACAGACTTATATTTATGTCATTTGTAGATGTAGAGGACTGATGTCTGGACTACAGATTTGAAATTTTGAAGGCAGCAGGAATAAAGTTCAAGGATATAATTATGTTTGATAAGTATAGAAGCTGAAATAAGGAATTAAAAATTGTATCAACACTTGGACTTGAACCCAGGTTTTCCAATTACTAGGCACTGCACCATCCTGACATAGTGGCCAACAAAGCTTCATAGACTGATGTTGTCCAGTGTCTTTCCCATTATGTACAAAGCCGGGGAGCTATTCCAGTAGCAGGGAGACTCGGCAGTACTGACGATTTAAGAAGGGGAAAATCAAGATGGGCTAAAGTGTGAGTCGAAGTTTGTGCTCAGTACAGTGATATATCTCTTCAAATATTATGTGTGCACGTATTTTGTTTACTAAGGAAAATGACCGATTCTTTGTTCCGCTACTTGTGATACCAACACAAAAGACAAACTTTCATCTGTCACCACTCAGGTCATTAACGACCTAAGACGGAACATTATGGTACACCAGCCTGATTAATACGACCTCATGCAAGTGTTGAATCCATGCATGATTGGACGCAGCTATCGGCCAAGAAATATTTAAGGGCTAATCATAATGATTAGTGAGTCGAAACTAGTACAGCCATTAAACAATTTATGTGCGCGCTAACTACAATGAACATTGTAGCTCTGATCTACAGATACATCTACATCTACATCCATACTCCGCAAGCCATCTGACGGTGAATGGCGGAGTGTATCTTGAGTACCTCTATTGGTTCTCCCTTCTATTCCAGTCTCGTATTGTTCGTGGAAAGAAGGATTGTCGGTATGCCTCTGTGTGGGGTCTAATCTCTCTGATTTTATCCTCATGGTCTCCTCGCGAGATATACGTGGGAGGGAGCAATATACTGCTTGACTCCTACGTGGAGGAGTATCGAACCTTCAACAATAGCCCGTAGCGAGCTACTGAGCGTCTCTCCTGCAGAGTCTTCCACTGGAGTTTATCTATCATCTCCGTAACGCTTTCGCGATTACTAAATGATCCTGTAACGAAGCGCGCTGCTCTCCGTTGGATCTTCTCTACCTCTTCTATCAACCCTATATGGTACGGATCCCACACTGCTGAGCAGTATTCAAGCAGTGGGCGAACAAGCGTACTGTAACCTACTTCCTTTGTTTTCGGATTGCATTTCCTTAGGATTCTTCCAATGAATCTCAGTCTGGCATCTGCTTTACCGACGATCAACTTTATATGATCATTCCATTTTAAATCACTCCTAATGCGTACTCCCAGACAATTTATGGAATTAACTGCTTCCAGTTGCTGACCTGCTATATTGTAGCTAAATGATAAGGGATCTTTCTTTCTATGTATTCGCAGCACATTACACTTGTCTACATTGAGATTCAGTTGCCATTCCCTGCACCACGCGTCAATTCGCTGCAGATCCTCCTGCATTTCAGTATAATTTTCCATTGTTACAACCTCTCGATATACCACAGCATCATCCGTAAAAAGCCTCAGTGAACTTCCGATGTCATCCACAACGTCATTTATGTATATTGTCAATAGCAACGGTCCTACGACACTCCCCTGCGGCACACCTGAAATCACTCTTACTTCGGAAGACTTCTCTCCACTGAGAGTGACATGCTGCGTTCTGTTATCTGGGAACCCTTCAATCCAATCACACAATTAGTCTTATAGTCCATATGCTCTTAATTTGTTCATTTAACGACTGATGATGGATTTTTTTCTGGATATCAGCCGAGTGGCAAAGTTCTCTTATAGGAACGTTTGAAGGACTTTCCTATCTTCATCTTCAGGCGAAGATGAGTAGCAAATTCGTTGAAAATTGGTAAAAGACGACACAGCTACTCTGCTGATATCTGGAGTTCATCAACGAAATTTGCCGAGAAAGCCTGTATTCGAATACCGTAGTCTGCCTTTAGCTTTTGGGGACACGTGTCAGTATTGCTCTGCTGGGAGAGCGTGAAAGACTGGTAGGGGTCGGTCGGTGCTCGAAGCAGCAGACAGCTGAGGAAAGCGACCGCAGCCCCCATCACTACCAAGCAAGGTCACGCAAGGTCTCGCAGCTCCTCTCTCCGGCGAATCACGAGGTCTCGCAACCTCGCGGAGAGAGTACGCGGGCGCAGTCGACTGCGGCACCTAAGTAATCGCCAGTTGTGACCCAGGAACACGACCCGCCTGTCTCTCCCCCCCCCCCCCCCCCCCCCCGAGCCTTCGCTCTTCCCCCCGCGCCGACCACCCTTCCACTCAGCTGCTCAGCCGTCTATAAAAGTACCTGCGCGCGGCCGTACTCGTCTGCTGTCGAACGAAACCACTGTCTCATAAAGGTTTGCTACATGCGGCCCCGTACACAGCGCGATTTGGCTCATGCTAATATAACTCGATTATCAGCACACTTTATTAACACGATGAAACAATTCATCGATTACGTAATTTAAAGCTGGAGGTGGGAGAAAGGAAGGAAGAGGAAGGAACTAATTACATCATCTGCATCATGCGGAAAGATTGGCGATGACAGAAAATGTGTGCTGGATGCGGAGTCGAACCCGGGACCTTCTGCTTTCTAGGCAGTTGCGTTAACCATGCGACACGCGGACACGCTGCTCATCGCAGATATGTTCTATCGCTCCCTGGTTGACTCGTATTCCCACCTAGCGCCACCTATGTGCAGTCCCTATCCATGTCCTCCACGCTTGCTAATTATAGATTCCCGCTGGAGATCGAACGTAAATGTGCATCTGTGCTGAAGGTTATGGATTCATTGTCTGTGGAGGTGAATCAGTTATATGAATGCACAACACATTCCTATAATTAATCTATTGTTGTTCCTGTTGTTGTCTTCAGCCCAAACACTGGTTTAATGCAACTCTCCATGCAACTATATCCTGTGTGAGTCTCCTGATCCTTGCATAACTAGCGGAATTTCCATGTGTTTGAATCTGCTTACTGTAATCAAATATTGGTCTGTTTATCTCCAAAACCAAAGTGACAATTCCTTAACGCCTCAGACTGTGTCCCACCAACCGATTACTTCTTTTAATCAAGTGGTGCCATAAATTTCTTTCCTCCCCATTTTGATTCGGTGCCACCTCATTACTTACTCGATGTACCTTTCTATAGCACCACATTTCAAAAGCTTGTCTTCTCTTCTTGTCTGAAATGTGTATCATCCACCTTTTACTTCCCCACAAGGTTTCGCTCCAGAAAAATGCCTTCAGAAAAGACTTCCTAACACTTTATATTAGATGCAAAAAAGCACCGTTTTCAGGAATGCTTTTACATCTACATTGATACTCCGCAAGCCACCCAACGGTGTGTGGCGGAGGGCACTTTACGTGCCACTGTCATTACCTCCCTTTCCTGTTCCAGTCGCGTATGGTTCGCGGGAAGAACGACTGTCTGAAAGCCTCCGTGCGCGCTCTAATCTCTCTAATTTTACATTCGTGATCTCCTCGGGAGGTATAAGTAGGGGGAAGCAATATATTCGATACCTCATCCAGAAACGCACCCTCTCGAAACCTGGCGAGCAAGCTACACCGCGATGCAGAGCGCCTCTCTTGCAGAGTCTGCCACTTGAGTTTATTAAACGTCTCCGTAACGCTATCACGGTTACCAAATAACCCTGTGACGAAACGCGCCGCTCTTCTTTGGATCTTCTCTATCTCCTCCGTCAGACCGATCTGGTACGGATCCCACACTGATGAGCAATACTCAAGTATGGGTCGAACGAGTGTTTTGTAAGCCACCTCCTTTGTTGATGGACTACATTTTCTAAGCACTCTCCCAATGAATCTCAACCTGGTACCCGCCTTACCAACAATTAATTTTATATTATCATTCCACTTCAAATCGTTCCGCACGCATACTCCCAGATATTTTACAGAAGTAACTGCTACCAGTGTTTGTTCCGCTATCATATAATCATACAATAAAGGATCCTTCTTTCTATGTATTCGCAATACATTACATTTGTCTATGTTAAGGGTCAGTTGCCACTCCCTGCACCAAGTGCCTATCCGCTGCAGATCTTCCTGCATTTCGCTACAATTTTCTAATGCTGCAACTTCTCTGTATACTACAGCATCATCCGCGAAAAGCCGCATGGAACTTCCGACACTATCTACTAAGTCATTTATATATATTGTGAAAAGCAATGGTCCCATAGCACTCCCCTGTGGCACGCCAGAGGTTACTTTAACGCCTGTAGACGTCTCTCCATTGATAACAACATGCTGTGTTCTGTTTGCTAAAAACTCTTCAATCCAGCCACACAGCTGGTCTGATATTCCGTAGGCTCTTACTTTGTTTATCAGGCGACAGTGCGGAACTGTATCGAACGCCTTCCGGAAGTCAAGAAAAATAGCATCTACCTGGGAGCCTGTATCTAATATTTTCTGGGTCTCATGAACAAATAAGGCGAGTTGGGTCTCACACGATCGCTGTTTCCGAAATCCATGTTGATTCCTACATAGTAGATTCTGGGTTTCCAGAAATGACATGATACGCGAGCAAAAAACATGTTCTAAAATTCTACAACAGATCGACGTCAGAGATATAGGTCTATAGTTTTGCGCATCTGCTCGACGACCCTTCTTGAAGACTGGGACTATCTGCGCTCTTTTCCAATCATTTGGAACCCTCCGTTCCTCTAGAGACTTGTGGTACACGGCTGTTAGAAGGGGGGCAAGTTCTTTCCCGTACTCTGTGCAGAATCGAATTGGTATCCCGTCAGGTCCAGTGGACTTTCCTCTATTGAGTGATTCCAGTTGCTTTTCTATTCCTTGGACACTTATTTCGATGTCAGCCATTTTTTCGTTTGTGCGAGGATTTAGAGAAGGAACTGAAGTGCGGTCTTCCTCTGTGAAACAGCTTTGGAAAAAGGTGTTTAGTATTTCAGCTTTACGCGAGTCATCCTCTGTTTCAATGCCATCATCATCCCGTAGTGTCTGGATATGCTGTTTCGAGCCACCTACTGATTTAACGTAAGGCCAGAACTTCCTAGGATTTTCTGTCAAGTCGGTACATAGAATTTTACTTTCGAATTCAATGAACGCTTCACGCATAGCCCTCCTTACGCTAACTTTGACATCGTTTATCTTCTGTTTGTCTGAGAGGTTTTGGCTGCGTTTAAACTTGGAGTGGAACTCTCTTTGCTTTCGCAGTAGTTTCCTAACTTTGTTGTTGTACCACGGTGGGCTTTTCCCGTCCCTCACAGTTTTACTCGGCACGTACCTGTCTAAAACGCATTTTACGATTGCCTTGAACTTTTTCCATAAACACTCAGCATTGTCAGTGTCGGAACAGAAATTTTCGTTTTGATCTGTTAGGTAGTCTGAAATCTGCCTTCTATTGCTCTTGCTAAACAGATAAACCTTCCTCCCTTTTTTTATATTCCTATTAACTTCCATATTCAGGGATGCTGCAACGGCCTTATGATCACTGATTCCCTGTTCTGTACATACAGAGTCGAAAAGTTCGGGTCTGTTTGTTATCAGTAGGTCCAAGATGTTATTTCCACGAGTCGGTTCTCTGTTTAATTGCTCGAGGTAATTTTCGGATAGTGCACTCAGTATAATGTCACTCGATGCTCTGTCCCTACCACCCGTCCTAAACATCTGAGTGTCCCAGTCTATATCTGGTAAATTGAAATCTCCACCTAAGACTATAACATGCTGAGAAAATTTATGTGAAATGTATTCCAAATTTTCTCTCAGTTGTTCTGCCACTAACGCTGCTGAGTCGGGAGGTCGGTAAAAGGAGCCAATTATTAACCTAGTTCGGTTGTTTAGTGTAACCTCCACCCATAATAATTCACAGGAACTGTCCACTTCCACTTCACTACAGGATAAACTACTACTAACAGCGACGAACACTCCACCACCGGTTGCATGCAATCTATCCTTTCTAAACACCGTCTGTACCTTTGTAAAAATTTCGGCAGAATTTATCTCTGGCTTAAGCCAGCTTTCTGTACCTATAACGATTTCAGCTTCGGTGCTTTCTATCAGCGCTTGAAGTTCCGGTACTTTACCAACGCAGCTTCGACAGTTGACAATTACAATACCGATTGCTGCTTGGTCCCCGCATGTCCTGACTTTGCCCCGCACCCGTTGAGGCTGTTGCCCTTTCTGTACTTGCCCAAGGCCATCTAACCTAAAAAACCGCCCAGCCCACGCCACACAACCCCTGCTACCCGTGTAGCCGCTTGTTGCGTGTAGTGGACTCCTGATCTATCCAGCGGAACCCGAAACCCCACCACCCTATGGCGCAAGTCGAGGAATCTGCAGCCCACACGGTCGCAGAACCGTCTCAGCCTCTGATTCAGACCCTCAACTCGGCTCTGTACCAAAGGTCCGCAGTCAGTCCTGTCGACGATGCTGCAGATGGTGAGCTCTGCTTTCATCCCGCTAGCGAGACTGACAGTCTTCACCAAATCAGATAGCCGCAGGAAGCCAGAGAGGATTTCCTCCGATCCATAGCGACACACATCATTGGTGCCGACATGAGCGACCACCTGCAGATGGGTGCACCCTGTACCCTTCATGGCATCCGGAAGGACCCTTTCCACATCTGGAATGACTCCCCCCGGTATGCACACGGAGTGCACATTGGTTTTCTTCCCCTCTCTTGCTGCCATTTCCCTAAGGGGCCCCATTACGCGCCTGACGTTGGAGCTCCCAACTACCAGTAAGCCCACCCTCTGCAACTGCCCGGATCTTGCAGACTGAGGGGCAACCTCTGGAACAGGACAAGCAGCCGTGTCAGGCCGAAGATCAGTATCAGCCTGAGACAGAGCCTTAAACCGGTTCGTCAGACAAACTGGAGAGGCTTTCCGTTCAGCCCTCCGGAATGTCTTTCGCCCCCTGCCACACCTTGAAACGACCTCCCACTCTACCACAGGTGAGGGATCAGCCTCAATGCGGGCAGTATCCCGGGCAACCACAGTCGTAGTCCGATCAGGGGATGCGTGGGACGAGCTGGCCGTCCCCGACAAACCCCCATCCGGACCCCCACAGTGATGCCCATTGGCAACAGCCTCAAGCTGTGTGACCGAAGCCAACACTGCCTGAAGCTGGGAGCGAAGGGATGCCAACTCAGCCTGCATCCGAACACAGCAGTTGCAGTCCCTATCCATGCTTTTCTTTCTGTTGGCTATTATATTCCTCTCTGCTTTGGCCAACATCAGTTATTTTACTGAACAAATAGCTTAACTCACCTACTACTTTTAGTCTCTCCTTTTCTTGACTAACTCTCTCAGCATCTCCGGATTTCATTCGATTTACCTTCCACTATCCTTGTGTTACTTTGTTGATGTTCATCTTATGATCTCTTTTGAAGATACTATCAACTCCGTTCAGTTTTTCTTCAAAATCGTTTCCTGTCTCTGACAGAATTGCAATGTCGTCGGCAAACTTTTTTTTTTTTTTTTCTCCTTCAACTTTAATTCTCGTTCGAAATTTCTCCTTCTTTTCATTTCTTGCTTGCATACTGTACGGTCTGAATAGTTCTGGCGTTGGGTACAATCCTATCTGGCTCCCTTCTGAACTACAGCTTCCCTTTTATGCCCATCGATTCTTACAACTGTTGGATCCTTTCTATACAAGTTGTAAATAACTTTTCACTCCCTGTACTTTGCACCTGCTACCTTCAAAATTTCAAAGACTTTGTCCAGCTAACATTCTCTAAATCTACAAGTGCTATAAATATAGGTTTACATTTCCTCAGCATATCTTCTAGGATAAGTCGTAGTGTTAGTACTGGCCTGCGTGTTCCTTCATTTCTCCAGAACCCAAATTGATCTCCAGAGAGGTCAGCTTCTGACAGTTTCTCCATTATTTACGTAAAAATAAAAAGGATAATTTGACATCGATCGCGCAAAACTTCTAATTCTCTGGAGAGTAGTCCAATAACACTCGTCAACTTCGTCTCACTCATATTAACAAAAGACTGACTAAATGAGTTCCTTGCTTTCCACGTCGATTTATTAGCCACTGCGTCCACAGTAATTCTCCTTCCATATCAAGTAGCAAACAGAAACCCACAGATGTAATACACTCAGCAAAATGTGGGAGCCGGTACACAGGGTCCTGTTCTGGGTCCGTTGCTTTTCTTGATACGAACCAATGATCTGCCATGACACATGACTTCAATGTTCTTCTGTTTTGCAGATGACACAAGTTATTGGGAAAGATGCTGAATGCAATGCAAGTTATGTAGCTACTACGATAGTCGATGATACCAATAAAGAGATTCCGGACAACAAACAAAATACAATTTACACAGTTTCTGACATGAAACTACTGCAAAACCAAAGTTTACTATCCCAATGTGGTCAGCCAGTGAAGTCAAGCACTTTAAATTCTGAGGACTTAGGATGGATAAACTCTTTCTTGTCAGTATCTTTACTGCAAGAATAATCTCCACCGTCCGTGACACTGAAACGAGAAAGTTTGTTTGCTTATTTTCAGTATATTATCACGTATGGTATCATAATTTGGGACATCTCAGTGCATTAACTAAGGATATTCTTTGTCCATATTTGCGTTGTCAGTTCGCGAAGTTTTCTCAGAATTCTAACTGGGCTGTCCTCGTACATGGAACATGTTGTTGAATCTCTCAGAAGAAACATTCAGTAAACAGGAGAAAGACATACGATTTGCACTTGAATAACACTCCTTTAAGCATTTCACAAAGGTGTACACCATTAAGCAGATTTCATTTTAAATAGGTTTCCGGCCGAATTGAAAGAAAAAAAATATTGAGTAGTAAACTGCAAGTCTTCAGATTTAATGTGGAAAGCTTCATTATAGCATACTCCTGTTCTGTGAAGGAATTCTGTGCACTACTTGAAGACTTTTCTCTGCAATGTATTATTTCTTAGTTTATTCTCACACAGCTGACGACCTAACATTCTAAACTTGCTAAGTACCATTTGATCAAAATTGATTTTACTTGCTCGAATGGCTCTGCAAAAAATACTACGAGTACTGTGAAAACAATTCCAGCAAAATTCGAAAAAATAGATGTGGGCACTCCGCTTGCGTACTATATGGCTCTATTGTTGTCGGAACTAGGTTTGATTCTAACATGACTGGGAAACTGTGTAGAATGTCTGCATTAAAGTATTTATTTTAGTGAGATTCGTAGACGTTCCTAGTATAATAAAAAATTTCAGATGAATTGCAGATGTAGAATATCATGCAATTCTTTGTAAAATGAATTAAGAACAAATTTAATTCACGACTTCTATAAGCAAAATGAAACTATTCAAGTCACATTTCTAATTTAATGAAAATCCTACCAGTCTCCATGAAGTGCAGTGCTAAATACGACGAACCTGATGAAAGTAATAATCAATCAAGTGTGATATATATGGTTCCTGGTGGAAATGGAGGTCATTCCAGAGTTTTTCGTAAAGCATTCATTGACGTGTTCTGTGTTTCAGTAGGGAGGATTATGACATTAACCAATAAACTAAAGATGGGTGAAGTGACTTGATATCAGAGATGTTTCATACAGTTGCAGATACACAGAGGACGACATGCTACTGACAAAGCTACACATAATGTCTATACCAAGAGAGGACATCTATTATAAGAGAATTAAGTCTTCTAATATTAGTCGTTTATACAAAACATTTAAAGTCAAATTTTCAGAGGCCAATGGTTCTGCAAAAGCAATACAGAAATATACAGCATTTTTAAATAATTTCCAAATTTATCATTTGGAAGACCAAGGTCGGATACTTCTTAGAAATGTGACTTATTGCACCTTGTGGTTAAAGGACACTCACCAGACAACAGAAAAGTTCAGAAAACAACGTAGGAAGGCAGAATGTGCAATTACAAACATGAAGAATGATGGGACTTTTTCAACCATGCCTGGAAGTAACACTTGTACATTAACGATCGATATGCATGAAGTATTGTTTGTCCCAACTCTACCGCACTCCAATATGCTCTACTTAGACCAGCTTTCATGTTACAACTCCTGCGTTCATGCTCATGGAAACAGTGAGGCAATCATGTCTTGGTGGCGTGGTGGTATATGGCCAAATAGAACTAACAATTTATCAACATGTCAATTCCACGTCCTGAAATACTCCAAAAATACTGTAGATGTATTTTATATATATATATATATATATATATATATATATATACTCCTGGAAATGGAAAAAAGAACACATTGACACCGGTGTGTCAGCAGACCCACCATACTTGCTCCGGACACTGCGAGAGGGCTGTACAAGCAATGATCACACGCACGGCACAGCGGACACACCAGGAACCGCAGTGTTGGCCGTCGAATGGCGCTAGCTGCGCAGCATTTGTGCACCGCCGCCGTCAGTGTCAGCCAGTTTGCCGTGGCATACGGAGCTCTATCGCAGTCTTTAACACTGGTAGCATGCCGCGACAGCGTGGACGTGAACCGTATGTGCAGTTGACGGACTTTGAGCGAGGGCGTATAGTGGGCATGCGGGAGGCCGGGTCGACGCACCGCCGAATTGCTCAACACGTGGGGCGTGAGGTCTCCACAGTACATCGATGTTGTCGCCAGTGGTCGGCGGAAGGTGCACGTGCCCGTCGACCTGGGACCGGACCGCAGCGACGCACGGATGCACGCCAAGACCGTAGGATCCTACGCAGTGCCGTAGGGGACCGCACCGCCACTTCCCAGCAAGTTAGGGACACTGTTGCTCCTGGGGTATCGGCGAGGACCATTCGCAACCGTCTCCATGAAGCTGGGCTACGGTCCCGCACACCCATCGTTCTACCATTCCTAGACCGGCAAGGGAACTTGCTGTTCCAACAGGACAATGCACGTCCGCATGTATCCCGTGCCACCCAACATGCTCTAGAAGGTGTAAGTCAACTACCCTGGCCAGCAAGATCTCCGGATCTGTCCCCCATTGAGCATGTTTGGGACTGGATGAAGCGTCGTCTCACGCGGTCTGCACGTCCAGCACGAACGCTGGTCCAACTGAGGCGCCAGGTGGAAATGGCATGGCAAGCCGTTCCACAGGACTACATCCAGCATCTCTACGATCGTCTCCATGGGAGAATAGCAGCCTGCATTGCTGCGAAAGGTGGATATACACTGTACTAGTGCCGACATTGTGCATGCTCTGTTGCCTGTGTCTATGTGCCTGTGGTTCTGTCAGTGTGATCATGTGAGGCATCTGATCCCAGGAATGTGTCAATAAAGTTTCCCCTTCCTGGGACAATGAATTCACGGTGTTCTTATTTCAATTTCCAGGAGTATATATATATATATATATATATATATATATATATATATATATATATATATATATATATATAAACACCCTAAAGAAGGACAAAACTGTTGACGATTTCATTAATACACAACTTTCAGTAGTGCAAAATTTTCCCCGCCTGTCTGCTGAAGAAAAGGACTTGCCAGCTGTAGTGCCCTGTAAATCACATCACTATCGCCAGTTTTTCGAAGGCTTGTGCAATGATACTGCAAAGTGATGATTTTTGTTTCGTACTGTTTAAGATATATATGTTTAAATACGTTTTGTTAATCATTAAAGCATGATACCTCTGGTGCGTTTAGCCCATTTAGTAATGCGTAAGCCACCTTCAGCTCTCAATTTATTAATTTTGTTTTCTGGATGGTTCAGAGTAATTTTGTCTGGACTTGCCGTATGGTTTATGTTTCTTAGATGATAATAAATTTTTAATATTATAAAACATGCGTGTTAATTGCGTATGTGATACAATATTGTTTTTTTGTTATAACTCAGAACATTACCTTTGGTCCTCAGGACGTTTACAATCTTACGTCTTCAATTGTTTTTCAGGTGTTATTAATTAGCTTCTTTTGCTTACAAAATTTCTAATTAGAACTTCGTAATCCATGTGTTGGCTCGAACCATGACTAAACAGCTTTGGCTAACGTAGTCTTGCAGAACCTAACAAATGAGATTCACATGTCTCGAGGAAAATTTAATTGTGTAAGATAAATAAATCAAAATAAATATACAAGATCTGATAGTTACAGTACCTTAGAAGTACCTCATAAGGATTACATTAAATCTAACTCCAGTATCCCCCATTCAACCTACGGCTCTGGAACAACGCACTCAGTAACCTGCATACAATTCAGAAGTGTACTGCATTAAAAAGAAAAAGCTTCACTCGTTATCACTAGAGTAGCTCCCCTCTCGACATATCCCAGCTACTTTTCTTCTATTCAGCAAAGACACAGTATTCCTGTCAACTGTCAACCACATCCTCACTTTACTCATCCATACTTTCCTGTTTTTCCTTCCATTTTTTTCTAACTATGATCTAATGTTTCTTCGCCCTAACTCAGATGAATCAACTTCTTATTCACTTAGGCAGTTTCTGTACCGCTTAAGCACAGCTCTGCTACATCTCATTGCTCATTGCCCCATCGACACACACACACACACACACACACACACACACACACACCCACACACACACGCAATGTACGAATAAATAAATATCAATCCCCCAGCCATAAGCAGTCTTAAGTTGACATAATCTTAAGCCCATTGTTGTTTCTGGTATTCCTCAGAAAATTTCCATTTGTGATTTGTAAACAAAAACCGTTTATGTGGTTGCAGAATGGGTATGTGCTAGAACTTACGATTGTGTAGGAAACAGAAGTCAGAATTATTTTGGAACGCAGAAGGTTGAAGTTAACAGTACAGATAGCCTGCAAAAATCAGCAGAGTCGTCTAACTGGGGAGGTAACAAAAACAGAGTCCTACAGGGTTCATTCTTGGGTCCCTTATTGTTCTTAACATATTTCAATGACTTGCCACTCTTCATTCATGAAGAAGCAAAGCTGGTTCTTTAAGTCTAGAAATCACAACAAATAAACAAGAATTGCCCGAGGAAATTGTAAATAATGTCTTTCAGAGAATTATTAAGTGGGTCTATACAAACAGACTCTCACTAAATTTTGAGAAAACAGAGTATATCCAGTTCTGTACAGTAAATGGAATAATAACATTGATGAATATTGACTTTGAGCAGAGGTCTGTTGCTAAGGCGGAATATTCAAAATTTCTGGGTTTGTGCATTGATGAGAAATTGAATTGGAAGAAAGTCATTGATGATCTGCTGAAACATTTGAGTTAAGCTACTTAAGCTATTAGGGTTATCGCAAATTTTTTTGATAAACATAGCAATAAATTAGCCTACTATACCTGTCTTCATCACTGATTTCAAATGGTCTCATATTTTGGGATAATTCATCATTAAGAGAAAAAGTATTCATTGCATAAAAGTGTGTATTCAGAATAATAGGTGGAGTCAGGCAAGATCATCTTGCAGACACTTATTTAAGTAACTCGGGATATCCACAGTACCTTCGCGCCGGCCAGACTGACCGAGCGGTTCTAGAGGCTTCAGTCTGGAATTGCGCGACCTCTATGGTCGCAGGTTCGAATCGTGCCTCGGGCATGGATGTGTGTGATGTCCTTACGTTAGTTAGGTTTATGTAGTTCTAAGTTCTAGGAGACTGATGACCTCAGATGTTAATTCCCATAGTGCTCAGAGCCATTTCAACCATTTTTAGTACCTTTATAATACACACATTACCGAACGAGGTGGCGGAGTGCTTAGCAGACTGGACTCGCATTCGGGAAGACGGCGGTTCAATCCCGCGTCCGGCCATCCTGATGTAGGTTTTCCGTGATTTCCCTAAAATCGCTTCAGGCAAATTCCGGGAGGATTCCTCTGAAAGGGCACAGTCGACTTCCTTCCCTAATCCAATGAGACCGATGACCTCGATGTTTGGCCTCTTCCCCCAAATCAACCAACCAAGCAATACACGCATTCACTTATGAAATTTGTAATTTAAAAACAAATTAAAAGAATTTCTGAATTACGACTCCTTCCACTCAACAGATAAATTTTTGATAGGAAGTGGTGCTAAACTGACACATTTCACATCATTACGAGATGTATTCACGGTCTATGGAAAAAGTGTTAATGTAATGTAAATCTAATCATTGGTCTTCTGACTGCGCTTAAGCGGCCCCTCGCGGCTTTCTCTTCTGTGCCAACATCTTCATCCCAGGGAAGCACGTACACCCAACAGCCTTGATTATGTGGTTGGATGTGTTGCAGTCTCTCTCTTTTCATATCTTTTTACTGTCAGCAACTTCCTCTAGTTCCATAAAAGTTACTTCCTGGTGTCTTAACACATGTTCAATCGTCATCATCCTACCCCTTCCTCTAGTCAGTGTTTTTCAGATATTCCTGTCCCTGTCGTTTCAAAAAAAAAAAAAAAAAAAAAAAAAAAGGTTCAGATGGCTCTAAGCACTATGGGACTTAAAATCTGAGATCATCAATCCCCTAGAACTTAGAACTACTTAAACCTAACTAACCTAAGAACATCATACACATCCATGCCCCAGGCAGGATTCGAACCTGCGACCGTAGCAGCAGCGCGGTTCAGGACTGAAGCGCCTAGAACCGCTCGGCCACAGAGGCCGGCCCTATCCTTGTCGGTTCTGCCAGGAATCTGGGCGTTTATTTTGTTTTCAGTTCACTTAAATTTCAAACGCTTAGATTTTTTTTTTTACGGTCCCACACTGTATGATTAACTTTCACGCAACACATTCTCAGAAATGTAGTGCTCGTATTAACACTGATACACTTCTTTGTTTGTGCTAGTCTATTCCCTGTATCTTTCTTCCTTCCTCCGTCATGTGTTGATTGGCTTGTAAGGCAATGGAATTTGATCTTTCACGTACTTCCCGAATTTGTTTTTACTTTTGTTGCTGATCTCATTTCATCTGACGTTCTTTACTTTCATTTCTCTTTTGTTTATACTCATTCCACACTCTGTATTCGCTAGACTGTTATAATCTGTTGGGGGTCAGACGACAGAACAGTGAAGTCATCAGTCCCTCGTTCATGGGTCAGCCAATATGGAGCTGTGACATCAGCCAGATACATGATAAAATTGTGAGTGTAGGAGTGTCGAATCGAGGCGATGGTATTTTTAGACATGAGAAATAATTGAGTGAAAGATGAAAGTATATAATTGCTCTGAGCACTATGGGACTTAACATCTGAGGTCATCAGTCCCCTGGAACTTAGAACTAGAACTAACCTAAGGACATCACACACATCCATGCCCGAGGCAGGACTCGAACCTGCGACCGTAGCGGTCACGCGGTTTCAGACTGAAGCGCCTAGAACCGCACGGCCACAAAGGCCGGCTTGAAAGTATATAGTTCGGGCTGATCGGCAGTCCAGAAACTAGACGAGGAACCTCACGGGCTCATCAGCAGCCAGAGGCACCACGCTCACATCTCAGCCCCATTCCCCTGTCTACCCGACACATGGGTAAGAGAGTTACGGAATAAACAATTACTGGTTGAAGCGGTGACTCTTCAGTTAAAGGTGAAGAGGATAAAAATGTAATGAACGCCAGTGAGATAGACAACAGCAAAACAAGGTGAGAGAAGTTGTCAGGCCAGTAAGTGGATGGCTGGAGTCGGGAGTCGAGCGGGGATCAACAGATGACAGGAATGTCTCTCCAACAACCTACCCTCCCCTGACACGAAATAGTCAAAGTGTTTAAGTTGGGAATAAAACCCTCTAAAAACCGGACTAAAAGAGGAATTGCTTGGGTGTCTGGAGAAAGTGGTGGTGTTGAGTGTCTCCGGGCTCAACATGTGGCGGAAGGTACCCCAACCCCAACAACTCGGCCCCATCCTCAAAGCAAATTCAAATGTTAGATCTGAGGATAAAAACCATTCCCTCAGAGAAAAGGAAGAGGCAGTTCAGTCCTCCGTATTCTTTCTGCCAACGTTAGAGGCAAAGAATTTGGAAGAGCATGCTTGTACTGGAGAACCAGAAAGAGAACTCATTCGACCAGGGTATGAGATCTGCAACCGCAATATGGGGGTGGCTCATTACGCAAGATGAAACAGTGGGTCAGCTCTGGTATAAGGGATGTGAAGCCAACATAACCTGGTGGAGTCCTTTCGGGAGGAATGTAAAGAGAAATACAATGCAGCCGTAGTCTTCTTGATAATGCTGAGTTGATTACAGGCAACACTTTATAAAGGCAACTGAGCATATCAGAGGGAAAATCGAAAATTGCACGTATCAGTGACATGAGTAATACAGATCAATAGCCTGGAGACGGTAGAGCCATGATACTCCTAAAAATTTTGGAGGAACAGATGACTGAAGCTGTAGGTCCTTGAAGAAAAAAAAACGGTCTGGTTGCTAAACAACGAGGAGTGCACGGGACTACACGAGGAACACATTCCAAGGAGAGCCGAGGCTGTAGATCCTGACAGAGAGTCATAAGGTGCATTCTAATTAAGAGACCCAACTGAGATTGAGTGTCATTAATTGGACAACTCTGTACAAAGAAATATTTCATTATATTGGATGATTCGGAAATGATGGTATGGTGATTGTGTGGAAAGGCAAGAGTTACTACCATTGGAATTGAAAAGGTAACATCCCTGCTTTGGCGAGGTGATTACCTACGGTGAGGAAGAGGCCAGTGATCAGTCTTATTCCATTATGAAGTACTGTGCGATAATTGCAAAGCTGAAGTGTCTGCTGAGCCGTACACTTGTCAGTCGTAGTTCAGTTGGTGCGACCTATGCCCTTTTTCCGATCGGGGGGGGGGGGGGGGGGAGGGGGGAGGCGGTTAGTTTTACTGAAGAGACATTAACAGTTTTAGTTGATGAACATATCACAAGCCAGACCCGCGCCTCGATCATTACTGCTTTTTGTTCTCTTACCATATACGTCTGACTTATTTATCACGTTTACAGTGTAGGGTGTTTCCTGTACGTCACAAGCAATGTGCACGGTTACAAATACAGGGGACGAGGGCTTCATGGCTTCACTCGCCGCAGATGCTTTGGACTGTTTCTCGGACTACGATAGGTGGCGTATCGATATTAGCCGAACTAGACGAGATAGGAGTGGCCTCTGGAAGATGTAGTAGAAACTCGTTGCAGCATTTAGTAATGCAGACGGGCGAGCATCTGCTCACATATCTGTGCACAAACCAGTGTGAAACATTACACAGTATTGATAGTGCAGTGACTGAACAGTACACTATCTGACCAAAATAATCTGGACACCTATTGGTGGACAGTAATATGGAATGTGTGCATCTGTCGCCTTGATGGCGACTTCAGCTCTACTGGGGATGCTCTCACTGAGGTATCTGAATGTCTGTCTCAAGAAGCGAACCAGAGAAGTAGTGATGCTAGGGTCTGGACCGAGATCAACGATGCATTTCACCTCGAAGGTGACCAGTGGGGTCCACTCAGGACTCCGAGCATGCCAGTCCATTTCAGGAAAGTTATTGCTCACAAACCATTGCCTCACCATTGCCTTTACAGCTCACCTCAAAAGTGTCCAGTGGTTCCGGTTAGGACTCTCTGGATGCCAGTGAGCCATGCATGGATCGTGTTCATGCCATTTATTGTTTGTCACCTTCTATTACGGTGCTGCCGCCTCGTTTTCTTATTCCATTTACTGACGTCACTAACTTCCTGCCTCACTGGCCCGTGAGCGGCAGCAGCAGCGTCTATCGATAAGTGCACTGACGTACCTTCTGTAGAGTGACCGATAGTATTTGCGGGTTTTCGTGGGTCTGGCAGTGAGTTGGAGACGGACCAGCAGTGTAGTCGCGACAGAGCAGCAGTCGCGGACGGACCGACAGTCCAGTCGGTCGGTTTGCGTGGCGCAGCAAGCAAGCCCCCGTCGCGTGGAGTCGGGCTGGAGTCGCTGGCGGCGTGCACGCGCGGTTGGAGTCTGAGGTGCTGCTTGCGAGAGCTACGAAGTTCGTCGCCCAGCGATCTTGGACATGAAACTTGAGTCCTCACTTAACTTACTATCGAGTCTCAACTGTTTACATTCCTTCATTTGATCCTGGTTGTCGCTTTTGGGACATTCCAGCAAGCAACAACGTGTGTGTATTTAAGTCAGCTAAGATTCCAGCCATCTTCCTGTGGAGTTTAACTTAATTTAATTTATTCCCTGTTATTGAAGTTGTAAGTAGGCTGTTTAGGTTCTTATATTGGTAACGCCATCGCCACGTAGCGCTCTGTATGAAAATCGCTGGCTGTGCAGTCTGTGGCTGGGTGGCATTGTTGGAATTTGCTATTGTAGCGTTGGGCAGTTGGCTGTTAACATCGCGTAGCGTTGCGCAGTTGGAGGTGAGCCGCCAGCAGTGATGGATGTGGGGAGTGAGATGGTGGAGTTTTGAGAGCGTATGATCTGGACAGAGACAGTAAATTTGTAAGACTGGATATCATGAACTGATATATACATATTATGACTTCTGAACACTATTAAGGTAAATACATTGTTTGTTCTCTATCAAAATCTTTCATTTGGTAACTATGCCTATCAGTAGTTAGTGCCTTCAGTAGTTTGAATCCTTTATTTAGCTGGCAGTGGTGGCGTTCGCTGTATTGCAGTAACTTGAGTAACGAAGATTTTTGTGAGGTAAGTGATTTGTGAAAGGTATAGGTTAATGTTAGTCAGGGCCATTCTTTTGTACGGATTATTGAAAGTCAGATTCCGTTGCGCTAAAAATATTGTGTGTCAATTTAAGCACAGTCATGTGCAATTTTTCTAAGGGGACGTTTCAAAGTTAACCAGCGGTATCTTATGCCTTGTGGCCATTGACGTTCCGGTTTCCTGCCCTGGTCGTTGACGTAATTTTCGGTGGTGTATTTTCCTCGTCGTGTTGTTGCTGTCCAGCGTGGCGTGTAGTTCGACAGCTGCGAAGTTGCTGGACGTTGTGGGGGCCAATATTCTGGTGTCATTGTGGTCGTTTTTCTGGTTGCGTCGAGCCAAACTGATTGCTTGATTCGTCGGTTGGCTGTCTGTCGGTTGGGTTGCCTTCAGATTAAGAAGTCGTTGGACAGGCTGCCTGTCTCACCTAAATGGACCTAAATGGACGTTAGTGTTACAATCCCAGGCCGGCCCTTGGAAACATCTGGGCACCGTTCATTGTGTGCTACATAGTAATTTCCCTGTTTGGGTTTTAGTTATTTGGTTGATGTGCGGCCTTCAGCCGAGTTTCAATATTTCTTAAATTAATGTTCTTGTTTTGCCCTTTTGCATGAAATGTTTTAAGGTAAGGCCTTCTGCCTTTTGATTGTAACTTTTCTTGTTGCTTAATATGCGGCCTTCAGCCAAGTTCCATCAAAATTAAATTGCTAAGTCCTTGAGCCTGTTTAGATTGAAGACTTAGAAAATGTTTTTGGCTGAAACCTCCAGAAGAACCCTGTATTTCAATTTCTTGGTTAAGCTCTGTGTCTTGGATTTTGAGTGTGGCCTACAGCCGATTAAAATTTTAAGTGTTTTACATCCTTGTTGTAATATTTTGTGTTGATAAATAAAGTTTGTATGTTGAGTGCAACTGTCAGGAACTCATTTTGGGCCCCTTTCCACAACCTAATCCGCTCGGTCCTGGTAGCGCAGGCGTTTCAGTCAGTCCATTTCAGGAATGTTATTGTCTACAAACCAATTCCTCACGCACACTGCTGTATTCTTATGCTCATAAAGACGATTTCTTCTCTGAAATGTTCCTCTAATGTACTCAGAACACAGTTCAGTAAAACGCATTCTCATCCTTCTGCATTTAGCGTTTTCTTAAGCGCAATGAGGGGAACACACCTTATTGATGAAAAACACCCTCATACCGTAGCACCATTTTCGCTGTACTTCACTGTTCACTGTTGGCATTGCACATTATGGCACGTAACGTTCTCCATGCATTCGCAAACCCTTCCACTGCATTGCCACATGATACAGCGCGATTCATCAATCCTGTTGCGGCCACATGTAGTAAGCGTTGCTTCATTTAGTGGAGGATGGCAAAACAGAGGTAGCCGGCGATCGAGGCATTGCGAAGTAAGCACGGCACAAATAGCTTGCTGACAGTTGCAGTCTACCAACTGGCTGACGCAAGGACGCACACAGACCGAGCGCTGAGCGAAGCCTGGAGAGTGCTGAGTAAGGGAAGTGAGGCCAGTACGCTAAGTTACGCTGCAATATACTGCGGGAGTAACAACAAAAAGCTACCACCGAGGGTAAAGAACGTCCTCCTGTCGGATATAAATAGTGGAGCACAGGCAGCAACAGAGAGAAGCCATTAGAAAGCAGTTCGCATCTGAGGACGGACGTGGTCCGTGTCCGAATGTTCAATCTTCGTAGGTGACGATTCCGGAAGTCTGTTCCAGCTCGCAGGAGTCACCCGTTCGCCACCAGATGTCAACTTCAGCTCTCGGGGCGGCCTGAGTTCGGTCGGCACCATGGCTGACTGACTACAGCGAGAACTTCCAGCAGGACCGGCCTGAGGCTACAGAGTGCGATCAGTGGCAGCCAGGCGGAGGGATCCGCAGGGCTGAGCAGCGACGACGAGGGAGAAAGTGTAAAGAAAGTTCAATAAATAATTGTAAAACTCCACTTCGTATCAATCTTTGGCACAGCCACTGTGTCTGCTGGTAACATCTGCAGGAGTCGTAACACATGGCCAACGGTCATAACAATCCAAATCACTCGTTTCCAATCATCCATTGTCCAGTGGTGTCGCTCTTTACGCCGACTCAACCGTCGCCTAGCATTGACTACAGAAATGTGGCTTATGAGGAGCTGTTCTGCCATTGCACACCATTCTCTTTAACTCCCAACGTACATGCATTGTGTTTTCTGGACTACTGGTAGCACTTCGGAACTCGCGAGTGATTCCGCACACAGATTTGATTTTGTAAACCACTCGTAAAACTGCCGGACGGTCCCTGTCCGTCAGTGCATGAGGCCTGCCACGTTTTGATGCAGCTGTAGTTGTTGCTTCACGTTTGCACCTCGCAGTCACCTCATACACAGTAGACTTGCGCAACTTTAGAGGATCCTGATGGATTTGTTACTAATTTTATATCCTGTGACTAGACCACTACACAGTGGGCTCTCCTGACTGATCCATTCTGCTGTCACTGTTTCTTTACTGACAACACAGTACACCCTGTCTTATTTTATACCGGCGGGTCGGCCTCTCTTGAAATAGTGATGAGTTGCACATTACATAGGGGTGTCCGGGAACTTTTGATTAGATAGTCTATGTCATCTCTCCTAAGTCGTCATGCGTGTCTGACTCACTGACTTTTCCTTTCCTGTCATTGAAATGTTGGTAGATTCTTAAAGTTTATAGTCCTAAATTCCTCTCACGTGTCCAAATTCCCAGGCAGATAACTAGCTTTCTTTGCATTGTGTCTGAGAGTTTCGGAATTTTTTGTACAGTATTTCATTACTTCCTTAATTTGTAGTTGCTACTTTCGTTAGTGTAGATCCCAAATTTTTTGGATTCTTCCCCCTTTTTCCTCCATTTTCTCTATCCCTCCTTCTTTAATTATGCACTCTGCGGCATAGAGCGTCTGTGGTCTTTCATATCTGTTCCATAGTTCGTAATACTCACTCTAATAAAGACTGATTTTTTTATTGTAACTGCCATTGGAGAAATGTTACGCCATTTCAATTGGTTTGAATAACTTCTACGACACTTTTGAGCTTCATTAACATTTCCGACATCTGTTTGCACCTATTCTGAGGCACCTACGATATCTTTCCATGTATTCTGCTTTCGATGTCGAGATTTGTAAGCCTGATTTCTCTGATATTCTTCCGAGAAGGTATATTTGGTGAATAAATGATTATAAATCTTTGACAAAGTTTGCAAATTCATCCGCTGCGGCCATGCAGTTGATCTCGATTTCTTCGTGTCGCATGCCTGTCAAATGTTTTGGTTTGGAGGAAACGATCAGTACAATAATCCATGTTTCTGTAACTGCACAGCACACGCCAGTTTTCACATCACGCAGTAGCGTTTGCTGTAACTGAAAGCGATTCTCAAACTTCCAATGTTAATTATTCTACCCATCTACGTACCTCTATAAATGCTGCCATGTTTCACCGGGAAAAAGATGATTTCAGGATCAAACACCCCACAACGCACAACCTACAATAGCCAGTTTCAGTACCAACCTCGAGCAAGAGTATCTGCATTCGTCAGTCGATTGTGAGGTTGGTTTGCTTTTGTTCACAGCTCTGTGACCCGATGTTACTGATTCACCTGTGCGAAGTTCTGACAGGCTCAACGTTTTGTTCGAACTTCCTTCCAAGGACGCTGAAGACGATTCTTTTTTGTGAATAAAACCGATTAGATTGCTTAACATATATCTTTTTTTATACCGTCGTTTCGGGTACTGCCGTCGTTAGATCTGTAATTAAAACGAAAATAACATAAGAATGAGAGGTTTTGTCATACATTATCACGCTAAAAAAAATCCAATGTCGTGTTAAAAAAATTCTTTCTCCAAAACTTAGAACTAGTAAAACAACGTTCAGTCTGAATAATTAATAAATCTATACTCATAAAATGACAGAAATTCTTTAAAATTATATACGTTCAAACTTATAATCTACGATTTACATGAGGTGAGAAAACTCATGGGATAGCGATCTGAACATATACAGATGGCGGTAGTATCGCATACACGAGGTGTAAAAGAGCAATACATTGGCAGAACTGTCACTTGTACCCAGGTAATGCACGAGAAAAGGTTTCCGATGTCATTTTGGCCGTACGACGGGAATTAATAGCCTTTGAACACAGAATGTCAGTTGGAGCTAAAGGCATGGCACATTCTATTTCGAAAATCATTAGGGAATTCAATATTCTGAGATTCACCGTGTCAAAATTGTACCGGGAATACCAAATTTCTGCATTACCTCTCACCATGGACAACACAGTGGCCGACAGCTTTATTTAACGACCCAGAGCAGCGGCGTTTGCGTAGAGGTCTCAATACTAACAGACAAGGCATACGGAGTGAAATAACCACAGAAATCAGTGTGGGACGTACAACCAGCATGTCGGTTAGGACAGTGCTGCGAAATTTGGCGTCAATGGACTCTGGCATCAGAAGACCAAAGCGAATGCTTTTACCGATAGCACGACATCGCTTACAGCTTCTCTACAGGCCTCATGACCGTATCATTTGGATGCTAGACGACTGGAAAACCATAGCCTGGTCAGCTGAGTCCAGATTTCAGTTTATAAGAGCTGATGATAGGATTCGAGAGTGGAGCAAATCCCACGAGGACATGGACGCAGGTTGTCAACAAGGCACTGTGCAAGATGTTGGTGGCTCTGTAATGGTGTGGGCTGTGTTTACATCGAACTGACTGAGTCTTCTGGTCCCAGTGAAGCGATCATTGACTGTAAATGGCTATGTTCGGCTACCTGGAGACCATTTGCAGCCATTCAACGATGGAATTTTTATGAATGACAATACGCCATGTCACCGGGTCACAACTGTTCGCTGCTGGTTTGCATAACATTGTGGACAGTTCGAGAGAATTATTTGCCCACCCAGATCGCTCGACATGAATCCCATCGAACATTATGGGACATAATGGATAGGTCAGATCGTGCACAAAAGCCTGCACCGGCAACACTTTCACAATTATGGACGGCTGTAGAGGCAGCAGGACTCAATATTTCTGCAGGGGACTTCCAAGGAATTGCTGAGTTCATGTCACGTCGAGACGCTGCATTAAGCTGCGCAGAAGGAGGTATCCCATGACTTGTGACCTCAGCGTAAATGGGTGCAGTTGTACGTATGGACTTCAGAAAATAATTTACAAATGTAGTCACAAGCTATGATCATTGCGTAACAAGAAGAGCGTGAAACTTCCTGGCAGATTAAAACTGTGTGCCCGACCGAGACTCGAACTCGGGACCTTTGCCTTTCGCGGGCAAGTGCTCTACCAACTGAGCTACCGAAGCACGACTCACGGCCGGTACTCACAGCTTTACTTCTGCCAGTACCTCGTCTCCTACCTTTCAAACTTTACAGAAGCTCTCCTGCGAACCTTGCAGAACTAGCACTCCTGAAAGAAAGGAGTTTCATATCAGCGCACACTCCGCTGCAGAGTGAAAATCTCATTCTGGAAACATCCCCCAGGCTGTGGCTAAGCCATGTCTCCGCAATATCCTTTCTTTCAGGAGTTCTGCAAGGTTCGCAGGAGAGCTTCTGTAAAGTTTGGAAGGTAGGAGACGAGGTACTGGCAGAAGTAAAGCTGTGAGTACCGGGCGTGAGTCGTGCTTCGGTAGCTCAGATGGTAGAGCACTTGCCCGCGAAAGACAAAGATCCCGAGTTCGAGTCTCGGTCCGGCACACAGTTTTAATCTGCCAGGAAGTTTCATATCAGCGCACACTCCGCTGCAGAGTGAAAATCTCATTCAAGAAGAGCGTGTCAGAGGAGAGTTCATGTCCCGGGCCTCATACGGAGACAGTTCTACTGCAGTACGAATAATAGCTTATCATAGTGTGCGATTGAAATGGTGCGGTCAATGGATGCGCACTCCAAAGTTCACATACAGTACGTACATTACTATTCTTGATGGCAAACGTCTAAACTGGACACAGATTCACCTGAAATTCTGGTGGTAAGTGGATCAGATTCAGTATTGCCTCCAGCCGTAGTGAAATGGTGCCAAGAATTCGCGTAAGGCCGCACAGATGTGAGCGATGCTGATTGAGAAGTCCAGATCTCGCACCACGCGCTTCCATCTTTTCGGAAAGCTGAGAAAACAAGAAATTTTCCAACTGTGTTGTCGTTCACATAAGGCTTCTCGAATGGCACCGTGATCAAGGAGAGAATTTCTAACGACAAGGAACTGAATGATTGGTTGAACGTTACGACCGTTGTTCGTAGCGACTTTGTGACTATATTGCAAAAAAGTGTCCTGCATCTCTGTCACATTTAAGTGTAGTGTAGCATCCAATAAAATTTACTTTGCCTGTAATATTAAGGTGTAAGTTACTTTTTCAAATCCCGTCGTGAATTACTCGACTCACTTTCTTTGGCCATTATGAAGGCATAGAAAATCCAGAAGAATTCACCATCTCCGGCCATTTCTCTCCATTCCGCCCAGGACTTGCCACCGTCCTCTTCCATGTGCCTCTAAGCCTGTCTTTCTTCCCTGTTCTTCGAGGATTCCACGCGAGTGCCTTCTTTATGATCGATCCCCCTGGATTTCTTAGTGTACGTCCAGCCAGCTACACTTTCTCTCATGTATCTGTTCTTCTACATGTGCCTGTTTTTCTCCAGAGGCCCTCATTATTAACTTTTTCTCGCCATTATGCTCCGGAACACGTATTTATGAAGCTCTGAAACTATAACGTTATCTTTGTATCTACTTTCCAAATTTCATTGGCGTACGGAAAAACGGCCTTCACATTTGTATTAAAATACGAATTTTATATTTATATTGATGTTTCTGTATCTCCATGTTTAAGATGGTTGTAGAGATACAGCATTTGCCTTCTTCACGAAGTTCTTCACATCTTCTACTTCTCCACAACTTTCTGTCACCACACTACCCGGATACAAGAACGAACTGACAGCCTCCACTTGTTGCTCCCCAACAAGCAGCGGCACTTCCATTTTCCCAGACTTTATTCTCATTTAGTTTATTTACTTAGATTTATCTTGAGCCCAGAAGTCTCGGCTTTTCTTTCGGTGAATTAATTTAGGTTTCATATCTGTCAGCCTTAATTTTAGCTTTCATATCTGTCAACCTTTGCCGGCTGTTGTGGCCGAGCGGTTCTAGGCGCTTCAATCCGGAACCGCGCTGCTGCTACGGCAACAGGTTCGAATCCTGCCTCGGGCATGGATGTGTGTGATGTCCTTAGGTTAGTTAGGTTGAAGTAGTTCTAAGTCTAGGGGACTGATGACCTCAGATGTTAAGTCCCATAGTGCTTAGAGCCATTTGAACCATTTGTCAGTCTTTGTGCTAGTAAAACTATGACGTCTGCAAAAATCCAAATCCCCCGGACGTTCACGGATCGCCAATTAGATTCCTCGCCCCCTGTCCCCGTGATTCCTCTCGTCACTGAGTCAGAGGCAAGAAGGAAGAGCGTTGGTGAGAAAATACAATCCTGCCGGACTTCATTCCTTACCCCTACTGGATCTGTAAGAATTCCATTGTGGAGCACACAACATCTGTTGCCATCATACAGATCTTTGACGGCGTTTAGAGTATTCTCTGATATACCATACATCCGTGACACCTGCCACAGTACCTCGTGTTTCACAGAGTCAAAGGTCGTTTCAGAATCAGTAAATGCCAGGTACTTTGTTGCCTGAGATCATTTGCTATGGTCTAAGATGATACTAAGAGTATTAATACGATCAGCACAGCTGCGATTTGCCAGAAAACCGGCATGTTCTTTGCACAGTCACTTTTCAATTAAATGTTTAATCCTATACAAAATAGTGCCTTACTGGGCACTAGCAGCTAAGTAGTACCACGCCACTTGTTACAGTCAAACCAATTTTTCTTTTTTTCGGTCGGGGGCGGGGGAGCACTTTTGCACTCATTCGGGAGTTTCTCTTCAAGCCAAATATGCTTCAGCAAGGGATGGAACATCTTAACAGTACTTTCGATATCGGCTTTTAACAGCTCCTCTCGTACATTCGTAAAATTATTTTTCCATATGGCAGTAGTAAGTTTATATGAAATTGGCCTAAAAACGACAACCAGTTCTTATTAAATCTGATTTGTTAATAAAACCATATTCACCATCTGTCAGAGTCCAAAGAACTGGCCGCATTGTTACCGGCTATCGAAGCTATTGGTTGCTGTGCTTCGCGGTTCATAGCGATTTGCAGGGTCTTAGGTCCTTTACCTTCTGATCGCTATTTCCCTGGGAATGTCTGATGTAGCATGCTAACAATACGATGATGTAGAGTGCAGACGAACGCTGGGGGATACGCCACGCTTCGCTGAGAGCCGCATCCACTGTGTTGTCTTGCAAAGACCCTGCTACTGTTAACGGCCGCGTTAAGTGGCTTCCTGCAGGTTTCCAGATGCAGAAGTGCTTAATGAACGAGGCGCTCCTGGGAGCGGTAAGACTGCTACCGCTGGAATGCAAGCAATTAATTAACAAAGCAAATCGCTCCTTATTTTCGTGCCACAGCTTCTCGCGCGCATGCCAAACCACATTCTACTCTGCGAGTGCTCGTAATTACTTGAAAAACCACAAGCAAGAAAGTGCCGGAAAATCCCTCCTGTTTTGCTCATTTCAGCGTGATGACTTGCAACAGAGGTTGAACGGCTTCCGCCTTCTCTATTTTCATCTCGACAGTTACTGAAAATTAGTATCTGGAACTAAGCAGTTTCGTTATCATTGCGTGTATTTTAAACATTACACGGGGTGTTATTAAGGAGTCGTGAGGGTTGACGCGCTATACTTACCGGTATAGTACAAATTCTGACTATTACATAGGAATCTGCAGCCGAGCGAGTAAGTGTTAGTTTCATAAGCGCCAGATTTATTATGACGGTGTAAATTATAAATATTAACCATTCTTTATTATTTATATGATCTTTATCCTGAGAAAAGGAGAAAATTTTTTCTTAAGCAGACTCAGTGTAAAAATGGGACGGACAACAGCTTTCAATAAAATCAGCTTATATTATTGTATCTACACTCATGCTCATAAATTAAGGATAATGCTGATACATGGTGAAACAGCCCTCTGGTGGGCGGTTTGCGGGTTTAAATCACGTCGGGGTATGACCATGCGGTGCGACTTGCGGTCATCTCACGGTGGCGCTGGCAGCAGTCCACATACGCAGAAGTGTGTTGGTGCATGTCAGAGTACGGTGGAGCAAGTAAGTGTGCAGACGTTTTCAGACGTGCTAATGGTGACTGTGTGTTGAAAATGGCTCAAAGAACACATGTTTATGACGTTGTGAGTGGTAGAATACTAGGGCGACTGGAGGCTGGTCAAACACAGAAGGTCGTAGCACAGGCCCTCCGTGTGCCACAAACTGTGATCTCAAGATTATGGAAACGATTTCAGCAGACAGGAAACGTGTCCAGGCGCTACAGTACGGGACTTCCACAGTGTGCAACACCAAAAGAAGACCGATATCTCACCATTAGTGCCCGCAGACGGCCACGGAGTACTGCAGGTAGCCTTGCTCGGGACCTTACCGCAGCCACTGGAACAATTGTCTCCAGACACACAGTCTACAGACGACTGAACACATATGGCTTATTCGCCCGGAGACCTGTAAGGTGCATTCCACAGACCCCTAGCCACAGGAGAGCCCGTAAAGACTGGTGTCAAGAACACAGTACGTGGTCATTGAAACAGTGGTCTCAGGGTATATTCACGGACGAGTCCAGGTATAGTCTGAACAGTGATTCTCTCCAGGTTTTCATCTGGTGTGAACCAGGAACCAGATACCAACGCCTTAATGTTGCAAGGGACCTGTATGGAGGTCGTGGTTCGATGTTGTGGGGTGGGATTATGATTGCTGCACGTACACCACCGCCTGTCTTTGACAGAGGAACTGTAACACGTCAGGTGTATCGGGACGTCATTTTGCACCAGTATGTCCGCCTTTTCAGGGGTGCAGTGGGTCTCACCTTCCTCCTGATGGATGATAATGCACGGCCCCACCGAGCTGCCATCGTGGAGGAGTACCTTGAAATAGAAGATATCGGGCGGATGGAGTGGCCTGCCTGTTCTCCAGACCTAAACCCCACCGAGCACGTTTGGGATGCTCTCGGTCGACGTATCGCTGCACATCTTCAAACCCCTACGACACTTGAGGAGCTCCTACAGGCACTGGTGCAAGAATGGGAGGGTATACCCCAGCAGCTGCTCGACCACCTGATCCAGAGTATGCCAACCCGTTTTGCGACCTGTGTACGTGTGCATGGTGATCATATCCCATATTGATGTCGGGCTACATGCGCAGGAAACAGTGGCGTTTTGTAGCACATGTGTTTCGGGACGGTTTTCTCAACTTATCACCAGTACCGTGGACTTACAGGTCTGTGTCGTGTGTGTTCCCTATGTGCCTATACTATTAGCGCCAGTTTTGTGTAGTGCTACGTTGTGTGGCACCACATTCAGCAGTTAACCTTAATTTATGAGCATGAGTGTACATTCGAGAAAACTGTAATGTGTAACCTATGGAGTACTGCGCAGATCAGGATGATTGTGATCGTAGAAACATGGAAAACAATAATTATTGCGACTTACAGCACATGTGATGATAGGTAAAAATTTGCATGTGCATGATTGCTTCGGTGTGTGTATGGAAAAGCAAACTTGGCTTACATTCATAAACGGTTCTTTGGCCATCACACAGTTCCGTCTCGTACCACTCATATCTGTTGTCTGACTTACGGGGAGTGAAAAACGGAAGAACCAGAAGCGATACTCGATCCAGAGACCTCCTGATTATGAAACTATGCACTTACTCGATCGGTTCCGGATTCCAAGTGTAGTAGTTGTAATCTCCCCACGGAAAATTACCCTCTACCACGCAATAATTAATAATTATCAATCAAATCATCCACATTTATTCACTTTTGGAAAGTATCTGATAGGATTTTCTACTAATATATGCGCCGACAGCTCGTCGACGCCAAGGTATTTTTCTAGTACGTTTATTCTTTGGAAGAACAGAGATACATATATGTATTCTCCATGGTTGTTAGGGACGGATAACTAGGACAGCTTCGGAAGTATCTGTTGGAAGATTGTCGGGTTACTAAAAGAGACATATTTGCTCTTCTTCTCGCTAAAGCGAGCTATTAACGTTTGTGCCACTAGCGGGTTATTTTGAAGAGAGAGAAAAACTGTAAACGCAAATTAAGTAAGACTTGGAATCAACAGAAAACGGAACATGTAATGGAGATGGATTGAATATACAATTTTCCTCAGAAATAAGGTTTGTGGCCCTTTTATTCTAGAGTGAATGACGAATGAGTTCTCTGTCTGAATCATTGATGATTGTCTTGGCCCTGTAATTAGTGGGGAAGTTTCAGTTGTGACGAAGAGAGCCTGCAATCACCGAGATTTTATAAAATCGTCCAAAAAGGCTTCGGACGCATCTGAAATTCTAAATCTGTCGTAAAATGAACGAATTGTTCAAACGATCGATTTTCCCAACTGAATGCAGCGCTTAACAATAATAATAGATATAAAGATCTTTTACAGCAAGCCAGCCGCTGATTATTAAGACGAAGGGCTCCACCAGAGATTCTATTGGGCTGAGTTCACGTAATCAAATATTATATTTAAAACTGTATATTGATAAAGGACAGAGAGAGAGAGAGAGCGAATGAAATTAGAGAAAATACGCAGAATCCTCCATTAGTATAATTGTTTGCCTGTCTTATCACGGATCAGCCTAAAGATAAAACAGGAGGCCCTTACTTTACTGTACAGGTTTATGTGTGAGAGACATTACACCAAGTTAGCGGCAAGCTGCATTCACATACTTTCATCACTTACAGTATAATCCATTATATAGCGATCATACAAAATATGTACATTGATCAGGCAAGACATAATGACCTCCTACCTAATAGCCGATATGTCCACTTTCCAGGCAGATAAAAGCGGCGACGCGTCGTAGCATGGGAGCAATGAGTCATTGAACTGGCACCACATCTGCATACATAAATCACCTAACTCCCGTAAATTCCGGTGTAGGGGCAATGAGCTTTGACGCCACGTTCAATTACGTCCCAAGTGTGTTCGATCGGGCTCAGATCAGGCGAGTTGGGGGGCCAGCACAAATTGGCATTCGCCACTGTGTTCCGCGAACCATTCCGTCCCACTTCTGGACTTAAGATATGGCGCATTATCTTGCTGAAAAATACCACTGCCGTCGGGAAATATGATGGTCATGAAAAGGCGTACGTGGTCAGCAACCAGTGTACGGTACTCCTCGGCCGGCATGATGCCTTGCACGAGCTCCACTGGAACCATAGATGCCCGCGTGAATGTTCTCCTGGGCATAATGGAGTCGCCGCTAGCTTGTCTCCGTCTCGCAGTACAGGTCTCAAGGAGCTGTTCCCCTGGAAGACGGCGCATTTGCGCCCTCCCATCGGCATGATGAAGAAGGTATCGGGATTCGTCAGCCCATGCAACGCTCTGCCACTGCGTCAACGTTGAGTGCCTATGGTCACGTGCCCATTTCAGTCGTAGTTGCCGATGTCATGGTGTTAGCATTGGCGCATGCCTGGGTCTTCGGCTGCGGAGGACCATGGTAGGAGTAGGCGGTGCTCTGTGTGTTCAGATACACTTGTACTGTGTCCAGTACTAAAGTGTGATATTAGTTCCGCCGCAGTTCGCCGCACGTCCTGTTTTACCAGTCCGCCAAGTGTACAACGTCCGACAAGTGTAATGATGGGTGACCGCCAACCCCACGACGTCTGGACGCAGTTTCACCTTGGTTTCGCCACGGGTTGAAGACACCCCTCCAACACCCGACAAGCCGTGTAGTTTCCGAAATGCTCGTGCCGAGCCAGCCGGCCATCACAGTCTGCCCTCAGTCAAACTCAAATAGATCGCTGGCCTTCCCCGTTCTACACTTGAACAGCGCGCTCACTGATACTACATCCACTGTGCGTGTGGCTGACTAGCAGTCATTCCTCGTCAGGTGATGCTGATATCGTCTGGACAGTAGGTCGGTGGTCATAATGTTCTGGCTGAGCAGCGTGAACTTTCCTAAAATTTTCAAACTAGATTTTCTCTAAAACTGTTGTTTGTGTGTAGCACGCGTCTGCAATGTAGTATAACTGATACACCAATACGAATGACGACCAAAAATATACATACGCTGGTTTAAGCCCGGCACAATCTCAGATTAGGGACACATGTTAAGTCAGCGTGAAGAATATGTGAAAAAAAATTATGCTGAAGCAGTGTGTCGCATCTATAAGCTTCAGCGTAAAAAAGACGGAACTTACGTTCTGAAGGCATCAGTGCACATAGATTTTCCCTCTCTTGCTGTGTGTAACCCTGATCATTACTAAACTCACATGAATGTAGCATCTCATTGTTCAATTTTATGAAGTTTAGAAAAAAATGACTAAATGAACAATGAGAAACAACAAAAGCAATCAAAGAAAATTTCGTGTGGTAGTTGCAACACCATTCCAGTCTGCAATGTGAACATAATCAGGTAAGTGGAAATGAGCGTTTGGCGTCATTGACCGGGAGGGCCCTTACGGGGCAGGTCCGGCCGCCTTGGTGCAGGTCTTATTACATTCGACGCCACATTGGGCGAATTGCGCGCCGGATGGACATGAAATGATGACAACACAACACCCAGTCCCTAAGTGGAGAAAATCCCCGACCCAGCCGGGAATCGAACCCGCGCCCGTAAGACGGCAATCCGTCACGCTGACCACTCAGTTATCGGGGCGGTCAACATAATCAGGTCATGGAAGACTAATAACAAAGTATGTGCGTTACCGTTTCCAACGTAGCTGCTAGTAAACAGTCAAAGAGAATCTTAACGCGACTCACACTTCAGCGAAATTAATACGTCCTAGTCACCAACGATATAGAACGAAGAGCCAAAGAAACTTGTACACCTACCTAATACCGTGTAGGGCCCCGCGAGCACGTAGAAGTGCCGCAACACCACCTGGCATGGACTCGACTAATGTCTGAGGTATTGCTGGAGGGAACTGACACATGAATAATGCAGAGCTGTCAATAGATCTGTAAGAGTTCGAGGGGGGTGGAGATCTCTTCCGAACGGGACGTTGAAAGGCATCCAAGATATGCTGAATAATGTTAATGTCTTTGGAGTTTGGTGGCCAGTGGAAGTGTTTAAATCCAGAAGAGTGTACCTGGAGCCACTCTGTTGCAATTTTGGACGTGTGGGGTCTCGTATTGTCCTGCTGGAATTGCCCAAGTCCGTCGGAACAACGAACATGAATGGATACTGGTGACCAGACAGGATGCTTACTTACGTGTCACATGTCAGAGTCGTATCTACACGTACCAGGGGTCACATATCACTCCATCTGGACCCGCCCCACGCCATTACAGAACCTCCACAAACGTGAAGAGTCCCCTGCTGACGTGCAGGGTCTATGGATCCATGAGGTTGTCTCCATACCCGTTACCGTCCATCCGCTCGATACAAACGAGGCTCGTCCTATCAGGCAACATGTTTTCAGTCATCAACAGTCCAATGTCAGTGCTGACGGGCCCGGACGAGGCGTAAAGCTTTACGTCATGCGGTCATCAAGGGTACACGAGTGATCCTACGGCTCCGAAAGCCCATATCGATGATGATTCGTTGAATGGTTCGCACGCTGACACTTGCTGACGGCCCAGCAATGAGATCTGCAGCAATTTGCGAAGGGTCGCACTTCTGTCACATTGATCGATTCTTCTCAGTCGCCGTTGGTCCCATTCATGCAGGATCTACAGGGTGTTACAAAAAGGTACGGCCAAAGTTTCAGGAAACATTCCTCACAAACAAAGAAAGAAAATATATTATGTGGACATTTGTCCGGAAACGCTTACTTTCCATGTTAGAGCTCATTTTATTACTTCTCATCAAATCACATTAATCATGGAATGGAAACACACAGCAACAGAACGTACCAGCGTGACTTCGAACACTTTGTTACAGGAAATGTTCAAAATGTCCTCCGTTAGCGAGGATACATGCACCCACCCTCCGTCGCATGGAATCCCTGATGCGCTGATGCAGAACTGGAGAATGGCGTATTGTATCACAGCCGTCCACAATACGAGCACGAAGAGTCTCTACGTTTGGTACCGGGGTTGCGTAGACAAGAGCTTTCAAATGCCCTCATAAATGAAAGTCAAGAGGGTTGAGGCCATGAGAGCGTGGAGGCTATGGAATTTGTCCGCCTCTACCAATCCATCGGTCGCCGAATCTGTTGTTGAGAAGCTTACAAACATTTCGACTGAAATGTGCAGGAGCTCCATCGTGCATGAACCGCATGTTGTGTTGTACTTGTAAAGTCACAGGTTCTAGCAGCACAGGTAGAGTATCCAGTATGAAATCATGATAACGTGCTCCATTGAGTGTAGGTGGACGAACTCGGGGCCCAATCAAGACATCACCAACAATGCCTGCCCAAACGTTCACAGAAAATCTGTGCTGATGACGTGATTGCACAATTGCGTGCGGATACTCGTCAGCCCACACATGTTGATTGTGAAAATTTACAATTTGATCACGTTGGAATGAAGCCTCATCCGTAAAGAGAACATTTGCACTGAAGTGAGGGTTGACACATTGTTGGATGAACCATTCGCAGGAGTGTACCCGTGGAGGCCAATCAGCTGCTGATAGTGCCTGCACTCGCTGTACATGGTACGGAAACAACTGGTTCTCCCGTAGCACTCTCCATACAGTGACGTGGTCAACGTTACCTTGTACAGCAGCAACTCCTCTGACGCTGACATTAGGGTTATCGTCAACCGCACGAAGAATTGCCTCGTCCATTGCAGGTGTCCTCGTCGTTCTAGGTCTTCCCCAGTCGCGAGTCATAGGCTGGAATGTTGCGTGCTCCCTAAGACGCCGATCAATTGCTTCGAACGTCTTCCTGTCGGGACACCTTCGTTCTGGAAATCTGTCTCGATACAAACGTACCGCGCCACTGCTATTGCCCCGTGCTAATCCATACATCAGATGGGTGTCTGCCAACTCCGCATTTGTAAACATTGCACTGACTGCAAAACCATGTTCGTGATGAACACTAACCTGTTGATGCTACTTGCTGATGTGCTTGATGCTAGCACTGTAGAGCAATGAGTCGCATGTCAACACAGGCACCGAAGTCAACATTACCTTCCTTCAATTGGGCCAACTGGCGGTGAATCGAGGAAGTACAGTGCATACTGACGAAACCAAAATGAGCTCTAACATGGAAATTAAGCGTTTCCGGCCGCATGTCCACATAACATCTTTTCTTTATTTGTGTGTGAGGAATGTTTCCTGAAAGTTTGGCCGTACCTTTTTGTAACACCCTGCATTTCCGGCCGCAGCGAAGTCGGAGATCTGATGTTTTACCGGATTCCTGTTATTCACGGCACATTCGTGAAATGGTCGTAAGGGAAAATCCCCACTTCACCGCTACCTCGGAGACGCTGTGTCCCACGCTCGTGCACCAACTATAATACCACGTTGAAACTCACTTAAATCTTGATAACCTGCCATCGTAGGAGCTGTAACGAAGGTAACGACTGCGCCAGACACTTGTCGTCCTACATAGGCGTTGCCGACAGCAGCGCCGTATTCTGGCTGTTTACATATTTCTGTATTTGAGTACGCATACCTGTACTACTTTCTTTGGCGCTTCAGTGTATTTTCCACTTTACTTAGTGATTCGGAAAACTATCAGATACACTACACAGTCGGTCTAAATAATTTATGTAACAGTTAGTACTTACTGTCAATGTTCTGTGGCTGCAGTCCGTGTTGTCACGTGATCAGTTACCTATTTCATGTAGACTTGAACTGTTAAGTACAGTGCTGGAGACATTTACAGATTGAAATGAAATTACGTTTTAGATGCTACTCGCTTTATTTACTGATGAATAATCACAGTTCAGTATCTTCTCAATAGAACACTGAATGAATACGTGTTACCATATTAACATCGAACATTTCAATCACCGTGATACATAGTTGGTTATAGGATTCTCTCATTCTTCAGATCTTAGATTGCCGTTTAGCCTTTTCCACAAGTGGTTGGTTGCTTCTGATAAGTCACACAACTAACATGGGGTTTCTGATGTCGTAGTACAATTGTTTAGTATCATGACGCTTATTTCAGCATAAAATTAGGCAGATACTTAAAAATATTGGTGCTGTGTTCATGAATCTTGAAGAGTGTTCTTTAAATCCAGTACCATTTTCTCAATTTAGTTTCAGGAACGCGCTTTATTATAACTAGTTACTGGATCCAGAAATTTAGCCTCACATATTTCAACACAAAAGTCACTGCAGTTTTGCCAAACAATCAACCATGTTGAAAGAGCTTGTAATACGTTAGGAGCGTCCATTTCCTTTATACAGGATTACTATTACAAACGTAAGGAGCCAGTAGAGGACAATGAATCAAGCAAATAATCCCAATAAACACACGTCTAGAATCCAATGGTTTCCCCGATACCATGTATGACGACTGAGTAAATAATTTCGTGTGACTGAATGGTCTGGTGCTAGTCTATCAATTTCACGCCACTTGCGTGTCCGTAGCCTGCCTTAGTTATCCAACTGGGAACAGAGGACCTAAAATTTAAAGTGGACTCCGAACGAAGTGTCGTTTCTGACGAATGCTCGGATCGTTGCGAGGTAAAGACTAGTTTAAAGGCGAACTGAAAAAAAATCATTTTGAAACGTCCCCTTAGAATAATTAATGAATTACTGTGCTGATAAACCTCTTACATTATTTGATTTTCAAACAGCTGCGCAGAAGTGAACGTACTCAGACATTTCGCTCTTTACCTATTCTGGTCAACGCTAAACTGACAGCCAATATTTTTTAGCGCAACGGAATCTGACTTTCAATAATTCCTACAAAAGAATGGCCCTGACTAACATTAACCTGTACCTTTCACAAAACACTTACCTCACAAAAATCTTCGTTACTCGAGCTATTGCAATACGGTGAGCGTCACTACTGCCAGCTAAATAAAAGTTTCAAACTACTGAAGGCACTAACTACTGATAGGCATAGTTAGCAAATGAAAGATTTTGATAGAGAACAAACAATGTAGTTACCTTAATAGTGTTCAAAAGTCATAATACACTCCTGGAAATGGAAAAAAGAACACATTGACACCGGTGTGTCAGACCCACCATACTTGCTCCGGACACTGCGAGAGGGCTGTACAAGCAATGATCACACGCACGGCACAGCGGACACACCAAGAATCGCGGTGTTGGCCGTCGAATGGCGTTAGCTGCGCAGCATTTGTGCACCGCCGCCGTCAGTGTCAGCCAGTTTGCCGTGGCATACGGAGCTCCATCGCAGTCTTTAACACTGGTAGCATGCCGCGACAGCGTGGACCTGAACCGTATGTGAAGTTGACGGACTTTGAGCGAGGGCGTATAGTGGGCATGCGGGAGGCCGGGTGGACGTACCGCCGAATTGCTCAACACGTGGGGCGTGAGGTCTCCACAGTACATCGATGTTGTCGCCAGTGGTCGGCGGAAGGTGCACGTGCCCGTCGACCTGGGACCGGACCGCAGCGACGCACGGATGCACGCCAAGACCGTAGGATCCTACGCAGTGCCGTAGGGGACCGCACCGCCACTTCCCAGCAAATTAGGGACACTGTTGCTCCTGGGGTATCGGCGAGGACCATTCGCAACCGTCTCCATGATGCTGGGCTGCGGTCCCGCACACCGTTAGGCCGTCTTCCGCTCACGCCCCAACATCGTGCAGCCAGCCTCCAGTGGTGTCGCGACAGGCGTGAATGGAGGGACGAATGGAGACGTGTCGTCTTCAGCGATGAGAGTCGCTTCTGCCTTGGTGCCAATGATGGTCGTATGCGTGTTTGGCGCCGTGCAGGTGAGCGCCACAATCAGGACTGCATACGACCGAGGCACAGGGCCAACACCCGGCATCATGGTGTGGGGAGCGATCTCCTACACTGGCCGTACACCACTGGTGATCGTCGAGGGGACACTGAATAGTGCACGGTACATCCAAACCGTCATCGAACCCATCGTTCTACCATTCCTAGACCGGCAAGGGAGCTTGCTGTTCCAACAGGACAATGCACGTCCGCATGTATCCCGTGCCACCCAACGTGCTCTAGAAGGTGTAAGTCAACTACCCTGGCCAGCAAGATCTCCGGATCTGTCCCCCATTGAGCATGTTTGGGACTGGATGAAGCGTCGCCTCACGCGGTCTGCACGTCTAGCACGAACGCTGGTCCAACTGAGGCGCCAGGTGGAAAAGGCATGGCAAGCCGTTCCACAGGACTACATCCAGCATCTCTACGATCGTCTCCATGGGAGAATAGCAGCCTGCGTTGCTGCGAAAGGTGGATATACACTGTACTAGTGCCGACATTGTGCATACTCTGTTGCCTGTGTCTATGTGCCTGTGGTTCTGTCAGTGTGATCATGTGATGTATATGACCCCAGGAATGTGTCAATAAAGTTTCCCCTTCCTGGGACAACGAATTCACGGTGTTCTTATTTCAATTTCCAGGAGTGTATATATAGCAGTTCATGACATCCATTCTTACAAATGTACTGTTTCTGATGGACACACGTGCAGATCATACGCTCTCAAAAATCCGCCATCTCACTTCCCCACATCCACCACTGCTGGCGACTCACCTCCAACTGCGCAACGCTACGCGCTGTTCACATCCAGCTGCCCAACACTACAATGGCAGACAACAATGCAAACTAGCCACAGACTGCACACAGCACAGCCAGTGATTTTCATACAGAGCGCTACGTGGCGTTACCAATAAGAAAACCTAAACAGCCTACTTACAATTTTCTTACCGGAATTCGATACCGCGACCCTGAGGAACCTATAGTCGAACATCTATGTATTAAGCATATAAACCTGGACTTCGTATATATTCTTTGAATAACTGGTAATTAAAATTTCGGAAAAGTGCATATTCGCATATGGACTATTCCATAATGAATCTTTTACTCTGTAGGAGGGTGTGCACTGTTTCGAAACGTCCTGGTTAAATAAAACTACATTCAGGACTGATTTTACAACCGGTAACTTCGGCTTCAACGGTCAATGATTTTATCGATTGAAATATCCAGGTATCACGAACCACCTTCACAGTCCTACTTCCGACAGTAACACAAGCTCTCATGCCGACCTCACAAATCTAGAAGAAAGGCTAAGACCTTTGCCTGCGGAAGCCAATGTTCCAAGCAAAGATCGTGTTAAGACTTCTTTATTTTTGACTCACGATTTTGACAAACTTTGCTTTCTCTACTGGACTTAATTTTTGTTCTGGAACGTATTTTGTAAGTTGCAACCTCATGCTATGTTGCCAAATTAGTAGATAAAATGTAGCACATTGTGCAAAGGTTTGTCAAATAATACATAATGTGCTACATTTTATCTACTAATTTGACAGCTTTTCATGAGATTCCAACTCACACTGAACACATCACATTCTGTAACAAGAATTTTTGAAGGGCAGGAGAGGACAACAAAGCCTGTGGAAACCGCTTGTCGAAAATAAGTAAGTATTCATACGCTCTTGGCTATTGAAAGCATTTTATCAAGTAGAACAGTTCGATCCTTCTCATTTTTGAAGCTGAGAAATTTCAATCAGTCTTCCTGGTTCGAGAACTGGCCCAGTATGGAATACCGTTTTTATCTGCCAGCAAATTTTGACAGAACCACCTTGAAGTTATTTTCTCTCATAAAACCTTATATGAATGCTTTATGCTTACTAAATATGCAGCTCTAGGAAGAATCTGTTTGTTGAGATCAAATGTTGGAAGTTTTAAACTTGACGACAGACTCGCAAATGTACTTGGAATGACTATAATCAAGAGAATTCCTGAACTATCAGCTTTCTAGTAAGCTATCAGAAACAAGGGTTACGCTGCGAGAAAAATTTTATACATAAAGGACTTGAAAATCTGTAATGATTCAATTTAGGTTGCTAAAAGTCCATTTTACTCAGATACGGAGTCACAGATCGATACATACATCAACCGGCAGCATGAAATGAAGATCAGATGATTTTAATGAGGTGGTTCCCAGTGATGAATCAAGTTAGGTCACATGGTCTTTCCTCTGCCGGAGCGTGTCACTTTTCACTAATTAACGTTGCCATTAAATTCCACCGAGCGAGGTGGCGCAGTGGTTAGCACACTGGACTCGCATTCGGGAGGACGACGGTTCAATCCCGTCTCCAGCCATCCTGATTTAGGTTTTCCGTGATTTCCCTAAATCGTTTCAGGCAAATGCCAGGATGGTTCCTTTGAAAGGGCACGGCCGATTTCCTTCCCCATCCTTCCCTAACCCGAGCTTGCGCTCCGTCTCTAATGACCTCGTTGTCGACGGGACGTTAAACAACACTAACCTAACCTAACCCATTAAATTCCATTACCTAACGGTCTGCCAGCCTGTCAGCACAAGGAAATTAATTCGTCTGATGACTCAAAATGCGCCAGGTAGCTTAAAATAAAATAGAAAAAGTTACACGACTGAATAATTTAACAACAACTTCATAGGAGGATATAGAGTCTCCCGTCGTTTTGATGGAGGCGGAGACCCCTCATGTCAGGAAATCCACGTCACTCCGAATAAGTTAGGAAGACATAATGACGCTTGACCGCTAAACCACCGGATAGATCTGACGGAAAGTGGTCGGATCTGGAACAAGACGGAAACATCGCTCAAAAGCATTCCATATATTCTGAGCGGAAGTGAGTTTAACTGAAGAGGGAAGCGTAATGCATTCATAAAAGACAGTTTGAAACATTAACCTGCGTCAGTCGCTTTTTAGTTTGTTCCGCGACACGATTTGGAGGATTAAACCCTCATCTTCATGGTGAACAGTTGTTTACACGTGTACTTCTTTTCCTGTATGTAGCCAGCTGTCTGCTGACGAATCACTTCCAGGCTATTTTTCTCTATCATTCAAGTCTCGAACAGCTTATGGGAAAAACGAACATTTAAGTTTTTCGGCGCGAGCTCTGATTAATCTTATTTTACTACGATTATTTCTCCCTGAGTGGACGAGAGTGAATAAAATATTTTCGTGTTTGTCGGAGAAAATTGGTGATTGAAATTTCTTGAAAAGATCTTAACGGAACAAAACACCCCTTTGTTTTAATTATTGCAATCCCAAGTTGCATATCATATCTGTGACACCCTCTCTCTTATTTCGCCGTAATACAAAGCAATCTCCTTTTCTTTGAATTTTTTCGGTATTCTCCTTCAGTCGTATCTGGTAACGATCCCATACCGCGCAGCAATATTCCAAAAGCAGACAGGCAACCTTATGTAGGCACGAGTTCGTAGAGGTACATGTTTTGTAAATCAGAAGGTACAACCAGCTAACGTAGCGAGTGAAAAGATAGACACCAGGCGCAAAGGTGATTACATCTTTAGGCGTTTCTCACATGAACATAGCATTTTCAAGGGAAAACTTACGTACGAAACTTCCAGAATATTTATTTGAAAATTTACGGTTCAATGGCTGATGATGTAACCTCTCGGAACGTGGAAGAAAAATAAATGATTCGCTGTGTAAGCTGCTAATGCTATTTGACCGCCACTGCATTTCGATACCTGTACAGTTTCTGGGATACCGTAATTGTTCTTATTTACAAGTTCTAGAAGATGTGGTCCATCTTTGGAACTAAATAAAAGGCTTTTTGTTATTATGCCATACGCGTTTCGTTTCCTTTATTTACGAAACATCTTCAGTGGCCTGAAAAACATGTTTGTTGTGTACGCACAACAAATGTGTTTCTAGACGCTATATTACGAGTTTCTCGTTATTATCTTATCATTAGGTAAGCGAAACGGCTTTGGCATAAAAACAAACAATCTATCATTTAGCTGCATAGACAGAAACCACACCTCCGTGTAGGCAACATAATAATAATATAAAAGCAGTTAAGGAACGACAGAAACATAAAAATAGCTCATTTCTGGGCTGTTTCGGTTCGTTTTTATGTGCGGTATTTAATGATATCACAAGGCTGTAATGTGCTTCTGACTGAAAGATCTTGTAAGTAGCTCTGTTATCGTTCCTAATACATGAATTCAGTGTCATATTGTGATAACAAGTGAGACTTTGAGACTTTGTACGCACAAAGACAAGTTATAACATGTCACGGACTGCGGGGCCCTCTCGCCGGAGGTTCGAGTCCTCCCTCGGGCATGGGTGTGTGTGTTGTTCTTAGCGTAAGTCAGTTTAAGTTAGTTTAAAGTAGTGTGTAAGTCTAGGGACCGATGACCTCAGCAGTTTGGTTCCTTAGGAATTCACACACATTTGAACATTTGTACAAGTCATAATTTTACACCCGTCCTTGATGCATTCTTGTCCAGACAATTTTGCATGCGCCTTCAAAAATGGTTCAAATGGCTCTGAGCACTATGGGACTTAACTTCTGAGGTCATCAGTCCCCTAGAACTTAGAACTACTTAAACCTAACTAACCTAAGGACACCACACAGATCCATGGCCGAGGCAGGATTCGAACCTGCGACCGTAGCAGTCGCGCGGTTCCAGAATGAAGCGCATGAACCGCTCGGCCACCGCGGCCGGCTGCACCTTCAGTTTATGTTTCCATGAAATTGAGTTTCTTGACTACAGTGTCATTGCACCATTTACCGTTAAGCCTTCGGCACACGGACCGTACATCACAACGTTGAGCGTTGAGCGTGCCGAGTTTCTGACGTCAGAGCGTGGAACAGGACGTTTGGGGGTCTTTCCGAACGTGCAGAGCAATATCTAGCACGTCCGATATTGTCAGCGTGCGTCTGAGCGTTTACCAATGAGATGGCACAACGCTACCTACGTCACTTGCACGCCACCTCCCTTTAGCACAGAGTTGTGAGGCGCCATATTGGCTTTCATTTCAAGCCTATACGTATATATGCCGTTTCTGAGCCCCAGCAAATTGAGACTCACTGAAAAACCTGTCTGTACTGTGTGATTTGTTCCAATAAAATAATGAAAAACATCATGTTCGTGGCAAAATAATTATTGTAACTTTCATATTATGAGAGTATGCTATTTGAAGGCAGCGACACGCTTAAGATCCACCCACTACCCATTGTTCTTGGTACAATTTCTTATAATAAAATGTCAATCAGTAACATATCTACGATTAACGTTTTAGGAAGTGGTAATATGTTCTGAATGGTTATTAGCAATGTGTTGCTGGTTTATCGGAGGGCGTGGTCTTACTTTGTCGGTGTAGCGTAGTGAGTAACGTCATTAATGCGTATTACTGAGAAGCTAGGGCGGTGGTTCGCGTCGCGGAGCATTCAAATTCTATTCATAACATTTGCGTGTTTGTTAGGTTGATATTTTATTATTAGTTTACTAAAGGTATATTCTACAACATTTGATGTTATGTAAATATAAGTTCATCTTCTTTCGAGGGGTGAGTTTCATCGATTGGTTAATGTACAGTACAGCTTGCGCTACTCGTATAAAGATATTTTGTTCCTTTTTCTTTTGAGTTCGTAATTTACATGTGGTAAAGATTCTGCTACTGGGTAGGAACGGTGATCAAGTAAGAATGGCCTTAGGATTTTACTAAAATGTGGGAAATACAAAATAATGTTTATCTTATGTGGAAAGGTATTGCAAATTTGTATCGCACTGTTTGTAATGGAACTTTTCTAAGCCTGTGTCCTTGTTGATTCGACATGATACTTTCCTTTTCGTGGAGGATGGAGGAAATGTGCGTTTTAACAGAGCTAACGTGGGAATTTTACGCGCACCCCTTTAGTAAGCCGGCCGGGTGGCCGAGCGGTTCTAGGTGCTACAGTCTGGAACCTCGCGACCGCTACGGTCGCAGGTTCGAATCCTGCCTCGGGCATGGATGTGTGTGATGTCCTTAGGTTACTTAGGTTTAAGTAGATCTAAGTTCTAGGGGACTGATGACCTTAGCAGTTGTCCCATAGAGCTCAGAGTCATTTGAACCCTTTAGTAACAGTGTGATTTAGGAATTAGGCCGGCCGAAGTGGCCGTGCGGTTAAAGGCGCTGCAGTCTGGAACCGCAAGACCGCTACGGTCGCAGGTTCGAATCCTGCCTCGGGCATGGATGTTTGTGATGTCCTTAGGTTAGTTAGGTTTAACTAGTTCTTAGTTCTAGGGGACTAATGACCTCAGCAGTTGAGTCCCATAGTGGTCAGAGCCATTTGAACCAGCCATTTACGAATTAGAAACATCCCGCATCTGCCGCTGGAGTGCGTTTTGAACGCGTATACCACGTTGGGGTCCACGTACCGTGTGCACAAGTCGCATCGTTTCTGAGCGTTCAGCTGCACATTGAACTCAGCACGCTCAACGTTGACGTTCGACAGCACGGTCCGTGTGTCGACGGCTTTAGCCTATCTTTCCAATATACAGAATTTCAGCTAAAGTTTCACTGCTGTCAGTATCGGGTTTTAGCCCAGCTGTGCGTAGCTAGCATTAGAAACAGCACACATACACAGCTACACACCTAAAGACTGATTCTGAGAGCTGAATAGCAAAGTTAGGCTTCGGCGGCCTGTGAGCGACCGTCGCACTCGCTGGCTGATGTGTCGAGCCTACGGTAGCCGCCCAGTGACGTCACGGGCGGTTCCCACGCGCTGCGTGCGCGCCCGCTCTCCCGGCGCCGGCAGACGTCGCCGCCTTTCACCGCCCCCGCACACGTCTGCGGTGCGGTCTGCCACTGCCGTTTCCCACCGAGCGCCGCTCTCCTGACCTCCAGTGACCCGGAGTGTGCATCGCACGTCGGCCACTCGCGGCGAAAGGCGCTTCTTCAGATTTACTATACGTACAGCTACGGCTCCAACGCGAATGTTGAAACGAGTTAAGTGTTTTAGCGTACCGTTAATGTAAACATGCAGAGAAGCGCCGAGCCTGACGACCAAATTGCTATCTACCCGGAAATTTTCTTACCTCATATACAGGCCACTATAGTGCCAAATTTTTCTTGACTACCTCAGAGAATTTTTTCTCTAGAAGCAAAGCAGAAGATTTATCAAGCAAATGTTGTTTAGCTGCCAGAGCACGTTAACCAGCGTGATTGCCTTTCTTATAACTTCGTTCGTTGCGAAGATTTGTACAGAATTACGTCTTTTTCAAACAGCACCCTATATTTTTATTTTTGTAATCCACTTCCTATCCTCAATACCTGTTCAAAAAATTTATCAATTTTTGACGTAAATACAACATTCAACTTGATGAGAAATAGAAACTAGGATCTTGAATACCACTTTGTAGTACTGTAATCCATAAATTACACCAAAAGGGTGCCGGCCGAAGTGGCCGTGCGGTTAAAGGCGCTGCAGTCTGGAACCGCAAGACCGCTACAGTCGCAGGTTCGAATCCTGCCTCGGGCATGGATGTTTGTGATGTCCTTAGGTTAGTTAGGTTTAACTAGTTCTAAGTTCTAGGGGACTAATGACCTCAGCAGTTGAGTCCCATAGTGTTCAGAGCCATTTTTTTTTTTAACCAAAAGGGTAACACACAAACGTGCTCAAACTAGTGACTATACTCAATAATACACTGCAGAATATTTGACCAGGTGAACATACCCAACTGAAAAACGTAGTAATGGAATAAAAAATCCAGTAATTTCTTACTTATGGAACGACCGATTTCGAAGCTTCCGCCGCTGCAATCTACTGGATCCTGGGCGGTTGTACAGTTCACCTCCGTGTAGTGCTGTCAACACGGACGCCGCTGTTGCTGGTCCTATGTTCCCATGCGCTTGTTTGATGTGGAAGTGACCCCCCATCCTACCCAATAACTGACTGGCCCAACCGTCACACACTTACGTCTCCATAACTATTTGGTGGCACCTGAAGATGAAAGGCTACGCTTTGAAAACGGTCATGCAGTAAATAAATTACTACCAACTGAACCGGTTTTCTGTTCTGTTGACGATACACTGGTCTACGCCTTGGATAAAAGATTTCATCGTTGCTACCAGTGTCACTTGCTGAACGATATGTTCCTGCATGTTCTCTGGAAATGTTGGACTATCTCGATTGACAACGTATTTCCTGATCCTCAACGAGAAAAGGCACTAGGAATTAAGCCAAGATTCAGATCAGATACATGCATTGTTCCTCCACGACCAATCTGTCCAGCAGGATATTTTCTATCTAGAACACGTGACGTGAGCACATGGCATGATTATTCACTGCCTTGGTTCGGTACTACAAAAGCATTCTGCTTCTTAGCAGAACTTCTAGAAGATGCGGAAAAATTCGTGTGAAAAAGTTGGCTTTTGTCATGCCTTTTAGTGGTAACAATGAGGGATCATAAATGTAGTAGCAAGCATCCCACGTCAGACATCAACTCTTTATACTGATGTATTACCTATCTAAGCCATCGTGGGCTTTGATGGACCGACAACGCATGGTACGTTCTTTGTATTTCTAAGAGGTGACATCCCCAGGTGACAAAGATAAGGAACCTAATACATTTATGAACTTATTTAATTGTCTTCATCGGAATAATAAATTTGCAACTAATTTCGACTGCTAGACAAAACTTCAAACAAGTCTTACTAGAGAACCAGTGTCTGTGCACAAGTGCCAAAGAAACTGGTACAGGCATGCGTATTCAAATGCACAGATATGTAAAAAGGCAGAAATGGTTCAAATGGCTCTGAGCACTATGGGACTCAACTGCTGAGGTCATTAGTCCCCTAGAACTTAGAACTAGTTAAACCTAACTAACCTAAGGACATCACAAACATCCATGCCCGAGGCAGGATTCGAACCTGCGACCGTAGCGGTCTTGCGGTTCCAGACTGTAGCGCCTTTAACCGCACGGCCACTTCGGCCGGCTTAAAAAGGCAGAATACAGCGCTGCGGTTGGCAACGCCCTTATAGGACAACAGTCTGGCGCAGTTGTTATATCGGTTATTGCTGCTACAATGGCAGGTTATCAAGATTTAAGTGAGATTGGTAGTGGTGTGATAGTCGGCGCACAAGTGATAGGACGCAGCATTTGCGAGGTAGCGACGAAGTGAGGATTTTCCCGTACGACCATATTGTGAATATCAGGAATGCGGTAAAACATCAAATCTCCGACATCGCTGCGGCCAGAGAAAGATCTTGCAAGAACGGGACCAACGATGACTGAAGAGAATCTTTCAACGTGACAGAAGTGCAGCCTGTCCATAAATTAAGCAGATTTCAATGCTGGGCCATCAGCAAGTGTCAGCATGCGAACCATTCAACGAAACATGATCTATATGGGCTTTGGGAGCTGAAGGCCCACTCGTGTACCCTTGATGACTGCACGACACGAAGCTTTACGTCTGGCCTGTGCCCGCCCACAGCGACATTGGACTGTTGATGACTGGAAACATGTTGCCTGGTCGGACTAGTCTCTTTTCAAACTGCAACGAGCGGATGGATGTGTACGGGTATGAAGACAACCTCGTGAATACATGGACCCTGCATGTCATCAGGGGACTGTTCAAGCTGGTGGAGGCTCTGTAATGGTGTGGGGAGTGTGCAGTTAGAGTGATATGAGACCTATGGTACGTCCAGATACGTCTAAACAGGTGACACGTACGTAAGCATCCTGCCAGATCATCTGCATACATTCATGTCCATTGTGCGTTCCGACGGATTTGGGCAATTCCAGCAGGACAATGCGACACCCCACACGTCCAGAATTGCTACATAGTGGCTCCAGGAACACACTTCTGAGTTTAAACACTTTCTCTGGCCATAAACCCCCCCAGACATGAACGTTATTGGGCATATCTGGGACTCCTTGCAACGTGTTGTTCAGAAGAGATCCCCAGCCCCTCGTGGTCTTACGGATTTATGGACAGCCGTGCAGGATTCATGGTGTCAGTTCCCTCCAGCACTGCTGCAGACGTTAGTCGAGTCCACGCTGCGTTGTGTTGCGACACTTCTACGTGCTCGCGGGGGCCCTACATGATATTAGGCAGGTGTAGTAGTTTCTTTGGCGCTTCAGTGTATATCTTGGAAAACGCTAACTAAAGAGCCAGGCTCCTATTTACCTGTCCATTGTTTGAGAAGGAACATTTGTCGATAACGAGAACATCGAAGAAGAAGTTCTATCTGGCGGGGATTTGCTGTTATGCCTGCAACAGAACTGTACACGATACTGGAAGCTATTCCTAAGCCATTCTTGTTAAGTGTACGTGATAAGATCGGAACTATTGACGTGTTAGAATGTGATGTACATTGATTTCAGGAATTCCGGTCTCCGGTTCAAGCTGTTATGTACTCAGGTTTGGATACATTGTAACAGAAGCGAGAACAGTGATATCAGTGCCTTCGTCTGTGTGAATACTAAAAAAATTGCCTTGGGTCGAAACTTGTCATTTCCTTAACTTTCACAGGAAGAAGAGAACACATCCGTCGGGAAGGTGGATTCTTGTCACAATATGGCTTGTAGAGTGACATTACACCTGGCTTCAATCACAATGATATAAACTAATGATGATGCAGTTTTTAATCAAGGACTCCCTTTACTATGCACAACATATCGTTTAAAAGTACTACCGTACTGTACTATACCTGTATATACCTGTGCGGTAAATAAGAAAACATTAATGCGTTCTGCTAACTGACGTTCTCCGTAAATCAGTACCATTCCCATTGGTGTCTAAAAAAATTCTTCCAGTGGGTGGGAGGGGCAAAGCTCTAAAATTAACATTTTTATGTAAATCAATTCTTTGGTTTCCTGACATGTATTACCAGAAGAGCCAAATTTTGTAGGTGGCCCAAAAACCTTGTATCTCAGAGAATCGATGGTTATATACTCGATCATCATCATCATCATCAATAGTCGATTTACTCATTGCTCAGGTTTTCACCTCGTTTCTTCATTCATCCACTCAAAAATTGAATAAAATCTACATACTCCTGATTCTGGAGATAATCCCTCTTGGTCCGCTTTGCTAATATGTAAGGGGAACATTAATATTTTATCTAGACAGCTTGCATTTTAACGTTTGTAGGTGGCGAATTGTGATACCGACTATGGTTTTCTTCTCTTTTTAATAGAAACTGTATAGCTTTTTCTGTCGCATTATCAAAAGCCTTCGATGAGGGCTACAACGTCAGAACATGTGTGGAACTTAGACTTACAGTAAAAAGGTAACAGCTCCGCAGAACAGCGTTTTCCCGTCAGAAGAAGAAGTTCAATAAAGTTCTGCCTTTTGGTAAGAAATGAAAGCAACCTGTCAACCCAGAAAGTGTCTTTATCTGTGCACTTGTAGCTGACCATTCTGTGTTGTCCTGTTACAGTGATCAGACACCTTGCACGTGAAGCTATTCATGTTTTCACAGAGTGTATGACCGTCACAGACGTGGATGAAGTTTTCGTAAACGACTAATGTAGACAATCCGTTAGAGCTGCGGTGTGGTTCTGAGCCGAAAAGTATTCTGATTTTACAAAAGTCTGAAGATCATATTTGCAAACACGCAAGTAGGACACGCGCTTTGATGTTCCGTACAAACTGTTACATACATGAGTATATCATCTATAGTTTTGATGAGTGATTTTGTGAGTATCAAAATATGTGACACATATAGCCACGTCTATTGGTTGCATTGACTTAAAAGCTTAAATTATGTACACTTTAAAGGGAGCGTAGACCTTAGTATTTAACTTAAATTACAATTAGATATCTTTACGTGTTCCTATGGAAAATGAGCATTAACAGACAGAAAGACAACACATAGTGAAAAGAAGTAATGTAATGATTTTTTCACTTTACTTATACTGTGAGACCTTTCTTCTTGCCGAATTTTGTGATTCTAGGTCAAGGGAAATTACCCAAACGTTTTGATGAGTGAGGTAGCAAGTATCGAAATATGTGACATCAATGACCGTACCTTTTGATTGCATTGACTTAGATGCTTAAATTTTTCGCATCAACAGTTTACCTTAGACCTTAGTATAAAATTCAACTTGATACCTCGATCCGTTCCGAAAGATAGATAGACGGATGGGCAACAAAGTGATCGTAGAATTTCGTTTTTGGCGACTGAGGAACGGAACCGTCGAAATCAATATAAACAACTAAAAGTATCTTCAGTTCCAAATACATACGCTGCCGCAGATTCTGTAAGAAATCCGACAGGCTGTTCGTCTGGTCCAATATGACGGATGTCTCGTCAGTTCCCCACAAGTAATTACAAACCTTTTCAATAGCACATTTGAAGGTGGAAGTACATCGCTAGTATTTTGTCTGTGGAAAAAACTGAAACAAGATGACTACAAGGAAACATCGACGTCTTCCGGTGACCTACAGTGCCTACAGAGGCATGTGCAGCGCTAAGTTAAGACGAAATGCAATACGAAATATTGTCTTCGGAATCTGTTTATATCATGAAGCAGTGCTCCCTGTCATTTGATATGACACTCGTAAGAATAAATACGCAGATGGACCTGAGTTTGCTTTCAGTTGCTAAAGGAAGACGGACGTGTGTGAAATCTCTTCACATGATGGAGGTACAGTGATTTACCGAGCTATTACCTAATTATTATTTAATCAAGTTTCACATGCACTACGTCCCTGAACTCGTCTTCAATAGCTCTTTCCAAAGCCACAGGAAAGGGTATATTTCAATTAGAAAAAGACGGTTACATACTTGAGCAGCCCAAAACATTGAAACTTAACTTAACCACTTTAAAATTGGTTACATCATCCGCTATAAGCTTGCGAAAATAGCACCTCGAGATGTTTACTCGTAATGGATACACACTCTCTGAGACGAGAACAGCTCTGAGGATATTGTTGGCCATGGACGACCCTCAGAATCATGCAGACAGTTAATCGACACATGTGCATATGTAGATGAGCGTAGTGCTTTGAAAAATGACACCTCGATAGTGTCGCCTGTGTGGTGACACATATAGAAACAGTTTCCTAAGTACTTGTTTTGCAAATGTGCTCTGGAGGTCGGACTACCACTTTTATCACTGCCATATAATCACATCTTTGTGTTCGCGCCCTCCAATCACTGTTCACCATGTTTCTCACTCGTTCTTGTGGTGGGCTATTGTTCTTTTGTCACTGGATACAACTATCTCGTCGTACACTGTTTTTCACAACGTAAATATTGCGATTCCATTACGTGTTTCATCTTCGTTGGTATGTTTACCTATTTGATGCCAACCAAACGAAGTATATTTTCGAGACTAACTTCTATTCATGATGTTTATACCGTGTGTGTGTATGAGCGAGAGAGAGAGGGGGATAAAGCCGACAAGTCTCTTTTTCTTTTGTTTTGGGGAATGGGGGCTGGTGTAGTAGCTGTTAGCAAGTGGTTGAAAACTTTGGTGACATCTGATTTGACTTTTCGTTTCAATACTCGGTGGAGGGGTTCATGGACTAACTCGTCCATTAACCCCTCCACAGAATATTGAAACAAAAAGTCAAATCAGCTGTCACCGAAATTTTCAACCACTCGCTAACAGCTAGTACAACTCCCCCCCCCCCTCCCCCCCCAAAAAAAAAACAACTTGTAAACTTGTCTGCTCTATTCCCCTCTCTCTCTCACTTACACACACAGATGATATAAACATCAAAAATAGAAGTTACTCTCGAAAATATACTTCGTTAGGCTGGCAACAAATAGGTAAACATAGCAAAGAAGATGAAACACGTAATGGAGTCGTAATATTTACGTTGTGAAAAACATTGTACGACGTTATAGTTGTATCAAGTGACAAAAGAACAATAGCCCACCACAAGAAAGAGTGAGAAACATGGTGAACAGTGATTGGAGGGCGCGAACACAAAGATGTGATTATATGGCAGTGATAAAAGTGGTAGTCCGACCTCCAGAGCACACGTGAGGAAATGGAGATCAGCAAATCGTAAGTAACTACCTTTTTTACAAAAAAAATCGTGAAGTGAACTGTTTAATAATCTAAAACTAACAAAACTGTATCGTTATAGATCCCACTGATGATGCCTTAGAACAGGAGAAGGCGAATCTCGTATGGGATAAATAAAGTAACTAGCAGCAGGAAAAGGCAGTTTTACCTACAAAACAAGTATTTATATGCTTGCTGCGGAGGATGGCCACACAAACAAACTTGTTAGTTCTCTAAGTGATTACTAGCCGTGACCTGACGACGTAAGCGATGGGTCCCTAAACCATAACGCCTGGAGAAGTACCACTGTGCCTTTCCTAAAAACTGGAAAATGGTTCCTCTCCTCACATCGCCAACATATTCGTCGACGATTGTCATTCCAGGCTGCAGAGATCCGCGATTAACCGCTGAACACAATGCTACATTCTTCATCAGCTGTCCATGCTTTCCGGTTTCGTCAGCAAACTAAATACAGCTGTTCTGTTGTGGTGCTAACCGCAGCCTACGCATGGGACGGTAATTCTCTAAACCGGCTCCTGCCTTGTCTCCGACTATTGGTGCGGGTCGACCACTGACGGGATACCAATTCGATTCTACACAGAGTACGAGAAAGAACTTGCCCCCCTTCTAACAGCCGTGTACCGCAAGTATCTAGAGGAACAGAAGGTTCTAAATGATTGGAAAAGAGCACAGGTAGTCCCAGTCTTCAAGAAGGGTCGTCGAGCAGATGCGCAAAACTATAGACCTATATCTCTGACGTCGGTCTGTTGTAGAATTTTAGAACATGTTTTTTGCTCGCGTATCATGTCGTTTTTGGAAACAGCGATCCTGTGAGACCCAACTCGCTTTATTTGTTCATGAGACCCCCAAAATATTAGATACAGGCTCCCAGGTAGATGCTATTATTCTAGACTTCCGGAAGGCGTTCGATACAGTTCCGCACTGTCGCCTGATAAACAAAGTAAGAGCCTACGGAATATCAGACCAGCTGTGTGGCTGGATTGAAGAGTTTTTAGCAAACAGAACACAGCATGTTGTTATCAATGGAGAGACGTCTACAGACGTTAAAGTAACCTCTGGCGTGCCACAGGGGAGTGTTATGGGATCATTGCTTTTCACAATATATATATAAATGACCTAGTAGATAGTGTCGGAAGTTCCATGCGGCTTTTCGCGGATGATGCTGTAGTATACAGAGAAGTTGCAGCATTAGAAAATTGTAGCGAAATGCAGGAAGATCTGCAGCGGATAGGCACTTGGTGCAGGGAGTGGCAACTGACCCTTAACATAGACAAATGTAATGTATTGCGAATACATAGAAAGAAGGATCCTTTACTGTATGATTATATGCTAGCGGAACAAACACTGGTAGCAGTTACTTCTGTAAAATATCTGGGAGTATGCGTGCGGAACGGTTTGAAGTGGAATGATCATATAAAATTAATTGTTGGTAAGGCGGGCACCAGGTTGAGATTCATTGGGAGAGTCCTTAGAAAATGTAGTCCATCAACAAAGGAGGTGGCTTACAAAACACTCGTTCGACCTATACTTGAGTATTGCTCATCAGTGTGGGATCCGTACCAGATCGGGTTGACGGAGGAGATAGAGAAGATCCAAAGAAGAGCGGCGCGTTTCGTCACAGGGTTATTTGGTAAGCGTGATAGCGTTACGGAGATGTTTAGCAAACTCAAGTGGCAGACTCTGCAAGAGAGGCGCTCTGCATCGCGGTGTAGCTTGCTGTCCAGGTTTCGAGAGGGTGCGTTTCTGGATGAGGTATCGAATATATTGCTTCCCCCTACTTATACCTCCCGAGGAGATCACGAATGTAAAATTAGAGAGATTAGAGCGCGCACGGAGGCTTTCCGACAGTCGTTCTTCCCGCGAACCATACGCGACTGGAACAGGAAAGGGAGGTAATGACAGTGGCACGTAAAGTGCCCTCCGCCACACACCGTTGGGTGGCTTGCGGAGTACAAATGTAGATGTAGATGTAGATGTAGAAAGTTGCAGGGAGTCTATTACTTGTTCTCGAATGACAAGAAGATGTGAACGGATTCTGATGTGCTTGGTGCACAATACGGCGATCCTCCCTTGCTGTGGCCAGACGAGGATGAACGGTACCTTGACAACGAGCACTCATACCTTCTCGTTTCCACGCAGTCCAACATCGGTGAACTGTCACATCCGATTGCCCCACAAATATGTATCCTGCACGATTCGACCAGGCGGCCAGAAGGAGACACAAGATGAGGCCTCTTTCAAAGGCTATGAGGTGCTGATAACACTGTCTCCCACGTGTAGTCGGCATCTGCGTGTTCTTCACGATGATCACTCAACATCTGACATTGTTCATGCCCCATATGAACCCCACCTGTCCTGGCAACAGCAGTAAACACGAACAACACACATTCTGAGGGTCGTTCTACCTGTAACAGAGAATTCCAGCACTAATCATTTACGTATCCGCCGATGTTGTCTGTGCGTGGGAAGTGTAACACGCCAAGCATAGATCCCATAATGAACACCCTTTTTGTTGCAAAAGAAATAGCAAAATTGGTCATCCTGACAGTGACGGCAGCTACTGACAACAAAATTTACACTCTTTTCAGTTTGATTAACGGAAATGTTATATAAATACTAATGCTTATCATAAAGAAAGGACTGAATGAAAAAATACCATACGATTCAAAACAGGAACTTTAAAGAAAGAATTCAAAAATTATTATTTACGAAGGTTAAAGCCCAGACCATAAATCGACCAAAGATAACATTTATCCTAGAAGAAAGTTGTACCGCCTCGAGCTGTAAGTTCGCTGTGACTACAATGTAAGTCGGCAATGGAGATGTTCAGCTCTCTCTTGTACTCGGGCAACAGTAGTACGCATGTTAAGCTCTACTAGATTGTTTCAAAACCGATCTGAAGTTTAAAGTTTTACGATATAGACCGGAATTATCAGTCAGAAATCGGACTAAAGTAGGATCATCTATACCGTTAGACAAATAACGGGATTTTGATGTATGTGACAGAAAAGTGAATTGTGTGATTACCGGTTTGTGATGGAACTTACCCTTTTAGATACTTAATAGTCACGAACATCAAAGGACACAGAAAGAGACTGATCGCCTAAATAAACTCGATTATTAGACTTGAGTAGGCTACAACATAACGCAACCACGAAGAAATTACAATTTCGTCGTGTTAGCAGAAGTCGACATCTGGGTCAGAATTACTGATGTTAACATATGCAGTTCCCTAAATGACATATCGGTGTGTGTGCTTAGCGTAGGGACAAACAATAATTACGAAAGACAATAAATCTTAAGTCAACGTTAATTCGCCGTGTCGCCTACATCATTTCATCGACATTTAAAGCTTGTTTGTGGAATTGACTGAATCTCGGGATAACCTAGAAGTGCCAAGTGAATTAGTGATAATTTAAATGTGAACAGCAATAACTTAACACCAAAATTACAACGCATTCTGAACATTGCTCAAGGGTATGTTATCTCTGGAGTGATACTGCAGTTGTTGAATACGCGACGCCTTACGACGGAATAATAATTAACAAATTAATATCCTCGCAAAATTCATAATGTGGCCTCGGCTTGGGGGATGGAATGATGATTAAAGACACTATTTTCTAACGTTTGAATAACCATTCTCAAACCTGGCATAAGAGCTATAGTCAGCAAGTTCGCGTAAACTGAAGGGTCTGTCGCGAACACGCAAGGGAATTTTGGTTATTTCAGACCAATTGAGGCATCGCGTTATCGAGTCGTGCAGTCGCTACATTTATAAATGAAGAGGATCGACAGACAACGAACGCAATCGCTTTCATTACAAGCAAGGGCGGCGTACACACTCCGGCGTGCTGCTCCATCAAGATATTGATACCAGTTTCGAGATACAGTATCAGAAAATAACCAATCCACGCGAGGAGTCTGTTTTCTTTTCTAATAGTTACAGATTGGCATTGTCGTGCTCGAAGGACGCCGTTCCACGTCATCTCGACTGGGACACCCATCACCATCGAGACGAGAGAGAGAGAACAGCGTCGCAGAAGCTGAATTTACGCCCAAGAATGTCTACGTCTACTCCGCAAATCACATTTAAGAGCCTGGCAGAGGGTTCATTGATCCAACTTCACAATTCTCTATTATTCGAATCTTGCATAGCGCGTGGAAAAAACAAACACCTATATCTTTCCGTAAGAGCTCTGATTTCCCTTATTTTATCGTGGTGATCGTTTCTCCCTATGTAGGTAGATGTCAACAAAATATTTTCGCATTCAGAGGAGAAAGCTGGTGTTTGGAATTTCGTGAGAAGATTCCGCCGCAACGAAAAACGCCTTTCTTTTAATGATGTCCAGCCCAAATCCTGTATCATTTCAGTGACACTCTCACTCATATTTCGCGATAATAGAAAACGTACAGCCCTTCTTTGAACTTTTTCGATGTACTCCGTCAGTCTTATCTGGTAAGGATCCCACACCGCGCAGCAGTATTCTAAAAGAGGCCGGACAAGCGTAGCGTAGGCAACTTCCTTAGTAGATCTGTTACATTTTCTAAGTATCTGTCAATAAAACGCAGTCTTTAGTTAGCCTTCCTCGCATCGTTTTCTATGTGTTCCTTCCAATTTTAGTTGTTCGTGACTGTAATACCTTGGTATTTAGTTGAATTTACGATCTATCGTGTAACCGAAGTTTAACGAATTCCTTTTAGCACTCATGTTGATGACCTCACACTTTTCGTTTGAGATGTGGTGCTATAAAATGCTGTCGAAAATCAGGTGTATTGATGACATAAGGAATGAGGATGCACTTTGCAGTACCATTGAGGAGACGAACATGCGAAAATAGTGGTCAAGAAGAAGAAATAGAATGATAGGCTATGCCTTAAGACAAATAAGTGAGGATGTTGGGTTCAAGTGCTATTACATGAAAAGTTTGATTGGTAGAAGAGGTTGCGTGGCAGGCTGCATCAAACCAACCATAATACTGATGGCGAGAAAGAAGGAAAATCTGATGTCATCCTGAGACTCATTGAACGAATCTGAAGCAAATGTAATTCGACCAGGAAAGTAGCATGCAAAACACTAGAGCGACCGATTCTTGTGTATTGCTTGTCAATGTGGGACTTTTACGTGAAGGATAATCAAAAGAGACAGAGAATGTCTAACAAAGAGCTGAGCGTTTCGTCGCGTGATCGTTTAGTAACCGTAAAATGTTGCGGAGATATTCAGTAAACACAATGGTAGACGCATCAAGAGAGAAGGTATCTGCGGGAGTTACAGAGAATTGAAGCAACATATTACCTCCTCACTGCTTGCATCTTGCGAAATGACCACGACAAGAAAAACAGAAAAATTGGAGCTCATACGGACGGTTTCCTCAGTAGAATTTCCTACGCTATGGTCACGAATGGAACAAGGAAGGGAGGAAGTAACAGTGGGAACAGATGCGCCCTCCACCACACACCATAAGACAGCTGGCAAAATTACAGGTATAAATGAAGAGAGCAGCATGGTCCCACTCTTCGGACAGAAGACTACAGCAACTAATCAAAATTACTTTACACTGGAGTGAACAGGCTGTCTTGCCACGATAGAGCCAGTCGCTTGTACGGAACAAGCACACGCAGAACGGCTTGCTGGAGAGTAGCAAGGGTCCTGTAACGAGGCAGCAGTATTGATGAGTCACGGCGCCAAGTGGGTGGAGGCGGGTGTCTATCCTTGAAGGACCCGCCGTGGCCGACTTTTCGGGGAACACCTGTCGCTTCTGCCGACCTAGGACCGTTAGCACCTAGGTAAACAGCTCGCTGCCTCTCTCCGCGACCTTTCGGCACTGCCGTGTTGAGAGACGTGCCGTCTCGTAATGTCAAACGAATTAGCCGGGCACCTATAATTCTGCCGGCGAGGAATATTGCTACCGTAAGAAGTCTGTATTAGGAAAGGTGGTCCGAATTTTTGTTGCGTATCAGTGAGCCTTTTTTAATTTTTTTATCTTGATTCTTTTTTTATGAACGTTTAACATTCTACCAAATAAATAAACCCGCGACAACTCAATTATTACGAAGGTTAGCACCTCGAGTACGCGAAGCTGCGACATTGAAACCTATTGATGGTGTTCGTCTTTCGCTACATAGAGGGTGATTCCGTGATGATGTTATAGACTTTCTGGGACAGTGGAGAAGGGTAAATTTATCAGTTTGAGGTGAGTAACCCTAGTCCGGAAACGACCGAGTTGAAATTTATACTCTAAATCATCCTTATACTTCTGACAATTAAATACCTGTACCGGTACTGTTGATGCTGAGGTCGTACGGTACACAACTTTCAGAGGTGGCTGTATGGACCAAAACCAGCAAAAATTGTCTATTAAACATGGACTTTAAAATGCATGGTTTATGGCTTAAGAGTTACTGTGAAACTCATCTGTACAAGATCAGCTCTTACGGTATGCATTTTAGAGCCTATATTTATTCGATATCTGTTCTTGTTTAGGTCCATATACCTCCTCCAAATCTGTGGAAACGAAAGAGCTTGCAATGGAAGAGATGTGCTTCACTGCAATGAACATGAAGAAGCGTTCATATTACTCAAGGTATGCATTTTGGAGCCCATATTTGTCCATACTAACATATCTGAAAGTCACCTACGCTACAATCTTAGCATTAACAGTACCAGTAGAGGTATCCCATTGTCAGAGGTATCAGAACAATTTATACTTATAACTTTCGTCTCCGTCGTTTACGAACCAGTGACTATGACTTCAAATTGATACATATTGCCTTCTCCATCGTTCCTGAAAGTTTGCAAAATCATCACGGAACCACTATGTATATTCTCTTGAATGCGACATATTTTTAACAACGACAGAGGACGTGGTGGAGACTTTGGTCTGCGAAAGTCTGCACTTAGGCGGTTCAGGAAAAGGTCTTCCAATTAGATCACCTCGTCGCTGTCCTGGAAATACTTGCCAGAAAATGCTTTAATCACCTGAGGAAAAAGGGAGAGGTTAGTGGGTGCCACGCCAGAAAATTCATCCAAACTTTTGCAGCCCAAAGAGGCAGCATATGTGTCTGTTTCCAGTGCAGAGTGAGGAGGGGCGTTGCAGTGCAGCAAAAGCACCCGATTTACACCTCCCTGCGACGATTTGTCTTTACAGTCCCCGGCAACAGTAATTTGTTAGCAGTCACAAAACCTACTAAGGGTCAACTTCCCCAACGATGGAGATGATGAATCCACATGTTTCCTCTGCTTGCTTTCCTCCTTTATCTCGGGGTAGTAATAATACGACAGTTACTTTTTCTTTATTGAAGTTCACCTACCACCTACCTCACTACACAGCCGCCACTTCGACTCCACAGCTACCAACTTTCTGGTACTCTCGTCATAGAAGGCAGCCACGTTGTCATTTCCGGCAGTTCACTTTGCTGGTATGCAGCTCGTTGTCTGTGCCAAAATGCTGTCTCCACAGCGAGCGGTTCTTGTGAGAGAAGAAAGGCAAATTAAAGGGAGTGAAGTCCAGGCTCTATCGTGGATGATCAAACACTTACCATCGAAAACACTGCAGGAGCATGATCATTGCACCTGCAGCTTGGGGCCGAGAATTGTCACGAAGAAGGAAATGCATGACCGTCGTGTTACGTGGGCTGCTTGAAATCAAGCGAAGCACCTCTGCAAATTTTCACATTTGTCGGAAGACAAATTTTTAAGCAGCCTTACGTGCCGACTGTGCAGTCAGAACTGTAAATTGCGACGTGACGCTATAGACGGACATTACTTCTGTGTAAAGATACACCGGATTTTCACTGTAGTTTTAATTTTACAGCCGATCGGAGGTTGGAAAAAAAACCTCGTGCACCCACCATTCATCCGCAGTGATTAGGTGATTGGGCGACTGAAGAAGTCATCTGTCATCTGAATTGGCCTGACACGGCTGGTAGATTCCCGCTGCCGCCTCGGATCGGTGGGCTATTTGAAAGGGTTGAGCAGTCGCGGAATCCAGTCGGAGGCGTCCTTTGTCGTGTTCAAATTGTTGTGCAAGGTTTCAATAACTGGTCCGTAACTGATTTTAACTTTTTCCATTACCGCCTCGATTGTGATTCTTCGGTCTTCGAGCACCTGGCTCAACACTTCTCTTGTGACTCCCGATTCTTGACTGCAAGATGATCTGCCACTTCGTTCTTCCTTGTTCGGGCCTCTCTGGTCGCACTGAAAGTGTCTGCTTCAACTATGTGGTATCAGGGCGTATAGTATCCGTACACTTACAGCAACTCTGCACAGATTATTGCAGCGTTGACCATCTTCAAACGTAAAAAACGAATTTAGGGAAGATATTCCACTTTATTAGTGGTCTACACTATATTGTTTTGGCGTATGTAGCGTCATGTTACTGTGACGTGGCGACTTGAATGTGAACCGTAACTGCACTCACGTATCTGCAGGCAAACAAAAAATAAATAATTTTAACTTTATAATCAACCTCGTACAGTAGACCTAGTAAACTTCCACAATAGTTGCTGATTTGGCTCATTTACAGAACACTTTCGGATCAATAGCAGATGTAGAGCATTCAGTTAATTGGTTACTCCATGTTTAATATCGATTCGATGTTCTGCAGAAAAAAAGAAAAATTACTCGTATATTGCGAAAGAAACTCGGATAAGTGTGAGTTTGAATCGCGTATCGAGGGCTCCGTGCGAACTTAATTATCTCATATTGTTTACACCGCAACTGGACAGTGGACTTTAGTATCTGACATAAATTTCAACTTGATACGTCTACTAGTTCTTGACAAAAGACGGTCTTAACAGAGTGCCCTTAATAGACGGACAGAAAGACCGTGGAATAACACGACACAAAAAAATTTCGTGTGATATAATTGTGGGATTTTTTCCTTTACTTGTACTGTGAAACCTTGCCTCTTCTAAACTTCATGATTCTAGGTCAACGGGATGTACGCTGTATATGGGTTTTGTAGAGTGAATTTGCGAATATTATACTACGTAACATAAATGGCCGTATTTTTTTATTGCATTGACTTGGAAGCTTCAATTTTTTACATCGTCAAAGGACCATAGGCTTTAGAATGTGACAAATTTCAGCTTGAAAAATTCGTGTTAATAGTCGCACAGGCAGCCAAACGGACAACGAAGTGATCCTGTTAGGTTCCTTCTTTACCGATTGATGTACGGAAACCTAAAAACCCTATTTTGTGTGTCTCAGGGCTGTTCCCAGTTTGCAGTTAGTCGGGACGTATTTCATCATAAGTCTTTTCTAATCCAACATCTTGATCATTTCACCCGATACATCATATTTATTTATTAAAACAGCCGTATAATAATCTAAAGTAGGGGGTCTTCTTTAAAACTGACTGCAACAGAAACTTGTAAATGATTATTAATATTGGCGATTTATATTAATAACTGCCAAAAAGTCACCAGAACATTAGCAACAGCTGCGGTCAACTATGGGCGAAGTCCAAATTGTTATCTACAACATACGGTCTATTGAAGTTCGTTATTTTCCTTGACGTTGGTGTGTTAGACATCTCTGTCATTTGTACGTTTGGTATTAACTCAGTGTATAGAGACACACGTGTTTACTGGAAATCAATTTTGTTCACTGGAGTAAAAGTTTGTGAAACTTCTCGTCTTATTTAAATTCAGTTACGCATATCATTACTTCTACCTTTTTCTTGAAAAATATTTTATTACGATATAAAACTTTTCTTTTGTATTGAAAATGCGTCTCCTTCCACTATTTTTTCCAATCAAACCTATTAAGTAAGGAGCTGACGAGGTGGAATTCGCTGCACATAAGCGGCAAAGATGGCACTGGTGTATTGAGCAGACTCAAGTTACTGTACGATGAAACACAGTCTTCGCAGTCGAAGTATCTGGAACTGCTGTAAAAAAACATTCAACGAAGCATTTGCAAATAACTTTCTTCTCAGGGACTAGTCTCTGATTCTTCAGAATCTAAATATTCAACTGCTGACACGTCAATCACATAACAAATTTTCATACAACTCGTATGAAGTTGAAGTAAATGTAATCATCATAAATAATCAATTGTCTGATAATTCCTTACAATATAATCCAGCATACACAAATCCCAAAGTAGGATTGGCAGTTATGGTGAATAATAACCAAGCCGAACTTAGGCTGAATACAAAGTTTTTCTCAAGAGTGTACATAGCAGAATAGAAGGAAAGGAAAGTCACTAAATTAGTTTAGCCAATTTGGCTGGAGAACACCGCAGTTCTTTTCGTAAATTACACTGTAGAAAATACTGCAAGCATCCACAAGTTTTCTTGAAATGATTTTATTATACCATTACTAGTTTCGAGCCTGAACCCATCGTCAGATGGTAGCGTTGACTTCTTGCAAGTTTAACATTTATTCCGAAAATATAACAAAATTATTGTGATGCACAGTTTATAAAAGATTTTTCATTTTACATTTGCTTCCTAAAATTTAACAAAGTTTTTGTGATTACATATTTTTACAAAAAAATGGCTCTGAGTACTAAGGGACTTAACATCTACGGTCATCAGTCCCCTAGAACTTAGAACTACTTAAACCTAACTAACCTAAGGACATCACACAACACCCAGTCATCACGAGGCAGAGAAAATCCCTGACCCCGCCGGGAATCGAACCCGGAAACCCGGGCGTGCATATTTTTCACTTATGTATGCTCTATGCATTGTACTTACTTCCTGAAAAGCCATGCTATACGTCTTATAACACGGAGGTTTGGTTTTCTTTTACAATTGCATTTGCTTACATAGACAATTTAAACATTTGTTTAAATCGGCTACGTAAACAAATGTACCCGCCTGATGATCCCCTTGTTAGCTCTCGCAACTAACTTTTCCTTATTGCTACTGTCGTCTTTAATCCGAAGATTGGTGTAATGCAGCTCATTCATTTCTGAATAATTGCTGAAAACTACATTCATTTCATCCTGCTTGCTCCAGTCAAGCCCCAGCGTCCCTCTGCAAGTTTTGACCCCCAAATGTCCTTCCGTTAGCTAACTAACTTTTGCCTGATACCTAAGAATGTGTCCTATTAACCGATCCTGTCTTATATTTAAGCTGTGCCATAAATTTCTTTTTTTCCAAATTCCATTCAGTACCTCCTCATTTATTTAATCTATTCAATTAATCCTCTGCAGTGGTCTGTAGCACTACATCTGAAAAGTTTCTATTCTCTTCGTGCAAACCTTCCTCTGTGTCGTCTGATTTAATCTGTCACAATCCATTACCTTTGTTCTATTTCTGTTGATGTGCATCTTGTAACTTCTTTTCAAAATATTATCCATTCCAAATTTTGTTCACACAGCATTACAATGTCGTCGGCAAACCTTCAAGATTTTATTTCTTCTCTGTACTCTGTTCCTTTGTTGTTTGCTCAATGGACAGGCTGAATAGTGCCGGGAACGTGCCCAGTCTCACTCACTTCTCAACCACTTCCTACTTTACACGTCGTTCGATTCTTACAGCTGCCGTCTGGTTTGTGTACAGGTTGTAAATAACCTGTCGCTACCTATATTTTAGCCCTTTTGTCTTCAGAATTTCAAAGAACGCATTACAGTACCATTGTAAATAGCTTTCTCTAAATCTACAAATGCTATAAACGTTGGTTTGCCTCTCTTCAGTCTTCTAAGCTAAGAGCTTCATCTAAGTCACATATCTCGATTACTTTTGATGTATGGAAAGCGTTGAGATTGAAGTTTAACAAAATGGACAATAATACATTGAAGGGGAAAAAAATCGCATCACCAAGATGGAGATGAGCAACATAAACGAAAGTTTTGTGTGATTACAAGCTTTCTCGGCGTATTTCAGCTATGAAACCTTCTCGTGTTATCAGCCGAGGGGCTTCTTCGTACTGTCGCAACGTTTCAATGGATTCATTGTGTTCAGGCGAAGACAAGGACGCCACCCGGCTGATAAAACCAGAAAATTTCATAGATAAACGAAAGTTGGTAGGCGTCTTTCTGCATCTGAAAAATGGTGTCTCTTCAAATTTTGCGCCAGTCGCAAAATAGTGGCGCTAATACCCCCACTATGAGTATGCAAATCAGGTTTGCTTTAAATGTATCCGGCCGATGTGGCAGAGCGGTTCTAGGCGCTTCAGTCTGGAACCGCGTGACCTCTACGGTCGCAGGTTCGAATCCTGCCTCGGGCATAGATGTGTGTGATGTCCTTAGGTTAGTTAGGTTTAAGTAGTTCTAAGTTCTAGTGGACTGATGACCTCAGATGTTAAGTCCCATAGTGCTCTGAGCTATTTGAACCATTTTTAAATGCAGGTCGAAACGGTCGTGACTTTTAGTTGTTGTTGTTGTTGTTGTGGTCTTCAGTCCTGAGACTGGTTTGATGCTACTCTATCCTGTGCAAGCTTCTTCATCTCCCAGTACCTACTGCAACCTACATCCTTCTGAATCTGCTTAGTGTATTCATCTCTTGGTCTCCCTCTACGATTTTTACCCTCCACGCTGCCCTACAATACTAAATTGGTGATCCCTTGATGCCTCAGAACATGTCCTACCAACCGATCCCTTCTTATGGTCAAGTTGTGCCACAAACTTCTCTTCTCCCCAATCCTATTCAATACTTCCTCATTAGTTATGTGATCTACCCATCTAATCTTCAGCATTCTTCTGTAGCACCACATTCGAAAGCTTCTATTCTCTTCTTGTCCAAACTACTTATCGTCCATGTTTCACTTCCATACATGGCTACGCGCCATACAAATACTTTCAGAAATATCTTCCTAACACTTAAATCTATACTCGATGTTAACACATTTCTCTTCTTCAGAAACGCTTTCGTTGCCATTGCCAGTCTACATTTTATATCCTCTCTACTTCGACCATCATCAGTTATTTTGCTCCCCAAATAGCAAAACTCCTTTACTACTTTAAGTGTCTCATTTCCTAATCTAATTCCCTCAGCATCACCCGACTTAATTCGTCTACATTCCATTATCCTCGTTTTGCTTTTGTTGATGTTCATCTTATATCCTCCTGTCTCGCGGTTGCGTTCTCGCTTCCCGAGCACGAGGTCCCGGGTTCGATTCCCGGCGGGGTCAGGAATTTTCACCTGCCTCGAGATGACTGGGTGTTTGTGTTGTCTTCATCATTTCATCATCATCCAGGAAAGTGGCGAAATTGGGCTGAGCAAAGGTTGGGAAATTGTACGGGCGCTGATAACCGCGCCGTTGAGCGCCCTACAAACCAAACATCATCATCATATATCCTCCTTTCAAGACGCTATCCATTCCGTTCAACTGCTCTTCCAAGTCATTTGCTGTCTCTGACAGAATTACAATGTCATCGGCGAACCTCAAAGTTTTTATTTCTTCTCCATCGATTTTAATACCTCTTCCGAATTTTTCTTTTGTTTCCTTTACTGCTTGCTCAATATACAGATTGAATAACATCGGGGAGAGGCTACAACCCTGTCTTACTCCCTTCACAACAACTGCTTCCCTTTCATGTCCCTCGACTCTTATAACTGCCATCTGGTTTCTGTACAAATTGTAAATAGCCTTTCGCTCCCTGTATTTTACCCCTGCCACCGTCAGAATCTGAAAGAGAGCATTCCAGTCAACATTGTCAAAAGCTTTCTCTAAGTCTACAAATGCTAGAAACGTAGGTTTGCCTTTCCTTAATCTTTTTTCTAAGATAAGTCGTAAGTTCAGTACTGCCTCACGTGTTCCAGTATTTCTACGGAATCCAAACTGATCTTCTCCGAGGTCGCTTCTACTAGTTTTTACATTCGTCTGTAAAGAGTTCGTGTTAGTATTTTGCAGCTGTGGCTTATTAAACTGACTGTTCGGTAATTTTCACATCTGTCAACACCTGCTTTCTTTGGGATTGGAATTATTATATTCTTCTTGAAGTCTGAGGGTATTTCGCCTGTTTCATACATCTTGCTCACCAGATGGTAGAGTTTTGTCAGGACTGGCTCTCCCAAGGCCGTCAGTAGTTCCAATGGAGTGTTGTCTACTCCGGGGGCCTTGTTTCGACTTAGGTCTTTCAGTGTTCTGTCAAACTCTTCACGCAGTATCGTATCTCCCATTTCATCTTCATCTACATCCTCTTCCATTTCCGTAATATTGTCCTCAAGTACATCGCCCTTGTATAGACCCTCTATATACTCCTTCCACCTTTCTGCTTTCCCTTCTTTGCTTAGAATTGTGTTTCCATCTGAGCTCTTGATGTTCATACAAGTGGTTCTCTTTTCTCCAAAGGTCTCTTTAATTTCCCTTAGGCAGTATCTATCTTACCCCTAGTGAGATAAGCCTCTATATCCTTACATTTGTCCTCTAGCCATCCCTGCTTAGCCATTTTGCACTTCCTGTCGATCTCAGTTTTGAGACGTTTGTATTCCTTCTTGCCTGCTTCATTTACTGCATTTTTATATTTTCTCCTTTCATCAATTATATTCAATATTTCTTCTGTTACCCAAGGATTTCTACTAGCCCTCGTCTTTTTACCTACTTGATCCTCTGCTGCCTTCACTACTTCATCCCTCAAAGCTACCCATTCTTCTTCTACTGTATTTCTTTCGCCTGTTCCTGTCAATTGTTCCCTTATGCTCTCCCTGAAACTCTCTACAACCTCTGGTTCTTTCAGTTTATCCAGGTCCCATCTCCTTAAGTTCCCACCTTTTTGCAGTTTCTTCAGTTTTAATCTACAGGTCATAACCAATAGGTTGTGGTCAGAGTCCACATCTGCCCCTGGAAATGTCTTACAATTTAAAACCTGGTTCCTAAATCTCTGTCTTACCATCATATAATCTATCTGATACCTTTTAGTTATCTTTTAGATTTCACGTGGTGGGTCGATATTACTCACGAAAGTGATTAATGCGACAAAGACGCAATTATCAACACCTCACTGAGTTTGTACGAGGTCGTGTAATAGGGATAGGAGAAGCTGGATGTTCCTTCTCCGTTATTGCAGAATGATTTGTCAAAACTGTACCCACTGTAGAAGACTGCTGGCAGCAGTGGACACGGGAATGTACGTTCAGAAGAAGACCGGGCTCCGGATGCCCACATGGCACTACTGAGAGATCATCGTTTTCGACATGTGGATCTGACGCATCGTACACCACCTGCAACAAAAATCTGAGCAGCAGTTGGCACCACTGTGACGCAACGAAGTATTGGTTACTTCAAGGACAGCTCCGAGCCAGACGCCCTGTAGAGTGCATTCCACTGACCCTAAACCACCGCCTTTTGCGACTTGAGTGGTGCCTAGCGGATGTCATTGAGGACCATGGTGGAGATCGTGTTTTCTGGCAAAAGATGGTTCTGCCTCGGTGCGAGTGATGGCTGTGTATTTGTTAGAAGGAGCCAGCAACGAACCTGTTTGCATGCTAGACACAGAGTACCTACACCTGGAGTTATGGTCTTCCAGCAGGAGCACTCTCTGGTTATTCCACAGACCTGCCAGCAATTCAGGGGGTTTCTTTCCAACAAGATAACGCTCACCCACATACCGCTACTGCACCCCAGTGTCGGATATGTTGCCTTGGCCTGCTCGGTCACAAAATTTGTCTCCAACGAGCCCATATGGGACATGATCGAACGACAACTCCAGCATCATTCAGAAACAGTATCAACCGTCCCTGTATTAACCGACCAAGTGCAATAGGCATGGAACTTCATCCAACAGACAGACTTCCGGTACCTGTACAGCAAAATGAATGAACGTTTGCATACTTGCATTCACGATTCTGTTGTTTACACCGGTTATTAATATACCAACATTTCACATTTGCAATGTCCGCCCCGATAGCTGAGTGGTCAGCGTGACGGTTTAACGACCTACGGCCCCTGGTTCGATTCCCGGCTGAATCGGGGATTTTCTCCGCTCAGAGATTGCGTGTTGTGTTGTCTTCATCATCATTTCATCCCCATCCGGCGCGCAGGTCGCCCAATGTGGCGTCGAATGTAATAAAACCTGCACCAAGGCGGCCGGACCTGCCCCGTAAGGTGCCTCCCGCCCAATGCCGCCAAACGCTCATTTCATTTCCACATTTGCAATGGCTTATCTCGGGCTTACATTAAGTTGTGATATTGCAGTTTTAATTACTTAAGTATCTTACCTAGAGAAATGTATTCGCGAAATTTTATTATTCTATATTAATTATTTTTTTGTATTTCGAATTTATTCCGTCAGTGTAGCGATAATAATAAAGTTCATCAAACAGAGTTAGTTCAAATCATAACATGCATTTTAACATGTAAAGGTACATTATTGGATGACATTTTTTTTTCTATTGCGACTCGTACAAATTTGCTCGTGTAAAGTGCGTTGCCAATACCACCGAATTTAATCTCAGAGTAATGTATAATCCAGGGTGACGTGAAAGAACTATATTCTCAGTTATTTCGAGTAATTAAACGTGCGATGATTTTATAGTTGAACAGATACTGCTTTTAGTATGTTTGGATGGTGTTTCAGAGGCCCCTGGGTGTTGGCGTAGTGTTGGCGCGTTGCCAAGGTAGAGGTTTCCGAGAGGCGGACGCAGCTTGCAGATTCCTGTTTCGGGTCGCTCTGAAACAACGACCAAAAGGCCTGCAACTATGGATACTGTATTCACAGAAGGTAATGTGTGGGTAAACAAATGACTTGTAGAACAATCGACAGCGTGAGTCCGTGGTGACCCTGGTACGGAAACGACTGAGTCGAAAGTTATTGGCGAAAAGCCGAAAACCCATCTAATACTTCTGACAGTGGATTACGTATACCAGTGCAGTTGTTGCTAAACTTGTAGGGTAGGCAACTTTCAGAGGTGGTAGTAAAGTAGTAAGCATGGGTTCAAAAATGCGTACCTTAAAAGCTACGAGCATTTGTTCGTCATCTAAACCGTGAAACATATCTCTCCTACCGAACAAGGGCTCACAGTTCTTAAGATATGCATTCTACAGCCGATGTTTCGTGGATTTTTTTTTGTCCACACTACCACCTCTGAAGGTTGTCTGCCCTACATTCTTAGCAACAACAGTACCGATACATGTATTCCACCGTCAGAAGTACCTGAAAGATTTTTGCTAATAACTTTCGACTCTTTCCTTTCCGGACCAGAGTCCATTACTTTAAACTGATACATTTTCCCTCCTCATTCGTCCACGAAACATCATCATGGAATCACTCTGTATGATTGACCACACCGAAGCAATAGTCAGTTGGAATCAAGTTTTGGTCAATAAACCTGAGCTTGAGGTTAACTGTCAGCCTATGAACTCTAATTGAAAAAAGAATGCAAAAGGGAATACAGACATGTAAAAAGTGACGTTGGCGGTAAGTGCAAAATACCAAAGCAGGTATGGGTGGACGCTAAGCTAAAGCTAAAGAAGCATGGATGACGAGAAGAATGATCGAAGCTGCCTACAGAAAAATTAAAGACGTCTTAACGCTACGACTTATCTCAGAAGAGAGACTGACGAAAATCTGTTTAGTACATGGACAGACCATGAAAAACAATAAACACTGCACACTTCTGATATCAGATCCGTGCATCTTGCAACGCTAAATTAGTCATTTCAATGTTTTTCTTTTTAAAAGAAAAATAAATAAATGTGCGTGAGTCGACACTAGCTAACAAATGGTTCAAAAAATGGTTCGAATGGCTCTAAGCACTATGGGACTTAACATCTGAGGTCAGCAGTCCCCTAGACTTAGAACCACTAAACCTAATCAACCTACGGACATCACACACATCCATGCCCGAGGCAGCATTCGAACCTGCGAACGTAGCAGCCGCGTGGTTCCGGACTGAAGCGCCTAGAACCGCTCCTCCACCTCGGCCGGCGACGCCAGATAACACGATATGCGAATTAGAAGAATACAAACTACTAACATCGCTTCCTGCACTAGATATTGTCCGCCTGATTAGCTGGGTGGTATGGTGCAGCGGGCGCGGGTTCGATTCCCGACCGGGTTGGAGATTCTCTCCACTCGTGGACTGGATGTTGTGTTGTCTTCATCCTCATCACCGACGCGCAAGTCGCCCAAATTGCCGTCGACTGAAATAAGACCTGCAGTTGGCGGCCGAACATCCCCGGACGGGGCCTCCCGGCCAAGGAGGCCATACGCTCATTTCCATTTTACTAGATATTAAAATAAAGAAACACGCAGTTATTCCTTAATGAAAATTGTATCTTTGTATCAGTTTCACTATTGTTGCTTGGCTGTAAGAAATTTTTCGGAATAAGCTGTAAGCTTCTTTGTACTAAATGGTATGTCAACCTCACACTTCAAGAACAAAATTAGGTGTTTCCTAATGTCAAACGAATTAGTCGCGCAGGTATAATTCTGCCGGCGAGGCTTAATGCTACCGTAAGAAGTCTGTGTTACAAAAGATGGTCCGAATTTTTTGTTGCGTATCAGTGAGTCATCTTTAATTTTTTCATTTTGTATTTTTTTATGAACGTTAATTTACTATCAAGTAAGTAAACCCGCGACAACTCAATTATTACTAAGGTTAGCACCTCGAGTACGTGAAACTGCGACATTGACACCTGGTGATGGCGTTCGTCTTTCGCTACACAGAGGGTGATCCAGTGATGATGTTATAGGCTTTCTGGGATAGTTGAGAAGGGTAAATTTATCAGTTTGTGGTGAGTAACCCTAGTCCGGAAACGATCGAGTTGAAATTTGTACTCTAAATCGTCCTTATCCTCTGACAGTGAAACACCTGTACCAGTACTTTTGTTGCTGAGGTCGTACAGTACACACCTTCAGAGGTGGCTGTATGAACCAAAACTAGCAAAAATTGTCTATTAAATATGGACTCTAAAAAGCATGGCTTAAGAGCTACTGTGAAACTCATTTGAACAAGAAGCCACAGCTCTTACGGTATGCATTTTAGAGCCTATACTTATTGAATATCTGTTCTTGTTTTGGTCCATATTACCTCCTCCAAAACTGTGGAAACCAAAGAGCTTGCAGTTCAAGAGATGTGCTTCACTGCAATGAACATAAAAGTGCTCATATTACTAAAGGTACGCATTTTAGAGCCCACATGTAATAGACACACTTTTTCTTGTTTTTGCCCATAATAACAGCTCTGAAAGTTACCTACGCTACAATCTTGGCATTAACAGTATCAGTATAGGTAACCCATTATCAGAGGTATCAGAACAATTTATACTTATAACTTTCGACTCCGTCGTTTACGAAACAGTGACTCTGACTTCAAATTGATACATATTGCCTTCTCCATCGTTCCTGAAAGTTTGCAAAATAGTCACTGAATCACTACGTACATTCTCTTCAATGAGACATATTTTTAACAACGACACAGGATGTGGTGGAGACTTTGGTTTTCGAAAGTCTGCACTTAGGTTGTTCAGAAAAAGACCTTCCAATTAGATCACCTCGTCGCTCTCCTGGAAATACTTCCCAGACAATGCTTTATTCACCTGAGAAAAAAGGGCCGCACGGGATTAGCCGAGCGGTTTCAGGTGGTGTAGTCATGGACTGTGCTGCTGGTCACGGCGGAGGTTCGAGTCCTCCCTCGGGCATGGGTGTGTGTGTTTGTCCTTAGGATAATTTAGGTTAAGTAGTGTGTAAGCTTAGGGACTGATGACCTTAGCAGTTAAGTCCCATTAGACTACACACACATTTTTGAACAAAATTAGATGCAAGATTCAGTTGGTGTTTCCACAATGCGTTCTTTGGCCTTCTTCGGTTGAAAAGGATATCCATTATATTCTTCCTGTTAATTATAATACGACCAAGTTATTTGGTACACTGTTAAATTCATGCACCCTCAGTCAACGTTGCAAAACGGTCGTATACGTATGTAGGTCGTGAAATAAAAAAATAAGTACCCCACATCGCTGATTTCACATACGTGCGTCCCGTAACGCCGAAGAAGCCCGTTATACGGTTTTCCACTTCGAAAAGAAAAAAGGGAAGAAACTGAGAAGTGAGAGGTGACTGCAGCTGAGGAGATTCGCGAGATGGTCAGATGAGAGACGCGCCACGGGAGATGACCCTGTGACATAAGGCCCGCGTTCCGTGCCGTGTGCTCCTTAGGCGGCGACTGGTCAGCGCTTTGCTACCCTTCGCGTGCCTTCCCCCCCTCCCAGACCACACACTCGCCACATCCCGCTACGTCGGCCTCCCGTAGCAACGCTATATAAGCTCGATGCTTCGGCGCGCAGGCGCCGGACGGCAACAGCGAGAGAGAGATATTGCCCGCGGTGTCGACTCCGCTCACTCTACGAGTGTTTCGATGCTGTCTGGGACGGTATGTTTGACATGCTCGGACGGCTGAAGAGGATCATCACGGTGTACATGACGTGATCATGGAAGTGCCCTACGTTTCCAGAACAAGGCCTCACATACACGTTCAGTTTGTGTCAAAGCTCAGTTTGGGTTGAGGAACATAGGAGTTAAAAGTGCTGTCTGTCCGCCCCCGGTAGCTGAGTAGTCAGCGCAACAGAATGTCAATCCTAAGGGCTCGGGTTCGGTTCTCGACTGGGTCGCAGATTTTCTCCGCTCAGGGACTGGGTGTTGTGTTGTCTTAATCATCATCATTTCATCCCCATCGACGCGCAAGTCACTGAAGTGGCGTCAAATCGAAAGACTTGCACCCGGTGAACGGTCTACCCGACGGCCGGCCCTAGTTACACGACATTATTATTATTAAAGTGCTGTCTCACTCACCCTCCCCTCCCCCCACCCTCCCACTCTTCTCACTCACCTCGATGTCGATACGGTATCGCTGCCCATTTCTCTGAAGAAATGATCATTACTTTAAGGGGGGACGCAGGAGAAAATCGACGTGTTGACACAATCTAACAGTTTTTGGTGTTTGGAAGATAATAGAACCAAGTTTTGCACCTAAGGTAATTATGTTATGGGCTACATTTTGGAATTTTTTTCTCAAAACATTTGATCATAGCATTGTTGGAAATTTTCCCAACACATGCTGTCAGACAAGGAACATTTTGACAAACATTTCTTTACTTACAACTTTCATATTGTGGTAGGTAATTCTTTGTAGTCAGATACGCAAATGTGTGGAACAGTTTTTTAATATCAGTTTTAGAGCTCTAACAATCTATTTAAAAAAAATTATGCGCTTCAAACAAAGCAATTTCACAGAAAAATAAATAATTTTCACAGAAATACACTTAACAAATATTTGTACCACAGGAAGTTGTGTTACGCTATGAACAAAGTTTGCAGAAAATTTCACTTTTCTATCTCCAATGGTTAAGGGGAAAATGTTCCTCATACACTGAAAAATGAAAGTTGCGATAAATGCACGTAAAAGATTTTATGAAGATTTACACCATAAACTAGTACCTTAATGTTGACATTTTGTCTTCTTGCTCTTCGTGAACCTGTGTTTCTGGCGTGCGCTTTTGACTATATCCGTCTCAGACAGTTCAGAAAGTGCAACACGTGCAGCATCTATCTTCTTCAATAGCTTCTCCGTGAAGCAACCTGCAATAAATTCTAGTCCCTTAAGGGTCCTTATTCTTCCAATGTTACCATCATTAAACACCAGACATGCATCATTTGTGGCAATTTTAACAACAGTAGATGAGCTAAATGTTGTTTTTGGGTATATTTTCCAAATGAGCCCTCATTCGGGTTTTGTGCTCTACCATGGGTGCCATCTGAATAAGCTGTAAACTGGAATGTTGGCTTTATGGTGTTTAAGACTGCTTCAGGAAGACTGTGTTTATGTGAATAGGTTTTGTTTTCTGCTTTTGCTTGCTGATATTTGCACCAGGATATATCACACATTTCATGTACTGGCTTCCCATCAGTTAACAACTTGTGAAAAAATATTTCCCACAGTGCCTTCTGCATTGCCTTCATGTCTCCACTGTTTTCTCTTATTGGTTTGCCGTAATATATTTGCAAATTGTGGATCTCTTTGTCAGTCAGGCATTGTGGCCCACCCTGTGGCTTTCCACCTTTGAATTTTCCACCTTTTTGTTCTCGTTTCAGTTTCACAAGTCTCCCGCCCATTTTCTTCTCAATGTGCCCCACACACTCTAGCTTTCCAATGTTGCATCCGCTTCCGTATGGCTTGCTTTCTACAACAGATTTGAAAGGACTAGAATCTCCATAGCCAAGATATTTCACATATCTAACTCCATGCCTCATTTAGCTCCGGTGAAATATTAATTTCATTCCTGTTGGGTCCATGCCACTACTAGAACCATCATAATTCTTGCCGCAAAATATGTTATGTTTTGTTTGCCATTGTCTCTCTTATTCCTTATCGTCTAACGTCTTCCTCGGTGCACAAATAGAGCAACATTTGAACATCACCTGTAAATCACAACTTTTCCGGTGTTAGCACTTATAACTCATGAAGCACTGTGTAGGGAGATATGGCCCATTTCATCCATGTGCTATCACATGAAGCACACCGATCTGTAGAAGACAAAGGGTCATTTACTTCTGTCTGAATTTCTTTGTTAAATAAAACTGCCTCTTTCACTCCTGCTGACAAACTGCTATTGCATTCTGTTTCCAAGCCGTTCTGAAGATGATTGTTTAGTGTTGAGTACGAGGCAGACGGAGTTGGCATATTCATTATTGCACAAAGCAAATTGTTACCTTCCTTGCCAACACCAACACATCTCATCCCACAGCAGAATCCTATGTTGACTTCATACACCAAATTCTTGGCAGTTGAATTGAATGTTAGTTTGACAGCTGTCACAAAACAAGTGCATACATATTACACTCAATACCATCTCTGCCATTGCTGTCATATAATCTTACAGATGTATTGCCACAGTTACTATATGCACACGAATTTCTAATAATAGAACACATAATTTCTAAATCAATTATCTTAAGACCACTCTTCACTTCGTCTTTAGTGGACTGACAGGTCCAAGTTTCTTCTGTGAACTGCTCGTCGTCTTAGCTTCACAGTTATCTTCCGCTTAATTATGTTGACTCACTAGTAGAAACTGTTTATTCACATGTAAATGGCGAACTCTTGCCACTTTCTTAAACACTTTACCACTATGTCTTGGAATTTTAAACGGTAAATCATACAAAAAAAGCTTGAACACAGTCGTAATTCTCACACTTACAGCAGAACTGAAATGTTTATATTTCTGCACCGTAGACAATAACAGCTGCCAAAGCAAGGCAAAGATAACACGAAGTAAACGATTCCACAGCTATCTATACTCTTACGATGCTTCTATGACAGCGGGAAGTAATAAAACGTCGCAAAAAAGAAGAGTGTCATCTAGAAAAGTAGGCGTGGCGCTGAACAATGATTGAAACAAGACAGCTTTTTTATCATTTGTACTTCGAATTAATCCGTAAAAACAGAAGACAGTATTTCTAAGATACTACAGAACATTCTGGCGGCAACTTTTCTAATCATTTTTGACCAATTTTACCTACGTCCCCCTTAAGTAATTAAATGTCCACTGTTCACAAGGACGATAATGGTAAACAAAAAATCAGTAAATGAGCAGATTATACTAGGGGACTTCAACACAAAAATTATTATGGTAGACCAAGTAACTCTTATTAAATACTGGACAACACTTCAGACTGGCACAGATACATAGTCATAGTCATCAGGTATCTGTAAACAACGGTCTTAACGTTCTACCTACAGTTCAGTTCTCGAAGATAGAAATCCGCTCCCTGGTCAAGGGGGGCATTCGAGAAGCGCTGTGTAAACGTCCTCATGGTTGGAGAATCTCTTTCCTCCAAGATGCTCCTCCAGCTTGCCGAAAACTTAGAAATCCCGTGCGGCGAGATCTCGACTTCCTGATCAGCATCAAGCTCGTCAGTGCGTCTTGGTCACACGGTTGGCACCATTTCACTGCAGCTGCAACGACATTGCATTTGGTCCAAATAACGCAAGAACTTCAAGATGAATCTGTGCGCTATTTAGACGTTTTGCTCACAAGAACTGCACTGTCTCAAATACTTTCGGAACGTTTCAAATTGCCATTTCACTTGCGCACTGTGATGCACCTCTCATCCGTACAGCTGCAGAGCTTATAAAATGACTTCTGTCTTAATAATATGAATATTTATATATGTGTTTGGAGAGAGAGAGAAATTGACTTTTGATTGAGATTTTTACTTTCAGTCGTAACTGGTACCTGAATTTTGGTTGCTGCCTCCTTGAATGATCAGCTTCTGCACCAGTTGTTGACGTATTACAATTTGGAGGATGTTATTGTTCTTTAAGGTTTAAAATACGACTCTGTTAGTTACTTGGCCGTATTGCGGATAGCTTTGAGCCCAATTTTTCGTAGTTTTCATACCTAAGGGGCCAATGTTGTAACTAATCTGCTTTTCGTGAGAAAAGGAGATTGCTTGGCACACAAACTTCCTTCAAACTACACGTCCTGCTACATCAAAATTGGTCAGTGTTCAGCACCATACTACTATACAAGAACATAAACCAGTTACTGTAACTAAGAAATTATGAGAGGTTGTTACTTATTGAATGAAAACTATAGAGAATGCATTTCTTTTCCTGTATTTTATTGAACTTTGTACGCTTACCATTCTGTCATTTGTGAGACGGCGACGACAATGAAGTTCACCACCTTTTCCAAAAACAAGATATTTCTATTCTTCAATTCCAAAAAATTTGTATAGATAAATGTTTGGCAACTCTTACACATACTTTACTCGGTTTTACCACTAAAATATCAATTTTCATTAAATGTACCAATACGTTCTGAGTGCTGGCTAGAGTGGCCGAGCGGTTCTAGGCGCTTCAGTCTGGAACCGCCCGACCGCTACGGTCGCAGGTTCGAATCCTGCCTCGGGCATGGCTGTGTGTGATGTCCTTAGGTTAGTTAGGTTTAAGTAGTTCTAAGTTCTAGGGGACTGATGACCTCAGATGTTAAGTCCCATAGCGCTCAGAGCCATTTGAACCATTTGAACGTTCTGAGCGACGGCCTAGCAACACGTTCTGTTTCCACAAGATACAGATTAACAGTTGTAATGTTATGTAAGCCTCACTGCCACTTTTTTTAACTAATTTGTGTCTGATTTTATTCTGAAAAGCTCAGTAATGTAAGTAAATATCGTAAATGTAAATTTGATTCAAAAATTACTTGAAGTGAAGTGAAGCGCAGCTGGACAGCAACAAACTCTTCAGCGCGCAATCCCCGCAACGATAGTAGTTGCGAATCTTTGAGTGTGAACTCCACACAAAAAAAAACAGTTGATTTATTAAAAAGAAAGTGGACTGTTAATCTATATCTCGTGAAAAGAGGACGTGTTGCTAGGCCGTCGATCATACGTATTGGTACATTTAATGAAAGTTGATATTTTAGTGATGAAACCGAGTAAAGTATGTGTAAGAGTTGCCAAACATTTATGTATACAAATTTTTTGGAATTGAAGAACAGAGATATCTTGTTTTTGTAAAAGGAGGTGAACTTCATTGTCGTCGCCGTCTATCAATCGACAGAATGGTAAGCGTACAAAGTTCACTAAAATACAGGAAAAGAAATGCATTCTCTATAGTTTTCATTCAATAAGTAACAACCTCTTATAAATTCTTAATTACAGTAATTGGATTATGTTCTTGTACAAGAGCATGGTGCTGAACTCCACTGACCAATTTTGATGTAGCAGGACGTGTAGTTTGACGGAAGTTTGTGTGCCAACCAATCTCCTTTTGTCACGAAAAGCAGATTGCGGTTTGATCTTATTTACTTACAACAGTGGTCCCTTAGTTATGAAAAGCTACGAAAACGTGGGGCCAAGTAACTAACAGAGTCGTATTTTAAACCTTAAAGAACAATAACATCCTCCAAATTGTAATACGTCACCAACTGGTGCAGAAGCTGATCATTCAAGGAGGCAGCAACCAAAATTCAGGAACCAGTTACGACTGAAAGTAAAAATCTCAATCAAAAGTCAATTTCTCTCTCTCTCCAAACGCATATATAAATATCCATGTTATTAAGATAAAAGTCATTTCATAAGCTGTCCCTGCAGGTCACTTAGAACGTGTACTCTCTTCACACAAACCGCCACCCACAAAGCGCCACCCTTTCTGCGCAATGGTCTCAAAACGGGGCCAGTTGTCTAGCTTACTTTCTGAAGACCGTACATATTCCTTTACTCCCTGTTTCTCCTGAAGCAGTGGGCGACCTCTGTACATATGGAAAGACACGTTTCAGTAAACATCACAGAAGTTCGTCAGTCTCCCAGATACATTATCGGAAGAAGAGAGAAGGAATAACGAGTGCGTGATTAAGGTGCCCATCTCATTCTCCAGCGGCAGACCCTGCAATGAAGACGTTGTGCTGTTTCGAGGTGGCACTCTTAAATTTGTGATATCGTGATCACTGAGAGAATTCAAAAATCGTATCCCACCCACACACATGTCACATAATGACCACGACGGTAAAAATCGGGGGCTTAATACCGTTCATCATACTCGCTAAGACAATATGCAGAAACAAATCACAAAAAAATCCTGGTTCCTTAGAAGGTTAGAAGGAACCAATAATACAATCAAGTCTATGACCAGCATACGTCACGTAGGTAAAATTTAAAATTTCTCAAAAAAAAAAAAAAAAAAAAAAAAAAGAATAGCAAACCTACTTAGGTCACATAAAGCAAAAATAGCTTTCTCCACAAACAGTAAACTACAACGGAAACTAGTTCTAACATTAAGCAATAAAAAAATAATTCCTCAGACTGAGGAATATACAAAGTCACGTGTAAGACTTGCTCAAGCTACTTCAAAGAACAAATTGCCAGAAATTTTCAGATTATATATTCTGAACACATCAACTGTTACACATGTAACCAATTTATAAAACCAGCAATAGCAACACATATAAAAAGACCCTGGACACACCAATTCGAAATCATAGGAAAAGATCTTAAGATAGTCTACATCGTTCAAAAATAACAATCAAAGGATTTCATGAAGAAGCTAACAATTTTTGTACACCACAAAAAGCAAGTATAAAAAAATTTTCAATAACAAAGTAGATAGTGCATCAGTTAATATTTTCAAATGTTTCTCCTGCATATGGTAACTATTGTAATTTTCACAAATATGTAGTAACCTCATAAATATGTGCGTTTCCACATCTACGAGGGTTGCCCAGAAAGTAATGGACCATATTGTTTTCATTCAACAATTCTTTATTGAACATAAAGAGAATTACACACAGCAAAGGAGGGTGTTTTATCCACACATCCTATTTTTCCCCGTAATCTCCATCCTGTTCTATGGCCTCCCTCCAGCGTGAAACAAGGGCGTGTATGCCCTGTCGGTACCAACCTTTGTCCTGGTGGCGGAGCCAGTGCTTCACTGTGTGAATAACTTCCTCATCGCCCTCAAAATGTCTTCCACTAATGGCATCATTTAATGGCCCAAACAAGTCGAAGTCCGAGGGGGCTACGTCACGGCTGTAGTATGGATGGGATAACACTGTCAAACCCTGTTTTGCGATGTGTTCGACGGTCCTCAGACTTGTGTGGGGCCGGGCATTATCGTGTTGCAGTAAAACATCTCCTGGGTTGCTGTGGCGCCGAATCCGCCGGAAGCGCGTCTTGAGTTTTGTTAATTTTTCAACGCATACTTCTCAATTAATGGTACCGCCTCTTGGCATCACATCAGTGAGAATCACACCTCCACAGTCCCAGAACACGGTGATCATAACTTCACCGGCAGAAGCGGTTTGCTTTGATTTTTTTTCCTTCTGTGGGAAGTGGCAATGGCGCCATTCCATCGACTGCCGTTTTGTTTCTGGCTCAAAATGGTGAAGCCATATTTCATCACCTGTCACAACTCGGGATAAGAAGCCCCCCCCCCCCCCCCCAGCTTCAAAACTTTGCAACAAATCAAGATAAATGTTTTTTTTCTGTGTGATTTGTGATCCACCGCTAGACCCCGCGGCACCCGTCTTGCGCACACTGTTGTATATCCAAGACTGCGGATAATGGCATCCACACTTCCTTTGCTGACTGACAGATGTAGATCCAACTGCCGAGTCGTAATGCATCTGTCCTCGTGAATGAGAACTTCAGCTCGCTGCAACATGTTAGGTGTGGCAGCCATGGATGGAGCTCCGCCGAACCGCCTTCTGATGACCTCAGACCTCACCCTCCGTGCCCAGCGACTAACTGTATTACTGTCTACAGCAGATGCTCCACGGACCCAAGCGTTTGTGAATATTCCCCACAGTTTCTTTCTCTGCAGTTAGAAATTCAGTGACGGGACGTTGCTTGTAACGTAGATCACCTACAGAAGCCATTTTGAAACTGTCCTGCAGCTACACTGCCTGTCGGAAGTGATGGAAACTTGGCGGGCTCACTCACGAGACTTCAAATAATACATATGTAACGTTCGCATTCGTAACATTGTTTTCGGCTGAGAAAAAAAAACGGTGCATTAGTTTCTGGGCAACCCTCGTATAAAAAATGTAATCTATAATTCAGTAGTCAATAATGGTAAAAGTAAATTTTATAATTGACTACTTGATTACATAATGTAACACAAAAACACACAAACACCTCTGACTGTGTAAAAACTCTTTGTGAAAGAATAGTGTAATAATATCTTTGAAGCATGTTTTGATTTCAAGAACAAACAGTGTAAACGATGATTTGCGTGCGTGTGACAGTCTGTGTAATAGAGGAGGCGTAATAGCTGTAGGTAGACAAACAATTTCTAATATTAGCCTATAGAAACAGTCGATGATTCGTTTAGTCCGATTTCCCGACTGCGATATCATCTCAAAAAGACATCTACAAGGCAAGGATAGGCAGGAAGTCACACATGCAGACATCACCAAAAATATTCATGTTAACAAATGTAATTGAAAATGAGAATAAGTTCTCAAAATGTTTCCTGCTAAGCATAAAAAAATAAGTGACTAGCACAGGTTTTCTTTCTAACAAACAGAACACAGCATGTCATTGTCAACATAGAGAAGCCTTCAGACGTGAAAGCAGCCTCTAGCGTATCCCAAAGGAGTGTTAGAGGACAGTTACCATCCACAATATACATAAATGATCTAGCGGGTAAGGTCGGAAGTTCTATGAGCTTTGTGCTGATGACTCCATTTTATATAGAGAAGTGGCGAAACTAGAAAACTGTAGCGAAAGGCAGGGAGACCTGCAGTGGATCGACGCTTGGTGTATGGAGAGGCAGGTGACCCTTAACACAAAGAAATGCCAAGCATCACGCGTAATGGGATGAAACGTCCCATGCTGAATGATTAAATGATTGCAAGAGTATCACTGGAAACATCACGTCCATGGAGTGATGTAAGTTGAAACGACGATATAAAAATTATCGCAGGTAATGCGGATGCCGGACTGAAACTCGTTGGAACAGTTCTCAAGTCCACCCGTCCACAAAGGAAGCACCGATACCTTACAGAACCCTCTTCTGACCTATTCCCAACTCTCGAATATTGTTTGTCAGTGTGGGGTTGGGTTGGGTTGTTTGGGGGAGGAGACCAGACAGCGAGGTCATCGGTCTCATCCGATTAGGGAAGGACGGGGAAGGAAGTCGATGGTGCCCTTTCAAAGGAACCATCCCAGAATTTGCCTAGAGCGATTAGGGAAATCACGGAAAACCTAAATCAGGATGGCCGGAAGCGGGATTGAATCGTTGTCCCCCCGAATGCGGGTCCAGTGTTCTAGCCACTGCGCCACTTCGCTCGGTCGTCAGGCTGGGATCCATTCCACACAGAATAGACAGACGAAACAGAGATGATCCACAGAAGAGCAGAATGTTTCGTTACAGGTTCAGCACGTCAGCGCAAAAGCGTCATGGAGATACTCGGTCAACTCCGGTGGCAGACACTGCAAGAGAGGCGTTCTGTATCACGGCATGGTCTACTGTTAAAATTGCGAGAGTGTACGTTCCTAGAACATAGTTTCCTCTTGCGTACGTCTTGCGGAAAGACCACGAAGGTAAAATTAGAGAGATTTAAGCCAACACGGAGACCTACCAGCAGTCTTTCTTCCCGCGACCCATTCGCGACTGGAGTAGGAAAAGTGGGAAATGACACAGGTGTATAAAGTATCCAACGCTACACACCGTAAGGTAGCTTGCTGAGTGTAGATGTAGATGTAGACTGAAAGTTACACCCAGTAGTGGGTGTTGACTTTGTATCTATCTTTGCTACAATAATACGCTTGCTTTTCCCAGTGGCGTATGCGCACTCGTAATTCGCTATTGATTATTTCGGTCTCCAGGTGTCCGCAGCTTGTGGTCGTGTGGTAGCGTTCTTGCTTCCCACGCCCGGGTTCCCGGGTTCGATTCCCGGCGGGGTCAGGGATTGTCTCTGCCTCGTGATGACTGGGGGTTGGTGATGTCCTTAGGTTAGTTAGGTTTACGTAGTTCTAAGTTCTAGGGGACTGATGACCATAGATGTTATGTCCCATAGTGCTCAGAGCCATATGAACCATATGATCTCCAGGTACAGCTTCATACGTAGCCCAGGAGTCCCGACTCTGTAGCATATTAAGCCTCGAACGCGACAGAGGATAGCTGGTCTACTCCAGGCATTTAGCTAGTTCTTTAATAAACTTACAAGGCTGTACTAAAAAGTTTTCAACTTCCTTATGGGTATGAGTGGGTCGCGTTAAGTTTTAAGGAATCGTTAATATCTGTCTGTTGAGTATACAAATAAAACGGGAATTCAAGCCATAATGACATAAATGATGGTAAGAGCAACATTTCCTGACACATTGTCCTCAAGAAAAAAAGAGGAAAAAAAAAAACAAAGTCTTCAGTGTGTCTCCGGGAAGCAAACCAAATTTTGTATCGTGTAACCTTAGAACGATCGTTCATTTTCTGGTGGTAAAAACCTGATGCCCTGGACGCGACGCGAAACGAAGACATCCCACATGTAACGAATTCTTTTCCGGTAAGAGTTTTATTCGCCGGCATCACATGTTCTGACAGTTTTGTATGGGCAGTCGTAGCAAAAATGACACGTATTCGAGAGATATTGAATGCGGTGCCTCATTTGCGTTATATATTTTCGTAGTTGGCAAATACAGCTACGAAAACCGTCAAATACTGCACTTTAGCTTATCAAACACACAAAAAACATAGCCACTCCTTTTACTGCTATTAGCCAGCAGAGCACAGCAGACGTCATGTCAATAAATACAATGTAGCTGAGAAATAAACTCTCATTTTAAACTTATCACCTACAGGTACATCTACATCCACACTCCGCAAGCCACCTCATGGTGTGTGGCGGGGCTACTTCGTGTACCAGTGTAACTTGGCACCTTCTTCCTGTTCCATTCGCGTATGGTTCGCGAACACGGGAAGAACGATTGCTGGCAACCCTACGAAATCGGCTCGAATATCACTAGCTTTATCTTCGGGGTCTCTTCACGAGATATCGTTAGGAGCAAGTAATATGTTGGTTGGGTCTTCTAGGAACAGACGCTCTCTGAAATTTAACAGTTAACGATACCGTGATGCAGAACACATCTCCTCCAGCGTCTGCTAATGGATCCGACTAAGCACCTCGGTAACGCTTTCGCGCCTTCTAAATGAACCTATAACGAAAAGAGCTCCTCTTCTTTGGATCTTCCATATTTCTACTAACAATCACGCCTCATACGGATCCTACAATGACGCCCAGTATTCAAGTATTGGTCGAATGAGTGTTTTTTAAGCTACTCCTTTTGCTTGTTGTTGTTGTTGTTGTTGTTGTGGTCTTCAGTCCAGAGACTGGTTTAATGCAGCTCTCCATGCTACTCTATCCTTTGCAAGCTTCTTCATCTCCCAGTACCTACTGCAACATACTTCCTTCTAAATCTGTTTAGCGTATTCATCTCTTGGTCTCCCTCTACGATTTTTACCCTCCACGCTGCCCTCCAACACTAAATTGGTGATCCCTTGATACCTCAGAACATGTCCTACCAACCGATCCCTTCTCCTAGTCAAGTTGGGCCACATACTCCTCTTCTCCCCAATTCTATTCAATACTTCACCGTTAGTTATGGGATCTACCCATTTAATCTTCAGCATTCTTCTGTAGCACCACATTACGAAAGCTTCTAATCTCTTCTTGTCCAAACTAGTTATCGTCCATGTTTCACTTCCATACATGGCTACGCTCCATACAAATACACTCCTGGAAATTGAAATAAGAACACCGTGAATTCAATGTCCCAGGAAGGCGAAACTTTATTGACACATTCCTGGGGTCAGATACATCACATGATCACACTGACAGAACCACAGGCACATAGACACAGGCAACAGAGCATGCACAATGTCGGCACTAGTACAGTGTATATCCACCTTTCGCAGCAATGCAGGCTGCTATTCTCCCATGGAGACGATCGTAGAGATGCTGGATGTAGTCCTGTGGAACGGCTTGCCATGCCATTTCCACCTGGCGCCTCAGCGTTCGTGCTGGACGTGCAGACCGCGTTAGACGACGCTTCATCCAGTCCCAAACATGCTCAGTGGGGGACAGATCCGGAGATCTTGCTGGCCAGGGTAGTTGACTTACACCTTCTAGAGCACGTTGGGTGGCACGGGATACATGCGGACGTGCATTGTCCTGTTGGAACAGCAAGTTCCCTTGCCGGTCTAGGAATGGTAGAACGATGGGTTCGATGACGGTTTGGATGTACCGTGCACTATTCAGTGTCCCCTCGACGATCACCAGTGGTGTACGGCCAGTGTAGGAGATCGCTCCCCACACAATGATGCCGGGTGTTGGCCCTGTGTGCCTCGGTCGTATGCAGTCCTGATTGTGGCGCTCACCTGCACGGCGCCAAACACGCATACGACCATCATTGGCACCAAGGCAGAAGCGACTCTCATCGCTGAAGACGACACGTCTCCATTCGTCCCTCCATTCACGCCTGTCGCGACACCACTGGAGGCGGGCTGCACGATGTTGGGGCGTGAGCGGAAGACGGCCTAACGGTGTGCGGGACCGTAGCCCAGCTTCATGGAGACGGTTGCGAATGGTCCTCGCCGATACCCCAGGAGCAACAGTGTCCCTAATTTGCTGGGAAGTGGCGGTGCGGTCCCCTACGGCACTGCGTAGGATCCTACGGTCTTGGCGTGCATCTGTGCATCGCTGCGGTCCGGTTCCAGGTCGACGGGCACGTGCACCTTCCGCCGACCACTGGCGACAACATCGATGTACTGTGGAGACCTCACGCCCCACGTGTTGAGCAATTCGGCGGTACGTCCACCCGGCCTCCCGCATGCCCACTATACGCCCTCGCTCAAAGTCCGTCAACTGCACATACGGTTCACGTCCACGCTGTCGCGGCATGCTACCAGTGTTAAAGACTGCGATGGAGCTCCGTATGCCACGGCAAACTGGCTGACACTGCCGGCGGCGGTGCACAAATGCTGCGCAGCTAGCGCCATTCGACGGCCAACACCGCGGTTCCTGGTGTGTCCGCTGTGCCGTGCGTGTGATCATTGCTTGTACAGCCCTCTCGCAGTGTCCGGAGCAAGTATGGTGGGTCTGACACACCGGAGTCAATGTGTTCTTTTTTCCATTTCCAGGAGTGTACTTTCAGAAACGACTTCCTGACACTTAAATCTATACTCGATATTAACATATTTCTCTTCTTGAGAAACGCTTTCCTTGTCATTGCCAGTCTACATTTTATATCCTCTCTACTTCGACCATCATCAGTTATTTTTCTCCCCAAATAACAAAACTCCTTTACTACTTTAAGTGTCTCATTTCCTAATCTAATTCCCGCAGCATCACCAGACTTAATTCGACTACATTCCATTATCCTCGTTTTGCTTTTGTTGATGTTCATCTTATATCCACCTTTCAAGACACTATCCATTCCGTTCAACTGCTTTTCCAAGTCCTTTGCTGTCTCTGACAGAATTACAATGTCATCGGCAAACCTCAAAGTTTTTATTTCTTCTACATGGATTTTAATACCTACTACAAATTTTTCTTTTGTTTCCTTCACTGCTTGCTCAATATACAGATTGAATAACATCGGGGAGAGGCTACAACCCTGTCTCACTCCCTTCCCAACAACTGCTTCCCTGTCATGTCCCTCGACTCTTATAACTGCCATCTGGTTTCTGTACAAATTGTAAATAACCTTTCGCTCCCTGTGTTTTACCCCTACCACCTTTAGAATTTGAAAGAGAGTGTTCCAGTCAACATTGTCAAAAGCTAAGTCTGCAAATGCTAGAAACATAGGTTTGGCTTTCCTTAGTCTATCTCATAAGATAAGTCGTAGGGTCAGTATTGCGTCACGTTTTCCAATATTTCTACGGAATCCAAACTGATCTTTCCCGAGGTCGACTTCTACCAGTTTTTCCATTCGTCTGTAAAGAATTCGCGTAGTTCCCTTTGCTTATTGATTACATTTCTTGAGAATTCTTCCACTGAATATGTCTGACATCTGCCTGATCCGCGATTAATTTTATGTGATCGTTCCACTTAAAAATCACCCAGTACGTATGCTTCTTGACCACTGTTTCTGGGAAGAGAAGTCTGGCTTTCCGCTTACATTAATAATTACGAAATTTCCGCCACTGGTAGCTGAGTGGTCAGCGCGACCGAATGTGATGCCTAACGGCCCGGGTTCGATTCCGCTCGGGGACTGGGTGTTGTGTTGTCCTTATCATCATCATTTCATCTCCATCGACATGCAAATCGCCGAAGTGGCGTCAACTATAAAGACTTGGCACCAGGCGAACAGTCTACCCGATGGGAGGCCCTAGCCGCACGGCATTACGAAATGAGCTGTCAGTATCTTGTCATGTCAGAGCAGTGCAGTCGAGAATATGGTGCAAAACTGCTTCCACAGTACCTTTACGTCTCATATTATTTATATAGATCGGACACGCCATATTGTCCACCTTTAGGAACCATTCATGAATTAAGATAGTGTAATTCTTAAAAACAAAAAATAGGCACAGTCCGAACAGCCGTGAAGGCCAAACGGAACCGACCGACAACGGCCAGGAGAGCGATGTGCTAACCACTTGCCCATCCGCATCCGGTGACGCCTAAGGGCTGAGGATGACACGGCGGCCGAACGGCACCGTTGGTGTAATTCTTGGTGCATTATAATTCTTCTAGCAGATGTCTTGCACCAACGGCTACAATTTTCATGAGGCAGCTTGTTGTTATTGTGGTCTTCAGTCGGAAGATTCAGCTCTCCATATTACTGTGCGGGCCTCTTCACCTCCGAATAACTACTGCAACCTACACGTTTCTGAATCTGCTTGCTGGATTCATCTATTGGTCTCTTCTACGATTTTTACTCTTCACAGTTCCCTCCAGTATTAAATTAGTGAACCCTTGATGTCTCAGAATGTGTCCTGCCAACCGATCCCTTCTTTGGTCAAGTTATGCCACAAATTTCCTGTCTCCCCAATTATATTCAGTACTTCCTCATTAGTTACGTAATCGACCCATCTAATCTTGAGCATTCTTCTGTAGCACCACATTTCGATAGCTTCTACTCTCTTTTTATCTAAACTGCTTATCGTCCGTGTTTCACTTTCTTACGTTGCTACACTCCAGACAAATATCTTAGGAAAAGACCTCCCAACACTTAAATCTGCATTTGATGTTAACAAATTTCTTCCGAAATGCCTTTTCTGCCAGTGCCAGTCTACATTTTATATCCTCTCTACTTCGGCCATCATCGGTTATTTTGCTGTCCAAATAGCAAAACTCATCTGCTACTTTGTGTATCTCGTTTCGTAATCTGATTCCAGGAGCATTTAATTCTGCTACATTACTTTATCTTTGTTTTGCTGTTGTTGATATTCACCTTCTATCCACCTTTCAACACAGTGTACGTTCTGTTCAACTGCTCTTCCAAGTCCTTTTCTGTCCCTGACAGAACTGCAAAGTCTTCGGCAAACTTCAACGTTTTTATTTCTTCTCCCTGAATTTTAATTCCTGTTCCAAATGAGTCAGCTTATTACTGCAAAAGTATTACCGTAACTGTTACCTTCCTCAGTAAACAGCACCAATGTTAACAGAAAACATTAAAATCTTGAAGAGTGCGCCATTAGGTGAATTCACTCAGCCACTCTACTTCTACCGCACTCATCATTCCAATCAGAAGAAAAATTTATCAAAACTAGACATGATCGTCTTAAAGGGATTTCCGCGATCGTTTATTAGATAAAAATATGGAATTTCAGTCTTTGATCGTTATTTTTTATTTTCAATGACCGGTTTCAGGCTAGCTGCCCATCTTCAGATCATATATTGCAGTTACAGAGTAACTTGTCAGTACAGAAGTGTCATATGACAGGGAACCGATAGTTCTGTACTGACAAGTTATATGACAGTGTCATATGACAGCGAACCGATAGTTCTGTACCGACAAGTTACTCTGTAACTGCAATGTATGATCTGAAGATGGGCAGCTAGCCCGAAACCGGTAACTGAAAACAAAAAAAAAAGCGATCAAAGACTGAAATGCCATATATTTATGAAAAGAAAAATGACAGGGACACGTGCTAACCCTATACCAGTGTTGTACTCTGGGTCGGTCTAAGGGACATTTCTCCCGTCGAAAAGGCGCTTCGGGAACGAAAATGGTCAGCGAAAAAGCTTGTCATTTCGCTGGCCTAATGGGTTTCCAGTTTCCTCAGCTCAATGCCACTCTGCCTAACATTATTATTGCTTTCCCAGACTTCAGAAATATGACTGTTCTAAATACATAAGTATATAGCAGTGAAATAAAGTGTTCAGTTGATAATCTCCGTATACGTTTACAATAATTTTGTAACAAATTTCCCCATGTAAAAGAAAAGGAAAATGTGTACTGCCCCTCGAAGAACAGCTTGTCGTCCGGTATTTTCCCTACATTGCACATCTTTGAGATCGTTTTCTTGCATCTTCTTACTAGGTACTTCGCTGAGTATTGTAATGAGTGGCAGGATATAGAGGAGGCCAAAATCCAGCAGTAGATGTCAGATGGTTAACTATTTTATAATCATGAACTCAAATGGCACAATGAATTCTCACTCTACAGCGAAATGTGTGCTGATTTTAAATATCCTGTGTGTCGGATACAGTTTTAATCTACTAAGAAGTTTCATATCTACAAATTAGTTAGCAAAAAAGGCGAGCCTCAAGCCTTATGTGTGAAGTACTATTTGCATTTCTTGCTTTTATGTTTTCGTTTTTCTTCAAAGGCAAAAAGAAAAGTGAAGCGGTAGCCCAGCGCAGAGCCTCCGCCTACCGTCATGTATTTTTGATTTTCAAATGTTAAAAAACATAAGATGCTTTTCCTGTTCCTCGGTAAGAGGAAGGACTCGCTCTCTATTAATGGACGAAGGTAGACGCACATTATTTTATAGCGTAATCGCCGGTAGCCATTTTGGTTGTGAGAATAAGTAAAAAGTCCGTATTTTTTATGTGCAAAGGAAGTATATAGCACTATTTTACCAGTAAAGCTGAATGAGTCATTATCCCAGGTAGTACTGTAATATATAAAAATTCAAGAATCCCACCTGTGTACTTCGGAGTTATCACGAAGAATCGATTACAACATTATGGACACGGTCAAGATTTTGTAGGTGGATACGGCGATCGGACGTAGTATTATTAACTGGTAAGTATAGATATACAATAAGAAAAGGACTATTTCATTTATGTGGAACTGATACGAAAAGATTCTTTACCCATTTACAGGCATAGCTCAGCTTATTGTGCTTGTCCGACACGCCGGAGAATTAATCTCATTACTTCCATATATCTAAAATTTATTTTTTTATTACACAGAGGGGTCCAAAAAAATGTACCCACTGTTTAAAAGTCCATAACTTGCAAACTAATTGACGAAGTTGTCTCATTTTTGGTGAAAGAGTAGCTTAAAGTCCAACTTAAGGATATCACCGTAGGTGTTCGAAATGGTCACCATTAACATCCACACACAAAAGATGCCGCCGAAATGCAGCACGAACTACTGACTGCAACGTGTTCAGTTGGATATTTGCACATGAATGTACCATGGATTCTCGAAGTTCATCCAATGTGCGTGTCTTTTGTCGATAAACGACAGCCGGCCATAGTGGCCGATCGGTTCTAGGCGCTTCAGTCTGGAACCGCGCGACCGCTACGGTCGCAGGTTCGAATCCTGCCTCGGGCATGGATGTGTGTGACGTCCTTAGGTTAGTTAGGTTTAAGTAGTTCTAAGTTTTAGAGGACTGATGACCTCAGATGTTGAGTCCCATAGTGCTCAGAGTCATTTGAAACATCTGATAAACAACGTCCTTTAGTGTTCCCCACAGGTAAAAGTCCAGAGGAGTTAGGTCTGGGGAACGTGGTGGATACTCCCCAGCACCTCTACGGCCTATCCATCTTCCAGGTAGATTTTCGTCGAGATACGCCCTAACAAGATTTTGGTAGTGGGCCGCGGCGCCATCTTGTTGAAAGTAAACTCTTCCGTCTCCATACAAGTATCGGATGGCAGGTAAAATACCACTTCAAAACTGACTTCCTTTCATCGAATGTAAGCCTTGCGCCAGCCATGTTTACTCGAGTAACCAGGTGCAACTAAGAGCAACGCACTGACTATCTGGCGACTGTCATCTGACAAAACAAATCAACGCAATACAATGCTTGTGTGTTGATTTCCGGGACCACAAACTATTACACTACCAAAAATGACCGAGCGAGGTGGCGCAGTGGTTAGCACACTGGACTCGCATTCGGGAGGACGACGGTTCAATCCCACGTCCTGCCATCCTGATTTAGGTTTTCCGCGATTTCCCTAAATCGCTCCAGGCAAATGCCGGGATGGTTCCTTTGAAAGGGCACGGCCGAATTCCTTCCCGGTCCTTCCCTAATCCAATGAGACCGATGACCTCGCAATCTGGTCTCTTCCCACAAACAACCCAACCCAACTACCAAAGATGAGACAACTCCATCAATTAGTTCGCCAGTTATGGACTTTTAAAAAGGAGATGCTTTTTTTGGACGCGTCTGTATTATAGCACCACCAAAAAAAAATCGGAATAACATTGCCGTGGGCGGAGCTTGTGTAGTACGCATTTATGCCGCTAGGCTTGTATGGCGAACGCATTGCCAGCTTCGTGCCGCATGTGTTATCGACGTGGCTTGTTCTGTTCATGTGCAGTGATTGTTTTTGCTAACGCTTTGTTTCTTTTTTTTTTATGAGGACAAGTTTAAGTGAACAAAGTGCACCTGTGAAATTTTGTTTTCTACTTCGTACAAATGCTGCTGAAAGTGTTCTAATGTTGAAAACGGCTTACCAAGATGACGCTATGGGAAAATATGAAGTGTACGAGCGGTTTGCTCGATTCAAAAATGGCGACATGTCAATTCATGACAAACCTCTTTCTGGACATCCATCAACTGCCCGAATCGACGAAAATATTGTTCACAGGCCGTCGACAGACAATTGATCAGCTGACAGATATTAGTGGGCTGCCTTGGAACTCGCTCGGTTCAGTGAATTTTAACGGAAGATTTGGGCAGGCAGAAAACAGTTTTTTCCACCACGACAATGCACTTACACACACAGCCATCTCTGTTAGACAGTTTTTGGGTAAAAATGGAATGATTCGGCTGCCCCACACACCTTACTCGCCTGACATAGCTCCGTGCGACTTTTTCTTATTTCCACCCATGAAAAGGGGCACGAAAGGACACCTATTTCATAACATTGGAGACGTCAAGAGGAAACGAGGAAGGAGCTGTCAGCCATTTGTAACGATGACTCCAAAAAATGTTTCAAACAGTGGAAGCACCGGTGGGACGAATGTATTGGTTGTAATGGAGAGTATTTTGAAAAGGATAAAGTTTTTGTGTAAACAGAAAATATATACCTTTTAAAAAGTAAGTCCGTGAGCACCCACTCGTATGGAAGACACCCACCTCACACAGTGTGAGGAAGCAGGTCAGCCTCACCGTTCCCCGCGGGCTGTTCCCACACGTTTCTGGAAGATGTTCACCAACTCCTCAGGATGAGAAAGAGAGACGGTTGTCAAGCTGACTCACCTCGGGCCCGGGGTTAATTTGAATGAAATGCCTTTCACTCAGCTTGCGGAGGGAAAGAGACGGCGCAATTCAAGCCGCGTAATGGCAGCCCTCTTGTTACGCGCGCCGCGAAATTCGTATTGCTGCGGAAACCGCCGCGCAAATTACTGCAGCCGAAACGCCAGCATTACAGACAGCGTAATACACAAACACCAGCAACTGCAGCGAACAGGAAGGAACGCCGACAATGTAACTGTCTGGCTTAACGGCTGCACCAATGTACGTGAAAGCTTTAGGAGGAGAAAGCTAATATTTACTGAAGTAACGATCACCCTTTCTCATTTGAAATAACTACAAAAACCAAAAATGCCATAATTTACTTCTGCATGTTTAACTGCTTCGAGCAATTCCGTCCATTAATTTTAGATTTTAGCAGACGACATCAAATTTAATGTATACGTGCCTGCAATAAATTTTAACTTTTCAAATTACTTGCTGAAGAAGAGGGTTTCTACAGTTTAGTTTTAGGACTAAGCTTTCCGTTGCTACAGAAAGAAATGAAAACGTAATGTGACATTCGCAATCCAATAACCCGATTTCATGACCATGTTGAAATTTTTGGTCATTTATTTATATAATTCTGAAATTGTCACAGAACTACACACCAACTCTGTTATTAACTGGTAAATAGGTAACATTCTTCGCAACAAAGAAATTGCATATTACTAAAACAAAAGTAGGTCTTCCTGCATTTCAGCCTTACATTGAGTGACAAAAGTTTATAATGACATGAAAAACTTTGCAGCACTTGCCGGATTAAATACTAGCTAACTGCAAGTAGCCATGTGAGATATCAGCATAACATGTAATAGCTCTCTCTCTCTCCCCGTTTCTTCACAGCTTCCTGCTTAATAACATATCTATTTTGCCGTTACGTTTTTTAAACGCCATCAATGTCAGGCGAGCAGCTGTAAAAAATTAACTTTAGAGCTGTAGACCCCTATAACTCTTTCTGCGGGGAAGACAAAGATCTAAAGGAGGCGAGGACACATCACTTTCTATAGGACCAGGCCTAGTAAAGCACTGTGCTGCTGAAACCAACCTTCGTATTGAACACAGACTTACGTTACTTATATTGATGAGCAGAGTGTTAAAACTACTTCTGTGGCACTTTTACTATTTCGAATATCAAACCCACTTTCATCCAGAGTGCCTCAAAGTTTTCTAATTTTTTCCCTTGCAGTCTTAGATAATAAATTTACTCTTCGTGAAAACATCACTGATCGATGTTTCCGCGCAAATAAAGTGAATAGAAGAAATACGTCTAATAATGTTTCGGAACCAGAACATTAGTTTAGTTTTCTTGTAGCACTTTTCTAATTAAGCTTCTTCGATTTATTTATTATTTATTTATTTTTTTACCCGTGTGATTGGATAATGTATACCTCTGTCATAGACGACTTGTAATGATAATATTGCCGAAACGAGTATGTCTTTCTTGCAATGACGCATCGTGGATTGTCTGTGAACGGTCTGACATACACAATAAGCATTATTTAGCATACAGAACAGTTTCCTGTAGAATGTCTGGAGGCTTCTGGTTGCTTAGTAAAATTTCTAGATACCTTAAAACTGAACCTGTTTTTACTACTACCTAGAGTACGAGGATTTGCTACAGGGTTCATTTTCTTTACTTCTCCTGACTAACTAGCACTTCTCAGCTATGCAGTTTGTGCGACACTCATCTGCTTCCCAAAAGGGAATGGCCAAACATTAACGATATACTCAGGACACCCGCGCAAATGTGGTGGTCAGACGCAATTAAAATATCCACTGACGGATGGTCCGAACCTGCGACCGTAGCGGTCGCGCGTTTCCAGACTGTAGCGCCTAGAACAGCTCGGCCACTCCGGCCGGCTATCCACTGACGGAACAAACACTGGTAGCAGTTACTTCTGTAAAATATCTGGGAGAAAACGTACGGAACGATTTGAAGTGGAATGATTATATAAAATTAATTGTTGGTAAGGCGGGTGCCAGGTTGAGATTCATTGGGAGAGTCCTTAGCAAATGCAGTCCATCAACAAAGGAGGTGGCTTACAAAACACTCGTTCGACCTATACGTGAGTATTGCTCATCAGTGTAGGACAGAGGCGATAGAGAAGATCCAAAGAAGAGCGGCGCACTTCGCCACAGGGTTATTTGGTAAGCGTGATAGCGTTACGGAGATGTTTAGCAAACTCAAGTGGCAGACTCTGCAAGAGAGGCGCTCTGCATCGCGGTGTAGCTTGCTGTCCAGGTTTCGAGAGGGTGCGTTTCTGGATGAGGTATCGAATATATTGCTTCCCTCTACTTATACCTCCCGAGGAGATCACGAATGTAAAATTAGAGAGATTCGAGTGCGCACGGAGGCTTTCCGACAGTCGTTCTTCCTGCGAACCATACACGACTGGAACAGGAAAGGGAGGTAATGACAGTGGCAGGTAAAGTGCCCTCCGCCACACACCGTTGGGTGGCTTGCAGAGTATAAATGTAGACGTAGATCCGTAAGTAGGTAGCGCTTTCTTTTGACCTGATCTCCAAGCGGAGGCGTCATTCTCCCTGATACAAGTACCTCAGTGCCATTATGTAGTCTTTCAAGTTCGTCAACATGTTAGGTCTGAGCAATATACTAAGCACATCTGGCTTGCTAAGTGTACGATCAGTTCTCAAAACCCAGCAAGACGGAGGAGCAAACAATCTCATTTAGTGAACAACGTGCAGAAAGTGGTTCAGCTGCAACGGTATGGAACTCCAGCGAATTTCCTCTGGATTCCATCGCTTGAAAGCCTTAAACAAAACGAGTACGTACACCTCCTCACGAATGACGCAGCGCACAGTGGGTGTTTATGTATCTGAGATTTCAATGCACGCGACCACAAAGCGAGGGTAGATAACACGTGGAAAGGAGTGAGATGAAACAGTATCGCCGGCCGGTGTGGCCGTGCGGTTCTAAGCTCGTCAGTTTGGAACCGCGTGACCGCTACGGTCGCAGGTTCGAATCCTGCCTCGGGCATGGATGTGTGTGATGTCCTTAGGTTAGTTAGGTTTAAGTAGTTCTAAGTTCTAGGGGACTGATGACCTCAGTAGTTAAGTCTCATAGTGCTCAGAGCCATTTGAACCATTTTTTTTGAAACAGTATCGCAGAGAAACTACCCAAAGCTACCGCAGTTGACGGAATGAGAAATATGGCTGACGAAATCTAACACCAATGATTAGGAGGCCTTTCAGTCCACAGGATAGGCATTAGAGTCTTCCAAAATGTTCACTTGTACTCCCTTGTGCGAGTGGAGTGGCGATCAAGAAGAAACTTTGTTTGAGACACTACCCACACCGAAACACCAATTTAACACTATATAAACAAATAGAGAGAGAGAGGGAGAAGTAGTGCAAATGGCTAAGCAGGCATGGATAGAGGACAAATGAAAGGCTTTGGAAGACTTTAGGGAAAATTAAAGAGGCCTTTAGAGGTAACGGAAGCAGCTGTATAAATATCAGGAGCTCAGTTGGAAAAATCAGTACCAAACAAAGAAGGGAAAGCTGAAAGGTGCAAGTAATATGTAGAGGGACTATGCAAGGGGAATGAATCTGGAAGGCGATCTTATAGAAACATAACAGGGCGTAGATGAAGTTGAGATGGGGGATATGATACTGCGAGAAGAATGTGACAGAGCAATGAAGGACCTAAGCCGAAACAAGGTCCCTGCATCAGAAGACATTCCGTTAGAATTACTGATAGTCTTGGGCGAACCAGCCATGATAAAACTCTTGCATCCAGTGTGCAAGATGTATGAGACAGATGAAATATCCTTCAACAAGAATATAATAATTCCATTCCCAAAGAAAACAGTTGCTGACACGTGCGAATATTACCGAACTATCAGTTTAATAAGTCATGGTTGCAAAATACTAAATGGTTCAAATGGCTCTGAGCACTATGGGACTTAACCGCTGTGGTCATCAGTCCCCTAGAACTTAGAACTACTTAAACCTAACTAACCTAAGGACATCACACACATCCATGCCCGAGGTAGGATTCAAACCTGCGACCGTAGCGGTCCCGCGGCTCCAGACTGCAGCGCCTAGAACCGCTCGGCCACTCCGGCCGGCGCAAAATACTAACACGAATTCTTTACAGAAGAATGGAAAAAAACTGGTACAAGCCGACCTTGGGAAAGAACAATTTAGATTCCAGAGAAATGTAGGAAAACGCGAGGCAATACTAACTCAACGGCTTCTCTTTAGCAGAAAGGTAAAGGAAAGGGATACCTACATTTATAGCATTTGTAGATTCGGGGAAGGCTTTTGACGATGTTGACTGGAATATTCTCTTTCAAATTGTGACAGTAGCAGGGGTAAAATAAAAGGTGATGTAGCCTACACTGTACAGAAACCAGACAGCATTTATAAGAGTCGAGGGGCATGAAAGAGAAGCAGTGGATGAGAAGGAAGCGAGACAAGGTTGAAACCTATCACCGATGTTGTTAAGTCTCTACATTCAGCAAGCAGTAAAGAAAATCTGTCTATATCCGGATCCCGCTCCAGCTACTGCCGGGTCTGGGTGCTGAAGAGTCCTCTCCATTTGGCTCGGTCCTCCCACCACTTTTCTTCCTCCACTTGCTCCCAGTCACACCTCTCCTTTCCACAGATATTCTCACTCCTATTTTCCACCGTGTTCTTGGGCGTCATCTAGGTCTTTTTCCATCCATCTTTAATTCTCCCATAATTTTGGGGAGTCTCTGTCCACGCATCCTCTTAACATGCCCGTACCATTTTAATCTCTTTTTTTCAATTTCTTCTCTCATACTTTCTTGCTGAAGGTCCTTTCTAATATCTACATCCCTTACTCTGTCCATTCTTGTTTTTTCCTTAACTGCTCTGAGAAATTTCATTTCCCCTGCTTGCAGTCTGCTCCAGTCCCTTTCTGCCATTGTCCATGGTTCTCCTCCATAGCTGACAATAAGGAAGTAATAACTCTTATACATAAGGAGTTTTGCTTTTTCTGAAGCCTCCCTAATTCCAAATCAGGTGTTTTATTGTTTGGTAGAAATTGCCTCCCTTCTGTAACCTCCTACTAATTTCGTTGGTTATTCTTCCATCACTAGATATTTCACTCCCTAAATAAGTGAAACTGTCTACCACTTTGAGGGCTTCTCCATTCGAAGTAATGTTTCCGTTGATCCCTTTGTCTCTTCCAAATACCATTACTTCACTCTTATCTTTATTAATTTTTAATCCATACATTTTCATTATTTCCTTCCAAGCATCAAGTTGTAACTGTACATCTACCTCTATCACCCCATATTACCATATCATCTGCAAAAATAATCTTTTTGTCGCTTTCTTTTACTATGTCTTTAACTGCCCTATTCATAGAATACTCCCCTTTTTAAGTCCTTGTCTTATTTCGAAGTATTCAGAGTTCCCCAATGGTGTTGTAATTCTACAATTGTGTCCTCTGTACATTGTCTTTATTACATTAATGTATCCATCTTCTATATTTATCATCTTCATTTCTTCCCAGAGTCTTTCCCTGTTAACTGAGTCATATGCCTTTTCTATGTCTATAAAAACCATTATCATCCTTTGTTATACTCTCAACTTTTTCCCATCAGTTGACGGATAGAAAATATCAGGTCGATCGTGCTTCTTCCTTTCCTAAACCCATGCTGTTCTTCACTCAGCTCCTTTTCTATCTTTTCATTTATTCGATTTAGTAAAATTCTTTCAAAAATCTTGGCTGTATGATGCATAATGGTTATTCCTCTGTAGTTTTTACAAAGTCTTTTATTGCATTTTTTGAAGATGGGAACAATGTCTCCTCTTCTCCAGTCTTCAGATATAGTAAAGAAAATGAAAGACAGATTTGGAGTAGGAGTTAAAGCTCTGGGAGAAAACAGAAAACCTTGTAATTCTCTCAGAGACAGCAAAGAACTTGCCACCCAACTGCTGCAAGGGGACGGGGGGACGGGGGGGGGGGGGCATCATATAGTCTAAAGTATTATGGTATTGGCCGCGTAACATGAACACCGAATGTAAATAGCATATAACTAAAAAAAATGTATGTAAATATTCCGCGATACATTGCACGCTTTGCTATTAAAGAAGAGGTATTCGTACAACCCATACAACAGCAGCTGTAAATTATGCGTCGGCGTCCCTCTTGCTGACACAGACTGGAGATACATCAGCGACTAGCTTAGAAAAGGGATGACATTGCAGCCGGCAAGTGAGTCTGCACTTATTCTTCTGTACTGGGCTAAGCACTAAAGAGCCACTAAGGGGCCACGCATGACCCCGTAACTTCGCCAGCAAACCATGGCTTTCTCCTCTCTGTCTGCTTATTTGTTCAGCTGTAACTAAAACCCGAAACACCACCATATTCTGAAGCTTCTGGACAGGCAATTTTTTTATTTTAGGCGGGCTCCATAGAACCTTTAACATCCTAGCTAACCGTGCACGGACGAAATTACTTCATGCATCAAGTATACATCAAGCCACAACATTTTGTCCACGATCGAAGCACCCCCGCTCCGTTACAACAAATTTGTGATTTTTGCGGCAGCCCCCCCCCCCCTTCTTAGGCCTCTTTCTCTCTCTCTCTGTCTCTCTCTCTCTCTCTCTCTCTCTCTCTCTCATATCATCCAAACACGTGGTGCGCAGCTTAATGGTCACAGCTTAAATACGAGTAATTGCTTTGAAAGTGCTGTGAGTATAGGGGAAGATAGGTAATATACAGTATGTTGAAGAACGAAGAGAAAAAAAATAAGATTGGAAGACCAGGAACAAACTGCTCGGATTAAAAGAATGTAAGTCAGGAATGCGGTGTTTCGCCCCTGCTGTTCAATCTATACACCGATGAAGCAATGACGGAAATGAAAGAAGGCTTGAAGAGGGGAATTAATGGCTCTGAGCACTATGGGACTCAACTGCTGAGGTCATTAGTCCCCTAGAACTTAGAACTAGTTAAACCTAACTAACCTAAGGACATCACAAACATCCATGCCCGAGGCAGGATTCGAACCTGCGACCGTAGCGGTCTTGCGGTTCCAGACTGCAGCGCCTTTAACCGCACGGCCACTTCGGCCGGCCCGAGGGGAATTAATGTTAAGGATGAAAGGATATCAATGATAAGATTCTTCAGTGAAAGTAAATACCCATAACAGGATATCTTGAATGGAATGAACAGTCTAACGAGCACAGTGTATGTATTAAGAGTGAACTAGAAAAAAAAACAAAAGCAATGAGAAGTAGCAGAAATGAGAATAGCGAGAAACTTAACATCAAAACCGGTGATCACGAAGTAGGCAAAGTACAGGAATTCTGCTATCTTGGAAGCAAAATAACCCACGACGGACGAAGCAGGGAGGAAATAAAAGGCACCGTATGAAACTTCCTGTCAGATTAAAACTGTGTGCCGGACCGAGACTGGAAATCGGGACCTTTGCCTTTCGCGAGCAAGTGCTCTACCATCTGAGCCAACCAAGCACGACTCACTTAATCTGCCAGGAAGTTTCATATCAGCTCAGACTCCGCTGCTGAGTGAAAATCTCATTCTGGAAACATCCTCCAGGCTGTGGCTAAGCGATGTCTCCGCAATATCCTTTCTTCCAGGAGTGCTACTTTTTTGCAAGGTTCGCAGGAGAGCTTCTGTGAAGTTTGGAAGGTAGGAGACGAGATACTGGCAGAAGTAAAGCTGTGAGGACGGGGAGTGAGTCGTGCTTGGGTAGCTCAGATGGTAGAGCACTTGCCCGAGAAAGGCAAAGGTCCCGAGTTCGAGTCTCGGTCCGGCACACAGTTTTAATCTGCCAGGAAGTTTCATATCAGCGCACACTCCGTAGCAGAGTGAAATTCTTATTCAGGGCTCCTTATGACAGGCAAAAGGGGCGTTCCTTATCAGGAGAAATCAGTTGATATCAAACATATGCCGTAATTTGAGGAAGAAATTTCTGAGAATGTACCTTTGGAACACAGCATTGTATGGTAGTGAACCAAGGACAGTGAGAAAACCGAAACAGAAGAGAATCGAAGTGTTTGGGATGTCGAGCTACGCATGGGGTCTAAAATGCTGATAAATACCCCAAAAATGGATTACAAATGTTGACTATGTGACGTCACAATACGATGTATCGAGGCCCACGAGAAAGACAGGCCGCGGCACGTATGTCACAAAGGTAGTCCTGAAGTCGCTCGGTCACTCAGCGCAGCAGACAAAATACAGGGTGTTTCAAAAATGACCGGTATATTTGAAACGGCAATAAAAACTAAACGAGCAGCGATAGAAATACACCGTTTGTTGCAATATGCTTGGGACAACAGTACATTTTCAGGCAGGCAAACTTTCGAAATTACAGTAGTTACAATTTTCAACAACAGATGGCGCTGCGGTCTGGGAAACTCTACAGTACGATATTTTCCACATATCCACCATGCGTAGCAATAATATGGCGTAGTCTCTGAATGAAATTACCCGAAACCTTTGACAACGTGTCTGGCGGAATGGCTTCACATGCAGATGAGATGTACTGCTTCAGCTGTTCAATTGTTTCTGGATTCTGGTGTCCCCACAGAAAGAAGTCACAGGGGTTCATGTCTGGCGAATAGGGAGGCCAATTCACGCCGCCTCCTGTATATTTCGGATAGCCCAAAGCAATCACACGATCATCGAAATATTCATTCAGGCACCATCTTGCATAAACCACGAGGTGTTCGCAGTGTCGTCTAAGGCAGTTTGTACCGCCACAAATTCACGAAGAATGTCCAGATAGCGTGATGCAGTAATCGTTTCGGATCTGAAAAATGGGCCAATGATTCCTTTGGAAGAAATGGCGGCCCAGACCAGTACTTTTTGAGGATGCAGGGACGATGGGACTGCAACATGGGGCTTTTCGGTTCCCCATATGCGCCAGTTCTGTTTATTGACGAAGCCGTCCAGGTAAAAATAAGCTTTGTCAGTAAACCAAATGCTGCCCACATGCATATCGCCGTCATCAATCCTGTGCACTATATCGTTAGCGAATGTCTCTCGTGCAGCTATGGTAGCGGCGCTGAGGGGTTGCCGTGTTTGAATTTTGTATGGATAGAGGTGTAAACTCTGGCGCATGAGACGATACGTGGACGTTGGCGTCATTTGGACAGCAGCTGCAACACGGCGAACGGAAACCCGAGGCCGCTGTTGGATCACCTGCTGCACTAGTTGCGCGTTGCCCTCTGTGGTTGCCGTACGCGGTCGCCCTACCTTTCCAGCACGTTCATCCGTCACGTTCCCAGTCCGTTGAAATTTTTCAAACAGATCCTTTATTGTATCGCTTTTCGGTCCTTTGGTTACATTAAACCTCCGTTGAAAACTTCGTCTTGTTGCAACAACACTGTGTTCTAGGCGGTGGAATTCCAACACCAGAAAAATCCTCTGTTCTAAGGAATAAACCATGTTGTCTACAGCACACTTGCACATTGTGAACAGCACACGCTTACAGCTGAAAGACGACGTACAGAATGGCGCACCCACAGACTGCGTTGTCTTCTATATCTTTCACATCACTTGCAGCGCCATCTGTTGTTGAAAATTGTAACTACTGTAATTTCGAAAGTTTGTCCGCCTGAAAATGTACTGTTGTCCCAAGCATATTGCAACAAACGGTGTATTTCTATCGCTGCTCGTTTAGTTTTTATTGCCGTTTCAAATATACCGGTCATTTTTGAAACACCCTGTACGTTTCTAGAGCTGTTAACTCGCAGCTGGGCGTGTAAGTACTAACGAGAATTGCATCTTCCACTGGAATCTGGTATTATGAAGTCTTACTGATTAACAGAACTACAGCTAAATTTAATTTAAGATCAATACTCGATATAAATGGTATCACGGCTTGTTTACAGCATTTAGTCTCTTCTGCTTAATAGTACTCATTACATGCTGGAAGTGGTGCCTTATGCAACTGATAATCATTTTAGTATGATTTTATTTTATTGTACGCCAGTACAGCCGTAACAAATTATAAGTAGGCCCATGGACTCTCCATCATTATAGGACTAATAACGGTAAGATTCCATAATAGCAGATTCCAGTAGTAGGTTGGGTTTTCGTTTGTACGGACACGCCTAGTTACGAGTTAACAGGTATAGAAACGTAGTTTGTCTGCTGATTCGAACGAGCGAGCGAGCGCAGGACTACCTTCGTGACGTACGCGCCGCTGCCTGTCTTTCTCGTAGGCCTCGGATGTGCCTCGTCGGACGAGCAACGGTTGAGCCTATCTGTCAGTCGCACCTGATCATCCCGACCCAAGTCAAGTATTCCCATCGGTGTGACCCTTCATTGTGTTAGACAATTAGATATTTACACTGAGGTAAGATTTATTATTTTATTTACCGGTCTCGTGGTCTCCACGCGTCATGAACGTTAGGGGTAGTTTTCTCAAAATAGGGGGTAGGGGGAGTTTTAGAGGGAAAATATGTTAGAGTCTTTCATTTTTTTCTCACTTAAGAATATCGGCGGTTTTGTTGCAAGCTTTGCAATAGCGTGATTTGCAGACACAGTGTACAATGAGATGAGAGTCTCTCTTTCTCTCAGCATCTCGATGCTCCACTTGTAACAGGGAGATTAATGAGCGTTGCAGATAGCCCTACAGCTCGAAGTTTGCGAGCCAACAGCCGGGGTAACTCTCCTAGACTGGAGCGGGAGTAAGCTCACCAGCCATCGATCGTCGACTGACAACGCCCTTTCTCCACGGCAGGCGTATTACCAGGGCAATGGCCGACCTCTCACTGCTTTCTCTTAACACACAAAATAGCAGATCCATATTGGGTTTTACGGGCAATATTATCCTTAGAAAAAAGATACACTAACACTAAATGTGAGTAGTAAAGGTGGAAAGTCAAAAACAAGTGTGTAATACGGACTTGCAGATTACCACCACTGTTGTTAAGGGGGGATGTAATGGAAAATGTAAACATTTATTTAAAAAATCATTGCAGCCATATTTATTAATGTATAAATCTAAAACTCTGCATGTGTAAAGCAAAGGAGATGTGTTTTAACGAAAAATATAATAAAATATGCAGGATTAATATTTTGGCAGAAATTTGAATTTTTAATTTTTTTACTGTCTTTTTTTTTTTTATAAAAAGCTTTAACTCAACTTCTAATCATGAAATTAAGCTTAAAATTTGATTGTAGTGTTCTGAGAGGGTTATAAGACCACTGAACTACAGTTATTAATTTATTGTACAAATTGTTTAATTAACAGAGTTTTTAATTTTGTGTGTCAAAAATTAACTTTTTTTCTACATATTATAATCTACAAATCAGAATGTAATCTCAAGATCTCTTATTTTTTAGTTCCAGAGAGACAGCGACACGTTATGAATAGTTCCTGAAAATTTTGTACTATTAGCTCATATACTTTTTGAAAAAAGGCTTTTAATAACGTAAAATATGTAAAACAGACAAAATGAGGTTCAAAGATTTTCTTCTCATACTTCTAGAGTAAGAAGCATACCCCAGTTTTATAATCAAAAATGGTTCAAATGGCTCTGAGCACTAGGGGACTTAACTTCTAAGGTCATCAGTCCCCTAGAACTTAGAACTAATTAAACCTAACTAACCTAAGGACATCACACACATCCATGCCCGAGGCAGGATTCGAACCTGCGACTGTAGCGGTCGCGCGGTTCCAGACTGTAGCGCCTAGAACCGCTCGGCCACCACGGCCGGCAGTTTTATAATCCTCCTTACTAATACTTCTCATCCTCCATGTTTCGGTGTAAAATCCGTATGTCGTAAACACACCAGCACCTCAGTTCTGCCATTATTTCCGTTATTGTAGCATAAAACTTCATCGTAGACACATATTTTGGGTACTTCAAGTCCACAGAATGTCCTTTTTGAGCATCTAATCCAAATTAAATTATTGAGGCTTTCATTTGCTTTTCGTGTCTTTGCGTGAACACACTTACTCAATAAATCAGTGTTTGCAAGAAACCTGAATGTGGGCTTAATTGATTTCATAACACGTTTTGGTAATGAGTGTTTATGTGAATTCGTCTCATTTCTGTTGTTAAACTTATACCAATCGTCTTTCGGACATAGGTTGTGCATTCATGTTCGATTAGCGGATAATTTGTGGAAAAAAAATTATTCTTCATTTAGAGCTGCTTCCTCTTTTTTGTTGGTAAACCGATTTCCACGAAACTTCCGTTTCCTAAACACAGTTTTTCCACCACCCGTTATGCATTAGTTTTGACTTCCACGTAATGGTTTGCGAATTCAACCTTCCACCTACTAATATGTGTTAGTATTGTCAAAACGAGAATAAACTTCATGCAACAAAGTTTTCTGGCAAATATATAGATGTCAGCCAGAGATATAGATGCCAGCCAAAGACATCGAAATAAAATAGCTTTCATGCTGACAAAAATTCCGCTGAAGCGACCAGTTTCCCAAATGTCGGAAAAGGTGGAAGTGGCGGAAAGTGCAGAGTTAATCAGTTTAACAATTTAAAGGCATTTCTACAACTGCTATCACGATAAAATTCACACAACATCAAGAAAATAATATTTTTGAAAAATCGAATTTTTGGACCAAAATCCATTACATCCCCCCTTAAGTTTGTACCTCGAAGCAGCAATGAAAGAACGTAGTAAGTGTGCGGCGGCGCGGTTCTTTCCGTCCCTTTACGACGAACCTGCACCTACCTGTGAACATTGTCTCAGCATATCATCAGTAGGGAAGCCGAGCGAAACCTACTGTACTTTGACATGAACCAGGCTGCAATTAAAGTCACTAATCTACGTTTCGGGAGAAAGTTTTCACACGAAATGAAAGGTTGGAAATTTTGTCCTTACTTTTTCCCGAAAACGTAATGGCTACAAAAAATCCGTATTGTTTTTGGTTGAGAATGCTCGCCAAATATTAAGTCTGTCGGTACTTAACGCAGTCACAGTTTTTAGCCACCGACCTGCTCAATACGCCACGCGGAATATATGTCTTTTCTCGTCACAAAATTCACTGAAAAATTCCGAAATTTCTACACACGTATCGGAATAATTATGCCGTCACTTTACAACACTTTTGATGTATAAAACACTGCTAGATCCGGTAACTTATCATTTCCATCGGAACTACTACTACACACGTCCGAACTGTTTCATGCCTGGGCTCCGACTCTTCTCTAGAATACTGTAAGTCTTCTTTACCAGCAGAGAAAGGTGCGCGAAGAAATTGCTTTACCATTGGTCAGTTTACTCAACAGCCAATAGCAAAACAACATTCTCCAGCGTCAGTCTGCACTTTTCCTCAATAACCAATCGCAATACAGTAAACCTAACGACTGCAATTTTTACCGACGTAATTATCTAATATGCTGAAGTTTTGTTTATGCATAAAGTTATTTACTATTGTTATTTATACCTGAATTAACTTTCCCTTTACCATGAACTTACTTTACAAATCTATTCTACAAAAATCCCCTTTGTCCACATCCATACTTCTTCGAAATGTTCCCACACTGCCGGCCGAAGTGGCCGTGCGGTTAAAGGCGCTGCAGTCTGGAACCGCAAGACCGCTATGGTCGCAGGTTCGAATCCTGCCTCGGGCATGGATGTTTGTGATGTCCTTAGGTTAGTTAGGTTTAACTAGTTCTAAGTTCTAGGGGACTAATGACCTCAGCAGTTGAGTCCCATAGTGCTCAGAGCCATTTTTTTGTTCCCACACTAAATCCCACTACATAATTCGTTAAACAATTATCTTCACATTAACCTTAAACCACACTCACGCATCATTCACACTGCTAAAACACATTTATAACATTTTACCTAGACAAAAAGACATAATAACACTTTATGAAAATACTAGAACAGTTTATAAAAAACATTCTATTACTTTAGTGCATTCTAGTGGGCACAATCGAAACTAAATCAGTCCCATATCCAATACTGTCCTCTATCGGCTGATACATAAACTACGTGCGCGTCCAGTCTCGCGTCACCATCTGTCACTATCCAGCTCTGAGACACATCTCCCACTTAACCGCCTCTAAGGCAGGATCGGTATACGGTGCTACGCGTCAAGTAGAAGTAGATTACCTTACAAGAGTGAAAGAGCAAGGGGGACAGACAAAAGCACAGAATGTCACTTAAAGACAATCGAAGCAAGACCAGCACAAGCGAAGAAGTGTTCTTTAGTAGAAGAACTTTGCTGGTATCAGGTGTACTATGTGAGAAAAAGTAACGCGGAACTGACCACTAGATGTCACTAGATGCGTACCAGCTAGTACAAATAGAGTTGGTCAGTGTTCTGAAGTCAGGTGAGAAGCAATAACAGCGAAATGGGTCTCTTGGGAGCGCCGTATGTCTTCTAAAGTGGATTAGTCATTCGTTGACACCATCAGGGACGTTTGAACCCTTCTAGAGGTGCTAGTGATTTTACTATAAAGCGAAAACGCAAAGGGACGACCACAGCGACATCAAGATGAAGAGTACCTCATGTACTGAAGGACAGGCACCGTCCGGAGCGTGTTTGTAAAAAAAGTGCATAATATTAACGGAAGGAATCACTGGCGAACTCCAAAGGGTTACCAGCAGTCAAGCTAACACAATGACTGTACGTTGGCTCTTACCAAGTGTAGAAGTATGAAATTGGAATTTGATTGCAATAATTACACGTCAAATCTATCGAGGATGCTTCCAATGGCCACAAGACAAGAGATTACCATCAGACATTCAAACAGTACTAGTCTAAATACGCTCCACCTGCTCTTATGATGAAGGATACAAACGGAAATGTAGCACATAACAATTACGACAATTCAGCGATATTGGCTAAATATTTCAAATAGTTACTAAATAGCGCAGAACCTGAACATCATTTGGAATTTGACCCCTAGCCAAGAAACAAAACGCATTTAGAAAAAGTTATACCACCACAGCCAGATGAAGTACAAGCAGCGATTGACTCACTTCGGAATTATAAAGCAGCAGGTGAGAACCAACTAGTGGCAGAACTTTGGAAATATGCAAATGTACAAATTATTCTGAACTTTCACAAACATCTTACTGACATTTGGAATACTGAGAAGTTACCAGAGGAATGGAATGTTCCAATAATCCATCCACTACACAACATAGGAGATAGATTAGATCCAAATAATTATAGGGGTATATCCCTGCTGGACAATACTTATAAAATTTTTTCCAATATTCTGTATTTCAGAATTCATGAACAGCTTGATTGTGAACTAGGCAAATATCAAGGAGGCTTTCGTCCAGGACGAAGCTGTCCTGATCAAATTATTAGTCTCAAATTGATAATGAAACATCAAATGGTCAGGGACAAGAAACTAGTGATCACGTTTGTTGATTTAAAAAAGCCTACGATAGTAGTAGCTGAGTCGAAACAAGGCGCCGGGAGTAGACAACAGTCCATTAGAACTACTGACGCCCTTGGGAGAGCCAGTCCTGACAAAACTCTACCAACTGTTTATGCGCAGGTTCGTTCGTCAATCTCCCCAGCGTCTCTCCAGCTCCACGTCGAAGTACTGTAGCAGAAACTTTCTAGAATGGCTAGAAAGAGTAATATTTACGTTCGAGTGTCACCTAATTTTATATCAGAGTCGAGCAGTCGTATATTTCTCCTTTGGATACATGTTTACGCCTACTATCGAGCTGTAATAGGCAATATTCAAGTTCCCTTCGTCTTTATCAGAGCAAGAACAAAATCAATAGTCCATATTACATTCAGCAACAGGGATAATAAAAATCAGAGATAATCCAATGATAATGTTCGCTGTTTTATGCAATGAGTAACGTCTTTGGTTCCTACACGCAGCACTTAACCTGACACAGTTATTTCCGTAATAAAACGTGGTTTTAGAATGGTCTCCCCAGGAGTACAGCAGAGTGAGTTACGAATCGATGCTGAAATCCTGCGTCAGACATCTCAAAGTTCACATTTCAGTCACTGAATGCAATATTCTTTATATGTTTTCACACCGTATAACTGGTTCAAATGGCTCTGAGCACTATGGGACTTAACATCTGAGGTCATCAGTCCCCTAGAACTTAAAACTACTAAAACCTAACTAATCTAAGGACATCACACACATCCATGACCGAGGCAGGATTCGAACCTGCAACCGCTGCGGTCGCGCGGTTCCAGACTGAAGTCCCTAGAACCATTCGACCTTACCGGCCGGCCGTATCACTGGTAACATGTCAGTAAGTTTACAGTACTTTGTCCAATTAGACGTTGTTCATGTATGTCATGATAATAACGTATTGATCTACATCTGTATTTACAGGTAATGATGTATGTTTAAGTGTTGTGTGATTTTCACTACGTTTCATTACAGACACAGACCAAACTCGAACTCTTACTGGAATCGGTGAGATCTACATCTACATCTACATCCATACTCCGCAAGCCACCTGAGTACCTCTATCGGTTCTCCCTTCTATTCCAGTCTCGTATTGTTCGTGGAAAGAAGGATTGTCGGCATGCTTCTGTGTGGGCTCTAATCTCTCTGATTTTATCCTCATGGTCTCTCCGCGAGATATACGTGGGAGGGAGCAATATACTGCTTGACTCTTCGGTGAAGGTATGTTCTCGAAACTTTAACAAAAGCCCGTACCGAGCTACTGAGCGTCTCTCCTGCAGAGTCTTCCACTGGAGTTTATCTATCATCTCCGTAACGCTTTCGCGATTACTAAATGATCCTGTAACGAAGCGCGCTGCTCTCCGTTGGATCTTCTCTATCTCTTCTATCAACCCTATTTGGTACGGATCACACACTGCTGAGCAGTATTCAAGCAGTGTGCGAACAAGCGTACTGTAACCTACTTCCTTTGTTTTCGGATTGCATTTCCTTAGGATTCTTCCAATGAATCTCAGTCTGGCATCTGCTTTACCGACGATCAACTTTATATGATCATTCCGTTTTAAATCACTCCTAATGCGTACTCCCAGATAATTTATGGAATTAACTGCTTCCAGTTGCTGACCTGCTATTTTGTAGCTAAATGATAAGCGATCTATCTTTCTATGTATTCGCAGCACATTACACTTGTCTACGTTGGGATTGAATTGCCATTCCCTGCACCATGCGTCAATTCGCTGCAGATCCTCCTGCATTTCAGTACAATTTTCCATTGTTACAACCTCTCGATACACCTTAGCATCATCTGCAAAAAGCCTCAGTGAACTTCCGATGTCATCCACAAGGTCATTTATGTATATTGTGAATAGCAACGGTCCTATGACACTCCCCTGCTGCACACCTGAAATCACTCTTACTTCGGATGACTTCTCTCCATTGAGAATGACATGCTGCGTTCTGTTATCTGAGATCTCTTCAATCCAATCACACAATTGGTCTGATAGTCCATATGCTCTTACTTTGTTCATTAAACGACTGTAGGGAACTGTATCGAACGCCTTGCGGAAGTCAAGAAACACGGCATCTAACTGTGAACCCGTGTCTATGGCCCTCTGAGTCTCGTGGACGAATAGCGCGAGCTGGGTTTCACACGACCGTCTTTTTCGAAACCCATGCTGATTCCTACAGAGTAGATTTCTAGTTTCCAGAAAAGTCATTATATTCGAACATAACACGTGTTCCAAAATTCTACAACTGATCGACGTTAGAGATATGATAATGTTCGCTGTTTTATGCAATGAGTAACGTCTTTGGTTCCTACACGCAGCACTTAACCTGACACCTGCACATCTGTTCGACGTCCCTTCCTGAAAACGGGGATGACCTGTGCCCTTTTCCAATCCTTTGGAACGCTACGCTCTTCTAGAGACCTACGGTACACCGCTGCAAGAAGGGGGGCAAGTTCCTTCACGTACTCCGAGTAAAATCGAACTGGTATCCCATCAGGTCCAGCGGCCTTTCCTCTTTTGAGCGATTTTAATTGTATCTCTATCCCTCTGTGTCTGTTTCGATATCTACCCTTCTGTCATCTGTACGACAATCTAGAGAAGGAACTACAGTGCAGTCTTCCTCTGCGAAACAGCTTTGGAAAAAGAGATTTAGTATTTCGGCCTTTAGTCTGTCATCCTCTGTTACAGTACCATTTTGGTCACAGAGAGTCTGGACTTGCCGTTAATAATGAGACTAACTAGCAGGGGCTCTACACCGGTAGTGTGTGGTATAACTGAGCGTTGCGGTGGAGAATTGTCCAAGTTATCTTGTTTTGGATGAAATGCTCTGTCAGAATTATTTAAAGAAACATGTTGCTGATTCCCGTAATTTGATCTGTTCCAGTTGCCCTGTCCTCTGTTTCTATTCCCGTCATGATCTCAGCGTTCATTGTTGAATGTTCTGTAATTGGAATGATTTTAATGGAATGATTGCTGTCGGTATCCGTGCAAATAGTTATTCTTCTGCACGCAGTTGTTCCCTGTGTGGTACGGGCGGCTGTATGTTTACTGATGTAATTACCGATTTGGTCATTATTCATGTTTCTCTCTGAGTTAAATAACAGCTGACTATCTGATTCGGGTTGTCTGTGATTGTCGTAGCGACAGGCTCCTTGACTGAACTGCCGTCTTTACCGTCCTCTGCATTATCCGTCATCGTAATTACGTTCATTGTCTGATGAGTGTCTGCCGCTGTATGAATAGTTTACACTGTCTAATTCTAGTAAGCTCGGAAATCACTGTGTCTTTCTGATGTCCTGTCAGTAATTGTGGTCGTAGCGATCACGGTAATTTCTAAAGGCAAAGTGGTATTAACGCAGAAGGGCTGTATGGTTTTGTCCAGACTTGAAACGAATAGTATATTCGGCCACACGCCGAACACCGAATAATCTGCTGGATTTGTAGCCGAATATTATGCTCGTTTGTTCAAATGTTACCACGCTGCGTGTTCTGTTGACAAATTTCGTTTGATAGAAATCGTCAATACGTTTCACAGTTTATCGTACTCTCTACGTTTCGTTTTGCTAAAAAATGGAATTGTGAAACGTCTATCTAATACAAAAGTCGCCTATATGGACATACTTCGAGGACGATGAAAATAAGCCGGAAAGTGTTGCATAAATTGTGCGAAATAAAAATTTCTCTCTAATGGCGGCGTTGGAAATAAGGCGACTACGTCAGGAATGACAAACCAGTTGAAAAATAAACACAGCGATGGACATCGTAAATTACAGCCTACGCTTCATAAGGGGCAGAAAATTACGGATCAAGATACAGATGAAAGTAAACTTTCGACACCAAACAAGCAATTATGAAGAATGTGTTGATATGCCCTAATGCAAGATATATTTGTCCGAAATCAGACATACAACCACACCGCAAGTATGTTACCCAATTCACTAAGGTGAAAAATTTTAAAATGGTAAAACTACGTTCTTCTACATTGTTCTGGTATCCTAGGAAGGCATCACCAGTGCGTATCCACAGCTTGAGCTGCTTGTAGACTGTTGTTCTGTCTCTTAGGAAATTAATGGATTTTATAGGTCTTTTTAAGTTGTAAACGTACTTATCCTCAATCACACTTCCCACACCAATCCTGTATATCATTAGTAATACTGCTAGTATCGGTTTTGATGGATGTGGCTATGTCTCATTAGGATATAGAGCAAAGAAACACCGACTTGAATATTTTCGATAGCTGATACATTGAGGCGCCGCACATACGCTGCTGGAGAAAAATGCATACGAAAAAGCAGCAACTTTTCACGAAGGAATAAGCACGACGGTCAGTAGACAAAGGAGAGGTGACAAAATGGTTCAAATGGTTCTAAGCACTATGGGACTTAACATTTAAGGTCATCAGTCTCCTAAACTTAGAACTACTTAAACCTAACTAACCTAAGGACATCACACACATCCATGCCCGAGGCAGGATTCGAACCTGCAACGTAGCAGCAGCGCGGTTCCGTATTGAAGCACCTAGAACCGCAAGGCCACAGCGGCCGGCGAGAGATAACAGTCTTATTGCTGTTTACAGTAGCATCACCATGGCTCTGGTAGCACTCCTCTTGCACAAAGAAGTCCTGGTCTCACGTTAGATAGTTTTGCTCATGTGTAGGATGATACAGCAATTTCACCCTAGCACCACATCTTTCGAGTACACCACCCTCACACACTATGTGACATCGATCCACTCTTACACAGAACACTCTAGGGAGTGGTTTAAGTCTGAAAAACGCAATGATTCTACTTTTTAATACTTAAAGAATTTCACTGTTTGTGATAACCAGCTGTATTTCGGAAATATCTATATTGGACTGCATGTGTGAGAATGCAGTTATGGAATATGAGGCATGTGTCTTGCCTGATTTAATATGGCGCCTCTGTGTAATACATATGTCACCTTTGTTGCAGTCTGTGTTACGAAAACTCACATAGTTTACAGAAGGAGGGGGAGGGTTAAATGTGAATGCAGCCACAGCATAATTTCTTAAGATTTTCTCGGTCTTGAGTGACCGGGCATCCCGCCAACCCTCCTCAATTCTCTGCATTTCGTAGTACTTTTTCTCTAATTTTATATATCCTCAGTGGATTTAAGTGATTTTTCAAGGTTTTTTCGAAGTTTTGCATATTTCGTTGTATTTCCTTATTTTAACGTAATTCCCATAGTTTTTTCGTAATTGTACCAGGCTTTCGTCGATTTTTATGGATTTTACATCTTGTTTCATATTTTTTAAATATGTTACTTTAGGTATAGGATCACATTGCAGGCATCCCCATGAATTGTTTGATTTTATACGAGGATCTTTGCCTGCCATATGCATATGCCTTTTAAAAAACCCCAAGAATTCCCCTATCCCTGATGATCTACATGCACGCATTTTGCATAGGAAGGTCATGACAAGAATAGTAATACTCGCGTTATACCCTGGTGAGACTCAGCGAGTGGTGCAGATTGGAAACTCATAGTATGGAAACAATTCTGTGTACTGCTTCTCCTACCTACACAGGACAAGACAGGCTCTCACGATTTGTTATGTATGTAGTATTATATAGCATCGCACTGCTAAAACTGCACCTGCAACCGTGTACAAAACAGTTACATCCTCATTAGTTATAGCTTCTTGTTGTCGAACTTAAAATGAATGTGTTTTTTTCCGACATGTGAGCTAATGGCATGAAACAGAGTATTCCCTAATGTTATTTCATGTGTCTGAAATGCTTGTAATACACACATGCATGACAGTTTTTTTTTGCAGTTACTGAACATAGCGACAGTCTCAAGTTGTGTAATTTGTTTATCATGCTGGAAGAAATTGGTTAATATAGACGTTTTCCTTTACTTTGGAGTTTAAATTCTCGTTTGTTGTTTAATCAGATTACGGTCTCGAGATAACGAGGACATTCTGTGGTGATTGGTAACTTTTGCAACAAAATAGTGAACGTTATTTTCCTGATTTTATGCAGGGTGGACATGTCTCTGCTGATCAATTGTGACCGGTGGCGGTGCACTTCGTTTGATATCACAAACTAGTGAGACACAAATTGAATCCTGCAGTCGAACATGAAAACTATACCGATTTTATTCATAAAACTAAAAGGAAATGGCCTGTGCCTATTTTCGCAGAAACAGTGTATTTACTATCGGCACAATTGTGTTTTCCTTTTTTAATAGTTGTTTTATTATAGGAGTCGCACTGATGTTAAATACAAATGTTACAGCCTAGTGCTCAGAACGGTGTGGTGGCCAATTTCCGTAACTGGTTATGGCTCTCCCTTTAGACAAACAACCCGCAGTCGGGACAGTCCTTAATTTTCACGGTTTTGTTCTAAGGGATACCAGTGTTGAGCTCTGTTGTATGTGTAGCTTTTGTGGCGCCCGAAAAGCCTACTTCTCGGCAGCATGCACTCCGGCCCACATTCTACTAAAGACTCTGCAGTGTGAGGTTGCAGTCGCTTTAGGCGGAAAGCAACCGACTTTCGAAAAAGCCATTTGGAGCATTCTCCAGAATTTCATTGTTGTTGCAGAGGGGTCCAATCTTTCCGAGAAATACATTTAACACATTGCAAGAAAGAGTTGCGTTGATATTAAATACAACTCTTCTCCATTGCAGAATGGTGGGCTGCTGGGGGCGACGAGGTTGGGGGGGGGGGGGGGGGACTTATTTACTGGGGATGGTTGCCAGACACAGCCATGCTCTGACCATGGAGGGAAGTGTGGGGGCTCTGTCACTGTATTTCAGACAAACAAGTTGCACTTGAGGTGGCCATCCTTTTATTTCCTATTGTATAGTTGACAGTACACAATACTGTCCTGGCATAGGAGTGCCGCCTCAAGGTAGCCAGAAGGTGGAAGGCCAAGAGCGGTCAGCGACCATGAGGAGATCGCTGTTGGCACTAGAAAAACTATGAGGCAGGCTTTTTAAGCCTGTCTCCCCCTCCCCCGTAGTTGGATGGTGGGAGGGAGATGCTGTAGGAGGGAGGGTCTTGACCTTCGACAGATTGTGGACACTTCTCGAGGAGAATGCACTTCAATTACCAATCCCTCTGCAGTCTTTTGGGACGATGATTTTCCCCAGTACATGTGTGGCACAATGACCCATCATCAGTACTGCTGGTTTTGCACGACTGTTTTATAGTGTAATTAGAACTGTGATGCATTTCTTTCCGTCAATTTTTGTGGTGTGTATTAGTTTCTGTTACCTGGGCTGCAGGGTGGTTTTTGAGCAGGTGTCTGTAGATAACTCTGACGTCAGACAATGATAAATACTGTATGCTTAAAGGTAATACACTTTTTGAACTCCTCTCTGTCCAACACCAGCATCTCATCAGTTCAACATATTTCCAGCCAAAAAGTATAAAGATATTACTTTACACTCCACCCTTCTTCCCACCATCTTGTAGGTGAAGGGTAGAGTTTTAGTGTGTCTGTCACTAGTTTTTAGTGGTACTGCGAAATTTTTCCCATCAGGATAACACCAGTTTTTTAGCTGTATTACGTTGTTAGGCCATCTTTGTGTAGTGCTATGATAATATAGTTGTGTAGTTATGCCTAATCTTTATAATTAATTACATAATTAGGACTTATCTGTATTTCATTTTCACGACAAACTAAATAAAATAATCTATCCTTCCTCTCCAGCATCTGGACTGTTTTCAAGTGTGGGGGGGGGGGGGGGGAGCACTTGTGTTTTCCATCCAGCAGATCCAGGATTCGACTCCCAGAAAGGGTACTGCCGTTTTTAATTTTTTTCAGTTCCAAGCACCTCTAGTGATACAATTGTTTTGGGGGGAGGGGGTGCATTTGAGCTTTGCATCCAGGAGGACCAGGGTTCAAGTCCTGGAAAGGGTCCGCCATTTTTAATTTGTCGCCAAATCCCTGGTGGGGAGGAAACGTCAGCACAGCCCTGAGACAAAGAAATACTTACCAAAATTGGAAATTTGTGCCAAAATTAGAAATTTCTGCCAAACTTAGAAATCCCCGTCAGTAGGGTAGGTGTGGGGTAGAGAAAGGGTGGAGAGGGCAGGGGGAGGGGTCTTGGGCCCACGTGCAGGCTGAGAAAAACACATGACATAATGTGGGGGTGGGGGTGGGCGTGATCGGCGCCAGGGGTCCGTGTGGTAGGGGGTGAGAGGAATTAACTGATCAATTTAATTAATCAGTTTGATATCAAAATTGAGTTGAGGACCCCACTACCCTACTACTTGCATCTATTCTTGGGGCTCACATCTAACCCGACTTGCTGATTTATTTGTTTATTTTTTTTCGGCACGATGGCATCTATCAGCAGGACAATGCACTGCATCACAAACCTCGCCGTGTACGTTCATTGTTCAAAGACCATGAGGATTAGTTTACCTCACTCTCTCGGTCACCAGACTCTCTGAATTTAAATCCATTAGAGAATCTGTGAGATCACCTCGAGCATTTCTGCCACGGATCCTCAACCAACAAGCTTAATGCAGCTGGCCACGACACTGTAGTCGGCATGGCTCCACATCCTGTCTGTACCTTCATATGCCTCACCGAGTTGCTTCTTTCGCGTTTCGCAGCAGTCTGCGCTGCAAATGATGGTTGTTCAGGCTGTTGGCAGGTGGACACATTAATGTGAGTGGACAGTGTAGAACATGCAACATTGTTCTACAATCTCAATTGACGAGGAAATGAACCCAGGCTTCTTACCAAGCAAGTGAATATTCCTACCACTGATCCATCCACAAATTAGGTTGTAAAATACGGAATTAAAAGTGCTTGGAAAATTTCAACATCTATTTTCCCGAGAATTTTTGACAAATGCATCGATCTACTTTTGACGGCTGATATTCGAGTATAAATACGAAATATTACAGTAATCCGATCGCCGCATAGTCTCCTTGTTAGTCTCATTGTGGCACGGTAGCCGCTCTAGAAACCAGTACCGGTCGTTCTTGTATGCTCCAGGGCTCGGGAAATCCAGGCGTGGTCGTTTGCCTTCCGCGTGGTGGCCGAGAAACCGCCTGTCTGGAGCACAGTCGGCTGATGACAGCCGCTCCTCCGTGTTTACTGCTTCGGCCGCTGACAGCGGACCGGTGGGCGCTGCCTCACAAGTTTCCTGGGGATTATGTGATGACTCCTTCTCATCACCAGGTGCTCTCACTCACAACGTCCATGTAATCCGATTAACTAAAGTAAATTAGAAGCTTGTTTCATTCCATTCGATGCACTTCCTCTATCCTTCCATGTCTGGCTGCAGCGTTGAAACTTCTTTTCTGTAGGTTACCTCCAAAGAGGAGAAGAGTTACGTCTGAATTCATTTGCCGGTTATTAACTGCAAAAGTTAAGCAAAAAATGATTCAAAGGGCTCTGAGCACTATTGGTCTTAACTTCTGTGGTCATCAGTCCCCTTGAACTTAGAACTATTTAAACCTAACTAACCTAAGGACATCGCACACATCCATGCCCGAGGCAGGATTCGAACCTGCGACCGGAGCCATCGCGCGGTTCCAGACTGAACCTAGAACCGCTCGGCCACACTGGCCGGCAAAATTAAGCATCAGCCTCCTTATAAACGCTCACTAATTTCCGCTGACAGTAAACCGTTCACGTTCAAAACTGTTTGACCGCAGTGAGCTGTTCCACTATAACCATTTAGATAACACGTAATACAGCTACACTAATCTACTAAACTATTCCAAAAATGAAGTTGTGGCTTGTATTATTGCGCTACATATATGAACACAACAAAAATAAAATTTCATTGCTGTCAACGCCACCTCTGAACAAGGGATAGACATTTCTCGCATTTATGTAAAACATTCTTATTCCCCTGACAGCCTCCACCTACTCTACCAACTTTTAAGAAAGCCTTATTTAAGAATGAACAATAGCTGGTAATGAAGCAAACCTTTATTCACTAGCGGTTTTGATGCAACAAATACCATGCTACTTGAAATTATTTACACCAGCCTGTGGCGATTCTCTTATTGAAAAGGTATAAAAATGCTTTCACTGTACCAGCCTCCCGTTTGCGAGCACTTCACAAATAATATACGTGGGCGTGCTGAAAAATAATGACTTAAAATTTTTATATAAAAACTCTTAAAGCTTTTTAAATAAAACAAATTTTATTAACATTTTACGTTTTTGTTCTGTATGTCTACATATTTATTTCTCAAAACCTGTCATCCTGGCGACGAACACATTTCTCCCAGTGAGAGACCAGTTTGTGATACCGTTACTGCAGGATGTTGGACTTAGTTGACGGAGCCACAACCTCACCCCTGCCTGCACAGCTTCATTACTACCAAAGTGAAGAAGTCCAAGGTGTTCTCTTGTTTAGAAAACATACGCAATTCGGATGTGGACAAGTAGAAACTGTATGAAAGATGTTCGATGACACTGAACTGAAAGTCGTCGGTTTGTTGCAGATGCCGTAGCGCTCGTATGTGGTCTGGCATTTCATGCTGGAGGGGAGGGTGCTCCAGGTGTGAACGAACTCTTCGAATTCGACAATCGATCACAGCACACTGTTTCTCAGGCACCGACATAGTTACCTCACACACTGCCGTGTTACACTGTACAATGCGGAGCGCTATTGCGGCTGAAGGATGTAAATACGTAGACATGAACAATAAGGATGTAGAATATAAATAACGTTTGTCTTATTTAAAGAGCTGTACACGTTTTCACTTAAAACTTTCGGGAGCGTTACTTGTCAGCAGCTCCTCGTATTGTAGCTAGGGTCTACCGTACATTAGTCGGGGTCCTAATACACAAAATATCCAACAATGCACAGTGAATAATTATTTAAAACACTTCTTGTGGCCCTAAATGTGCTTCTGACTGATTACGTTCACGTTATTCCTACAATGATTTCGGTTGAAAAGTCAAAGAGTAAAACGCTTTTCGAAGAGTAAGTAATTCTCTCCACTAAAACGCTTTTCAAAGAGTAAATAATTCTCTCCACTACGCAAGAGTCATTAAATGACTGGAAAAGGTGTGCTGCACTGTAAATTAGTAAACTGATCAGCACAACATTACATGTACTCAAACCCTCTCATAAAATAAAAGCCCCATGCTGGAAAAAAATTACGGACATCTTGAATCGATAAATTCACTCAACGCGCATCAAGGCCCCTACCTATCTTTTTAAATGATTCATTCAGTATTAATAACAAATACGGTAAATTATTCTGGGCTGGCCCAATCAATGGCAATTCGTCAACCTCAAAAGAATACAGTATTATGGCTGACGTATTACAACATTGCTCGTGAGTTCTTTTTTTGAATAGCAGCTTTCTGCATGCTTTTTGCAGTTCTGCCTATTGTCACGTTGCTGTCATCGTTCGTGCTTCTTATGACCAGGCACTCCGTTCCCTGGCGCGTTCAAAGACCGCATGGTGGCTCGTTATTCAGTAGAAAATTTTGGAAAACATCAGTATTAAGTCCTCAGCTGTAAATAACGTGAAGGAACACTTGATGAGAAACAGAGTTACTGCATATAAACCATGGTAAGTGGCGTGCTTTATGCATATTAGTTGATAGCCCTACGATAAATGGCAACCCTAACTGCAGTTTCTCACTAAAGGCAACTCTGTCAGCCAAAGATGTGACTGTTAGTAGTAGTAACGTGAGTGATGTTCGACCCAGAAAAACACCTTCAAAGACTATTTGTACACATCTGAGCATCGATTGGATAACTACGACTCAGATAAAAATTCTGAATATGTTCTTGAACGCAAACACTCTTCAAAAGTTTTTTTTTATTTTTAAGGTAAATGTTCATAATCCTGCCGTGCGGCTGCCCCGCCGGAGGTTCGAGTCCTCCCTCGGGCATGTGTGTGTGTGTGTGTGTGTTGTCCTTAGCGTAAGTTAGTTTAAGCTAGTGTGTAAGCCTAGGAACCGACCACAAATTTCCAAATTTTTTTCATAATCCTTTCATCAAGTAATCAATGTAAAGTTGTGTCCCTTACCAAAGGTAACACGAATCTGCGTGACAGTGTGAAGGTACAAATGTTAAGGGCCATCCGTATTCTCACATGCTTTAGTAACGCGACAATGAAATTAATTTAATATTGTGCTGTATCATCGATTAATTTTTGAGGTTGTTGTACTTCATTACTTCAAAACTTGGTAATGCAGATTTTTGTGTCGTAAGATGAAGAAATACAGACCTTTTACATTTGTAAAAAGGGCAACAAAATGAAGAGGACACAGATGAGAAAAAGGTAAGTAAATATTATTTCAAAAGTAGTTGTCATAACTGTTAACATATTTATCCCACTGTAAGACGGTGAATTTCCCTATGGAAAAATGTTTGCAACTGCCCGCGAAACCATAATTGTACACAGGCATGCACATCTCAGCCCGAAAAAAATCGACTGTCACAAATGTCTTTCTTTGCGGTTTGAGGAGACTTCGCCACTGCTGAATAGGTCGCTAGAATAATACAGCAAGTGTGCTGTTCAAAAATTCATATTTATTGGCGCGTTTCGGATACAGACCATCATCAGAATATCAAAATGAAAGTCTTCACACGAAGTATGAAGTCACATGCTTCAACCGTCAGCATCACTGTTCAACTCCACGTCGGAACGTAAGTTTCTTCAGGACTCTGAAAATATGAAAATCGCATGGGGAGACATGGGGACTGTACGGAGGACGTGTAAGGGCTTCCCAGCTAATCTTGCGGAACGTGTGAGCCCGGCCACATGTTGCTAAGGTTGTTTCGACTAAGCTGCAGACGTTTCGCTGGGAAGCCTTACACATCCTCCATACTGTACCGATCTGTGATTTCTGTAGTTTTGGAGCCCTGAAGAAAGGCATTCGTGGGCGTCCATTTACTTCAGGCGAAGAGTTGTGCTCCTGGGTATAATCATGTTTCCGCAGGCAACGCAAACATTTTTCCATGAAGGCTAAAATGGCTCTGAGCACTATGGGTCTCAACATCTTAGGTCATAAGTCCCCTAGAACTTAGAACTACTTAAACCTAACTAACGTAAGGACATCACACACACCCATGCCCGAGGCAGGTTTCGAACCTGCGACCGTAGCAGTCCCGCGGTTCCGGACTGTAGCGCCAGAACCGCACGGCCACCGCGGCCGGCTTTCCATGAAGGCATCGACCATTTTGACCCACAGAGGAATAAATATATTAACAGTTATGGCGATTACTTTTGAAATAATAAACAGTTTGCGTGCTGTTTTTGGACCCCTCTCCTTCCATTTGTTTCTCTGCCTCGTGATGACTGGGTGTTGTGTGATGTCCTTAGGTTAGTTAGGTTTAAGTAGTTCTAAGTTCTAGGGGACTGATGACCATAGATGTTAAGTCCCATAGTGCTCAGAGCCATTTAAACCTTCCATTTGACTCCCCTTTATATTTTTTAAAGGTTTCACAGTAATCTTTTGCCAGCCGGAGTGGTCGAGCGGTTCTAGGCGCTACAGTCTGGAACCGAGCGACCGCTACGGACGCAGGTTCGAATCCTGCCTCGGGCATGGATGTGTGTGATGTCCTTAGGTTAGTTAGGTTTAATTAGTTCTAAGTTCTAGGCGACTGATGACCTCAGAAGTTAAGTCGCATAGTCCTCAGAGCCATTTGAACCATTTTTGAACCACAGTAAACTTTCATAAACTTGCTCAGCAAGTAAACAGTGGAAAGTCAATGATAATTGATGTTAAATGCATTTATTTTGCAGGTATACAATGTTGGATAGAATTTGTGATTTTAAAAATATGTAGTTACTCTAGAAATGTTATCAAACAATAACTTACCTGAAAAAAATCACAATGGTTATAGTTTAAGTATCTTATTATGAGAATTTATTGCGACTTTACTGTGTAATTTCTCAAAATAGCCAACGCGTTCCCTGCTATTGTTACAGTCTAAGTCTTCGATTCAAAGGTTATATACCACTTGCAGTGGCTGCGCGGATAAGCCGCGCGGTCTGAGGCGCCTTGCCACGATTCGCGCGGCTGCCCACGTCGGAGGTTCGAGTCCTTCCTCGGGCATGGGCGTGCGTGTAGTTCTTACTGTAAGTTTAAGTTAGATTAAGTAGTGTGTAAGCCTGGGGACCAATGACCTCAGCAGTTTGGTCCCATAGGAACTTACCACAAATTTCCTATTTCCACTTGCAGCTTTAATTCCATCGCTCAGAAAACGCTTTTATGGCATCAACCCAACATTATCTGTTTGCAGGGGGAAATAAGAAAAGGGTATATATGGCCAACATAGTCGGACCGTTACAACCATCATGGTATCGTCCTTACTGTGGCGTAAAGGCATAAAACGCGAAACCTTCCTGGGTCACTTTAATTTTCTTGGTTTTATTCTTTGTTTTTTTTCTTTTTTAAATTTATTTTTTACATCATACTAATAACCATACCATACAGGTTTGCTAAAATAATTATATGTTACCTGATGAAATTCGGTTGACCAAAAATACAAAAGAATGAAGTTTTATTTCATTCGCAGCTCTTGATGGTTTACAAAAGTGATTTTCTTCAAATATTTACGAGATCCGCTCACTATCTGAACAAATTATACAGGGTGATTATAATTAAAGTTAAACTTTCAAACCGCTGTAGAAATAACACCACTGCTCAGAATGACGTCAAATTGCAACAGAATTTTATCGGAGAAGGGGTAAAACGTATGGCAGAAAGAACAGAAATAGTTACAAAATGTAGCAACAGATGGCACTGTAAGCATCATAATTTAATAGTGGTCGACTAAAAATGACGAATCATACGACAATCACTGCGGTGTATGTTTGACGTTAAACAAATTGTACTACTCAGTGTGTATGGATGTAGAGGTGTGATACTGTCAGTTACGTAAGCCCATACACCACGGCAAGGTTATATCACATCGGATGGGAAAAATCGGTTTTTAATTGTCCTCAGGCCAAAAGCCGCATAAAAAGCATCACTTACATAGGTCTTTAATTGTCCTGTTGCCAAAAACCGCATAAAAACCATCAATCAATCGGTTTTTAATTGCCCTGAGGCCAAAAACCGCATAAAAGTATGAATCAAACTCAAATCGGATTATTACTTTCCGTGTGACTGGCGCAAAACATGTTCAGTATGCTGTCCACTGTTTTCTGCGAGTTGAAATAGAGAAATAGCATGTTCCACAACTGATCGAAGTGTTTCCTGGATCAGGTTTAGAATGTGTTGCGCTATGCGAGACTTCAATACAGCTAAGTTTACAATCGGAACACTGAACACAACATCTTTCAGGTGTCACACGGATTAAGATCAGGTGATTGGGACTGCCAGGCTGTAGGGAAATGGCGGCTGGTAAGCCTAGAATTTCCGAAATGGCTGGATTTGCAATGTGTGGAGCTGCGCCATCTTGCATAAAAATGATCCCACCCACACATCGACGCTGTTGGAATGCTGGAATGACGCGGTTGCACAACAGACACTGACAGTGCTTATCAGTGACGGTACAGGTAACAGGACCGGAAGCACATGTCTCTTCGAAAAAATATGGCCCTATAATAAATGATGGCGTAAACCTGCACCACACAGTGTGCTTTTCAGGATGAAGTGGTACTGGTTAATTTGCGTGTGGATTTTCCGTTGCCCATATTCAACAATTCTGTCTACTGACTTATCCTGCCAGTATGGATGTGGGCTTCGTCTGTCCACAATATCTTCCACGGCCAATCATTGTCCACTTCCATGCGAGCAAGAAATTCTGAAGCAAAGGTCTCTCTTGCTGGCAGGTCAACAGAAAGAAACTCGTGGACATGGGTGATTTTGAATGGATAGCAAAGAAAGATGTTTCGTAGGATTTTACGCACCATGCTCACAGGTATGTCCAATGTTCGACCATTTCTCGGTGCACTACATGTTTGCGCACCACCACTCGTCACCTCCTGGATTGTTGTGGCCACTGCTTCCACTGACGTGGAATAAATTCCTTTCCTCCTTCTACCAGGTTAAACACAAAAAGAACCCGTCTTTTCGAATTTCCGAATCATTTTCTCCAGACCCACGGTAGTCATTGGACCACCACCTTTTTTCAAACCCTTCAGTGTCTGAAACTTCTGCAGAGTGACGTGTGCACAATCATCATTCTTGTAATACAGCTTTACAAGCAGAGCGCGATCCTGGATTGAGACAGGAGGAGGAGGGAGCAGATTGCTGTTTAACGTCCCGTCGACAACGAGGTCATTAGAGTCAGAGCACAAGCTCGGATTAGGGAAGGATGGGGAAGGAAATCGGCCGTGCCCTTTCAAAGGAACCATCCCGGCATTTGCCTGAAGTGATCTAGGGAAATCACGGAAAACCTAAATCAGGATGGCCGGACGCGGGATTGAACCGTCGTCCTCCCGAAAGTGAGTCCAGTGTGCTAACCACTGCGCCACCTCGTTCGGTGGATTGAGACAGTCAGGGCGAACGTCGCAGACGCGAAAGGAGGAAAAGCCGTGTACCCGGCGTGTTTTTACCGACTTCAGTGGGTCGTGCGCATGACAGGTATTTTCATTTACGTATTATCACATATACGGCGCCATCTATTGATCAATTTTCACATTATTTTTTTTCTTCTGCCACAAGTTTTCCCCCTTCTCCGATAATATTCCGTTGCAATTTGACTTCATTCTGACCAGTGACGTTATTTCTACAGCGTTTTGAAAGTTTAACTTTCATTATGATCACCCTGTCCATTACCAGTATTACTGTATCTTTACCAGGTAGCGACAGGGATGTTCCACCAGCGAGCAGCAAGATAGAGGTGGAATCTGTGACCCACCTCGATATTGGGTCATCAGAGGCCGTAAGAACGGAAAACTGCGACGGGCAACCCCTTTGGTTCTCGGCTGCTTTAAATGAGCTCACGCCGCGGCCTGAAGGCACATTGCATACTTACAATAAGCTCTCCCTAATGCGCCATTATAGTATTGTGTTGACTTCTTCCCTTCGCAGTAGGATTTCTATTTGGATTCAATCGTGACTATTAGTTTATTGCTTACAACACACTTGGCATCCGATCTATGAAGGGTGTTCAATATGTAATGCTACACATTTTTTTTTTCTGAAAGCAGGATTCCAACACACCACATTATTCCGCACTCCTTTGCAGCAACGTATTGCAAGAACCTGTATGCCCGCATGGTACCACTATGTGCTCTACATCTACATCTACATTTATACTTCGCAAGCCACAGAATGACTGATTCCTTCAAAAGAATGCATACAGCCGAGTCCAGCAGATTTCTTCTCCTTGCTTTCGTTACCACCTACATCTACATGTACATCTACACTTATACTCCGCAAGCCACCCAACGGTGAGTGGCGGAGGGCACTTTACGTGTCACTGCATTACCTCCCTTTCCTGTTCCAGTCGCGTATGGTTCGCGGGAAGAACGACTGCTGGAAAGCCTCCGTGGGCGCTCGAATTTCTCTAATTATACATTCGTGATCTCCTCGGGAGGTATAAGTAGGGGGAAGCAATATATTCGATACCTCATCCAGAAAAGCACCCTCTCGAAACATAGACAGCAAGCTACAGCGCGATGCAGAGCACCTCTCTTGCAGAGTCTGCCACTTCAGTTTGCTAAACATCTCCGTAACGCTACCACGCTTACCAAATAACCCTGTGACGAAACGCGCCGCTCTTCTTTGGATCTTCTCTATCTCCTCTGTCAACCCGACCTGGTACGGATCCCATACTGATGAGCAATACTCTAGTATAGGTCGAACGAGTGTTTTGTAAGCCACCTCCTTTCTTGATGTACTATATTTTCTAAGGACTCTCCCATGAATCTCAACCTGGTACCCGCCTTACCAACAATTAATTTTATACGATCATTCCACTTCAAATCGTTCCGTATGCATACTCCCAGATATTTTACAGAAGTAACTGCTACCAGTGTTTGTTCAGCTATTATATATACAATAAAAGTACGAGTGGCCTACCGGGACCATCCGACCGCCGTGTCATCCTCAGTGGAGAATATGGATAGGAGAGGCGTGAGGTGAGCACACCGCTCTCCCGGTCGTAAGATGGTATTCTTGACCGAAGCCGCTACTAATCGATCGAGTAGCTCCTCAATTGGAATCACGAGTCTGAGTGCACCCCGGAAAATGGCAACAGCGCACGGCGGCCTGGATGGTCAAGTGCCGACCACGCCCGACAGCGCTTAACTTCGGTGGTCTCACGGGAACCGGTGTACCACTGCGGCAAGGCCGTTGCCAATCATACAATAAAGGATCCTTCTTTCTATGTATTCGCAATACATTACATTTGTCTGTGTTAAGGGTCAATTGCCACTTCCTGCACCAAGTGCCTATCCGCTGGAGATCTTCCTGCATTTCGCTGCAATTTTCTAATGCTGCTACTTTTCTGTATACTACAGCATCATCCGCGAAAAAGCCGCATGACTTCCGAGCCAATGTCTTGCTGCACCAATAACCTCCCCATCATCCACGTACTGCTTCCTGTGGAGCGCATCCTCCATTGGGCCAAACAGGTGAAAGTCGGAAAGTGCGAGATCAGAGCTGTAGAGCTGTAGAGCTGTAGGGTGGATGAGGAAGAACACTCCAATGAAGTTTCATGAGCTCCTCTCTGGTGCACAGACTCGCTTGAGGCCTGGCGTGCTCGTGGAAAAGGAGAGTTCGTTTGCGTTTTTGTAGCGAAGAACACGCTGAAGTCGCCTTGTCAATTTCCTAAGGGTAGCATAATACTCTCCACAGTTGGATCATTGAACCATGAGGGAGGACACAAAACAGATAACACTTTACCGGCTGAGGGTGCGGCTTTGAACATTGTCTTTGGAGGAGAGGTGGTGTGGCGCCACTCCATTGATTGCAGTTTTGTTTCCGGTTCGAAGTGATGTCACTCGTTAATCCGTGCGCTGAGAAGCACTACAACAATACCTTAGATTCCAGAGCTTATGTATGCGCGCTGTAGCCAACCTTTAAATGCTAAGAGAGTATTACCAACTCTCACTTAGAATACCCCAACTGATGGTCGAGTGTGTTAGCACTACTAACAAAGGCGTCCAGTTGTGCAGAGATTTGTTTGATTGTGATCCGTCGAACATCTCAGATGAGAGTATCCACAGGTTCCGCCGGCCGGTGTGGCCGAGCGGTTATAGGCGCTTCAGTCTGGAACCGTGCGACCGCTACGGTCGCAGGTTCGAATCCTGCCTCGGGCATGGATGTGTGTGATGTCCTTAGGTTAGTTAGGTTTAAGTAGTTCTAAGTTCTAGGGGACTGATGACCTCAGATGTTAAGTCCCATAGTGCTCAGAGTCATTTGAACCATTTGAACCACACGTTCCAACACTGCAAAGTCACAGCTGTGTGCGGCTGGCGGGCACACTGGATATCGGACAGATTTGAGCGACTTTGTTGCGATGATGACAGACGCCTCGCCCAGCGATTCACCGTGCTTTTGTTCACTTTCAGGTCTCCGTAGACGTTCTGCGAGCGCCTATGAATATCTACGATGCTCTGGTTTTCCGCCAAAAGAAATTCAGTGACAGTTCTCTGCTTCGAACGCACCTCCGTTACAGATGCCAATTTGAGGGCTACATATAGCGCTACACCTACCAGAACTTCATGAAACTACAGTGGCTGAAATGGGGATATTCTACGATGTCCCTCAAAAAATTCCTCATATGAAATTCCCAAAAATTTAAGTCATTACTTGTTGAGCATCCCTCGTAGAATTTAGCGACTTAGAATTTGCAGGGTGCAGTCGCGCGTTAACGTTTCCCAGTTTCTATCGTTTGCGAATCGGTTCCGCAATGGTGGAACTTTGCTCCGAACGCCACGTAGACGAATTTGACTATCGTACGTGAAAGGCCCAATTTGTTTTTCTATCAAATGGAATGTAGAAAATCCGGTAGGTGCATGAATGCTCAATGATTTTCTTGATTGTTGTTACTTCTATGTTTACTTACTACCGGCAGGGTCAGATTTGCTTCCCTATTTGCTTCTCGGCTGTTTACTAGCATCACCAACGTGATTAAAACATTTCCTGCCGCCTCCTGGCTGTAGCAATTGAACGAAATACAAAAAAAATACGCTGCCAGAAAAAAAATGCAACTACACTACTGGCCATTAAAATTGTTACACCAAGAAGGTGACGTGCTACAGGAAGAAGATGCTGTGATATGCAAATGATTAGTTTTTCAGAGTATTCACACAAGGTTGGTGCCGGTGGCGATACCCAACAACGTGCTGACATGAGGAAAGTTTCCAACCGATTTCTCATACACAAACAGACGTTGACCGGCGTTGCCTGGTGAAACGTTGTTGTGATGCCTCGTGTACGGAGGAGAAATGCATACCATCACGTTTCCGACTTTGATATACGTCGGATTGTAGCCTATCGCGATTGCAGTTTATGGTATCGCGACTTTGCTGCTCGCGTTGGTCGAGATCCAATGGCTGTTAGCAGAATATGGAATCGGTGAGTTCAGGAGGGTAACACGGAACGCCGTGCCGGATCCCAACGGCCTCGCATCACTAGCAGTCGAGATGTCAGGCATCTTCTCCGCATGGCTGTAACGGATCGTGCAGCCACGTCTCGATCCCTGAGTCAACAGGCAGGGACGTTTTCAAGACAACAACCATCTGCACGAACAGTTCGACGACGTTTGCAGCAGCATGGACTATCAGTTCGGAGACCAGGGCTGAGGTTACCCTTGACGATGCATCACAGACAGGAGCGCCTGCGCTGGTGTACTCAACGACGAACCTGGGTGCACGAATGGCGAAACGCATTTTTTCAGATGAATCCAGGTTCTGTTTATAGCATCGTGATGGTCGCATCCGTGTTTGGCGACATCGCGGTGAACGTACATTGGAAGCGTGTATTCGTCATCGCCATACTGGCGTATCACCCGGCGTGATGGTATGGGGTGTCATTGGTTACACGTCTCGGTCACCTATTGTTCGCATTGACGGCACTTTCAACAGTGGACGTTACATTTCAGATGTGTCACGACCCGTGAATCTAGTTCAAATGGCTCTGAGCACTATGTGACTTAACTTCTGAGGTCATCAGTCGCCTAGAACTTAGAATTAATTAAACCTAAGTAACCTAAGGACAGCACACACATCCATGTCCGAGGCAGGATTCGAACCTGCGTGAATCTACCCTTCATCTGATCCCTGCTAAACCCTAAATTTCAGCAGGATAATGCTCGAGCGCATGTTGCAGGTCCTGTACCGGCCTTTCTGGATAAAGAAAATGTTCGACTGATGCCCTGGCCAGCCTATTCTCCAGATCTCTCACCGATTGAAAACGTCTGGCCGAGCGACTGGCTTGATGAACTGTGGTATCGTGTTGAAGCTGCATGGGCAGCTGTACCTGTACACGCCATCCAAGCTCTGTTTGACTCAATGCCCAGGCGTATCAAGACCGTTATTACTGCCAGAGATGGTTGTTATGGGTACTGATTTCTCAGGATCTATGCACCCAAATTGCGTGAAAATGTAATTACATGTCAGTTCCAGTATAATATATTTGTCCAATGAATACCCTTTTATCATCTGCATTTCTTCTTGGTGTAGAAATTTTAATGGCCAGTTGTGTATAAGGTCGTTGTTCTCGCAAGTCATGTGACAGCTAGTTCATCATTGCAGGAGTTGTACCAGAGTCAAAGCATATGAAACAAACATGTAGCAGAACAGGGAGTAGAAACAGTCCCACCAATACATAGTGTACCCCTATGGTAGCAAGGCAGGGGTACATTCTCGGAAGCAAACGGCCACAAAGTTGCCGACTGACATACTGCGACAGACTGCCCCAAACACCTTTCTTCTTTCGTTGCAATTCGCCAATGGTTCACAGGCTCTGGTGGAGTGAGATCTGGAGATTTTGTTCACCGGGGCAGTTGTTATACACCATGAAGAGCACGTTGCGTGGCAGCACCCTTATTTGTACGTGCGTTGTCCTGTTGAAGCACATCCCCTTCCTGTTGAGAAAATGATAGTATCACAGGGACAGCAGCTCGTGCAATGTAGCGGGCACTCATTACTGCGAAAACGTCAAATATGACCGAGAGCTGTAAATGATGACACGGCAAACCATTAAGCCTGGATTGGCACCTGTGGATCGTCAGCGAATGCACTCCGGAATAGGCCGATCTCCAGATTTACGCCGTAAACCTGTGCGTCTGTCATTCACATACGGACGCAAATTATTCTCATTGGTGAAGACAACCTCACACCACTTCATTCTCCAGTCGACATTTTCACATCACGGGAGTAGCCCTGTTTGGCAAGGTCGTGGTATCGGTGGACGCAAGGGTAGAGGCACATAGGATGATAGTCCTTATGCAAGCCGACAGTTCCCAATCGTCCTAGGAGACACAGCGAGTGCAACATGGACCCAGATTTCTTCTGTGGATGATGTTCGGTCTGCAACCACTCCTCGGAGATTGTCCCCAGCTTGACGTGCGTGTATACTAGGTGGACGTCCGGAGCCTGGTCAGCGGATACGGGAACGATCCACAGGCCACTGTTGCAAGCAGCGACGCAACACCGATAATTTGTGCCTAACATGTGCAGCTGTTCGTCGGTACGTCCATCCATGCCTGATAGTACTAGCCCGGGGGCATTTGCCGTTGTATACTTCGTGACGATTGCCTTCGTAGCTGGGCTGAAGGTACTGGGGCGTATTGTGTATATGGTCATTAGGCTTTTATAGTTCTTTGTTAAGTAAATTCAAAATTTAAAAGGTTCAAATGGTTCAAATGGCTCTGAGCACGACTTAACTTCTTAGGTCATCAGTCCCCTAGAACTTAGAACTACTTAAACCTAACTAACCTAAGGACATCACACGCATCCATGCCCGAGGCAGGATTCGAACCTGCGACCGTAGCGGTCGCGCGGTTCCAGACTGTAGCGCCTAGAACCGCTCAGCCACACCAGCCGGCAAAATTTAAAAGGAAATAGTTCTATTAGTTGCGAGTTTCCGTGAATTACTTAACTGAAAGTTATTTGCTAAATATGCCCTGGCACGTATAATCCACAGAACGTGTACACAAAAAGCAAGATTTTGATCAATGATTTAATAATACCTGTGGACGTTAAGTTACTATAAAAATTTTAAAGTGTCAGTCTGCCTTTCTGACACCCAATCATCGCTCCATATCACCTTCTGGTACAACACCACTTCGTATTATTTATGCTTTAGGTTCTACAAGTGCAATAGACCTAGCAAGATGGTGAAGTAGTTAAGGCTGCGGACTAACATTCGAGAGCAACGGATGTAGTTTTGTTAATTAAAATCCCCCGCCCCCCGCAACTATTTGAATATTTATTGTATACCATCCACCGTCTATGACTTAATCAGCAATTGAGCTTAATCTTATCAATGTAACCTAGTCAGAAACATTTGAACTAGAAAAAGGCTCTTTTAGCTTCCTGCTTGAGCACATTCAGCACCAACTTCGCAAAACTTAGTTCTTCATCACGAGCTCTGGACAGATTAATCTGAGAATGCTTGTAGTTAGCTTCTTGAAGAAGAACCATTACATGTTCTGAAACTGTTTCGGTCACTAGAGAAGCAAACAAGTATTTTGTAGTTCTGCAACTTAAATGCAGTCTATATTCAATAGGCACGCAACAGAATTTCGTTTCATAGCCGTCCAGTTATCAGTCGGCGATGGCTGATGGTTGGTTGGTTCAAACGGCTCTGAGCACTATGGGACTTAACATCTATGGTCATCAGTCCCCTAGAACTTAGAACTACTTAAACCTAACTAACCTAAGGACATCACACACATCCATGCCCGAGGCACGATTCGAACCTGCGACCTTAGCGGTCACGCGGTTCCCGACTGAAGCGCCTAGAACAGCACGGCCACACCGGCCGGCTGATGGTTGGTTGAATCTTCCGATATTGGACATAGGCGTCGACCAGCGACTTCATAAAATTGTTGCATGTGCCGTCATAAGTGCACAGACGGACATAGAACAGAACAGTGACATTTATTTTGCTCCGATATTATGTTTTAATTTCAGGAGATTGACAGAGATTGATCTGTAGCACAGCCTGAGGTCGAAGTATGGTTGCAAATTTGCAGTTTGACTCTTAACTGACAAAAACTACAAATGTATTGACTAAATCATTGTAAAGATGACGTACTGGTATGTAACGACATTCGAGTTTAAGCTGAAATATTTTTGAGTCAGCGAAGCCAACGAATTTGATGTCATGACAATGGGTTTAATTGATGAGACGCGTGTTTTACGCGCATTAGGTTTCGATGGGTGGTTTGTGCTCACCATTCCATGAAGTGCAAAATGGTGTTTCTGACGAGTTCAGTACTTCCAAAACAAAGTTGTCGACGAATAGTTCACCTCATGAAACTTCATGGCAGATTGAAACTGTGTGTCGGGCCGGAGCTCAAACGTGCGACCTTCACGGTTGGCAGACAAGTGCTGTGCCGACTCGTGGCCTGATTGCACGTAGGGTGAAGTATTTTGGTGTCCGTGGTACTAGCAGGGGAGGACGGCGAGCCCATCTTGCCGGCCACCTTTTCCTCTCAAAGTTTTCTGGGACTAGAACGAGGAAAAATTTTCTCTCCTACCAGGGACTGAATCCTGGACCTTCCGAGTCAGAATTAGCACTCCACCCACCACGCCACCACGGCAACACGGCGAACTGTGCCATCAAAGCGCAATTCACTACTTGCCGTCAGAATTTAACGTACGTTCATACCAATTTTCTAACCTCTCAAACTTCCCAGTTTTGCGTACTTTGCGGGACTAGTACTCCTAGATGAAAGGATACAGCGTAAAAATTAGCAGTCGACTTTTCGTATTTTTTTATATTTGTGGTACGTGGAGTTCAGAACTCGAATATCAGTCAGCCGCAACAGTTCGGTGCAACTCTGAAAAATTCTCGCGAGAATCGACTTTTTTAAAATTTTCTGAGTGGCTCTAAAACAAGGTCGTTTTTTTGAAAGTAAGAGTGATTCTGTGGAAGAGCGCTCGCCTGCCACATGGGCGGACTGGGTTCGATTTCTGGCGATGATAAATTTTTAAACAAATATGCTTGTCCTAAGAGCATTACCATCAAGGGATTACACAAAGATGACAATAGGTATTTTTAATAATTTTAAATTCAAACAATGTTTGTTAACAACCTTTTATAAAAGATCGTTAATTAATAATTTATATGTGCAATGAGAACTGGATTCTTGAGCACGCCGGCCGGGGTGGCCGAGCCGTTCTAGGTGCTACAGTCTGGAACCGCGCGACCCCTACGGTCGCAGGTTCGAATCTTGACTCGGGCATGGATGTGTGTGATGTCCTTAGGTTAGTTAGGTTTAAGTAGCTCTAAGTTCTAGGGAAATGATGACCAATGAGCATGTATTTGCTGAATTTTATATTCAGATAACATAGGTATTCGAACTTAAGGGAAAAAAAAGAAAATAATAATGATCAAAATAGCACTCTAACCTGAGATCCAGTGGCTACCAGTTTCTAGAGCTATCTTTACGTAGTTTACGGTGCACTAAAATGGTTGTAGAACGCGCAACTTTGTTCAGAAATTTGCATTGGCTAGGATTCTAACCCATTGTGTCCAAAAGGCAGGCAAGTAGTTCTACTACAAAGCCATAATGACTGACGAAATACACTCTAAGATAAAAAATAAAATGAAGACGTACCATGGAGGAATTATCCGAATGGGACGGAAATCGGCACAGACAAAAAAATTATTACAATTTCAGAAATACTGAGTGATTTATTTCAAGAGAAAGAGTTTCACGAACTGAGCAAATCGATAACGCGTTGATCCACCTCCGGTCCATATGCAAGCTGTTAATCGGCTTGGCGTTGATTGATAGAATTGTTGGATGTCCTCCTTAGGGATATCAGCCAAATTCTCTCCAGCTGGCGCGTTAGATCGTCAAAATCACGGACTGGTGGAGTACCCTGCCCATAATGCTTCAATGCTACAAACGTTCTCAATTGGGAAGAGATCCGGCAACATTTCTGGCCGAAGTGGGGCTTTAGCAAACACGAAGGCAAGCAGCGGAAACTCTCGCCGTGTGCGGTCGGGCATTATCTTGCTGAAATGTAAGCCTAGGATGGCTTGTCATGAAAGGCGATAAAACGAGTTGTAGACTATCGTCGACGTACCGCTGTGCGGTAAAGTTGCCGTGAATGACAACCAAAGGGGTCCTGCTATCAAATGAAATGTCACCTCAGACCGTCACTCCTGGTTTTCTGGACGTATGGCGGGCGACAGTGAAGCTGGTATCCCACCGCTGTCTCGGGGGTCTCCAGCAACGTGTTCCCTGGTCATCAGAGTTCAATTCGATGCTGGACTCATCACTGAAGACAATTTGACTCCAGTCAATGAGATTCCAAACCAAAGCCGTATCTGCCGATGCCCCGGACAGCAGTCTGATACAGAACTGACTTTCGCCCACCATACGACTCAACACCCAGGAGTGACGGTCTCTGGTGCCATTTCTTTTCATTGAGAACGTGTGGAGCCTTATGGGTACGGCCCTCAAACCAGCACAGGACTTTGACGATATAACGCCAATTGGAAAGAATTTGGCACAGTATCCCTCAGGAGGACATCCAACAAATCTGTCGATCAATGCCGACCCTAATAACTGTTTGCACAGGCCTAGAGGTGGACCAAAGCGTTACTGACTTGCACAATTCGTGAAGCCCTTTCTTTCGAATAAATCATAGTTTTCCTTTTTTATTTACAAGGGGAGGCCACGACGTCTGGAACGAGAATTTACTTCAAACTTCGTACATTCGTCGTACTCCATTAGGACTACAAAATGTGTAAGCAGTAGCGCGTACTTCTCAAGTGTTACTGAGAAAATCGCAAGATAATTTCGGTTGTCAAATATATACCTGTGCGTGACCGTTTTTACTAGGAAGAGGCGGCAGGCGAGTGGGTACCGTTCAAACCCCTCAATCGCTGGTTCGAGTCCAGTTCCTCAGTTTTATTTTTTGTTTTTAACACAGTCATTTTCTTTACTCTTTATATTACAATTAATATAATGGAAAAAATACGTGTAATGGGATGAGCTTTTATTAAATTTACAATGTTATTTGGCAGTCTACAAATTTTTATTATCACAAGTAATATAATATTCATAACTATCGACTAGTAAACGACAAACACCGCGATGTCGTCAAACACGGATGCGACCATCATGATGCTGTAAACAGAACCTGGATTCATCCGAAAAATGACGTTTTGCCATTCGTGCACCCAGGTTCGTCGCTGAGTACAATATCGCAGGCGCTCCTGTCTGTGATGCAGCGTCAAGGGTAACCGCAACCACGGTCTCCGAGCTGATAGTCCGTCCTGCCGCAAACGTCGTCGAACTGTTCGTGCAGATGGTTGTTGTCTTGCAAACGTCCCCATCTGTTGACTTAGGGATCGCGACGTGGCTGCACCATCCGTTATAGCCATGCGGATAATATGCCTGTCATCACGACTGCTAGTGATACGACACCGTTGGGATCCAGCACGGTGTTCCGTATTACCCTCCTGAACCCACCAATTCCATATTCTGCTAACAGTCATTGGATCTCGACCAACGAGACCAGCAGTGTCGCGATACGATAAACCGCAATCGCGATAGGCTAAAATCCGACCTTTATCAAAGTCGGAAACGTAATGGTACGCATTTCTCGTCCTTACACGAGACATCACAACAACGTTTCACCAGGCTACGCCAGTCAACTGTTGTTTGTGTATGAGAAATCGGTTGGAAGCTTTCCTCATGTGAGCACGTTGTAGGTGTCGCCACCGGCGCCAACCTTGCGTGAATGCTCTGAAAAGCTAATCATTTGCATATCACAGCATCTTCTTCCTGTTCGTTAAGTTTCGCGTCTGTAGCATGTCATCTTCGTGGTGTGACGATTTTAATGGCCAGTATTGTAGTCGCGTCTGGGTGAAGCGAAATGGTACATCCTCTGGCCTAGAAAATCTAATGATTTGGATGTGACAGAAACATACAATCACCCTTCGCTTTAAAATATGTTCAAACTAATGTCCAGACCACGAAAGTTCAAAATGAAACAATCGATACCCCGTCGAGACCGTTAGTGAAAAGACCGATAAACTATGGTACGAAATTCCATGGTCAAGAAATCATCACGGTCTTTAGCGGCTTCGACTCCTGTTTGTGTAGCATACAGAGTATCGTGCAGTAGGCAGCGGCACCCTGTGCAGCGTTTCCCCGAGCTGGGCTTTTGTGTGAGCAGAGGTTCGCTGGCCAGGCGGGGTCAGCCAGGTCGCCGCACCGCGTCGCTTTCCTGTCGGCTGGCCACCCGCCACGGAGAAAGCTGCCGGCGGGCATATCCCACCGCCCAACGTCCCAACGGACCGCCGAATAGCTGCGCCGTCGTCTCTTCGCTACCGTCACGTAGAAGGGCCCGCTTATCTCTGTGGCCGTGTCATAGAAAGCGATCGTCGCCTTTACGGTGGTCTTCCCGTCGGCCGTGACGCGACACTAAAAGAGGGAATGCCGATTCCGGACACGTCATAAGGCGCTCCAAGCCCGGCACCGACAGTCTATCGTGTTACCTGCGCAGGAGGAGAAGTCGCAGTAGTTGGTAACCGTGTCAGCTGGTGCCGGAGATACAGCCTGAACTGAGCTGTGGTATATCGAGGGGCTTGCTGTGGTATATCGAGAGGTCGTAACAATGGAAAATTGTACGGAATGCAGGAGGATTTGCAACGAATTGACGCACGGTGCAGGGAATGGCAATTGAATCAGTGTAGACAAGTGTAATGTGCTGCGAATACATAGGAAGAAAGATCCTTTATCATTTAACTACAATATAGCAGGTCAGCAACTGGATGCAGTTAATTCTGTGATTATCTGGGAGTAGGTATTTGGAGTGATTTAAAATGGAATGATCATATAAAGATGATCGTCGGTAAAGCGGATGCCAGACTGAGATTCATTGGAAGAATCCTAAGGAAATGCAATCCGAAAACAAAGGAAGTAGGTTACCGTACACTTGTTCGCCCACCGCTTGAATATTGCTCACCAGTGTGAGATCCGTACCAGATAGGGTTGATAGAAGAGATAGAGAAGATCCAACGCAGAGCAGTGCGCTTCGTTACAGGATCATTTAGTAATAGCGAAAGCGTTACGGAGATCATAGATAAACTCCAGTGGAAGACTCGGCAGGAGAGACGCTCAGTAGCTCGGTACGGGCTTTTGTTGAAGTTGCGAGTACGTACCTTCACCGAGGAGACAAGCAGTATATTGTTCCCTCCTACGTATATCTCGCGAAGAGACCATGAGGATAAAATCAGAGAGATTAGAGCGCACACAGAGGCATAGCGACAATCTTTCTTTCCACGAACAACACGAGACTGGAATAGAAGGGAGAACCAATAGAGGTACTCGAAGTACCCTCCGCCACACACTGTCACGTGGCTTGCGGAGTATGGGTGTAGATGTAGATGTCGAACTAACAACATTGGCTCAGTTACCAAACAAACATGGAGACGGTATATATTTGCCGCTACCATTTCGCTGTTTGCTGTTCGTGTTGCACATGCGAACAGAACATATACATCTAAATTGCCGCGGAAAAAAGAAATTAGTACTCCCGGAAAGACTAAGTGGATTTTAATCAGATGATGTCATATGCCACTTGAGGGTGGTAGAATACTGGCAATGCTTTCAACATCATCCGCCAATAGATAGCGTAGTGGCACAACTTTCAGAGCGCCATGTGTGTCTACATCTACATCTACATCCACGTGATTACTCTGCTATTCACAATAAAGTGCCTGGCAGAGGATTCAATGAACCATCTTCATGCTGTCTCTGTACCGTTCCACTGTCGAATGGCATGCGGGAAAAACGAGCACTTAAATTTTTCTGTGCGAGCCCTGATTTCTCTTATCGTGATGATCATTTCTCCCTATGTAGGTGGGTGTCAACAATGTTTTCGCAATCGGAGGAGAAAACTGGTGATTGAAATTTCATGAGAAGATCCCGTGGCAACGAAATACGCCTTTCTTTGAATGATGCCACTCCAATTCACGTATCATGTCTGTGACACTATCTTCCCTATTTCGCGATAATTCGAAACGAGCTGCCCTTCTTTGTACTTTTTCGATGTCATCCGTCAGTTCCACCTGATTCGGATCCCACACTGCACAGCAGTACTCCAGAATAGGGCGGACAAGCGTGGTGTAAGCAGTCTCTTTAGTAGACCTGTTGCACCTTCGAAGTGTTTCACCAATGAATCGCAGTCTTTGCGATCATTCCAATTTAGGTTATTTGTAATTGTAATCCCTAAGTATTAAGCTGAATCTATAGCCTTCAGATTTGTGTGACTTATCGCGTAATCTAAATGTAGCTGATTACTTTCAGTACTCATGTGAATAACTTCACACTTTTCCTTATTCAGGGTCAATTGCCACTTTTTGCACCATATAGATGTCTCATCTAAATTATTTTGGAAGTCGTTTTGACCATCTGATGACTTTACAAGACGGTAAATGACAGCATCATCTGCAAACAATCTAAGACGGCTACTCATATTGTCTCCTATGTCGTTAATATAGATCAGCAACAATAGAGGGCCTATAACACTTCCTTGGGGAACGCCGTATATTACTTCTGTTTTACTCGATGACTTTCCGTCTGTTACTAGGAACTGTGACATTTCTGACAGGAAATCACGAATCCAGTCGTTCAATTGAGGCGATACTTCGTAGGCACGCAGTTTGGTTAGAAGACGCTTGTGAGGAACGGTGTCGAAAGGCTTCTGGAAATCTAAAAATATGGAATCAATTTGACATGCGCTGTCGATAGCACTTATTACTTCATGAGTATAAAGAGCTAGTTGTGTTTCACAAGAACGATATTTTCTGAAACCGTGCTGACGATGTGTCAATAGATTGTTTTCTTCGAGGTACTTCATAAAGTTCGAATACAGTATATGTTCCAAAATCCTACTGAAAATCGACAATAGTGATATAGGTCTGTAATTCAGCGGATTACTCCTACTTTTTTTGGGCACTGGTGTGACTTGAGCAATTTTCCAGTCTTTAGGTACGGATCTTTCTGTGAGCGAGTGGTTGTACATTATTGCTAAATATGGAGGTATTTTATCAGCATACTCTGAGAGGAACCTGACTGGTATACAATCTGGACTGGAGCCTTTGCCTGTATTAAGTGATTTAAGCTGCTTCGTTACTCCAATGATATCTACCTCTAAGTTTCTCATCTTGGCAGTCGTTGCTGATTGGAATTCAGGAATATTAGCTTCGTCTTCTTTGGTGAAGGAGTTTCGGAAAGCCGTGTTTAATAACTGCTTCAGTGGCACTCTCATCAGTGACTTCACGGTTGTTATCGCGCAGTGAAGGTATTGATTGCGTCTTGCCATTGGTCTACTTTATGTATGACCAGAATCTCTTTGGGTTTTCTGCCAGATTTTAATCCCTTTCCAGCCAGCCAGCCAGCCAGAAAGCTCTGTGTGGCGCAAACTTGTAAAGCAAGGAGACACAAAGATGCCACGGAAGCGCACTACTGCTCCCTACAGCCAAGGGAGCGGGTTTGAAAGGGGTCAAACTGGAGCATTCCGAGTGGAGGGATGGTCCTTTCCGAGAATTGCCACACAAGTTGGACACGCTGGGCCAGTGCGACGATACTGGTATCAGTGATCACGTGAACATTCTCACACCAGCAGACGAGATTCTGGACGTCCGCATCGTACTGTAAGGGCAGCGGTGGCAAATCGTACGGCTACCACAGCACAGACGTGTCAACACAAACCTATTAGTAGTGGCACTACGGGTGCGCATACCTCTAGCCGGCCGGCCGCTGTGGCCGAGGGGTTCTAGGCGCTTCAGTCCGGAACCGCACTGCTGCTGAGGTCGCAGGTTCGAATCCTGCTTCCGGCATGGATGTGTTGCAACGTCCCCTTAGAAAAATTAATGAATTACTGTGCTGATAAACCTCTTACGTTATTTGAACATACTCAGACATTTCGCTCTTTACTTATTCTGATCAACACTAAACTGACACACAATATTTTTTTAGCGCAACGCAATCCGACTTTCAATAATCCCTACAAGAGAATGGACCTGACTAAATTAACGTTTCACAAATCACTTACCACACAAAAATCTTCGTTACTCAAACTACTGCAATACAGCGAGCGCCAATACTGCTAGCTAAATAAAGGATTCAAACTACTGAAGGCACTAAATACTGATAGGCATAGTTAGCAAATTTCATACAGAGCGCTACGTGGCGTTACCAATAAGAAAACCTAAACAACCTACTTACAGTGTGTGATGTCCTTAGGTTAGTTAGGTTTAAGTAGCTCTACGTCTAGGGGACTGATGACCTCAGATGTTAAGTCTCATAGTGCTTAGAGCCATTTGAACCATTTTTGAACACCCCTAGCCCGCCTTCCACCCACACCACAGCATCGACGTGCAAGGCTCCACTGATGCCGTCAGAGGATCACTTGGAAGGTGGAATGACGGGCCGTGGTGTTCAGCGATGAAAGAAAATTCTGCATGCACACAATTTATGGTCGTTTCCGCTTACGACATAAACCTGGTGAGCACTGTCTGTAGGGTGCATTCATCTAAGACACACTGGGCACAGCTCAGGCCTTATGGTCTCAAGGTACAACTCTCGTTCACCTTTGGTATTTCTGGAGGGGACATTAACCAACGCTCGGTGCGTGCAGCGTGTTCTTACACTCGTCATTTTTCTGTTCTTCCAACAGGAAAAGTGATATGTTGTTCCAACAGAATAACGCTCGCCCGTGCACTGCTGGAAAACGTGCAGCAACTTTCCTGACACCACGATCTCTGAACTTGTCTCCAATGGAGCAGTTGTGCATTATGATGGGACGAAAAGTGACTCGTGCGACCTGTGGACCAACAACTCTTACAGAATTACGTGAACAGGTCGAACAGGCGTGGAATAACGTATCACGCGTCAGTATTATCCATGTGTACGATCGATCGTTCGGATGTCAGAGGTAGCGCCTGTATTGCCGCCTGTGGAAGCTACACCATGTACCAATACGGGTGTTTCAGCATGGATCAATAGCTGGTGCCTCAGAACCACTTGTGCTACCGAACTGTTAATTATAACGGTACTTTGCGGGCAGGCGTGTCAATTAGCATCATATTCATTAAAATCGGGGAAGAATTAAAAAGGGGAAAGTCATACGAAACTTTAATAACTGCACAGTATTACTAAGAAGCAATATAAAGAAAAGTAAAAAAAAAGCAAAGTAGCAAAAACCAAGCGGGACAGAAAGATATAGGGGCGCGTTTGTTTCTTAATACATATAAAAGAACATGTAATACATTATTGAGCTCTCTACCTTCAGTTATCGCGATTGGGCTAGTCGATGAAAAAGTGCTACGCGACTGCGAAATTCGTTAAGGTGATTATTTAAAGACTCTTCAAGCACGTTTAAAATACATTACGTGTGACGAAGTGATCAGAGGCGTTTATCAATGGGGGGAAGTGAAAATGATTCCGACAATATAATTCGAACTTTATGTTAGCTGGTAAAAATACTCTTGGGAAACTATTATGGTTGTGGAATCCACGAAAGTTGTACGCAACGGAAAGCTATAGTTTACGTAATTCTGCATTTTTTTAAATTGTGAATCGCGTGTGCGCGGAACATTAATAGAATCTTATCCTTGGACGCTTGCGGGGGTAACTGATACAAACAACGCGCCAGCGTAAAAATAGTTCGCTTATTAACTACCAGATATTGATTAACGGGGACCTAAAATACTAAAAACAGTGCATTCACCGTTAAATTGAAACCTGCGTGTGAAAGACAATCACATCGAACATTTCGAGAGCAAAGAATAGACATTTAAGTGCCGAATTGATAGGATAGCCTGGGTCGTGTCGATATTTGGACATTATATGACACGCGTTATTCAGAACACGATATCGACCATTTTAATACTGCGAAGAAGGATAGGATCATCACCCCCAATCCCGATTCATATTTCATAGCCGACCGTGGTGGCCGTGCGGTTCTAGGCGCTGCAGTCCGGAACCACGGGACTGTTACGGTCGCAGATTAGAATCCTGCCTCGGGCATGGATGTGTGTGATGTCCTTAGGTTAGTTAGGTTTAAGTAGTTCCACGTTCTAGGGGACTGATGACCTAAGATGTTAAGCCCCATAGTGCTCAGAGCCATTCGAACCATATGTCATATTTAGTTAGTGAGAAGAAAAGTGATAATAAGCAAACTACAGTTCAATGTTATCCACGATTTTGGCTTCGTTACGTAGTCTTGACTACATGATAAACAATATCTGTGGAGGTTGTATACAACGTATCGTCATAACATTTAGCCAACCAATATTGTGGAACACCAAAAATGTAAATGCATGAAATTGTTCTTACAGCGGATGTATAATGTGTGAGTGCGACGAATTATATGGCGAAACTGAACATCCATTACGTACTTGCATGTTTATCTGCGAAAATGGTCCTTGTCAGTACATCAGCATAGAGTTCGAGTAGAGTCGCAGGTTCGAATCCTGCCTCGGGCATGGATGTGTGTGATGTCCTTAGGTTAGTTAGGTTAAAGTAGTTCTAAGTTCTAGGGGACTGATGACCACAGATGTTAAGTCCCATAGTGCTCAGAGCCATATGAACCATATAAGTTCGAGTAGAAGCGCTGGAACATTGCAAACCATTGAGATTAATCGAACATCTAAATACGCATAATGCTGGTATCACCAGGCTGTGTTCTTTCTCCTCACCCCCGTGGCAGTAATTGAATTAAGAGTCAGCCGGGAACAACATTTAAATCAGTTGACGACCATTGAGCTAGCGTCACGAATTTTCAAACGTCCGCTGCCATGTATGAAGGCGAGTGACAGCACCAGTGTTAACGTCGATCGAGGGGTGTCGTCGTGATCGTATTGAATGACATTGAGCGGTTACCAAATGTAATCTTTTAAGTGCACCATACACATTGTTGCAACAATAACCGTGAGTGAACTGGAAGCCTCTAGAAGGGTGTGCTAATTTTATTTTTCTGGCAATGAATATGTATGCGTCGCAAGTCTCTCTACAGCGCGTGTCGGATGGTACTCTGTACCAATATTATCGATTTTATTTCCTATTCCATTCACATATGGAGCGCGGTGAAAACGATTCTGGATGTCTTCAAATCTCTCATGTCTTATTCTCATGATGCCCATGCGAGATCAGGCACCATAACGGCCGTAGAGGTTTCTTCGAATACACCTTCTGTACATTTAGCTAATAAAAATTCGCGAGGACTACGTCATCTTTCTTCCAAGGATTCCCAATTACTTTACCTTGCATTCGTTGCACTTTAGTATCAGTTATACCGACCTGTTATAATCCTATCATTGCCTCGTTGATACGGACTCCAAACGCTGGTACAATACTCTAGATCTGGTCCCAATGAAGTCACCCAGGTCATCAATATTGTGTGTTTACCGTTTCTGTAACTCTCACTCTTATCCACACGGGGTGTAACAGAATGATGTTTCAAAACATTAGGAGACGCTTTGATATCATGAGCCTATAGCTGGAAATGTGAAACGAAGTTTCTACAGCACTATGTATTTTCTACGCATTCTGTAGGCTCAATGAAACACCAGAATACTGTAGTTTGGAAAAAGTATATTGAGAGTACAGTACATTCAAATAATGTAAACCGGATCTGCGGCTTCGCTACTGTTGAGTGAACGTTCAAAGTGACAACCATAAATTTCGTACGTACTACCTCTGTTCAAAAAATTCCGGAACATTTGTGATTTCACGCCAGTGGTGTGTTGGAGCGAAATGCGGTTCTCTCCCTGCACACTACTCTGTTTAATGTGTTACTACCGAAAGTGTCATTGTTGTATGTCTGTTCATTATTGTTAAGTGCTGTTTTGAGTAGAATCTTATAACGCACATTTTCCGAATTTCGAGATGGTAGAGAATCGTAAAAGAAGGTTGTATACATGGAAGACTCCTGGGGATACTAGAAGGTATCAGATAGATTATATAATGGTAAGACAGAGATTTAGGAACCAGGTTTTAAATTGTAAGACATTTCCAGAGGCAGATGTGGACTCTCACCACAACCTATTGGTTATGAACTGTATATTAAAAGTGAAGAAACTGCAACAAGGTAGGAATTTAAGGAGATGAGTCCTGGATAAACTGACTAAACCAGAGGTTGTACAGAGTTTCAGGGAGAGCATAAGGGAACAATTGACAGGAATGGGTGAAAGAAATACAGTAGAAGAAGAATAGGTAGCTCTGAGGAATGAAGTAGTGAAGGCAGCAGGGGATCAAGTAGGTAAAAAGACGAGGGCTAATATAAATCCTTGGGTAACAGAAGAAATATTGAATTTAATTGATGAAAGGAGAAAATATAAAAATGCAGTAAATGAAGCAGGCAAAAAGAAATACAAACGTCTCAAAAATGAGATCGACAGGAAGTGCAAAATGGCTAAGCAGGGATGGCTAGAGGACAAATGTAAGGATCTAGAGGCATATCTGACTAGGGGTAAGATAGATACCGCCTACAGGAAAATTAAAGAGACGTTTGGAGAAAACAGAGCCACTTGTATGAATATCAAGAGCTCAGATGGAAAACCAGTTCTAAACAAAGAAGGGAAAGCAGAAAGGTGGAAGGAGTATATAGAAGGTCTATACAGGGGCGAGATACTTGAGAGCAATATTATTGAAATGGAAGAGGATGCAGATGAAGATGAAATGGGAGATACGATACTGCGTGAAGAGTTTGACAAAGCACTGAAAGACGTGAGTCGAAACAAGGCCCCGGGAGTAGACAACATTCCATTAGAACTACTGACGGCCTTGGGAGAGCCAGTCCTGACAAAAATTTTCCATCTGGTGAGCAATATGTATGAGACAGGCAAAATACCCTCAGACTTCAAGAAGAATATAATAATTCCAATCCCAAAGAAAGCAGGTGTTGACAGAGCTGAAAGTTACCGAACTATCAGTTTAATAAGTCACAGCTGCAAAATACTAACACGAATTCTTTACAGACGAACGGAGAAACTGGTAGAAGCCGACCTCGGGGAAGATCACTTTGGATCCCATAGAAATATTGGATCACCTGAAGCAATACTGACCTTACGACTTATCTTAAAAGAAAGATTAAGGAAAGGCAAACCTACGTTTCTAGCATTTGTAGACTTAGAGAAAGCCTTTGACAATGTTGACTGCAATACTCTCTTTCAAATTCTAAAGGTGGTAGGGGTAAAATACAGGGAGCGAAAAGCTATTTACTGTTTGTACAGAAACCAGATGGCAGTTATAAGAGCCGAGGGACATGAAAGGGAAGCAGTGGTTCGGAAGGGAGTGAGACAGGATTGTAGCCTCTCCCCGTTGTTATTCAATCTATGTACTGAGCAAGCAGTAAAGGAAACAAAAGAAAAATTCGGAGTAGATATTAAAATGCATGAAGAAGAAATAAAAACTTTGAGGTTCGCCGATGACATTGTAATTCTGCGAGAGACAGCAAAGGACTTGGAAGAGCAGTTGAACAGAATGGACAGTGTCTTGAAAGGAGGATACAAGATGAACATCAACAAAAGCAAAACGAGGATAGTGGAATGTAGTCGAATGAAGTCTGGTGATGCTGAGGGAATTAGATTAGGAAATGAGACACTTAAAGTAGTGAAGGAGTTTTGCTATTTGGGGAGCAAAATAACTGATGATGGTCGAAGTAGAGAGCATATGATATCTAGACTGGCAATGGCAAGGAAATCGTTTCTGAAGAAGAGAAATTTGTTATCATCGAGTATAGATTTAAGTGTCAGGAAGTCGTTTCTGAAAGTATTTGTATGGAGTGTAGCCATGTATGGATGTGAAACGTGGACGATAAATAGTTTGGACAAGAAGAGAATAGAAACTTTCGAAATGTGGTGCTACAGAAGAATGCTGAAGATTAGATGCGTAGATCACATAACTAATGCGGAGGTATTGAATAGATTTGTGGAGAAGAGGAGTTTGTGTCACAACTTGACAAGAAGAAGGGACCGGTTGGTAGGACATGTTCTGAAGCATCAAGGGATCACAAATTTTTTTTGGAGGGCAGCGTGGAGGGCAAAAATCTTAGAGGGAGACCAAGAGATGAATACACTAAGCACATTCAGAAGGATGTGGGTTGCAGTAAGTATTGGGAGATGAAGAAGCTTGCACAGGATAGGGTAGCATGGAGAGCTGCACTAAACCAGTCTCAGGACTGAAGACCACAACAACAACAGAGTTAGAGGAGCAACGCGTCTGTATTAAATTTTGCAGGAAACTCAAGACCCTTACAAAAATAGTATTCAAATGTGTGTGAAATCGTAAGGAACTTAGCTGCTAAGGTCATCAGTCCCTACACTTACACACTTCGTAACCTAAATTATGAGAACGTAAGCTGTACTCGGTGTTACGAATGGTTCACACGGTTTAAAAATGGCCGGACGGAAGTTAAAATGGTTCAAATGGCTCTGAGCACTATGGGACTTAACATCAATGCAGCGCCTTTAACCGCACGGCCACTTCGGCCGGCATTGCACGGAAGTTAAAGACGACCCTCGTTGGTGACGTCCTTCCACGTCTACAGACGACTCTCGTATCAGGGACGTCAAAGAAATTGTGCATGCCAATCGAAGACCGACTGTCTGAGGTACTGCAGAAGAATGTGATAGATAAGTTGGGTCATGTCACGAAATCCTCACACAGCAATTTGGAAGGGATCGTGTTACCATTCGACCCACGGCTCATGAGTCAAGACCAGAAAGACCTTCGCCTCGCAATCTGTGAAGAGCTTTCGGATCTCGCAGATGAGAACGAGATGTTCCTTAAGAGAATCATAACTGGTGATAAGACGTGGGTCCACGGTTATGATTTAGAGACCAAGGTGTAATCGTGTCAATGGGTCGGGAAAGGTTCCCCAGTGACGTCAGCTCAAATGTCAAAGCCGTGCTTATTGTTTTCTTTGAGTTTGAAGGCTTAGTTCGTGCCACGGGAACGAAATGTTAATCGATGGCACTATCGGGACGTGTTACGGTGCCTGCGAGAAAATGTGAGATGTGAACGACCTGAAACGTGGTGAGACAATTCATGGCTCCTACATCACGACAACTCGCCCGCACATTCTTTCCTGTTGGTGCGTGACTACTGCACAAAAAACGAAATCTTGATCCTGCCTCATCCTCCGTACTCTCCAGTCCTGGCCCCTAAGAAATTTTTTATTTCCGGCGTCGGAAAACCATTTGCAAGGACGAAGATTTGCAACTATAGATGAGATCAGACAGCGCTTCAAGCGATCCAGCAAGAGGAATACCGAGGCTGCTTCCTGAAGTGGAAACGGCGTTGTGAGCGGTGTATCAATTCTGGAGGAGAGTATTCCGAAGGAGACCATGCACAGTCAATAGAAGGTAAGCGTAGAAAAAATTTGTGGACAAAATTCCAGAATTTTTTCAGTAGACCTCGTGATGTGCAACGAGGAATCATCTTTTGTCTGATTCTCTGTAAGATTCTTCGCTTCCCCTCTGATGCTGTCAATGCGCCCAGTAAGCCCAGGTACTGTTCTTCCTGGTGTTGAGTAAACGAGAGATTTTACTTTATGCCAGAGGAAAAAGTCAAGAGGGGTCAGGTGTGCGCTCCGTTTCCAATAAATTTCTCTCTGCATTCAGTTGCCTGTGAGGTATGCCCTCGCCCGACGATCAAAGTGCGTTCGAGTTTTGAAATCACAAACTAGTACACAGTTGCAAATGAACTTCCCCAATAAGTTCAGGCAAGGCGTTGTCCAGAAAGTTCGAATACGAAGCACCATTCGCACGCTGTGACAAGATGAGTGGTCTAATAAGGGATCTCCAAGAATCCCAGCCCAAATGTTCACTGCGAATATCACCCGATAACTTCTCGTACAGGTAGAGCGCTGATTTTCAAGAGCCCAGTGGTGGCTGCATTAACTTTATTTCATATTTCCGGCCACAGATTCTTCATATAAAAACGTTCAAATTTTCATCCTTCGCAATCTTCCAATTTTTAAAACGTCGTTCTCTTACCACCCGTATTAATAAAACCCGGTACCCAATACCAGTAACAGCCTAGGGGCGGCAAAATTCGATTTTCAATACTTCGAGTGATTATTGATCGGATTTATAAATTTAAAATGCTGTTGTAACATATTCCGTTATAATCTACTCATTAAGAGGTATCATATTATGTTATAAGTTTAACGCAGTCAGACAATGCTTGCCTTCAGGCAGCGTGCATTACTAGGAATTATTCTACGTCTCCATCTTCATACATGCCTACTCTGCAACCCAGGGTATGGTGCGTGGCGGAGGTTATGCGGTACTACAATTAGTCATTTCCTTGCCTGTTCCACCTGCAAACAGAACGAGGGAAAAACGACTGTATATATGCCTCCGTATAAACCCTAGTCTCTCGTTACTCTTCCTTATGCGAAATGAATGTTGGCTTCAGTAGAATCGTTCTGTAGTCAGCTTCAAACGCCGGTTCCCTAAATTTTCCCAATTCCATCTATCTATCGCTTACGCCTTAGTCCCGCAGCGACCCGCGTGGTTACAACGGATTTGGCAATGTTAGTTTTTAGGTGTGGCCGGATACCATTCCTGCCGCCACCCCATGCCACCCAAAACGGAATCAGTGTAGCCCAATTGTCTGCGACTAGTGTAAATCGGGAAATAGTGCGAACGTGTTTCAAATGCCTGCGACGCGTGTAACTGAGGCGGAACGTGGGGACCAGCCCGGTATTCACCTAGGGGGATGTGGAAAACCGCCTAAAAACCACATCTAGGCTGGCCGGCACACCAGCCCTCGTCGTTAATCCGCCGGGAGGATTCGAACCGGGCCCGGCGCGCCTACCCAAGTCCACGAAGCAGCGGGTTCTAAATTTCCTCAACATGCTCCTCGAAAAGAACGCCTTACCTCCAGTGATCCCCTTCTGCTTTCCCCAAACATCTCCGTAATACTTCCGTGCTGTTCGAACATATCGGCACAAATATAGTAGCCCTTTCTTAATTGCTTCGATATCTTCCTTTAATCCGACCTGTGCAGATCCCAACCACTCGATACTCAAGAACAGATCGCACTAGCATCCAATATGCGGTCTCGTTTACACATGAACCAACTAAAATTCTACCAATAAACCAATGTCGACCATTCGCCTGCCCTACCACAGTCCTCGCATGCTTGTTGAATTTCATATCACTTTGCAACGTTACGCCCAGATGACTGGATCAAGGAGGATACTATTAATACTGTATCCGAACATTACAGGTTTATTATTCGCACTCATCCGCATTAACTTACATTTTTCTACATTTAGAGTTAGCTGCCATTCATGACGCCAACTAGAAAATTTGCCTTTGTCATCTTGTATCTTCCTGCAATCAAACAACATCGACATCTTCCCGTACAACACAGCATCATCAGCAAAGAACCGCTGATTGCTGCTCACCCTGTCGTCCAGATCACACATGTAAATAGAATACAACAGCGGTCCTATCACTCTTCCCTGGGGCATTCCTGACGATACCCTTGTCGCTGATGAACACTCACCGTAGAGGATAACATACTGGGTTCTATTATTTAAGAAGTTTTCAAGTCAATCACAGATCTAGGAACCTATCTCATATGCTCGTACCTTCGTTAACAGTGCACAGTGGGGTACGTTTTCCGGAACTCTAGAAATATGGAATTTGCTTGTTGCCCTTCATCTATAGTTCACAGCATATCCTGTGAGAAGAGGGTAAGCTCAGTTTCGCACGAGTGATGCTTTCTAAAACCGTATTGATTCGTAGACATAAACATTCATCCAGTATTTGATAACAGAAGCACATAACGACTTCGAAGAAATTTAACACAAGATTTCGAACCTTTACGATACTTTTTTCTCGCTGACACACTCCCACAAAGTCATGAGAGGAAAAAAGGTTTGACGCCTCCTACACTTCGGTTGATCGCGCAATCAAACTTCAGAATTATACGCGACGTTTAAATGTCATACTTATTTAGTACTAAATCTATCTGCAACACACTTTGCGTACAGTATCTATGTATATCACATAATGATGTACCTGCAAAATTATGTCACTGCACGACACGCAGTTCAGGATATATGACATCATAAACTTGCTTTTGCTTAAAATGGAGGGCAGATCATCCAGTTACTATTCATCCAATGTTTCTTAATGAAAGCAGTTAGTGACATCCAACGAACTTTAATTTCAGTTTCAGACCTTTCCCAACCTTTTGTCTCCTTTGTCTCACTTTCATGCTTAAAGACAAATATTTAGCACACTGACTCATTTGATAAGTAATCAGACGTTTGAACCTTCTTTGTGCATGGGAGTTGGACTTTTTAAACAGTAGATGGTTTACTCGTTATTTATTAAGCAGTTCAGAGACACAGACACGTTCGAAAAGCCTGAGTTTCATGCTTTCTGGATTCGTCATGCCCAGAAGCTGCCATTTGTATTTTAGTCTCGCGTTCGACATCGTGAATAATTCAAGTTTTCGTCTCCCGCATTTCACTCCTGCTTCCAAACAGCACGTACCATTTCCTATACAGCTTTCGGTGAAGAATAACACGTTGGTCCCTTTTCGTCTTTAGTGAAAGGTTACAACTCATAAAGTAAAAGGAAGTTAAACTGGTTAAAAACGCTAAATTAAAAGAATGTTAACGTCTATCGCGGGGAACTTTGGTTGATCAGTGTTGGCGATAACGAACAGTATGAACAGCGACAAGTAGCAAAACTGGCAAATAGCGACGGAAAGAAACTTTTAAGAAGACTGTTCACTGGAATTCTTGCTAGAAAATACCTTACAGTTCCTGTTGGAAGTGCACAGTGTAATGTGGACTCAGGAGTAGAAGGGGAAAAAATTGTATCTATAATAATACTATTTTTTTCTACGAAGACCAAAATTCACCTTCACGTGATCACAGGCCATAAAGAAAAGGTTCTGTCGCCGAATCTGTTGTGTTACGCAGCGAAAGCGCCGTTAAAATCCTTTGTCTTCACAAATGCACCAAAGACACAAATTCCTAACACATTTGCGAAACTCTTTAATTAATGGTCTTAACTGATTCTTCCGACGGTTCACGCAGAACATAAGAAATATAGTGCTTTTCCGTTATTGTTGGTTAATGTTTAGTAAACAGATCTGTGTTCGTAATTCTGAGAAGAATATGTGCAATCTGTATGGAAAGACGGGTGATATGCAATATGTACAAAAACCAAGAGGGGACAATAATATTCGAAGACCAAGAATAAGTGGTCGGATTAAAAATGGTGTAAGACAGGGATGCAGTCTTTCGCCCCTACTGTTTAATCTATACATCGAAGAAACAGTGAAGGACATAAAAGAATGGCTCAAGAGTTGGACTAAAATTCTCGGTGAAAGGATATCAGTGATAAGATACTGTGATGAGTTTGTTATCATCATTGAAAGTGAAGAAAAATTATAGGATCTGTTGAATGAAATGAACAGTCTCATGAGTACGGTATATGGACTGAGAGTACACCGGAAAAAAAGTAATGAGAAGTAACAGGAGTGAGTATAGCGAGGATGATATCAAAATTTGCAATCACAAATTTGACGAAATTAAGGAAGGCAAGGAGGACATAAAAAGAATGCTAGCACAGGCGAAGAGGACATGCATGATCAAGAAAAGTCTGCTGGTGTCAAACATAGATCTTAATGTGAGGAAGAAATATCTAAAAATGTACCTTTGGAGCATATTATTGTATGCCACAGAATCACTGACGGCAGCAAAACCGGAGCAGAAGACAATCGAACAATCGAAGTGTTTGAGATGTGAAGCTACAGAAGAACGTTGAAAATTAGGTGGGCTGGTAAGGTAAGCAATAAGGAGGCTGTCCGCAGAATCGACGAAGGAAGCAACACTTGGAAAATACTGACAAGAAGAAGGGACGAGATAATTGGCGAGATATTGAGACATCAGGGAATCACTTCTATAGGCTGCTGTATAGGGTAAAATCTGAATTGGAAGACAGAGATTCTCATACATCCAGCAAATAATTGCGGACGTGTGGAGCCAAGTGGTACTCTGAGATGAAGAGGTTGGTGCAGGAGAGGAAATCGTGGCAGGCCGCATCAAACCATTCAGAAGAGTGATGACTCAAAAGAAAAAGTGGATCTGAATTATTCCCATTTTTATTGAGGTATTTCATCCCGTTATGAACTGAATTTGTCCTTATTGTCTTTGTAAAAATGAGGTAAAGCAGCTATAAACCCAATGGCTGATTTGAGTACCACAGTCCTCTGCTAGGCATGGTCTTGTTGGAGGCTGTATGCCGTTGAACTGACTTACCGAGCATGTTACACAAAGAGTTACAGCTTGACATGCACTATGAACATGGTGCAGCTCTACAGTTTTTGCATTAACAATTATCAGAGATGAAAGAAGTGGTACGTGACAGATAAAAATCCTAGACTGACAGGGCGTCGAACCCCAGGTCTTTGGCAACATATTCATTAAAAAAGTAACTGGTTTCATGGTATTCAGATAGTTAAACTACACAAAGTTAGAATAGACAAACAGGCTAAGTGAAATGAGGAAAAATACACTGACGGGGAAAAAATCGCAACACCAAGAAAGGGTTTGCGACAGAAACGGAAATTGGTAGGCATGTTTCTGCTTCTGAAAGATGATGTCTATTCAGATTTCGAGCCAGTCGCACAAGAGGGGAATAAGTAGCGCTAGGATGAAGATGATTGTATTACTGTGATAACTGTCTGCCTTTTTTTATTTTGACATATATTCTTGACTCATGGATGAAAACCATGTCATTTCCCGATAGCCCTATTGCTGAAAATTTAAAAGTTGTCATGTGAGTTCATGTAACTTTCATCATTGTGATGAAGTTAGTCAGCCGCCCGTTGTGGCCGAGCGGTACTAGGCGCTTCAGACTAGAATCGCGTGACCGCTATGGTCGCAGGCTCGAATCGTTCCTCAGGCATGGATGTGTGTGATGTCCTTAGGTTCGTTAGGGGACTGATGACCTCAGATGTTAAGTCCCATAGTGCCCAGAGCCATTTCTGTCCCATGACTTTCGTCACCTCAGTATATAATAGCGTGAATAAGTCAGATACTGAATGATCACTATGGAGGTCAAGGAGATGCCACGTAATAGTATGAGCGTAATCAGGACGTGACAGAGTGTGTTACGGTCCTCACTGTGTCTCATTTGGCTGACTGGTCGAATGATGCGTAATCCATATTAGAGGGCATTTGGATGTGACAGTCGCCCGTTGTTGGACATTGTAGGCGTAATCGTCCTCAACGTTACGTGACGACCACGTCTGATCACTGCAAGGGAGGGTCACTGTATTGTGCTCCAAGTGCCTGCCACCCGAGAACAACTGTTGGATTTCCTGATTCCTTGCAACATTCTCTGTCATCTTGCGCCATTGGTAGGAGACTAACAGCAGGCGGACTAGAAGTTACCGTCCCATGCGTGAGCTGCCATTAACACCTCAACGCGTCTGCATTTTGAGTGGTGTCGTGACAGGGAAGCTGATGAATGCCTTCCAATGTTTTGGAGAGGCACAGTCATTACATCCGCTGTCATGGTATGGGGAGCAAGGAGTTACGACTTCAGTTCACGGCTGGTAGTGACTGACGGAGCTCTGACGGCACGCTAGCACGTGACGGACATCCTGCATCAACATCTACATTTACATGAATAGTCTGTAAATCACATTCAAGTGGCTGGCAGAGGCTTCATCGAACCACCTTGACAATTCTCTATTATTCCAATCTCGTATAGCGCGCGGTAAGGACGAACATTTACACCTTTCCGTACGAGCTCTGATGTCTCTTATTTTATCGTGGTAATCGTTTCTTCCTATGTAGGTCGGTGTCAACAAAATACTTTCGCACTCGGAGGAGAAAGTTGGTGATTGGAATTTCGTGAGAAGATTCCGTCGCAACGAAAAACGCCTTTCTTTTAATGATGTCCAGCCCAAATGCTGTATCATTTCTTTGACACTCTCTCCCAAATTTCGGATAATACAAAACGTGCTGCCCTTCTTTGAACTTTTTCGATGTACTCCGTCAGTCCTATATGGTAAAAATCACACACCGCGCAGCAGTATTCTAAAAGAGGGCGGACAAGCGTAATGTAAGCAGTCTCCTTAGTAGATCTGTTACATTTTCTGAGTGTCCTGCTAATAAAGCGCAGTCTTTGGTTAGCCTTCCCCACAACGTTTCCTATGTGTTCCTTCCAATTTAAGTTGATCATAATTGTAATTCCTAGGTATTTAGTTGAATTTACGACTTTTAGATAAGAGTGATTTATCGTGTAACCGAAGTTTAACGAATTCCTTTCAGCACTCACGTGGATGACCTCACACTTCTCGTTATTTAGGGTCAACTGCCAGTTTTCGCAACATTTAGGTCTTTTCTAAATCGTTTTGCAATTTGTTTTGATTTTCTGGTGACTTTATTACTCGATAAACGACAGCGTCATCTGCAAACAACCGAAGACGGCTGCTCAGATTGTCTCCCAAATCGTTTATATAGATAAGGAACAGCAAAGGGCCTATAACACTACCTTGGGGAACGCTAGCAATCACTTCTGTTTTACTCGATGACTTTCCGCCAATTACTACGAACTGTGAACACTCTGACAGGAAATCACAAATCCAGTCACATAACTGAGACGATATTCCATAAGCACGCAATTTCACTACAAGCTGCTACAGTGTCAAAAGCCTTCCGGAAATCCAGAAATACGGAATCGATCTGAAATCCCTTGTCAATAGCACTCAACACTTCACGAACAAAGAGCTAGTTGTGTTTCACAGGAACGATGTTTTCTAAACCCATGTTGAATGTGTCAATAGACAGTTTTCTTCGAGTTAATTCATAATGTTTGAACACAATATATGTTCCAAAATCCTGCTGCATATCGACGTTAACGATATGGACCTGTAATTTAATGGATTACTCCTACTACTTTTCTTGAATATAGGTGTGACCTGTGCAACTTTCCAGTCTTTGCGTACGGTTCTTTCGTCGATCGAACGGTTGTATATGATTGTTAAGTATGGAGCTAATGCATCAGCGTACTCTGAAAGGAACATAATTGGTATATAGTCTGGACCAGAGGACTTGCTTTTATTAAGTGATATAAGTTGCTTCACTACTCCGAGATTATTTACTTCTACGTTACTCAAGTTGACAGCTGTTCTCGATTCGAATTCTGGAATATTTACTTCGTCTTCGTTTGTGAAGGCATTTCGGAAGGTTGTGTTTAGTAACTCAGCTTTGGCAGCACTGTCTTCGATAGTATCTCCATTGCTATCGCGCAGAGAAGGCATTGGTTGTTCCTTGCCGCTAACATACTTCACATACGACTAGAATCTCTTTGTATCTTCTGCCACGTTTCGATACAAAGTTTCGTTGTGGAAACTGTTATAAGCATCTCGCATTGAAGGCCGCCCTAGCCGGCCGGAGTGGCCGAGCGGTTCTAGGCGCTACAGTCTGGAACCGCGCGACCCCTACGGTCGCAGTTTAGAATCCTGCCTCGGGCGTGGATGTGTGTGATGTCCTTAGGCTAGTTAGGTTTAAGTATTTCTAAGTTCTAGGGGACTGATGACCTGAGCAGTTAAGTCCCATAGTGCTCACAGCCATTTTTTTGAAGGCCGCCCTAAATTTCGAGCTTCTGTAAAAGATCGCCAGTCTTGGGCATTTTGCGTCTGTTTAAATTTGGCGTGTTTGTTTCGTTGTTTCTGCAACAGTGTTCTAACCCGTTTTTGTGTACCAAGGAGGATCAGCTCCGTCATTTGTTAATTTATTTGGTATAAATCTCTCAATTGCTGCCGATACTATTTGTTTGAATTCAAGCCGCATCTGGTCTACACTTATATTATTAATTTGGAAGGAGTGAAGATTGTCTCTCAGGATGGCGCCAAGTGAATTTTATCTGCTTTTCTGAGTAGGTATATTTTTCGCTTAATTTTGGAGGATTTGGGGGTTACAATACTCAATCTCGCTACAATTATCCTGTGTTCATTAATCCCTGTATCAGTTTTGATGCTCGTAATTAACTCAGAATTATTTTTTGCTAAGAGGTCAAGTGTTACCTTTCTTGCCATAACACTGCCGTGCCATTTTCAACAGGACAATGCTCGTTGACACTTGGTACATGTCTCTACGAACTGTCTGCGTGATGTTGAGATACTTTGTGGTCAGCCAGATCCCCAGATCAGTCCCCAATAGAACATGTGAGGTACAAGTTCGGACTCAACTCTGTCCCAGTGCCAGTATCCAAGATATCAAGGACTAGTTGCTATAGTTGTGGGCTATCTTGCCTCAGGATGGGAACAACGGCCTTACGAACCCCTCCTCAACAGAATCAGTGCGTGCAACGTTATACTAATAAATGGGCTCATAGTGTCTGGTTCTTTCTAAATTTGACTCGATTTTGTAACTACTTAAATACGAGTAACATCGCATCTCCTCTTAACACCTCCCTTTATTGACCAGTGGGAACTATAGTTCCCACTTATTTGTTTTCGCTGTAAGTTCAGTGGTAATCCGTGTTCCCACTTCTTACTTGTGCTATCATCTCTGTTAGAGTGTGCTAACTATGTGTAGATTGTCAACGGTTAGGCGAAAGCTGTTGTATTTCTACCTTGTGAGTCAATCAATGCAGAAGCGCAGTTGCCGCGTGAAAACGAGAAACTGTTTCGACCGCTACAGCGTTTTTTGGATAGTGTGCTTTCCTTTTGCGTGTGAAGTGACTTGTGTTGTATTTATCTACTTTTATGTGTATGACGGAGATAATATTCGTGTATATTTGCTGGATTTGACTGAAAATTACATAGATTTGATCAGCTGCGTGAACGGTATGCTGTAGACCGTCATTCATGGAAGTGGTGGCACAAACTGTTTTTCTTTCTTGTGGATTTGGCAGTTGTCAGTTCCGACGTTATGTGGAAGCTACAGAAGACAGAAGCAGACCAGCTAACATTTAGATTGCACTTGGCAAGACAGCTTATCTCTGGCTTCTCAAGTCATAAGAGAAGAGGAAGGCCTGTTCATTTTCAAACACCAAAAAGTGGTGTGTCTGGAGTAGCAGATGAATTTTGTCTGGAGAAAGTTGGAAAGGTACAACTAACAGAAGATGCCGCCAATGTAGCACCAAGAACAAAGAAAAGAGAACAAAAATAATGTGTAGCAACTCTCGTGTACCTTTGTGTGTAGCACCATGCTTCTCTAAGTTCCATAGTACATCACCTTAGTGAACTCAAAGGACCGAATGAACTAATACAAATATAAATGTAACGTTCAACATGTTTTTGTACTAAAAAAATAAAGGAAATACGTTTTTTTTTAAAATTAGCAAGTGAAGTTACTCCAGAGTTCGATGGTAACAATAGTTCCCACTACTTTTTTTTATTCTCCTAGGCTAAACTCTCACTTTCAAGATTTAAACTATGATTTTATGAACGGTTTCTTAGCCCAATAAAGCGTTCATAAAAAGTCTACAACTTCCGGAAATAATTTGGTCACTAAAGGGTTAAGTTTCATTGCGCTTCTTCCTCTGCTTCTAATTGCTTTGCTGTGTTTGTCAGTGTTGTGTATGACTGCATACAAAGGTAGGGAGAAGTGGGCTACAGAATGGTGCAGCAACTGTCGTCGTAGGGCCGGCCAGGGTGGCCGAGAGGTTCTAGGCGCTACAGTCTGAAACCGCGCGACCGCTACGGTCGCAGGTTCGAATCCTGCCTTGAGCATGGATGTGTGTGCTGTCCTTAGGTTAGTTAGGTTTAAGAAGTTCTAAGTTCTAGGGGACTGATGACCTCAGATGTTAAGTCCCATAGTGCTCAGAGCCATTTGAACCATTTTGTCGTCGTAGGACAGCTGCACAGGAGCAGAAACGATTAGCGAAAAAGTTTACACAACAAACAGAAGATTTATCTGACTTGTTTTACTCGAAGCATACGAAGACTCATTACAAATAATGCAGTAAGAAATAGTGTCCAGCTCAAACAGTGCCAAGTAGGAAGAGTGCCGCAGTACCAAGCACGAACGAGGTGAAGCCGCGATGAGGCTTCAAGTGCGAGTCGGATGTGTGCTGCCGCCGGCCGTCCTGTATAGTGGCGACAGAGGGCACTCGTAGTACGGAGCCACTGGAGGTGTGGCTCAGCGGTCACACACCATTGGGTCCCCCATATCCCACACGACTGCTGTCGGCGTCTGATGGATACTTGCAATTCTGTTACCAAATGTAGGACACCCATGGGGTGGTACCAATACCTTATAACGATGCTACTTTCTTCTTGATCGGTACTTAAAATTACTTAACTTTTTTCCTAGCGTTCATTTTGATGAAAGAACATAAATTTGCAACCTCTCATTATTTGTTGACAACAGAACTGCATTCTCGACACGTTTAAACAAAGCGCTTCACAGACTCTCAAGCAGACTCAACCACAACAACTGACTCGCAGTCTCGCTGATTCGATTTATAAAGGATTTTAACAATACCTTCAAAAATAATACATTTTTAAATTTGTACTATTTCAATGTTACAATCAAAATTTAAAAACGTAAAGAAATTGATGTTATAGCTGAATATGGTATAAAATACAATATTTGAATAACAATCTTTTCTAGTAATATCTTTAGTTTCTCATAAGAGTCATTCTGAACTTTAATTACAATAGTGTCTCTCCTATTATTTTAGTTACCTAATTAATTACAGTTTCGATTTGGTTACTAACATGTAATGGTAGTACAGAGCTCGTGCTTTATCCAATTAAATACATAGAACATACAAATAAGACATCAAATTCTGTAAATTGCGAAACTGTGAGATGTAAACAATTGGAGAGTTAATTAGGAATGTAATTACAAGGACTATTAATTGCAGAGGAAGACATAAAAGTAAATAACAAATGGAAATACGTCGCTTGATAACAGCTTTTAAGTTGACATGTGGAATAATCGGGTCTACTGCCAGATGTTTGTGTCGCTCTGGCACAATATTTCGGCCACAAGATCCTCCAACACGGCAGTCTCAGGTAGCACCTAAAGAAGGCACGAGTTACGTGGCCGAAATATTGTGCCAGAGCGACACAAACATCCGGCAGTAGACCCGATTATTCCATGTGTCAAGATCTCGCCGGGAAAGCCTTAAGAGTTACAGCTTTCAAGTTGTTACTTAATATAAAGGTGTTTTCTTTGTTAACTCGTTACTCGATTGTAATTATGGTAATTAGAGGCGCCGGCCACCTATGCCAACACTTCCACAGCATTTTAATATTTTCCGCCAAATATTTATCCCTTCAATTCCTTTACTATACATTCAATCCAGCATCTGTAAGTAAATTTGTTAATGACAACAATCTCTTGATAATGATTACAACGCATGGTCTTCTAGAACATTCCATACGCCTTCGAAATGAACATCAAGTTTTTTATCAAATAGGACAGAATGATATATATATATATATATATATATATATATATATATATATATATATATATATATAAAGACACACATACCAGATCTTAGGAAGCACTGAATTGTCTGATAACTATCAGGATGCATATAAAAAAAGGTGGTATCGGCCATTTCATATGAGTCTTGGGGGAGGCTGTACCGTTATAACGTGATACTGTACTCAAGCAGTGGGGTTTTAAAGTTTAAGAGGATCACTTTTCCTTTAACAAATTTTACATGGTTGTGAACCCCAAGCACGAGAAGGAGTCGATATCATTACTAAGAACTATGTCACTTTCCTTGCAGAAATAATCGGCTTGTGGAAAATAATTTGATGCTAAATCACAGTAAGACTCAGTTTTTACAGTTTCTAACTCACAATTCAACAATAACCGATATTTTGATCAGACAGAATGGGCATATTATAAGCGAGACGGAACAGTTCAAGTTCCTAGGCGTTCGGATAGATAGTAAGCTGTCGTGGAAAGCCCATGTTCAGGATCTTGTTCAGAAACTAAAAGCTGCTTTATTTACCATCAGAACAGTATCTGAAATAAGTGACAGTTCAACACGAAAAGTAGTCTACTTCGCATATTTTCATACGCTTATGTCGTGTGGTATTATCTTTTGGGGTAATTCTTCTGATTCAAAATGGGTATTTTTGGCTAAAAAACGGGCTGTTCGAGCTATACAGTATGTGGTGTAAGTTCGAGGACCTCTTGTCAAGCCCTATTCAATAGTCTGGGAATTCTGACATTGCCCTCACAGTATATATTTTCTTTAATGTCGTTTGTTGTTAGCAATATTAGCTTATTCCCAAGAGTCAGAAGCTATCACTCAGTTAATACTAGGCAAAAATCAAATCTGCATGTGGAATCCACTTCCTTGACTCTTGTGCAGAAAGGAGTGCACTACTCTGCCACAAGAACTCAAACATCTTAGCAGTAGCCCAAATGCTTTTAAGTCCAAACTGAAGAGTTTCCTCATGGCTAACTCCTATTCCGTGGAGGAGCTCCTGGAACAGCTGAAAAATTAAGCAAATTCCAGTGTTAGATTGTTGATTTTCTTTATTTAAACTTACGAATTGTCGCCTGAATACGTTTCTTGTATTTCATTTTATCTGTTTCTACTATCGTGTTGTAGTTTCATGTATTGACTCGTTGCATGACCATGGAGACTTCTCCTTAATTTGGTCCCACGGAACAATAAATAAATAAATAAAAATAAATCGTAGGACTGTGGTGACGATACTCATTCATTCTGACACGTTTAACGGTCCATTGTGTTAGAGCGTTTCTTAAAATGTTTAGGGATGAAACATGTAAAACACTTAGGGATAGATAAAGCGTAATCAGTGACAGAAAATGATGAAAAATTTGAACTCATAAGAATGACTGACAGGGGAAGATTTTATAAAGCTAGGAGCTACAGCATATGAAAAGCAGATTTCTTTCTACCCCTACATTGTGTTGTGAAAGTAGCAGCTAAAGTTTTTCTAAATAATTACGTTAACAGAATCAATACATTCATATTAACAGTAGTGTAAACAAGAGAAAACAGTCGATTGTAAGATAAGCTACAAAAAATTTCATTATGAGAAGTGTGCAAAATTTTTACATTTTTGTCATTAAATGAATTCCTGTCTTTCTCTCGCCTTGATGCTTGTGTGTTGTTAAATAATGATCAGGACGTTAGTATTTTGACAAGAATATTGCAAATACTTTTGATGGATGTTTAGGATTTTGTGCACATACATGATGGAAATTTCGCTCGCAACCTCAGTGATAAATGATAATACTCTTGCTCTACAGTCATGCTATTAACAGTTTAATATAAGCTGATTTCTAGCCAATCTCTAAATACAATATATGAATATGTAACCCATAAAAATAGGGATGGCGTGAGTTCTCTGTGAACAGCTTCAGTTTATATTATACGCAGTCGTGGACTAAACAGTTTCATTTTGCCTTTGATAGACAAAATATGTGTATCCACTTTATGCAAGAATTTCGTTTCAATGACGTCACCATCGTTCCGTGACACCATCTATGTGAGCAGGTGTGGGAGCGAGCGCGGCCTGCGGCAGTGACGTCACAGCTCAGCTGGTCCTCGCGCCTGTGCAGTGTCGCCCGCTGAGAAGAGGCGTCGCGCACTTCACGTCACGTGACACTCTTCCTGTGTGCTCCTGCCGGTGAAAGCGTACTTGTCACCGCATCTTTTGTCCACTGTCCGCTTTCGCGGTGCCTTAAGATTCTCCTCGGCGCCTAAAGTGCTTTCTGCACTACTCACTGCAGGTGCACAGTTCCCTGACCACTCCCTACGCTTCACGGAATTTGCGGGAAACCTTAACACAGATACGGTACCACTGGCGCTCCAGTCTGACGACCTTAAAAGTCAACTTGCACTCACAACACGCTTGCTAGCTTGATTTTCCGACAGCGATCACGCTATAAACGTAATACGCAGCACTACTTAACGCATCTTCCTCAAGCTGGGAGGGTTGATTTGTTGGAAGAGTAATTATTAAAGCTGGATTCCAATCTGCAAGATCGTTTCTCCTACTTTTTTTTATTACACGATAATGACGACTTATCAAGAACTGTTTCAGAAATGAAGAAAAGGAAATGGGGTTAGTGTTTAACGTCCCAAGGACGGAGAAATACAACCTTGGTTTGGGGAAGGGTGGGGAAGGAAATAGGGCGAGTCCTACAAGAGGAACCGTCCCACAATTTGCCTTCAGTGGTTTATGGAAGTCGTGGAAAACCTTACTCTGGATAGTCGGACGGGGATTAGAACCGTCAAACTTCCGAAAACGGTTCAAGCGTCATTTCGTTCCGTGGCTTAACAATTGTAATTGAAGATTTACAGATAGTTGGTACAGGTCCACCAAGAAACAGTTTCCTACACGACAGCGGTGCAATTACGTGTTCTTCCATCGTTTTGCATAAAATAACGACAGTTATTCTCATTAGTTCGTCAGTTCACTGAAAAAGTATTGCAGTATAATGGTAACACATCTGTCAGACGTTATGTAAGAATACAGATCTTGCGCCGGTAAAACAGTAACTCGACGAGAAGCAGAACGATATACTTCATTTTTGGCAGTTCTATGGCGCTGTGGTAGACAGGATAGCCCACCTGTTGAAAACACAAAAAAGCAAATCGACATTCGGGCCTACCTTAGAACACCTGAGATCTACAAAATACCATGCCATTGCGGCTAGTCTTATGTTGGAAAACATAGCGCATATAGATCAACTCAGGGACGAGTACGAACGCGAGAGGTTTCATCGTCTACAACCGCCAGCAGCGAAGGTAAACTTGTTAGGCTACTTTTTTTTTCTCTTTCTTTACTTATTTTTTTTTCTAGAGTCATCAGTCTTCTGTCTGGTTTGATGCGGCCCGCCACGAATTCATCTCCTGTGCCAACCTCTTCAATCTCAGAGTATCACTTGCAACCTACGTCCTCAGTTATTTGTTGGATATCTTCCAGTCTCTCTTCCTCCACAGTTTTTGCCTTCTACATGTCCCTCTAGTAACATGGAAGTCATTCCCGATGTCTTAACAGACGTCTAATTATACTATCCCTTCTCCTTGTCAGCGTTTTTCACATATTCCTTTCCTCTACGATTCTGCGCAGAACCTCCTCATTCCTCACCTTATCAGTCCACCTAATTTTCAACATTCATCTACAGCACCATATCTCAGATGCTTCGACTCTTTTCTAAAATGGTCCAAATGGCTCTAAGCACTATGGGACTCAACATCTGAGGCCATCAGTCCCCTAGACTTAGAATTACATAAACGTGACTAATCTAAGGACATCACACACATCCATGCCCGAGGCAGGATTCGAACCTGCGACCGTACCAGCTGCACGATTCCGGACTGAAGCGCCTAGAACCGCTCGGCCACAGGGCCGGCGACTGTTTTCTGTTGCAGTTCCCCCACGGTCCTATTTTGCTACAATACAGTGCTGTGCTCCAAACGTATATTCTCAGAAATTTCTTCCTCAAATAAGGCCTATGTTTGATACTAGTAGACTCCCCTTGGCCAGTAATACCCTTTTTGCAAGTGCTAGTCTACTTTTGATGTCCTCCTTGCTCCGTACGTCACTGGTTATTATGCTGCCAAAGTAGTAGGAGTCCTTAACTTCATCTAATTCGTGACCATCAATCCTGATGTTCAGCTTCTCGCTGTTCTCATTTCTGCTTCTTCTCATTACTTTCGTCTTTCTTCGATTTGTTCTCAGTCCATATTCTGTACTCACTAGACCGTTTATTCCATTCAGGAGATCATATAATTCTTCTTCACTTTCACTCAGGACAGCAATGTCATCACCGAATCGTATTATTGATATCCTTTCACCTTGAATTTTAATTCCACTCATGAACCTTTCTTTCATTTAAACCATGGTTTCTTCGATGCACAGATTGAACAGTAGAGGCGAAAGACTTCGTCCCTGTCTTACACCTTTTTTAATCCAAGCACTTCGCTGTTGATCGTCCACTCTTATTATTCCGTCTTGGCTCTTGTAGATATTGTATATTACCTGTCGCTAGCCGTGGCTTATCCCTGTTTTCCTGAGAATTTCTAACATATTGCACCATTTTGCATTATCGAACGCTTTTTCCAGGTCGACAAATCTTATGAACGATTCTTGATTTTTCTTTGCTCTTGCTTCCATTATAAATCGCAACGTCACTATTGCCTCTCTGGTGCCTTTACCTTTCCTAAAGCCAAACTGATAATCACCTAACACATCCTCACTTTTATTTTCTATTCTTCTGTACACTATTGTTGTAAGCAACTTGTATGCATGAGCTTTTAAGCTGGTTGTGCGATAATTCTTGCACTTGTCGGCTCTTGCAGTCTTCGGAATTGTATGGGTGATATTTTTCCAAAAGTCAGATGGTATGTCGCCAGACTCATACATTCTACACACTAACGTGAATAGTCGTTATTTGCCACTTCCCTCAATGATTTTAGAAATTCTGATGGAGTCTTATCGATCCCTTCTGTCTTATTTGATCTTAAGTCCTCCAAACCTCTCTTAAATTCTGATTCTAATACTGGATTCCCTATATCTTCTGTATCGAATCCTGTTATTTCTTCTACCAAATCAGACAAATCTCCCCTCCCATAAACGTCTTCGATGTACTCTTTCCAACTGTCCGCACTCTCCCCTGCATTTAATAGTGGAATTCCCGTTGCACTCTTAATGTTACCACCTGTATTTTTAATTTCAACGAAGCTTGTTTTGACTTTCCCATACGCTGAGTCACTCCTTCTGACAATCATTTCTTTCTCGATTTCTTCACATTTTTCATGCAGCCATTTCGTCTTAGCTTCCCAGCATTTCCTATTCCGTTCATTCCTCAGCGACTTGTATTTCTGCGTTGTGGCCGAGCGGCTCTAGGCGCTTCAGTCCGGAACCGCGCGACTGCTACGGTCGCAGGTTCGAATCCTGCCTCGGGCATTGATGTGTTTGACGTCCTTAGGTTAGTTAGGTTTACGTAGTTCTAAGTTCTAGGGGACTGATGATCTCAGATGTTAAGTCCCATAGTGCTCAGAGCCACTTGTACCATTTTTTGTATTTCTGCATTCCTGAATTTCCCTGACTTTTGTACTTACTGTCTTTTATCGATGAACTGAAGTATTTCTTCTGTTACCATGGCTTCTTCGCAATTACCTTCTTTGTACCTATGTTTTTCTTTCCGACTTCGGTGATAGCCCTCTTTAGAGATGTCGGTTCCTCTTCCACTGTACTGCCTTCTGGGCTATTCTTTGTGCCTGTATCTACAGCCTTAGAGAACTTCAAGCGTATCTTGTCATTCCTAAGTACTTCCTCATCCCACTTCCAGCAAATGTAAAGCACATTAGTCCATAATATGGTTCGGACATCAATATGAGGAAGCCCCTTAAGGCCAGAGACAACTCAGACAGCCCACATCTCGTGGTCGTGCGGTAGCGTTCTCGCTTCCCACGCCCGGGTTCCCGGGTTCGATTCCCGGCGGGGTCAGGGATTTTCTCTGCCTCGTGATGGCTGGGTGTTGTGTGTTGTCCTTAGGTTAGTTAGGTTTAAGTAGTTCTAAGTTCTAGGGGACTGATGACCATAGATGTTAAGTCCCATAGTACTCAAAGCCATTTGAACAACTCAGACCAAGGCAACGCAGCATCTCTAGGTGCTTTTCTTCTCGTGTCATCATCCATTTCATTGGCCTCGCTGTGAGAAGAGATGGAGAAAGTCTAGAGAAAATATTCATGGAAGTGAAGATCGAAGGCTGGAGGCCGAGGGGGATGGGGGGGGGGGTGAGTCGGAGTGGGGGGGGGGGGGCAGGTGGATAGATCAAATAAAGATCTCCGATCTACTTCTACAGCAGGCTCTAAAGTTGGTAGCCGTCCATGATGGAGACGACTGGTTCACCCAACGCTCAGAAATTAGCGCAACAACTTGATGATCCCAAAAAACCCCCTTTAGCTGAGCATTCTCTAGAAAATGGTCACCAGATAAAATGTGAAGAAAACTCGGTCGTTGCTTGTATTAACGGTTTCTTGCACTGTGTAATCGAAAAAACCATCGAAAGAAAAATCGCCGAGAACACCCTTAATATAGGAGACGGCATGAGATGCAGCGATAGCAAAGTGGAAGCGGGTGCACCGAACGCGGAGTCAGTGCCCCTATATGACGGCGCCATGAGCAACAGTGACGTCACAGCCGGCAGCTAGAATACATAAGGGCTTACTAGCAGCCCATCAGCAGTCATTCTACTCTTGAGCTTCTTCGACAGCGCGTGGCATTTTAACTACTTGACGTGGCTGCAAGTCCGGGTGCATTATATTCGTCAGAAGTTACGGTTTCGTGGAAAAATATGGATAAAATAATCCGTTTTATATTAACTGCACACCACACTCTAGCTTTTTATATCATGCAGAGGCTCTTGACGTAACTACTAAGGAATTTAAGAACTCCGAATGTGATAGTTCTGCGAGTTCGTGTCCCGCAATAAATGCGGCCAAGTCTCATCAGAAAAAACTAGAGTAGTTTTGAGTCACTCTCTCCATCGTGCACAGTAGTAGTAGTAGTAGTAGTAGTAGAGGGGTTTTTTGGGCGCACGACAGCAAGGTCTTCAGTGCCCGGTCAGTAACATAGTGAGACGGCTGTCAAGAAAAATCCCAGAACAGGAATAGAAAACGGAACATCAAACACGGGGAACAATCGCTGAAAAATATGTGCTCACCCACACCGAAGCGTGGGATGAAGCTGGGTGTCAGCAGTAAAACATGGAGAACACAGGAAGAAAATGATAGAGGTAGCTAAAACAGTGTAGCAGACGGAAGTGGCTGGCTGACCGCAAGGAAAAAAGGGGAGGAGTCAGCCACTCTGCAATACACTAAAACCTCCAGCCTAAAAGTTTAGGCCAGAGTCCAGACACATCACAAAACTTAAAAACCCTAGACACACACGTCCCATCGTTAGCTAAAACAGAAGGCAGATCCCCATCAACTTGTGCTTCCGCCCTTGCATCACGGTATAAAATGCAGTCTATTAAAATATGCCGGACAGATATGTACACACCACAAGCATCACAAAACGGAGGATCCTCCCGCCGTAATAAAAAGCTATGTGTGAGAGGACAGTGCCCGATCCGAAGACGTGTGAGGGCCACCTCTTCCCGCCTGAGCAACTGGCAGGAGGAACGCCACGGCCGAGTGGTTGACTTTACCAACCGCAGTTTATTGGCCGTCACCGCCAGCCATTCGTCCTCCCACAACGCCATGCACTTCCTGTGGAGTGCAGCGATGACTGACTGCAAGGGGATAGGACACTGGACCACATCCTGCTCTCTGCAGGCCTCCTTGGCAGCCCGATCGGCTTGTTCATTGCCCCATATTCCAACATGACCATCGTGCACAGACTAAAATAACCCGTTGTAGTACTGACGTCGAGCAACAGAATCGTAATTGGTCAGTCGATGTACTACTGTCACTTCACAAGGTTTCTGCCTGACTTTGTGGAGGTCACTCCTAGCCTGTCTAGATTTTTTTCCGGTCAAAATCGATACGCCTCCTGCTACAACGAGTAATGTGGCTGTTGTTTCAAACAGTGATAGGGACATAGGATAGCATAGGTTCCTGAGCAACACTTACGTTATACATTAATCTCACAGTAAATTAATTAAAATAATCACACAGTTTGTTTTTCTTTTTTTCTTTGGCTGTTACGTGAGACAGGTCTTCTATTTCTTACTCATTGTGACGCAGCCCAGGAGTCCACTGGTAGCTCCACCTCCTGACTAATCGCTAGCACTCTCTGCTCCCATGAACAGCAGTTACGTTACAAACACATATGACGTAAAGTACTTTGCGTTCTTGTTTGAATTATTCGTGTGCTTCTGAGTTATACTGAGTGCAAAATAAAAGATGGAATAAACTTTTGGGGATTGTGACATTACAACTGGAACACTCGTCTGTGCTACTGAGTGTTGCTTTAGGAGAGGCGGCCGTTGTGCCAGACGGCTGTACCCGCCACGTGGTTAGTTCCTGTCAAACAGAGCCGTGCCAGATGGCTGTGGAACCACGTGGACTGCTCCTGTCGAAACAGCTCCCTCTCAGTTGATTGTGGGCGCCAACTGGGCCGCTGCTGTCGAACAGTAAAAATGTTATACACTGTTTGTAAGTAAAGTAAAGGGCAATGGATAAATAAAAGAAAACGAGTAACTTTTCAGTGAAATGAGATTCACAAATGATCGGTATGTCGGGTTAAATACACTACTGGCCATTAAAATTGCTACACCACGAAGATGACGTGTTACAGACGCGAAATGTAACCGACAGGGAGAAGATGCTGTGATAGGCAAATGATTATCTTTTCAGAGCATTCACACAAGATTGGCGCCGGTCGCGATACGTACAACGTGCTGATATGAGGAAAGTTTCCAATCGATTTCTCATACACAAACACCAGTTGACCGGCGTTGCCTGGTGAAACGTTGTTGTGGTGCCTCGTGTATGGAGGAGAAATGCGTACCATCACGTTTCCGACTTTGATAAAGGTCGGACTGTAGCCTATCTCGATTGCGGTTTATCGTATCGCGACATTGCTGCTCGCGTTGGTCGAGATCCAATGACTGTTAGCAGAATGTGTAATCGGTTGGTCCAGGAGGGTAATACGGAACGCCGTACTGGATCTCAACGGCCTCGTATCACTAGCAGTCGGGATGACAGGCATATTTATCCCCATGGCTGTAACGGATCGTGCAGCCACGTCTCGATCCCTTAGTCAACTGATGGGGACATTTGCTAGACAATAACCATCTGCACGAACAGTTCGACGATGTTTCCAGCAGTATGGACTATCAGTTCGGAGACCGTGGCTGCGGCTACCCTCGACGCTGCATCACAGACAGGAACGCCTGTGATGGCGTACTCAACGATGAACCTGGGTGCACGAATGGCAAAACGTCATTTTTTCGGATGAATCCAGGTTCTGTTTACAAAAATGGCTCAAATGGCTCTGAGCACTATGGGACTTGACATCTGTGGTCATCAGTCCCATAGAACTTAGAACTACTTAAACCTAACTAACCTAAGGACATCACACGCATCCATGCCCGAGGAAGGATTCGAAACTGCGACCGTAGCGGTCGCGCGGTTACAGACTGTAGCGCCTAGATCCGCTCGGCCACACCGGGCGGCTTCTATTTACAGCATCATGATGATCGCATCCGTGTTTGGCGACATCGCAGTGAACGCGCGTTGTAAGTGTGTACTCGTCGTCGCCATACTGGCGTATCACCCGGCGTGATGGTATGGTGTGCCATTGGTTACACGTCTCGGTCACCTCTTGTTCGCATTTACGGCACTTTTAACAGTGGACGTTACATTCCAGATGTGTTACGACCCGTGGCTCTACCCTTCATTCGATCCCTGCGAAATCCTACATTTCAGCAGGATAATGCACGACTGCATGTTGCAGGTCCTGTAAGGGGCTTTCTGGATACAGGAAATGTTCGACTGCTGCCCTGGCCATCACATTCTCCAGATCTCTCACAAATTGAAAACGTCTGGTCAATGGTGGTCGAGCAACGGACTCGTCACAATACTCCAGTCACTACTCTTGATGACCTGTGGTATCGTGTTGAAGCGGAATGGGCAGCTGTACCTGTACACGCCATCCAAGCTCTGTTTGACTCAATGCCCAGGCGTATCAAGGCCGTTATGACGGCCAGAGGTGGTTGTTCTGGTTACTGATTTCTCAGGATCTATGCACCCAAATTGCGTGAAAATGTAATGACCTGTCAGTTCTAGTATAATATATTTGTCCAATGAATACCCGTTTATCATCTGCATTTGTTCTTGGTGTGGAAATTTTAATGGCCAGTAGTGTATCTCGATGAGATATATCTGATGAACTACTCACATTTAACGGTGAAACCAATGAAATTTAATCGTATGTAAAATTAATGGACAACCGTTCAATAAAAAAGATTAACACGTACGAAGCATGCAGGATATTATAGAAAATGAAAACGCACTTTTTAAGATGACGTAATTTTCTTACTATTAAAGGTTTTTGCCGCTGATGAACTTTCATGATTAATAATACCTGCTGCTGAAATTGTATTTAAGTTAAAAAAGATCTGAATCCATCATAGAATTATTCGTGTACTAGATGTCATTGTAAACACTTCATCTCAGCAACTGTGATTCACAGTACCGTCGTTATCGTCTCCACATTTATTCATTGTACATTCGTGTATATTTACGCGTTGGGATTTGAAATGATACTGTAATATACAAATGAAGGCGTAGACAAGTAAGAGCCAAGAACAGTTTATATGGCCACATTTCTAGTCCAGCGTCTTTGTTTGTTGAGTGGCACTGAACGAAAATCGAGCGACATTTTATACAGGTGCAAGGTGTTTTTGGTATTAAAAGAAATAGATATACCGACCGAGATTGCGAACTCGTTAGCACACTGAACTCGCATTCTGGAGATCGACGGCTCAAAACCGCGTCTGGCCATCCTGATTTAGGTTTCCCATGATTTCCCTAGATCGTTTCGGGTAGATACCGGGATGGTTCCCTTGACAGGGCACGACCGATTTCCTTTCCCATTCTTCCTTAACCCGATCTCTAATGACCTTGTTGTCGGCGGTACGTTAAACATTAATCTCCTCCATCTCCTCCAGGAACAGAAATGCCTATGGTCTAAAGCTCTTCTGTATTGAGATAACAGGCTATGGCAGTTTGGAATACGCTATTTACATATTTTATGTTTACCGTTTGAAAGCCTCCGTTCACGATGCATTCTACTCGTCGTAACGAGTTTCAGAATTGCTCACTGTAAGCTACCACTCTCTCACAAACATTTTGTGCGCGTCACGACACCTGTCAACCGCGTAAGTAGCCCAGTCCCGAAAGTCATCCGGATGCTGCACTAGAGTAGCTTAAAGCAAACAGTTGGTGTGCTAACCAGATAAAGTACAGCTAGTTTAGGGTTAACTGAGCAGGTGACCATGCTACAAGCCGACGACCGTCTGTCCATTGGTCAGAATAAACGTCGTGTATGTGGTGTCTCCCATGACAAAGAAACTGGGATGTTGCCCCGTCATGTGCGAACAACATTTCAGACCATCTGCACAATGATACGTAAACAGCTACTCTGGCAGCACATTCGTCGAGAAGATCACGTTTTTTAAGCAAAAAATTATGCCCAAATGTACATTTCTTCAGGATACATGTCATCGAAAAACCGAGATACATTATATAACAGCGCTGTGAGAGTGTTCGTACTATCACAGACGGACGATTTTTAAATTAACGTGCTTATCATTATTATAAAGTTACCATTATTACAGTTGTATCTTAAATAGGAAAAGACACAAATCGATTTAGACGGTGAAGAAAATTTTAGCCACTCTTACTTCACAGCGCAATTTCTTGCATACAAAGATATCTATGACAAAATTTCGCCCAGTCCATATTTTCTGCTCACAGTGGACGTTAAAAAAGTAGCAATATGAGGGCACTGCGATCACATTTCCCACAGCTACATTCATTCAATACAGTATAACAGGCATGTCTAGTTTGTGCAGTGCACTGAGTGTTGATTTAGAATTCCCGGAGTGGAGGATACGATGCTGTCGAAGGAGTTTTTTTATTGTCATTTACTAATTTTGGGAGAAGATAATTTTTCTTATTTTAACTATGAGAGAAGGAGTTTAACTTAATTACAATCTGCTTTAAAAATTGGAATATTAAAACAGCTGCACGTTCGTTTTTGTACTAGCATCAACTAAACGCACGTGCTTCATACAATACCGGTCGCGATTGGCATATGATCGTTAGGAAGTAACTGTCCACGTTATGTAGACTAAAATTAGCAAATTGAAACAGAATTAACATCGTTGCTTTCAACTTGTACAAAATAAAAGAAAACTGCTTGCCTCTCCTAGAACTGCCTGAAGAAAACGCACTTAATCAGGAATAACGAAATTCTGCATAACCCCCTGAAATGTCGGAGCATTAGTGCCCATGCCAGTGGCCTCTGGGAGCCCCAGAGCCAGAATGCTGCCCCCAAAGTGCGCCTGCAGGACATCACACAATCTCCTGCTTCGATGGAGTCGAGCTCCGTCTTGCATGAACCACAGGCGAAAAACCATGGTCTCATTGGATAATGGGTATGAAATTATCTTCCATAAACTTCACGTACCGTTCGGTAGTCACTGTGCCGTCGAGGAATATCGCACCGATTATTCCGTGACTGGAATTGTACACCACACATTCACCCTTTGAGGGTGAAGAGATTTCTTGATTGCGAAATGCGGATTCTCAGTCCCCAAATGCGCCAGTTTTGCTTATTGACGAACCCGTCCAAATGAAAGAGGGCTTCGTTGTTAAACCAAACCATCATGCGCGTACTAATTCCCATCATGCTCCGCGGCCAACCGTGCAGTTTGAACGTCCTAACGCAAACCTTTAAGACGTTATGATGATTTTATTTCATATAGTTCAATAATTGTCACCCTGCACATTCCCCATGGAGGAAAAGATTTTCTACCAAGCGGTTGTCAGCTGGAACAACGTGTTAGGAGCAGATTATTTTAGCGATGAAGATTAAAAGATCATTGTTAAATCAGTATTTGCAAAATCATTGACTTTGTGATAGACTTAACAGCCACAGTTTATATATTGTTAATTATGAGTTCAGATGTTCGAAAAGTATTAAATTATCTTACTTCTGGAATATTGTCAGACAGCAGCAAAAAATATATTAAGCCTCTATTGAGTTAAAAGAAAAATATTATTTTATTTCAGAATAACGATATTAAAAAAAACAAGAAATATTACTTCTTAAATATTTTGCAAATAAAGTCTTAAATGGACCTGTGGCAATGCACTATAAATACCATAAAATACGTATAAATTGCTGAAAAATGGAAAGTGTGATAATAAATATGTCCAAGAATGAGAGTAGCAGCAATTACAGTAGTTCCAATAGAAGTCACTCTATTTAACCAAATGGCAAACAGCTGTTCATAGTTTTCTCATAAGTAGAGTCAATAGACCTCATTAACAAGTCATGATTCAGCTGAAAAAACGCAGCATTTGAAACGCGTGTTAAGTGCTGAGACACTGCTTCCGCTATTTTTACAATGAACATCACACTAGCTCCCCTTAAATTCTTCCCAGGAAATCAAATAATATCTAAGTTTATGTATGAAATCCTCGTATACACTTTACAATTCGTTCTAGGAAATCTATTTACAGTCTCAAATTTTCCTTTGCCTTTCCTTTTCATGCCTTTTTATGGCAATATTAACACATACAAAATATTCAAATTTATTTCGGTTTATTTACAATGTAAGGAACGTAAAAATTGAAAATGGAAATAGTTTTTTACACAGAGACTCGAACTCAAGCCCCACGGTTTACAGTTCTATGCTATTTCCGTTGAGCTAACCGCTACCCAGAAACTACGTTAACATAAATGGCTCATGGCATCTCCTCGCCATCTGTAGCTCCTACTACCGTCACTTTCACTTCTGGCCAATCCCTTCATAAGTCACGTATTTGGACGAAATCTATGGTGATGAGCATGCGCGGCCCACTTGTCAGACACCATAGTATCAGGTCACGTACCAAGAAAGCCCCCAGATCACGCAGGGGGGTGCAGCGCTGAATTTCCTTTGCCGCCTCTTCGCGTGCCCCCTAGCGGGGCGCTGTGAAATCCGTCACCTAACGATGAAGTGACAAGGTCTCTGGCCGCTCTCGAAACTCACTGATATGAGCTGGCGCACGATCCATAAGCCCAAGTCACGGCACGAAAAACAGGGCAGAACGTTACATGTTAGCGAATTATGGGCAGTTGGAAAACCGAAATGGAAGAGAGTCGAAGCGGTCTTGATGCTACAGAAGACTGTTGGAAATTCGGTGGTCTGTTAAGGTAAGAAATGAGGAAGTTCTCTGAAGAATCAGCGTAAAAAGGAACATATGGAAAAGAATGGAAGTATGGGAATGACGTCCTTGAAACCGCAGGGAGCTGTAGAGAGTAAAAACTGTAGGAGAAGACAAACACTGGATTACATCCAACAAATAATGGAGGAAGTACAGTGTATTCGCTACTCTAAGATGAACAGTTTAGTGGAGGAGAATAATTCGTGATGGGCACCAACAAACCAGCCACAAGACTGATGACACACACACACACACACACACACACACACACACACACACACACACACACACACACAAAGTTTTTAGACTGTAAAAAAAATATCAGTGCGACTGATGTCTAAGGTCGCGTTATAGGCAGATAAATAAAGAGACTGATTTTGTATGACAGAGTCGATTCATCCGGGTTCCACCGAATTGCTTAAAAATTAGAAATAGTGTCACGAGACGGTGAAAAAACTCAAGGATACAATTCATTCAACTTGACCTGCCTTTTAAGGGACTGGACTTTTCAATAACACGTGCTCTATCGGTCCCAACAAACCAATCGTAAGGTCCTTCTATTAAACAGTTCTGACTGGATCTGCGCTGATGATATTTCTAAAATGGTTCAAATGGCTCTGAGCACTATGGGACTGAACATCTGAGGTCATCAGTCCCCTAGAACTTAGAGCTACTTAAACCTAACTAACCTAAGGACATCACACACATACATGCCCGAGGCAGGATTCGAACCTGCGACCGTAGACTGAAGCGCCTAGAACCTCTTGGCCACACCGACCGGCACGAACGGATCGTGCCCAGTGTTTGTGCGATGTGTGGTGGGATGTGGCGTGCCGTAAGGGTATGTGGAATCTAGCAGCAGTAGTCCATTCACTTGGTGCGTCACAATGGACTGATGATTACCTTCAGATGATGCAGTGGAATTACATCTAAACAACTGGACTAGGTTGAACCTGTCGAGCCTTCATTTGTTAAACATAGAGCAATGGTTATGATACTCGAAACACATTCTACTGTAATGTTTCTGGCCGAGCCTTGGCAAAATAAAATGGAGACTAACAAATGGAGACTGTCGGGGTGTTTTATAAGAGATTTTATATGTTGTGAGGCCATGTTGTATTTGGCTACTTCTCCAGAAACTCATTACGTTTAAGGCCAAGAGCCGAGCCTTATCTGTGCCTTTATTTGAACTTTTCCTGTCTACAGGATTTAGTAATACATTTATACAACGATTTTCGTGCGCAGTGAAGTGCCGAGTATTGCTTAGCCTGTAATTATACTGACGGAGAGAAGCATCAAGAAGGAATTGTACGATGTAAACGAAAGTTGGTAGGAGTGTTTCTACATCAGAAAGATGTCTTCCAAAGATTTAGCGCCAGTCGCGTAAGTGTGGTGCTAGTAGCGCCATTATGAGGATGCAAATAAGGTTTTTTTTAACTACGTGCTGTAACGGTCGTTGTAGTGTAACGACGGAAGTTTTGTATTAATGATTTTCTTTTGATATATGACCATGTGCAGACTTAGTCACCTACGTCAGTTGCAACACACTTCAAAATTATTTAAGTTCTTTTTAAATTGTCTCTAAATGTTTCTTGAACGAAACTGTAATTAAAACATCATCATTTGAGTCGTATGCGCAGAATTACGTCACTCAGTCCAATTGGTTTGAGTAAACTTTTTCAATTTAGATGTCGTTTGTTTCTCCCCAGAAATTATATTAATGCAGGTTATCTGCTTTAATAGATATTAGAGCCACATTGAATAAACTTTCAAGACTCAAACTCGCGATGAACGCTGTCAAAAATTAATAATCTTGTCAAATGAATTACTTAACATAATTCTTCATAAATAAATTCTCGGAACACGTATTTAAACTTTTGTAGCATCCACTAGTTTACTATCTTCCTACACATAGACGTGAACCTGAGCCTTGACAAGAGAGAACTGAACATTTACAACAAGCTTAAACTTTCTATGACGTCATTGTTGTACAAAACATTACAAATTCCTATTTTGTCGATTTTTAGAAGCACGACGCAACAACTCGGTTTCAGGATCTTCTGTTGCTCTTTGGCTGTCGACCCGCGACGTACAGTGGCCAGCAATTTTCTGTCTGGTCCCGGCAGCGAAGATGCTGTCTCCGTTCGTTGCGCCGCCCTCTCCGTACGTGAAACATACAAAGTAAATACAAACTTTAGTCAATTCACAACCATTACAAATATTACAAAAATACATCAATAAAAAAGTAAATTAAACTTATATTCACCTGCAAACTGGGCTGACACTGGTGGATGGGTGACGCTTCGATTTCGCGTCCCACTACATCGTGAGCCTTAGCACCCTTGCGATTTGACGTCGTGACTTGATGTTAGTTAAGAATGATTTTAAGGCGACAAAGACGTCATAATCAACAAGCTGATGAGCTTCAACGAGGTCGTGTAATTGGGGTACAACAAGCTGGGTGTTCCAACTGCGATATTGCAGAAAGACTTGGCAGGAATGTAGTCACTGCACATGACTGCTGCTAGCGACGATCACGAGAATGAACGGTTGCAAGAAGATCGGACTTCGGACGGCCACGTGGCACTGCCTAGAGGAAAGACTATCGTGTATGACTCCGGCGCCTCGTACTCCATCTGCAGCAGCAATTTGAACAGCATTTCGTACCACGGTGACACAACGAACTAATCGGTTACTTCAAGTAGAGTTCGGAGGCAGACGCCCTGTACTAAGCATTCCACTGACCCCAAACCACTATCATTTCCGACTTCAGCAATGTCAAGCGAGAGAGAGCTCACTGGCGAGGCAGAGTGGAGCTCTGTTGCGTTTTCTGATGGACGCTGGCTCTGCTTCTGTGCAAGTGATGGCCATGTGTTGGCTGGGAGGAGGCCAGTTGAGGGCTTGCAACCAATCAGTCTTCATGCTGGACGTACTGGACCTACACCTGGGGTATGCTCTGGGACGATGTCGTATGACAGCTGGAGCACTCCCGTGGCTATCCCATGCACCCTGACTGCAAATCTGTACGTCAGTCTGGTGATTCGACCTGTTGTTCTGCCATTTCAGGGTCTGTTTTCCAACTGGATAACGCTCGCCCACTCACCACTGTAGTAACCCAACATGCTCAACGAAGTGTCGACATGTTTCCTTGGCCTGCTTGATCACCAGATCTGTCTCCAATCGAGCACACATGGGACATCATCGAACCACTGCTCTAGCGTCATCCATAGCAGCATTAACTGTCCCTTTATTGACGACGACGTGTGACAGGCATGAAACTCTACCACACAAACTGACAAGCGGTACCTATACAACACAATGCATGCATGTTTGCCTGCTTGCATTCAATATTATTGTAGCAGCATTTAACATCTCCAATGACTTGTCTTGCGCTTGCTTCAGCCTCCGATCATGGAATGTTACTCACCTAACTATGTCACCTATAAAAATGTACTCACGAAATTTCATTACTCAAAATTTTTTTTTTTTTTTTTTTGGTGTTGCAGTTTTTTTTCGGTACGGGTATCCCATGGTCAACTGATTCAATGTAATTCTTTTTAAGTAATTACGCGTGTGGCGTATATATAGCACTTGTATATTTATCTTTTAGTAAGACGGCCGATTAGTGCGAGCTGATTTCGTAATTTGGAAGCAACACAGTCACCCTGAGAAGGTGACCTCGAAGTGATGAATGGGTGGTCTTACTACGGAGCAGCAGATTATAATTTTATTGCTACTTTTAATCAGTGAAGTTCTATTCTATCTGTTATTCATGATAATGGTAATTTTTAAACTGAGATAAATTGCCTTGGAGACTATTTTTACATCTGTAATAATTTGAATGAAGATTCTTTGTCTCAGTTCGTATAACTGTGATAAGGTAAGTCGAGCCATGCTCATAGATACTATTTCTCAACTATAGTTGAAGTTTATTTGAAGGTTGTGTTTCATACTGGGACAAATATCCTTTGTGAAAACCTTTGGCAAATAAATACACTCCCTGGAAAAAAAGTAGTACCTGTAAAGACGACGTTGATTTTGATACGATGGTGGCATATGTCACCTTGGAGATGGTAGAGACTGCATACATTTCACTTATCTGTCTTCTTTTGGAGTAATGGTGCACGGTGTGGCAATTGGCTCTGAGCACTATGGGACTTAACATCTGTGGTCATCAGTCCCCTAGAACTTAGAACTACTTAAACCTAACTAACCTAAGGACATCACACACATCCATGCCCGAGGCAGGATTCGAACCTGCGACCGTAGCGGTCGCGCGTTTCCAGACTGAAGCGCCTAGAACCGCTCGGCCACACCGGCTGGCTGCACGGTGTGGCATCCTTACCACATAGAATTAACAGTCTACATCGAGAAAGTTCAAAGAAGGGCAGCACGTTTCATATTATCGCAAAATAGGGGAGAGAGTGTCACTGAAAAGATACAGGATGTCGGATGGACATAATAAAAACCAAGGCGTTTTTCGTTGCAGCGAAATCTTCTCACGTAATTTCAAGCACCACCTTTCTACTCCGAATGCGAAAATATTTTGTTGAAGCCGACCTACGTAAGGAGAAACGATCACCTTTATAAAATAAGGGAAACCAGAACTTGCTCGGAAAGAGATAAGCGTTAGTTTTTGCCGCTCGCTATACGCGAATTGAATAATAGAGAATCGTGAAGGTGGTTTGATGAACCTCTATGCCAGGCACTTCATTGTTATTTGCAGAGTATCCCTGTAGATGTAGATGTACTGATAATGGCTTCATCGTCGTCCGCCAACAGACAGTGTAGTCGCATGGCGACCACAGCGGCATCTGTGTCTATCCCTTAGTAGGGAATGTTGAAATTCAAAACGTTCAGTGTGGTACAAACGAGTGAAGCAAGCAGGTAACGATGCCACGAAGACACTGTCATGCTTCTTAAAGCCAACTGAGCGAATTTGAAAGGGGTCAAATTGTGGCCTTTCGAGTAGCGGGATCGTCCTTCCAGAGAACTGAAACTCAACTTCTTCGTTGATCCATTATGGACCGTGGAACAACGGCTGGCATGAACTTCTTGATGCAGTGATTTACCAACAGCCGTATGTATTGTAGAAATTTATTTTATTTTATGAACTTCTACGTGCTACCAGTTTCGGCATTACGTTGATGCCATCTTCACGCCCCACATGTTATAGTCGTAAAATCGCTATGTACGGAAGGAGCGATATAACTGGATCCCTGAATCAAATCGTCTTGCAACAGCTCTTGGTGACCAGGCGACACAGACTGTTGCATGACGATTTGATTCACGGATCCAGTTATATGGCTCCTTCCGGACATAGCGATGTTACGACTATGAAGTGTGGGGCCTGAAGGTGGCATCAACGAAATGGCGAAACTGGCAGCACACAGAAGTTCATAAAATAAAATACATTTCTACAATGAATACGGCTGTTTGTAAATCACTGCATCAAGAAAACCAAGTTGGACATGCAGTGTCAGCTGTGTAACAAATGCTGGTATCAGTGATCACGTGAACATTCTCACGCACGTAGACGATGTTTTAGACGTCAACAGCTATCACGGCGCAGATAAGAGGGTTTGTGAGCCCAGACGTGCCAACACGAATTGTTGCAAACCCGTTATTAGCGCCGGTCGGTGTGGCCGAGCGGTTCTAGGCGCTACAGTCTGGAACCGCGCGACCGCTACGTCGCAGGTTCGAATCCTGCCTCGGGCGTGGATGTGTGTTATGTCCTTAGGTTAGTTAGGTCTAAGTAGCTCTAAGTTCTAGGGAACTGATGACCTCAGAAGTTAAGTCCCATAGTGCTCAGAGCCATTTGAACCAACGTGCAGCAACGTCCCTGGGCAGTACAAGACCTGTCTCCAATCGAGCACGTTTGGGACATGATAGGACGAGAAGTGATTCGTGCGACTCACCAACCAAGAACTCTTACAGAACTATGTGAACAGGTCTAGAAGGTTTCGCACAACGTATTCCAGGACAGTATTCGCCATCTGTACGAACGACAGACATGCAACAGAAAACGGGCAGATTGCTTTTAGTACTCATGTGGGTGACTTCACACATTTCACTATTTAGAGTCAACTTCCGCTTTTTACAGCATACAGATTTTTGTGTCGTCTCGTTGTCGCTCTAGAGATGTACAATGGGAAGCAAGGAGAGGCCAGTGGCCAGTATCCTCTTCTATAACGAAAAACTGCACGCATGTATTAACAGGGCTCTTTATTCATAAGAACAAGAAGATACTTAACTTAAGATAGTCCAGGTACAAGCTCTCCCATAATAGTCCACGTTAGCCTCACTGCTGATGAAGTACAAGTCCCGCTATGTACACTACTCTGGTTGCTATGTACTGACTGACTCTAAACTAGAAGCTAAGCTAACTGCGACAGGGACTCTCATTGCACTGCAAATAATGACTCGACTGGTTGACTTAGTGGATGAAACTTCCTGTCAGATTAAAACTGTGTGCCGGACCGAGACTCGAACTGGGACCTTTGCGTTTTGTGGGCAAGTGCTCTACCAACTGAGCTACCCAAGCACGACTCGCGATCCGTCCTCACAGCTCTACGTCCGCCAGTATCTCATCTCTTACCTTCCAAACTTCACAGAAGGTTCGCAGGAGAGCTTCTGTGAAGTTTGGAAGGTAAGATATGAGATACTGGCGGAAGTAGAGCTCTGATGACAGGTCGCGAGTCGTGCTTGGGTAGCTCAGTTGGTAGAGCACTCCCCCTGAAAGGCAAAGGTCCCGAGTTGGAGTCTCAGTCCGGCACACAGTTTTAATCTGCCAGGAAATTTCATATCACCGCACACTCCGCTGCAGAGTGAAAATTTCGTTCTGGACTTACTGGATGTCTGACTGGATCCTCCGGTCCGCAGCGGCGATCGAAATATTGGCGGCTGAGAGGGCGTTGCCGGCGCGTTTCTTGCGAGTTGGTCTTTGGCGTCTGTCGATCTTCTCACAACCTCTTTGTCACCTGGTGTGCTGGTGACAGCTATGCCAGCACGTAGATATCTTGTCTAAATCATTTTTCAAGTCGCTCTGATTATCTGATGACCTTACAAGGTGGTGAATGACTGCATAATCTGCAAACAATCTGAGAGTGCTGTTCAGATTGTCTCACTAAATCTTTTTTCTAGGTCAGGAGCAACAGAGTGCCTATAATACTTCCTTGGGGAACACCCAATATTACTTCTGTTTTACTTGCTGGTCTTTCATCAGATATTACGAAATACAGAAAATGACTAATCCAGTCCATAGACACACAGTTTAATAAGTCGCTTGAAAATATGGAATCAATTTCACATCCCCTGTAAATAGCGCTCATTACTTCATGAGAATAAGAAACCAGTTTTGTTTCACAAGAATGGTATTTTCTGAATCTCTATTGGCTATTTGTCAGTAAATCGTTTTCTTCGAGGTTGTTCTTTCATAATGTTCGAGTAATGTTCCAAAATCCTATGACAAATTGACGTTAGTTATATAGATCTGTAACTCAGCAGATTACTCCTATTTCCTTTCTTAAGTATTGGTGTGGCTCGTGCAACTTTGCAGGCTTTATGTGCGGATCTTTCTACAAGCGAGCAGTCGTATACGATTGCTAAAGACGGAGCTATTTTATTAACATACTCTGAAAGAAATGAAACTAGTATACAATCTGTACGAGAAGGCCCTGCCTTTCCTAAGTGACTTAAGCCGATTCGCTACGCCGAGGTTATTTAGATATTTACATCTAAGTTACTCTTGTTGTCAGTTGTTCTTGATTCGACTTCTGGAATATTTACTTCGTATTCTTTGGTCAAGGAACTGCGGTAAACCGTGCTTAGTAACTCTGCTTTAGTGGCACTGTCATCAAGAACAACACCGTTGTTATCGCGCAGGGAAGGTATTGATGGTTTGTCTGGCCACTGGTGTACTTGACGTACGAGCATAGTCTCTTTGGGTTCTCTGCCAGATCTCATGACAGAGTTTTGCTGTCGAAACTGTTAAAAGCATCTGGGATTGAAGTTCGCTGTAAATTTCGAGCTTCTGTAAATCATCTCCAATCTTGGGGATTTTGTGTTCTTTTAAATGTGTCCTGCATTATTCGTTGCTTCTGCATCGACTCGGATGTCGCAGAAGTGGTGTCAACTAGAAAGACTTGCACGAGGCATCCAGTCTCTCCGACGGGAAGCTCTAGCCACATTCACATTTCATTACCATATAGTCGTGGTATGCGGCAAGCACAAATGTCGCTGGCAAAAGAGACCGTTTCCGCAGAAGAGCGGAGCGCTGGAGAAAGCGACCGCCGCGCCGTCGCGATGTCTGAGCGGATAGCGCCGCCTGCCTTTGGCGCCTGCTCACACAGCTGGACCTCTGCCAACACTGCAGCTAGCCTTTCCCACCTCGTCTGCTCTCGTCTGCATTCGAACGAGCTATCAGTAGCATCGCCCTAAATGCCGTTTTCCACGAGCGACTTTTTGGTCAAAATCGACTACTCGGAAGTACGTGCGCCGTTGGTGAGTAGGCGGTGATCAGCAATCAAGCACGACCCGATTGTGTCTGTGACGTCACTGACCTATAGATTGTGCCGAGTGTCAAGTTCTATATTTCCGAGTAACCAGCACACTGCGCGTGCGCAGAAACAAGGGGCAACGGCGGGGTGTGTTAATACCGAAAGTTAGCCTACTCTGGCCGAGCTCACTCCTATTACGGAAATGGATTATGTGCTTCGATATCTTCGTTGTTTCCTCCGTTTCGTGAGACATTCAAAAGTCACACAAGATGCTGGTATTATTTTCTCCTAGTGTGTCCTACAGGAGAAACCAAATATCCGAAAGCAAAAATGTTTACGTTTTGCACAGAAAAAGCCTACGCTATGCATAATAAGAACGTAAATATATAAAAGTGTTTTTCTTAAACGTAATTTCAAAAGTGAAAAAAGTCAGAATTATTTGGCAGGAAATTAATTTTATTCGTTATTTGTCATTCCCCCCCAGATTTAGTTGTGAGACGACCCAGTGTATAGCCCGCAAAAACTGGACACAGATCAAGCATGAAAACAGGAGGAAGGTGTACTGAACTACGAAAAAAGAGGCAAAATAGAAACAGTGAACAGTCAAAGGTCAAGATGTGCAGCTGGTTATGTGGTCACGGTGTTGGGCTGCAAAGGGGGATATCCAAGCCCGCTCAGGCTCACAATTTTTTTCAGAAAATTATGAACTTTCGGTCCGGTCGTTGTCATATCTTTCCTTTGTCTTTATTCGTGACAAATGTCATACTATACATTGGTTATATGTCACGTGATAAGAATATATCATTGTCGCAAGTAAATGTGATGAATAGTGAGAGCAGATGAGACGCCGCATCGACCTTTCACAGAAATGAAAAACAACAAATAAGTTAGAGTGAACCAACAAGGTAATTCAAAAGTCAAAAATTCCAAAACTAAACGTAAGAGTCATAACAGGTGATACATGTGCAGAACAAATAGGAGGTACATACGTGTGGAGGTCCCTTTCTTACACGTCGCTATTACAAGTGGACATTACATCGCAACACAAACACAAATCGGAACACAGCGGACAGACCCGTCAATAACCGGATGGACGGTTCATTATTTTGTGAAAAAAAGGGGGTGATCGATATTTAAACCAGGACCTCCCCGTTCGCATTCCAACTCCGTAACCACATACCCACGACGCCGTCGCTGCGCTAGTATCCTTGTTGCTGTATATGTTGAAGTTGTATCGTTCAATGTCTATATTTTGTTTCTTTTTTCTGGTTCAGTATACCTTCTTCCTGGTTTCATGTTTGATCTGTGTTCAGTTTTTGACGGGCTAAATCTGAGGGGTGTGCGATTTGGGGGGGGGGGGGGCTTCCCTTGTCAGCAGGAGAACAAGATCCAAAGGATAAAGCAAAAGGCGCTATTTACTGCGTGCTAGATGATGTTTGACGTGTTTTCAAGTATACGCCGTGATGGTTAATAAATCACGACACCAAAAAATATTTAATGTAGAGTAATGAGACTTCGGGAACTATGTAACATACCAAGATCACAGGTGAATGTAACCGCGAGACAAGTAATTGCAAATCTACACTAATAATCGTTGAAACCGTCATAATGTTGAATGAAAACATGCAAACGTGCATCCATTGTGTTGTAGAGGCGCCGGATTCAGTTTGTGGGATGGAATTCCATGCCTCTTGCAGTTGGTCAGTCAATACAACAACGGTTAATTCTGTTTGTGGCTGACCCTGGTGTTGTCGTTCGATGACGTCCCATATGTGTCGATTGTAGACAGATTTGATGTTCGAGCAGGCCAACGTAAACTGTCAACATTCTGCAGAGCACGTTGGGTTTCAACAGCGGTATGTAGGTGGGCGTTATCCTGCTGGAAAACACCCCCTGGAATGCTGTTCATGAATGGCAGCACAACAGGTCTAACCACGCGATTCACGTACAGATTTGGAGTCAGGGTGCTTAGGATAACCACGTGAGTGATCCTGCTATCGAATCACAGCCCAGACCGTAACTTCACATATAGGTCCTGTGTGCGTAGCACGCAGACAGGTTGGTTGCGCGCCCTCAACTGGTCTCCTACTATCCAGCACATGGCCATCACAGCAGAACCAGCTTTTACAAGAAAATAGAAAAGAGCTCCACCTTGGCCTCTAAGGTGACAAACGGCGGTGGTTTGGGGTCAGTGGTTTGGGGTATGCAGACATGGACGCTACAGGACCTCTGGTTTGGGGCTATCCTCGAAGTAGCCGATTTGTAACAGTTCGTTGTGTCTCTGTGATGCTTACTGCTGCTCACACTGCTGTAGATGCAGATTCGCCAGAGTCATATGCCGAACTCTATGCTCTTCCCACTCGGTAGCGCGACATGGCTGTCCGGAGCTCGGTCTTCTTTCGACAGTACATTCCCGTGACAACAGCTGCCAGCAATAATGTACAATGGCTACATTCCTGCCAAGTCTTTCTGCAGTATCGCAGAAGGAACATCCATCTTCCCGTAGCCCTATTACATAACCTCCTTCAAACTCAGTGAGGTGTTGATAATGGCATCCTTGTCGACTTAAAAAACATTCTTGACTAACATCAACGCACCACGTCATACCTCAAATGTAACTTACGCTCACAACCGTTACACAGTGTATTTAAATTAAACCTGATTTGCATCGTCATAGTGGCCATACAAGCGCCACTCTTACGCGACTGGAGTGAAATATGAATAGACAGCATCATTGAGATGTAGAAACAAGCATAGCAACTTACGTTTATTTCTCATACTCGCTAATTATTGTTGCGATATTTTTTTGCCACCAGTGTATTTTCTCGAGGTAATAAATGTATATCTTATGAATATGTAGATGACACTTTACCTATTCTTTCAGTTCTCAGGAGTGTAAATAATTTACCACAGGAAGTTTGACAAGAACTTACACTATGAATTCTAATTTGGTCATTAATGAACTCTATTATTATTGTGACTCTTCAAGCTTTCCCGGCGGATTGTAAATAGTCTTCAAGGGTTTGCTGCCGGATCTAGTTGTACAAATTGTACAGTATTTCCTCGGAGCATGTCCGACATCTTCAGGTGGTTCAGCCTTGCTGGTGGCTAGGTACGACTGACTGTATGCGCACGTCGACGCGCCTTTCCTAGAACATGCGCGCGAAGAATGCGCAGGGGTAGAAATCGGGCATGCGCAATTGATTTACAGATATGAAACGAAATGATCGTTTGGCATTTATTGGCCGGGATATCCCCTTCGGGTATCGGCCGGCGTATTGCAAGTCTTTTCAGTTGATGCTACTTCGTCGACTTGCGTGTCAATGATGATAAGGGACACAAACACCCAGTCCCCTAGCTGGAATCGAACCCGGGCCTCCTTACGTGGTAGGCGGTAACGCTACCGTTGCGCTACGGAGACGGATAGATGGTGCCATATTCAAACGGCCTCTGCAGAAAATCGCAGAGCGGCTCTCCTGCGTTTGCGCTATACGCTGCGTTTACAAACAGTGCGGCCAGACGGTACTCACCAAAGACCTTACTAGACCAATGTTATGACGGGTCTGTTAGAGAAAACTCTTGATTTTTCGCATCGTGATTTAATAGCAACCAATGCTGTGCTAAGTTGAAATCCCACATTCCTGTTGATGAGATTATCGGCTGTAGGAATATGTATAGCTTCCTTAATGACGCAATCCGAGAAAGATAATGCCAGGAATAAAACTTCCGTCTTTTCACAAATCAATCGATGTCCTGTATTCAGTCAGTGTTCAGCAGTTGCCGACTTTCCGGTTGACGAAGTCGTGTATGACGCTGATGTTCATCGCAGCGTGCTTGTACTGTGCGACATGTCTGGCCTATATATGCTGCCCCACATTGGCAAGGAATCCTGTACACACCACATTTCCCCAGGTCAACATCATCCTTAACCAAACCCAACAGGTTTCTCAGTTTTGCAGATGGTTGAGATACACACTTAATGCCATATCTTCCGAGGACTCTTCCGATTCTTGACGAAAATGGTTCAAATGGCTCTGAGTACTATGGGACTTAACATCTGAGGTCATCAGTCCCCTAGAACTTAGAACTACTTAAATCTAACTAACCTAAGGACATCACACACATCCATGCCCGAGGCAGGATTCGAACCTGCGACCGTAGCGGTCGCGCGGTTCCAGACTGTAGCGCCTAGAACCGCACGGCCGCACCGGCCGGCTTTGCTGCCGGCATTCTTGACGACATCGCACCAAAATACGGCAAAATGGCCAAAGCGGTGGGTGTCCTCGTATCTTCATTGCGTTCCTTAGATTGAACTCTCCTGGGCCCGAATGCATCACGTGTCTGTCTCTTAGAATAACCGGTTTGGCGGAACACTGTCTTCAATTGTTGTATTTCACTCGACAGGCTTTCAAGATCAGTTAAGAAATATCGTACGTACTGTACTACCGCATTGTGGAGGATGATGGCAGCTTGTGGCCTGCAGATATAGATCTGTATCGTTGTCTTGCGGTAGACGTGGTGTCCCAAGGTTCCATCTGCTTTCCTTCGTACCAAAACATGAAAAAAATGGTAAAGTACCACGCCCGTTGTAAAGTTTGTAATCGGATGGAGCGAATTCAGATACTGAAAAAGCGTAGGTAGAATATCACGTCCATGTGGCATTACCGCAAATGTACCATCCACACACCGTATAAAACAAGAGGGTTTGAGAGTAGCTGACTGTAGCGCTTTTTCTTCAGAGTCCTCCATAAAATAATTGGCCACCACAGGAGACAGAGGGATTCCCATGGTGACACCGTCCACTTGTTCAAAATATTGGTCATGAAATAAGAAGTATGTTGAAGTAAGCACGTGTTTAAATAATGCTACTATGTCCTCCTCAAACTTGTTGCTAATGAGGTCCAAGGAGTCACGGAAGGGCACCTTTGTAAATAAAGACACAACATCGAAACTTGATAAGAGATCCGACGATTATCATCCAAGAGTTTTCAGGTTATTATTGTTGCATGTTCCTATACTTAGTTACTTTATTTCGAGTTTTTGTAAAAAGGATAGTAGTCCCCCATAAACTCACTATCACCGTTTATTTGTCAGAATGCAAAGCACACAGCTCTCACAACACACGAAACTTTGGCGCTGACGTGTAAACGAAACTCGAGACAGACGAGACTCAGTAGAGGGAATAAAACGTCAGGGGCGCTGTAATAGACTCGCTTGTTTCGAGTAGTTAACTGAGATAACGAAGTCGATCGTGTAAGAGGTTCCAGCTCTGTGCACCAACAGTTGTCCAGAACAGCTTGCGTAGCGAATGGTCTGGTTAGATTGGCGAAGAGCGATGGGCACTCCATCTTATAGACAGGATATATGATGGGGTGCACATAATTACAAGCCAATATCACAAACGGCCGTCTCTCGCAGGATCTTAGAGTATATTCCTGGAGGAAAATAAAATTCTCTCACAGGAGCAGCACGGACTCAGAGGGAAAAATACCGCTTGTGTGAAACACATCTTGCAAACAAAAGATACAGGTAAAAAGGTAGATTGTATCTTCCTAGATTTCTGGCGCAATTAAAATCAAGGGCCGTAACATTAAGAGTGCAATGGGAATTCTACTCTTAAATGCAGAGCAGAGAGCGGATAGGTATAAAGAGCACACTGAAGACCTCAATGAGGGGAAGATTTGTCTGATGATGTGCCAGAAGAAGAAACAGGTGTCGATATAGAAGAGATAGAGACTCCAGTATTAGAATTTAAAAGAGCTTTGGAAGACTTAAGATCGAATAAGGCAGAATGGATCGATAACATTCCATCGGAATTTCTAAACTCATTGGGCGGAAGTGGCAACGAAACGACTTTTCACGTTGGTGTGTAAAATGTATGAGTCTGGCGATGTACTGCTTGACTTTCGGAAAAATATCATTTCGACTACTGCAAAATCTGAAAAGTGCGAGAATTATCGCACATTCAGCTTAACAGGTCATGCGTCCAAATTGCTGACAATAATAGTACACAGAAGAATAGAAAAAAAACTGAGGATGTGTTAGATGATTATACCTTTAGGGAAGGTAAAGGCACCAGAGAGGCAATTCTGACGATGCGATTGTAATGGAAGCAAGCGCATATAAAGATCAAGACTCGACCTGGAAAAAGCGATCGACAATGTAAAAGATGTTCGATATTCTCAGGACAACAGGAACAAGCTATTGGGAGAGACGGGTAAGAATAACGGCAAAGAAAGTTGTGGAACGGTTAGATGGTGATCAGTTTGGCTTGAGGAAAAGTAAATGCAGCAGAGAGGCAGTTTTGCCTGCAAGCAAGAGTAAAGACAAAACAAAACGTATTCGTTTGATTTGTCGACCTAGAAAAAGAGGTTCAACAATGCCGAGTGGGGCAAGATGTTCGAAATTCTGGGGAAAATAGAGGTAAGCTATAGTGAAAGACGGGTAGTATACAATATGTTGAAGACCCAAGAGGGAATAATAAGAATAAAAGACCAAGAACGAAGAGATCAGATTAAAAGGGTTGTCGTCTTTCAGCCCTATCGAAGAAGCAACGAGGTAAATAAAAGAAACGTTCGAGAGTGAAAGTAAATTTCAAGATGAAAAGATATCAACGATAAGATTCGCTGATGACATTGCTATCTTCAGTAAAACTGGAGAAGAATTACAGCAATAATTTTATCTTGGAACTCTTCCATTTGGTCCGTGTTTGCATAGAAAAACAGTAATATCAGAAATTTAGTCCGCCTTGATGCAAAACACCTTGTTATACGTTTATTTCTTTATTCTCTCAAACTAGTTTCGGCGACAAATATCATCATCATCATTGGTTTTTTTTTAAATCTAAAACATGCAGAAAATTATCATGGTTATACAAACACAGTAGCACATTATTACAGTTTTACTATTCGTTTTTTGAAATATAGTTTTCTATGGATACTTTCATACTACCTTATTTATTGTATGTTACACTATGTTTTAAGCAATTATTGTCGCTGTTTGCGACATATTTTCTGTGCGCTTTTTTCTGTTGCCGGTTTTTACTTAGCGAACATCATGTCATCTGCAACCATGTGAGCGGCTGTTAGTAAACAAAATACTAAAAGGTGAACTTCGTATGTCAGTAGGGGTTGTGGTAGTGTTGTGGAAACCAGTTATTTGGTGTGTACTGAGCTGTTACTTAGCTAATCGTGTACTCACGTTCGTTGCATAATATGTAGCTGCTTTTATACAGAGAAAAACAAAACTTTCGCACTTTGTTTCTGATCCAGAATATTACGCCATCTTGCTGTTCGCGTGTGTCACGAGAGGTGTATGACATGTGGCGAGAAAGGCTCTGAAAAACTAGTGCAAATTACGACGACTTCTGTTCATTATTTCTCTGTGTGTGGTAGGGAAATGGTTCTTTCGCGTGTGTGTGCGTTCTGTCTGTGTCCTTGGTCAGTTCTCTCATAGTGGCAAAGAGTGTGATATTGCGAAGTGTTGTGTTTTCGTTTATTACATTTTCCCTTCGACTATAGCCTTTTGTATGTAGTAATTTTCTTCTCCTGTTAGTTGTCGGTACAGACTGTTGCTGTTTCTGAAAATGTGTAGATCGTTTTCGCTGTTAGTGGAATTGTGGTTTTTGTTCATTAGATGTTCTGCAGAAGTTGAACGTGTGCTGTCACTCTTTAGAGCTCTCATGTTCTCTGTGTACCGCATTTGGAAGTTTCCGCTTGTTTGTCCTATGTATTGGGCCTGACAGGAGTTGCAAGTGAGTTGATATATTCCAGCGTTGCTGAATTTGTCTGAGGTTTTTCTGACTGGTCTTAGTCTTTTCTGAACTGTATTGTTTGTTCTAAATGGTATTGGGATCCCTTGCTTTTTCAAGATGTTTCTTATTCTATGTGATATTTTGTTATTGTATGTTAGTGTGTACCAACTCTCTCTGTGAAATAAAATTGCCGGCCGGTGTGGCCGTGCGGTTAAAGGCGCTTCAGTCTGGAACCGCGTGACCGCTACGTCGCAGGTTCGAATCCTGCCTCGGGCATGGATGTGTGTGATGTCCTTAGGTTAGTTAGGTTTAATTAGTTCTAAGTTCTAGGCGACTGATGACCTCAGAAGTTAAGTCGCATAGTGCTCAGAGCCATTTTTTTTTAAAAATCAAATTAAGGAGAACTATTATCAAAAACTAATTTTAAGTTAAAATCATTTTAAATTAAAGCTATTGGAAAGTAACACAAATGCTTCAAATGGCTCTAAGCGCTATGGGACTTAACATCCGAGTCCCGTAGACTTAGAACTACGTAAACCTAACTAACCTAAGGACATCACACACATCCATGCCCGAGGCTGGATTCGAACCTGCGACCGTAGCAGCCTCGTGGTTCCGGACTGAAGCGCCTAGAACAGCTCGACCACAGCGGCCGGCGAAACTAGCACCTATTTACATTTTCAAGACATTAACGAAACCCATTCTGGACGGTAAAAGACCTTTTCAAAGTGCAAGACGGTATACGACCGGCGAAGTATGACTTTACATCCGCACGTTATGTGTGTAGTTTTAAAAAATACATAGGATTTTTCTTGTCATAAAATTCTACAACTGAAGTATTTGTAGTATTCTCAAGATAGCATTAGAATATTATAGAACACTTAAATGTGTAGCATTCAAAATATTTACAAATGTTGGCAAAACACATGTCTTACTACAACAAAAACTGTAGGACATGGCAGTAACTGCCTGTAGAGATCTAGTACGCATTTCTTCGCGAGCTTCTAAAATCAGTCACTAGACTAAAGTACCGACCAAAAACCATCATGTGTGCCTACGTACAACAGTCGGCCATAGGATATGCTAGAGAGGGAACGCTCACCGAGCGAGGTGGCGTAGTGGTTTGCACATGCGACTGGCATTCAGGAGGACGACGCCTGAAATCCACGTTAGGTCATCCAGATTTAGGTTTCCAGAGATTTCCCTAAGTCGCTTTACGTAAATGCCGGGATGGTTCCTTCGAAAGGTTGCGGTTGATATATTTCCCCATCCTAAAAACATTTCGAGTCTCTGCTCCGTCTCAAATGACTTCCAGGTCGACGGGATGTTAAATTCCAATGTTTCTTCTCTTTTTTCGGAATGTTCCACAGATGCGAAAGTAACATCGAGTGCGCCCTATGCAGCCGTAATAGAACCTCTGGTGTTTCCAATTCAGACAAAAAATTTATCAGTTACGATCAGCAGAACTGTAAGATAGTTCTCTGAAGGTGCATTTGTCTACAGCAAAGTATACTCGTGAGATGGTCGTAATAAACTCCACAAAGACTTGGACAAAATTATCACCAGGTATAACGAAAGTCGATAACTGTAAGATAATGCCTATAACAAAGGGAAGGAACAGTACAGTATCTGTTTACAAGATCAGAGATGCACATATTGAGCCCATTACACCGTGTAAGTATTTAGGCGTAAGGCTAAGAAGTGATAGACAATGTGACGAACACGTGAAATCAGCATTAGGAATTCATTGGAGAGGTTCTACGAAACTACGATATACGTTCAAACGAAATCGCAGAGAAGAAGCTAGTGCGACCAATTAGAGACTACTGTCCGAGCAGTTGAAGTAGGTGTGGCAATACACAGGGTGATCCGTGCTGATTTTACAAACTTTCAGAGATGATGGACAAGGGTAAATGTAATAATTTGAGGCAAGAGACCCCGGTTTGCAAACGACTGAGTCGAAAGTTATAAGCGAAAGTCGGTTTGATACCTCAGAAAGTGGAATACGTGTACCGGTACTGTTGCTGCTAAGCTTGTAGGGTAGAACATTTACAAAGGTTGAAGTATGGACCATAGATAATAGTGAGGAGTGCAGAGAGTTTTTGTCATTGGGAAAAATAACGCAACCGTTCCTATCATTTGCAGTGCAATAAAACTGTTAGTGACTTAGGAGAACTATTCGAGGATCAATTACCTATTGCATACGACCCACGTTTTTCGTTTTAAATTTTCCAAGCATTCTCATAGCTAATAAAAATTCACAAACACAGAGTTTCAGGACTATCTGTTAGAGAATCTATATGGGGCTAAGAGAAATTAATTTATGCTTTTTAGTCTGTTTTAAAAGCGTGTGGTTTTTGAAAGCTTATTTATTTTAATAATTATTTTCTGCTTTTTAGTCTCGTGTGTGTGAAATTTTTCAATCGATTTCAAAAATTTTGATGACATTACAACAGATACATGTGGAAAATTTTAGGTTTATTTCTGTTTCTTCGAGGTAACCGATATTGACTAGTGTCCAAAATTAAAGCAAAAAATCACGCTTTCCCCATCTTGTGTCTAATTCACAGTATAATCATACAAACTGTCAACAGATGTGTATTCAGCCGTGTTCTGCACGGAAGATGGTATTCCAGTCTGCGGACAACCACGTCTACCATGACGTCAGCCACCTATCAAGCGGGCTAATGTTCGCCAGGTGCTCCCACATCCACAGTCGCCGAGTACACAGACGGTACAGTATGGCACAAGGAAGACGCCTACCAGACTCTTATGTGGTGAAGGGCCGTGAGAAGAGTGTATGCAGGACAGTCACAAACTGATGAGGCCCGATGGCTCAGTAACAATCGTTCTGTTGTTTCTGGGATATGGCAACAATTTATAGAGACCCGGAAAACCGGGGTAGGACCGACCACGTGTCATATCAGAAAGACAGGACCGTTATTTGACTGTAATGGCACGATGGTAACGCCTTAGTCTGCGCGGCAGCTGGCACCTGACATCACAGCATCCACTGGGCGTGTTGTATCGAGGCATACGGTGTACAGAAGATCCTGGCAGAGTGGCCTTTATTGTCGCAGACCTGCTACACGTGTACCTCTGGCACGTCTCCACAGAAGGGAACGTCTAGAGTGGAGTCGCCACTTGGACGGTCAACAGTGGGCCAATGTTCTTTTTACAGGTGAGTCTCGAAGTGGTCTGAACTGCGATTCTCGACGGATTTACATCTGGAAGGAACGTGAAGCACAATTTTGGGACGCAAACATTGTGGAAAGAGACTGGTATTGAGGAGGATCCCTAATGGTTTGAGCAGGGATATGTTGACCACTCGAACACCTCTTTATCAAATTGTGCGGGTGAGTCGGCGAGGTTTAACTGCTATCAGGTATCGTGAAGAGATTTTGGGAACTCATGTGCGGTTGTTGCGCGGTGGTGTAGGCCTAGATTTCGTACTGATGGACAATAATGGTCGACCTCAAAGAGCACCACTTGCTGATGTTTTCTTGGAAATGGAAGATACCGCACGCATGGCGTGGCCTGCTCGCTGTCCAGATTTGAATCCCATAGAGCATTCTGGTGTGCATTAGGCAGATAGGCTGCCTCATGTCAGCATCCGACAACCACTCTCCAAGACTTGCGGGCGGCTCTGCAGGAACAATGGGCGTTATTGCCTCAACATATATATCATGATATATATCATGATATCATTGTTGGATGTGAGGTCCTTCTGTTATGCAAAACATCGTTTTTTCTCAGTACCCAAACTTATTTCGGCACCACTGTGCCATCATCAGTGGGTTTTCGCTTTTATTTACTGTGTAATGTGAACATTTTTGATAAATGATTATAAAATTATGTGGATGTTTAGTTCAAACCAGAGATAGTTTGGTTGCATGTGACAACCTACCTGTAACAATTAAAAGACAAGTGATACGGAAAATTCATGCACACCAAATGTAAAGGTATTTACAAAAAGAAACGAACTACGGTTTGCACTAAACATCCATATAATTTTATAATCATTTAACAAAAATGTTCACATTAGAGAATAAATGAAAACGACAACCCACTGATGATGGCACAGTGGTGCCGAAACATGTTTGGGTACTGAGAAAAACCGGTGTTTTGCTTAACTGGCGGACCTCACATCCAAAAATTTTAACAGCAAATACGGCCAACACAAGGAGCTGCAAATCAAAATGATGAATATTTGATGATATTATACACAACGTGTTCCGTCGCTGTCAGGCCTGTATTGCTGCCAGAGATGGTCACACCCCATACTGAGCACATTAACTAGTTGTCGGAATGTGTGTGCAAATCCGTTAAGTTGGGAAAAACGAAGAACATTTTTGTCTACCTTTATGCATATTGCAGTTCTTTACGTTTTGTACACTCTATATTGTTTCTTCTTTACTGCCATCTGTCTATAGATTTTTGTGGCAAAATAAACACATCCTTGCAAAATTCCTGTTCGTTGCTTTATTTTTGGACACCAGTTGTGTGTGAAGACAAAAATTAGAGAGAATCGAGCCCACACGGAAGCATACCAGCAATTGTTCTCACTACAAAGCATTCGCAGCTGGAACAGGATAGGGGAGAAATATCAGTGATACTCAAAGTACCCTCCACCAAACACCAGACAAGAAAGCAAGTTAATATTGGCTGTCATCCAGTCCTGAGCTATGCTGAAAGTTTCAAGTCCGTAACTCATTGGGGCGATAAAAACGTTCGAAAGCTGTACTGCCCAGAATCGGTATGTCATTCGGACAAAATCAGAGTGACCACTGAGGAAACCATCCCACTGGCGCACCAGGTTGAAGATACCCGCTTGGTAAAACACTGTGTCCTGCTGCCTGATGAAGTCCGTAACAGCAATCTCCACATCGTCGTCCGACAAGAAGCGTCGACCCTTGAATACCTTTTTAAGGGACGGAAGATGTTATAATTGCATGGGGAGAGATCAGGACTGTAGGTCACATGTTCAGGTGTCTCACACTTGAGAAGGGATACCTTCTCCTGCCCTCCTCGATCGACCAGCGTCTTGGGTCGATTCGCCAGCAATACGGAACTTATCGCACCATTTCACTACTGTACTTTTCGACAAACATGCTCCGCCAAACACGTCTATTAGCCGCTGGATGTTTACAGGTGTTTGTCCTTCGGGACCAAGGAAAGAATAATAGCAGTTTGGTTCTGTTTGGACGCATTTGGTAATTACGTTGCAAGTTTCCGCTTTTACCACACACACATCGGGAAGACACGAATGCCGCACTAATCACTTGCATACGTGCCGGTGCTTATATACCCGCATCGCAGTCGCGCTACGTTGCATATACGCTGAGCAACGCCCTCAAATGGAAACTTTCTGATCACTGCTTATTGTTTAAAAATTGCAAAATGTGTACCAACGAGACAGTCAGACAAGAAAGCGACCTAATGGAAAGTGTTAAAAATGCCTAGCAAACATGAGCTCTAAAATGCAATCGTACCATCTATGAGCACTTGTTAATCCTCTGTTCTGCGAAACGCATTTATGCTGCAAGCGCTTTGCTTTCCATATTTTGGAAGGAGGTAATATGGATCGAAATAAGAAAAAAATTTCTGGTAAATACGAGGTGCGACAATAAAGTAATGAGCCTTATTTTCTTTGCAAGATGTGGCAACCCTGCAGGCTTGAGTCGGCACAATATCTTTGAGCTTGGTCTATAAGCTGCTTCTAGTCCAAGCGGCACATCGATGAAACTAGTCAGTTGTGAGTTGTGCTGTAATAAGTTAACATGTGTTTGGGTCTCTCGTCATGGAAATGCAATCGCGTAATATTGCGCAGTGGTATGCCATTTATTATTGCGTTAAATTGGGTTACAAGGGCAACAACTTAAGGTGAGCTTCAGAAGGGTTTTGGAGCTTAGGTTATGTCAGGAGTTCAAGTTTTTAGTTGGCATAAAATGTTTAGTGAAGGCAGAACGAATGTTGAAGATGAAGACTGCAGTGGACGACCATCAACCACACGGACGGATGTCAACTTGGCCAGTGTGCGTGAACTCGTGCGATCTGATTGAAGATTATCCGTGAAAATGGTTGCAGAAGAACTGAACATCAATCGAAAAATGGTTTGTCTAATAATAACTGAAGATCTTGGTATGAGAAAGATTTGTGCAAAAATTGTCCCCAAAAGCCTCACACCACAGTAGCAAGAAACACAGAATTTTTAACCTCAAAACAAATTTCAGTACTACCACAGCCACCTTATCCACCACATATCGGTATGTGCGACTCTTTTCTATTCCCAAGAGTCAAAACAGCAGTCAAGGGACACTATTTTCAAACAACACATGATGTCCAAAAAGCTGTGACGAGGGTCTTGGAGGATTTACAGAAGATGAGTTCCATAAATGTTACCATGAATGGCAGAAACGCTGGAAAAAGTGTGTGCAATCAGAAAGGAACTACTTTGAAGGAGATAACACTAAACTTGACTAAAACGGTAAGCAACATTTCTTTTTCACATCACTCTCATTACTTTATTGTCGCACCTCGTATGTACACCTTAAGAGCTACAAGCACTTTTTCAGCAGATGAGACCTGTTTCAAAGTATCGTAAATGAGCAAATGCTCACAGCCCATAAGATATGCACTTTAGAGACCGTATGTACCCCGTGCACCATGGACCTTGTCGTTGGTGGGGAGGCTTGCACGCATCAGCGATACAGATAGCCGTAGCGTAGGTGCAGCCACAACGGAAGAGTATCTGTTGAGAGGTCAGACAAACGTGATGTTTCTGAAGAGGGGGAGCAGCCTTTTCAGTAGTTGCAGGGGCTGCAATCAGGATGATTGACAGATCTGGTCTTGTAACATTAACCAAATTGGCCTTGTTGTGCTGGTACTGCGAAAAGGTGAAGAGAGCAAGGGGAAACTACAGCCATAATTTTACCCAAGGGCATACAGCTTTACTGTGTGGTTAAATGATGATGGCGTCCTCTTGGGTAAAATATTCCGGACCTTCGGGGGGGGGGGGGGGGGGGGGGCTACTCAGGAGGACGTCGTTACCAGGAGAAAGAAAGAAAATCTGCTGTTCTACGGTCGGAACGTGAAATGTCAGATGGCTTAATGGGGCAAGTAGGTCAGAAAATTTAGAAAGGGAAATGGATAGGTTAAAGTTAGATATAGTGCGAATTAGTGAAGTTCGGTGCAGGAAGAACAAGACTTCTGGTCAAGTGTATACAGGGGGTATAAATACAAAATCAAACAAGGATATTGCAGTAGTAGATTTAATAATGAATAAAAAATAGGAGCACGGATAAGCTACTACGACCAGCATAGTGAACGCAACATTGTAGCCAAGATAGACAAAAAGACCACGCCTACCACAGTAGTACAAGTTTATATGCCAACTAGCTCCGCAAATGATGACAAGAAACGTATGATGCGATAAAAGAAAATATTCAGATACTTAAGGGAGACGAAAATTTTATAGTCATGGGGGACTGGAATCCGATGGTAGGAAAAGTAAGAGAAGGAGAAGTAGTAGGTGAACATGAATTGGAGGTAAGGAATGAAGGAGGAAGTCGCCTTGTAGAATTTTGCGCAGAGCGTAACTTAATCATAACTAACACTTGGTTTACGAATCATGAAAGAAGGTTGTATACATTGAAGAGGCTTGGAAACACTGGAAGAATTCAGATACATTACATAATGGTAAGACAAAGATTTAGGAACCAGATTTAAAATTGTAAGTTATTTCCAGGAGCAGATGTGGCCTCTGACCACAATTTATTGGTTATGATCTGTAGATTATAACTGAAGGAACTGCAAAAAGGTACACTGTGTGATCAAAAGTATCCGGACACCCCCAAAAACATACTTTTTTCATATTAGATGCACTGTGCTGCCACCTACTCCATATCAGCGACCTCACTAGTCACTAGCCATCGTTAGAGAGCAGAATGGGGCTCTCTGCGGAACTTACAGGCTTCGAACATGATCAGGTGATTGGATGTCACAAGTGTCATACGTCTGTACGCGAGATTTCCAAACTCCTAAACATCCCTAGGTCTACTATTTCCGATGTGATAGTGAAGGGGACACATGAAGGGACATGTACAGCCCAAAAGCGTACAAGCCGACCTCATCTGTTGAGTGACAGAGACCTTTGACGGTTGAAGAGGGTCGTAATGTCCAATAGGCAGACATCTATCCAGACCATCACACAGGAATTACACACTGCCTCAGGATTCACTGCAAGTTCTATGACAGTTAGGCCGGAGGTGAGAAAACGAATTCCATGGTGGAGCGGTTGCTCATAAGTCACGCATGACACCGGTAAAAGCCAAACGACGCCTTGCTTGGTGCAAGGAGTGTAAATATTGGACGACTGAACAGTGGAAAACCCGTAGTGTGGAGTGACGGATCACGGTATACCGCGTGGCGATCCGATGGCAGGATGTGGGTATGGGGAATGCCCGGTGAACGTCATCTGCCAACATGTATAGCGCTAAAAGTAAAATTCGGAGGCGGTGGTGTTATGGTGTAGTCGTATTTTTCATGGCATGCGCTTAGGCTTGCACCCATTGTTGCTGTGCGTGGCACTATCACAGTACAGGCCTACATTGATGTTCTAAGCATCTTCTTGCTTCCTGCTCTTGAAGAGCAAGTGGGCGATTGCATCTTTCAACAAGATCGACCAACTTTTTATAATTCACGGCCTGTGGCGGTTACACGACAATAATATCCCTGTAATGGACTGCCCTGCACAGAGTCCTGACCTGAATCCTACAGAACACCTTTGGGATGTTTGGGAACGCCGACTTTGTACCAGGCCTCACCGCCCCTCATCGATACCTCTCCTCAGTGCAGCACTCAGTGAAGAAATGGGCTGCCATTCTCCATGAAACCTACCAGCAACTGATTGAACGTATGCCTGCGAGAGTGGAAGCTGTCATCTAGGATAAGGGTGGGCCAACAACCATATTGAATTCCATCATTACCGATGGAGGGCACCACAAACTTGTAAGTCATTTTCAGCCAGGTGTTCGGATGCTTTCGATCATATAGTGTAGGAATTTAAGGAGATGGGGCTAGGATAAACTGAAAGAACCAAAGGTTGTAGAGAGTTTCAAAGACAGCATTAGGGAACGATTGACCAGAACAGGGGAAAGAAATACAATAGAAGAAGAATGGGTAGCTTTGAGAGATGAAATAGTGAAGGCAGCAGAGGATCAAGTAAGTAAAAAGACGAGGGCTAGTAGAAATCCTTGGCTAACAGAAGAAATATTGAATATAACTGATGAAAGGAGAAAATATAAAAATGCAGTAAATGAAGCAGTAGAAAAGGAGTACAAACGTCTCAAAAATGCGATCGACAGGAAGTGCAAAATGGCTAAGGAGTGATGGCTACAGGACAAATGTAAGGATGTAAAGGCATATATCACTAGGGGTAAAATAGATACTGCCTACAGGAAAATTAAAGAGACCTTTGGAGAAAAGAGAGCCATCTGTATGAATATCAAGAACTCAGATGGAAAACCAGTCCTGAGAGGGAAAAAAAAAAGGTGGAACAAGTATATAGAGGGTGTATGCAAGGGCGGTGTACTTGAGGGCAATATTATGGAAATGGGAGAACCAGCTACGGGGAAACTCTTCCATCTGGTGAGCAAGAAGTGTGAGACACGTGAAATATCCGCAGACTTGAAGAAAAACATAATACTACCAATTCCAAAGAAAGTTGATGCTGACAGGTGTGAAAATTACGGAACCATCAACTTAATAAGACACGTTTGCAGAATACTAAAACGAATTCTTTACAGACGATTGGAAAAACTGGTAGAAGCCGACCACGGGGAAGATCAGTTTGGATTCCGGAGAAATGTAGGAACACGCGAGGCAATACTGATCCTATCACTTACCTTAGAAGGTAGGTTAAGGAATGACAAACCCGCGTTTATAGCACTGGTAGACTTAGGGAAAACTTTTGAAGATGTTAACTAGAAAATCCTCGGCCATACACCGAGCAGTAACTTGCGGAGTGCTTTTGTCTCATACAACGTAAATCTTCTGTTTGGCTCAGCGGATTAGATCTTGGTACTTCTGCTTGCTATTTGTCGATATCTCTATTCGAAATCAGGGAACTCTCCCAAGATTTTAATTTCAAATAGGCGTATGGCTTATTCCATGTTACGAAATGCGGGGAATCAGGTGATGGTTGTATTTTACTTATGCCATTCATTGTTTCATTTCTGTCATTAATTTTGATATCCTCGAGTCACTGGAGTTGTGGCTGTTTCTGATCAATTCCACAGAAACTGTTGTAGCATTGCTTTGGTATACAAAGGTGCGCTTGCCGACAGGGCTTTAATGGAGTGCTAGTTGGGTGATTCAACATTGACGATCATGTTCATCACCCCTTCACGAAGTTTTAGAGCGTCCCACGACGACTATAACACTCCTCACTTAAATTATTTACGATTGTAACTGCACACTTCGTCACACAAAGTAAAGGCACTTTAATATTCACTGGTACAAGAAAATCAGCTGCGAGAAATTCTGTAATAATCAATCTGGCTTAACTGCTAAAAGTTAAGGCAAACATGTACCACTACTAGTCATTTCTGCAGTAGTAAAAAGATGCATCTATCTAATATCTCGAGTTTAGCAGGTTCTCCATTATATTCCGATACCACAGATAGATTAAACTCGTGTACTGTAGATCTTGTTTTTTTTCTTCAATTAGCGTGGATAAAATAGTGTGTCTGTTGTCCACATCTACATGGATACTCGGCAAATTACTTTAAGTGCCTGGCAGAGGGTTATCGAAGCAACTCCACAATTATATGAAGGTGGTATCTGTTCTTTCGGACACAGTTAAGGCTAACCAGCATTGACCTTCTTCTTCTCTGCTGGTTGCACACACATTTCCGAACTCTTACGGGACTCGGTAAGATTGTCTGCCGCGAGTAATGAGTGTAATGGGCAGGGGCACTACGAATGTAGTGTGTGGACATTAAGTTGGGAATGTGAGTCTCACGGGGAGCGTGCAAGAGATAAATCCCAGCAGTCGCACTACCTTCTGTGCCCTCAGTGGCTCAGATGGATAGACCGTTGCCATGTAAGCAGGAGATCCCAGGTTCAAGTCACGGTCGCGGCACACATTTTCAACTGTTCCCGTTGATGTATCTCAACGCCTTTCGACAGCTTAGGGTCTTGATTCAATTATCACCCTCAGAATTCTCTGTCATACCAATCTCGTATAGCACGCGGAAAGAACGAACACCGATATCTTTCCGTACCAGCTCTGATTTCCCTTATTTTATCGTAGCGATCGTTTCCCCCTATGTAGCTGGATGTCAATAAAATATTTTAGCATTAGGAGGAGAAAGTTGGTGATTGGAATTTCGTGAGAAACGCCTTTGTTTTAATGATGTCCACCTCAAATCCTGTATCATTTCAGTGACACTCTCTCCCCTATTTCCCGATAATGTAAAACGTGCTGATCTTCTTGGAACTTTTTCGATGTAAGTCAATCATATCTGGTAAGAATCCCACGCCGCGCAGCAGTATTCTAAAAGTGGACGGACAAATGTAGTGTAGACAGTCTCCTTAGTAGATCTGTTACATTTTCTAAGTGTCCTGCCAATAAAAATCAGTCTTTGTTTAGCCTTGCCCACAACATTTTCTATATGTTCCTTCAAATTTAAATTGTTCGTAATGGTAATTCCTATGTATGTAGTTGAATTTACAGTCTTTAGATTTGAATGATTTATCGTGTAACCGAAATTTAATGGATTCCTTTTTGCACTCATATGGATGACTCACACTTTTCATTATTTAGGGTCAACTGTCAATTTTCGCACCATTTAGATATCTTTTCTAAATCGTTTTGCAATTTGTTTTGATCTTCTGATGACTGTATTAGTCGATAAACGACAGCGTCATCTGCAAACAACCTAAGACGGCTGCTCAGATTGTCTCCCAAATCGTTTATATAGATAAGGAACAGCAAAGGGCCTGTAACACTACATTGGGGAATGACAAGAATCACTTCTGTTTTACTCGATGACTTTCCGTCAATTACTACGAACTGTGACCTCTCTGACAGGAAATCATGAATCCAGTCGCATAACTGAGACGATATTTCATAAGCACGCAATTTCACTACAAGCCGTTTTTGTGGACAGTGTCAAAAACCTTCTGGAAATCCAGAAATACAGAATCAATTTGAAATCCCTTGTCAATAGCACTCTAAACTTCATGCGAATAAAGAGCTAGTTGTGTTTCACAACAACGATGTTTTCTAAATTCGTGTTGACTGTGTGTCAACAGACCGTTTTCTTGGAGGTAATTTACAATGTTCGATACAATATATGTTCAAAACTCCTGCTGCATATCGACGCTAATGATATGGGCCTGTTACTCCTGCTTACCTTTCTTGAATATTGGTGTGACCTGTGCAACTTTCCAGTCTTTGGGTATTGCTCTTTAGTCGAGCGAACGGTTTTATATGATTGTTAAGTATGGAGCTATTGCAACCACATACTTAAAAAGGAACCTGGTTGGTATACTGTCAGAACCAGAAGACTTGCATTTATTAAGCGATTTTAGTTGCTTCCCTACTCCGAGGATATTTGCTTCTACGTTACTCATATTGGCAGCTGTTATTGATTGGAATTCAGGAATATTTACTTTGTCTTCTTTTGTGAAGGCATTTCGAAGGGTGTTCCAAAATCCTGCCGAATGTCGACGTTAACGATATGGGCCTGTAATGTAGTGGATTACTCCTACTACCTTTATTGAATATTGGTGTGATCTGTGCAACTTTCCAGTCTTTGGGTACTGTTCTTTCGTCGAGCGAACGGTTGTATATGACTGTTAAGTATGGAGTTAATGCATCAGCGTACTCTGAAAGAAATCTAATTGTTATACTGTCTGGACAAGAAGACTTGCTTTTATTAAGTGATTTAAGTTACTTCAGTACTCCAACGATATTTACTTCTACGTTACTCATTTTGGCAGCTGTTCTCGATTCGAATTCTTGAATATTGCTTCGTCTTCTTTTGTGAAGGCATTTAGGAAGGCTGTGTTTAGTAACTCTGCTTTGGCAGCACTGTCTTCTATAGTATCTCCATTGCTATCGCGCAGAGAAGGCATTGATTGTTCCTTGCCGCTAACATACTTCACATACGACCAGAATCTCTTTGGATTTTCTGCCAAGTTTCGAGATAAAGTTTCGCTGTGGAAATTATTGCAATCATCTCGCATTGAATTCCGCACTAAATCTCGAGCGTTGTAAAAGATGGCCAATCTTGGAGATTTCGAGCGTTTAAATTTGGCATGTTTATTTCATTGTTTCTACAATAGTGTTCTAACACGTTTTGTGTACCAAGGCGGATCAGCTCTGTAGTTCGTTAATTTATTTGGTATAAATCTCTCAATTGCTGCCTATACTATTTCTTTGAATCTAAGCCACATCTCGTCTACACTTGTATTATTAACTTGGAATGAGTGGAGATTGTCTCTCAGGAAGGCGTCAAGTGAATTTTTATCTGCTTTTTTGAATACGTATATTTTTCTCTTATTTTTGGAGGATATGGGGATTACAACATTCAGTCTCGCTACGACAACCCTGTGTTCACTAATCCCTGGATCGGTTTTGGTGCTCGTTATTAGGATTATTTGTTGCTAAGAGGTCAAGAGTGTTTTCACAATCGTTTACTATTCGCGTGGGCTCATGAACTGACTGCTCGAAATAATTTTCAGAGAATGCATTTAACACAATTTTGGATGATATTTTATGCGTACCTCCGTAATTAAACATGTATTTTCGCCAACATATCGAGGGTAAATTAAAGTCACCACCAACTATTATCGTATGAGTCGGGTACGTGTTTGAAATTACACTCAAGTTTGTTTTTTTTTTTTTTTTTTTTTTTTTTTTGGACCTCTCAACAACTGTATAATCTGAATTGGGAGGTCGGTAAAAGGATCCAATTATTATTTTATTCCGGTTGCCAACAATGACCTCTGCCCATACTAACTCACAGGAACTATCTACCTCAATTTCGCGACAAGATAAACTACTTCTAACAGCAACAAACACAACACTGCCAACCGTGTTTAGCCCATCCTTTCGGAACACCGTTAGGTTCTTCACAAAAATTTCGACTGAGCTTATATCCGGCTCTAGCCAGTTTTCAATGCCTATAACGATTTGAGCATCAGTGCTTTCTATTAGCCCTTGGAGCTTTCCCAACACAGCTACGACAGTTTACAACTGTTATACCGATGGTTCCTGTATCTTTGTTCTTCCTGTGTTTGGCCTGCACCCTGACTGAAGCCCTTTTGTGTTTTCCCGAGACCCTGTAACCTAAAAACCCGCTCAGTCCACGCCACACAGCCCCTGCTTACCGTGTAGCCGTCTCCTGCGTGTAGTGGACACCTGACATATTTAGCGGAACTCGAAACCCAACAACCCTTTGGCGCAAGTCGAGGAATCTGCAGCCTACACGGTCGCAGAACTGTCGGAGCCTCTGATTCAGACCCTCCGTTGGGCTCTGTACCAGAGATTCACAATAGGTCCTATCGACTATGCTGCAAGTGGTCAGCTCTGCTTTCATCTCGCAAGCAAGACTGGCAGCCTTTACCGCTGGAGACAAGAGAGAATCCCTTCTGATCCAAAGTGACACACATCGTTGGTTCCGACATGAGCCACTACCTGCAGTTGGCTGCACCTTGTGCTTTTCATGGCATCTGGGAGGACCTGTTCCACGTCTGGAATAACTCCACCCAGTGTGCACATGGAGTGCACATTGGTTTTCTTTCCCTTCGTGGCAGCCATGTCCCTAAGGGGCCCCATAACATGCCTAACGTTGGAGCTGCCAACTATCAATAATCTCACCCTCTGTGATTGTCTGTATCTTGCAGGCTGAGAGGTGTCCTCTGAAACAGGACAGGCGGCGGCATCTGGCTCAGTGACAGTGTAAGCCACAGGCAGCACCTGGAACCTGTTTGTCAGACTAACAGGGAGGCCTTACATGCGGCCGCCTGGGAAGTTTTCCGCCGCCTGCTATGTCCCGGGGCGACTTCCCACTTGACCACAGGTGAGCGGTCAACCTCGGTGCGAGCAGTAGCTGGGCTGGCCACCGGTGAGGACAGATCGGAGGAGTCAGACGTGTTGGATATCCATTGGATCCCCACAGCTAGTCCACAACAGTGGCGCCTATCCACTGCAGTCTCAAGCTGTGTAACCGAATCTGTCACAGCCTGGAGCTGAGATCGAAGTGTCACAAACTCGGCTTTTATTTCGTCAACGTTTCTCCTCCAAAAGCGTTCATTTCAGTCTAGCTTGATAAATGTTTAGAGTTGGTATGCAAGCTATATGAGACAGTTGAAATATCGACTGGCTTCAGCATTACTGTAGTAATCCCAGTACTGACTTAAGTGAGTACTACCAGACCATCTGTTTAATGTCATGGTTATAATATACTACAAAAATTGTTTGCTGAAGGATGGACTAACTAATATAGTCCGATATGCAAGAAGATCCGTTTTGGTTATTGAGGAAAAAGGTATTTGCCTTAGAAAAGACTTTGAGAATGGACGTACCTGTATTTATAGAAGTTGTACACAGTGATCACAATGTCCCACTACCCCCTATTGTGTTTTCACATATTCATAGATTGTCTCACTGTATTAATGTGGGATCATGATAGAGGACATCTTTGAGATCCCGATAAATTCTTCATCAAGCTGATTGGTGGGCGCGAATCCATCAAGTTCCAAGCGAACATCTCCTCGATGCCTATATTCCACGATGGAGACAAGCTGGCAGCGGCTAAATTAAGCTATGGGGAACATTCACGAGTACCTCCGTGGGTCTAGTGGAGCTCGTGCAAGGCCTCATGATGGCCAAGATGTATCGTACACTGGTTGCAGACCACGTGCACCCCAACATTGACGATCGTTTTTCATGACGGCAGTGGCATTTTTCAGCGAGATGATGTACCATGTCACAAGGCCAGGGGTGTGATGGAGTGGTTTGAGGAACACATTGGGGAGTTCCAATTGATGTGCTGGCCCCTCAGCTCGCTAGATCTGCGCCTAATCGAACATATCAGGGACGTGTTTGAACTCGGCATCAGAGCTGTAGTGGTTATAAGGCTCTGACAAAGTTATTTGTGCACTGTTATACAGTTACTAAATTTAATAGTTTTCAATGGTGTTTCGTGCTGTTTGTGGCGAAATTACGATTTAATAAACTTTTGGAAATGTTCGCTTGTTGTGTTTTTTAGAGTTTTCCTTGTGTTGAAATCGTTTAGTAAATTTCGTGTGGGTAGTTTCCAGCTGACATTTTTTGTTGTTTCTAGTAAAATATTTCAGTAAACTTTTCATTCACTGTTTTAACTTCGTTGAGTGTTGCAGGGGCCGCTTGAATTTTTGGTTTTAGCTAACAAATTTTGTTGGTATTGGTATTAGTTGTGGTTTAGTAGTATTAAGAAAGTTGTGGCTATCTTAGTAGAGAGAGAATTTCGAGAGCGATATTGTTAGTTCTGTAAATAGTTCTACTGGTGTAACTGAACTTAGGTAGCTTAGATGTTTAGTTTTTTTCAGTAACTGTAAATTTTTACCATAAGTGAGAAGTATGGGCTCTGTTGTAGGTTTATGAGTAGTGGGTTACAATGCGGGATTTGTTCAAAGTATTTTCATTTGGGGGAGGGGGGAATGCAGCTGGGAAGCCAGTGGGCATTTTAGTGAGATCCTCTCCTGGGAATGCAGATAGGTTGATAGAGGAGCAGGAGTGTAAGATCTGTGCTCTTCAGGTGCAGTTGGTGCCGTTACAATACACAAAGGAGGAGCTATATAGGTTGAGAAGGGTGAAGGGTGCTGGGGAGTGGGAACTGGCAGTTGGCAAGAAGGCAGCTAGGAGGATGAGGTATTCAATCAGTTGTACTTTGCGTATATGCAATAGATTCGACTAACTGTCAGAGCTGATTGGAGAGGAGCCTCTTGTAGCTGTAGATGTAGGGAATCTGCAGCAGTCCTCAGTAGTCAGGAGGTCTAAGTCAGCTGCAAAGTCTAACAGAAAGAAGAAGCTTCTGTTGCTAGGTAGTTCACACAGCAGATGTGTGGGCCAGCAGTTGCAGGAAGTGTTGGGTAGTGAGCACCAGGTCAACAACTTTGTGAAGCCTAGTGCAGGGTTGGCTCAAGTGAGTGACAGCATAGGGGAGTTATATAGGAGTTTTACGAAGGAGGATCAGATAGTGACAGTGGGTGGAGCAGGGAATAGTCTCGGTAGTGGCGGGGGATATGATGTAGGTGGTGACCTAGTAAAGATAGCTGCTCAAACTGGTGGCACTAATGTGCATTTCATGCAACTGTTTCACCGTCATGGTCGGCCTCATCTTGATGCAGCTGTTAGGTGCGTTAACATGGGGCCGGAGAAGGCACTAATGGCAGAGAGCACGGCTCACATTGCAGTGGTGCCAGTTGGGTCTATCAGTAGATCAGGATTCTTCAGGTATGGCCTGCACCTCAATAGGTATTGGGAGGCTGGCAAAGCTTATAGGTGACACTGTAGTGGGTGGTGGTGGGATCACTCATGGAAAAATTCCTGTAGTAGTTGGTGTTAGAGCTGCACCTTCTTTATATTGATGTCAGCTGATAGGTATACCTGCTTAACTAAGGACTCGCCTTAAGAGGACGTCATGTTTCCATGTAGAGAAGGAATTAGCATATTTAATCAAAATACAAGAGATATTAGAGATAGAGTTAGTGAAATGCTTATAGATGCTGACTCTAAAGTTACTGGTATATTTGAGCTCCACTTAAATAATTTGTCAATTGAGAGGCGTCCTTCACCACGATACAGATTAGCTGGCTGTTTATCAAGGAGTTCCTTGGGGAGTGGGAGAGAAGCTATGTATGTAAAAACTGTATTCCGTTTGGCATCGCGGCACTACAGTGGACAGATATTTGAATGTTGTGCAAGGGCTGTTGAATTTAGTGAAACTAAACTTCTAATTGTTGTTGTTTGTAGATCCCCTAACTCTGACTTCAGAGCATTTCTGCTCAAGCTGAGAGGGTTCTTGATTCACTTTATAGGAAGTAACAGAAATTAATTGTATGTGGTGATTTCAGTGTTAATTTTATATATTATTGTGCAAGAAAAAGGGTTTTGGTACATCTCCTAAATTTATATGATCTGATACAGGCTGTGTTTTTTCTAACTAGGGTACAAGGGAACTGCAGCACAGCCATAGACAATATTTTTGTTCATTCTTCATTACTAGATGGGCATTCTGCTAATAAAAGTTTGAATGGGCTTTCAGACCATGATGCACAAATTTTAACACTTAAAGGCTTTTGTACTCAAACAAATGTCACATATAATTACAAACTATGTAGGAAAGCTAACCCACCGGGAATAGAATGTTTTCCAAACCTCGTCAAGGAACAAGAGTTGCAGGATGTTTATAGTGCCGTTAACATAGATGACAAATATAATGCTTTCCTTCATACATTTCTTATGCTCTTTGAGAGTTGCTTTCCATTAGAACGTTGTAAACGGGGTACTAGCAGTAAAAGGCTGATTATTGGGATAAGGATATCATATAGAACAAAGTGGGATTCATATAAAAATGTTAGAAGTAGTCAAAATCAATCTGCAGTAGCCCATTATTAACAGTGTTGTTAGGCGCTTGTCATTTGGAATCCAAAGAGTATGTGGCACAATATGGTCAGTTGTGAAGGAAGTATCCGGTCAGCAGCAGAAGATCGGCGATATAAAGTCAGTTTGTTGTAAAAAAAATTCTATTACCGATAAATCAGATATATGTATAGTATTTAACAATCGTTTTCTGAGCATTGCTGGTGAATTAAATAAGAATTTAGTTTCTACAAGAAATCATATAACACTCTTGGCAAATCCTTTTCCGAGATTGATGTCGGAATTACTCCTCTGTCATACACACAAGGGGGAGATTCAGTCAATAATTAAATCACTCATGGAGGTGATGAGTGCCTAGCAGAATATTAAAGTACTGTGCTACACATGTTAGCCCTGTACTTAGGCATAATCGTAAGTTTTCCTTTAGGAATGGTCAGTTTCCTGAAAGATTAAAGCACTCAGCAGTAAAGCAGCTTTACAAAAAGGGAGAAAGGGATAACGTAGACAATTATAGACCTATTTCTGTGTCATCAGTGTTTGCTAAAGTTATTGAAAAGGCTGTGTATGTGAGGATAATTGATCATTTTATATCACATGATTTGCTATCAAATGTACAGCTCGGCTTAAGAAGTCGTTTAACAACAGAAAATGCTATATTCTTTTCCCTATGAGGTACTGGATGAAATTAAACAAAAAGTTTCGAACGCTAGGCATATTTTTGGATTTAACTAAGGCATTTGATTGCGTTGATCACAAAATATTTCTCCAAAGTCTGGACCATTACGGAATACGGGGAATAGCTCACAATTGGTTCACCTCTTACTTTAACAACAGACAATGTCATTATTCACAATGTTGGGAATGGCTGTGATGTGGGATCTAGGTGGGATACAGTCAAATGGGGGGTGCAACAGGGATCAGTGTTGGGGCCACTCCTGTTCCTTATTTATATAAATGATATGCCCCCTAGTATTACAGGTAACTCTAAAATATTTCTGTTTGCTGATGACACTAGCTTGGTAATGAAGGATATTGTGTACAACATTGGCTCGGTTTCATATAGTGCAGTTCATGGCATAAATTCATGGCTTGTAGAACACAAACTAACGCTAAATTACAGTAAGACTAAGTTTTTTACAATTTCTAACACAATTCAACAAAACTCGACCTTTTAACTTCACAGAATGGGAATATGATTAGTGAAACTGAACAGTTCAAATTTCTAGGTGTTCAGAGAGATAGTAAACTGTCGTGGAAATCCCACATTGAGGATCTTGTTCAGAAACTTGATGCTGCCATTTTTACTATTCGAACGGTACCTGAAGTAAGCGATCGTTTGACACGGAAATTAGTCTACTTTCCTAAGTTTCATTCGCTTATGTCGTCTGGTATTCAACACGTATCAAAAAAAGTTTTGCATCACCCCGATTCCCATAACTCCTGAAGACAGACGTTGACTATATATATTGTATAGCAGACACAGTCCCTTTGACTGTTCCGAGATGTTACTAAACCTACCCAAAGATGTAAACAACCATGCATGAGCAGCGCCTATTAGACGGAGCGTATCCGACAGCCGATCAGTTGCAGTCATTCCACCAGGAAGGAGGTACACGTCTCCTGTTGTCCATGGTTCAACCATGCGTAGACGGTCAATACCACGGTTCGATCGCGTCTGCATTGTTACTGCGTGCCAGGAAGGGCTCTCAACAAGGGAAGTGGCCAGGCGTCTCGGAGCGAACCAAAGCGATGTTGTTCGGTCATGGAGGCGATACAGAGAGACAGGAACTGTCGATGACATGCCTCGCTCAGGCCGCCCAAGGGATACTACTACAGTGGATGACCGCTACCTACGGATTATGGCTCGGAGGAACCAAGACAGCAAGGCCGCCATGTTGAATAATGCTGTTCGTGCAGCGACAGGACGTCGTCTTACGACGAAAATTACGCGCAATAGGCTGCATAATGCGCAACTTCACTCCTGAAGTCCATGGTGAGGTCCAACCACAACACCATGCAGCGCCGTACAGACGGGCCCAACAACATGCCGAATGGACCGCTCAGGATTGGCATCACGTTCTCTGCACCGATGAGTGTCGCATATTCCTTCAACGAGACAATCGTCGGAGACGTGTTTGGAGGCAACCCGGTCAGCCTTAACGCCTTATACACAGAATCCAGCGATTGCAGCAAGGTGGAGGTTCCCTGCTGTTTTGGGGTGGCATTATGTGGGGCCGACGTACGCCGCTGGTGGTCATGGAAGGCGCCGTAACGGGTGATGCCATCCTCTGACCGATAGTGCCACCATATTGGCAGCATATTGGCGAGCCATTCGTCTTCTTGGACGACAATTCGCACCCCCATCGTGTACATTTTGTGAAGTACTTCCTTCAGGATATTGAGATCGCACAACTAGAGTGGCCAACATGTTCTCCAGACATGAACCTGACGTATAGATTGAAAGGGCTGTTCATGGACGACGTGACCCACCAAGACCACCACTTATGAAGGTGTCGCTGTATTGTAGTACAACATGCAATGTGTGGTCTTCATGAGCAATAAAAAGAGCGGAAATAATGTCTATGTTGATCTCTGTTCGAATCTGTATAGGTTCAGGGACTCTCGGAACCAAGGTGATGCAAAACTTCTTTTGGTGCGTGTATTTTGGGGTAACTCTTCCCATTCTAAACGGATATTTTTGGCTCAGAAGTGGGCGGTTCGGCAATAAATGGTGTGAGTTCGCGAACCTGCTGTCGACCCCTGTTCACTACTCTGGGCATTTTGACGATGGCTTCTTAACATATATATTCTTTAGTTTCATTCCTTGTAACAATACCAGCTTATTCCCAAGAACAAGCAGCTTTCAATTAGTTAATATTCGGCGGAAATCGAACCCGCATGTGGATCGGACTTCTTTAACTCTTGTGCAGAAAGGTGTGCAGTATACTGCTGCATCCATTTTCAATAAGCTACCATGAGAATTAAAAAATCTTAGCAGTTCCACTCGCTTTCAAATCGAAACTGAATAGTTTCCTCTTGGGTCACTCCTTCTATTCTGTTGAGGAGCTCTTTGAAAACTTAATATGATTCTTTGTTATATTGTTGACAGCGTTTACTTAAACTTATGGCTTGACTTTTTTTGGGTTCATAAATATTTTATTTTTATCTATTATTACTTTTATGTTGTGATTTCATGTACTGACACTTTCCATGACCTTGGAGATTTGCCCCTCAATTTGGTCCTACGGAACTTGACGTGTAAATAAAATAAATAGAAAAGCTTATCGCTTCCTCCCCCCCCCCTCCTCGGAATTTACGGGAATTACGTGACTTACATGTGCAGGTGTGGTGGCAACTCCCTCCAGCGACCTATCAAGGCCTCACTGCTTCCATTTCGCGAGGCGTCGCCATTGCTCTCCGTCCCAGAGGTGGAATTACCGACTGTTAGGTAGGAGGTCGTAATGTTCTGACTGGTCAGTGTATTCTTTGTTACTTAGTTCATAGTGCCTCAGTGTAAATCATCGTTTCCATAACAGCATACGATATGCTTCTTCTCCATGTACGAAGTGAAATTTTCCTCGACATGATGGCAGTTAAATTCATGTCGAACAGCATCCTTACGTTCGTCAACTGCCTCGTAACAATTGTGTTTAATGAACCCCCATAATGCATTGTCGCAAGACGACGGATTAAGACATCAGGGTGGCCACTTCAACGGTGCAGGCAAATGGTCAGAAACACACCCAATTCATTTATCAGGAAAGGCGTCATTGGGATATTCTCTAACGGTAGTATCACAATGGCCTTGTGCTCCATCCTGCTGGAACCATTCACGGTTGAGCGGTCGTCGAGCCTGCAAATGTGGACTCACGTAACATAGTGATATACGCAATGTGATGCACAGCGCCATCAAACAAATGTCGACCTACCAAGTAGCTGCCGACATCTCAGCCAAAATCATCATATGTGGTATATTGGTTTCAAGTTTTTCACAAAAACGTGAGCTTTATTTATTCCATAAATAAATGCTTCCCAGTTTTGCACTGCGACATGTTGCACACTCAGCCGAGAAAGGAAGACTTTTAAAGACATCGAGCATTCGCCCACAAGCCTGATGACGTTTTTGTATGTCATTGGCACTCAGTTTACAAAAGAAGGTTTAAATGCCTTCAAATTCATATCCTTCTTCATATGGTTGTGTGATGTCGACTATGGAGCTCCCAATTCCTTTGTGAGCTTACGAGTGGACTTTTCTCCCGAACGTTCGACAGACGCCGGATCCATCAAACACGTTTCCAGTCGCATTGGCAAGCGTCCTGGGCAGGGCTCATTTTTATGCAACCCCTTGCAATGAGCTTTTTCTTCCGCAGTGTAACTGTTGGTTTTGGTGGGAAAGACATCTGAAACCTTAGTGTGAAATCATGCTGAATATCACTCGTTGATTTTACTATATGGGATCGTTAGTGAGCGCACGTGCTCATTACGATCCGTACCTCGATGGTGTTAAGTGGACCCATCAACCATGATTTGGATGTGTACCAGCACCTGCAACAATAAGAAACAACAATGAACATCTGTGTTTACACAGAAGGAAATGGAACTTTGTGATCTCTGTGCAGATCCCAAGAAGTTTTTGACAGTGTTGACTGAAATACACTCTTTACAGCAGTTCTGAAGAACAGGGACCGGAAAGTTATCTACAGCTGCAGTTTTAACTCCCGTAGGACACGAAATGGAGGCAGCAGTTGAGAAATGAATGAGACAAGGTTGTAGCCAGTCACTCACGTTATTCAATGTTTTCTCAGAGCAAGAAGCTAAAGAAAAAAAAATGGTTCAAATGGCTCTGAATACTAAGGGGCTTAACTTCTGAGGTCATCAGTCCCCTAGAACTTAGAACTACTTAAACCTAACTAACCTAAGGACATCACACAGATCCATGCCCGAGGCAGGATTCGAACCTGAGACCGCAACGGTCACGCGGTTCCAGACTGACAAAAGACAAATTTGAGATACGAATTGAAGTTCATTGGAAGTAAGTAATAACTTTAAATTGTTTGTCTTTCTTTTTATAGGGAACAAGGTCTCAACAAGGTTTTTAAATCAACACGATGCTGTCATTTGACTACGTATTTTTTAATTATTATTTCCATTATCGCGATTTAGAGTTTTGAACTATTAACAAGTGCAAAAGGAAAAGAACTCTGTATACATCAGACATATCCCCTTATCATGCCATCGTCAAAATATTACAGTTCGTAGCTGTATGTATAAACCAGACGTCTCGTCATAAAACATGACAACAAATTATACTCAACGATTACGTTTAACACTGTATACGGCAGACACACTTTAACATCTTAAACAGTGGTACGCATATGTTCTGTACCGTTTTCATTAGGTGAGCCATCTCTCATGCTGCTTATAGATGTCACCAACGTTTATAGCCATGAACAGCAGTCTAGACAGGACCATCCATATGATGGTGGCAGGGTAACATTCGTTACGCTTAATGGATAGAATAAAAAAATTCGGGTAAGTCAGAGGACTCGTTCATCGAGGGATCCGTACAAACTTAATTATGTATATAGTTAGTTCATCCATCCCGTGAATCGAGAATTTCGTCATTTTTTGCCTGTTATCGATATCGATGATGGCAACGTGTCGGAATATGTGACATAAATGGCCTTATCTTTTGATTTCATTGACGTAGAATCTTGAATGTCTTACACCGCAAAGGGACCATGGACCTTAGTATTTGACATAAATTTCAACTTCATTACATCTACCCGTCTCTGAGAACGGGCTGACAGACTATCAGATAACAAGTGACCTAACCTTTTTCTTTCGTGTGATATGATTACAGATTAACAATTGTAGGATTCTTTACTATAGTTGTACTTTGAAATCTTGCTTCTTGCCAGATTCCATGATTCCAGGTCAACGGGATGTACTCTACAGTTTTTGATGAGTGAGTTTGCGAGTATCAGAGTGTCACACATAAACGGCCGTATCTTTCGATTAGATTGACTTAGAATCTTCAGTTGTTTACACTGCCAGAGGATCTTAGAATGTGACATAAATTTCAATTTTGTAAGTGTACCCGATCCTGAGAGAAAAGGGTTTTAACAGTCGGACAGACAGCGAGACAGACAACAAAGTGATTTCTAAAGGTTCCGTTTTTATTAACTGAGGTATGGAATCCTATAAAACCTGTGATTGACAGAGATTTTAGAATTTTACGTAAATTATACTAATTTTAACAGTATCGGGGTGGAATGGTAATTACTTCGTGGGAAGTAAGAAGCGACCTTCACTCCAGTGCCTTACGAGATGCTTGTAACTACGTCACGACCTTTTATTTACACAGGCGCTATGTATTCTTCAGCCTTGATGGTGCTCATGGTGCTAAAATAACCCAAACCAACTGATAAATGCCGTGATGTCTTTGATGTCTGCATCTAGATAGGTCCGTTATGTGAACTTCTTTTCCCAGTAGCAGTGTTACAAGTTTTACACGTGGTACTCTTAAAACGATACTGCTGTCAAAATCCAGCAACGCCTGTAATGACGAACAAAAATTAACAGTATGTTTGTTACCATATACTTCTCCAAATATACAAAACGACATGTAATTTTAGAAATAAAATTCAGTATTAGCCCACCGTCGCTATTTTTTATGTTCTCTTGCTGTATCGTTCAGATTCAGATTTAGTACTGGTAACATTTTTCTAAGAAAATGTTCATTTTCAAACCTTTACCTTCAGTCATGAAGTACATAACTTGATTCCAAATACATAAAAAAACTTATTACCACTTTTAGAAAGGACAACGTTTTCCGTGTGGGCCGTAATTTAATTGATTTAGTCTCCACGACCACCATTTCGCCCTACAATGTTATCAGTTACAAATGGCGTCGTACGTCGAAATACCGATTGTGGTGACTAAACGTACACACATGAAAAAAAGTTTTGCATCACTTCGGTTCCGAGAGTTCTGGAACCAGTACAGAAAATTAGAATACAGATCAACATAAACTTCATTTCCACTCTTTATTGCTCATGAAAACCACACTTTGCATGTTGTGCGACATATTCAGAGGTGGTGGTCCAGATTGCTGTACTCAACGGTATCTCTAATACCAAGTACCACGTCCTCTTGCATTGATGCATGCCCTTATTCGTCGTGGCATACTATCTACAAGTTCATCAAGGCACTGTTGGTCCAGATTGTCCCACTCCTCGACGGCGATTCGCCGTAGATCCCTCAGAGTGGTTGGTGGGTCACGTCGTCCATATACAGCCCTTTTCAGTCCATCCCAGGGATAGTCTAACCCAGTCTGAAGAATATGATGGCCACTGTAGACGAGGGTTGTCGTTATCCTGAAGGAAGTCGTTCACAATTTGTGAACGAGGGGGGCGCGAATTGTTGTCCATGAAGACGAATGCCCCGCCAATATGCTGCCGATATGGTTGCACTATCGGTCGGAGGATGGCATTCACGTGTCGTACAGCGGTTACACCGCCTTCCATGACCACCAGCGGCGTACGTCGGCCCGACATAATGCCACCGCAAAACAGCAGGCAACCTCAATCCTTCAGCATTCGCTGGACAGTATGTCTAAGGCGTTCAGCCTGACCTAGTTGCCTCCAAACACGTGTCAACGAATGTCTGGTTGAAGGCATATGCAACACTCATCGGTCAAGAGAACATGATGCCAATCCTGAGCGGCCCATTCGGCATGTTGTTGGGTCAATCTATACCGCGCTGCATGGTGTCGTGCTTGCAAAGATGGACCTCGCCATGGACTTGGGAGTGAAGCTGCGCATCATGTAGCCTATTGGGCGCAGTTTGAGTGGCTGCACGAAAAGCATTATTCAACATGGTGGCGTTGCTGTCAGTGTTCCTCTGAGCCATAATCCGTGGGTAGCGGTCATCCGCTGCAGTAGTAGCCCTTGAGTGACCTGAGCGAGGCATGTCATCGACAGTTCCTGTCTCTCTGTACCTCCTCCATGTCCGAACAACATCGCATTGGTTCACTCCGAGACGACTGGACCTTCCCTTGTTGACAGTCCTTCCTGGCACAAAGTAACAATGCGCACGCCATCGAACCGCAGCATTGACCGTCTAGGCATGGTTGAACTGCAGACAACACGAGCCGTGTACCACCTTCCTGGTGGAATGACTGGAACTGATCAGCTGTCTGACCCCCTCCGTCTAATAGGCGCTGCTCATGCTTGGTTGTTTACATCTTTGGGCAGGTTTAGTCGCATTTATGAACGGTCAAAGTGACTGTATCTGTGATAGAATATCCACAGTCAGCGTCTATCTTCAGGAGTTCTGGGAATGGGGTGACACAAAGCTTTTCTTGAGTGTGTATTAATGTCCATGCGGAAACTTTAGTACTTCGTAAGATACTACAGGATCTTATTAGTACTCTTTGCACGCAAAACGAAAATTTTATACAAGGAGTGATAATAATGTTTTCGTTTTGTAACTTGGCTATTTGTGCAAAAAAATGGCTCTGAGCACTATGGGACTTAACTGCTGATATCATCTAATTCTAAAGGTGGCAGGGGTAAAATACAGGGAGCGAAAGGCTATTTACAATTTGTACAGAAACCAGATGGCAGTTATAAGAGTCGAGGGACATGAAAGGGAAGCAGTGGTTGGGAAGGGAGTAAGACAGGGTTGTAGCCTCTCCCCGATGTTGTTCAATCTGTATATTGAGCAAGCAGTAAAGGAAACAAAAGAAAAATTCGGAGTAGGTATTAAAATTCATGGAGAAGAAATAAAAACTTTGAGGTTCGCCGAAGACATTGTAATTCTGTCAGAGACAGCAATGGACTTGGAAGAGCAGTTGAACGGAATGGACAGTGTCTTGAAAGGAGGATATAAGATGAACATCAACAAAAGCAAAACGAGGATAGTGGAATGTAGTCTAATTAAGTCGGGTGATGCTGAGGGAATTAGATTAGGAAATGAGGCACTTAAAGTAGTAAAGGAGTTTTGCTATTTGGGGAGCAAAATAACTGATGATGGTAGAAGTAGAGAGGATATAAAATGTAGGCTGGCAATGGCAAGGAAAGCGTTTCTGAAGAAGAGAAATTTGTTAACATCCAGTATTGATTTAAGTGTCAGGAAGTCATTTCTGAAAGTATTCGTATGGAGTGTAGCCATGTATGGAAGTGAAACATGGACGATAAATAGTTTGGACAAGAAGAGAATAGAAGCTTTCGAAATGTGGTGCTACAGAAGAATGCTGAAGATTAGATGGGTAGATCACATAACTAATGAGGAAGTATTGAATAGGATTGGGGAGAAGAGAAGTTTGTGGCACAACTTGACCAGAAGAAGGGATCGGTTGGTAGGACATGTTCTGAGGCATCAAGGGAGCACCAATTTAGTATTGGAGGGCAGCGTGGAGGGTAAAAATCGTAGAGGGAGACCAAGAGATGAATACACTAAGCAGATTCAGATGGATGTAGGTTGCAGTAGGTACTGGGAGATGAAAAGCTTGCACAGGATAGAGTAGCATGGAGAGCTGCATCAAACCAGTCTCAGGACTGAAGGCCACAACAACAACAACAACAACAACAACATCATAAGTCCCGTAGAACTTGGATTTACTTAAACCTAACTAACCTAAGGACATCACACACATCTATGCCCGAGGCAGGATTCGAGCCTGCGACCGTAGCAGTCGCGCGGTTCCAGACTGTAGCGCCTAGAACCGCTCGGCCATCCCGGCCGGCGCTATTTGTGCACCTCTTGACCATAGGTAGTGGTATGAAAATGTCAGTCTGCTAGGAATAAGTTACCAATAAATTTGATTGGTGAACTGGACTACGACAGAGCATAAAAACACTAGTCAATACTGGTCGCTGATTCTTCCTTTAACATCTCGCTGGAATTCAAAGATCAGTTGTGTAATTCAACGAACGCATCGCTGTTGTTCAGAAAACACCTGTGAAACACAGTTATCTCAATACAGTATTGAGATAACCATTTTAAAGAGTTCCAGTGAAGTTATAAAAGGAGGCAATGTAGTTCAATATCATACGTGGGGTTTTCTTGCTGCTTCAACGTAAGAAACCTGATAAAACTCGAGAGGAACAGTAATTTTCTGCGGTGCTTATACTGAGTACTGTTCATAATACATGTTCGTTACTGAAATCCGACCTCCCGCTTTTATTGAAGCAAACTAATGAAAGGTCTTTTTTAGGGTTCCGTGGCTCAATCTGTGAAAGCGGAACCTTTACAGGGTCATTTTCTTGTCCGTCTGTTAAGAAACCTTTTCCACAGGAACGAGCAGACGTGTCAAGTTGAAATTTATTACATGTACGTAAGGCCTATGGCACCTTCAGGGATGTAAAAGTCTTAAGCTTCTGTGTCAATGAAAGCAAAAGATACAGTCGTTTATGTCACATATTTTGATATGCGTGATCTAACTCATCGGAGCCTGTAGGGTACTTCTCGTTGACCTAGAATCACGAAATTTGCCAAGAAGCACGGTTCCACAGTGCGAGTAAAAGGACAAATTTGCAATTACATTACACAAAAAGATTGGAATATTATCCAACTGTCTATTCGTCGCTTAAGATCCATTTTTATCAGGTACGGGTAGACATATCAACTTTACATTTTACCACATACAGAAGTCGACAATCGTTTGGCGGGGAACAACATTAATTGGGGCGAAAAAATTAATATTGTAAATTATTGCAATGAAAAGATTCGACCATTTACGTCAACCGTTTCGACATCGATAACACGCAAAAAATGGTCGAAAATCACGATGTCCAGATTGGATGTGCAGCTTACATACGAGGGTGAGTCAAATGAAAACCTTAAATTTGTAATAACAAATCGAAATTTTGCACCGTTATCCTGGAAGTTGGTAAGCGTGCTACAAACAGCGTGCTGAATGGCCTGTAGGTGGGAGCAAGGTGCAGATGCACACATACCGTCGCAGTATCAGTATAAAGATGGGCGCCCCGCTTGCGACTTGCACCAGGGAAGAACAGCGTTCTCTTATTCGGTTTTTGCGTAGTGAAGGTGTGAAACCTATTGAAATTCATCGACAAATGAAGGTTCAGTATGGTGATACATGTTTGTTGCAGTCTACGAATGGAGTAGGAAGTTCGCAAGTGGAAGATGCTCCCCTTCCAGGTCAGGCACAACGAGTTGTGACTCCACAGAACATTGCAGCAGTTGAAGCCATATTGAAGGAAAACCGCCGAGTGACACTGAATGACATTGCAGCATGTTTACAGATTAGTCATGGGTCAGCACACCACATTGTGCATGATGTGCTCCAGTTTCACAAAGTGTCTGCAAGTTGGGTGCCACGGCAGCTGACTCCTGAAATCAGAGAATGACGTGTTGATGCTTGTGAAGAACTTCTTCGGCGCTTTGAACGAGAAGGTGATGGCTTCCTTGCAAGAATCGTTACTGGGGACGAAACCTGGGTTCACTTCCAACAACCGGAAACGAAGAGGGCGAGCAAGGAATGACGCCGTTCCTCATAACCAAAACCAAAAAATTTCGAACAGAACCATCAGCAGGTAGGGTTATGCTGACTCTCTTTTGGGACGAAAAGGGGTCATTTTGGAGCATTACATGCCTATAGGGACCACAGTCACCAGTGCATCATACACAGATCTCCTAAAAAATCATTTGCAATCAAATCAAAGCGACGTGGATTAAAGTCAGCATGAGTCCTTTTGCAACATGACAATGCAAGGTCCACACTGCCCGTACAACAGTCACATACCTGCATTTTGAGTGTCATTCTCATCCACCATACTAACCAGACCTTGCCCCAAGTGATCTCCATATGTTTGGACCGCACAAAGACGCAATGGGAGGAAAGAAGTTCCGTTCTGATGAAGAGGTACGCTAAGCGGTGCATGAGTGGTTGCGCTAACTATCAAACGAATTTATTTCTAACGGAATTTAAGCACTTTGTTAGCGCTGGAGGACTTGAATTGAGCGGAGTGGGGATTATATTGAATACCCGTTACACGTGCTCTTCACGTACCTCCCGTACCACCCTCTGACGGCGATAGTACTACATGAGCCAGGCAGAAAAATTTTGCCTAACATGGGCGGGTGAAGGTGTGGCGGTGGGACTTGTAGTCCCTACTACATGAGTCAGGCAGAAAAATTTTGCCTAACATGGGCGGGTGAAGGTGTGGCGGTGGGACTTGCAGTCCCGTACGCCAGGGCAGGGGTGGGGACCTGTGTTGAAGCTAACTATTATATCAAGTAAAATAAATAATACAACTGTGAGAAAATCCGCAATGTTTACCTCCTAGGAAAGAAGGTGATATTTTTATGAACAACAAAAAATCGGAGACTTAGACACAGACCAATTAATTCATAGATGAAATTAGAAAAATAGGTTTCAAATTTACCGGGCATATCCGCCGAATGAGCGACAATAGGTTGCAATGAGACACTAAGCAATGAGACGTAGAGGAGCTAGACCTATTCTGAGAAGACTTGTAGACAGGGACACTTTCCTTAGAGTGACACAGACACAAACGCAAAGAGTCCACAAAACCCGCGAAACAGCAGAGGACACAAATTGTACCACAGAGGAAGGCTAGAAATCAGAACTTGAAGAGTATTTCGGAATGGAAAAGGCACGAACATGAGAAGCATAAGCTGAAAGTGGTCCACAGGAGGATCAGTAGGTAACGAGATCTATCACGCAGCTATTGAATGTTAGAACGAATATGTGACAAAACGTCTCCCTGTGGTGTTCAAAAAATATATCCAGCCATGTCACGATTATACGATCTTGTATTTATGGGACAAGAGGCAAATATAGTGTGTTTTAGGACCTCCCCGACAAATTTTGAGGGATGACAGATCATCCGAGGCGATAGGTTTTTGTTAAGGTGCTGGTCCGCTGTTTATAAGATGTGCGCTTGCTAATGATGCGCACCGCCACCAAGCGACCAAATGAGCAGCCACAAGTGAGGTTGCTATTCTGTGGAATCGTCCAAGTCCTGTCACTCAGCTTGTGTTGTTGTAATACCGTATCTTCTGTGTTGCGAGACTTAATAATTATGAATGCAAAGTGATCATACTAATAAAATAAAAGGAATCACAGCTCATACGGAAATATTTAAGTGTTCATTTTTTCCACGGCCTGTTATAATGTGGAATGGTAGATAACTAGTTCGAATGTGGTTCAATGAACCCTCTGCCTGGTACTTAAGTTTGAAATGCAGATCAGTCATGTAGATGTATATGTAGAAGATGGCTTGCGTGTAGTTGTGCTCCTGCAGTACTGTATGTACGGATATGCGATCAGTTCTCGTAAGATGGGCTGTGGCACGCGTGCTGCTTGAAGGTTCATTGCTAAATCTACGAATCACTTCACATCGACAACCTGGTTTTGTCATGTCATGCCACCCATCATCAACATGCTGAGGATGCATGTTTGTCGTAAGCGTTGGTGAATTGCAGCAAAGGCTCTGTTACACAACCGATTTTCGTAAAAACGAAAAGATGCTTCTATCCTCCCCCCCCCCCCTCCTACACTCCATGGATCACTGGGCGCTAACAGCAAAAAGTGTCTCCTTCCACAAGTCTCTTACGACTAGGCCTATTTCTTCTATGTCTCGTTTCTCAGTGTACTCTCAGATTCTTATGAGCAATTGACCGTCGCTCATTCTGCGGATATTCTAAAGTTTTAAATAGACTTAATTTATGAAATCCCTTCTCAAAGTTATTTAGTATTTAACAGGACCCAAACAAACTCCTTTTTGTTAAAGTCATTCGTAGTAACAATAAGCTTTAGCCGCTACTGCTGCATGCTGTTGCGAATTGCTGTAAACGTGGAAAAAGGTAGTCATCTAAAAAGGTGAAAGCAAAACTTAAGTATAACCTTATGTTAAAGGTTTCCAGAGTAAAGAAGATATTAAAGTTTACCCTCTCAAGGGCCACATTCTCAAGTAAGTCATGTAATTCTAGGCTCATTTCTCCTGTGTTTGAAGTCTGAGGTGACTGTAAACGCTCAGATACCTTATGAGGACTAACAATAATTTCAAGAATGTCTGCAAGAAGGCAATGCAAGTGGCTGGTGTATGGATAGCTTAGTTTCGTCACTCCGTTCTTGGTGTAGCGTTGAAGCTGTGTTGTGAAAGCTTCATGGTGATCTGTGGGAAAAATACTGCCATCTCTGCACATGTATGTGGTGCAATATGATTGTGGCTACTTATTATAGATTATTTGATATGCTTCAGAGATACCTGAGTCAAATAAATGTTGATTTTCGTAATAATCACTTATGTAATCACATGAATAAAAGTGGTTCAAATGGCTCTGAGCACTATGGGACTTAACTGCTGAGGTCATCAGTCCCCTATAACTTAAAACTGCTTAAACCTAACTAACCTAAGGACATCACACACATCCATGCCCGAGGCAGGATTCGAACCTGCGACCGAGCGGTCGCGCGGCTCCAGACTGTAGCGCCTAGAACCGCTCGGCCACCCCGGCCGGCTTCATCGCATGAATACTTTATCACCAAAGGTAACTTTCATTACTGACTTCACTTCCCATGGCATTTTGATTTTCATTCTCTTTAGGCATTTATATTACAGTGTTTTATTGCATGTAGCACTCAGACAACTAGCCACTTCCGAAATACAGTAAATTTAGCAAGTGGTTCAAATCAAACCTCAGAAATTAATTTTATGTGCATACATAATGATTAATGTTTGCATACCTATTTTCCAAAAGAAAGCAGAGTTGTATTATATCGTTTGGATGATGGATAGCCCACCCGCACTCATATGCCAAGTTATTCAAGGACAAAAGAATTCATCCAAATAAAGAATGAAGTAAGATCTATCGCCAGATTATAAGCGACGCAGAAATTATAAGCGATGCAGGAATTACTATAGTCTAAGTCAGAAGATAACCTCAGGTGGAATGATGACTCTGACAATGATCCGTCTTTTGAGGTAGATCACATCACTGATACCTGTAATACAATCTAAGACAAAAAGCGACGCACCGTGAAGGAACTATCTGAAATGGACAAAAATTTGTATATATGATGTACATGTACAGACAAACAAATGATCACAATTTCAGAAAAATTAGATGATTCGTTCCGGAGAAAAAGCTTCACTGGTTATCAGGGCTCAGTTAGAAGTGGGGCTCATCACTGAAGATATCGAGTCAATGAGATTCCAAGCCGAATACGTGTCTGGATACCAACATGACTGACAACCAGGAGTGATGGTCCAGAGTACCATTTCTTTTCATAGCAAGACCCGTTTGGTTGTCAACAGCGGCACCCTTACAGTAAGTCGATGATTTTCTACGGACCTATTTGTTGCCCTTCATGCCAATGTATCCTGGGCTCTCGTTTCAGCAAGATAATGCTCTCCCGCAAAAGGCGAGAGTTTCTACTGCTTGTCTTCCTACTTGCCAAACCCTACCTTGGCCAGCTAGGTCACTGGATCTCTTCCCAACTGAGAAGGTATGGAGAATTGCGACCAGAGCCCCCCAGCCAGCTCGGGATTTTTACAACGAGCTAGTTGGCCATAATTTAGCAAGATATCCCTCAGGAAGACATTCAAGAACTCTATCTGTCAATTCCAAGCCAAATAATTGCTTGCTTAAGGACCAGAGACAGACCAACACTTATTGACTTGCTCAATTTGTGAAGGTCTTTCGATGTAATAAATCATCAAATTTTTCTGAAATTGTAATCATTTGCTTGTCTCTACATGTGCATCACATCTACCAATCTCCGCCACATTCGGATAATTCCTTCGTAGTGGGTCCTTTTTTTTTCTTAGAGCGTACGTCTTCAGAAACGAGTGATGCCTATAATGACAGTCACAACAATCCAACAAGAGAATCAAATAGGATTGTGACTGAAACTGAAATTAGGAGAGATCATTCTAAGTCAGAAATATCAACAAAATCTACTAAAACGAATGTGATTTGGTTTAGTGAATTATACATCCCAAATACCGTGCCGCTGTTTACTGGAAAAGCGAAAGTGTGCGTCTTCCAGAGGGCGCCATAGCTGAAGTAGTTTTGCAGACCCACTTCCATGCACACCAGGATGGAAAATAATATTTCTTCACCTCTGTTTGCCGGCCGTTATGGCCGAGAGGTTCTAGGCGCTTCAGTCTGGAACCGCGCGACCCCTACGGTCGGGCATGGATGTGTGTGATGTCCTTAGGTTAGTTAGGTTTAAGTAGTTCTAAGTTCTAGGGGACTGATGACTTCAGATGTTATGTCCCATAGTGCTCAGAGCCATTTTAACCAATTTTTTCAGCTCTGTTTCTGAACTGAAGATATATTTTGGTACTGGTATTGGAGGATGCGACAATATTGGTTCGAGTATTGTATGAGCACAAAGAAAACTGATGTCAGATGAAGAATTAATTACTGAAGGGCCTCGGCAGTTCTTCAGTAGCGACATCAATGGATTGCTAATCGTTTTAGTCGAAAATAAAAGAAGTTTACAAATTAAAAGACCGCACTGCGTTGGTACATATAAGATGGACATGGGAGGGTTTATCTGATGGATTCTCTGGTTGCCCTCTACAGAAATGACACTAGAATTCTTAGCTAGTGGATGAGGATTTTCTACCACATGCTAAATGTAGCTGTAGTAATTGTCTAGATACTCTGGAAGATGAGTGAACAAGAAAAGTAGAGTATCCTCTGGGCTAATATACTAAGGGAAAGCAGACAGTAAGAGGGAGAACAGAGGTAGACCGTCAGATGGAAGGGCATTGTTGTCGTGATATTCAAAACCAAGAACCTACTATTTCGTACCCAATGAATTCGACTGGTTGGTGAAACACACAGCCCTGTCAATTCATGTCATCCAAATGCCAACGGATGTCATGTTGGGAGCTGTATAAGGAAAACATATTACGTCTGTGAGAAGAGTAACGTTGCCGTGTGGTCCGTGTGTTTCAAACAGTTTCATTCCACAAAATAAAATTCGAGATCTTTCTTGTTTTCTTTGATATCACTAACGAATACTCTAAGTAAGATGTAGTTTTCGTTCTCACTGTCCTCATATGAGGACACCTCCCTCCATCATATGCTATTAATGCTCCTCATAGCCAGGTGGCTTCTCCTTAATTACTGTGCTAATTGGTATACTCAGGAAGTGCCACCTCTGTTGCGTTTGTTTGTGGTACACTGCTCATCATATATGACCCTTCAAAAATTTCGCAAAATTTCTTTATATCATTATTAATTTTAGATGATTTTCCATTTTATCAGCACAACATCTCCTACCACACATACTTTTGGGATGACTTTCTTGTCATAGATCGCTTTTCGAGATTCTCCATTCTTTACCAATGATTTTATGGCTAATTTCCGCTACTCTTCCACACATATGTCAGTTCAATTTTGGGAATTTCAGCAAGCACTCAGAGTTTTTGCGTCTTTCGTGTAAGATTTCATATGGTGATATTTCTGTTGTTGAATGTGGTAGTTCATTGAGCATCTCTTTTAAATTTTTAATATAAAGTTCCCAACCAATATATGGATCACGGCAGAAAGCTCTGCACTCTTCCTAATTCTCTCAGTACCCTCTCTACTGGATTTCGATCTCGATGAAATGTGGATGTATAAATGGCCTTTACATCTAATTCTTCCAGTGTACCCTTCCAAGAATTGGACAAAAACTGAGAAGCATTGTCACTGTTTTCTTAGGATTGCCTGCCATGATTATGTAATCTTTGCCTGGATTACTGGCTACTAATCTTCTCGTACATTCCCTTATTGGATGCATACTCAGGAAATTTGAAAAACGTCACTTATTACTAACTATTTAAGACCACATTTGGTTGTTAGAAGTGGTCCAAACAAGTCGGCAGCTGTTAATTCACACACTTATTTAAGTTCTAAGCAAAGAAGGGAAAGCAGAAAGGTGGAAGGAGTATATAGAGCGTCTGTACAAGGGCGATGTACTTAAGGACAATATTATGGAAATGGAAGAGCATGTAGATGAAGATGAAATGGGAGATACGATACTGCGTGAAGAGTTTGACAGAGCACTGAAAGGCCTGAGTCGAAACAAGGACCCGGGAGTAGACAACATTCCATTAGAACTACTGACGGCCTTGGGAGAGCCAGTCGTGACAAAACTCTACCATCTGGTGAGCAAGATGTATGAGACAGGCGAAATACCCGCAGACTTCAAGAAGAATATAATAATTGCAATCCCAAAGAAAGCAGGTGTTGACAGATGTGAAAATTACCGAACTATCAGTTTAATAAGTCACAGCTGCAAAATACTAACGCGAATTCTTTACAGACGAATGGAAAAACTGGTAGAAGCCGACCTCGGGGAAGATCAGTTTGGATTCCGTAGAAATGTTGGAATACGTGCGGCAATACTGACCTTACGACTTATCTTAGATGAAAGATTAAGGAAAGGCAAACCTACGTTTCTAGCATTTGTAGACTTAGAGAAAGCTTTTGACAATGTTGACTGGAATAATCTCTTTCAAATTCTAAAGGTGGCAGGGGTAAAATACAGGGAGCGAAAGGCTATTTACAATTTGTACAGAAACCAGATAGCAGTTATAAGAGCCGAGGGGCATGAAAGGGAAGCAGTGGTTGGGAAGGGAGTGAGACAAGGTTGTAGCCTCTCCCCGATGTTATTCAATCTGTATATTGAGCAAGCAGTGAGGGAAATAAAAGAAAAATTCGCAATACGTATTAAAATCCATGGAGAAGAAATAAAAACTTTGAGGTTCGCCGATGACATTGTAATTCTATCAGAGACAGCAAAGGACTTGGAAGAGTAGTTGAACGGAATGGACAGTGTCTTGAAAGGAGGATATAAGATGAACATCGACAAAAGCAAAACGAGGATAGTGGAATGCGGTCGAATTAAGTCGGGTGATGCTGAGGGAATTAGATTAGGAAATGAGACACTTAAAGTGGTAAAGGAGTTTTGCTATTTGGGGAGCAAAATAACTGATGATGGTCGAAATAGAGAAGATATAAAATGTAGACTGGCATTGGCAAGGAAAGCGTTTCTGAAGAAGAGAAATTTGTTAACATCGAGTATAGATTTAAGTGTCAGGAAGTCGTTTCTGAAAGTATTTGTATGGAGGGTAGCCATGTATGGAAGTGAAACATGGACGGTAAATAGTTTGGACAAGAAGAGAATAGAAGCTCTCGAAATGTGGTGCTACAGAAGAATGCTGAAGATTAGATGGGTAGATTCCATAACTTATGATGAAGTATTGAATAGAATTGGGGAGAAGAGGAGTATGTGGCACAACTTGACAAAAAGAGGGGACCGGTTAGTAGGACATGTTCTGAGGCGTCAAGGGATCACAAATTTATCGTTGGAGGGCAGCGTGGAGGGTAAAAATCGTAGAGGGAGACCAAGAGATGAATACACTAAGCAGATTCAGAAGGATGTGGGTTGCAGTGGGAGATGAAGAAGCTTGCACAGGGTAGGGTAGCATGGAGAGCTGCATCAAACCAGTCTCAGGACTGAAGACCACAACAACAACATTTAAGTACAATACACTGCATTTTGCTTTTGATGCTGCCACTAGATACTTTCGTTCTTTAACACTTCCCACAATTTTCAAGCTCCTTTATAGGTCTCTTCAGCATAAGATTGAAGATGGACATTTCCTTCAGTTTAACTCAGTATTTTTGGTCCAAAATGAGCAAAGCTTACACGAGTGTACCATATAATTACGAATGAAAACATGCGCAACACTAGTCCGCTATTCTAAAGCAAGAAAAATTTCTCAGCCACATTATTTATTTTTGAACCTAATGTTTGCGTAAATGAGATTTTTGTTGGATCAAATATTTTAAACTACGCATCTACGAGTATTTCAGTTGGTTTCCTAATACGACAATTTTAATATCTGATTTAGGACTAAAATGGGAGGAACCATTTTAGTGAATACACAATGAAAATTTATTGAAGTTGGATAAAACACATGACACACTAAATAATTTACTATACTGCCAGAAAAAAGTTAGTACACGCTTTTAGAACTTTCCAGTTCACTCAAGATTTACTGTTGCAAAGGTGCAAAGGTGCTTATAGAGTACATGAAATGATTACATTTACAGATCAAAAGCACGAGTGGTTCTAAGGTACCAAGTAACGACTCATATGTAACATTCATGTTAGTACGTGGTTCAGTCTCCAAAAACGGCAAAGCAGGCGCTAACTGTGGCATCCAATCGATCGTACTGATGGTGAGTACTATTGTAGGATACTTTATGCGTTGTCTGTGCGGCCTGTTCATGCAGTTCTGTAAGGTTTGTTGGTTGACAAGTCGCACAGGTCACTTCTCTTTTCATCATATCCAACACGTGTTCGACTGCAGACAAGTACAGATCGTGATGACTGAGAATGATGCTGCACGTCTTTTAGAACACGTTGAGTTTCATAGACAGTGTGTGGTCCAGCATTATCGTGTTGGAACAAGACATCACCTTCCTGTTGCATGAACGGCAAAAGAATGGGTATAAGAACTGTGCTGTCACCGCCAGACACCACACTTGCTAGGTGGTAGCTTTTAAATCGGCCGCGGTCCGGTGGTATACGTCGGACCCGCGTGTCGCCACTGTCAGTGATCGCAGACCGAGCGCCACCACACGGCAGGTCTAGAGAGACTGACTAGCACTCGCCCCAGTTGTACAGTCGACGTTCATAGCAATGGTTCACTGACAACTAAGCTCTCATTTGCCGAGACGATAGTTAGCATAGACTTCAGCTACATTTGCTACGACCTAGCAAGGCGCCGTATTCCATTGATATTGAGATTCTATTAATGTATCATCAAGAGCGATGTTCTACAAATGTGGATTAAAGTTAAGTATTCCAGAAGCTACGTACTTTTCTTTATAGCATTCATTACGTATCCTGTTTCAGACCTCACGCCAGCCTGCGTGAGTTTAAGCGCGTGCCTTTCGGCTTCCTCCTCTTGTGTCTAGGCTGTCTTGTCTAGACACAACAAGAACAGTTTGGACGTACCGAGCGCAGTTTAGCGTTCCCTCTGGAAACACGAAAGGTGAACAAGAGTTGTACCGTATTGCATCCCATATCATAAGGCCTGGGGTGAGAACAATGTGTCAGTGAGGAATGCGCTATACGAGACTGCACTTAGCGGGTCTACATCATACGCGCAAACGAAAATCAGTTGCGTGCAGGCAGAAACCGCTATCATCGCTGAAGACCATAACGTGCCATTCCATATTGCAAGTGATCCTCTGTTGGTACCAGTCAAGCCATGAACGTTGATGCTGTGGCATGAGAAGAAGACGGGCTAGAGGTGTGCACACCCATAGTCCCACTGCTAATAACCAGTTTGCAATGTTTCTTATTGACGCCCCTAGGCATGTCTGTGCTGTGGAAGCTGTATGATTCACTGCTGATCTTACAATACGAGGTGCATTCAAGTTCTAAGGCCTCCATTTTTTTTTCTCCGGACTGGAAAGAGATAGAAACATGCACATTGTTTTAAAATGAGGCCGCGTTCATTGTCAATAGGTCCCAGAGATGGCAGCACCGTACGGCAGATGGAATTTTACCGCCAGCGGCGAGAATGAGAACGGTTTTAAATACTTAAAATGGCGACGTTTTCCCTACTTGAACAGCGTGCAGTCATTCGTTTTCTGAATTTGCGTGGTGTGAAACCAATTGAAATTCATCGACAGTTGAATGAGACATGTGGTGATGGAGTTATGGATGTGTCGAAAGTGCGTTCGTGGGTGTGACAGTTTAATGAAGGCAGAACATCGTGTGACAACAAACCGAAACAACGTCGGGCTCGCACAAGCCGGTCTGACGACATGATCGAGAAAGTGGAGAGAATTGTTTTGGGGGATCGCCGAATGACTGTTGAACAGATCGCCTCCAGAGTTGGCATTTCTGTGGGTTCTGTGCACACAATCCTGCATGACGACCTGAAAATGCGAAAAGTGTCATCTAGGTGGGTGCCACGAATGCTGACGGACGACCACATGGCTGCCCGTGTGGCATGTTGCCAAGCAATGTTGACGCGCAACGACAGCCTGAATGGGACTTTCTTTTCGCCGGTTGTGACAATGGATGAGACGTGGATGCCATTTTTCAATCCAGAAACAAAGCGCCAGTCAGCTCAATGGAAGCACACAGGTTCACTGCCACCAAAAAAATTTCGGGTAACCGCCAGTGCTGAAAAAATGATGGTGTCCATGTTCTGGGACAACAAGGGCGTAATCCTTACCCATTGCGTTCCAAAGGGCACTACGGTAACGGGTGCATCCTACGAAAATGTTTTGAAGAACAAATTCCTTCCTGTACTGCAACAAAAACGTCCCGGACGGCCTGCACGTGTGCTGTTTCACCAAGACAACGCACCCGCACATCGAGCTAACGTTACGCAATAGTTTCTTCGTGATAACAACTTTGAAGTGATTCCTCATGCTCCCTACTCACCTGACCTGGCGCCTAGTGACTTTTGGCTTTTTCCAACAATGAAAGACACTCTCTGTGGCCGCACATACACCAGCCGTGCTGCTATTGCCTCAGCGATTTTCCGGTGGTCAAAACAGACTCCTAAAGAAGCCTTCGCCGCTGCCATGGAATCATGGCGTCAGCGTTGTGAAAAATGTGTACGTCTGCAGGGCGATTACGTCGAGAAGGAGCGCCAGTTTCATCGATTTCGGGTGAGTAGTTAATTAGAAAAAAATCGGAGGCCTTAGAACTTGAATGCACCTCGTACAACGATCCTGGCGGGCGTTTGTGCTGCGTGGATGTCCAGAGCATCATTTACAGGCGTGAGAATGTTCACGAGACCACTGATGCCACCATCGTTGCACAATGGACTCAGTACTTCCAATGTATGTAGCAATTCTCCGAAAGGACCATCCTGCCACTCGGAAGGCCGCAAGTCGACCCCTTTAAAACTCGCTCATTTGGCTGTAGTAATCACAAGTGGATCTTCCTGACATGGTTGCCTGCTGCTTAACACTTTTACACCACACTGAGCTTTCTGGCTATTAAAGGGTAGACACAAGTGGTGCTCTGGTAGCTGTGTTAGTACGCTGTCCGTTGCTGGACGACACTGGATCCATTATCAGCACATCTACTATCAACATACGCCGTCATTGAATCAAAATCTACGTCGTCTTTCCAAATGTACTAAATTTTTCCGGCAGTATAAAAAAAATTGCTACAACAGGCCTGAGAGAAAAATATATTGATCAATAAACTTTCATGACATATTCCAAGTGAGTGGCTGCACAAATAATCCTGCCTTTAACAACTGTAACAGATAAATATATATCTGTTAGTTACATGCTCAGGCAAGCACGACTTAAAATCTTCCCAATTTAGTTTAACTCTGTGGTACAATACCCCAACTCTAGTATACTCCACTATCTTCGTCACTTGGTTCTCTTCCCAATTGCTTGTTATCATTTCCAGTATCGGTTCTTGGTCCTTTTCCCATGTGATATCCTTTATAACCTCTTTCACATGGTCATCATGTTCTACATTCTTCATTTAGAATATATGGAACTCCCTTGGTTTGGGCCCCACATGAACTCCCTGATTCACTGCCAATGGTGGGTGAGACAGGGCATCGCCGAAATGTTATATTTTCCTGGCCAATATTATATACCACAGTGGTATTCCTGAAGGGAATTAAGGCTTCCATGTGTTATTTTACAACTTTTGATGAAACCTAAGACTTTTTGATCAGTATATGCACTTACTTTTCTTCTATCAGATAACAGCGATATTCTCTGGAAGCCTATACAATGACTGATGTTTCCTTGTCGTAACTGCATAGTTTTGCTTGAAATGGGCAATATTCGTCTCACAAAAGTAATCGTTCTTTGCTCTTTCCCTTTTTCTGTCTCCGACAGTTAGATCATATGTACTCCTATACCAAATTCAGAAGTGTTAGCCGATAGACAAAATTCTTTATCTAATCATGAATGGAACAGTTGCTCATTCATGAATTTATTGTAAAAATTATATAGGCCGAAAAAATTTTGTACACGATTTTTGTTTCTTGTTTGTGGAAATCCCCTTATTGCCTCTAATCTCTCTGGATGTGCATTGATAGGACTTTCATAGATAATATGTCCTCAGAATAGTATATCATCCCTCTGAGATTCAGAATTATGTCAATAATATATATTTCAGAAAATTCTCAGGTTGCAAAGAAAGATTCTTTATATGTGTTGTAGAAAGATTATTATTACCTATCAAGTGAAAATTAAGATTTTTTTTACTTATTCCACATCTGTGAGAACAATTTCACTTGAGATCTGGGGAAGGGGCACTAGCATATCTCCTTTCTTGTAACTATTTATTATGTATTCTTGTTTTACTACGAATCCTAGATCCCTGAGTCCAAGAGCCTTTTGGATTCTGATTACCTCTGAGTTTTATCCATATTTCTGATTTTTTCTAAACTCTGGAGAAATTCATGGACTCTCTGATATAATCAAGACTTTGGCACCCCCTGATTTAATTCTATTCCTGCATCAAAAGCAACATAGATGTATACTGAGTTAAATGAAGAGACTATAATGGCCACTGAGGGCAATTTAACATAACTTCCAAAATAGTACTTATGAATGGAACACGCTTTTGTTGTTTTGCTCGTCAGTCTGACGAGTGGTTCCATGAACCTGTCCACATTCACATTCCGTCTTCAGGCCACAAGTGGCCCATCGGGACCGTCCGACCGCTGTGTCATCCTCAGCTGAGGATGTGGATAGGAGGGGCGTGTGGTCAGCATACTGATCTCCCGGTCGATACGATGGTTTTATTTGTTCGGAGCCGCTACTATGGGGTCGAGTAGCTCCTCAATTGGCATGACGAGGCTGAGTGCACCCCAAAAAACGGCAACAGTGCATGGCGGCGAGGACGGCCACCTATCGAAGTGCCGGTCACGCCCAATGAACCTGTCCACACAAGTCTATTTTCTGCACGCCTTTTCACAGCATAACGACTGCAGCCTACAACCATTTGAATCTACATATTGCAGTCAACACTTGGTCTCCCTATATAATTCCCTCCCTCCCTCTCTCTCTGCCCGTCACCACTAACCATATCTCCAGTATCAAATCGACCATCTCCTGATGACACAGGATATATCCTATTAACTAATCCCTTCTATTAACCAGTTTGTGCCACGAATATTTATTTCTACTTGGATTTAGAACCTCTTCATTATCAAAACTATCCATCTAATTTTCGACATCCTCTTGTAGCACATATTCGAAAATCTGTTGTTGCCTGAACTGTTTATCGTCCGGTTGTAATACACAAATTTATACAGGTGGACTGAATAACGAATGAGAACATACTGGATCGAACTGAGGAAAAAGTTAATTCATGGAGGAGCTTAACCAAAGGAAGGATCGATTCATATGCCACATCCTGAGGCGCAACTGAAGTAGTAATGGAGCGAAGTGCGAACTACGAGCATGTTGGAATAGCTGTGGGTCAGCAACGTCTATTAAGAAGGATAACGAAAATCCAGTCCAAAGTTCCAGATTTTACTTTTATATTCACTCTATGATTAGTTTCGGACGAGACCCATTTTCAAATCATCGTAACACAGTCAAAAATGGTATTTTCAAATATGTGAAAACCGCGTCAAAAATGTGCAACGAACAGTTGCAGCCGGTTGTCTGTATGCGCTTTAACTGTTCGTTGCACATTTTTGAGGTTGTTTTCACATCTTCGGAAATACCATTTTTGACTGTGTTACGATGATTCGAAAATTTGTCTCGGCTCGAAATAGTCATCGAGTGAAGGTTGTTGTTGTTGTTGTCTTCAGTCCTGAGACTGGTTTGATGCAGCTCTCTACGCTACTCTATCCTGTGCAAGCTTCTTCATCTCCCAGTACTTACTGTCACCTACATCCTTCTGAATATATTTAGTGCATTCATCTCTTGGTCTCCCTCTACGATTTTTACCCTCCACTCTGCCCTCCAATACTAAATTGGTGATCCCTTGATGTCTCAGAATAGGCCCTACCAACCGATTCCTTCTTATAGTCAAGTTGTGCCACAAACTCCTCTCCAATTCTATTCAGTACCTCCTCATTAGTTATGTGATCTACCCATCTAATCTTCAGCATTCTTCTGTAACACCACATTTCGAAAGCTTCTATTCTCTTCTTGTCTAAGCTATTTCTCGTCCACGCTTTACTTCCATACATGGCTACACTCCATACAAATACTTTCAGAAACGACTTCTTGACACTTCAATCTATAGTCGATGTTAATAAATTTCTCTTCTTCAGAAACGCTTTCCTTGCCATTGCCAGTCCACATTTTATATCCCCTCTACTTTGACCATCATCAGTTATTTTGCTCCCCAAATAGCAAAACTCCTTTACTACTTTAAGTGTCTCATTTCCTAATCTAATTAGCACAGCATCACCCGACTTAATTCGACTACACACCATTATCCTCGTTTTGCTTTTGTTGATGTTCATCTTATACCCTCCTTTCAAGACACTATCCATTCCGTTCAACTGCTCTTCCAAGTCCTTTGCTGTCTCTGACAGAATTACAATGTCATCGTCGAACCTCAAAGTTTTTATTTCTTCTCCATGGATTTTAATACCTACTCCGAACTTTTCTTTTGTTTCCTTTACTGCTTGCTCAATATACAGATTGAATAGTGTCTGGGAGAGGCTACAACCCTATCTCACTCCCTTCCCAACCACTGCTTCCCTTTCATGTCCCTCGACTCTTATAACTGCCATCTGCTTTCTGTACAAATTGTAAATAGCCTTTCGTTCCCTGTATTTTACCCCTGCCACATTCAGTATTTGAAAGAGAGTGTTCCAGTCAACGTTGTCAAAGGCTTTCTCTGTCTACAAATGCTAGAAACGTAGATTTGCCTTTCCTTAGTCTTTCTTCTAAGATAAGTCTCAAGGTCAGTACTGCCTCACGTCTTCCAATATTTCTGCGGAATCCAAACTGATCTTCCCCGATGTCGGCTTCTACCAGTTTTTCCATTCGTCTGTAAAGAATTCGCGTTAGTATTTTGCAGCTGTGACTTATTAAACTGATAGTTCGGTAATTTTCACATCTGTCAACACCTGCTTTATTTGGGATTGGAAATATTATATTCTTCTTGAAGTCTGAGTATATTTCGCCTGTCTCATACATCTTGCTCACCAGATGGTAGAGTTTTGTCAGGACTGGCTCTCCCAAGGCTGTTAGTATTTCTAATGGAATGTTGTCTACTCCCGGGGCCTTGTTTCGACTTAGGTCTTTCAGTGCTCTGTCAAACTCTTCATGCAGTATCATATCTCCTATTTCATCTTCATCCACATTCTCTTCCACTTCTATAATGTTGTCCTCAAGAACATCGCTCCTGTGTAGACCCTCTATATACTCCTTCCACCTTTCTGTTTTCCCTTCTTTCCTTAGAACTGGGTTTCCATCTGAGCTCTTGATATTCATGCAAGTTTTCCAAAGGTCTCTTTAATTTTCCTGTAGGCGGTATCTATCTTACCCCTAGTGATATGAGCCTCTAAATCCTTACATTTGTCCACTAGCCATCCCTGCTTAGCCATTTTGCACTTCCTGTCGATCTAATTTTTGAGACATTTGTATTCCTTTTGGCCTGCTTCACTTACTGCATTTTTATGTTTTCTTCTTTCATTAATTAAATTCAATCTCTCTTCTGTTACTCAAGGATTTCTATTAGCCCTCGTCTTTTTACCTACTGATCCTCTTCTGCCTTCACTATGTCATCTCTCAAAGCTAACCATTCTTCTTCTACTGTATATCTTTCCCCCATTCTTGTCAGTCGTTCCCTAATACTTTCCCTGATGCTCTCTACAACCTCTGCTTCTTTCAGTTTATCCAGGTCCCATCTCTTCAAATTCCCATCTTTTTGCAGTTTCTTCAGTTTTAATCTACAGTTCATAACCAATAGATTGTGATCAGGTCCACATCTTCCCCTGGCAATGTCTTGCAATTGAAAACCTGGTTTTTGAATCTATGTCTTACCATTATATAATCTATCTGAGACCTTCTAGTATGCCGGCCGGTCGCTGACTATAGATATATTTAACTCAACAGCCGGCCGCTATGGCCGAGCGGTTCTAGTCCCTTCATTCCGGAGCCGCGTGACTGCTACGGTCGCAGGTTCGAATCCTACCTCGGGAATGGGTGTGTGTGATGTTCTTAGGTTGGTTAGGTTTAAGTAGTTCTAATTTCTAGGGGACTGATGACCTAAGATTTTCAGTCCCATAGTGCTCAGAGCCTTCCAGTATCTCCAGGCTTCTTCCATGTATACAATCTTCTTTTATGATTCTTGAACCACGTGTTAGCTATGATTAAGTTATACTTTGTGCAAAATTCTACCAGGCGGCTTCCTCTTTCATTCCTTAATCCCATTCCATTCAGCTACTAAGTTTCCTTCTCTTCCTTTTCCTACTATCGAGTTCCAGTCACCCATGACAATTAAATTTTCGTCTCCCTTCACCATCTGAATAATTTCTTTTATCTCATCATACATTTCATCAATCTCTTTGTCATCTGCAGAGCTAGTTGTAGTAGCTTACCCGCATTCCTATTTTCCTATTCGTTATTAAAACTACTCCTGCATTACCCCTATTTGATTTTGTATTTATAACCCTGTATTCACCTGACCAAAAGTCTTGTTCTTCCTGCCACCAAACTTCACTAATTCCCACTATATCTAACTTTAACCTATCCATTTGCCTTTTTAAATTTTCTAACCTACCTGCCCGATTAAGGGATCTGACATTCCACGTTTCTCCTGATAACGACGTCCTCCTAAGTAGCCCCCTCCCGGAGATCCGAATGGGGAACTATTTTACCACCGGAATATTTTACCCAAAAGGATTGAGTGAATAAAAAAGTAAAATCTGCAACTTTATGCTGGTTTTTCATTGTAATGGAAGGTAGAGTGTGTGTGTGTGTGTGTGTGTGTGTGTGTTTGTGTGTGTGTGTGTGTGTGTGTGTGTGTGTGTGTGTGTGTGTAGGGGGTGGGAGGGGAGGGACCAACGTATGAATACATGAATCAGGACCAGGTTGATGTGGTGACATTCCACGCTCCGCTCCGATTCGTAGAACGCCAGTTTTCTTTCTCCTGATAACGACGTCCTCCTAAGTAGCCCCTCCCGGAGATCCGAATGGGGAACTATTTTACCACCGGAATATTTTACCCAAGAGCATCGAGTGAATACAAAAGTAAAATCTGCACCTTTGGGCTGGTTTTTCATTGTAATGGAAGGTAGTGTGTGTGTGTGTGTGTGTGTGTGTGTGTGTGTGTAGGGGGTGGGAGGGGAGGGACTAACGTATGAATACATGAATCAGGACCAGGTTGATGTGGTTTGCGGTAGTTATGCAGAGATGCCTCCCCATGAACCATGGACCTTGCCGTTGGTGGGGAGGCTTGCGTGCCTCAGCGATACAGATGGCCGTACCGTAGGTGCGACCACAATGGAGGAGTATCGGTTGAGAGGTCAGACAAACGTGTGGTTCCTGAAGAGGGGCAGCAGCCTTTTCAGTAGTTGCGGGGGCAACAGTCTGGATGATTGACTGATCTGGCGTTGTAACATTAACCAAAACGGCCTTGTTCTGCTGGTACTGCGAACGGCTGAAAGCAAAGGGACACTACAGCCGTAATTTTTCCCGAGGGCATGCAGATTTACTGTATGGTTAAATGATGATGGCGTCCTCTTGGGAAAAATATTGCGGAGGTAAAATAGTCCCCCATTCGGATCTCCGGGCGGGGACTATTCAAGAGGACGTTATCAGGAGAAAGAAAACTGGCGTTCTACGGATCGGAGCGAGAAATGTCAGATCCCTTAATCGATATATCTGTATATTGAGCAAGCAGTAAAGGAAACAAAAGAAAAATACGGAGTAGGTATTAAAATCCATGGAAAAGAAATAAAACTTTGAGGTTCGCCGATGACATCGTAATTCTGTCAGAGACAGCAAAGGATTTGGAAGAGCAGTTGAACGGAATGGACAGTGTCTTGAAAGGAGGATATATCATGAACATCAACAAAAGCAAAACGAGGCTAATGGAATGTAGTCGAATTAAGTCGGGTGATGCTGAGGGAATTAGATTAGGAAATGAGACACTTAAAGTAGTAAAGGAGTTTTGCTATTTGGGGAGCAAAATAACTGATGATGGTCGAAGTAGAGAAATATAAAATGTTGACTGGCAATGGCAAGGAAAGTCGTTTCTGAAGAAGAGAAATTTATTAACATCGAGTATAGATTTAAGTGTCAGGATGTCGTTTCTGAAAGTATTTGTATGGAGCGTAGCCATGTATAGAAGTGAAACATGGACGATAACTAGTTCGGACAGGAGGAGAATAGAAGCTTTCGAAATGTGGTGCTACAGAAGCATGCTGAAGATTAGACGGGTAGATCACATAACCAATGAGAAGGTATTGAATAGAATTGGGGAGAAGAGGAGTTTGTGGCACAACTTGACGAGAAGAAGGGACCGGCTGGTAGGACATGTTCTGAGGCATCAGGGGATCACAAATTTAGTAATGGAGGGCAGCGTGGAGGGTAAAAATCGTAGAGGGAGACCAAGAGATGAATACAGTAAGCAGATTCAGAAGGATGTAGGTTGCAGTAGGTACTGGGAGATGAAGAAACTTGCACAGGATAGGGTAGCATGGAGAGCTGCATCAAACCAGTCTCAGGACTGAAGACCACAACAACAATAACATGCAGAGATGAAGAGGCCTGCACAAGATAGACCAACATGGAGAGCTGCATTAAAGCAGTCTCCACACTGAATACTACAACTTCAACTACACTAATATAACGTTTGGCTAAACTGAAGTCTTCATCGGGAAAGAAGGGCACTTATAACCTAAAATTCAATTTCTTTACCTCCAAACGAGTTACTTTCTCGTCGCTTTGTTGATGCGCCGTGAGTTAAACTGTAACTCCTCTTAATGATGTTTAGAATCGAACAATAATTTCTTTAATAAAAACTGGTATTTTCACGCTTTTCTACCCGAACGAGAGTGATGTTGCGACAGTCTTCTGCGCGGCTATAATCCCTAATCTGTTAGGGCGCCTGAAATCCGCCAATGTTTGAGCATCCCAATATCTGAATAACGTAAGTTACTTGAGAGAACTTGACCGTGATCTCGATCGGCACGTGTGCGTTATGACATTCCACAGTAGCATCTGAAAGATAACCACGTTGATTTTTTTCTCCAGATGCGACCGCCTCGTTTCGGACTTCGGAGTAACACTTACACCCATGGTCCTCAAATGTCCATTCTTTTTATTCCAATATCTGTCTTCTTCTACACTTTCAGAACTGGAAAGATGCCTATGGCCCCATGTAAGTTATTCCCTAGTGCGTTAACACACTCACTATCATTCTGTCCATTCCTCCAGACAGTGGTTTCCGGCATTCTCATCGCTTTCGCAAGGCATCAATCACAGCTGCGCTGAATATTTCAGCTAACAGAAACTGAGTTTTTACAGCAGAGAATATGTAGAATGTTTTTTTTCCCTCCTCTGAAATCTTTATTGCGCATATCGTCGTTCAGTGGCCGTCATCACGAAAGGAAACCCAGTTCGAACATCACCTGCAAATCAGTAGCAACCTCGTTCACCCTCAGCTGTCGATTTTCGCCAGGCGTACCCAGTTCAGCTACTATTGTTAAACTCAAAAAATTTAAGGTATTGTGAATAGCAGCTCAATAAATAAATGCTAGTGTGAGCATGGTATGCAGACAGCCCTAGAGACGTGCTCAGGTAACCTAATGGCTATGCTTCCGAAAAATAGCAAATCTTGGTTAGAATCCCTGTATGGCAGAAATTTTCACTACCCCCGACAGATAAATTAACTAAGGACAGTACTTGTCATGTTTATCACGTGTTTCATTTTATCTGTTGTCAGAGGTGAAAGGAATAACAACAACCGCAGGAATTTGGATAATATATTCTGTTCGAACAATATGAATTACCTCGAAGAGAACGGTCTATTGACACACAGTCAACACAGATTTAGAAAACATCTTTCGTGTGAAAGAAATTAGCTATTTACCCACACGAAATGTTGAGTGCTATCGATAAGGAATTTCAAATCGATTCTGTATTTCTAGATTTATAGAAGGCTTTTAACACTGTATCACGCAAGCGGCTTGTAATCCAGTTGTATACTTGTGGAGTATCGTCTCAATTATGTGACTGGATTCGTGATTTCCTGTCAGAGGGGTCACAGTTCTTCGTAACTGATGGAAAGTCATCGAGTAAAGCAGAAATGATTTTTGGCGTTCCCCAAGGTAGTGCTGTTGGCCCTCTGCTGTTCCTTATCTATATAAGCGGTTAAGGAGACAATCTAAGCAGCCGTCTTAGGTTGTTAGTAGGTGATGCTGTCGTCTGCCGCCTAGTAAAGTCAGCAGAAGATCAAAAACAAATTGCAACACGACTTAGAAAAGATACCGGTATGGTGCGATAATTGGCAGTTCACGCTAAATAATGAAAAGTGTGAGGTCATCCACATGAGCAGTAAAAGAAATCCGTTAAACTTCGGTACACTATAAATCATTTAATCTAAAGGTCTTCAATTAAACTAAATGCGTAGGAATTATAATTAAGAACAACTGAAACTGGGAAGAACACATACAAAACGCTGTGGCGAAGGCGAACCAGAGACTGCGTTTTATTGGCAGAACACTTACACTGTTGTTGTTGTTGTTGTTGTGGTCTTCAGTCCTGAGACTGGTTTGATGCAGCTCTCCACGCTAATCTATCCTGTGCAAGCTGCTTCATCTCCCAGTACCTACTGCAACCTACATCCTTCTGAATCTGCTTACTGTATTTATCTCTTGGTCTCCCTCTACGATTTTTACCCTCCACACTGCCCTGCAATGCTAAATTTGTGATCCCTTGATGCCTCAGGACATGTCCTACCAATCGATCCCTTCTTCTAGTCAAGTTGTGCCACAGACTTCTCTTCTCCCCAATCCTATTCAATACCTCCACATTAGTTACGTGATCTACCCACCTAATCTTCAACATTCTTCTGTAGCACCACATTTCGAAAGCTTCTATTCTCTTCTTGTCCAAACTATTTACCGTCCATGTTTCACTTCCATACATGGCTACACTCCATACAAATACTTTCAGAAACGACTTCCTGACACTTAAATCTATACTCGATGTTAACAAATTTCTCTTCTTCAGAAACGCTTTCCTTGCCACTGCCAGTCTACATTTTATATCCTCTCTACTTCGACCATCATCAGTTATTTTGCTCCCCAAATAGCAAAACTCCTTTACCACTTTAAGTGTCTCATTTCCTAATCTAATTCCCTCAGCATCACCCGACTTAATTCGACCACATTCCACTATCCTCGTTTTGCTTTTGTCGATGTTCATCTTATATCCTCCTTTCAAGACACTGTCCATTCCGTTCAACTGCTCTTCCAAGTCCTTTGCTGTCTCTGACAGAATTACAATGCCATCGGCGAACCTCAAAGTTTTTATTTCTTCTCCATGGATTTTAATACCTATTCCGAATTTTTCTTTTATTTCCTTCACTGCTTGCTCAATATACAGATTGAATAACATTGGGGAAAGGCTACAACCTTGTCTCACTCCCTTCCCAACCACTGCTTCCCTTTCATGCCCCTCGACTCTTATAACTGCCATCTGCTTTCTGTACAAATTGTAAATAGCCTTTCGCTCCCTGTGTTTTACCCCTGCCACCTTTAGAATTTGAAAGAGAGTATTCCAGTCAACATTGTCAAAAGCTTTCTCTAAGTCTACAAATGCTAGAAACGTAGGTTTGCCTTTCCTTAATCTTTCATCTAAGATAAGTCGTAAGGTCATATTGCCGCACGTATTCCAACATTTCTACGGAATCCAAACTGATCTTCCCCGAGGTTGGCTTCTACCAGTTTTTCCATTCGTCTGTAAAGAATTCGCGTTAGTATTTTGCAGCTGTGACTTATTAAACTGATAGTTCGGTAATTTTCACATCTGTCAACACCTGCTTTCTTTGGTATTGCAATTATTATATTCTTCTTGAAGTTTGAGGGTATTTCGCCTGTCTCATACATCTTGCTCACCAGACGGTAGAGTTTTGTCACGACTGGCTCTCCCAAGGCCGTCAGTAGTTCTAATGGAATGTTGTCTACTCCCGGGGCTTTGCTTCGACTCAGGCCTTTCAGTGCTCTGTCAAACTCCTCACGCAGTATCGTATCTCCCATTTCATCTTCATCTACATCCTCTTCCATTTCCATAATATTGTCCTCAAGTACATCGCCCTTGTACAGACCCTCTATATACTCCTTCCACCTATCTGCTTTCCCCTCTTTGCTTAGAACTGGGTTTTCATCTGAGCTCTTGATATTCATACAAGTGGCTCTGTTTTCTCCAAATGTCTCTTTAATTTTCCTGTAGGCTGTATCTATCTTACCCCTAGTGAGATAAGACTCTACATCCTTACATTTGTCCTCTAGCCATGCCTGTTTAGCCATTTTGCACTTCCTGTCGATCTCATTTTTGAGACATTTGTATTCCTTTTTGCCTGCTTCATTTGCTGCATTTTTATATTTTCTCCTGTCATCAATTAAATTCAATATATCTTCTGTTACCCAAGAATTTCTACTAGCCCTCGTCTTTTTACCTACTTGATCTTCTGCTGCCTTCACTACTTCATCCCTCAGAGCTACCCATTCGTCTTCTACTGTATTTCTTTCCCCCATTCCTGTCAATTGTTCCCTTTCGCTCTCCTTGAAACTCTGTACAACCTCTGGTTCTTTCAGTTTATCCAGGTCCCATCTCCTTAAATTCCCACCTTTTTGCAGTTTCTTCAGTTTTAATCTACAGTTCATAACCAATAGATTGTGGTCAGGGTCCACATCTGCCCCTGGAAATGTCCTACAATTTAAAACCTGGTTCCTAAATCTCTGTCTTACCATTATATAATCTATCTGATACCTTTTAGTATCTCCAGGATTCTTCCATGTATACAATCTTCTTTTATGATTCTTGAACCAAGTGTTAGCTTTGATTAAGTTATGCTCTGTGGAAAATTCTACCAGACGGCTTCCTCTTTCATTTCTTAGCCCCACTCCATATTCACCTACTATGTTTCCTTCTCTCCCTTTTCCTACTGTCGAATTACAGTCACCCATGACTATTAAATTTTCGTCTCCCTTCACTACCTGATAATTTCTTTTATCTCATCATACATTTCTTCAATTTCTTCATCATCTGCAGAGCTAGTTGGCATATAAACTTGTACTACTGTAGTAGGCATGGGCTTCGTGTCTATCTTGGCCACTATAATACGTTTACTATGCTGTTTGTGGTAGCTTAACGGCACTCCTATTTTTTTATTCATTATTAAACCTACTCCTGCATTACCCATATTTGATTTTGTGTTCATAACCCTGTTTTCACCTCACCAGAAGTCTTGTTCCTCCTGCCACCGAACTTCACTAATTCCCACTATATCTAACTTTAACCTATCCATTTCCCTTTTTAATTTTTCTGACCTACCTTCCCGATTAAGGGATCTGACATTCCACGCTCCGATCCGTAGAATGCCAGTTTTCTTTCTCCTGATAACGACGTCCTCCTGAGGAGTCCCCGCCCGGAGATCCGAATGGGGGACTATTTTACCTCCGGAATATTTTACTTAAGAGGGCGCCATCATCATTTAACCATACAGTAAAGCTGCATGCCCTCGGGAAAAATTACGGCTGTAGTTTCCCCTTGCTTTCAGCCGTTCGCAGTACCACAATAGCAAAGCCGTTTTGGTTAATGTTACAAGGCAAAATCAGTCAATCATCCAGACTGTTGCCCCTGCAACTACTGAAAAGGCTGCTGCCCCTCTTCAGCAACCACGCGTTTGTCTGGCCTCTCAACAGATACCCCTCTGTTGTGTTTGCACCTACGGTACGGCCATCTGTATCGTTGAGGCATGCAAGCCTCCCCACCAACGGCAAGGTCCATGGTACATGGGGGGGACACTTACACTACTGGCCATTAAAATTGCTACACCACGAAGATGACGTGCAACAGACGCGAAATTTAACCAACAGGGAGAAGATGCTGTGATATGCAAATGATTGGCTTTTCAGAGCATTCACACAAGGTTGGCGCCGCTGGCGACACCTATAACTTGCTGACATGAGGAAAGTTTCCAGTCGATTTCTCATACACAAACAGCAGTTGACCGACGTTACCTGGTGAAACGTTTTTGTGATGTCTCGTGTAAGAAGGTAAAATGTGTACCATCACGTTTCCGACTTTGATAAAAGTCGGATTGTAGCCTATCGCGATTGCGGTTTATCGTATCGCGACACTGCTGCTCGCGTTGGTCGAGAACCAATGACTGTTAGCAGAATATGGAATCGGTGGGTTCTGGAGGGTAATACGGAACGCCGTGCTGGATCCCAACGGGGTCGTATCACTAGCAGTCGAGATGACAGGCATGTTATCCGCATGGCTGTAACGGATCGTGCAGCCACATCTCTATCCCTGAGTCAACAGATGGGGACGCTTACAAGACAACAATCATCTGCACGGACAGTTCGGCGGCGTTTGCAGCAACATGGACAATCAGCTCGGAGTCCATGGCTGTGGTTACTATTGACGCTGCATCACAGACAAGAGCGCCTACGATGGTGTACTCAACGACGAATCTGGGTGCACGAATGGCAAAACGTCATGTTTTCGTGTGAATCCAGGTTGTGTTTACAGCATCATGATGGTCGCATCCGTGTTTGGTGACATCGCGGTGAACGCACATTGGAAGCTTGTATTCGTCATCGCCATACTGCCATATCATCCGTCGTGATTGTATGGTGTGCCATTAGTTACATGTCCCGATCACCTCTTATTACCATTGGCGGCATTTTGAACAGTGGACGTTACATTTGAGATGTGTTACGACCCGTGGCTCTACCCTTCATTCGATCCCTGCGAAACCCTACATTTCAGCAGGATAACGCACTACCGCATGTTGCAGGCTTTACTGTATACAGAAAATGTTCGATTGCTACCCTGGCCAGCACGTTCTCCAGATCTCTCACCAATTGAAAACGTCTGGTCAATGGTAGCTGAGCAACTGGCTCGTCACAATACGCCAGTCACTACTCTTGATGTACTGTGGTATCGTGTTGAAGCAGCACGGGTAGCTGTACGTGTACACGCCGTCCAAGCTCTGTTTGACTCAATGCCCAGGCGTATCAAGGCGTATCAAGGCCGTTATTACGGCCAGAGGTGGTTGTTCTGGGTGCTGATTTCTCAGTATCTATGGACCCAAATTTCTAGAAAATGTGATCACATGGCAGTTCTAGTATAATATATTTGTCCAATGAATACCCGTTTATCATCTGCATTTCTTCTTGGTGTAGCAATTTTAATGGCCAGTAGTGTAGAAGATGCAACAGACTTACTAAAGAGGCTGCCTCCACTACGCTTGTTCGTACTCTTTTTCAGTACTGCTGCTTGGCGTGGGATCCTTACGAGACAGAATTAACGGAGTACATTGAGAAAGTTCAAAGAAGGACAGCTCATTTTGTATTATCGAAAAGTAGGGGAAAGAGAGTCGCAGAAATATACAGGACTTGGGATGAACATAAGTAAAACGGCGTTTCTCGTTGCGGTGGGATCTTCTCACGAAATTCTAATCACCAAGTTTCACTTACGAATACAAAAATATTCTGTTTACGCCGGCCTACACAGGGAGAAACGAGCATCATAATGAATTAAGCGTAATCAGAGCTCGCATGGAAAGATACTGGTGTTCGTTCATTCCGCGCTATTCGAGGGTGCAGTAACAGAGAATTATTGTGAAGGTGGTTCGATGAACCCGCTGCCAGGCACTTACGTGTTATTTGCGAAGTATGCCTGTAGATGCAGAAGATAAGTTAGGAGATGTTTGGGCGGTCACTATACTTCGATTTGGCGTAGTTACGCCATAAGGGTGGGGCCTCCACAACTGGAACGAAGTGAACGTCTGTATACTGCCACGCCCCCTCTCGGGGCGTTCGGAAGCTACTACTGGTTCTCAACAAATCCCGTGGTCATTGTCTCACCGAGCGCAACATGTAATCTTTTTGTTAACCGGACTGGTTTCTACACTGCAGCCGCAGGCTTCTGACACCCTGTAGCATAGTAAGTGCCAATAAATTTCTGCAGACGAGCTGAGGGAAGTTCCGTTTCAGAAGGCGTCACGCAACCGACAAGTGGAGCAGTTACAGCAACAGGGAAGCAGAGCTGAGTTCTCACAGCACACCGGGCTACTCCGCGGGGCGTCGGCCGTGTGACGTAACTGGGAGGGAACCGGACCGGCTGGCGCTGAGTCTGTGGGATGCGGCGGTGTAGCCGCGGGACTTCCAAGGCTGATCTGCAGCCGGTCCCAGCTGAGCCACTGCTCGACCCACCCAGCCCAGAGCACTACATTAGGTGCTTTCTACCCGCCCTGTCAGGTTAACACCAACGCAGCCACAAGTCAGCTGCCTGAGCGCTGCTGCTTGCAGCGTTGTGTGAGCGTACGGTATTTCTCTCCTGGCCAGACGTGATGGTCATTCTTACGAGAGAGCGAGTATTTTTACGCAGCAGAGAGTCGGTTAAGTCGAAAGGAGTCATTCAATTTTCGACCTGGTCAGAGTTTCAGATGTGGCGTTACATACACAGTCCACTCACATTAACATAACCACTGCCTGTGGGTAACGTCAACAAGCAATAGCCGCTCAACAGACGACAGGTAGCAGCGGAGGGCATATAAAGCGTGTCGGGGGAACGCGGATAACACTCCAGTCATTTGATGACGACTGAGTCCACAGAACAGTTAGAAGATGCGACAAACCCACTAAAGAGACAGCCTACGTTACACTTGTCCGTCCTCTGCTATAATATTTCTGCGCGGTGTGGGATCCTTACCAGGCAGGATTGACGGAGGACATCGAAAAAGTGGAAAGAAGGGCAGCTCGTTTCGTGTTATCGTGCAATAGGGGTGATAGTGTCACTGGTATGATACGCGAGTTGGGTGGTAATCACTGAAACAAAGACGGTTTTCTTTGCGGCGAGATCTATTTACGAAATTTCAGTCACCAACTTTCTCTTCCGAATGCGTAAACACTTTGTTGACACCCACCTACGTAGGGAGAAATGATCATCATAATAAAATAAGAGAAATCAAAGGTCGAACTGAAAGATTTAGGTGTTCCTTTTACCCACACGCCATTCGAGAGTGGAATGGTAGAGAAGTAGTATGAAAATGGTTCGATGAACCCTCTGCCAGGCACTTGAGTGTGAATTGCAGAGTAACTATGTAGATGTAGATGTAGATGAACCTAGCGTAGCTGGCCTCGCCATTGGAGTCGGCATTGCTCCACATCCCTGACGTTACATTCCAGAACCTAACTGACTTTCTTCCAGCTGTTCGCGCTGCAAAAACTGGTTATTCAGGCTTTTGGCCGGAGGTCTCATTAATGTTCGTGGGCGATGTAGAGTACTAATGAATATGAAAATGATCGTGTAAGACCCAACTCCCTTTATTTGTTCATGAGACCCAGAAAATATTAGATACAGGCTCCCAGGTAGATCCCATTTTCCTTGACTTCCGGAAGACGTTCGATACAGTTCCGCACTGTCGCCTGATAAACAAAGTAAGAGCCTACGGAATATCAGACCAGCTGTGTGGCTGGATTGAAGAGTTTTTAGCAAACAGAACACAGCATGTTGTTCTCAATGGAGAGACGTCTTCAGACCTTAAAGTAACCTCTGGCGTGCCGCATGGGAGTGTTATGAGGCCATTGCTTTCCACAATATATATATAAATGACCTAGTAGATAGTGTCGGAAGTTCCATGCGGCTTTTCGCGTATGATGCTATAGTATACAGAGAAGTTGCAGCATTAGAAAATTGCAGCGAAATGCAGGAAGATCTGCAGCGGATAGGTACTTGGTGCAGGGAGTGGCAACTGACCCTTAACATACACAAATGTAATGTATTGTGAATACATAGGAAGGAGGATCCTTTATTGTATGATTATACGATAGCGGAACAAACACTGGTAGCAGTTACTTCTGTAAAATATCTGGGAGTATGCGTGCGGAACGATTTGAAGTGGAATGATCATATAAAATTAATTGTTGATAAGGCGGGTGCCAGGTTGAGATTCATTGGGAGAGTCCATAGAAAATGTAGTCCATCAACAAAGGAGGTGGCTTACAAAACACTCGTTCCACCTATACTTGAGTATTGCTCATCAGTGTGGGATCTGTACCAGGTCCAGTTGTCAGAGGAGGTAGAGAAGATCCAAAGAAGAGTGGCGCGTTTCGTCACAGGGTTATTTGGTAAGAGTGATAGCGTTACGGAGATGTTTAGCAAACTCAACTGGCAGGCTCTGCAAGAGAGGCGCTCTGCATGGCGGTGTAGCTTGCTGTCGAGGTTTCGAGAGGGTGGGTTTCCGGATGAAGTATTGAATATATTGCTTCCCCCTACTTATACCTCCCGAGGAGATCACGGATGTAAAATTAGAGAGATTCGAGCGCGCACGGAGGCTTTCCGGCAGTCGTTCTTCCCGCGAACCGTGCGTGACTGGAACAGGAAAGGAAAGTAATGCAGTGGCACGTAAAGTGCCCTCCGCCACATACCGTTGGGTGGGTTGCGGAGGATAGATGTAAATGTAGATGTAACGGGAAAAGTGATTCATCCGACGCATTTACATTGATCCACTGTTCAATCTGGATTATGCTGTGCTCACTGAAATTATGATTGACGATTTCGTCGAGCCAACACAGGAACACGTAAATGTGTGCTGATCAGCGTGCTCCGAATCACTACTGTCAGCACCAGCATTGCGCTCTGTCGTGAGATCTATCACGACCCCGTCCATGTTGCTTTACAGAGCAGTCAAATCTATGGTGATACGTGAACTCACAACACCTTGCTACCTACATATAGTTTCACCAACCTTCAACCATTTACCACTGATGCTCACGAAAGTAGCACACGAACGGCGGGCCAGGTTCGCCTGTCCGAGATACACTTTCCAGGCACTGAGATAACAATCTGCCCTTTAAATGTGGCGGGTCGACGCTCGTAAATGTTTAAAAGAAAGGGTCATAAGTGACCACCGAGAACTGATTATAAATACTTTTTATTACGGCCATTTCCAGTCCTCAGTCCGTCATCAGATAGCGTAAGACATTTAAAGCACCATAAAAGGCGATAGAAAATCTGTGGCGTCAGTTAGAGTAAAATTCGTGATAAGTCACTGTTTTATTACCTGACAACGAATGTTATGCTAACAGACACCACAGATTATACAGGGTATTAGGGGAATAAGTGCAAAATTTTTGTTGGTCACTAAGGACAGTAGTCTGAACAACATTCCATCAGTATTTAAACCCTTTGCCGACTAATAATTATATCTATTAGGAGTAGTATGTTTTAAGATTTGTTACTACCTGCAAGTATAGCTGACAAGAGCAAGCCATTAATGTTTAGTTTTCCCTGGGCGGCTGGTCAGGTGTTGAAATGTGGACGGGTGGGCATAAAACGATTAGTTTATACTGCTAGGAGTACTCTAATTTGTGGTGCAGTTACGACCGTGCAGAAAACATCACGTAATAAATTATGAGACGTGTTTCCAGGAAGACAGTTAGGCGCAGAGAAAAACCAACTGAAACACTGGAGTGGGTGCATATTAAGACATCAATGATAACAGTATTTGCAGTTATACACCTAGCACCCCGTACATGGCCATGTAAGCAGTTTTAAAAGTAAATGCAGTAAATGTATTATCAGCTCTTGGCGGTGAACTATGACATTTTTTAATCTGCCCTTTGTCAAAGACGGTTATGTCAGTGGACTTCCGCATTTGCGATCCTTATCGTCGCCAGATGATTCTTCATTCTTGTCTGCTATTTGTGACTGTACGTCACATAAATGGACATTTGGAGAAAGGGATAGGAAGTTTTTGTTATGAGACGTGTGAATTATAAATTATTTCAAGACTGCGTACGTGTGTGCGATGTATAACAAAAGTAAAGAAAGTAAGTTATTATTATCAAAACACAAATATCAATGTAATTAACAAAACACAGTTTTTTTGTATAATCTCTGTGTAACATAGGCAATGAAGATCAGAGACAATGCTTTGATTGAACTAGCTCTCCTGTTTCGTTTCGTCTAGCGGTAGGCCACCATTGTAGTGCTGTCTGATAATTAACGTAAGTTTTATCTGTATTTTTGAAAAATATAATAGAAATTGTTGTTGGAAAGTATGTATTATTGACTTAGTTGTCACCTCTCATGATTGCAACCATTAATTATAATTAACATAATTTTTACAGAACTTCGTAGTGCAGGGAGTTCATCTCCCCTAGCAGGAGTTAGTCGGCCATTACGTTGATTGTATTATTTAATTAAAATTTCGAGTCATAATATTAAATGTAAATGCGAGAGACTTCTCAGTTTTGATCTTTCATTAATTTCGAAGTTAAAATTAATTTCAGTGAACAAAATTCACAACACTGAATGAGTTCAGTATGTTTCATTTTGGCCGCCTAACGGCAGACGAGATTCTCTCCAGTTTTGCCTTGCAAATAATGAACAAAAAATATTGAAAATCATTACATTCCGCAATATCTCAGTTAATCTTTATGTAATTTGGTACATAAATAACCAGTAGCGCTTGAGACCCACATTAATAATTATAGTTTGCGTATGAATACGAATATTTTCTTTTCTAAATAGCAGCGCTCACGCAAACTATTTATTAGAAGGCGGTGAGTCGCGCTCTGTGTTTAAAAATTATTATATCGTACGTACTTCGGGGCAGCCGATGTCCGTACGAGTGTTATCGCGGTATAAGTTAGTTAAAAGTCTCATGCCAGCCCACAATATTTAAAGCCACTCCAAACAAAATCACAAAATACATAGTTATAAAAATACAAATATACGCTTATACCGTGATATATTCTCGAACCGTATACTTCACTTACCGCATCAACTGCTCACAGTGCCACCAGGTGGAATACAGTCTCGCTGTATATAGTAGTCACAATGTTTAGGGTCATTAGTGCATATTCAGCTACGACGTCTGTAATAGCAACTTTGACGTACTAGTGAACTGTGCACATAGCTGATCAGTCTCAACTTTGTGGAAATTACCTGAACGTACTGAGACGCATGGGCTTCAAACGTGCTGACAGGTCTCATAACGTGAGATCATTAAGCTCTCCTCCACAAGTTAAATGGTGAAACAGATCGATATAGTTGGATAAGTGACTGACATTAAGTAATACTGAAGGCATATTCGACGTTCCTTTCATAATATCGATCTGGTAATAGTAGTTCAGTTGTTGACGCTTTGTAGTAAACCCACCAACTTTCATTCGCAACTGTGCAGAGTGGCTTTGATTTTGTGGTTTCTTACACGAACGTCTGATCAGAGAAGTTTCGGGATCTGTAGATGCCTTTCCTGCCAACTTTGGTAACAACAAGGTAATGCTAAAATCAGATGAGGCGAAACCGCGAGGGAAGCGAAGGGGTTCGCCAGTGATCAAGGGATTCTTCCACTTGGGCGAGGCTCGGGTAGAAGCAGGTGCTAGCGAAAGTTTTCGTCCACTGTGAAGAGGTGTTATATCTCCCCTATCCAGAGTTCGGAGTACTATTTAAGTGTTTAAAGTAACGCGCAAGTGTTTTGACTATCGATTTCATATAGATTCAGATTTCATTACGTCAGTTTATGTCGTTTTCATTTTACTTCGACCCACATGGCCGTAAATCAACCTGTTCTTTCTGTAATACCACTAAATGTTTCTAAACTTGTGTCATACATTGTTTAAAACATCATGGGCGTACTTTGTTTATGGATTTCATAAAGTCCACAATTTAATTAATGAATTTATGCCACTTACTTCGCACTTTGCACCACGTTGACTGAAGATCAATCTATTCATGTTGTAGTGACTGTAAATTTTTTCAGATTAGATTTCATTCGTAATTTAAAACATCGAGAGGGTATTTTCCTCAGTGATTTCCTGTAGGCTCATATTTAATTAATTGAACTATTAGTTTCTTTGTGAATTGAACCGTGTGGCTATAGTTAAATAGTGTTGTATAATCATGTGAGTAAAGCTTCAGTAATGCTTGTGTGTGAAATACACGTTTATTTTGCGAACTTCGCTTTTAATTATTGTGATATAGACAGTCGGTTCTCCATGCTATTGTATAGTCCGCATGTACAACTGACGATGATGCACCCTTTATCTATCAGCCTATGAAGCGTGTATTCTGTTACTGCCACTAGTTCGTTGTGAAACTTCCTGGCAGATTAAAACAGTGTGCCGGACCGAGACTCGAACTCGGGACCTTGCCTTTCGCGGGCAAGTGATCTACCATCTGAGCTACCCAAGCACGATTCGAGACCCGTCCTCACAACTTCAATTCTGCCGGTACCTCGTCTCTTACTTTCCAAACATCACAGAAGCACTTGCTCGCGAAAGGCAAAGGTCCCGAGTTCCAGTCTTGGTCCGGCACACAGTTTTAATCTGCCAGGAAGTTTCATATCAGCGCACACTCCGCTGCAGAGTGAAAATCTCATTCTGGAAACATTCCCCAGGCTGTGGCTAAGCCATGTCTCCGCAGTATCCTTTCTTCCAGGAGTGCTAGTCCTGCAAGGTTCGCAGAAGAGCTTCTGTGAAGTTTGGAAATTAGGAGACGAGGTACTGGCAGAATTGAGGCTTTGAGGACGTGTTGTGAGTCGTGCTTGCGTAGCTCAGAGCTTAGAGCAATTGCCCGCGAAAGGCAAACGTTCCGAGTCCGAGTCTCGGTCCGGCACACAGTTTTAATCTGCCAGGAAGTTTCATATCAGTGCAGTCTCCGCTGCAGAGTGAAAATCACATTCTAGTTCGTTCTGTTCCCCACATTTATTTTGTTGCTATTAGTACATCATCTTTTGTTGTAGTGAATATCCTGTTAACGATATATCATGTTTATGATATATTTCGCAACTATAAGGTACGCGACAATAGTGACCTGCACAATACATGTCGTAGAATATCATTATTCTTTCACTGAATAACCAGTGCCTTTACCATTACTGCTTCTCAGGACGGCAATCTCTAAAATTTGTAAGTGGTCTCTTGCAGTACTTTACTGTTGTTGTTGTGGTCTTCAGTCCAGGGACTGGTTTGATGCAGCTCTCCATGCTACTCTATCCTATGTAAGCCTCTTCATCTCCGAATAACTACTGCAACCTACATACTTCTGAATGTGCTTAGTGTATTTATCTCTTGGTCTCCCTCTATGATTTTTACCTTCAATGCTGTCCTCCAATCCTAAATTGGTGCCAGCCGGTGTGGCCGTGCGGTTCTAGGCGCTTCAGTCTGGAACCGCGTGACCGCTACGGTCGCAGGTTCTAATCCTGCCTCGGGCATGGATGTGTGTGATGTCCTTAGGTTAGTTAGGTTTAAGTAGTTCTAAGTTTTAGGGGACTGATGACCATAGATGTTGAGTCCCGTAGTGCTCAGAGCCATTTGAACCATTTTGAACTAAATTGGTGATCCCTTTCTGCCTCAGAACATGTCCTACCAACCAATCCCTTCTTCTAGTCCAGTTTTGCAACAAATCCCTCTTCTCCCCAATTCTATTCAGTAGCTCCTCATTAGTTACGTGATATACCCAGCTAATATTCAGCATTCTTCTTTAGCACTACATTTCGAAAGCTTCTATTCTCTTCTTGTCTAAACTATTTATCATCCATGTTTCACTTCCATGCATGGCTACACTCCATACAAATACTTTCAGAAATGACTCCGTGACACTGAAATCTGTACTCATTGTCGACAAATTTCTCTTCTTCAGAAACGCTTTTCTTGTCATTGCCAGTTTGCGTTTTATATCCTCTCTACTTCTGCTATCACAAGTTATTTTGCTCCCCAAATAGCAAAACTCATCTATTACTCTAAGTGTCTCATTCCCTAATCTAATTCCGTCAGCATCACCTGATTTAATATATTTCTTCAATCTCTTTGTCATCTGTGTTGCTAGTTGGCATATAAACTTGTACTACGGTGGTAAGCGTGGGCTTCGTGTCTATCTTGGGTACAATAATACGTTCACTATGCTGTTGGTATTAGCTTGGCCGCGCTCCTATTTTTTTTTTTTTATTCCTGCATTCCCCCTTTTAATTTGTATTTATTAACCTGTATTCACCTGCCCAGAATTCTTATTCCACCTACCGCCGAACTTCACTAATTCCCTTGATACGTAACTTTAATCTATACATTTCCCTTTGTACATTTTCTAGCCTACCTGCCCGATTAAGCGATCTGACATTGCACTCTCCAATCTGCAGAACATAAGTTTTGTTTCTCCTGATAACGACGTCCTCCTGAATAGTTCCCGCCCGGAGATATGAATGGGGGACTATTTTACATCCGGAACTCTGTACCCAAGAGGATGCCATTATCATTTAACCATACAGTAAAGCTGCATGCCCTCAGGAAAAATTACGGCTGTAGTTTCCTCTTGCTTTCAGCCGTTGGCAGTACCAGCACAGCACGGCCGATTTGGTTAATGTTACAAGGCGAGATCAGTCACTCATCCAGACTGTTGCCCCTGCACCTGCTGAAGTGGATGCTGCCCCTCTTCAGAAACCACACGTTTGTCTGTCCTCTCAACAGATACCACTCCATTATGGTTGCACCTATGGTACGGCTATCTGTATCGCTGAGGTACGAAAGCCTCCCCACCAACGGCAAGGTCCGTGGTTCATGATTCGTGGCACTTTTCTATAACTCGGTATTTTCCAAGTTTTCATTTTTCTGTCCTTCATTAAATTAGAGACTGCTGAAAGCTGAAATCGTTGCAACATTGAAACGAACAGTTCATATTTAAACAAAAAGTATTAACTTGTTTAAATCATGTGGGAGGTAACTATTTCAATTCCACTTATATTTCTGCATCCACACTAGTAACCAGTATTACACATATTAAAATATTCCTTGCGATGAAGAGCATTATAACATGTACATTCCCCTCTCAATGTTTTTGGTTTAGCTACATGGTGGAGTGCAGACGTTGCTGGCTTCACAAAACAGGTGCTGAGGCATCTCCACATATCCTAACTTACATCTACAAGCCTTCGAAATCCAACTACAGAGGGGCCAAACAAATGTGTCCACTGTTTAAAAATCCATAACTGCAAACTAATTGACGGAGTTGTCTCATCTTTGGTAGTGTAATAGTCTTTGTTCCGGCAATCGCCACACAAGCGTTGTATTGCGTTGTTTTGTTTTGTCAGATGACGGTCGCCAGATAGTCAGTGTTTTGTTCTTAGTTGCACCTAGTTACTCGAGTAAACATGGCTGCCGCAAGGCTTACATTTGATGAAAGGAAGTCAATTTTGAAGTGGTATTTTAAGTACGAAAGCATTAAAGAGGTTCAACGACGGTGGTGAACTGAGTATCAAACAGAGCCACCTACACGTTTAACGATTCGTCACATTCGAGACAAATTTGAAACCGCAGTCTGTGTTAATGATGTACATAAATAACGATCTGGACGAGCTGTAACACTAACAAGTCCAGCCAACTCCCGTAGTGAGTTAAAACAATTCGCTGGCTCACCACAGAAGTCTGTGAGACAGTGTGCCCGTGAAACTGGAGTGAGTCGCTCAAGTGTTCGGCGAATTTTGAAGACAGCAAAGTGGAACTACTACATCCCATGACTGCTACACGCAATGAACGAGGACGACCCAAATCGTAGAATGGAGTACTGCGAGTGGTTTACTAACATGGTGCGCAACGATGAAGAGTTTTCAGAGATGATTGTGTGGTCTGATGAGGCACTGTTCAAACTCAATGGTACAGTAAATCGCCACAATTGCATACACTGGGCCGCCGAAAATCCAAATGTCCATTTAGACAAAACCGTGAATTTACCAGGAGTAAATATGTGGTGTAGGTTGTCTTACCGGGGCTCGATTGGGGCATTCTTCTTTGACGACACGGTTACCAGTAAGGTGTACCTTCAGAAGCTTCAGACATCCATTTTACTTGCCATCCAAGACTTGTATGGAGATGGAAGAGTTTAATTTAATGAAATTTCATTAAAAAGACAAAGAAAATAATCATAATCAACAGTTACCTTTTCTTTAAATATTTCTTTCCTTCTGTACGTACGAACTTTGTTGTAGAACCTCTTATTTACGTGTGGTAATAAAAATTCATTTACACAGAATTAAGTACATTTAAAATTACGTGAATTCATATTAACTGATTAAGAATACTTAATTGAGAATTAAATCCTTTACATAATTCGGCCTTGGCACACATTTTCTAAATGCAGTGTTTTTTTTTTTAAATATTTACTGAATTCTTTCCCGGCGTTAGCTATGGAACACAAGACTGTCTCTATTAGCAGATAATGGTTAAATATTGCCAAGCCGACGTTTTATTATCATCGATAAAACACACTTTACTATACATTTAAGTTATTTGAAAGAACCAAAATTGTTAAATTTCAACGTTAACTATCCGCCTATGAAAGCACAAATGTGAAACTAGTAATAAATTCCGTCAGTCTCAGGATCGCTGTAAAAGAAAAACATTTTCTTAATTCACTGCTAATTTTTATCTGCTCCCGACTTACGGGTTTGGTTAATTTTTCTTAGCGGAACAATTTTTTAAATGTGCCGCCGCTGCAAATCGTTCGGTCGCGGCACAGCCCAGCAACACCGCTAAAAATGCTGAAAATTCTTTGAAGAATTATTATAGATGACATGGGCGAGATAATTTACATTAATAATACACACTTTTGATAAATTATAATGTATTTAGACCACAACAATAATTCAACTTACATTAGTTTGTAATTTCTCCTCTAATGGCGGCTAAATCTAGATACAAACAAAAAAAGTCTACCTATTCATAAAATGCTTCGTCACAGCTTGCTCTCACTTTCAGCTCTACAGGGAGACGACCAAGAATACACACTACGTGGTGGTTTTTATACTACTGCTGACCATTAACATCTCTTTGTAATCTTACAACATTATTTTCCTCTGTGGCTGAATTTTACATTTTTGTTATCGCAGATATTGACACATTTCGCAATTACATTATGAGTATAGAAATATTACCATCCTAAATACATCGAGAATATTACTACAGAAAATATTACAATAATAACAATGTCCTTTACACAAAATTAAATAATAATTTTTTGTTTAATAATTACAGTACATACAAATTGCTTCATAGCGGCGTATGTGGTACAATTAAATTTTAGTTTATTAATAGTGCGACTTTGCCAGGGAACGTTACACCATCCAAGACTTGTATGGAGACGGAAGAGTTTACTTTCAACAAGATGGTGCCCCAGCCCACTACCAAATTCGTGTTAGGGCGTATCTCGACAAAAATCTACCAGGAAGATGGATAGGCCGTAGAGGTGCTGTGGAGTGTCCACCACGTTCCCCAGACATAACTCCTCTGGACTTTTACCTGTGGGGAACACTAAAGGACGTCGTTTATCAACAAAAGCCACGTACATTGGATGAACTTCGAGAATCCATCGTACATTCATGTGCAAATATCCAACTGAACACGTTGCAGTCAGTAGTTCATGCTACTGTTCGGCGGCATCTTTTGTGTGTGGATGTTAATGGTGACCATTTCGAACACCTACAGTGATATCGTTAAGTTGGACTTCAAGCTACACTTTCACCAAAAATGAGACAACTCCGTCAATTAGTTTGCAAGTTATGGACTTTTAAATAGTGGATACATTTTTTTGGTCTCCTCTGTACATATCAAGATGTATCTCTGAAGCACTAGTACAGAACCACTTCTGCGTCCTATACAAGTTCCGGGGGCCTCGTAAGCCGTAACCTCAGTCCCACGTGCGAACGCATATTACGTGGCGCGCCGCCTCTGGGAACGCACGCTATGCTTATGGAGCCGGGCGGAAGGCCTGCTTCCTACGGGAGCCGCTAGCTGTGGACCGCTCCGTACGGCTGGGCTTTCTTTGCCGGAGAAACCGCCCCGGGCTCTCCCGATCGTCACCGGAAACGGCCGATTCCAGCCGACTTCCGCCGGAAGTAACGCCCTCCGTGCAGGTGGTTCTCGTCCCCTCTGTCGGTGATTTCTTTCTTTCTCCCCGTCGGAACTGACGGGGAAAGTGTGGAAATATTGTCAATCTCATTGTCGTTCCCAGCGGTAGTAGAAGGCGGAATATTACAGATATCCTGGTTAACGGAGCTCGACAGGAAAACGAATTTGTCGATTAGGGTCATTATTGCTTGTCTTATAGGTGGCGCTCAGTAAGGTGTACCGTACCGTACACAAGTTGAAAGTTGGGATGTATTTCTATCTTCAGATCTAAAACGCTATGAAAGACGAAGAATTTTAGACGAAAAAATGTTACTATTGTCTGCTTCACTATTCCAATCGCCTTTATAGACAACCTTTGCCAGTACTCCCTGATTGTTATTCAGTATCTGTGCTGTCGTATGCCAAAATCAGATTCATAAACGTTTTCTCTAACATGGAGTATAAAAGCGGATTCCTCATTTGATAGCACTATAAAATGATGTTACTCATATTTCTGAGGAATCGTCTCAAAACGAAATGGTTCTTACCAGTGCAGTAGATTATCTTTCTGTTCTGTATGAACGGAGAACAGATAATTCACAATGCAGAAAAATGGGAATGTCACCGAAGAAAAAGTTATTCTGACACTTGCAGAAAGTTAGTACGAAACCAACGGTAACTACCAATGTTTCAAACTTTATTATACTTTTACATGGACGAATCTTAAAACATTACCCATCGCATTAATGTTGGTAATTATTTAGAAATTATAATAACAGTAGATTATTTGAAGTGCTACATATGTATATGTATATGTGTAATAGGTCACACAGCTCTTAACAGCGGAGCCTGATTTCAGCTTTTGCTGTTGCTTTGGTCTTTAGTCCAAAGACTGGTTTCATCCAGTTCTCCGCGATAGTCTATTCTGTGAAAGCCTCTTCATCTGTAAATAACTTCTGAGACCTATATCTATTTGAATCTCCTTATTGCATTGAATCCTTGTTCCCCATAACATGTTAACCCCACGCTTTCCTCCATTACCAAACTAACGAGTCCTTGATGCCTCAGTATATGACCTGTTAACCAATATCTACTTTTCCTGGAGTCATCCGTAAATTTCTTTTCCCCCCAATTTAATTCAGTGCCTCCTTATTAGTCATTCGATCTACCCACATAATTTTCAGCATTCTCGTGCAGCTCCACATTTGAAATGCCTCTAATCCCTTCATGTCTGAAATGTATATCATCCACGTTTCACTTTCGTGCAGGGCTACAATCCAACCGGGCGCGACAGTGAAACGGGTGGTTTTGAAACCTCCACCGTGGATACAAATATATTCACAGCGGTATAGAGAAATACATCATGAATTTACAATGCTTGCAGTTTCAAATGCCCGTCACTTGAAAATGACATCACATAGGTGGCTGCCATTTTCCTTCACACAAATTTTAAGTGTTTTACGGAAGTTAGACATCACATCTTGCAGGAATGGTAAGGGAATTGGAATAACTTCCTCCTGAATTTAATCCTTCAAAAATGGCTCTGAGCACTATGGGACTTAACATCTGAGGTCATCAGTCCCCTAGAACTTAGAACTACTTAAATCTAACTAACCTAAGGACATCAAACACATCCATCCCCAAGGCAGGATTCGAACCTGCGACCGTTGCAGTCGCACGGTTCCGGACTGAAGCGCCCAGAACCGTTCGGCCACCGCGGCCGGCTTTAATCCTTAAATTCGTGGATGGTGCATGGTGGGCCATACCATAGATCTTATATTTCAAATGACCCAAAAGGAAGAAATCATACGCTGTAAGGTCAGGGTACCTTGGACGCCAGGAAATGCGCACGATCTTGGAGATGAGATGAACTGTAAAGATGTTCTGTAGCACGTTAATGGAATTCCGCGAGATATAGCATGTGGCCCCGTCTTGTTGAAAGAAAGTGTTTGTAGTTAGAGGAAGATCAGCAGTTTGTCGCATAGTAAATGGTTCAACAGGAGAACGAAACGTTCTGTATTGACAGTGACACCATTATCGCGATCGTCCTAAAAAAATATGGCCGTATAATTTCAAACTACGACACGCCGCACCACACTACACTTCTGACTGTGAAATGGCGTTTCATGAAACATTTCGGGATTTGCACGTGCCCGGTATATAAAGTTGTGTTTGTTAACAAAGCCTGACACATGAAAATTGGGCTCATCGATCATGACCAGGTTGTCGCACAGCCCTGGATTCTCGTTCATGAGTTCCAGTTCCCGCCAAGAGTGTAACGCTTTGGTAGGTCGTCCGCATTCAGTTTATGCACTATCTGAATTTTGTATGAGTGGTACTGCAGTTCCTTGTACAATATTCGCCGTACATTGCGACCCGCTACACCAAGTCGCAGCGTATGCTGGCGTGCAGAATGTCGGGGATTTCGGCAGAAGGCTTCTTCCATTTTAGCAACATTCTCTGGTGTGCACACGCGTTTTGCACTTCCACCCCTATTTCGCACCGTATCAACCGTTTCCTCAAATTTCTGTACTCACGCATTGATAACAAGTGCCGACGGGACAGACACATGACGAGCGAGAGTTCAATCAGCACGATATACGCACTGCGCGACCACACACTTGCCGTTTGTTTACGCCATCACGTCAGCAGCGCATTGTTCACCGATCGACGACGCCATCTCGATACCAGGCTCTGTGGCAAAGGTTTGTTGTCTATATGGCACCACACCCGTTTTCTGATTCCTGACATAACATGCTATTTCCAGAGTTGTCAAATCTCCCATTCCACTGACGCACCTGTTACCTTCTGAGTAGACTCCTCAAAGCATTTATATTCGACGTTGCGAAATTCCATTTTTTCAGAAATACTTTACCTCCTACTGCCAGACTGCGTTTTATATCCTCTGTACTTTAGTCATCATCTTGTTTTCTGCCAAGTAGCAAAACTCATCTGATATTTTTAGTGTCTCAGTATCGAACCTAATTCCATCAGAGCCATCTGATTTAGTTCTGCCTCATTCTGTCACTGTTGTTTTACTTTTATTTATATTCATGATATAACATCGTCTCAGGGCACTATCCATTCTGTGCAACTGATTTGCCAAGTCCTTTGCAGTTTCTGACTGAGCCACAATGTCATCGGCAAAGTTTAAAATTTTTTTGTGTCTTCTTCTTGCAGTTAAGTCTTTTCTAAATTTCTTCTTGGTTTCCCTTAGTACTTACTCAATATACGAATAAACAGCATCGGAAACAGGGTACAGCCGTGTTTCACCTTCAAGTACTGCGTTCCTTTCGATACCTTCAGCGGGATAGCAAGTGTCTTAAGAGTTTAGTAACAGCGGCAAATACCAGGAGAGACCGGCTTTCCCTATCCTTTCCACCCAGTCTCTAGGTCAAGCCAAGCGCGATTTTGCGTTTTCTTGTGTCAGACAAAGAGTTATGCAACTGTGTAACACAAAATTTTAACATTGTTATAATTACGTAATTTATTATTGGAATGGTGCAGAAGCGCGTGGGAACCAAGTATACTGAATAGGAGAATAAATAAGACGTAGTTTCCCTAAAATCTGCGATTCACAGTGTTTCACATGCGGCAGAGTTTAAAGATACAAAGATGAAATTTTGAAAATATGTGTATTTGGATATAAATGCTTGATGGAGAATGTTTGAGTTATCATTAATATTAAAATTCATTAAAATAGTCTCGATCGCCAAAAAAGTTTATTTAGGCTAGCAACAGGTTTTGGTCGATAATATCGTCCATCTGCAGGCCGTAAGCCCTACAACACAATAGAAATACATATTCAGAGAGATTCCTGTGCAAATAGATGGTAATATGGCCAAAGAAAAGTCTAAATCTTCATAGAGTGTTGAAACAACTAACTGAACCCATTGATATCCAAAGAGAGTTAGGGATTTTAAAGCGAAGTTTCACGCCCAGTCGTTTTAAGGCTATCATAGTTGATAAATTACAACAGTCCAGTGGCACTCCTGTAGCGCGTAAAAGAAAATTTACTAAAATGACACAGTTTCGAACACAGCTGTCTTTCAGGAACCGTATATAAGTTTCAACGGAGAAATGACACAGACAGCCGGTAGTAAATAATTGTTTAATACATTTACCTAGCTTTCGACACTTCTAAGGATGTCTTCACCAGAATGAAAATTTAAAAGCCGTAAAGTTACACTGCTAGAAGCAATAGTCGAAGTTGAGAGCAGGCACGCTCGAGTCAAAAATTAAATATTAGAAACGTTCCGGCCTTTGCTACGTACACCTTGCAAGGAACAATATCAGAGTGCTAAGTCAACTGCTCGCGATGATGCGGGATTCCAGGTTCTAGTCACAGTCTGGCACAAAGTTTCAAGTGTCACTATTGGCTAGTAAATCTAATACCTAATATAACTGGCGTCAAGGAATTCGCAGTCAGTGTATAAAGTTCAAAAGATTCAAGTTCTATAGTGAGTTAGTCAGGTAGTTAGTTAGTTATATGTTGCATGGATCATTTTACACAATTATCGTAATGATGTGCAACGAGTCATTTTGTATTCACATCGTTAATTAATTTTACATTTGGTTGGTTTTTGAACATCTCTCAGATTTTTTAACATATACACTACAAAAAGAAGAAAGGTATAGATATCTGAGTTAGTAATTCCTACGCATCATCTTCTGCACATAACAGTAAGAAATTCGTCTACAGAATAGTAGGAGTTGTCCGCCGTCTGTTAGACATTTTATATCACTGGGTAAATGATCAAAAATTTTTGGTGCACCATTGTGCCCCCCTTTTTTGTGCTAAAGATCCTCTTAAGGTCATTTTTTCTTTTGGTATTGTAATCATGTACATCATTATTCCGTTTGAACTGTATTGGATTTACAACAAACTGCATGAGGGAATAAAAATACGGTAAAGCAGTAGTCAGAATGCCTAACTCCTTAAACAGATTTCTACAAGATGATTGTGGGTGAGTACGACATGTTATTCTTACAACACGCTTTTGTGCAGTGAAGGATTTTCTTCTTAAGAAAGAGTTACCTCAAAACATTATTGCACATGACACTATCGAATAAAACTATGCAAAAATGTAAGCTTACTGATTTATTTCTCCTCAAGTTTTGCAATGATTCTAAGTCAAATTGTAGCTAAGTTGTGCCATGTGTCACACTAATCACTGCTTTAGAAATCCTAGGTGTGCAGAATTGAAATATATTGTGTCTTTTTAAAATTGAGAGTAAGACTAACCGCGGGAAACCAGTCAATCATACTTCTACGAACTTTGTGTAGCATTTCTTCTATTTCTGTGTGAATGCTTGGACCGATTAAAATACTAGTTTCATCTGAAAAAAGAATTAATTCTTCTTTCTGTGCATTTGGCGGAAGGTCGTTAATTACATGAGGGACAACAGTGGACCTAAGATTGAGCCTTGGGGGACCGATGCGTGATTTCTCCCAAGCCGGAATTATGTCCCCAGACTGTACTGACTGGATTACTAACTAAAACCTTCTGCATTCTTTTGGTTAGATACGACATTATCCGTTAGCTGGATATACCATCAATCCCATAAAACTCCAATCTCAGAGAATAGTGTGCTTCACACAGTCAAATGCCCTAGATAGGTAGCAGAAAATACCAACCGGCGCTGTTTTATTATTTAATGCTTGTAAAATCTGGTGAGTGAACACGTAAATGGAAGTCTCAGTAGAGGTACTCTTTCGAAACCCAAACTATGATGTGCAAAGGGTATTATTGTTGCTAAGGTGAGATTGTATTGTATGTATTGTATATTAACTGGGGACCTAGAAACGACAGAGAGGCTCCGTCCCCGCCGCAGCCGCAGTGGTCCACAACCCCACGACGACTACCGCAGTCCACTTCACACCTCCGCCGCCCACACCGAACCCAGGGTTATTGTGCGGTTCGGCCCCCGGTGGACCACCCATGGAACGTCTCACACCAGACGAGTGTAACCCCTATGTTTGCATGGTAGGGTAATGGTGGTGTACGCGTAGGTGGACAACTTGTTTGCGCAGCAATCGCCGACATAGTGTAACTGAGGCAGAATAAAGGGAACCAGCCGGCATTCGCCGAGGCAGATGGAAAACCGCCTAGAAACCATCCACAGACTGGCCGGCTCACCGGACCTCGACACAAGTCCGCCGGGCGGATTCGTGCTGGGGACCAGGCGCTCCTTCTCAATCCGGAAAGCCGTGCGTGAGACCGCTCGGCTAACCGGGCGGGCTGCTAAGGTGATATACTATTCTAGAATAGAGCATCTTACCAAAAATTTTGGAAAATGATGTCAGCAGTGAAACGGGTTGATGTTATTGACATCTCCCTTGTCACCTTTCTTAAAGAGGGGTTTAACAATGGCATGTTTCAGTCTCTCTGGAAAATTTCCTTGAGACAGTGATATATTACATATTTCGGATAAGCCCGGGTTTATTATATGGGAAGAAATCTTTAGTACTCTACTGGAAACACCACGAAAACCAAATGAGTTTTTATTCTTGAGAGAATGTATAATTTTTTTAGCTTCAGAAGGAGAAGTTGGTGATACATTCATATGATTGAATGGTATGGGAGTTACTTTCTCAGCACAGTGTTACGGTTGTTTCTCTTGAACTGTTTGTCCCTGTGCTTTCTACTGTATTTAAGAATCGATTATTAAATACATTTGGTACCCGTTATTCATCATTTGTAGTTCTTCCGATTAGTTCAGTAGTTATGATATGCTGTTCTATGTCTGGTGTCCTGTCTCTCGTTTCACTGCCTTCCATACAGCCTTAAGTGTACTACCGACATCACTGATGGTTGTTCTTCCCAGAAGACACATTTCTCTTTTCGTTTCAGTAGTTAACTTAATTACTTGATGTTAAATCTTTGGTTTATTAGAATCGCAGACAGTTATAGTGCGAGTATTTTGTAATGAACGAAAAGTCTGTAATCCCAGATTCCAGGAGAGAACAAGTACGCCCTCCTGCAACTTCCCCCCCCCCCCCTCGCCACCCCATTCTTATAGGGTGTAGTTGGTTCTAATCCCCACAGAAATCTTCGTGGACGCGGTCGCAGTTCAACAAATTTTCTTCGCAATGAGATGAATGGTATAGGAACGCATAGAAGACAAACACAACCAAAATTTATTTTTATATATTACATTTATCCGAATAGGAAAACCGCCGGCTAATATATATATATATATATAAGGGTCCAAAAAATGTATCCACTGTTTAAAAGTCCATAACTTGCAAACTGATTGACGGAGTTGTCTCATTTTTGGTGAAAGTGTAGCTTAAAGTCCAACTTAAAGATACAACTGTAAGTGTTCGAAATTGTCACCATTAACATCCACACACAAACGATGCCACCGAACTGCAGAACGAGCTACTGACTGCAAAGTGTTCAGCTGGTTATTTCCACATGGATGTACGACGGATTCTCGAAGTTCATCCAATGTGCGTGGCTTTTGTCAATAAACGACGTCCTTTAGTGTTCCCCACAGGTAAAAGTACAGAGGAGTTAGGTCTGGGGAACGTGGTGGATACTCCACAGCACCTCTACGGCCTATCCATCTTCCTCGTAAATCTTCGTCGAGACACGCCCTAACACGATTTTGGTAGTGGGCTGGGGCACCATCGTGTTGAAAGTAAACTCTTCCGTCTCCATACAAGTCTCGGATGGCAGGTAAAATGGATGTCTGAAGCTTCTGAGGGTACACCTCACCGGTAACTGTGCCGTCAAACAAGAATGGCCCAATTGAGCCCCGGTAAGACAGCCCACACCACACATTTACTCCTGGCAAATTCACGGCTTTGTCTACATGGACATTCGGATTTTCGGCGGCCCAGTAGATGCAAGTTTGGCGATTAACTGTATCGTTGAGTTTGAACTGTGCCTCATCAGACCACACAATCATCTCTGCAAACTCTTCATCGTTGCTCACCATGTTAGTAAACCACTCACAGTACCCCATTCTACCATCTGGGTCGTCCTCGTTCATTGCGTGTAGCAATCGTGGGATGTAGCACTTCCACATTGCTATCTTCAAAATTCGCCAAACACTCGAGCGACTCACTCCAGTTTCACGGGCACACTGCGTCACAGACTTATGTGTTGAGTAAGTGAATTGTAACACACGACGGGAGTTAGCTGATCTTGTTACTGTTACAGGTCGTCCACATCGTTGTTTTTGTACATCTTTAACACAGCCTTCGGCTTCAAATTTGTCTCGAATGCGACGAATCGTTAAACGTGTCGGTGGCTCTGTTTGATACTCATTTCGCCATTGCCGTTGAACCTCATTAATTTTTTCGTACTTAAAATACCACTACAAAACTGACTTCCTTTCATCGAATGTAAGCCTTGCGCCAGCCATGTTAACTCGAGTAACTAGGTGCAACTAAGAACAAAGCACTGACTATCTGGCGACTGTCATCTGACAAAACAAAACAACGCAATACAACGCTTGTGTGACGATTGCCGAACTACAAGCTATTACACTACCACAGATGAGACAACTCCGTCAATTAGTTTGCCAGTTATGGACTTTTAAACAGTGGATACATTTTTTTGGACCCCTCTGTATATTGAAAGAATGAGATCAGCCAGGTTAACCAGACAGGTTGTGGAATTCTATCAAATCCTCAATAAAGCTAAAATTAAAATCATAAAATGGATAGGAGCAGTGAAAGAAGACCTGAACGAAGCAGGAATAGCAGAGTTTGATGTGCCAGACAGAAAAAATTCAGGTAGAAAATGGGCGACTGGACAGTTGGGCGGTCGAAGAACCCAAGAAGATATGAACAGCATCGTGTCATGAGCATAAAGAGCCCGTTCTGTGGCCGGCCGGAGTGGCCGTGCGGTTCTAGGCGCTACCGTCTGGAGCCGAGCGACCGCTACGGTCGCAGGTTCGAATCCTGCCTCGGGCATGGATGTGTGTGATGTCCTTAGGTTAGTTAGGTTTAAGTAGTTCTAAGTTCTAGGTGACTGATGACCTCAGAAGTTAAGTTGTACAGTGCTCAGAGCGAAGCCCGTTCTGGAAATCCAAAACATAAACCCCTTTAATACTGTTTGTTGTATATTATGTGGTCCAGCAGGGCAGGAGCGTGAATAAATATTTTGATTATTTTATCGTTGTTATTGTTTATTGATGGTGACAGCAACTTGTATTGGAGGGGTGGGTTAGAGGTAATATCAGACTATGCCCTTCTCCCCTCCGCACCGTCAGAACCGCACCCTGTAGTCACACCTGGAAACGTCAATAGTCAGAGCTGATATTTTAAGGAGAGAAGAAAACACACTTGTAAACTGAGGCCCAGCAATTTACGTGTGACACAGATCCAGTGCGCGCTCACTTTTAAAAGCTGTTCACGTGCTACTGTCGTCAGCATCTACGGAAAGAGGTAGAAAGACAGTGAAACTTCTACTAGGCCCTAAATGGTCGGACGTGCACGACTCTTCACGGAACTTGAGATTCGAAGGCTTGTCTGCTCTGTAAAGTAGGATACATGGTGATCTGTCGTATCTCTGCCAAAAGAGCACAGTGCTGGTGAACGCAAGAGTGTCCCGGAGCGCACCGTTCATCGTACATTGTTGAACATGGAGCTCCGCAGCAGACCACCCCTAAATGTTCACATGTTGACCCAACGACATTGTCAAAATTACAACTGCAGTGGGCACGGGGCCATCGGGATTCGACCGTCCATCAATGTAAACATGTAGGCTATTCGGATGAATCATATTTTAGTTACACTTGCGTGGGACCTGTGGTAGCAATCGAAGACACGCCGACAGCTGCGGGCCACCTGCATCCATTCATGCTTGATGTCATCCCCGACGGCGATGTCATCTTTCAGCAGTATAACTGTCCATGTCTTGGAGCCAGAAGAGTGCTACAGTGGTTTGAGCAGCGTTATACTGAACTCACGTTGATGTATCGCCGACCAAATTCACCTGATGTGAATCATGTGGAAACCATCTGGATCCCTTTCGGATGTCATTACCGCGTACCCAAATCAGCGGCCCGTTATTTACACCAATTACATGATCTGTGAATAGACATCTAATGCCACATACTTCCACAAACCTGACAACAAACTGTCGGATCCGTGATATGCAAAATAGTGATGTATTTCTCTCTAAAGATGGACAAACAAGCTATTAAGCAGGTCGTTACAGTATTTCGTTCATCAGTGTATAATCATGAAGTTGACTCATGTTATTCACCACTTTTGGCGTAGAGTGACATGTGTTCCTGAACGAATCTTCAAAATATGTTGGGTAGATGTATCCACCTGTCCGCTTCTCGTCCCTAGACTTCAAAATTCCCGCGAACAGGAGCGCTTTCGTTGTCACTCTGTTGTACAGTACATTGCGCTAGAGCAGTAAGGAGGTAGTCCTGATTCAGAATCGTAAAAAATCATTTTTTTTAGGGATGGCTATTCAACTGTAGTATTTACCCGAGCTAGGAACTCCGTTATCGAGTTACAATGCGATTTTTGAAAAAGTTGTATGCGAAAACAGTACACAGCGAGAAGAAAGTGGTTGACATCTCAGCAACAATGACAGCCTATAATTTCAACTCTGGTGTCACCGCCAGACATCACACTTGCTAAGTGGTAGCTTTAAATCGGCCGCGGTCCATTAGTACATGTCGGACCCGCGTGTCGCCACTGTGTGATCGCAGACCGAGCGCCACCACAAGGCAGGTCTCGAGATACGGACTAGCACTCGACCCAGTTGTACGGACGACGTAGCTAGCGACTATACTGACGAAGCCTCGCTCCTTTGCCGAGCCGATAGTTAGAATAGCCTTCAGCTAAGTCAATGGCTACGACCTAGCAAGGCGCCATTAGTAACATTGCATGTATCTAAAGAGTCTCACTTGTATCGCCACAATCTCCAGATGTACCAAAAGAATGGATTAAAGGTAAGTATTCCAGAAGCTACGTACTTTTCTTTATAGCATTCATTACGTATCCTGTTTCAGACCTCACGACCTCACGCGTGAGCGTAGCGCGTGCCTTTCGGGTTCCTCTCATTGTGTCTAGGCTGTCTTGTCTAGACACAACATCAACAACAGCCTGACAGGCAGTAGGGGCACTATGAAGGTGCTAGAACTTGAGACCAGACCAGCGTGTTACGGCTTCTACTCGAAAGCGGACGAAAAACGTGTGGAGAGATCAGAGTAGCGAATGGCAGAAGCTGCCAAAGCGGACTACGGCACCAGCATGACTATGAAGGAGATGGAGTATGACCTCCTTTCGATCTGGAAGGATTGCTGTATATTTTCCAGAGGTCGCTGACTATAGGTATGTTTAACTCAACAGCCGGCCCCTATGACCAAACAGTTCTAGGCGCTTCATTCTATATCCGCGCGTCTGATACGGTCGCAAGTTCGAATCCCGCCTCGGGCATGGCTGTGTATGATGTCCTTAGGTTGGTTAGGTTTAAGTAGTTCGAAGTTTCAGGAGACTAATGACCTCAGATGTTAAGTCACATAGTGCTCAGAGCCATTTGAACCATTTAACTCAACAACCCGAAATTTTGAACGCGTTTTTCTCGAAGCTGTATTTTGAAATTGGAGGGAAACATAAGTTTAGAACGGTACATACGATTTTGATCACAATTTGATGCTGGCATTCTAAATTGAATTCTTTGTCAACATTCATAATCGTTTTGTGATACCTTCAACAATCTATTTTCGGTGCACGCTTTTGTCTCGGGTGTTTGGGCCAAATAAATGACCTTTTTTTAGTACATCACTATTTTGTTAGGATTTAAATTTTTTTAAATGGATGCCCATAGAAAATATATTGAAAATGAGCTATACAAAACACTTTTGTTACAGGTCCAATACGTGGAATGCGGAAATTTCTGCCGATAAGCAACGCGCCGGCTGCAAGGGGTCCTTCCAACTGGTGCAGCAGTTGCAAGGAGCGCCCGATGTGGACACAAAACTGACTTCTTAAAGAAGGAAGTCTAGTGAATAACATTATATCAACAGACTTGAACAAACAAGACTGCTGCGACTGTTAGAATTCTTTACTAGAGTATGCGACCGGTTTCGCAAATTAAATTTGTATCTTCAGATGCTTCAAGTCAAAAGATTAAAGATTCTGTTTAAACCGGAAAAAGCCATTCCCAGAATTTAATCCAGATGTTTAAACTTCTGACTCATGAATGTGCCAGCATCTATGATAAAATGTATTCGGGGCTAAGGTCACCCCCAACCTCAATTGTAGACAGCCTCAGGAGGAAGTCAGAAGTTTGAATACCTGGATTAAATGTTTGGAACAGCTTTATCCGGTTTATATAGAACCCTTAATCTTTGGACCTGAAGCACCTGAAGATGCAAATTTAATTTGGTAAATCGGTCATGTTCTTCAACAAAGAGTTCTAAAAGTTGCAGCTGTCTTGTTTATTCAAACCATTGAATTTTTCAGCCGTAGTTGCCCTACATATAAAATAATACACACATCAAAACAGTTTTGTATCAACCCGGTTCCCAGAACTCTTGAAGATAGACGTTGACTCTGGGTATTGTATCACAGACACAGTCCCTTTGACTGTTCAGAGATGTAAACAACCATGCATGAGCAGTGCCTATTTGACGCAGGGGGTCCGACAGCCGATCAGTTTCAGTCATTCCACCAGGAAGGAGGTACAGGGCTCGTGTTGTCTGTAGTTTAACCGTCCCTAGACAGTCAATACCGCGGTTCGATCGCGTCCGCAATGTTACTTTGTGCCAGGAAGGGCTCTTAACAACGGAAGTGTCCAGGCGTCTCGGAGTGAACCAAAGCGATTTTGTTCGGACATGGAGGAGATACAGAGAGACAGGAACTGTCGATGACATAACTCGCTCAGACCACCCAAGGGCTACTACTGTAGTGGATGACCGCTACTTACGGATTATGGCTCGGAGAAAACCTGACAGCAAAGCCACCATGTTGAATAATGCTTTTCGTGCAGCCACAGGACGTCGTGTTATGACTCAAGCTATGCGCAATAGGCTGCATGATGCGCTGCTTCACCCCCGACGAGGTCCATCTTTGCAACCACGACACCATGCAGAGCGGTACAGATGGGCATAATGGCGAGGCATTCGTCTTCATGGAAGCAATTCGCGCCCCCATCGTGCACTTCGTGTGAATGACTTCCTTCGGGATAACGACATCGCTCGACTAGAGTGGCCAGCATGTTTTCCAGACATGAACCCTATCGAACATGCCTGGGATGAACTGAAAAGGGCTGTTTATGGACGAGGTGATCCACAACCACTCTGAGGATGTACGCCGAATCGCTGTTGAGGAGTAGGACAATCTGGACCAACATTGCCTTGATGAACTTATGGATAGTATGCCACGACGAATACAGGCATCCATCAATGCAAGAAGACGTGCTACTGGGTATTATAGGTAACAGTGTGTACAGAAATCTGGACCAACACCTATGAAGGTCTCGCTGCATAGCGGTACAACATGCAATGTGTGGTCTTCATGAGCAATAAAAAGGACGGAAATGATGTTTATGTTGATCTCTATTCCAATTTTCTGTACAGTTTCCGAAACTGATGTGTGTATATCAATAGATTTAGCATTAAATTTTATTTTACTAGAAAAAATGGAAAGAAATTATGTGCTTTTCATGCGTTCAAAAAGGGCTATCCTCTTAAGCGGCTGTAGTGTGGCGGGGCGAGTGACAAACAACCGATGTGCGCGAAGTTTAAAAGCAGTACTTCCTGATGGCATCTGCATAGTGTCAGAGTTATGGTCCAAATTTTCGCGCGGTATTGATTGCTGGTGTTGATTGCAAGTATGCGTTTTCCCCCTCAAAACATGAGATCAAAGTGGTGACGTTTCCATGTAAGTTTACCAATTTCAATCGTCCTTATTCTTAAAAGGATTGCTTCTGTAACATGATTCTGTTGCGCTGGTATTAATCATTTTATATATGAAGTGTCCGTTCTCGTGGACAAAACGGGCGACCAGTTGATCACTTCAGTGCAGATGCGCACCAGGCTCGAACTCTTATGGGGAATCGGAGAAATGCTGCTAGTAATGAGGAATGTGGGTAAGGGTCACTACAACAGTAGTGTGCGGATACGTTGAGAGTTTGTGGGTCTGACGGGAGGCATACTAGGTAGTCTGTGCAGTTATGACGATTGTCGTGTCTGGACGTCGCTTCTGCCTACTAATTAGTAGTACTGGGTTCGAATCCCAGTCCGATACAAATTTTCAACTTCCTTCGTTGATTTAACTCAATGTTCACTGGCAGCTGATGTCATTAATCTCTTTGTGTCTTAGAACGTATTATAAGGGGCGATCAAAAAGACTGCCTTTGAAGGCCCTACAGTTTGTAATCGGTATGCTAATCAGACAAATCGCCATAAGAATTGAGGCAACCATCGCACCGACGCACCAGGTATAGTGCGCGCAAAATGCGGTCGGTGGCCGCCAGATGTGCAGTTGGCTGGAGAAGCGTGGGTTGAGCGGCAGTGGTAGGGGTTCGCTCATAGTGCTGTATAGGAAACGCCATTGTAAATTAAAGCCTACACTCAGGTTTTTGGTAAATATGAAGCGAGGCCCCTCCACGCCCACACTTGCGTGGCGATCATGCAAAAAGATTTGTCACCTCTTCTTTCATGGTATCCAAAAAGAATTCCGCCAAAAACGCAGCGATTTTTTTGGCATGGTTTTTTAACCATTTGTAGCTTTCAGAGAAAAGTTACGAGTGGGGAATGTTGACTAAAACCTATACATTTATCTTCTTGCCATGTTAAAATTCGTTTCTTTTGCCAAAACTCAATGGAGTTTACACAGTCTTACCTCATTAACATGTTGTGCAGACGCCATTGCGAGAGAACTCTGAAACAACAGTTTATTAAGTGACGAACTGAGGAAATGTAGGGTCAGCATCTTATGAAAGAGGACATCCTCGGTACAAAAAAAACGTGTAATGACTTCACTTATGTTGTTCCAAAACCCATAACTTTTCTAGTGTCACCAGCTACTGATAACCCTTAAAAATTACATTCTTTCATCGGAAAAGTCTGTAGTTAATGCAATAACACAGTAGATAATGAAGTTTTGCATAATAACCATACAGCAAAGCACTGACCTCTGTGTGTGCTATCATCTGCCAAAATCTCATTTCGGTGTCTCAAACTGTTTATGAAATATGAGGAATATTGTGGATATTTAACTTTGGCTTTATCGCTGCCGCGGTGCGCTCGCAACTGAGTGGGCTACATCAGATCAATTTTTTCGAGATTGGTTGCAGAGACCTTCAACCAAGTCTAAGGTTCAAATGGCTCTGAGCACTATGGGACTTAACTTCTGAGATCATCAGTCCGCTGGAAACTTAGAACTACTTAAACCTAACTAACCTAAGGACATCACACACATCCATGCCCGAGGCAGGATTCGAACCTGCGACCGTAGCGGTCGCGCGGTTCCAGACTGTAGTGCCTAGAACCGCTCGGCCACCACGGCCGGCCAAGTCTAAGGAAAAATTCGGTATGTTAGCTAAATTTCATACGCAGCAAAATATTATGTAATATGCACCTGACGGAAAATCATAGCGACCCCTATTTTTCATTGCAAACTTTTTCGAATTCCGCGAAGTGTCTTACTTCCACGTAAATGTCCCAGTAATGATGGGCACATCGTAATGAATCTGGCACATAAAGCCAAAAGTAAAGAAAAAAAGAAATGGTTTTCGAATAGTTTCAGTAAAATGTTTTGAGAAAGACTGCGTGGCGTGCAGGGCGACTCTGTTACCGCCGAGCGGCCGAAAGGTGGCAAACGCTTGTCGGCCTCCCCTCCTGAACAAACGAATGAACTCCCCCAGCTCTTTGGACGAAAACTGGTTACGGCACATCGGCCACCTTATCTGCGAGAGCGTCCTGAAGACTGCGTGAAGAAGTCCGTTACTGTCTGTTGCACATACGCGTCGGACAGGAATCGTCGACCCTTCAGGACATTTTTAAACAGCCGATGCTGTGGTAATTGCGCAGGGAGAGATCAGGACTATAGCAGACCCGCCAGGGTAGCCGAGAGCGCTAACGCACGCCGGCACGGTAGCTCAGCGTATTCGGTCAGAGGGTTACATGCCCTCTGTAATAAAAAAAACTGAGTTAATCGATCAACAACGAACTTCAATGGATGTCTTACGACGTCCGCCCCGAGCAGATGCAACGAACAAAAGCGAACAAAATGAGATTTAAAAAAAAAAAAAAAAAAAAAAAAAAAAAACGCGCTGCTTCCTGACTCGGGTAGGCGCGCCGGCCACGGATCGAATCCGCCCGGCAGATTAACGACGACGGCCGGTGTGCCGTCCAGCCGCGATGTGGTTTTTAGGTCGTTTTCCACGTCCCGCTACGTGAATACCGGGCTGGTCCCCACGTTCCGCCTCAGTTACACGCGTCGCAGACATTTCAAACACGTCCGCATTATTTCAGGATTTACACTAGACGCAGACAGTAGGGGTACACTGATTCCGTCCTGAGGGGTACGGGGTGGCGGCAGGAAGGGCATCTGGCCATCCCTAACCCTTAACATTGTCAAATCCGTTGTAAGCACGGCGACACTGCGATCGCTGCGGGACTGTGGCGTAAGCGAAAGAAAAAAGACCAGGACTATAGGGCCGGTTCTCGAGTGTCTCCCACGTGAGTTGGCGTAACTTCATGATTTGTGCGTTACGGGAACGATTTGCTGTCGAATCCCGAACAGTACTAAACTTGGTGCACCGTTCCACAACGGTGGTTTTCGGCAGACATGCTGCCTCATTCTCCAATGGATGTCTACCAGCGTTCGTCCTTTGGCAGCCAAGAAAACAATAACAGCACGTTAGTCTTCGTTGGATGCATTTGATAATAACGCTGCCATTGTTCACGTTTCCACATTTACCGTACGCACGTCGGAAAGACACGAACGCCATACTACTCCCTTATCTACACGTCGGTGGTTATACACGGTGGTCCACTGATAGTGACCGGGCCAAATATCTGACGAAATAAGCGTCAAACGATAAAACTACAAACAACGAAACTTGTCTAGCTTGAAGGGGGAAGCCAGATGGCGCTATGGTTGGCCCGTTAGATGGCGCTGCATTGGTCAAACGGATATCAACTGCGTTTTTTAAAAATAGGAACCGCCATTTTATTACATATTCGTGTAGTAAGTAAAGAAATATGAATATTTTAGTTGGACCACTTTTTTCGCTTTGTGGTAGACTGCGCTGTAATAGTCACAAACGTATAAGTAGGTGGTATCACGTAACACTCCGCCAGTGCGAAAGGTATTAGCTTCGTGACACATTACCCGTGTTAAAATGGAGCGTTTACCAATTGCGGAAAGGTCGATATCGTGTTGATGCATGGCTATTGTGACGGGCGTATGCTATGTATGCTGCTCGGTATCCTGGACGACATCATCCAAGTGTCCGGACCGTACGCCAGATACTTACGTTATTTAAGGAAACAAGAAGTGTTTAGCCACATGTGAAAGGTCAACCACGACTGCAACAAATGATGATGCCCAAGTAGGTGTTTTAGCTGCTGTCGCGGCTAATCAGCACATCAGTAGCAGACAAGTTACGAGAGAATCGGGAATCTCAAAAACGTCGGCGTTGAGAATGCTACATCAACGTCGATTGCACCCGTACCATATTTATATGCGCCAGAAATTCCATGGCGACGACTTTGAACGTCGTGTACGGTTCTGCCACTGGGCACAAGAGAAATGACGGGACGATGACAGATTTTTTGCACGCGTTCTATATAGCGACGAAGCGTCATTCACTAACAGCGGAATTGTAAACCGGCATAATATGCACTATTGGGCAACGTAAAATCCACGATGGCTACGACAAGTGAAACATCAGCGACCTTAGCGGGTTAATGTATGGTGCGGCATTAAGGGCGGAAGGATAATTGGCCCCCATTTTATCGATGGCAATCTAAATGGTGCAATGTGTGCTGATTTCCTACATAATGTTCTACCGATCTTACTACAAGATGTTTCACTGCATGACAGAATGGCGATGTACTTCCAACATGATGGATGTCCAGCACATAGCTCGAGTGCGGTTGAAGCGGTATTTAATAGCATCTTTCATGACAGGTGGATTGCTCGTCGAATCACCATCCATGTCCCGCACGTTCACCGGATGTGACGTCCCCAGATTTCTTTCTGTAGGCAAAGTTGACGGATATTTGCTATCGTGATCCACCGACAACGCCTGACAACATGCATCAGCGCATTGTCAATGCCTGTGCGAACATTACGGATGGCGAACTACTCGCTGTTGAGAGGACTGTCGTTACACGTATTTCCAAATGCATTGAGGTTGACGGACATCATTTTGAGCATTTATTCCATTAATGTGTTATTTATAGGTAATCACGCTGTAACAGCACGCGTTCTCAGAAATGTTAAGTTCAGAAAGGTACATGTATCACATTGGAACAACCGAAATAAAATATTCAAACGTACCTACGTTCTGTATTTTAATTTAAAAAACCTACCTGTTACCAACTGTTCGTCTAAAATTGTGAACCATATGTTTGTGATTATTACAGCGCCATTTATCAGAAAGTGAAAAAAGTGGTTCTACTTCTTTACGTACTACACGAATATCTAATAAAAAATAGGGGTTCATATTTTTAAAAAAACGCAGTTGATATCCGTTTGAACTATGGCAGCGCCATCTAGCGGGCCAACCATAGCGCCATCTGGTTTCTCCTTTCAAGCTAGACAAGTTTTGTTTTTAGTAGTTTTTTTAGTTTGACGCTTATTTCCTGAGATATTTGGGCCGGTCACGATCAATGGACCAACCTGCATACGCGCATCTGAGTCGCTTATGTATGCTGCACCAACCCCCTCGCACAGAAACTTTTTGATCGCTTCTCGTTAGTAGCAGTGATTTTACACTACTGGCCATTAAAATTGCTACACCAAGAAGAAATGCAGATGATCACTTACATGTGATTACATTTTAACGCAATTCAGGTGCATAGATACTGAGAAATCAGTACCCAGAACAACCACCTCTGACCGTAATAACGGCCTTGATACGCTTGGGCATTGAGTTAAACAGAGCTTGGATGGCGTGTACAGTGCCCATGCAGCTTCAACACGATACCACAGTTCATCAAGAGTAGTGACTGGAGTATTGTGGCGAGCCAGTTGCTCAGCCACCATTGACCAGACGTTTTCAATTGGTGCGAGATCTGGAGAACGTGCTGGCCAGGGCAACAGTCGAACATTTTCTGTATCCAAAAAGGCCCGCACAGGACTTGCAACATGCGGTCGTGCATTATCCTGCTGAAATGTAGGGTTTCGCAGGGATCGAATGAAGGTTAGAGCCACTGGTCGTAACACATCTGAAATGTAACGTGCACTGTGCATACTGCTGTCAATGCGATCAAGAGGTGACCGAGACGTGAAACCAACGGCACCCCATACCATCACGCCGGGTGATACGCCAGTATGGCGATGACGAATACACGCTTCCAATGTGCGTTCACCGTGATGTCACCAAACACGGATGCGACCATCATGATGCTGTAAACAGAACCTGGATTAATCCTAAAAAATGACGTTTTGCGATTTGTGCACCCAGGTTCGTCGTTGAGTACACCATCGCTGCCGCTCCAGTCTGTGATGTAGCGTCAAGGGTATCCGCAGCCATGGTCTCCGAGCTGATAGTCCATGCTGCTGCAAACGTCGTTGAACTGTTCGTGCAGATGGTTGTTGTCTTGCAAACGTCCCCATCTGCTGACTCCGGGATCGAGACGTGGCTGCACGATCCGTTACAGCCATGCGGATAAGATGCCTGTCATCTCGACTGCTAGTGATACGAGGCACGGCGTTCCGTATTAACCTCCTGAACCCACCGATTCCATATTCTGCTAACAGTCATTGGATCTAGACCAACGCGAGCAACTGTGTCGCGATACGATAAACCTCAATCGCGATATGCTACAATCCGACCTTCATCAAAGTCGGAAACGTGACGGTACGCATTTCTCCACCTTACACGAGGCATCACAACAACGTTTCACCAGGCAACGCGGGTCAATTGCTGTTTGTGTATGAGAAATCGCTTGGAAGCGTTCCTCATGTCAGCACGTTCTAGGTGCCGCCACCGGCGCCAACCTTGTGTGAATGCTCTGAAAAGCTACTCATTTGCGTATCACAGCGTCTTCTTCCTGTCGGTTAAATTTCGCGTCTGTAGCACGTTATCTTCGTGGTGTAGCTGTTTTAATGGGCAGTAGTGTAAATGCAGATTAAACATTGTAGCTTGACAGACTGTTGACACCACACTGGACTCGCATTCGGGAGGACGACGGTTCAATCCCGCGTCCGGCCATCCCGATTTAGGTTTTCCGTGATTTCCCTAAATCGCTCCAGGCAAATGCCGGGATGGTTCCTTTGAAAGGGCACGGCCGACTTCCTTCCCCGTCCTTCCCTAACCCCATGAGACCGATGACCACTCAGTTTGGTCTCTTCCCCCAAACAACCCAACCCAGACCGTTGACACAGAGAGCTTCTTGAATGAAAACAAGAAATGATTTATGTAAGTGGTTAGCGTGTAGCCATATAAACTCGTGTTTTAATAAGTGTATGTATCTGACATTCCATATCGTAGCGTCCGTCGTAACTGGCTGTCTCTCAGCGAACCGCCCACGGCAGACGTGTGCAGGCTTTGGAAAGCCATTGTCTCGCGGTGATACATAAAGGCGGGGAAGCGACGCCGGAAGCGAGAAACACGCCCTCCCTTCACTCCACTCGCGTTAACTGCTGCCTGCCTTTCTCTTCTCCTCCCGTCTCGTCGTGTTCCGCAGTACCGCACGCCTTACGACTTCGTCACTGGCCCCCTGGAAATGGGAACGCGACTAAGGAGGAGCCGGGCAAAACGGGGCAGTCAGCGGGCCGTGAAGTGCAACAGGACAGGCGGGAAACGGAGCGTTTGTGGCCGGGGTTCGTGACCGACTCGTCTAGCACTTCCTGGACAAAGGTCGCCCGTCCTAACAGCCACGAACTGCCTCCCACAAGGATTCTGTGTTAGCAGCCGGGAACACGCTGCATTCCACATTGTCTCAAACCTCATCTAAAACAAGTGAGACAAGTGTCCAAAAACAGGATCAGTTTAGGCCTCTTCTCTAAGTTTTAGTGTGTAGATTACTACGAATAGTTTAGATACGCTTGTCGTTCCGTAAACAACAGTGCAAAAATCATTGATGTTGTGGAAAACGTTATGAAAAAATAAATACATAACATAGGTATTTCAAAAAGAATATATTATTACGAATGCATATACACTACTGGCCATTAAAATTGCTACACCAAGAAGAAATGCAGATGATAAACGGGTATTGACTGGACAATTATACTAGAACTGACATGTGATTACATTTTCACGTAATTTGGGTGCATAGATCCTGAGAAATCAGTACCCAGAAGAACCACCTGTGGCCGTAATAACGGCCTTAATACGCCTGGGCATTGAGTCTAACAGAGCTTGGATGGCGTGTACAGCTACAGCTGTCCATGCAGCTTCAATACGATACCATAGTTCATCAAGGGTTGTGACTAGCGTATTGTGACGAGCCAGTTGCTCATGTCAGCACGTGGTAGGCTTCGCCACCGGCGGTAAACTTGTGTGAATGCTCTGAAAAGCTAATCATTTGCATATCGCAGCATCTTCCTCCTGTCGGTTAAATTTCGGGCCTGTAGCGCGTCATCTTCGTGGTGTAGGAATTTTAATGGCCAGTAGTGTATTTATTAAACTTTAAGACATACGAATATGAAACTTTACACACATATTTACGAACCTCTCAAGTTTAGGTTGCAGATGCATCCTTCGTCAGCGGCACGAACAATATCACATCGATACTCAAATACCTCTCATTCTCGGGCAAGCGTGTCCTTCGTCACTGATGTTATGGCAGCACGAATCCGGTTCTTTAACTCTTGCAGGTTCTGTGGGAGTGGTGGTACATAAACGTTGTCTTTAACGAAACCCCACAGGAAGTAGTCAGAGCGTGTCAAATCCGGTGACCGTGGAGCCCAGTTGAGACATACTAAGTCACCAGCTCCTGGATGACCCATCCAACGGTTCGATAGAGTTTCATTCAGATATTCACCCATCTGGCGACTCCATTGAGGGGGCGCCCCGTCTTGTTGAAAAATGAAGTTGTGTTCGTGCAGCCTCGGAAACAACCAGTTTTGTAACATAGCAAGATACTACTGACTGTTAACCGTGTTTCCATCAAAGAAGAATGGGCCGTAAACACATGATCGGGATATCGCGCAAAACACGTTGACTTTGGACGAATCTCGTACATGTTCAGTGGCTGCATGCGGGTTCTGTAGGCCCCAAATTCGAACAATTTGTTTGTTTACCTGACCGCTAACATGGAAAGTCGCTTCATCACTGAACACGAAGCGTTGTGAGAAAGAGTTATGATTGTCAACAGCATCAAGAATCTTGCTACAAAATTCCATACGTTTGCGTTTGTCATCAGGACGCAGAGCTTGTAACAGCTCTAACTTGTAAGGCTTCATAACCAACCGACGTCACAAAACACGCGAAATTGTTGTTGTAGGCAGTTGTAACTCCAGACTGGCACGCCGGGTTGATTTTGAAGGACTACGATGGAAAGCCGGCCGTTGGGGTCGAGTGGTTCTAGGCGCCTCAGTCCGGAACCGCGCGACTGCTACGGTCGCGGGTTCGAATCCTGCCTCGGGCATGGATGTGTGTGATGTCCTTAGGTTAGTTAGGTTTAAGTAGTTCTGAGTGTAGGGAGTCTGATGACCTCAGATTTTAAGTCCCATAGTGCTCAGAGCCATATGAACTACTTTGGAAAGCAGTTTCAATTCGTGCAACATTTTCTTCAGGAACACGAGAGTGGCCAAGACTCTTCCCTTTACATACAAATATTGTATCTGGAAACTGTCGATACCATCTGCGAATGTTCCACACATTCGGTTTGGCACCTCAACCTGAAACGTCTTTGCACAGTAATCACGGAATTGCACTTCGCGAACTCGAGAACCCAAAATGGTTTCTGCTGTGGGAGTAGCCATATCAACAAATATGACGGTTACCAAGCAAAACAGAAGACAACTGACATCTAGCGGCTATTAATATAAACTAAACTGTGTATTCGTTTCTCCAATAGCCGAGCCGAGGCGCAGCGATCGATAGTTTGGACAAAATAGTACTTTTTAATACGTATATTCTTTTTGAAAATTCCTGTACGTGCAGTATATAAGAATAAAAAAAGAGGTGTACACTGAAGAGCCAAAAGATTATGACCACGGCTCAAAATGGTTCTGAACACTAACTAACTTCATATAAAATTGTTTGAGCAACAGAACGAAGAGAACCTAGTAAAGAATAATTTGAATTAGAAGACCAACCAGCAATTATAACAGTATAAACACCTAATCTAGTACAGCATAAAAAAAACAAAAATCCATAAGAAAAAGAACATATATAAGTTAAGTAGGGGAAAATCACTCAAACAGCCAAGGAAATTATTAAATTAAAAACAGGAGAAAAGTAATAAAGTAAATAATTAGATATAATAGGAATTGGCTGCTCCTTACAAATTAACTTGATAGCATCACTAAAGGGTTGAGGAATTCCGACAAAACCTACTTTATTTGGACCCTTTCGAATTTGAATATAACCTAAAACCTTACGCTCTAATAAAGTTAAAAAAGCAACACTAATTAAAACACAAATAACTAATAAAAGAAAATTCAAAATAAACATAAATAAATCATAAAGTATCAATACTATTTGTAGAAAAAATCTACATAAATGAATTCTAAATTAAACACATTAATCTGTCAAAATAGTAATTTAATTAGTATTAATAAAATAAAAAATATTTCAACCATATGGTCCTTTCGTACTAATATGAATTAATAATCTTAGGATAGAAACTGACCTGGCTCACGCCGGTCTGAACTCAGATCATGTAAGAATTTAAGGGTCGAACAGACCTAATTACTGGGCTACTGCACCCAAAATTTTTCTTAATCCCACATCGAGGTCGCAATCTGCTTTGTCGATATGAGCTCTCAAAAACAATTACGCTGTTATCCCTAAGGTAACTTAATCTTATGATCATAAATTATGGATCAAAACAACAAACATAAATAAATGATATAATAATGAAGAGTTTATTTATTCTTCATGTCACCCCAACAAAACATCATCATTAAATATAGAAAGACAAACAAAAAACTATATAAAAATAAAATGTTAAGCTCTATAGGGTCTTCTCGTCCTAAAGAAAAATTTAAGCCTTTTGACTCAAAAGTTAAATTCAAAAATTTATTAAGAGACAGTTGATTTCTCGTCAAGCCATTCATTCCAGCCACTAATTAAGAGACTAATGATTATGCTACCTTTGCACGGTCAAAATACCGCGGCTCTTTAAAAATCTGCTCAGTGAGCAGGCCAGACCTCAAAGTATTTTCTAGAGGACATGTTTTTGATAAACAGGCGGAAATCAATTTTGCCTAGTTCCTTGTAATAAATTAACAAGGTAAAAATTATATACAAATAAATATCCTAATTCTATCATTATTACAAAAATTTCAAAATTAAATTTATAATCTTAATAAAAAACCTAAAATAATTATAAAATCAAAAATAAAAATAATGAACTAAAACGTAATCTTAGAGATAGCTGGTTTAAAGCTTACTACTATTATATTTTATAAAACAAATTGTAGGTTATTAACTTCAAAGCTTATCCCTTAAAGAATAAATAAGTTAATATTTATACCTAAAAAATTAAATAAAAACAATTAACTTCAAAAAATTAAATTTTTTCTTAAGAAACTAGATATCTTGGGAAACGATTAACATCTCATTTCTATAAATAATTTAATAATAATTATGATACATTAACTATAAATTATTTATAAATCAACCCAAATCGAGACAAGTAAAGTAAATACTAAAATTTTGATAAACCCTGATACAAAAGGTACAATAAATAAAATCTACTTTTAAAAATTTAAAATAATATTTCATAAAACAATTACATTACCAATAAACTATAATATAAAAAATCAATTCTACAAAATATACTAAGACAAAATTCGACAAAATTATTTTTATTAAATAATTAAATAAACAAAAAATAAATATAATAAAATAAATAATCAAGATATCCTGATTTGCACAGAAAAATTTTCAGTGTAAATGAAACACTTTACTAATAAGTTATATCTTGAAACTCTTCCTAGATACATTTTCCAGTACATCTACTATGTTACGACTTATCTCATCTAAATTGAAGCTAAATTAAAATAATAAAATAGAATAATCAATAATGAGAGCGACGGGCGGTGTGTACACACCTCAGAGCCAATATCAGTTAAATTAAATAAATTAAATTACTATCAAATCCACCTTCATTAATAGTATTTCACCATAAAATCTGTTATAAACAAAAATCTATTGTAACCCACCTCCTCTTAATTATAAGCTGCACCTTGACCTGAAATACTTTATAATTATAAATCTTGAGAATTATAACTCTAAAATGATTCTCTGATAACGGAGATATACAAACAAATAAATTAAGTAGAGTAAATCGTGTATTATCAATCACGGGGTAGGTTCCTCTGAATGGAATGAGATACCGCCAAATTCTTTGGGTTTAAAGACCTTAACTAATAGTACCCTGGTAAATATAATTAACATTTAAAATAAAAGGGTATCTAATCCTAGTTTATTATTCAAATTTCACAGATTCATAAAAAGAGCTATAAATAAATTTTAACATTTCACCTTACAAATTTATATTTTAACCCTAAAAATATAAATAACTGTTTTAACCAATAATATTCACTTGTATCAATCGTATAACCGCAGCTACTGGCACGAATTATGCCGATACTAAATCAATTGCTAAATCCAAAATCACTTGATAATTAAATCAAATTACTGCAAAATAGAACATTTAGTTTAACAAAACTTACATATAATACAAAGAAAAAGTGAATAAATAAGCAAGAATAAAACTTTTGGAAACAAAATAAGAAATTCAAAAATTTATAAAAATAAGAAAAAATAAAAGATTCAAATATTTAAAGAAAAAAAAAGAAAAGAAACACAAAAATGACAAAAAAAAAAAGAAACGCACCCTAGAATGACCACAACAACTTCTCTATTATATGTAAATAAAGATTAATATGGAACATGTATACCGATAAATGTATTATATTCTTTCTTATTTAATCTTTCTTTTCACTAATAATAAAGAAAGATTAAATAATATAATAAATATATTTAATATAATTATGTAAATTAATGTAATATGGTATTAATATAAAATTAACTTTATATTAAGTTAACTTAAATATTAATTAGTTAAATAATCTAATTATAGATAATATATTAAATTATATTATTATAATTAATATAATTATTTATATTAATATAAAATTTTATATTTAATAATATTAATTATATTTATTATATCCAATTATAATAATATTTAATATTAATTTACATATTATTATATAATTTATAATATAATAACCTATTTTAAGCTAAAAACATAAGTAGCTATAATCCTAGGTAAATAAATGTATTAAAATAATCATTTAATAATTATAAAATAACATTATAGGTATTTAAATTTAATTAAATGTAATATATTAATATAAATTATTTATTATATATAATATATATTCAGATTATCCTAACTGAGATAAATTAATTAGAAAAAACCAAAATAATACATAAACAAATTTCTAAAAAAAAATTTTAATTTATATATTAAATATAAATGAAGTGCCTGATTAAAGGGTTACCTTGATAGGGTAAATCAAGTAAATAAAATTACCTTCATTAAAAATTACATAAGACAGAATGAAACTACCTCCTTTAGTATCAAAAACTAACGTGCATCATACACCTTAATGTAAAAAGGTAAGCTAAACTAGCTAATGGGTTCATACCCCATTTATAGAGGTATCAATCCTCTCCTTTTTAATGACCAACAACTCTACAAAACTTCTCTTCCTATCAACATTAATGATAGGAACGATCCTGTCCATTTCATCAAACTCCTGATTTGGAGTTTGAATAGGACTTGAGATCAACTTACTTTCATTTATTCCGCTCCTAACAAGAAATAAAAATATAATAATAAATGAATCATCAATTAAATATTTTATTGTCCAAGCAATAGCATCAACAATACTATTATTTTCAATTTTGCTGATTCAAATAAAGTATCCAATAGGATGAGAAACAGAATTTATTCCATCAATAATAATTAGATCTAGATTATTATTAAAGATTGGGGCTGCACCCTTTCATTTCTGATTTCCAGAAGTAATAGGAGCTTCAAGATGAAATAACTGTTTAACACTAATAACATGACAAAAAATTGCCCCAATAATAGTATTATCTTATTGTATTCTACTGAGAACTTTCATTTGAACAATTATTATTCTAAGAATTATTATTGGGGCAATAGGTGGTTTAAATCAAACATCGCTACGACAACTTCTAGCATATTCCTCAATTAGACATTTAGGGTGAATAATTAGATCCCTAACAGTTAGAGAAAACATTTGAGAACTATACTTTATTATTTATTCACTATTAAGATTAATTATGGTCCTATTATTTAAGCAAATAAATCTATTTTTTATAAATCAGATCTATTCAGCCAGAAATATAAAAACTGAAATTAAATTCATAATATTTTTATCCCTTTTATCATTAGGCGGTTTACCACCATTTCTTGGATTTCTACCAAAATGAATTGTAATACAATCATTGATGGAAAATAACATAACAACTATTATAACAATTATGGTTGTATTAACTACAATTACATATTATTATTATATATATATTAGATTGTCAGCCCTAATTATATCATACACAGAAAATTCGTGATCTATAAAAATAAAGTCTCAAAAATCAAGAATTATTCTTCCTATAACAGTAATAATTTCAACAATAGGATTAATCTCAACATCAACCTTAATCTCATTATACTAAGGACTTAAGTTAAACAAACTAATAACCTACAAAGTTATAATTAAAAGAATAATCTTTTAGGCCTTAGCAAAATTTTACACCTCTAGAATTGCAGTCTAGAATCATAATTGAATATAAGACCTAAAGTATGGTAAGAGAGAAACATCTCATAAGTAGATTTACAGTCTACCACCTTAAATTCAGCCATCTTACCGCAAAAATGATTATTCTCAACAAACCATAAGGATATTGGTACTTTATACTTCTTATTTGGAGCGTGAGCAGGAATAGTAGGGACATCAATAAGAATACTTATTCGTGCTGAACTTGGTCAACCAGGATCTCTAATTGGAGATGACCAAATTTATAATGTCATTATTACAGCCCACGCATTTGTAATAATTTTTTTTATAGTAATACCTATTATAATTGGTGGATTTGGTAATTGACTTGTACCATTAATAATTGGTGCACCAGATATAGCGTTCCCACGAATAAATAATATAAGTTTTTGATTACTACCGCCTTCACTTACCCTTCTTCTTACATCTTCTATAGTAGATAACGGTGCTGGTACAGGATGAACAGTTTACCCTCCTCTTGCAGGAGCTATCGCACATGGGGGGCATCTGTAGACCTAGCTATTTTTTCACTTCACTTAGCAGGTGTATCATCTATTCTTGGTGCAGTAAACTTCATTACAACAGCAATTAATATACGATCAGAAAGTATAACTCTAGATCAAACACCTTTATTTGTCTGATCTGTAGCTATTACAGCCCTTCTCCTCCTTTTATCGCTTCCAGTATTAGCAGGGGCTATTACTATACTATTAACAGATCGAAATTTAAATACATCATTCTTTGGCCCTGCGGGAGGAGGTGACCCAATTTTATATCAACACCTATTCTGATTCTTTGGGCACCCAGAAGTTTACATTTTAATTCTACCGGGGTTTGGAATTATTTCTCACATTGTATGTCAAGAAAGTGGAAAAATTGAATCATTTGGAACATTAGGTATAATTTATGCTATATTATCAATTGGACTAATAGGATTTATTGTATGAGCACATCATATATTCACAGTAGGAATAGATGTTGACACACGAGCATACTTTACATCAGCAACAATAATTATTGCTGTACCTACAGGAATCAAGGTATTCAGATGATTAGCTACACTATATGGAACTAAATTCAAATTCAATCCACCGTTATTATGAGCTTTAGGATTTATTTTTCTATTTACAATTGGTGGACTAACAGGATTAGTATTAGCAAATTCATCGCTTGACATCGTATTACATGATACATATTATGTAGTAGCCCACTTCCATGATGTGTTATCCATAGGAGCAGTATTTGCAATCATAGGAGGTGTTATTCAATGATACCCATTATTTACAGGATTAACTATAAATAATACATGATTAAAAATCCAATTTACAATTATATTTATTGGAGTAAACTTAACATTTTGCCCTCAGCACTTCCTAGGACTAGCAGGAATACCACGACGATATTCAGACTATCCAGACGCATATACATCTTGAAATGTAGTATCAAGAATTGGGTCCACAATTTCTATTGTAGGAATCATTATATTCATTGTAATTATATGAGAAAGAATGGTTACAAACCGGGCAATCATATTTAGAGCTAATATAAGAAGATCAACAGAATGACTACAAAATAACTCACCTGCAGAACACAGTTACTCAGAGCTACCATTAATTTCTAGATTCTAATATGGCAGATTAGTGCAGTAGATTTAAGCTCTACAAATAAAGGTTTGACCTTTTATTAGAAAAATTAATCAATGGCAACATGATCAAATTTATCCCTACAAGATGGAGCTTCACCATTAATGGAGCAACTATCATTCTTCCATGATCATACTATGGTCGTATTATTATTAATTACAGTAATTGTAGGCTATGCCCTAAGTTACATATTATTCATTGCCTATACAAACCGAAACATACTTCACGGACATTTAATTGAAACAATCTGAACAACACTACCAGCAATTACACTAATTTTTATTGCACTACCATCATTACGACTACTATATTTACTTGATGATTCAGTAGACGCAATAATTACAATTAAAACAATTGGACGACAATGATATTGAAGATATGAATATTCAGACTTTATAGATGTAGAATTTGACGCTTATATAACGCCAGAACAAGACCTAGAAAACGACGGATTTCGACTTCTAGATGTAGATAACCGAACAATTTTACCAATAAATACAGAAGTACGAGTATTAACAAGAGCATCAGACGTTCTACACTCATGAGCAGTGCCTGCATTAGGAGTTAAAATTGACGCAACGCCAGGTCGACTAAACCAAGGAACACTTACAATAAACCGGCCTGGACTATTCTTTGGACAATGCTCAGAAATCTGTGGAGCAAACCACAGATTTATACCAATTGTAATTGAAAGAACTTCAGTAAACTTATTTATCAAGTGATTATCTAAGATAATCTAAGAAGTTAGTTAAAATATATAACATTAGAGTGTCAATCTAAAATAACTAAATAATTAGTACACCTTGAAATACATCAGATGACTGAAAGTAAGTAATGGTCTCTTAAACCAAAAAATAGTAAATTAACGACTACTTCTGATGGGGAATTCAATCCAAATCCCTCAAATATCCCCTCTCATATGATTCTCCCTATTTATTATTTTTTCGACTACATTAATTTTATTTAATCAAATAAACTTTTTCTCATTTAAACCAAACCTTATTAAAAGAGCAGAAAAAAGAACAATTGATATAAAGAACTTGAATTGAAAATGATAACAAACTTATTTCAACATTTGATCCATCAACTAATATCTTCAATTTATCATTAAATTGAACTACAACATTCCTAGGATTATTATTAATCCCATCAATATTTTGACTTACACCATCACGAATTAATATTATTTGAAATAAACTAAACTTAACCTTACACAATGAATTTAAAACATTGCTAGGGCCAAAATCATTTAATGGAACAACATTCATCTTCATTTCAATCTTTATTATAATACTATTTAATAATTTCATAGGATTATTCCCTTACATCTTTACTAGAACAAGACATTTAGCATTAACATTTGCAATCGCTCTACCTATATGATTAAGATTTATATTATTTGGATGAATTAATCATACAAATCACATATTTACACACCTTGTTCCCCAAGGAACACCACCTGCATTAATATCATTTATAGTATTAATTGAAACAATTAGAAATGTCATTCGACCAGGTACACTAGCAGTACGACTAGCAGCAAATATAATTGCAGGACACTTACTATTAACGTTACTAGGAAATACAGGACTATCTATAGCAATAAACTTAATTTCACTATTAATTATTGGACAAATACTTCTATTAATTCTAGAATCAGCAGTAGCAATAATTCAGGCCTATGTTTTCTCAATTTTAAGAACTTTATATTCTAGAGAAGTATACTAAACTTATGTTAATAACTCACTCAAACCACCCATTCCACTTAGTAGATTACAGACCTTGACCATTAACAGGAGCAATTGGAGCAATAGTTCTAGTATCAGGATTAGCAAAATGATTTCACCTATTTAACATTAACTTATTTATAATTGGATTTGGAATTACACTTCTAACTATAATCCAATGATGACGAGATGTAGTTCGAGAAGGAACATACCAAGGACTACATACGGGATTTGTATCAATTGGATTACGATGAGGAATAATTTTATTTATTGCATCAGAAGTACTATTCTTTGTTTCATTTTTCTGAGCATTTTTTAGAAGAAGACTAGCACCTACTATTGAACTAGGAATATTATGACCCACAATAGGAATTCAACCTTTCAATCCTATACAAATTCCATTACTTAATACAGCTATTCTTTTAGCGTCAGGAGTAACAGTAACATAAGCACATCATAGTCTAATAGAATCTAATCATACTCAAGCATTACAAGGATTATTCTTCACAGTACTACTAGGACTATACTTCACTATACTTCAAGCATATGAATATTGAGAAGCACCCTTCACCATTGCAGACGCAGTTTATGGATCAACATTCTTTGTTGCAACAGGATTTCATGGTCTACATGTAATTATCGGAACAATTTTCTTATCAACATGTCTACTTCGACATTCAATAAACCAATTCTCACCAAGACACCACTTTGGGTTTGAAGCAGCAGCATGATACTGACACTTTGTAGACGTAGTATGATTATTCTTATATATTTCTATTTATTGCTGAGGTAGATAATTGTTTTTCTAGTGTAAATAGTACATTTGACTTCCAATCAAAAAGCTTGATATAAATCAAGAAAAACAATCCTAATTTGATCTACAAGAATTTTTATTAGATTTATTATTCCAATAATTGTTATAATCCTTGCAACAACATTATCAAAAAAATTAATTAATGACCGAGAAAAAAGATCACCATTTGAGTGTGGATTTGACCCAAAAAGATCAGCACGAATACCATTCTCACTTCGATTCTTCTTAATTGCAGTAATTTTCTTAATTTTTGATGTAGAAATCGCATTAATCCTTCCAATTGTAATTATTTTTAAAACTTCAGAAATTATAATCTGAACAGTATCAACAATATTTTTTATTATAGTATTATTAGGTGGACTATACCATGAATGAAATCAAGGAGCCTTGCAATGAGCAGAACAAAGGGTTGTAGTTAACTATAACGTTTGGGTTGCATTAAAAAAGTATTGATATAATTCAATCAACCTTAAATAGAATAAGAAGCGAAGTATTGCAGTCATTTTCGACCTGGAAGGTTGGTAAATAAAATACCCTTATTCTTATTAATTGAAGCCAAAAAGAGGCGTATTACTGTTAATAATATAATTGAACTATAAAGTTCCAATTAAGGAAATGTAAAGCCAATATGAAAGCTGCTAACTTTTTATATTAGCGGTTAAACTCCATTAACATTTCTAAAATTTATATAGTTTAAATAAAACATTACATTTTCACTGTAAAAATAATATATGTATATTTATAAATACCTAAAAGTAAAAATACTTCCTTAACATCTTCAGTGTCACGCTCTAATTATAAGCTATTTAAGTAAACGAAAATAATACCACCAAAATAAATATTCAAAAAATAAAAGTTAAAAGATAAATCTCAAAAATTAGAATCATATCAACCTTGTATATAACTAATTAAATAAATAAATAGTCTATATAAACCTTGACCACCAAATAATTCACCTCAACCATAATCAAATGACTTTGATGAATAATAACCCAATTTTAAAGGAACATATCTAATAAACTTAGTTGAAATGAAAGGTATAAACCACATAGAACCAGCAAATCTAACAAAAGAAAGCATACTTAAAGAAAATAAATTTTGAGAAAAATCAAAATTAGAAATAAGATAACCCAAATAAGCACTTAAAACAACTACAGTAATAGTTAAAAACTTCAAATAATAAGGCAAGGCAATCACATGAGGAACAGGAAAAATTAACCAAGACAAAAGACTACCACCACAAACAGCATCAAACAATAAACCAATTATACCAAAAGAAATATAATAACCCTTATCATCAAAAGAAAATCTAGAATAAAAATTATTGTCACCAGATATTGAATAATAAAAAAGACGAAAAGAATAAGAAGCAGTTAAACCAGTAGAAAAGAAATAAAGAAAAAAAAATCAAACAATTAATTCATCTTAAACAAACCATCTCAAGAATTAAATCCTTTGAATAAAAACCTGCTAAAAATGGTATACCACACAAAGATAAACTAGAAACACTAAAACAAACTGAAGTTAAAGGCATAAAATTAACAATTGAACCTATAAAACGAATATCCTGAGAATCCTTTAAATTATGAATTATTGAACCTGCACACATAAACAATAGCGCCTTAAATAAAGCATGAGCTAATAAATGAAAAAATGCAAGTTTTGGATAACCCATAGCCAAAATTCTTATTATTAAACCACGTTGTCTTAAAGTAGAAAGAGCAATAATTTTCTTCAAATCAAATTCAAAATTTGCACCCAAACCGGCCATAAACATAGTTATACAACCAATTAAAAGTAAGAATCAACCACAATTATAAGTATCTAATATTGGTCTAAAACGAATTAATAAATAAACCCCAGCAGTAACAAGAGTAGAAGAATGAACCAAAGCAGAAACAGGAGTAGGGGCAGCCATAGCAGCAGGAAGTCAAGAAGAAAAGGGAATTTGAGCTCTTTTAGTTATAGCTGCTAAAACAATTAATATAGTAATAAGCTTTATTTCAAAAGAATTAGAAATAAAATCATAATAATAAATATAATTTCAACCGCCAAAATTCAATATTCAAGCAATAGAAATTAAAATAGCAACATCACCAATACGATTAGAAAGTGCAGTTAACATACCCGCACTATAAGATTTTACATTTTGATAATAAATAACTAAACAATAAGAAACTAAACCTAAACCATCCCATCCTAATAAAATTCTAATCAAATTAGGACTAATAATTAAAAACCCTACAGAAAGAATAAATATTAAAACAATAATAATAAAACGATTTATATTCTTTTCTCCTGATATATAATCCTCTCTATAATAAATAACCAAAGAAGAAATATACATAACAAAAGATATAAAAATAAGAGACATTCAATCCAAAATTAAAGTCATAACAACCATAGAACCATTTAAATTAAAAAGCTCTCATTCAACAAAAACTCTTTAATCAATTATTAAATAATAAATACCCAAAATAAAAATTATAGTTCTAGAAAAAAATTAAAAAAAAAACTCAAAGAACAAATAGAAAACAAATTCACGGCCTAAGATGAAAAAATTCATATAATTGATTCCACAAAACAACATTTTTAATTAAAATACTTAAGCAAACTAAACAAAAAAATACTCCCCCTTTAAACAAAGAATATTTAAAGGCAATCAATGTAAAAGTAAAACATGATATTCACTAAAATAACCAAGAGAACAAGTATAAACACCAGAATAATAATTACCATGCTGAGAATAAGAATACATATATAAAGTATAAACAGCTCTAAAAAAAGACAAAGAAATTAAAGCAAGAAATCTAAAAGAAGATCAAGACATAATTCTATTTAATAATCTAAGTTCACCTACCAAATTTAAAGAAGGAAGAGCGGCTATATTAGAAGATCTCAAAAGAAGTCATCATAAAGCCATTCTTGGCATCAAATTAATTATACCCTTGTTAATTAATAATCTTCGTCTACCTAAACGCTCATAAATAATATTAGATAAACAAAATAAACCAGAAGAACACAAACCATGACCAACCATTAAAGAAAGAGAACCTATACAACCTCATCAATTCATAGTTATCAATCCTCCAATAACCATTCTTATATGAGCAACAGAAGAATAAGCAATTAAAGACTTTAAATCAACCTGACGAAAACAAATAAATCTAACAATAACCCCACCAGATAAACCTAAAGACAATCAAAAATAATTAAACTTTAAACCCAAATAAGAAATAACCTTTATAACACGAAAAATACCATAACCACCTAACTTTAATAAAACACCAGCATGAATCATTCTACCTGAAATAGGGGCCTCAACATGGGCCTTAGGAAGCCACAAATGAACCAAAAATATTGGCATCTTAACTAAAAAAGCAAGAATTATAAAAACATAAAACATAAAATAATAAGAACCAAAATCAACCAATAAAGGAAAGTATAAAGTATTAGAAAAATCATAAACCCTAAATAACACTAATAATAAAGGCAATCTAGCAACCAAAGTATAAAAAATTAAATAAACACCAGCCTGCAACCGTTCAGGTTGATAGCCTCAACCCAAAATCAAAAGTAAAGTAGGAACCAATCTAGCCTAAAAAAAAATATAAAAAGAAAGAAGACTCAATCTAGCAAATGAACAATAAAGCATAATCATTAAAATTAAAACTATAAAAACAAAAAAATTAGAATGATAAGAACTTAAATAAACTGAACCTCTAGCAGTAATTATTAAAGAACAAATTCAAAAACTAAGTAGAATCAAACTAAAAGAAAAATAATCAATACCAAAATAATATCTAATCATATTTAAATCTGCATATGAATAAACACAAATCATAAAAACAAAACTAGACAGAAACATTAAAGAATGAACCAACCATCAACAATTATTAACTAAACAAAGAGGGATCAAAAAAATAGTTATAAATAAATACTTTAACATAAAGATAAACCAAAAGAATTAAAAAAATCATTACCATGAGAACGAATTATTGAAACTAAAATAGAAAGATCTAAAGCACCTTCACAAACAGAAAAAACCAAAAAAATAACAGAAAAAAAATAATCATAATCAAACTCAATAAGAAAAACAAAAACCAACACAAATAAAGAAAGAACAATATATTCTAATCTCAAAAGAACCATTAATAAATGCTTACGTTTAGAAGAAAAAAACATAAACACCAGCAAAATAAATCAATAAAGAAGTAAAGACAGAGAATATAAACATTAGTTTTAATAGTTTAAAAAAAACGCCGGTCTTGTAAACCGGAAATAAGTCTGGCCCCTGCTTTTAAAACTTCAGAGGTGGAAAGCTTTCCATCATCGGTCCCCAAAACCGATATTTTAAATAAACTAACCCCTGAAATGATCAAAATAATAATTATATCACTATCAAACGTAATAAATATTAATTTTATTAAATTAAGACACCCAATATCAATAATGCTTTTCATTATCCTACAAACGTTTTTAGTTGGACTAATAACAGGAACAATAATGGAACGATATTGGTTATCATATATTTTATTTTTAACATTTCTTGGTGGTATATTAGTCCTATTTATTTATATTACGAGAATTGCATCAAACGAAATATTTCAACCTAAATCAATTACAATAATTATTACCTTAACAATATGAATATTTATCATATCAACATTAATTATTTTAGATATAACAATATTTATATACTTTTTCAAAAATACTGAAACTATAAATATTGATAATTCAATCAATTATCAAGAAATAACAATATCTTTAGAAAAACTATATAATAGACCAACATTCATTATTACAATAATAATAATAATTTATTTATTTTTAGCACTATTAGCAGTTGTTAAAATCACCAACATTAACCAGGGGCCTATTCGTAAAATAAGATAATTTACTAATGAATAAACCCTTACAATTGAGACATCCTTTAATTAAAATCATTAATAACTCTTTAGTTGATTTACCCGCACCAACAAATATTTCATTTTGATGGAATTTTGGGTCCCTAAGAGGGCTATGTTTGGTAATTCAAATTGTAACTGGACTATTTTTAGCTATACATTATACATCAAATATTGAAATAGCATTTAGTAGTGTAGTTCACATCTGCTGAGATGTAAATAATGGCTGAATTATTCAAATCTTACATGCAAATGGAGCTTCTATATTTTTTATTTGTATTTATTTGAATGTAGGACGAGGAATTTACTACGGATCTTATATATACATACACACCTGAATAATTGGTACAGTAATCCTATTTTTAGTTATAGCAACTGCATTTATAGGATACGTTTTACCTTGAGGTCAAATATCATTCTGAGGTGCAACAGTAATTACAGTTTATTATCAGCAATCCCATACTTAGGAACAGATTTAGTTCGATGAGTGTGAGGGTGGTTTGCTGTTGATAATGCAACATTAAATCGATTCTTTACATTTCATTTTGTACTACCATTTATTATTGCTGCAATAGCAGCAATTCATTTATTTTTCCTCCACCAAACAGGGTCTAATAACCCCTTAGGGCTAAATGGAGATATTGAAAAAGTCCCATTTCACCCATACTTTACTTTCAAGGACTCTATTACATTTGTATTAATAACATCATTATTAATTATACTGTGCTTGATTAATCCTTACCTCCTAGGAGATCCGGAGAATTTTGTACCTGCCAACCCATTAGTAACTCCCGTCCATATTCAACCAGAATGATACTTCTTATTTGCATACGCAATTCTACGGTCAATCCCTAATAAACTCGGAGGTGTTATTGCATTATTCTTATCAATTAGAATCTTAATAATTTTACCATTTTATAATAAAACACCATTCCGAGGTATTCAATTCTATCCTATCAACCAGATTTTATTCTGAATTATAGTAGTTGTTGTATGCTTATTAACATGAATTGGAAAATGGCCTGTTGAAGAACCTTATATTATAACAGGACAAATCTTAACAATTATTTACTTTACATACTTCTTAATTAATGTGCATGTTGCAAACGCATGAGATAAACTAATTAAGGAATAATAAGTTAATTAGCTTAGGAAAAGCATATGTTTTGAAAACATAAAACTAGAAGTTTAACTCTTCTATTGACTTTTCTAAAAAAATTTCACTAAATAAATGAAATAAATAAAATCTTTAAACCAACAAAGAAAATAAAAAAATTTAAAGATAATGGCAAAAAACTTTTTCAAGCTAAGTACATTAACTTATCATAATGAAAACGTGGTAATGTACCACGAACTCAAATAAAACCAAAGGACATAACAGCAAGCTTAATAAAAAATATAAAAGAATAAAAATCACCACCTAAAAAAATTAAAGCTAATAACATTATTATAAAAACAATTCTAGTATACTCAGCTAAAAAAATTAAAGTAAAACCTCCTGCACCATATTCAATATTAAAACCTGAAACTAACTCAGATTCACCCTCGGCAAAGTCAAAAGGAGTACGGTTAGTTTCAGCTAAACAAGAAGCAAAACAAGCTAAAGCTAAAGGAAAAGAAATAATAATAAATCAACAATAAAGCTGATAATTTATAAAATCAAACATGTTAAAACTACCAATTAAAATAATTAAAGATAATAAAATTAAAGCCAAACTAACTTCATATGAAATTGTTTGAGCAACAGAACGAAGAGAACCTAGTAAAGAATAATTTGAATTAGAAGACCAACCAGCAATTATAACAGTATAAACACCTAATCTAGTACAGCATAAAAAAAACAAAAGTCCATAAGAAAAAGAACATATATAAGTTAAGTAGGGGAAAATCACTCAAACAGCCAAGGAAATTATTAAATTAAAAACAGGAGAAAAGTAATAAAGTAAATAATTAGATATAATAGGAATTGGCTGCTCCTTACAAATTAACTTGATAGCATCACTAAAGGGTTGAGGAATTCCGACAAAACCTACTTTATTTGGACCCTTTCGAATTTGAATATAACCTAAAACCTTACGCTCTAATAAAGTTAAAAAAGCAACACCAATTAAAACACAAATAACTAATAAAAGAAAATTCAAAATAAACATAAATAAATCATAAAGTATCAATACTATTTGCAGAAAAAATCTACATAAATGAATTCTAAATTCAACACATTAATCTGTCAAAATAGTAATCTAATTAGTATTAATCAATAAAATAAAAAATATTTCAACCATATGGTCCTTTCGTACTAATATGAATTAATAATCTTAGGATAGAAACCGACCTGGCTCACGCCGGTCTGAACTCAGATCATGTAAGAATTTAAAGGTCGAACAGACCTAATTACTGGGCTACTGCACCCAAAATTTTTCTTAATCCAACATCGAGGTCGCAATCTGCTTTGTCGATATGAGCTCTCAAAAACAATTACGCTGTTATCCCTAAGGTAACTTAATCTTATGATCATAAATTATGGATCAAAACAACAAACATAAATAAATGATATAATAATGAAGAGTTTATTTATTCTTCATGTCACCCCAACAAAACATCATCATTAAATATAGAAAGACAAACAAAAAACTATATAAAAATAAAATGTTAAGCTCTATAGGGTCTTCTCGTCCTAAAGAAAAATTTAAGCCTTTTGACTCAAAAGTTAAATTCAAAAATTTATTGAGAGACAGTTGATTTCTCGTCAAGCCACTCATTCCAGCCACTAATTAAGAGACTAATGATTATGCTACCTTTGCACGGTCAAAATACCACGGCTCTTTAAAAATCTGCTCAGTGAGCAGGCCAGACCTCAAAGTATTTTCCAGAGGACATGTTTTTGATAAACAGGCGGAAATCAATTTTGCCTAGTTCCTTGTAATAAATTAACAAGGTAAAAATTATATACAAATAAATATACTAATTCTATCATTATTACAAAAATTTCAAAATTAAATTTATAATCTTAATAAAAAACCTAAAATAATTATAAAATCAAAAATAAAAATAATGAACTAAAACGTAATCTTAGAGATAGCTGGTTTAAAGCTTACTACTATTATATTTTATAAAACAAATTGTAGGTTATTAACTTCAAAGCTTATCCCTTAAAGAATAAATAAGTTAATATTTATACCTAAAAAATTAAATAAAAACAATTAACTTCAAAAAATTAAATTTTTTCTTAAGAAACTAGATATCTTGGGAAACGATTAACATCTCATTTCTATAAATAATTTAATAATAATTATGATACATTAACTATAAATTATTTATAAATCAACCCAAATCGAGACAAGTAAAGTAAATACTAAAATTTTGATAAACCCTGATACAAAAGGTACAATAAATAAAATCTACTTTTAAAAATTTAAAATAATATTTCATAAAACAATTATATTACCAATAAACTATAATATAAAAAATCAATTCTACAAAATATACTAAGACAAAATTCGACAAAATTATTTTTATTAAATAATTAAATAAACAAAAAATAAATATAATAAAATAAATAATCAAGATATCCTGATTTGCACAGAAAAATTTTCAGTGTAAATGAAACACTTTACTAATAAGTTATATCTTGAAACTCTTCCTAGATACACTTTCCAGTACATCTACTATGTTACGACTTATCTCATCTAAATTGAAGCTAAATTAAAATAATAAAATAGAATAATCAATAATGAGAGCGACGGGCGATGTGTACACACCTCAGAGCCAATATCAGTTAAATTAAATAAATTAAATTACTATCAAATCCACCTTCATTAATAGTATTTCACCATCAAATCCGTTATAAACAAAAATCTATTGTAACCCACCTCCTCTTAATTATAAGCTGCACCTTGACCTGAAATACTTTATAATTATAAATCTTGAGAATTATAACTCTAAAAAGATTCTCTGATAACGGAGATATACAAACAAATAAATTAAGTAGAGTAAATCGTGTATTATCAATCACGGGGTAGGTTCCTCTGAATGGAATGAGATACCACCAAATTCTTTGGGTTTAAAGACCTTAACTAATAGTACCCTGGTAAATATAATTAACATTTAAAATAATAGGGTATCTAATCCTAGTTTATTATTCAAATTTCACAGATTCATAAAAAGAGCTATAAATAAATTTTAACATTTCACCTTACAAATTTATATTTTAACCCTAAAAATATAAATAACTGTTTTAACCAATAATATTCACTTGCATCAATCGTATAACCGCGGCTGCTGGCATGAATTATGCCGATACTAAATCAATTGCTAAATCCAAAATCACTTGATAATTAAATCAAATTACTGCAAAATAGAACATTTAGTTTAACAAAACTTACATATAATACAAAGAAAAAGTGAATAAATAAGCAAGAATAAAACTTTTGGAAACAAAATAAGAAATTTAAAAATTTATAAAAATAAGAAAAAATAAAAGATTCAAATATTTAAAGAAAAAAAAAGAAAAGAAACACAAAAATGACAAAAAAAAAAAGAAACGCTTCCTAGAATGACCACAACAACTTCTCTATTATATATAAATAAAGATTAATATGGAACATGTATACCGATAAATGTATTATATTCTTTCTTATTTAATCTTTCTTTTCACTAATAATAAAGAAAGATTAAATAATATAATAAATATATTTAATATAATTATGTAAATTAATGTAATATGGTATTAATATAAAATTAACTTTATATTAAGTTAACTTAAATATTAATTAGTTAAATAATCTAATTATAGATAATATATTAAATTATATTATTATAATTAATATAATTATTTATATTAATATAAAATTTTATATTTAATAATATTAATTATATTTATTATATCCAATTATAATAATATTTAATATTAATTTACATATCATTATATAATTTATAATATAATAACCTATTTTAAGCTAAAAACATAAGTAGCTATAATCCTAGGTAAATAAATGTTTTAAAATATTCATTTAATAATTATAAAATAACATTATAGGTATTTAAATTTAATTAAATGTAATATATTAATATAAATTATTTATTATGTATAATATATATTCAGATTATCCTAACCGAGATAAATTAATTAGAAAAAACCAAAATAATACATAAACAAATTTCTAAAAAAAAATTTTTTTTTATATATTAAATATAAATGAAGTGCCTGATTAAAGGGTTACCTTGATAGGGTAAATCAAGTAAATAAAATTACCTTCATTAAAAATTACATAAGACAGAATTAAACTACCTCCTTTAGTATCAAAAACTAACGTGCATCATACACCTTAATGTAAAAAGGTAAGCTAAACAAGCTAATGGGTTCATACGGGACTTAACGTCTGATGTCATCAGTCTCCTAGATCTTAGAACTACTTATTCCTAACTAACCTAAGGACATCACACGCTTCCATGCCCGAGGTAGGATTCGAACCTGCGACCGTAGCGGTCGCGCTGATCCAGACTGAAGCGCCTCGAACCGCTCGGCCACAGCGGCCGGCACGACGACGGCCCACCACGAGGTTGAATGCCTCCTGGTGGTGTTGTGGGCATGTGGCACGGTAAGAAAAGAATGTAAGAGGAACAGAGAGGAATGGACAGTCATTTGGCGAAAATACAGCCCGCAAATGCGGAAATCAACTGATATAACCAGTTTTGACAAAGGGCACTTTGTCGTGACGTTGCATCTAGAAACGGGAATGTCTGAAACAGTGAAGCTGGTCAGCTGTTGGCGTACTGTTGTCGTAAGCACCTATGGAAACTGGTTGAAGGATGGTGAAATAACGGGTAGGTATTGGACGACCGCATCTCATCACAAAACGTAGAGGTTGAAGGATCCCTCAATGTGTCATCCAGGATAGGCAGCGATCTGTGGCAAATCTGACGACAGATCACAATGCTGGTGCAGCCATAAGTGTTTTGGACAACACCGTTCAAAGGCCCTGAGTGTCCCTGTGCTGACCCAACGATATCATCAGTTATGATCGCAGTGGGCACAGTATCACCGTTTTCGCCGAGGATCAATAGAAACGGATCACTTCTCGAATGAAACGCATTTCTTGTCACACCAGGTCGATGGTTGGGTCCTTACACGCCGTCATCCAGGCGAATGGCTGCACGGAACATGCACCACACCACAGATTAGTGCCATTCAGGGCAGAATTATGGTATGGGGTACATTGAATAGGGCGCCCGTGGGATCTGTGGCGGTAATTGAAGTCATCATGGCACCAGTGGACTACGTTGACATTATTGGGCACCACCTGCTTCGCTTCATGCTTGAAGTCTCCCCCTGTGGCTTCAAAATGGTTCAAATGGCTCTAAACACTATCAGACTTAACAGCTGACGTCATCAGTCCCCTAGACTTAGAACTACTTAAACCGAACTAACCTAAGGACATTACACACATCCTTGCCCAAGGCAGAATTCGAACCTGCGACCGTAGCAGCACCGCAGTTCCGGACTGAAGCGCCTAGAACCGCTCGGCCACAGCGGCCGTCTTGCCCATATGGCGATGACATCTTCCAGCAGGACAACTCTCGTTGTAGAAAGGTCAGAATCATGCTACACTGGTTTGAGGGGCATTATAGTGAGCTCACATTGATGTCTTGGTCACCAAATGCGTCTGCTCTGTACCCACTGGAACACATATCGGCTACTAGCCACGTGCCCCTAAACCACCATCCCGTAATTTGTGGGAGTTACCTGACCTGCGCGTAGACATGTGATGCCACATACTTCTGGAATCCTGTCAAGGACCTGCAGAATCCAAGCCCAGTAGAATCTCCGCTGTACTGTTTGAAAAGTGGAACATCACTCTATTAAACAGGTGGTCATAATGTTTTGGCTTATCGGTGTAGAAAGTTATTTTTTACACATACGCCCAGAATGTACGTCACTCGTCAGACGAAAAATGACATGCTAGTGATGCTGGTTGGTTATGATTAAACTAACTGTGATCGGAGTATTTTAGCGTGGGCAGCATACCATGCAGGTCGCTGAAACATCTTACACTCATGCTCTTAAATTAAGGGTACTGCTGATACATGGTGAAACACCGCTCTGGTAGACGGTTTGAGGGTTTAAATCACCTCGGGGTATGACCATGCGGTGCATTTGACGTGCGATCGGCGCACGGTGGCGCTGGCAGCAGTCCACATACGACGTGCTAATGGTGACTTTGTGTTGAAAATGGCCCAAAGAACACATATTGATGACCTTATGAGGGGTGGAATACTAGGGCGACTGGAGGCTGCTCGTAGCACGTTCCCTCCATGTGTCACGAAGTGTGATCTCAAGATTATGGCAACGATTCCAGCAGACGGAAACGTATCCAGGCGCTCCAGTATGGGACGCCCACAGTGTACAACACCACAAGAAGACCGATATCTCACCATCAGTGCCCGCAGACGGCCACGGAGTATTGCAGGTAGCTTTACTCGGGACCTCACCGCAGCCACTGGAACAGCTGACTCCAGACACACAACCTACAGACGACAGAACAGACATGGTTCATTCACCCGGAGACCTGCAAGGTGCATTCCACTGACCTCTGGTCACAGGAGAGCAGGTAAAACCTGGTGACAAGAACACAGTACATGGTCATTGGAACAGTGGTCCCAGGTTATGTTCACGGACGAGTCCAGGTATAGTCTGAAAAGTGGTTGTCGCCGGGTTTTCATCTGGCGTGAACCAGGAACCAGATATCAACCCTTTAATGTCCATGAAAGGGACTTGTATGGAGGTCCTGGTTTGATGGTGTGAGGTGGGATTATGGTTGGTGCAAGTACACCCCTGCATGTCTTTGACAGAGGAACTGTAACAGGTCAGGCGTATCGGGACATCATGTTGCACCGGTATGTCTGCCTTTTCAGGGGTGCAGTGGGTCCCACCTTCCTCATGATGGATGATAACGAATGGCCCCACCGAGCTGTCATCGTGGAGGAGTACTCTGAAACAGAAGATATCAGGCGAATGGAGTGGCGTTCCTGTTCTCCAGACCTAAACCCCATCGAATACGTCTGGGATGCTCTCGATCGACGTATCGCTGCACGTCTTCAACCCCCTATGACACTTTAGAAGCTCCGATAGGCACTGGTGCAGGAATGGGAGCCTATACCCCAGTAGCTGCTCAACCACCTGATCCAGAGTATGCCAACCCGTTGTGCGGCCTGTGTACGCGTGCACGGTGATCACGTCCCATATTGATGTCGGGGTACATGCGCAGGAAACAGTGGCGTTTTGTAGCACATGTGTTCTGGGATGGTTTTCTCAACTTATCACCAATACCGTGGACTTACAGATCTGTGCCATGTGTATTCCCTGTGTGCCTACGATATTAGCGCCAGTTTTGGGTAGTGTCACGCTGTGTGGCGCCACATTCTGCAGTTATCCTTAATTTATGACCATGAGTGTAGTTGTGTTCATTAATCCGTGTGCTCGCAGAGCATACTAAAAAACAGAGCAGTTCCACTTTCTACCACCACGTGAATCTATGACACTGTAAGCAGTCAGAGTGTGAAATGTTTCCTGTTTTGACTTGAGTATGCTGTTTGTGACTTGGCGACGCCAGCTGATTTTTTTTTTGTGTGTGTATGAAATGACTTTCGGTGTAAAGGGTTAACAATGTTAGCGTTTTCTGTACGAAACGCGATTGCTGTTGAGAAGAAATACCATGCAGAGACCATGTACTGCTGGTAAAGTTGTTTGATCAGAAAGGCAGAAATAGCAGCGTTGCAATGCGGGAATACCGCCGACAAAACATCTGCGAAGAGGGCCAATGTTAATGAATGAGGTAAAGAATACGATCAACGAAATTTGAAGTAACTGGTGAATTAGGTGAGACAGCAAGGACAGGGAGGCGGCCCATGCACAAGGCAGTTATTGATAAAGTTGCAGTAGCTATAGCCAGTTCTGCAGCACATACCTCAAACTCTTCAGCCAGTGCTCGAGCCGTGGCACGGGAATTGTTTCTCCAACAGTCAGCAGTTAAAAAGATTTTGCAGCGCATTTTACACTGATATCCCAGCAACTGAAGCCCCAATATAGGCTACCACACCGTGACTTTGCCCTTACGTATTTTGGCACCCATGGAAATGGATTAGATGCGGCTGGGGAATATTCCTTAAGTGGATGAGGCACTTACTCTGCACGGTACTGCGAATGCAGAGAACTGTCGTGTAGGGGGTTCTACTTCGACACTACTGTACTCAGCCTATGTGACAGTTGAATGGTTGCAAAAGGGCTGCTAGATATACGACATCTACCTGTTATAAGGACCTCCTGTGCAACATGTGATTCCAGCTTTGCAAAAAAGCAGCCGTGTCCACACCACTGTTTTCATTTACGGTGGGGCAACACCATACGTCACTTCCCACGTGAAAGATTTACTTCAAGAGACCTTCAGGAACGACCACATTGTCTCTACGCAATTTGAAGATGTGTGGTCTTCCAGACCCATGCGACTTCCGAATGATACCAGAATGATTGTGTCTATCAGGGATGTCTACATCTACATCTACATACATACTCCGCAATCAACCATACGGTGCGTGGCGGAAGGTACCTCGTACCACAACTAGCATCTTCTCTCCCTGTTCCACTCCCAAACAGAACGAGGGAAAAATGACTGCCTATATGTCTCTGTACGAGCCCTAATCTCTCTTATCTTATTTTTGTGGTCTTTAGGCGAAATATAACTTGGCGGCAGTAAAATTGTACTGCAGTCAGTCTCAAATGCTGGTTCTCTAAATTTCCTCAGTAGCAATTCACGAAAAGAACGCCTCCTTTCCTCCAGAGTCTCCCACCCGAGTTCCTGAAGCATTTCCGTAACACTCGCGTGATGATCAAACCTACCAGTAACAAATCTAGCAGCCCGCCTCTGAATTGCTTCTATGTCCTCCCTCAATCCGACCTGATAGGGATCCCAAACGCTCGATCAGTACTCAAGAATAGGCCGTATTAGTGTTTCATAAGCGGTCTCCTTTACAGATGAACCACATTTTCCCAAAATTCTACCAATGAACCAAAGACGCCTTCCCCACAACTGCCATTACGTGCTTGTCCCACTTCATATCGCTCTGCAGTGTTACGCCCAAATATTTAATCAACGTGGCTGTGTCAAGCGCTACACTACTAATGGAGTATTCGAACATTACGGGATTATTTTTCCTATTCATCTGCATTAATTCACATTTATCTATATTTATAGTTAACTGCCATTCTTTACACCAATCATAAATCCTGTCCAAGTCATCTTGTATCCTCCTACAGTCACTCAACGACGACACCTTCCCGTACACCACAGCATCATCAGCAAACAGCCGCACTTTGCTATCCACCCTATCCAAAAGATCATTTATGTAGACAGTAAACAACAGCGGACCTACCACACTTCCCTGGGGCACTTCAGATGATACCCTCACCTCCGATGAACACTCACCATCGAGGATGTGTGTGCACTGTTCCTGATCTGAAGGATACCTTAAAACGACATATCGCTCTGATTAAAACAGACATGCTGCGAGCAACCGTCGACCATATCATGTTACAGATGCAGCGTCTTGCTGAGTTGGGAGACTGTACTGAACACATCCCGACCGCTTACAGCGCCATATTTTCACCTGATGGCAGAAAGTCGAACTATTGTTTCTTATTTCTTCTTTTCATGACACTCTGCGAGTGTACCCATTAATGAACATACCGACGATGTGTCGGCTTCCTGCGATGTATACAGCCCGCACTACAGTACTCGGAACACTGTCAGTAATTATAATCACTTGGTATACACTGTGATCTGCAAAGGAGTTTCACTGTGCAGGCTAATTCAATAATGCTTATAAATAAGTTAAAATATTATAATGTGACAGGAAATACCACTAAATGGGTCAAATTATATGTCTCTGACAGAAGACGAAGGATAGGAAAGATTTCTGAATTAAGCTTTCAGTCATAAACGGAGTTGTAACTAATGACATGTGGTGTTCCACATTTCTGTGTATATTAATGGTCTCTCATGAGTAACATTACCCAACACCAAGTCTGTTTTATTAACAAGTGATACATACATTGCAATAAATACTATATCAAGAAAAGCTTTACAAGGAGCAGTTAATGAAATCTTCGTGGTCATTAATAGATGGTTCCCAGTCATTTCCCTTTCACCCGATGACATAAAGATCAGAAATTGTAAAAGGTCCCTCCCAGTATATGTCTAAAATAGGATGACAAATAGAGAGAACTGGTTGGCAGTGTTAAAATTAATTGTACAGCAACTTGATAACAGAGTCAGCTGGAGGAGCAAACAACAACATTGCTGAAACACTTGAATAAATATTTACTTGAAATTCAAACGTTGCCAGGCGTGACTGATAATTTGAAAAGCTATAATATTTCATTTAGTTGTATTCTAAAGAGCCCTCTGCAATAATTTTATCGGTTACTCTTCAAACTTAGCTAATGATACGAATTAACAGTGGTGTGAACTCAAGAATTTCCTTCAGAGGCCTCTTAAAAGTCTGTTGCTATTGCTTCCTAACATATATATTCCTAACGAAATTTGTCAGAAATAATACATCCTTTTATTAAACCAACAGTTCAGTTCAATGAATCAATACTAGTTCTGAGTTACTTACTTTGGTCCATACCAGTCTACATTATTCAGTTACATTTACTGTTAATAATTTATCAGCTGACATAAAATGTTTGACTATTAACAAAGTTCAATCAAAAATAGAAATTTAACGTATGTATTGGATGTCGTCTACTATTCCACATGGGAATTCCTTTGGGGAATCAGTCTATGCATACATTATTAATAATACTAAATACCGTGAGCATTATGTAAAAGCTGACTTCAGCTGATCTTCAGTGCAGTAATATCATCAGTGTAAATAAATGTGGTAAACTGCTTTCTAATAGAAGACACATTGCTACTATAGACCAGGAATTTTCATATGCGCCTCCACGTATTTTGCGTTTACATATTTCGTAACAAGATCTATTGACTTCTTCCACGTGCAGTAGTACCAATCACCTAGCATCTGTCTAAGGGAACTTACTATTTCTTTTTTTTTTTTGGAAGTACGCTTTCTTAAGACATATTCTACATGCCTGAGGATCTCCTCGCTATGTATCTTTGACAAAAAACCTAATCTATCTAAAAGAGAACTTGTGTGCCAACACATTCACTCCCTAAAAAACATATGTTATCAAAACAAAAATGTATTTAGGTTGAAACCACAATACTAGAAAAAAGTAATGTTCAAATTGACTGCACATGTCCGCCAAGTGTTCAAAAAGGAGTCATACTTTCCGATGTTCCTGGTAAAAACAAACCGTTGAGTCTAAAATTCGTATCCCTCTGTAGATTGGTGAAAATGAAATATTTTTGCTTTCGTAGGAGAAATGTGGTTATTGAAGTTTCGTGAAAAGATTTCGCCACAACGAAAAATGCTTTTGTTTTAATGATTGCCACCCCAAATCCCTTATCATACTGGCGACAATCTCTTCCCTATTTGGCGATAAAACAGAAGAACGGCCTTTCTTTACATTTTTCCGATGTCCTCCGTCAATCCTATCTGTGTAGTATACACAGGAAAACTCTAGCAGGGAGCGGACAAGCGTAGTGTAAGCAGTCTCTTTAGCAAACCTGTTCCATCTTCTAAGTATTCTGCCAATAAAATGCAGTCTTCGGTTTGCCTTCCCCCAACATTATCTATGTGATCGTTCCAGTTTCAGTTGTTCGTAACTGTAATTTCTAGGTATTTAGTTGAATTCATAGCCTTTAGACGTGTTTGATTTATCGTGTAACCGAAATTTAATGGATTTCTTTTCGCACTCATGTGGATGACCTCACATTTTTCGTTATTCATAGACAGTTTCCACTTTTCGCACAATACCGACATTTTGTCCAAATCGTTTTACAGTTGGTTTTGATCTTCTGATTACTTTGCTACAGCTTCATTTGTAAACATTCTAAGAGGGCTGGTCGGATTATACAGACTGGTAACAGCACAGAGCATATAACACCTTCTTAGCTAACGTCAGGCCTCTGTTCTCTCTTTTCGATGCTTTATCGTCGATTACTACGTATTGTAGTCTTTCTGATAGTGAATCGTGAATCCAGTCGCAGAACTGAGACAGTATTCCAAAGGCACGCGATGTGATTAGTAGCCTTTTGTAAGAAAAGGTCTCAAAAAGCCTTCTGAAAATACAGAAAAATTGAATCAATTTGAAATCCACTGTCGACGGTACTCATTACTTCGTGAGAATAAATAGCTAGCTGTGTCTCACAACGATATTTTCTGAATCTTTGATGACTATCTGTATTCTTCGGGGCCAATCGTAATATTCGAACACAGTATACCGGGTGATTACAATTAAACTTTCAAAGCGCTGCAGAAATAACACCACTGGTCAGAATGAGGTCAAATTGCAAAGGATTATAATCGGAGAAGGGCGAAAACGTATGCCAGTAGAAAAATAAAGTTACAAAATCTGGCAACAGATGGCTCTGTAAACATCATAATTTAATAGAAGTCGAGCACAAATGACAAATGAATTAAACAACATTGCCTAAGATGTACGTCTGACGTTAAACAAACTGTACTACTCAGTGTGCATGGGTGTACTGGTGTGATACTGTTAGTTACATAAGCCCACCCACCACGGCAAGGACATGTCACATCGGATGGGCAAAATCGGTTTTTAATTTTCCTGAGGCCAAAAACCGCATAAAAAGCATCACTCAAAATCAGATCGGATTATTAATTTCCGTGTGACTGGCGCAAAACATGTTCAATATGCAGTCCATCGTTTTCTGCAACGAGTTGAAATCGAGAAACAGCATGTTCCACAACTGATCGAAGTGTTTCCGGGGTCACGTTCAGAATGTGTTGCATACTGTGTGCCTTCAAAGCAGCTAAGTTTGCAGTCGGAACATTGAACACAGCATCTTTCACATAGCCCCACAGCCAGGAGTCACATGGATTAAGATAAGGTGATGGGGCCGGGCAAGCTGTAGGGAAATGGTGGCTAAAAAATTCTAGCATATCCGAAATGGCGCTTCAGCTGGAGCTTAACTGGATTTGCAATGTGCGGAGGTGCGCCATCTTGCATAAAAATGTTCCCATCCACGCTGTTGGAGAGCTCGAATGACGTGATTGCGCAAAAGTCACTGACAGCCCTTACCAGTAACGGTACAGAAAAGCCGGCCGTTGTGGCCGAGCGGTTCTAGGCAATTCAGTCCTGAACCGCGCTGCTGCTACGGTCGCAGGTTCGAATCCTGCCTCGGTTATAGATGTGTATGATGTCCTTAGGTTAGTTAGGTTTCAGTAGTTCTAAGTTTATGGGACTGATGACCTCAGATGTTAACTCTCATAGTGCTCAGAGCCATTTGTACCATTTTTGGTACAGGTAACACGATCGGAAGCACCTGTCTCTTCGGAAAAGTATGGACCTATGGTGAATGATGCCGTAAACACGCACCACACACTGCCCTTTTCAGGATGAAGTGGTACTGGTTGATTTTCGTGTGGATTTTCCGTTACCCATATAAGACAACTCTGTGTATTGACTTATCCTGTCAGATGGAAGTGGGCTTCGTCTGTCCACAAAATCTTCCACGGCCAACCATTGTCCACATCCATGTGAGCAAGAAATTCTAAACCAAAGGTCTCTCTTGCTAGCTAGTCAGCAGGAAGCAGCTCGTGCACATGGGTAATTTTGAATGGATAGCAAAGGAGGATGTTTCGTAGGATTTTACGCACCGTGCTCACGGGTATGCCCAATGTTCGGGCAATTCTTCTTGCACTACATCACTCGTCTCCTCCTGCATTGCTGTGGTCACCGCTTCCACTGATGTCGGGTCAATTCGTTTCCTCCCTCTACCAGTTTGCACACCAAAAGATCCCGTCTTTTCGAATTTCCGAATCATTTTCTCTGGTCATCGGACCAACGCCTTTTTTCAAACCTTTCAGGTCCGGAACGTCTGCAGAGCGATGTGTGCACAGTCATCATTCTTCTAATACAGCTTTACAAGCAGAGCGCGATCCTGCATTGAGACAGTCATGGCGAACGTCGCAGAGGCGAAAGGAGGAAAAGCCATGTACCCGACGTGTTTATACCGACTTCCATGGGTTGTGCGTATGACAGCTGTTTTCACTTACGTATTCTGACACATACAGCGCCATCTATTGATCTGTTTTCACACTATTTTTCTTCTTCTGCCATATGTTTTCCCCCTTCTCCAATAATATTACGTTGCAATTTGCCGTCATTCTGACCAGTGGTGTTATTTCTACAGCGTTTAAAGTTAACTTTAATTATAATCACCCTGCATATTCCAAAATCGAATTTCAAATCTACGTCAGTGATACGAGCTGTAATTCAGCTGATTACTCCTATTTATTTCTTGAGTGCTAGTGCGACTGTACGACTTTCTTTTGGTAAGGAGCTTTTGTCGAACAATCAGTTGTATATGATTGCAAAGAATGGGGCTATTGTACTGCATACTGTGAAAGGAACGTAATTGGTACACTATCTGGATCACAAGACGTGCTTATTAGGCGATTTAAGCTACTTCGTTACGCCGCGGATATCTACTTTTAAGTTACTGATACGGGCAGTTGTTCTTGATTCGAATTCTGAAATATTTACTTCGTCTTCTTTGATGAAGGAATTTCGGAAAACTATGTTTAATAACTCCGCTCTAGTGGCGCTTATCGTGCAGTGAAGGTACTGACTATATCTTGCAGCTGATGTACTTCACCTATGACCGGATTTCTATTTCGAGACAGAGTTTCATCGTGGATTCATTGAAAGAATCTCGTACTGAAGTCCGTACTAGGTTTAGAGATTTAGTAACATCTCTCAATCTTGGAGACATTGTGTTCTTTTAAATCCGGCAGGCTTCTTTCGTCGTTTCTGCAATAATCTTCTGACCTGTTTTGTGTACCATGAGGGATCGGTACAATATTTTAGAAATTTATTCCGTATAAATCTCTCACTTGTCGTCGACATACATCTTTGAATTTACGCCACAACTGGTCTACACTTATATAGTTAGCTGGGAAGGAGAGGAGATTGTCTCTTAGGAAGGCGTCAGACGAATAAGTACCTTTAAGTACAGCAGCATGTAGACAGCTGTGTGTGTTCTGCGTGAAGTTACATATACAATTAGTTTGAGAAACAGCAGGTGAGTAATATAAGAACGACAGCAGTGCTTTTTCGTGTAGACAACAAAAGTAATCTAGAAGTAGTTTCCATAATCATCAGAGTAACTACAGCAACACAAGTTATAAAGGGTTGTCAGTATTCTTTACTGAAGTGGCCTCCACTGGCTACATGTGTCACTTGATGAATAGTTGTAATCGTTTTGTGTTGAAATATACTGCTTTTTCCCGCATCGAACTGCTTAATAAGTGCGCAAGATCGCCGCCTATTAGTCGATAATTTCTGCAAAGTATCGTAGGATTCCTGTGTATGACTGACTGCCGCAACTATCTCCAAATAGCCTAGCGTGGTATGTTTCTCGGAGCTGCTGAAGTTTCTGTTTGAGACAACTGGGCAGGAAGCCTCTCTGGTGCTAGTTTTCGTATGGACAAGGATGCAGATCTTCGATTTCCATATATCTAGTAGAAATCGCTGCAAGCTCTTGGGTTAAGAGGATGACCCTCTTTGAACGAATAAAAATAGGTGATTTTAATGATTTATTTGAGGTAAAATGTAAGTTAATGCTAAATCGGATGACATTGTTTTATTTCTTACGCTTGTATCTTCAAGAAATCGGTTTTGTGTCCACACCAATTGGACCTACAGCAAAATAATTTTTTAAGTGATTTTCAATAAGTTTTCTATTTGCGTACATAGGATAATTGAAAAATATTAAGTTTCCACAAAATAGTGACCTGTCGAAAGAAATTTTCCTCGTCCCCAAAATCTAGACAGAAGCGTGCGCCGAAAATAGACCTTTGAAAAAATTGCAAAAAGCTACGTAAGCTGATAGAGAATTCAGTTTAGAATGCTGGCATCAAATTCAGATCAAAACTGTTTGCATCGTTCTCAAGTTACGTCACGAAAATTGTTCAAATTACTCTGAGCACAACGGGACTTAACATCTTAGGTCATCAGTCCCCTAGAACTTAGAACTACTTAAACCTAACTAACCTAAGGACATCACACACATCCACGCCCGAGGCCGGATTCGAACCTGTGACCATAGCGGTGGCGTGGTTCCAGACCGAAGCGCGTAGAACCGCTCGGCCACAACGGCCGGGACTTACGTCACAGCACGTGACACCACAGGTCTTACTAGCTGCAGCTTCAACAGGAAGCGAGTTACTATTTGAGGTAACTGTAGTACTTTGTAGATGCGCTTTTAGATAGACTCACGCTCTCGATAAAATATGACAAAGGTAAGGACTTTACTGGACCCATTTTCATCGACATACTGATTTCCCACCTGGTCCCAGACGTAGCCGAGCGTTCGCTATGTATATTGAACGAGGCGACTAATTTGACGTCACAAGTTTGTTGCTGGGCCTGTATTTCCCCTGGACTCGGCCGTGGGCCGAGTCATGTCAGGTACCACGAGGGGCTGGCTCCACGTTTGCTACTGACTGTAACACAATTTTTGAAAATTCTTAATTGACCAACAGCTGAAGGCAGAAGCCTAGTAATAACCTGCTTACAAACCTACAAGAACCTTCTATCAGGTCAGATACTGTGGATATTCTTCAGCTGCTGTGTATGTAACCTGCAGTAATCGTGCGGATAAATTTAAACTAATAACATCTAGCACGCAGGCGTGGAAGCAACTATTCTTCCTGCGACACACTCGTGAATGGAATGTTCTACGGTAGACTAAAAAATACTCCCGTACGCATTTTGATTGCTTTGTACATGTTTGACACTAAACATGTGGTAGAGTGAGATATTGTGTTTTATGCCTTTGGTCAGTACGCCTCAGTGTTAGTATGCACACGTGGAGGCCGCAACGTGATCGTCTTTCTCCAGTAGAAGTGCCGCGTTGAGTTTCACTAGTTAGCGGAATCGCAGCCGCTGGTGGAGTACCTTAGGAGTAGAGCTTTGCATGTCCACTTTATCAGGTCCTACACTTTCACCTCGGTCAGTAAACTATGTCTCGTTTTCTCTCTCTCGCTTGTCTGTTATCTGCCTCTTTTCTTCTCTCCCTTGCCTTTCTCCAGTAGACAGATTTAGAGAAGGAAATGAACAGTATCTCTCTTTCCAGAGAGTGTATATTTAATTGGAGATTCAACCACCGGAGATTTCACCAGCTTGCCCATCTCCCACATTCTTTCACCTTCTCTCTCGCCGTCCGTGTGCAAATACAGTACATACGAGTGTGCCGCGTGCGAAGCTCACACATTGAGAGACATATGGTTACCTTGTAACCTCCCCACACAAAAAATATCATAATAATTATGGAGCCAAGTGTAACCTCCACACAGAAATAATGAAAATGAACCAACAACCAAGAACCATGAACCATGAACCACGCGTAAACTCCCCCACAAAAATAATGATTTAAATGATTTTTTTATTGTAGCCTCTGAACAAAATTAATTTTAATGTAACTTCTGAACAAAATTGGCTCCCATTTATAATCTCCGTGCAGAAATGCATTCACATTTAATGTACCCACAAAAATTCTTTTCTCATTTAATGTTAATTTCAAAATAGAAAAATTCCTAAACCCAAAAATAATAAAAAAAATTCAGTAACCTGGTAAATTTTATGACGACAGCAGTGCTGCGTCTCGGCCCTGTATTCTGAATAAAAAAGGAAAATTCTTACCTCAATAAAATCTGCGAATATATCTGCTCTTATGTAGAAATTTTTGGCACAGCTTCGTGCAATGGTGGCATATATATATATATTTTTCTGATTCTTGGAAGGAATGATCATGCATTGGAAATATTCTTTAAATTGAAATGAATGCTTTTCTTTAAAAAAAATTACTTTATATTGTAAAAATTATTATTGGGGCATTTTTTTAAAACAAATTAATGACAGTTAATATACATTACTAGATATGCTCAAGGCTGCTTCTTTACCTTCTACAATAATACTCATCCTCCAGAGTCCCGACCAGAGCAGACTGCCGACACGCGCAGGCACGCGCCGACTAGCCCGGACTGAAGACTGAAGCAGACTGACTACTACTGCCGACTGACCACTATTGCATACTCACACGGACTAATGTCGACTCGCGACAAGCAACAGCTAACTACATACTGCTCTCTGGTCAGAGATTCTGCCATGCCTCGCCCATCGCCGGCAATGCATGCGTCTTACAACCTGGCTAATATTCCTTCACCGTCTATTTCTTTTTCGTGCGTGCTGCCTCTCGCATCTCATAAACATAGGTGATCCAGCATCGCAGCTTGAGTGTTACCACACCTCGCGCGTTCTTCTGGTGAAAGCAATAGATTTTCTCATCGTGTCCCTAGACCAATAACCCGATGAACTTTGCATGTTATACTTCTTCCCTTTTGCTTCATTTTGCTGTGAACTAGGAAAAGGTGTGTGAAACCCTGAAGAATATTTGACCACAGGATGACATAGTACACAGGAACAAGAATACGTATCGAGATTCCCACAGCAAGCCGGCCCGGGTGGCCGAGCGGTTCTAGGCGCTGCAGTCTGGAACCGCACGACCGCTGCGATCGCATGTTCGAATCCTGCCTAGGGCATGGATGTGTGTGATGTCCTTAGGTTAGTTAGGTTAAAGTAGTTCTAAGTTCTAGGGGACTGATGACCTCAGATGTTAAGTCCCATAGTGCTCAGAGCTATTTATGAACCATTCCCACAGTAAAGTCAAAACACTCGTAGGAATAACTCAGACTATTTGTATAAAGTCTGAATTAAGCCAAAGTGAACTTTTATCTTCTCTCGTTGTCATTCCTGTAACTAACGAGATCCAGAGAAAAGTTCACCAAATTACCGGAAATGAAATTATGAAAACCACGTTGTTTGCTTATGACGTATGTCTATGGGGTGACTTTAAAAGATACCTTCAACATAAAATAAATACGTGGGAAGAGGCTGCTGAAGAAATTGGTCTCATTTTCAGCTAGGAGGTATGTAAAGTGATGTTCATGTTTGGGATCTGTATCTCTCGTCCTTTCTTTCCGCGTTTACAGTTAAATTATAGGATATGGGTTCCGTGTCTTTGGAAACACACTGCTTTTCCTTTTTACCAAAATATGTTTCAGCACCTCTGTGCTATCATCAGTGGGCTTTTTGTTTACTAAAAATCTGTAAAAAGTGAAAATATTTTAGGCTATAATTGATTTAACAAAGTCAGGCCTAAAGGAAATTTTTGTTCGTTTTCCTTCTTATCGTGATTTTACATTATGTGGTTTAGCAGGACCAACTCTATAGTTTGCTGCACTATTAACTCGTCATCAGCAAACCAAACAATGTAAATGTAAATTTCATCGGCGATTTAAAACACCCCTCAGTTTTCAGGGAAGCGCCTTATCGCTAGACCACCAGGACCGACATCTGCAAATATGGTTCATGCATACGTTTTGATGAGTGAGTTCGTGAGCATCAAAATATGTGACAAATCTGGCTGTATCTTTCGACTGAAGTCAGTGAGAAGGTTAATTATTTTACATCGCCAAGAAACCGTAGACTGTAGTATTTGACAAACTTGGTATTGAGTAGGAATGTTGAAATGGAAACGGATTAATAACTGCTTGAATAATTGGAAAACTGATTGGAAAGAAAGATTGCGAAAATTTTAGGGGAATTTATGCACAATCTTGGATGAATTTCAACTGTTGCCAAGCTCGGATTTCCGACATCTTGGCATATTGCATTTTGCAATGAATTTTCAACAATAGCCGCGTCCTTTGACTCCATTGTGAATAGTTTTTAACAAAATTATGAACAAAAGTTTTCAAATATGAAATTTTGTCTACATCGGTATTTTTCAGTTAAATTTAGGTTTAGCTGTGTATTCGCTACTGAGCATGGTTGTTATCTGACACAGTCTTATAGAATTTCATTGACTTTACACTTTAATGATCACTTTGTAGAAATTTTCGTCTTTTCTGTAGAAATGCATTTCCCGTAAAGGATATTAATTGGAAGGAAAGGAGATTATTTACTGCCAGAAAGACGGCGCCAAGCGCGGCCATATAAGCATGCAGCGTAGCAGCTTCCTACCTTTGCCGCTGAAATCAGCATTCCCGGCTCGTCTCTTTGTAGGCAGAATTTAATTTTAATCTGCTCTTTCAATGGTTTTATCATTCTCAATCTCGTGGAAATGTAACAAATACAATGAAAGTTTCATTTGTTCCTTGTATCATTAATATGAATCATTTATCTCAAAAATTTTTATCTCAACAATTTAAAGGTCTGCTCATATTTCGCTTGGCGCCGTCGTGTCACGGTCGCCATTGAATAGGGTTGTGGAAATGGAAATGGATTCATAATTGCTTGAATAATTGGAAAAATTGATTGGAAAGAATAGTTGAAAAAATGTTGAAATTAATTTATGAATCTGTGCACTATCTTAGTAAACTTTAACTGATACCAATATCAATAGACCTACATTCAAGGTCAACAAAGATAATTTGCCTTACGCAGTGCTGCTTCCAGTAGTGTGTGGTAACAAATAATCACCACAACCGTTGAAATTGTCGATCTGTCCATAAGCTCTTAAACACAGGAAACACAATATTTTTAGTATTAGTTCAGTAGGTGCCTATCAAGTCTGAGTCATTACCTTCACATTACTTCTATTGTGTTTAGTCTCTAGTGTGACAATGTCGATGCAGGATCGCTCCTCCAGATACGACGTTAATTATTCTTGTCTGCACCGAACCTCTTGATCCAAATCTCGGCGGTGAGTGAAATAATGAACAGATAGGAGTTGAGCTTATAACCGTGCGAATAAGTATTCCTTTTCTAATAACTTTTTATAATACTTTTAATAAACGGTTAAAATTCACATTTTTAATAATGCTGGTTCGACGGACCGAAGCATACGTCCGTACGCTACCATTTCCCGAAACAAAAGGGTGAAGATACATGAATTAATAAACCGAAGAGCGTATTTCTTACTTTGTTTAATACAGATATTTAACGGTGTATCAAAACATTATCGTTAATTTACTTTTGGCGGTGTCTTTCGTTTATAGCTCATTCAATTTACATATACCTTATATATAAGACAGAAAAGAAAAATAATATGATTCAATACAGTATTTATTTCTACCAGTTCCTGAGAAAAGGGGATATTGACAGGCAGACAGATAGACAGAAGGAGAAAAAAAATGTCCCTTTAAGGGTACCGTTTTCACCGCTTGAGGTACGGAATCCTAAAAATTAACTAAGTTCTACAGCAGCTAGCTATCGAAATATGTAAGCTACGAGACAGAAGGATCGTGCGTGAAAATGTGTTGATATTTTACAAGTGAAGTGACAACGCGACCTCTATGACCAGACGTGAAGAAACGCAAATTTCGGCGGGAAAAACAGATAACAGTAAGTTGTAATTTTTAGTATAACGAATATGAGACGAACTGTTTTTTGATCTCTAAGTGTTGCGTATAGAAACAAAACTGAAGATACCTTATCATAAAAGACTAAACAAGCCTGGTACGTAGGTAAATATAGACTGCAGCAAGAAAATGGCGTTTCATTTTATAGAACGAACATTTGTGTACTTGCTGTGCATAATGGCCACATCAGCAAGCTTGAGAGATCAAGTAAATTTTAGAATTGTACATATACGTTATACATAATAAGAAATTTGAAGTCCGTCAGACGATGACTTTGTATAGTTCCAGCATTATAGAACATTTTAGCTGCTTGTGGTGGCTTAATACAAAATGTCAGCAAAACCTGCCCTTTCGTTTTTGTTAACGCTGAACCGAACTTTACCAGGCTACGAGATCGTTTAGTTGTCGATTGAGCTAATTGACAATGGTCTGTCAGTTAACGGTCCATAAGGTACGGTGGTCACTGCTTCCTCATTGCTGCTCTGACTTCCGGCTACCTTACAAGCAAGCTTACGTGGAAAGGTAATTGCTGGGTACTGTATGGCTAAGGCCTTGCTTGCCGGGGAGCTGATCTGCGAGCGGTAATCACAGTGTCTGGACAGACCAAGCTCTCACAGTAACGACAGGGTGGTCACGGACCAGTGGCTGACGTACGAGCATTCGATCACTGGAGCGTGCAGTGCAGATTCGAGCGCCTCAGTTCGAATACCGGGCTGGTGCACGTTTTTAATCTGCCAGCAAGTTTCAGTGCTACGTGCTGCCTGCTCCAGAGTGGAAGATTCTTTCTGGAAACATACATGTTGTATTGCTTCGGTGGTTGCACAACCTCGGGAGCTTTGTGTCTCGACTTATCAACCCGTCGCCACTCACCGTGTTGTCATTACTGACCCCCGGCTAGAACCGAGCGTAACTCAGATCTCCGGTAAGAGCACTACGTAATCTCGTGGCTCACCGGTTACGGGATTTCCTCGTGCCATAACGGCGCCATTGCGACATCGCGGGAGAATGTCGTCTCCCTAAATTCTGTTACAGATTAGATGGTTAAGTAAGTAACTGCGTCTTCCACGTGCCTCGTTAATAACAGCAGTAATAGTGACCCACTTAATGAATCTACAGCCTGCCGGAACTGGCCCGCCATTGTCCGTCGCCAGGGCAGTGCCTCTCACACTGGGCTCGGACAACGTGAAAGCAAGTGGTTGCCTGTGACGTCATTTCACGTGGCCTTACCATTAGCCAGACAGTCTCTTGACTCATGAATGTATATTGCTACAGAGCAAGTGAATTAAAATGCAACAAATCGTACACAAAAATAGTAACTTTACATAAATCACAATTTTCAAGGATGTGTCCGCTATTTCCCTTCTTATTCCTCACTTCATTGATTAGACTTTTAAACTTTTTACGTCTTTACAAATTCCCTCTGTCTCTTCCTAGGTCTTCCGATGCTTCCTCCCATATAGTTTATAATCTAAGGCTTGCTGAGGAAGTCTTTCAACATTTATCTTTTGTGTTCGTACCAGTTGTTGCGCTAGTTGTTTATTTTCTTCAGGACTACCTCTACCATTGGTAACGTTTACTCTGTCTCTTTCTTTTTCGTGGCAGGCGTGTACAACGAGTGGAAGCAGCATAGTTTTAAAGAACTTCAGTCTCGTGTCTTTCCGGGTTCACTTCTTCAAGGTGCTGGAGATATTGTTGTCGTGGTCTTCAGTGTGGTTGGATGCGGCAATAGTTTATCCTGTGCAAGCTTCTTCATCTCCGAAGAACTACTTCAGCTTACATCCTTTGAACCCGCTTGCCGTAGTCTAGCCTTCGTCAACTTCTGCGATGTTACTCTTACAATTCCCTGCCTTATCGAACAGGTAATTCCCTGTTGCCTCCAGATGTGTCCTGTCAACAAATCCCTTGTTTTATTCAAGTTGTGAAGTTAATTTCTTTTTTTCCCCAATTCAATTTAGCACCTCCACATCAGCATTCTTCTGTAGCAAAATATTTCAAAAGTTATTCCCATCTAAACGGTTTATTGTCCAAGTCTCGCATCCGTATAGTGCTACATTCCATATAAACACCTATGGAAAAAATGGTTCAAATGGCTCTGAGCACTATGGGACTCAACTGCTGAGGTCATAAGTCCCCTAGAACTTAGAACTACTTAAACCTAACTAACCTAAGGACAACACACACATCCATGCCCGAGGCAGGATTCGAACCTGCGACCGTAGCGGTCGCGCGGTTCCAGACTGTAGCGCCAGAACCGCTCGGCCACCAGCGGCCGGCACCTATGGAAAAGACCTCTTAACAGTTAACTTTAAATCAACGTTAAAAATGTCACTTATCAGAAACACATTTTTACGTCTTTATATTGTTGACAAAATTAGCTACACATTGTTATTTGTCATTGATTACGTAAGTTCACGACAAGCTGTTTTGGGGTACTCGAATCATCAAGTATTCATGTTGACATTACATTTATGAACCATTTTATTGTACATCTATGTGACAGTACTATCAGATTTTATATTGCACTTAGGTCTACATGAACAGACGTCTATTTATCATCTTAAAATGTAAGAGCTTTTATGTGCTATGTATATTGTTAAAATAGGTCACGTAATTATTTTCTGTAGAAATTTCGTGTTATTTTTCCACAGTTTTAAAATGATAAACCGTTCCAAATGGCTCTGAACACTATGGGACTTATCATCTGAGGTCATCAGTCCCCTAGAACTCAGATCTACTTAAACCTAACTAACCTAAGCACATGACACACTTCCATGCCCGAGGCAGGATTCGAACCAGCGACCTTAGCGGTCGCGTGGTTCCAGACTGAAGCGCCTAGAACCGCGCGGCCACACCGGCCGGCCAAGTCGTTCTAATAATGTTTCATGCTTACAAGTAAATTAAACCTTGGGTAGTCAGAGACTGGACAAAAAGTATTTAAATGAGGAGACAAGGTCTATATTGGCTCCGTCCTAGGTTCTTGAGAGTCGGTTCTGCAGGTCAATTTTAAGGCAATTTTGCAACTTTTCTCACATTTATCTCGTTGAACGCTTGCCCTGAATTACTTTTGAGCCAAACAACCGAAGAAACGTAGCTTTAAAACACAATTTATTGATCTTGTATTATGACAAGCAACATTAAAAATGGGCCAGAGAATATGTGCCATCACTATGCCACGTATTGACACTCCGAACAGGTAAAGGCGTTTTAAATGAGCCTGTCAGAATTATTATCAGATGTCTGAAGTCTTCACCTCTCCACAAAATTGACCCACTTGCACCATAGCGCCACCAGATGTTAGACACAAAGTAACCAGTGAAACAGAGAGAAAAAAAAAACTGCAAAGTGACGCTCGGCACTTAATGTATAACCACCAAACAGTTCCATCACAACTTAAGTCGAGGAAGAGCTTTATCCAACGGACTGTGCCGCTAGAAGGCCGTCCTGAAACCCACTGCATATCTTTATGGTTGGACTCTCTGCAAAACACAAACCTGCAACCCAAAGAGGAAATCATACAAGGGAAGCAACTACAGTAGAGTGCATGGAAAGCAATGAATACGAGGTGGAATCCAAAATTTTCGGAACTGGTGTTACTATCTAGAAAGTAGGAGTAGTAGATCTGTGCACGCTAGGTGGCGAGAGCTGCATATCTTATGAGTCAGTGAGCGGAATAGCATTCAGCTGGGAGGACAAGTTGCGTATCCACAGCGATTCCCGTAATACTCTGTGTTTGGTGTGTGACGATTTTACAATGGATCCGCGGACAGAACAGCGCGTGTGTATCAAATTCTGTCTTTTTGTCACAGGTTATCACCGGCGACTAGAGCTGGATTTACGGTTATGATCCAGAGACAAAGCAACAATCGTCCCAGTGGAAGAGCCTGGGCTCTCCAAGACCCAAAAAAGTGAGACAGGAGAAAAGCAAAGTGAAGAGCACGATCATCCTTTTCTTTGATACCAAGGGAATTGAGCACAAAGAATTCGTCCCACCCAACCAAACAGTGAATTTTGCGTTCTGCTTTTTGGCAAAAATCAACATGGCAGTTGTACCCCACCCACGGTACTCGCCAGATTTGGCACCTTGCGACTTCGCGCTATTCCCAAAAGTGAAACTCAAGTTGAAAGGCCGGCCGTTCGATACTCTAAAGAGGAATCAAGAAGCATCGCTGGCGGTGATAAACACGCTCAAAGAACAAGACTTCCAGAAAACGGCAGAAACCTTGGGACCGGTGTGTACGTGCGGATGGGAACTACTTCGAGGGTGATGGTGACCATTAGTACAAAGGTAAGGTTTTCGACAGATGGCAGCACCAGCCCCGAAAATTTTGGATTACACCCCGTAAATTAAGAAGAGGAGTCGCAAAATGCAAAGTAATCACGATTAAGTAGGGCTACTCTGAAAACGACAAAAGCGAATGCGGTGACACACAGAGGATTGAACATTTGCTCATGTGGCCAAGGATGGAGTTTGTTTGAACAGTGGACGATCTATTTTTATGCAATATCAAGGCTATTAAAGCTGCAGCGCTTTGGAAGAAGAGAGTTTAGGTATTAAATGAAACACCAAGATTACTGTTACCAGTCACCGCTTTATTTATTTCCACGATGCGTTTCAAAGGTTTAAACCTCCATCATCGGGTGAATTTACATTAGATAGTATGACATTTGTGTGTGTGTTGTATAACGATTTCTTTGGAGGAACTTGTGGCACTGCCTAGTGGAGAAACAAGACACTATTTCAGAACATGGTTTTGGATTTCTTCTGAGAAAAAATTAAACTGATATCTAATGGTAAACATAAAATAAGTAAAATAGAGTACCTCCAGTGGTCACAGGTTCCTGGTAACAGTAAACTTGTTGTTTCATTTAATGTCAATAACAGTAACAGTAAACTTGTTGTTTCATTTAATGTCAATAACAGTAACAGTAAACTTGTTGTTTCATTTAATGTCAATAACAGTCACGGTAAAGCCTAACCTAAAATGTTCGCATTTAATGTTTAGGTATTCTCACCCTGACACTTAGCTGATTTTTTATGTCACATTTTTATTGAAGTATTGAAGTATGAATAAAAGTACGTTTTCCAAATATTTTTTAGTTTTATTTTGCACCTCTTTTGAGCTAATAACCTTTGAAAACTATGTATATTTCACAGATATTGACGAAATATGTTTACTCTTTAGTTATGAAACTGGTGGATGCTGTATCATGGTATGCTTTCATCTCAAAATTCTTACGAAGAACCAAGTGACATATTACAAGAGTCATTTCGAAACAAACACCTCTTCCATTTTTAGCAAGCTTTAGTTAGGTCACTTTCCTGTCTGTTCGGTGCAAATTTTGGAGTTGATTTTAAATTAACTTTCCGATGAGCTACAGACGTGGAACTTTTAACATAGCTCAGAACTGGATGACAATGCTATATTAACTCGCCTTTTTTGTCTGGTGTGTGGCGGAATGCATTTTGAGTAGCACTGCTACTTCCCCCTATTTCCTGTTCCTGTAGCGAACGTTTCGTGCTAAGAATGATTGCTGGTAAGCCTTTATGTGATCTCGAATTCCCCTAATTTGCACCTTCACGATCTTTTCGCGCCATACACATAGGCGGAAGCAATATATTTGTTGAATCAACTGAAGGGAAACTGAAATTCATATTGTCTCTATTGTAGTCTCAATAAGATCTTTGAAACCACTGGTAAATTTCACACACGCAGGACTAAACAGCAGAAAATAATTATTTAAATAAAAAGCCTTTTAATATAACACGTTTATAGACCTGACTAAAAGTATAAAATAATTTCTCCCAGACACATACAGATTAGCAGCATACAGATGGTCCTGAAAATTTGTGCTTGTCAATTTTTCTTAGCTATGACAGTACTTGTGAAATGTAAGAAGAAAAACATGGAGCAAAAGAAAAAGTTAATGGCCATTCATGCACCAATTATGTATTGCAAGCACCTCATGCTTATCGTTTTAAATTTTACAAGTCCTGTTGTAGGTACTAAAAACTCGCAAACACAAATTTTCAGAGCTGTCTATATGCGGCTAAGAAGATACATAGGGCTAGGAGTGATTGTTTTATATTTTTCAGTCCTTTTTAGCATCGTGTTATAAATAACCTTTTTGAGTTGGTGTAGCAATAATGTTTGAATTTGTCGGTGAACGTCCAGGTGGTTCTGCAATGGATAGCAGCTGCAGGGGGCATTTCAAGGTGCACATAAATCCGAGATGTCACTGAATTCCTCATCGCTGAACAAGTTGTGCCAAATGAAATCCATCGAAGCTTACTGAAGATTCATGGAGACGATACAATAGATGTTAGTAATGTGAGGCAATCACAAAAGTACAAAGAAGGTAACTGCGAAGAAACCATGGGTAACAAAAGAAATATTTCGGTTGATTGATGAAAGAAGGAAGTAGAAAAATGTTCAGGGAAATTCAGGACTACAGAAATACAGGTTATTTATAAATGAAATAAACAGGAAATGCAGGGAAGCTAAAAAGAAATAGCTGCAAGAAAAATTTGGAGAATTTGAAAAAGAAATTATTGTCGGAAGGGCTGACTCAGCATATAGAAATATAAAAAAAAGTCTTCTTGAAACTAAAAACAAGGGTGTTAACATTAAGAGTGCAAAGGAATTACACTGTTAAATGCAGAGAATAGAGCGGACATATGGAAGAGAGGCTCAAAATGGTTCAAATGGTTCTAAGCACTATGGGACTTAACATCTGAGGTCAGCAGTCCCCTAAACTTAGAACTACTTAAACCTAACTAACCGAAAGACATCATACACATCCATGCCCGAGGCAGGTTTCGAACCTGCAGCCGTAGCAGCAGCGCGGTTCCGGACTGAAGCGCCTAGAACCGCTCGACCACAGCGGCCGTCTACACCGAAAGCCTCTATGAGGAGGAAGACTTGTCTGATGGCGTGATAGAAGATGAAACAGGATCCGATAGGGAAGAGATAGGGGATCCAGTATCAGAATCTGAATTTAAAACAGCTTTCGAGGACTTAAGATCGAATAAGGGATGGATAAATTCTATCAGAATTTCTAAAACCATTGGGGGGGAGTGGCAACAAAACGACTATTCACATGACGTGTAGAATCTATGGACCTGGCGATATACCGTATGATTTTTAGAAAACAGTGCCTCAATTAGTGACAGTTTAACTAAAACCATCGGGTTTACTGGTCGTGGCTCGTCAACACCATGGACTACCGGGTCCCCAGATTTTCACTCGTTGGGTTTTTTTGTGTGGGAATATTTAACAGCTTAACTGTGTACTAGCCCTGTTAATAGTGCCGATGAACGCGAGGAACGCATTTTGGGTTGTTGGCAATGCTTTTGGAACACGTCTAGGATTTTTGAACATGGACGGGCATCGAGGAGCAGACCTGCTGAATCCTGCCTTCACATGAACGGTAACCATGTGGCACACTTCTAATGTGATTGTCCTCAAGTGCCTGTCTGCAGTTTCGATTCTTGGGAACTCTGTTATGAGGTGTTCACGTACTTTGTCGAGATACGTCGTAATGAGGAAAAGAGTGGTTTCTGGACCTACGTCTAATCGAATTATTTGCTTGTTTCGTAGTCCTCTAATCGCCGCTTTTGTTGATACTGGGGCGAGTAGTAGTAGTAGTAGTAGTAGCGGTAGTAGTAAAGTCATTTCTGCGCACGTCGATATTAGTTTGTCATTTATCATCTCATTGTGTACTTCAAAGTCGTGCCAAAGACTTTTTAAGGTTACAGATACTTGTTTACTCATAAATCATTAAATCCTAAAAAAAGTTTTTGCAATTTATAGCGAAAAGACCAACTAAACGCCAGAACAGGTGCCTATCCAACGTTGTATGCTTTTTTGAGCTCCACAAGTGTCGTAACGCAACTGTTGCTACTAAAAACATTTGCATGTTTATCCGAGTGCATTAGACGTTCGTAAATGCCAAAAGCAATTTTCTAAGTTCAAATCGGGTAATTTTGATCTTTCAGACTGCTATCGATCAGGAAGGCCAACCAATGTAGACAATGACATGTTAAGGGCTGAAGTGTAAGCAAATCCATGTCAGACATCGAGGAACTGTCAAACACCAATAACAACTCTTGGTCGACCATCCAAGGTAATCTGTAGCAGACTGACAAAGAAAGCAAGCGTTTGAGTCCCGTACAACCTGTCCGAAAAAGCCGAGAATTTTTTTATCGATTGATAATTGGATATGAAAAATGGGACCTCTGTGCTAATCCAAAACGCCAAACTCAGTGGTCCAAGATGCTACCCCAGGCGGGTGTAAAAATGAATGTGCGCAGCGGAAAATAATAAACGCTAAAATGATGATTTGGCCCTGTCTGAGTAACCCCTGAAGCAGATCTTAGGATCTTTTAAGGCTCCTTTTTACATACAAATTACTATCTAAACATAAATGAATGAGGAAGGCAACTAATAATACTAAATGATAAACGTTGTTGTTCAATATATATTTATTATTGTTAAAATCAACCCTTTAAGTACAATTGTCTATATTTACTAACTAAAATTATTAATCAATTGACCAACTCTGCCCCTTATTATGACTGCGTAGTCTAATATCAATAACGCGAAATGACTGCCATCATCTACGTACCAAACACTAGAAGACACTACTTTGGAAGATGATCTACGCTAGTGTGGAACCTCAGTGGAAATAAACTAACGTGATTACAGCTGTTTAGCTTTATAGCCCTAATAAGCCGAAGCAATTTGCGATATCTCCTAACGTACTGCGTCCGATGCGTCGAAGTGATGGTTCTTGTACACGTCTGCGACGATGGAAGAACTCCAGCCACAAATAAACTCTTTCAAAAACTAGGACGGCAGAAGGCGGTCCTCTGACTAATATACTCTAATACTGTCTTCTCCTCTCTGTGCACTACAGAAGAGAATCGCGAACTCCCAGCCACAAGGACGGAGTCCAGATAAAGTCTCAACGTAAGTGAAGGCAGAAAAAGTGCTCTCAATTACTGTGTACTCAACGACGACTTACAACCCGGCCTGAAGTCCAGAATCGTATAGGTTCGCAACAGTACAGTGCCTAACTGTTCTAACAATAAACTTTCCTGAGAGCAAAGACAGCAAGTCCGTCTGTACCAACAAAGCTGATGCCGAGCGACCGTCACAAACGGGCGCTCGCAACGGAAACTTCGTCTCTCCACTTCTGGCTTCCCAGCAAGGCTCGGCTCCCCACCCTCGTAATTCCGAAAACGAATCGTACTCCCGACACCACGGAACATTCTCCCTCTCTACAGATTCTTCCGAACGCCGACCAACCATGTTTTAGTCTTTTGTCGTCCAGTGCGGAAAGTTTGCGGGGAAAAACCCATACTCATACAATGGTACGCTTGTGAGTGAAAATCCTTGGAAATAACCCAGCCTGCGTGGTGTCCGAGGTGCCGCTTCTTCGTTCCTCTCACTTGCGTCCAAGATCTTAAGTTCCCGGTTATCCTTCCAGTCCTTCTACAATAGCAGCCGGCCGTCACCCTGTTGTGTTCCAGAGCTCAGGTGTCACGACGTCCGTCTAGCTACTTCCTCACGACGTCCGTCTAGCTACTTCCTGTGTTTAAGCAGGACCACCACCTGTGCTGTTCTTCCATCCAGAGCTTGAATTCTGCCTGCCGTTTCATCTTCACTGGCGTTCCAACCTCTACTAGTATAGGCAATCATTCATTACGCCGTTCTGATAATAAAGAGAATCCGTCACCTTTCATGCAATAAGCGTTAACAATTATTTACAAGATGTACGTGACAGTGTCAGTCTCCTTTAAATATTCATATATACACTCCTGGAAATTGAAATAAGAACACCGTGAATGCATTGTCCCAGGAAGGGGAAACTTTATTGACACATTCCTGGGGTCAGATACATCACATGATCACACTGACAGAACCACAGGCACATAGACACAGGCAACAGAGCATGCACAATGTCGGCACTAGTACAGTGTATATCCACCTTTCGCAGCAATGCAGGCTGCTATTCTCCCATGGAGACGATCGTAGAGATGCTGGATGTAGTCCTGTGGAACGGCTTGCCATGCCATTTCCACCTGGCGCCTCAGTTCGTGCTGGACGTGCAGACCGCGTGAGACGACGCTTCATCCAGTCCCAAACATGCTCAATGGGGGACAGATCCGGAGATCTTGCTGGCCAGGGTAGTTGACGTACACCTTCTAGAGCACGTTGGGTGGCACGGGATACATGCGGACGTGCATTGTCCTGTTGGAACAGCAAGTTCCCTTGCCGGTCTAGGAATGGTAGAACGATGGGTTTGATGACGGTTTGGATGTACCGTGCACTATTCAGTGTCCCCTCGACGATCACCAGTGGTGTACGGCCAGTGTAGGAGATCGCTCCCCACACCATGATGCCGGGTGTTGGCCCTGTGTGCCTCGGTCGTATGCAGTCCTCATTGTGGCGCTCACCTGCACGGCGCCAAACACGCATACGACCATCATTGGCACCAAGGCAGAAGCGACTCTCATCGCTGAAGACGACACGTCTCCATTCGTCCCTCCATTCACGCCTGTCGCGACACCACTGGAGGCGGGCTGACGATGTTGGGGCGTGAGCGGAAGACGGCCTAACGGCGTGCGGGACCGTAGCCCAGCTTCATGGAGACGGTTGCGAATGGTCCTCGCCGATACCCCAGGAGCAACAGTGTCCCTAATTTGCTGGGAAGTGGCGGTGCGGTCCCCTACGGCACTGCGTAGGATCCTACGGTCTTGGCGTGCATCCGTGCGTCGCTGCGGTCCGGTCCCAGGTCGACGGGCAAGTGCACCTTCCGCCGACCACTGGCGACAACATCGATGTACTGTGGAGACCTCACGCCCCACGTGTTGAGCAATTCGGCGGTACGTCCACCCGGCCTCCCGCATGCCCACTATACGCCCTCGCTCAAAGTCCGTCAACTGCACATACGGTTCACGTCCACCCTGTCGCGGCATGCTACCGCGATGGAGCTCCGTATGCCACGGCAAACTGGCTGACACTGACGGCGGCGGTGCACAAATGCTGCGCAGCTAGCGCCATTCGACGGCCAACACCGCGATTCCTGGTGTGTCCGCTGTGCCGTGCGTGTGATCATTGCTTGTACAGCCCTCTCGCAGTGTCCGGAGCAAGTATGGTGGGTCTGACACACCGGTGTCAATGTGTTCTTTTTTCCATTTCCAGGAGTGTATGATGTACAACCTATCAAAGGATACCTAATTGTGGTTGTAGAGGACGGCAGAGTACATGAATGAGTGCTTTTAAGGTGCGAAATTGCAGCCACCTTACAGTGGCTTTCTCCGAATGAATCGCCACGACGTACAGCTAAGCCATATTTACACCCCAAAAATTCGCTTTTGTGTGGTTGATGGAAAATTCACGTGGTCGTTCATTTCGAAGTGATGAGACATGGACAAAATGAGAACTGGGAGACCTTTACTGTGAACAACTGGATCGAATAAATCAATATTTACTTCAAAAGTGCCCGATGATCGTCCACCGAAAAGGCATTATTCTGTAACAATATATTGTGAGGTCACTCTGCGAATGTCGAACCCTCGAAAAAATCAATGAATTCGAGTGGGAGGTATCGCGTCGCCCATCATACTCCACTCATATTGTGTCATTGGATTTCCATTGATGCCGATCGCTACAACATTGTCTAAACGGCAAACGCACAATCGTTAAAGCATTTCATGGGAAAGATGATAAAACAGATGTCAACAGTTATTATCCAGTTTCTTTGCTGACATCTTTTTCCAAAATGTGCGAAAAAATGATGTTCTCGAGAGTGGTCACACACTTAAATGGAAATAATTTACTTAGCAAATCACAGTTTGGATTCCTGAATGGTTATTCTACTGAGAACGTTATTTATACTTTCACTCATCAAATAGTACAAGCATTAAATAATATTATATCGCCATATGGTACTTTTTATGAAGTTTTTAAAGCATTTGGCTGTGTAGATCGTGTTACTCTTTAAGAAAAAACCCAAGTTTTATGGAACTGATGGCTTTACAGATAGCTGGTTTGAAACATAATTAACAAACAAATGCAAAAGGTTGTGCTGAATAATTCCACTCTTATTTCTTACATTTGTGAATGACCTTCCACTTAACATTCAACAAGTAAAATTGGTACACCTATACAGGCAATATTAGTGTTCTAATAAACCCCATTAGAAAGAAAGCAATAGAAGAGTTAATAAATGATGTTTTCCAAAGAATTATTAAGCGATTCTCTGAGAATGGACTCTCCATAAATTCTGATGAAAACCACACTACATTCAGTTCTGTACGACAAAGTCATGCCAACAATTGATGCATCATGTGAGCAGGAGTCAGTAAGTACAGCAGAGTGCTCTAAATTTTTGGGTGTACATAATGAAGTGAAAGAATACTAATGAGCTTCTCAAACAGTTAAGTTATGCTACTTCTGCTCTTCATATAATTGCTAATCCTGGAAACAAACTTACCAGCCTCCTGATGTATTTTGCATATTTCCACTCAATAATGTCTTACGGAATAATTTGCTGGGGTAACTTATCACTTACAAAGAAAGTATTGACAGCGTAAAGCGAGGAGTAAGAATAACATACAGTGTTCAGGTCATGTAAGTACCTCTTCATTTAACCACACTGTCGCAATACATGTATTCGCTAGTGAAATTGTGATAAATAATCCATCACAGTTTGGAAAGAACATTGAGGTGCACACCTACAGGATGAGAGGGAAGAATAACTTTTATTACCAGGTGTTAAAGCTGCCAATGGCTCAGAAAGGAGTTCAGAATGCAACAACAAAAATTTTTGATCGTTTTCCCAATAAGACAAAATGTTTGACAGATAGCGAAGGAAGTTTTAAATCTAATTTAAAAGCATTTCTCCTCGACAATTTTTTCTATTCCATTGATGAATTTCTATTTAAAAACCGAAATCCAGTTTAAAAAATTGTTTTTAACTGTAGTTGAATGAGTATGACTACAGTAGTACGTTCATTAATGTCAACAAATCATGTATACGTATCCTACAAACTGACCCGTTCCCCATGATTTCGATAAAAAAAATCGTTCAAATAGTCGGTGGAACATGTAAGTAACTAACTGAAAGTGGACATTTGGAATACGTCCAAGAAGCCATCTTCAGATATATTGCTCAAACACAAATTGATAACAAATTGATTTTCATCGATCCAACATGGTAAATTTGCACACCATGTGGCAAAAGGTTGTTGAGGGTGATTACATAGTTAAAAACAAAAGCTTGTAGAAATGTATCTGTTCGAATGTAATATAAGAAAACCAAATTATTTTCGGCCCCCGTAATGTCTATAGTCGTCAAAGACATATGTACATTGAAGAGTCAAAGAAACTGGTATAGGCTCAAGTATTCAAGTACAGAGATACGTAAACAGGCAGAACACGGAGCTGCGGCCGGCAACGCCTATTTAAGACAACAAGTGTGTGGCGCAGTTGTTAGATCGTTCGTGCTGCTGCATAGCAAGTTATTAAGATTTAAATGAGTTTGAACGTGGTGTTATAGTCTACGCACGAGCTATGGGACGCAGCATCTACAAGGTAGCAATGAAGTGGGGGTCATCCCGTACAACCATTTCACGAGTGTACCGTGAATATCAGGAATCCAGTAAAACATCAAATCTCCGACATCGCTACGGTCGGAAAAAGATCCTGCAAGAACGGGACGAACGACGACTGAAAAGAATCGTTCAACGTAACAGAAATGCAACCCTTCACGAAACTGCTGCAGATCTGAATTGAAACATCTTTGATATGATACTTCGGAGCCCAAGGCCCACTCGTGTACCCTTGATGACTGCACGACACAAAGCTTTACGCCTCGCCTGGGCCCGTCAACACAGACATTGGACTGTTGATGACTGGAAACATGTTGCCTGGTCGGAGGAGTCTCGTTTCTAATTGTATCGAGCGGATGGACGTGTACGGGTATGGAGACAACCTCATGAATCCATGGACCCTGCATACCATTAGGGGCCTGTTCAAGCTGGTGGAGGCTGTGTAATGGCGTGGGGCGTGTGCGTGTGATATTGGTCCCCTGATACGTCTAGATACGATTCTGGCAGATGACATGTATGGATGCATCATGTCTGATCATCTGCAACAATTCAAATCAGAATTATATTAATACCTTCAGTTGCTGACAGGTGAAATGTGTATCCCGACCTAGACTCTAACCTGGGATCTCCTGCTTACATGGCAGACGCTCTATCCATCTGAGCCACCGAGGGCACAGAGAATAGTACGACTGCAGGGACTATCTCGCGCACGCCTCCCGCGAGACCCACATTCTCACCTTCTGTGTCCACACGCTACATTCCTAGTGTCTCACCTCAGCACATTCATTACTCGTGGAAGACGTTCTTATCAAATCCCGTAAGAGTTCGGGGAATATGTGTGCATCCGCACAGAAGCAGAAGGTCATGGACGGTATTGCCAGAAGTATATACTTATATGGATATGGTGTCTGTTCTTTCGGACATGTATCCATATAAATATATGCATCAATTCATATCCATTGTGCATTCCGACGGACTTGGGCAATTCCAGCAGGACAATGCGACACCCATACGCCCAGAACTGCTACGGAGTGGCTCAAGGAACACTCTTCTGAGTTTAAACACTACCGTTGGCCACCAAAATCCCCAGACATGAACATTATTAAGCATATCTGGGATGCCTTGCAACGTGCTGTTCAGAAGAGATCTCCAACCCCTCGTACTCTTACGGATTCATGGACAACCCTGCAGAATTTTTGGTGCCAATTCCGTGCAGCACTAATTTAGACATTAGTTGAGTCCATGTCAGTCGCGTTACGGTACTTCCGCGTGTTCGCGGGTGCCCTATACGGTGTTAGGCAGGGGTACTAGTTTCTTTGACTCTTCAGTGGGGGAAATACTTATCCCCCTGAAAGCGTACCTACATGGTGACTTCGCTGAACACCATATACTTCTCATATTGCTCGCTTTCGTGCAGCCAGTACTTTCTATGCGATTGCCTGGCTGTCGCAATTTTTGCAAGCGTCAGCGTGTTTAGCAGACGAGGCTTGCCAAATGAATTGCCGTGTTCCGCTTACTTTTGAGCGACGCCAGGGAAGATGTCCGGATGACATCAGAGGCTGGCTTCGTACTGGGGCGGAGAAAGCCCGCCCGCTCATCGGGATGCGTCCGCGGGTCGGTATAGCGCTGGCGCTGACCTTGGGGCCAGGAGAGAGCAGGGTTGGGCGAGGCGGCGCTCGGCGCTCGCCGCTGCGGTGTGAGTCAGCGCGCCCGGCCCCGGGCTTTCTTCCGCCGCAGGAGTGGCCGCAGGGCACACCGCCTGCCAAGCGGGCGGTAAGCCACGCCTCGGGACGCCAGAAAGTGGCGGTCGGGCGTCGTCGGCCCGGCGCTGAGGCCGTCGGCACACGCACCGTGCATTCGAACGTCAACATTGAGCGTGTCGAGTTCACCGTGCTGCTGCACGCTTACAAACAGTGCGGCTTGTGCGTACGCTTCGGGTGTCTCAACGATGGATACTTCTTGTACAGTCTACACCAGTGGTCGTAAATCTTTTTTCCTCGAGAGCCGATATTGACATTGCAGGGCGACACCTCGGGCAGCATAAGTATAGTGGTGCGGAGGTGGGAGAGGGGAGGGGAGAGAGGAGGGGCGGTGAAGGTGATGGGGGAGTCAAGTGGCCACTTAGAGGGAAAGTTAAATTTTCACCAAACCATTGATATTAATAGAAGCTTACAACTTACACATTGCCAATCTTCATGTTATAAAGTATGACACCAAATATTTGTAAGTGAAAAAGAAAATAATATAGTACAGGTACTACATCCATTTGTTAAGGCTTAGAAGGTGTCCACCTTTCCATACCTCAGCGGGTAATGTGGCCAGTATCGTCACAACAATATCCTACGTTTGTTTTCCTGATTTCCGGTAACAATATCCCACGTTTGTTTTCCTGATGCCCGGTAATATTTTTCAGGCATAGTCAGGACCTGCCAACGGCTTTTCTGCAATAGTGACACGGGTTATCGTAAGATCACCGAAGTCAAGTGCTGTCGGGCTTCGTTAGCTCCTGGTTGGGCCACCGTCCTGTCCGCCGAGCGCCGTTGGCAAGCAGGGTGCATTCTGGCCTTGGGAGGCCAATTGAGGACCTACTTGATGGGGAAGTAGAGGCTCCGGTCATGAAAACTGACAAGGACGGGAAAGCAGTGTGCTGACCACATCCCCCACCATATCTGCGTCCAGTGACGCCTGTGGGCTGAGGATGACACGGCGGTCGGTCGGTACTTTTTGGCCTTTAGGGTTCAAATGGTTCAAATGGCTCTGAGCACTATGGGACTTAACATCTGAGGTCATCAGTCCCCTAGAACTTAGAACTACTTAAACCCAACCAACATCCATGCCCGAGGCAGGATTCGAACCTGCGACCGTAGCGGTCACGCGGTTCCAGACTGAAGTGCCTAGAACCACTCAACCACTCCGGCCGGCGGCCTTTAGGAACCTAGTATCTGTAAGAATCCCAGTCCGCTGCAGCAGACCATTTTCAATCGATCTTTTGTAGTAAGCCTAATGTAAGAGGACCGATACTGTGTTAAAATACACTCCTGGAAATTGAAATAAGAACACCGTGAATTCATTGTCCCAGGAAGGGGAAACTTTATTGACACATTCCTGGGGTCAGATACATCACATGATCACACTGACAGAACCACAGGCACATAGACACAGGCAACAGAGCATGCACAATGTCGGCACTAGTACAGTGTATATCCACCTTTCGCAACAATGCAGGCTGCTATTCTCCCATGGAGACGATCGTAGAGATGCTGGATGTAGTCCTGTGGAACGGCTTGCCAAGCCATTTCCACCTGGCGCCTCAGTTGGACCAGCGTTCGTGCTGGACGTGCAGACCGCGTGAGACGACGCCTCATCCAGTTCCAAACATGCTCAATGGGGGACAGATCCGGAGATCTTGCTGGCCAGGGTAGTTGACTTACACCTTCTAGAGCACGTTGGGTGGCACGGGATACATGCGGACGTGCATTGTCCTGTTGGAACAGCAAGTTCCCTTGCCGGTCTAGGAATGGTAGAACGATGGGTTCGATGACGGTTTGGATGTACCGTGCACTGTTCAGTGTCCCCTCGACGATCACCAGTGGTGTACGGCCAGTGTAGGAGATCGCTCCCCACACCATGATGCCGGGTGTTGGCCCTGTGTGCCTCGGTCGTATGCAGTCCTGATTGTGGCGCTCACCTGCACGGCGGCAAACACGCATACGACCATCATTGGCACCAAGGCAGAAGCGACTCTCATCGCTGAAGACGACACGTCTCCATTCGTCCCTCCATTCACGCCTGTCGCGACACCACTGGAGGCGGGCTGCACGATGTTGGGGCGTGAGCGGAAGACGGCCTAACGGTGTGCGGGACCGTAGCCCAGCTTCATGGAGACGGTTGCGAATGGTCCTCGCCGATACCCCAGGAGCAACAGTGTCCCTAATTTGCTGGGAAGTGGCGGTGCGGTCCCCCACGGCACTGCGTAGGATCCTACGGTCTTGGCGTGCATCCGTGCGTCGCTGCGGTCCGGTCCCAGGTCGACGGGCACGTGCACCTTCCGCCGACCACTGGCGACAACATCGATGTACTGTGGAGACCTCACGCCCCACGTGTTGAGCAATTCGGCGGTACGTCCACCCGGCCTCCCGCATGCCCACTATACGCCCTCGCTCAAAGTCCGTCAACTGCACATACGGTTCACGTCCACGCTGTCGCGGCATGCTACCAGTGTTAAAGACTGCGATGGAGCTCCGTATGCCACGGCAAACTGGCTGACACTGACGGCGGCGGTGCACAAATGCTGCGCAGCTAGCGCCATTCGACGGCCAACACCGCGGTTCCTGGTGTGTCCGCTGTGCCGTGCGTGTGATCATTGCTTGTACAGCCCTCTCGCAGTGTCCGGAGCAAGTATGGTGGGTCTGACACACCGGTGTCAATGTGTTCTTTCTTCCATTTCCAGGAGTGTATGTAATTTAATTAATTCAAAATTGTCACGGAGTATAGAACGGCGGATAATAGCTATTTATATAGAAGAGTTTACTCCTATTGGGATAGACAATTTGACCACTTTGCCTGAGGAGTAGTGTTCCCATTTTTCCCGATCGAACACCATGCCGGCATTACTGATCCACTTAAGATACTATCAGACTGAAATAAATAACAAAAATCTACATTTATATGCCAAAACGGGTCGTTTAAACATTGATGTACAAGTAAAATAGATACGCATAAGCTAACAAGAATAACTGAAGTGGTTTACCTTACATTAGACGACTTGGAGTCAAACAAATTTTATTTAAAATTAACGGAACAATCTCTCTCTCTCTCAATCTCACTGACAACAACGGTGACGTATATTAGAATTACGCTGACCACTTCTCGGCAGACACCTGCGTTGTTCAGGGCAAAAAAATTCAATGACCACTTTTCCCGTCCTGGCCACTTTACCACAGGTTCCCCTACCGAACTGGAAAACTACGTCAATTAGTATGTTATACGTATTAATTAATAACAGTAACTGCAATATGAGACACGATCAAAATGGTTCAAATGGCTCTGAGCAATATGGGACTTAACATCTGAGGTCATCAGTCCCATAGGACTTAGAACTACACCACTGGCCATTAAAATTGCTACACCATGAAGATGACGTGCCACAGACGCGAAATTTAACAGACGGGAAGAAGATGCTGTGATATGCAAATGATTAGGTTTTCAGAGCATTCACACAAGGTTGGCGCCGGTTGCCACACCTACAACGTGCTGACATAAGGAAAGTTACCAACCGATTTCTCATACACAAACAGCAGTTGACCGGCGTTGCCTGGTGAAACGTTGTTGTGACGCCTCGTGTAAGGAGGAGAAATGCGTGGCATCACGTTTCCAACTTTCATAATGGTCGGGTTGCAACCTATCGTGATTTTGGTTTATCGTATCGCGACATTGCTGCTCGCGTTGGTATATATCCAATGACTGCTAGCACAATATGGAATCGGTGGGTTCAGGAGAGTAATACGGAACGCCGTGCTGGATCCCAACGGCCTCGTATCACTAGCAGTCGAGATGACAGGAATCTTACCCGCATGGCTGTAACAGATCGTGCAGCCACGTCTCTATCCCTAAGTCAACAAATGGGGACGTTTGCAAGACAACAACCATCTGCACGAACAGTTCGAAGACGTTTGCAGCAGCATGGACTATCAGCTCGGAGACCGTGACGGCGGTTACCCTTGAGGCTGCATCACAGACAGGAGCGCCTGCGATGGTGTACTCAACGACGAACCTGGGTGCACGAATGGGAGAACGTCATTTTTTCGGATGAATCCAGGTTCTGTTTACAGCATCATGATGGTCGAATCTGTGTTTGGCGACATCGCTGTGAACGCAGATTGGAAGCGTATATTCGTCGTCGCCATACGGGCGTATCACCCGGCGAGATGGTGTGGGGTGCCATTGGTTACACGTCTCGGTCACCTCTTGTTCGCACTGACGACACTTTGAACAGTGGACGTTACATTTCAGATGTGTTACGACCCGTGGCTCTACCCTTCATTCGAGCCCTGCGAAACGTCTGGTCAATGGTGCTCGTGCAGCAGGCTCGTCACAATTATCATTACTCTTGATGATCTGTGGTATCGTGTTGAAGCTGCATGGGCAGCTGTACCTGTACACGCCATCCAAGCTCTGTTTGACTCGATGCCCAGGCGTATCAAGGTCGTTATTACGGCCAGAGTTTGTTGTTTTGGGTACTGATTTCTCAGGATCTATTGCGTGAAAATGTAATCACATGTCGGTTCTAGTACACTCCTGGAAATGGAAAAAAGAACACATTGACACCGGTGTGTCAGACCCACCATACTTGCTCCGGACACTGCGAGAGGGCTGTACAAGCAATGATCACACGCACGGCACAGCGGACACACCAGGAACCGCGGTGTTGGCCGTCGAATGGCGCTAGCTGCGCAGCATTTGTGCACCGCCGCCGTCAGTGTCAGCCAGTTTGCCGTGGCATACGGAGCTCCATCGCAGTCTTTAACACTGGTAGCATGCCGCGACAGCGTGGACGTGAACCGTATGTGCAGTTGACGGACTTTGAGCGAGGGCGTATAGTGGGCATGCGGGAGGCCGGGTGGACGTACCGCCGAATTGCTCAACACGTGGGGCGTGAGGTCTCCACAGTACATCGATGTTGTCGCCAGTGGTCGGCGGAAGGTGCACGTGCCCGTCGACCTGGGACCGGACCGCAGCGACGCACGGATGCACGCCAAGACCGTAGGATCCTACGCAGTGCCGTAGGGGACAGCACCGCCACTTCCCAGCAAATTAGGGACACTGTTGCTCCTGGGGTATCGGCGAGGACCATTCGCAACCGTCTCCATGAAGCTGGGCTACGGTCCCGCACACCGTTAGGCCGTGTTCCGCTCACGCCCCAACATCGTGCAGCCCGCCTCCAGTGGTGTCGCAACAGGCGTGAATGGAGGGACGAATGGAGACGCGTCGTCTTCAGCGATGAGAGTCGCTTCTGCCTTGGTGCCAATGATGGTCGTATGCGTGTTTGGCGCCGTGCAGGTGAGCGCCACAATCAGGACTGCATACGACCGAGGCACACAGGGCCAACACCCGGCATCATGGTGTGGGGAGCGATCTCCTACACTGGCCGTACACCACTGGTGATCGTCGAGGGGACACTGAATAGTGCACGGTACATCCAAACCGTCATCGAACCCATCGTTCTACCATTCCTAGACCGGCAAGGGAACTTGCTGTTCCAACAGGACAATGCACGTCCGCATGTATCTCATGCCACCCAACGTGCTCTAGAAGGTGTAAGTCAACTACCCTGGCCAGCAAGATCTCCGGATCTGTCCCCCATTGAGCATGTTTGGGACTGGATGAAGCGTCGTCTCACGCGGTCTGCACGTCCAGCACGAACGCTGGTCCAACTGAGGCGCAAGGTGGAAATGGCATGGCAAGCCGTTCCACAGGACTACATCCAGCATCTCTACGATCGTCTCCATGGGAGAATAGCAGCCTGCATTGCTGCGAAAGGTGGATATACACTGTACTAGTGCCGACATTGTGCATGCTCTGTTGCCTGTGTCTATGTGCCTGTGGTTCTGTCAGTGTGATCATGTGATGTATCTGACCCCAGGAATGTGTCAATAAAGTTTCCCCTTCCTGGGACAATGAATTCACGGTGTTCTTATTTCAATTTCCAGGAGTGTATAATATATTTGTCCAATGAATACCCGTTTATCATCTGCATTTCTTCTTGGTGTAACAATTTGAATGGCCAGTAGCGTACTTAAACCTAACTAACCTAAGAACATCACACACATCAGTGCCCGAGGCAGGATTCGAACCTGCGGCCGTAGCAGCAGCGCGGTTGCGGACTGAAGCGCCTTGAACCGTTCTGATTTCAAAATGCTTTTTGGCACTTAAATCACAGCACGCGATTGCAGCAATTTGCGCCCGTTGTAACGGCTCCATGTAAGCCGCTACATGGCTCAACCCCACAACTAAAGACACCTGGGTGCCCTTCCGACACTCAGGGAAGAGCCTGATGATAAGTAGTAAGATAGGGTTATTTAAATATAGGCGATCATTTTAATATTAGATATGGTAATTGTCTGCAAAGTGTGAATGCGAACGTATGATGAGGTATGCATGGGATGTCGGCTGTGGGTGTGCTATAGGCATAGTGGAAGTGTAGCCAACCTCGAATCTAGTAGAGCGCGACTGCACTGGACCAGAGAGGCATAAGCTCCACGCGCGTCATTAACGCTCGTTAGGTTGGCAAATAAACGTGTGCGGTATATCTGAGTCCTTGCGGCTACGATGTGTGGACCCGGACGAGGGAGACCGTATCGGGGTTGTTGCTGGGAAGACCTGGGTGAGTAAGCACGCTCTGCTCTATCGCTCCGATAGTTAGCGAAGATTTAGAATTCCATGTTCACTTTGAACTTGGGAGCAGCTTCCCTGCTGAGGAAAGCCACTATGGTATTTCCTAGAATCATCTCGGGTAGGAGAGATAGGGAGATGATTTCTTTTGCCAAGTAATTTCATGGGAATTTGTGTTCACTGCACTTGGGAGTGAACAGGCGCTCATTGCCGAGTAATACTCAGAATTGCTCAATTTGCATTTCAGTGTGAGTGTGAAGTATATATGCAAAGTGTATTTTATTTAAATGTGTTTATTGACTACTGATTGTGGAGAGATTGGTAACACGGGGTCCGCAGACCCCGTGCATTTCTTGGTGAGAAGCTTCAGCTCGACGTAATCACATTTCGTGATGGAGCTGGATCTTCTACGTAAATTCACGCGTGTGATTTAATTGTTCCTTCATAATATCCAGTAAAACTCGCGGAGTTAGTTAAACTTGAAGGCGGGACTTGCCCGAATTAAAGTTACAGTTGGAACCATGTGCTCTCTCCCAATGTTGTCCCACTTGGTGTATGGGAACCTTCCTCTTTTATCTGTTAGATAAAATGAATAGAGTGAATGTTAGTGTGCGTGTGTGTGGCTAAATGATGATAGAAATGTGCAGGCGGTAGTCATTGTCGATTCACGGCGCATGTTAGCCGGATGTTTAACTAAGTTTACTTAGATATGATACTATTTGTATCACGCCAGCATTCCGTGATAAGTGAGAGGGAATATTTGAGATGGTATTGTTTATTTAATAAATGTGATTGCGTTATTATATAAATATGTTACAGTGACTTCTCCCAGCCACACCATATTCCCTTATAATTTCACAGAATATTTGGTATGCGTATTTCAGTTAATCATCTGTCTATGTCCCACTCATGGGCGTATTTCATTTAATAAACTCTGTAAGGTGGTATTAAAACTTCATTATAATAATATTCTAATTCTAACTTGATCAAAACCACCGAATAAAACCTTAGTTTGAGTATTGATGCTTGTTGCTGCAAATGGCCGCCGGCGTCTTCTATAGTACAGGTCCCATTTATAAAATTGAGGATGCCTGCCGAGGGTGCGGAAAGCAAGTATCATGCAACGTTCTTGAGTTTTCAGCACTGGATGACAATCAGTAAAATATTGCCCCTCTCATTTCTATTAACCCCGCACTGCCGCGCTACTTAGCACGCTATCCGTGAGGTAAGTGGCTAACTCCACTTAATTCACAGACGAATTCACCAACGTCTGTTAGAATTAGACACATTTTAAGATATTACTGTCTCAGTAATTATTTATGCTTGTTACTGAGCAAGAAAATACATTCTTAAGAAACTGTTAACGTGAGTTGAAGTTTTTGGATTCTGCTGTTAAATGCTTATTAGTATAAAATACGGCTGAGCATGCACGAGCACATTATTAGGGCCACATGCAGTCCGCTGGCCGCAATTTGACCACCACTAGTCTACGCATTAACGTGGTCACCAACGAAGTCAATTTCCTCTTCATTTCACTTTACCTGCAATTTCCTTGGATGGTATATAGCAGTAACCCCAGAAAAATAATCACGCTTCAGAAAGCGGAGTTTGTGCAATAACACATTTATAATAAAACAAATTATTGAAAAACGTCGGGAACTTGGCTTAAAAATGCATTTAGCATTGTTTTATATGAGAAAGACTTTGATAAGGTAAATAGACCCCCTTTGGGTGAAATACCTTATTAACAGCCTAAAGAGTCTATATGTGAATACAAAAATAGTTATAAGTTAAAGATAGAAAATTTCAGATGAAATTTTAATAAATCAAGGTGGTCGACAAGGGTGCCGTCTGACACCAACTTCATTTAATTTATTCAATGACGACCTAGTTATGAAGCAGGAAAATGAAATACAGTTAGGAATTAAAGTAAGATTTTGTGCTATTAAATACTCTGTTATATGCCGATGACCACATAATTATTGAGGAAACAGAACATAATTTATAAAGATCAGTATATTGATTGAGTCAGAACGTGATATATTACAGCTCAACTATATCTGCAAATATTAAAAAGATAATTGCTTTCAAATGAAAGAATCCAATTGCTTTCAAAGGAATGAATCCAATCAGAAAAGAATAATAAATGAACAAATATTATAACAAATATCCCACTCTAGTTATCTAGGATGTGATATTAGTTTTAACTAGGACAAATATATTGAGAAGAATGTTAGTAAATATCAAGCTGTCTGCGGAACAGTTGGAAGAACCTTGGGAAGAAAAACAAGCAAGGAAACACAAATGAAATTCTAAAAAATCATAGCTTTACATACTCTTATGTATGGTTACGAATGATGGACGGTAACAAAAAAAGAAAAATCACATTTACAGACAGCAGTGATGTTCAAGAGATATGTAAGGAGACGTAATAAGATGGATAAAATAAGGAACTAAATGATAAGGTCAGTTTAAAAATATTTTCAGTTAATGACAAGACAGAAAAGAACGGAATGAAATGGACCATGTTGATAGAATGACAGAAGACAGATCCCAAAAAACAATAATGAATTACTGGCCGACTGAAAAGAAAGAACTACATGGACTTCGTAAGAGAAGACTGTATGGATGATAGAGACTGGAGCGGGTGACTACAAAACCTAATCCTTGGAGGGAGTTGATGAGGATGTCTAGACTGCAGCATAATACCAAGACCGCCTTCCACCGGCTTCGAGCGTCGGTTTCCTTAGGCATGTAATTCACTGATTGGCAATGCAGACTTTCACTCAGTGCTGTTCAGTTTCGGCAGTTTTTTGCAACGTCCACATAACCACCCAGCCTTCCGTTATCGGTTGCCAACAGCTAAGGCCGAGCTGACACGGCATTCCGTTAAGTCAACGCTGCAGACTTTGTGCGTGCCCCCTGGCGGGACACTAAGCAAGCCGCAGCTATGCTACAGGCACAGACGCTGACCTGGGGTTTCGATTACGAACTGAATGTGCTCACGGATCAAGCAGAGCAATATTCTTCACTGGAAACCTTGATTCACCGAGCGAAAACTGTTTCTCAGTGGCAACCTACCCATGGTGAAGGATCAACATTTTGACACCACATGCTGATGCGACAAAAATCATGGGACAGCGATATGCACATATACACATAGCTGTAGTACCGCGCACGCAAGGTATAAAACGGATTGGCGGAGCTGTCATTTGTACTCAGGTGGTTCATGTGAAAAGATTTCCGACGTGATTATGGTCGCACCACGGGAGTTAACAGACTCTGAAGGTGAAATGGTAGTTGGAGCTAGATGCACGGACCATTACATTTCGACAATCGTTAGGGAATTCAGTGTTTCGAGATCCATAGCATCAATAGTGTACCGAGAATAACAAATACCTGTCACCACTGACATCTTCAGCCGGCCTTCAGTTAACAACCGAGAGCAGGGATGTTTTTGCATAGAGTTGTAAGTGCTAGCAGACAAGCAACACTGCGTGAAATAGCCGACATATGACGAACGAATCCGTTAGGACAATGAGGCGAAATATGGCGTTAATAGGCTATATCAGCAGACGACCGACGCGAGTGTCTTTGCTAACAGCACGACATCGCGTGCAGATCTTCGCCTGGGCTCGTGACCATATCGGTTGGACCCTAGAGGACTGGAAATCCGTGGCTTGGTCACATGAGTCCCGACTCCATTTGGTAACAGGTGATGGAACGGTTCGAATGTGACGCAGACCCCACGAAGCTAGGGACGCAAGATTCCAACAAGGCACTGTGCAAGCTAGTGTTGGTTTCTGTAACAGTGTGAGCTCTGTTTATGTGAGATGTACTGGGTCTTCTGGTCCAACTGAAACGATCATTGGCTGGAGATCGTTATTTTCGGCTACTTGGAGACCATTTGTAGCCATTGATGGACTTAATGTTCACAAACAACGATGGAATTTCCAGAATGAGATTTTCACTCTGCAGCGGAGTGTGCGCTGATATGAAACTTCCTGGCAGATTAAAACTGTGTGCCCGACCGAGACTCGAACTCGAGACCTTTGCCTTTCGCGGGCAACTTCTCTACCATCTGAGCTACCGAAGCACGACTCACGCCCGGTACTCACAGCTTTACTTCTGCCAGTATCTTGTCTCCTACCTTCCAAACTTTACAGAAGGAGACAAGATACTGGCAGAAGTAAAGCTGTGAGTACCGGGCGTGAGTCGTGCTTCGGTAGCTCAGATGGTAGAGAAGTTGCCCGCGAAAGGCAAAGGTCCCGAGTTCGAGTCTCAGTCGGGCACACAGTTTTAATCTGCCAGGAAGTTTCATATCAGCGCACACTCCGCTGCAGAGTGAAAATCTCATTCTGGAAACATCCCCCAGGCTGTGGCTAAGCCATGTCTCCGCAATATCCTTTCTTTCAGGAGTGCTAGTTCTGCATGGTTTGCAGGAGAGCTTCTGTAAAGTTTGGAAGGTAGGAGACAAGATACTGGCAGAAGTAAAGCTGTGAGTACCGGGCGTGAGTCGTGCTTCTGTAGCTCAGATGGTAGAGCAGTTGCCCGCGAAAGGCAAAGGTCCCGAGTTCGAGTCTCGGTCGGGCACACAGTTTTAATCTGCCAGGAAGTTTCAACGATGGAATTGTCACTGGGCCACAGTTGTTCGCGATTGCTTTGAAGAACACTGTGGAAAGTTCGAGTGAATGATTTGGCCACCCAAATCTCCCGGCATGAATCCCATCTAACATTTATGAGACGTAATCCAGAGTTGAGTTTGTGTACAAAATTCTGCACAAGCAATCCTTTCGCAGTTATGGACGCTTATAGGTAAGGCATGGCTCAATATTTCTTCTGGGGACTTCCTGCTACTTGTTGAGTCTATGGAACATCGCTCGGTACAGAAGTTTCTGCCACGATATTAGGAGCTGTCTCATGACTTTTGTCAAATGGTTCAAATGGCTCTGAGCACTATGGGACTTAACATCTGTGGTCATCAGTCCCCTAGAACTTAGAACTGCTTAAACCTAACTAACCTAAGGATATCACACACATCCATGCCCGAGGCAGGATTCGAGCCTGCGACCGTAGCAGTCGCGCGGTTCCGGACTGAGCGCCTAGAACCGCTAGACCACCGCGGCCGGCTGACTTTTGTCATATCGGTGTATGCTGGTATAGCCTTCCACAGAATCGCTCGAGCTCTGAAACGAACCAAGTCATTCCGAGTAGAACGCTTCTGGGCAGCGTGTAAAGAAACATATGGTTTCTTAAGCCTGAAGTCTATGTCATACCTTACAAATATAGGAAAACACACATGAAAGACACAGAGAATTGTATCTTGCTACGCTGAGGAGATAAAGCATTACGACCACCTGCTGAATAGTGAGTTCAGCAATCTTCGGAACGCAATAACTCAACAATACTGGGTGACATGGATTACGGGCCAGTGGTCTGAGGTCACAGATCTGGCGGTCGATAGCGCACCAGATACGTTCTGTCGGGTTCATGTCTGGCAAATTTTGTGGCAAAAGCGTCAATATGTGTTCAGTATCATGCTGCTCAAACCACTATTTCATGAGTCTGGTTTTGTGACGCAAACCAACGACATCACCTGCATTAAGCGTTTGAAATAAACATAAAGACGGCAGGTGAACCCGGATTTCCCTCTTAACGCAAACGGTCGCCTTGACCGCCTTGGTTCTCCTGGCAGCCTTCCCATCCGACACAAATTCCCAACCTGTCGTACGCAAGTACGGTGCCTACCCGTTCTCCTCGTGCTGGCGGTTCACCCTGACTCCCACATGAGTTCGGACGTAATGTGCGTCTGCAATGAAACAATAGTAAGAGCCTCCGCACTCATAGACATGAAGATATATACACATACATATGTGTGTAAATCTTCATAAACAATTATCGTAATGGAAGATGCCATCGTGGTCGGGGAAGGAATGCATATAGTGCACAGTAATGTTCATGTAATCCACAGCCGTCATGGTTTCTTCGATTACTACCACAAGTCTAATAGGAGCGGTGCATGATTCGCAGTTCGCCTGCAGGTATAACGAGAAAAGTGATTCCTCGCGTCACGTTTCCATTAATCCAAGACTGAATCTCGATGATCCCGTGATCAATGCAGTCTTAATTGACGATTTTGTTCGGTCAACGCGTACGGGTAGTCTGCTGTGGAACACCACTTTCAACAATTTGCGCTGAGCAGTGTGTCCCGAGACACTTGTGACAACACAGCAGTGTCAGATCTGTCACAGACTGCCCCCTATCCTGCTTTACAGAGCGAGGAAACCTCCGAACACTATGTCAGTGAAAAGACGTGGACAACAAACATTTTGCCGCATATTCGCGGTTTCACCGTCCTTCTACCATTTTCCACAGATGCTCACGATAGAAGCGTGTGAAAAGCCGAGCAGTTTCCCGGTTTCCAAGCTGTTCGTCCCCGGACGAGTCGCTTAAGTCACTAGATTCACCAGTTACGGCCAGTGTCATCGCCAGGATGACTAACGGCAAATAGTCGTGGTCGTTTGTGACTGGACAGGTGATTAATGTAAATCTGAATAAAACCACTATTCCATGTGTATTTATTACCCCACAACCGATTTCATTCTAATTTAATATCATCATGTGAGCTGCAGGCCAACAAGACACATATTAGACTCAAAGCTACTAAAATATGCACGTAATATAGAGCTACGACATGTAGTCTGAGTATCTTAATTTTACAAAGTGTTAGAACAGGGATTGGATGATGTCTACGATTGTGCCGGACGATCGGTGAAGTGTTTGTGTGTGCTTGTTGTGGTCCAGAATGTGAATTATAGCTCTGTATATGGTGATTAGTCGGCCGCTGAGGCCGAGCGGTTCAAGGCTCTTCAGTCCGGAACCGCGCTGCTGCTACGGTCGCAGGTTCGAATCCTGCCTCTGGCATAGATGTGTGTGATGTCCTTACGTTAGTTAGGTTTAAGTAGTTCTAAGTCTAGGGGACTGATGACCTCAGATGTTAAGTCCCATAGCGCTTAGAGACATTTGAACCATTTTTTATGGTGATTAATTAACTACCCGTGGTCTAGAGGTAGTGTCTTTGATTAATTACCAAAACTTCCGCGGTACCGGATATGGTATGGAACCCGCCGCCGCTTAACTTCTGAATAAAAATCATTACTAATGGTGGCCAAAGAGTTCTGGCATGAGAAGTCACCCTCATTCAGCCAACAGCCTTGTTAAAGAGGGCGGAAGAACGGACAGTACCTCAGCGCACTCTCTTGCCCTGAGAGAGGCAATCTGGTACTAAAGAAGAAAGAATCAGCAGTGATCAACGTCATAAGGATGCAGAAGGCAATGGAAAACGGTCCATTAAAGATAAGCAGGACTTGTGGCCAGTAACTGAAAAAGTGTTATGACGATATCTCCATTGGCAAAAGATCCCGAAATAGTCCCCTATTCGGATCTCCGGGGACAGGAGGTGACCATGAGAAAAAGATTGAATAACCATCGAAAAGGTAATGCTCTACGAGTGGGGACGTGCAATGTCAGAAGTTTGAATGTGGTAGGGAAGCTAGAAAATCTGAAAAGGGAAATGCTAAGGCTTTGTATAGATACAGTGGGGTTCAGTGAAGTGAAATGGAAAGAAGACAAGGATTTCTGGTTAGGTGGGTATAGGGTAGTATCAACAGCAGCAGAAAATGGTGTAACGAGAGTACGATTCGTTATGAAGAGGAAGGTAGGGCACAGATTGAATTACTGTGAGCAGCTATGTGATAACGGTGTTCTCATCAGAATCGACAGCAAACCAATACGGACAAAAATAGTTGAGGTATACCTACCGGCGTCGCAAGCCGCAAATGAACAGATAGACAAAGTATATGAGGTACTGAAAGGGTAATTAAGTACGTTAAGGGAGATGAAAATCTAATAGCCGTGGTGGACCCGAATGCACTTGTAGGGGAAGAAACAGAGGAAAGTGTTACTCGAGGATATGGCTTCGTACTAGGAGTGAGAGAAGAGGGAGATTAATAGAGATCTGCAATAAATTTCTGCTAGTAATAGCGAATACTCTTTTCAATAATCACAATAGGATAAGGTATACTTGGAAAAGGGCAGGAGATACTGCAAGATTTTAGTTAGGTTACGTCATGTTCAAGCAGAGATTCCGAAATCAGATGTTGGATTGTAAGGCGTACCCAGTAGTAGATATAGACTCAGATCATAATTTAGTTGTGACGAAGAGTAGACTGAAATTTAAGAGACTAGTCAAGATGAATCAATGAGCAAAGAAGGGGGATACTGAAGTACCAAGGAATGAAGAAATACTCTTGAAATTCTCTTTGGATACAGGTACTGCGATAAGAAATAGCTCAGTAGGCAGAAGTTGGAATCAGAAACATAGGTACGAGAAAACTAGCTGCGAAGAAACCAGCGGTAAGAGAAGAAATACTTCAGCTGATCGATGAAGGGGGAAAGTGTAAAAATTATCATGGAAATTCTGGAATACAGAAATACAAGTAACTTAGGAACGAAATAAATAGGGGTGCTGGAAAGCTAAGGCAAAATGGCTGAATGAAAAATGTGAAGAAATCGAATAACAAATGATGTCCGGAAGGACTGACTCAGCATATATAAAAGTGGAAACAGGCTTCACTGAAACTAAAAGCAAGAGTGGTAACATTAAGACTGCAATAAAGATTCTACTGTTAGTTGCAGAGGAGAGAGCAGATAGGTGGAAAGAGTAAACTGAAGATCCCTAAGAGGGGAAGACTTGTCTGATGACGTCATTGAAGAAGAAAGAGGAGTCAACAGAGAAAAGTCAGGGGATCCGGTATTCGAATGATTTAAAAGAGTTTTGGAAGACATGAGATTGAATAAGGTAGAAGGGGTGGATAACGTTCCATCAGAATTTCTAAAATCACTGCGGGGAAGTGTCAACAAAACTACTATTCACTCTGTGTGTAAAATGTTTGAGTCTGACGAAATACTGTTATATTTTCGGGAAAACGTCAGTCACACAATTACAGAGGTTGCAAAAGCCGACAAGAGCTAGAATTATTGCACAATCAGCTAACAGCTCCGGGCTGGAAGTCGTCATTGAGTACGCAGCGTTCAGTAATTGGGAGCACTTCCTCTGTCTATACTTACGTTGAGACGTTATCTGAACTCCGTCCTCGTGGCTGGGACTTCGCGTTTCTCGTCTGTAGAACACAGAGAGGAGAAGACAGTATTAGAGTATGTTAGTTAGAGGACCGCCTTCTGCCGTCGTAGTGTTGGAAAGAGTTTATTTGTGGCTGGAGTTCTTCCATCGTCACAGACGAGTACGAGAACTGGACGCAGTTCATACGGTGATATCGCAAATTGCTTCGGATTATTAGGGCTATAAAAGCTAAACAGCTGTGATCACGTTAGTTTATTGCCACTGAGGTTTCACATCACCGTAGATCTTCTTTGAAAGTAGTATCTTCTAGTGTTTGGTTCGTAGATGATGTCAGTCATTTCGCGTTATTGATAAAAGACCGTGCAGTCATAATAAGGGGCAGAGTTGGGCAGTTGATTAGTAATTTTACTTAGTAAATGCAAACTTTGTAATATAAAGTTTTTTTATCTACAATAAATACATAAGCAGGAACAACGTTTATCATTTAGTAGGATTAGTTGCCTTCATCATTCATTTATGTTCAGATTGTAATTCATAGAAGTAAGAGATCCTAAGATCTGCTTCAGGGGGTCAGACAGGGCCAAATCTTCATTTTCAGCATTGATTATTCACCGTTGCGTACATTCATTTTACACCCGCCTGGAGTAGCATCTTGGACAATTACCGCAGTCACGGACTCGCATCGCCACCAGGTGGCATACAAACTCGCAGAGGGCAGCGATCGTGAGTCAGCAGTGTATTAGTCTCGTAGAACTCAGTATGAACACATAAGGCTGCACTCGCTGAGCACAATTTATGACGTGTGCACTCGAAAAGATGTTGGTTATCTGTTCGGCAGTTGGTTTGTCGGAAAGCGTAATTAAGATGGCAGTTTAGATACGAATGAGGACTTCCCCTCATCACAGTTTGCTGGCAGTATTCGAAGATACTCATTGCCAGATTGTTAACTAGTTCTTGACTTGCTCTGTGGATCATTTGCATGACTTCTAACGAGATGATAGATTGCATTGAGAAAGATAATTGGTTCCACTGAAATGAAATATCTCTATTAGGCAATATTTGATTACATTCAAACTGCAGATTAAAGGACTATCTTTCTATCAGAAATGTGACGCGGTAAGCAAAGAATATGAGGGAGTTCTAACTTACAGTATGACGCTCGTCTCACAAATAAATATTTTGATATCAAATAATTGAAATATTACCTTCACATATGTTAAAAAATAAATCGTGGAAGATTTGTTACGTAGCAAGCAACGTTCACGTGCATCGTTATCAACGAAGATATTCAGCAAATAACACGCCTGCACAACTGTACAGAAGCTAACCACTTAGACCAGCTGCAGCTATTAAATTAGTGACAGCCAACAAACGGGGTTACATCAGGCTTTTCTTGAGCCGTGCAGGTGTGAAAAACAGAGAACTTCGTACTAGTGGGTCAGTGTCTAGAAATGCATCGCTAAAACGAAAGACTCATGGTGTAAATGAATTTCACACATAGCGCGATGATTAATATTCGGGTCATCTCCCATGAAAATCGTTGTGAACGTTTGTGGAAAATTATTGCGACAACTATCAAATGAAGCTTAACAACTTCAGATACTGTGTAAGGAGTAACAACATTTGATAAGCTGCTCGGTTGCTCGTATATTACAAGTATTTAAAGTCACTGTGATTCAGGTTTAAATTTATTGTTTATGTATTGTAGTAAACTAGAGATAGTGTTACAAAATCACATTGAACGCGATTTAGTGAACATGTTTAACCTACTTCTCTGGTTAAAAACAGACTCCAGTGATATTTGTCGTTGTAGCCCCACTTTCAGTAACATTTATATGGGACGCAATTTGTTCTTTGAACAGTCCGAGACTTTAATTCAGGTGAAAACATTTTTTATGCTGTCTAGATTGAGAAACTAATTAAAATGAATTCCATATATTAATTATGAAACTGTGCCTCAGTGTGACATTTGTAATAAATAAAAAAAATATTTGATTGATGCAAACAGTTTCAAGAATATAGGAAAATTACAACTGTTTTTATTTTCACAAAACTTATCTACTTTTAGTCACTCTTATAAAGTTGTTTCGTAACTTATCGACTGACAGTGATAGTCTTTCTATCGCAAACAACGAACGTAAACTATATGACAATATTCCCGGTTTACGAGGTGCATTCAAGTTCTAAGGCCTCTGATTTTTTTTCTAATTAACTACTCACCCGAAATCGATGAAATTGGCGTTACTTCTCGATGTAATCGCCCTGCAGACGTACACACTTCTCACAACGCTGACGCCATGATTCCATGGCAGCGGCGAAGGCTTCTTTAGGAGTCTGTTTTGACCACTGGAAAATCGCTGAGGCAATAGCAGCACGGCTGGTGAATGTGCGGCCACGGAGAGTGTCTTTCATTGTTGGAAAAAGCCAAAAGTCACTAGGAGCCAGGTCAGGTGAGTAGGGAGCATGAGGAATCACTTCAAAGTTGTTATCACGAAGAAACTGTTGCGTAATGTTAGCTCGATGTGCGGGTGAAACAGGACATGCGCAGCCCTTCCCGCACGTTTTTGTTGCAGTGCAGGAAGGAATCTGTTCTTCAAAACATTTTCGTAGGATGCACCTGTTACCGTAGTGCCCTTTGGAACGCAATGGGTAAGGATTACGCACTCGCTGTCCCAGAACATGGACACCATCATTTTTTCAGCACTGGCGGTTACCCGAAATTTTTTTGGTGGCGGTGAATCTGTGTGCTTCCATTGAGCTGACTGGCGCTTTGTTTCTGGATTGAAAAATGGCATCCACATCTCATCCATTGTCACAACCGACGAAAAGAAAGCCCCATTCATGCTGTTGTTGCGCGTCAACATTGCTTGGCAACATGCCACACGGGCAGCCATGTGGTCGTCCGTCAGCATTCGTGGTACCCACCTGGATGACACTTTTCGCATTTTCAGGTCGTCATGCAGGATTGTGTGCACAGAACCCACAGAAATGCCAACTCTGGAGGCGATCTGTTCAACAGTCATTCGGCGATCCCCCAAAATAATTCTCTCCACTTTCTCGATCATGTCGTCAGAGCAGCTTGTGCGAGCCCGAGGTTGTTTCAGTTTGTTGTCACACAATGTTCTGCCTTCATTAAACTGTCGCACCCACGAACGCACTTTCGACACATCCATAACTCCATCACCACATGTCTTCTTCAACTGTCGATGAATTTCAATTGCTTTCACACCACGCAAATTCAGGAAACGAATGATTGCGCGCTGTTCAAGTAAGGAAAACGTCGCCAGTTTAAGTATTTAAAACAGTTCTCATTCTCGCCGCTGGCGGTAAAATTCCATCTGCCATACGGTGCTGCCATCTCTGGTACGTATTGACAATGAACGCGGCCTCATTTTAAAACAATGCGCATGTTTCTATCTCTTTCCAGTCCGGAGAAAAAAAATCGGAGGCCTTAGAACTTGAATGCACCTCGTACATTGAAGAGCCAAAGATATTGGTACACCTGCCTAATATCGTGTAGGCCCTTGTGAGGACAAAGAAGTGCCGGAACACGACGTGGCACGAACTCGAGTAATGTCGTAAGTAGTGCTGGAGTAAACTCACACCACGAATCCCACAGGTCTGCTCATAAATCCCCAAGAGTACGAGGGGGTGGAGGTCTCTCCTGAACAGAAAGACATCCCAGATATGCTAAATAATGTTCGTGACTGGGAAGTTTGGTGGCCAGCGGAGGTGTTTAAACTCAGAACAGTGTTCCTGGAGCCATTCTGTAGCATTCCGGACGTCTCGTTGGTCGTATTATCCTGCTGGAATTGCCCAAGTCCGTCGGAATGCACAATGGATATGAACGGAGGCAGGTGATCAGACAGGATGCTTACGTATGTGTCACCTCTCAGAGTCATATCTAGACATATCAGGGGTCCCATATCAATCCAAGTGCACACGCCCCACACCACTACTGAGCCATCATTTTCTTGAACAGTCCCCTGCTGACGTGCAGGGTCCATGGATACATGAGATTATCTCCACATCAGTACGAGTCCATCCGCTCGATACAATTTGAAACGAGACTCGTCCTACCGGGCAATATGTTTCCACTATCAACAGTCCATTGTTGGTGTTGTTGTGCCCTGGTGAGGCGTAAGGTTTTGTGTCGCTGAATTATCAAGGATACACGAGTGGGCCTTTGGCTCCGAAAGCCCATATGGATGACGATTCGTTGAATGGTTCGCCCTTGAACCTATCCACTCCTGCGACGGTGAGCCGTCGTCATCTCTAGTGACTCGTTAACCAGCCTACAAGGTCTCGACCAGTGCTTCCCTCGGCGTCCTTTGGTAATGACCATCCATGAGTCTCTTCATGCCCTCGTGAACAATGGACGTTGAGTGACCTTCATCTGGACCCCGGGACATATCGGGATACCGGGCAATGAACTTGCTGACCACCTGGCCAGACAGGCTACCAGTAACCCAAGGAGACTGGCTTGCCGGAGACCGATCTGCGATCAGTCTTCCACCGCAAAGATTTCACAATCTGGGACACTGAATGGCGCGTCCTCAGTACACCAAATAAACTCCGTGTTATCAAGGAGACAACAAATTTGTGGCGGTCATCCATGCGAGCCACGCATCTGTTGTCCTTTGCCGGCTCCGCATCGTCCATACATGGCTAACACATGCTCACCTCCTCCGTCGCGAGGACCCACCTCGGTGTCGCTGTGACTCCCCTACGACTGTCACCCACATCTTGTCTTCCCAGCACTCTGCCTACGGTGTTGGGCGACAATGCCTCAACAGCAGGTTTAGTTTTGCGCTTTATTCGTGAGGGTGTTCTTTATCGTACCATCTAAGTGTGGCCGTTTGGCCTTCTCTCCGATGTCTCCACTCTCGCTCCGATTTCTCTCTTTGTCATGATTTCTGTGCATTTTGTTTGCCTTGTTGTTCGTCTTTTCCCTATCTGTGTTCATCTCGCCTTGTCGTTTTGCTGGACGTTTCCATGTTTCTCAGAGTGGCTGGCTAATCCTCTTTTATTCTCGTGGTCAGCCAGCCCAGACCATCTTCTCTGTGGTTTTAATACTTTCCCCTACTTTTCCTTGTGGTGTACTTTTCCCCCCTTTTTCTATTTCTTTCTTTCGTTTTCTCCTTTTACTCCCTTTTACCTCCACAATTTAAATGTGGGTGTTGTTTTATCTTGAGACTTGTTTGCATCAGGAAATAGAGACTGATGACCCTGTAGTTCGGTCCCTTTATACGCCAAACCAAACAACCAACCAACTTGTTGATGGTCCAGCATTGATATATGGAGCATTTTCTGGAAGGGTTGTAGTTCTGTCACGCTGAACGATTCTCATCCGTCGTCGTTGTTCCCATTCTTGTAGGATCTTTCTCCGGCAGCGATGTCGGAGATTTGATGTTTTACCGGATTTCTGGTATTCATGGTAAACTCGTGAAATGGTCGTACGGGAAAATCTCCACTTAATCGCTACGTCGGAGATTCTGCGTGCGCCGACTGTAACACCACGTTCAGACTCACTTAAATCTTGATAACCTGCCATTGTAGCAGCAGTAACCGTTCTAACGACTGCACCAGACACTTGTCTTATATAGGCATTGACGACCGCAGCGCCGTATTCTGCCTGTTTACATATCTCTGTATTTGAATACACATGCCTATACCAGTTTCTTTGGCGCTTCAGTGCGGCATATCAACGAATATTTCAGGTTACTTTTTCTGGATGTTCGTTATTACTTTGCGACAAACGTAACATTGGCAGCCCGTCTTTTGTATGAGAGCTGCGGTGCGTTTTTTACCAGGCAGTGGTGTGATTTGCGGGTGTCGAGCACTTACATTGCGCTTGCAACATGGAAGCACATCCAAGCAGCAACTAGAGTGAGCAAGGTGCCAGCGGGGTTGCAGTGGAAGAGATGTGCACCGACAATGACTCTCATAATGCTGCCGGGTGTATTGCTAGCCTCCACGGGTGCTTACCCCAGATCGGCCTGTTAACAATATGGCGAAGTACGCAAATCACACGAGATTTTAAGTTTTACTTACATTTGTTTTATACAGCTTGTGTCTACCGGCTCTTATAATATATCCTAAGGGCTGTTATCTGGCCTGGCTCATTCAGCAGTCATGATTTGTAGATTTTGACAAGCATCTTTCGGGTGTACTCAATTTTATTGTTTGACTCTTAACGTGAATAAATTCCCGCAAGCTGGGACTCCATAATTGTCCTTTAACATTATGGAAATACTGCCATTATAAAACTGAAGATGCGTCTATCCTGACGTGAAACCGAGAGTCGCGAATAAAGCACCTTGATGCTGTTATACGGCTTTTGGAAACGCCTTATTATTCTTGACTTTTTAATTGTTATAATTACTACCGTAATTTGAATGGTTATTGAATGTTCAGTGTTGTTATTCACAACGTCTCTGAGCTGTGTTTGCCCTTCCAAGGAAAGTGTTTATAGAAACTAAATGTCTCACAATAGGAGTCCCTCGAATGCCGTCCGCATATGGGACTACTCAGTAGGGACCTGTTGTAAGTAGGCTGTTTAGGTTTTTTTATTGGTAACGCCACCTCTGTATGAAAATCACTGGCTGTGCTGTGTGCAGTCTGTGTCTGCTTTGCATTGTTGTAATACTCGCCATTGTAGTGTTAGGCAGCTGGCTGTGAACAGCGCGTAGCGTTGCGCAGTTGGAGGTGAGCCGCCAGCAGTGGTGGATGTGGGGAGAGAGATGGCGGAGTTTTGTAATTTGTCATGAACTGCTATATATATTATGACTTTTGATGATACTAAGGTAAATACATTGTTTGTTCTCTATTAATATCTTTCATTTGCTAACTATCCCTATCAGTAGTTAGTGCCTTCCGTAGTTTGAATCTTTTATTTAGCTGGCAGTAGTGGTGCTTGCTGTATTGCAGTAGCTCGAGTAACCAAGATGTTTGTGAAGTAAGTGATTTGTGAAACGTATAGGTTAATGTTAGTCAGGGCCATTCTTTTGTTAGGGTTTTTGAAAGTCAGATTGCCTTGTGCTAAAAACATTGTGTGTCAGTTTAAGCACAGTCTTGTATAATTGTTCAAAGGGGACGTTTCATATGTCGATCCTTAGCCGAGGATACCTCACTGGAATCTTCTGATTTTTTCTTGTAGTTTGTGTAATTAGTGTAGATTTTGTTTATTGCTAGCGCGTAATTGTAGAGAAAATCTCCTTTGTAGTTGCAGTCTTTCATTATTGTACAGTAAAACAGTTGTGGCATGCATGTCGATTTGCACCAAGTATTTTGCAGCTGCAATTAACTAGATATTATTTTCAGTGCTATGTTAATGTGTTCTCTTATTTTTGATCTTCAAATTGTGTTTTTCTGTGTTGTCGTGTGAAATACTGTGACAATAATGGCGTGTGAAAAACGTAATACTAGGCTCCAAAGTAAACTGAGAAATGACAGTGAAAATGAAAGCAGTGTGTTAGCGCCACCGAGTAATGAATTAACTGATGTTCAAAGTAGTAATTTGGTAATTGTGCATAGGGAAATGGAGCGGGCTGCAAACAATGGTGTAGACAGTGAAACAGGTAGTGAACAGGGAAGCATTATCGATCGATCGGTCGGCAACAGCTCGCCTCAGGAATCCGAAATGACAGGACACAATTTCGCAAATACTGTAGATTCAGGTTTTGGGTCATCACCGTTTTCTCAAATAAGTCAAGACACATTTTCTGCTTGTTAAAATGTGAATGTTGCCGGTGCAAATGCACTGCCGAAAAGCGTAGAGAAACAGATTCCAGACACTAATACATTATTATTGCAATTAATGCAACAAATGGAACAAAATCAGAGACAAATGGGACAAAATCTTAAAAAGTTAGACACAGTGGAACAAAATCTTAAAACGTTAGACACAATGGAACAACACCAGAGACAAACACAGCAACAGTTAGACGCAATGGGACAAAATCTTCAAAAGTTAGACACCACACTTGAAAAAACACGTGAAGATTTAACTAGTGAGTTACATAACATTGAATCGAAATGTCAAAAAGTCTGTAATGACGTAAAAACACAAATTTGTGAGCATTTTCAACCCATTTTTTCGCGGCATGAAAATGTATTACAGAATCACGAAGCAGCCATAAAAGAACTGCAAACCATTGTTCATGAAAATCACGACACCTTGCAAGCTAAAATTGACTGAGTTGCATCTACCGATTCGGTTACGCAACTTGCAAAAACTCAGGAAAACTTAAAGGACACAGTAGATACTCTGAAACTTGGTTCAGAAAAACATACAGAGGAAATAATTTCACTATCGGATAAAGTAGCCGAACTTTCAGATCAGTTCTCTAACTTATCTACAAAGGTAGATGATGATCTGAATAACACAACACCTGTAGCCTTCACTGACAAGAGTATAGAAATTAGAAAATTCAAACAAAATCAAAATCAAATCAATACACAGTACAAAAGAGAAATCCGGGAAGTGCAAGATCAGCTGACACAGGTAATACAAGAATTACGTATTTCAGAGGACACTCGCGCTCCAATACGGGAAGAGGGACTTAGAAATACGGAACAACCACAAAATAATAACACAGGACACTCCGGAAATTATGAAAGAAATTGGCAATGTGCACCGAATTTTGAGATTGAACCGCCGACACGACGTAACAATGACCGACATGCGACTCGCCGACATGATGATTTTGACTATAAGCTGTTCATTACTACACGTAAATTCAAAACATTTAAGAATTCTGGCAACGACATTCATCCACAAGCATGGCTCCATCAATTCTCGCATTGTTTTCCTCCCAACTGGTCGTTAGAACACAGATTAGAATTTATGTGTGGCTACTTGGAGAATGAACCAGCTGTAAGAATGCGATCGGTAATTCACGATTGCCACAGTGAAGGAGAGTTTTACCATGCCTTCCTCTCAGCATATTGGTCTCAAGCCACACAAGACCGAGTAAAACATAGCATCATAATGATGAAACGTTTCGAACAATCTGAATTTTCCAGTCTTATGAAATATTTTGAAGACATGTTGCATAAGAATCAGTATCTTTCAAACCCATACAGCCCCTCAGAACTTATCCGCATTTGCTTAATCAAATTGCCTGAACATTTACGAAACATTATTTTGGCAGGACATTGCAAAGACGACATTGAAGCTTTTCAGGGACTGTTACAAGAATTGGAAATTGACACTGACAATTGCGGAATGCGGAAACAGGAACACAACAATTACAGGTCACATCCGTCACAATTCCTCGATAATAACTGGATGCGACAAGGCTATTCTCACAACACAAATCGTGACCAAAACAGACACCACCCGTATGACAACCACTGGCAGAGTAATAGTTACAGAGAAAGTTCGCATTTCCGTAGTAATGAATATGACAGAGACAATCATATAAACAGACAATATGGCAACCAGAACTATTATTATCACGGGAGACAGAATAACTTCAGACGCAACAGTTCAGCGCGCAGTTACGATTCAGGGAGAAATTCTCCACCATGTGACCGACAAGAAAGAAACTGTGGAATCTACCGACATGACGACAGACTATATAATCATAACGACAGACGTGAATTTCATCAGAACTGGCGGGATTCTAACAGAGCTGGGCCCTCTCGGCAAGGCGAATTTGTAGAAGTTCGGTCTCATAATAAAATGACTCGCACCGCAGGCAGCCGCGTGCGCCGGCTGACTCAGAGAAAAATAACATAGACGCTAACCTTGAGAAAAATTCCAGTATTCTTTATCGACGTATACCGCATGATAATTGCGTTCCGGTTGAAACTCTGCGTACTAGGAAGAGTAAAGGTTTACACCACATTTCACATGTAAAACCGTTTATTGAAAGATAATCTGCTTTTAACTTTGTTTTTGCCATATAGCTTTTCACTTTACATTACCAGTATGCTTTGTCAGACTTAGTATCTGTTAACATGCAACAGTGTTTGAAGTTGTATATCCAGTCAAGAACCAAGAGAACTTATTTAAACAGAAATTACGAATGCATTGTTATAGTGAACAGACGACACAGTGTTGTATTTGTACATTCTTGCTTGTTAGTTGCACGATTACGTAACAACTATCAGGCTCACATACTTAGAACATATACCGGCACTGCTAATGAGATTTTAATGCAACATTTTGGTTTACTTGAAAATACATTTGGGATTTAAAGTACTTTCTGTGAGATTAAAGATGACTTAGTATTTGGTTTCTTTGACAGCTACACGGTTATATTACGACACTACTAATGTGTGACATAATTTACATTGTTGCTTTTGCGGTGTATCTGCTTTATATCTGCACAGTTTTTCTGAATTCTTCTGGAAAGCAAAACATGTTTTAGTAGTAACTTTTGTGGTATAGCAACAATGAGACAGTCTTTTTCGTGGCACAACAATACGTTACTGTACAGTACTTTCTTCATCACGCCAATAAGCATAATAACTACGATATCTATACGCAAAGCATTTCACTTTTGTTTATCATGAGGTAAGTACATTGGCTTCTGCAGAACTTAGCTTTCGGAGGAAAATAACTACGACACTTCCACAGAGATTATCTTACAACAAGATGCGCATTTAGCGCTACAGGATACGCATTTCAGTGATTAATTTTGTACTTAAAACATTTATTTTTAAAGATATTTGGAGTACAATGATACAAAAGTTTTCCGTGATACATTTCATTCCATTGCTGTAATCTGTAACACCTGAGGGTATAATTACGTTAATCCTCAGGGGGATACACGCTTACTTTGTGTACCATGTGTGTGGCAACCACAAGGAACCCTAGCTAATATGGTATTTGCTTATACAACTTTACACATCGGTACCATATTTCTCTAACACACAAATTACACAGCTATCTGATCATGTAACTGAGAGAGACAAACATTTATTTTACTATATCAGTGACAGATGTTTACGTAATTACACAGTTGGATAACTTCACACTTATGAAACTGTATTTTGTCTGTACTTTGTAAACTGTTCATATTTTTTTGGAACCATTGTGATACTATGAGAGCTTTGAATGATGTATTTGGTATGGGATCATGATTTTTAAAGTACGATTGAGGCAGATGACACTATTGACTTGAGCAGAGAATTTTTTTAGGTTTTGAAATTATTGGAGGAAGCTACAACGATTTTGAGAATTGACTGAGATGTTATGATATTATTACGATGACGATGTGTACTATGCTGTTGAGATATGTTTATGATCAATAAGATGATGCTACCGTATATGAGGAATAAGAAGTATGTTGGAAACCAAGAATCGTACTTTAAGAGTTATGAAATGTGCGTAAATGCGTGACTGTATCACAATGCTGACGAATATTTTATTTGGACACTTATATTTATAGGGTTTTGTTTCTACACATTTGCAACGCAAATTCTCGACCCGTGAAATTTTGTATATGAGACTGTTACAGTAGCGGAAACTGCTGTCGTAAATATTTCCGTAAGAAAGTTAAGTGACCACCTGCACGTAATGCGTCGTGGGCACGCAGCTGTGTCAGACGCCGGGAGAACAAGTCATTAGTGAGTGCCTCATCAGAAGCACAGGTAGAAAAAAAGAAAGGGGAGGCCATTGTCCTCGCTATTGACATTTCCTTGTTGAAAGCATACTGTGGAGATCGTAATTTATGATATTTACTAAAATGCCTAATGAAATGATTAGAAACATTTTACATCTATTGTCTTTGTAGTTAAGAGATTGCTCATTTTGTTTAATATCTGGTTTCCAGCTGTGTTGCAGCATTGGTTTTATAAAATAAACTTAAATGCATCTGCTAATGTGAACACTTTTTGTCAACAGATTTATTAAATAAGTATTTTCTGATCCACATTCTTCGAAAAAGGAGCTCTTGGAATGGAGAGAACAATAAGAAGGGACTAATAACAGGAACTGCATACATAATTTACTTTTCAAGTACTTGGTAACGTTTTTGGTAGAATAACTTCTTGTGGTGCACCACTTTAATTACATAGACATTAAGATGTGAATATACATTTCCCTTATCTGCATTGTTGTTTTTACTGTAATATTTTTTCTGGTTGAGCTATGTCATGTTTAGGTATAAGTTACTGCTGTTTGCCAGGCATAGTGTTACTGGATTTGACTTTGTGTTACTCTGCTAAGCCAGTTTTACTACTCATTTATTTTTCTTGTTGCTGCACATTGGCTCATATTAGTTGTAATGTTGTATTGCTTGGTAATTTAGATTTACTGTAGCTTGCTTTGCAATTTTCCATTTTTTTGGTCATTGCTGTTTGTGTTACTTATTTTGTGCTGCTGCATTGCCCCGTCCCTTAGTTTAGCATCTGAGCTCAGTAGATTTAAGTTAGCTTAAGAGGGGGTAGACTATATAAGAAACTGACTATGGAGAATAGGTAAAGAATGCATTGCGAAGTTATATGAAAAAGATTTGGGCCCAAATGAGTATTGTACAATCAGAAATAATTATTTTGAAAGAAATATGAACAGAATACAGAAAGCAGGCTTAGATAGGACTTTTTGGGAATAATGATGAACAAAGGGAGATCTCCATGCAAAATACTGCAGTAAAACAAACCCTGTCCTTTCCCTTTTGTGTTATCCCACTATATGTTTGTGTACCCTTGTGTATTTGTGTTTTTCCTGTCTTATGTGTTTATCTGATAAGAATTGTAGAATTTTTCTAGTACTAAGCTACATTCACTATGATGAGGAATACTGTTATCCTCAAATATAATTGGCATTAATAATAATGTATTTACCTTATAAATATGCTTACACATTATTTATTCTGTTTTGTTTTAATGCTCATGTGTGAAGTTGATGTTTCGAAAGTGATTCTGATCTTTTATTTTTGTACTCATGTCATAATTTCTGTAACACTGATGTATATGTTTATTTCTATTCTTTTGTAAAGCCTGTACTACAAATGTTATCTGTATTGTTATGTTTTTAATGATGTATTTTGTACCTTTGTAATTATATTTTCGTGTTATAATATTGTAATTGACACCAGTTAATCAAATTAAGTAACTTGTAAGTTCCATTTCACTGCACACGTTTCTGTTGGTCATGGTATATGGACAATATGTGAGAAGTAGGGACTGTTAGTGTTTGCACATGTGTTGATAATTCAGCAAGGGACTGGATAACAGCATTGCTCGTTCTAAGGACAATTCCAAAAAACTTTGTGAGTGCACAAGTGGTGGTTTATGGACTTGCTATATTGTCCGCAAGACTCTTCGATGGTGATTGTGCACCTGCACAGTCGAAACAGATGACTGCTGGCGTCTCTACAAGGACTACAGTGGGTCTGCATCTTTGATGACCCACCAGTACCATTATCTCTACAAGGACTACAGTGGGTCTGCATCTTTGATGACCCACCAGTACCATTATCTCTACAAGGACTACAGTGGGTCTACGTCTTTGATGATCCATCAGTACCATTATTTCTACAAGGACTGCAGTGGGTCTGCACCTCTGGTGGCCCACCAATACCGTAATCTCTACCAGGACTACAGTGGGTCTGATCTGTGATGACCTACCCACCAATATTCTTCAAAACTTCGACTGACTCTGCTGTGGGTTTGCTCTGTTGTGGCCCATTACCTGTATGCATGTCAAGAGTCAGCACTGTCTTTCCGTTGGAAGGACAACACTACTTCTTCAAGACTGCATGGAAATCCACTACTTCTGTGTGCATTTTCTTTTACTGCTCAGACTTTGAGAAAAACACTGCAATTTTACTGTGACGAATGATGAGGACTGTCTTTATGGACTGTGAGAAAATTTTAGCTTTTGACCAACATTGTATCAATAAGTGTGTGCATTTGATATCTTTGTTATTGTAATTATGAAAAATTTTTTCAAATCTGTATTGGCCACTGCCCAAACCAATTTGTAAAATTTTTTGTGGGGAGCATGGGGGCTATGTAAGTAGGCTGTTTAGGTTTTTTTATTGGTAACGCCACCTCTGTATGAAAATCACTGGCTGTGCTGTGTGCAGTCTGTGTCTGCTTTGCATTGTTGTAATACTCGCCGTTGTAGTGTTAGGCAGCTGGCTGTGAACAGCGCATAGCGTTGCGCAGTTGGAGGTGAGCCGCCAGCAGTGGTGGATGTGGGGAGAGAGATGGCGGAGTTTTGTAATTTGTCATGAACTGCTATACATATTATGACTTTTGATGATACTAAGGTAAATTCATTGTTTGTTCTCTATTAATATCTTTCATTTGCTAACTATCCCTATCAGTAGTTAGTGCCTTCCGTAGTTTGAATCTTTTATTTAGCTGGCAGTAGTGGTGCTCGCTGTATTGCAGTAGCTCGAGTAACCAAGATGTTTGTGAAGTAAGTGATTTGTGAAACGTATAGGTTAATGTTAGTCAGGGCCATTCTTTTGTAGGGGTTTTTGAAAGTCAGATTGCGTTGCGCTAAAAACATTGTGTGTCAGTTTACGTATAGTCTTGTATAATTGTTCAAAGGGGACGTTTCACTGTCTGTGACGCGAGTTGGCTACGGGTTGCTTGGGAGTTACTTTGTGATCCAATAAACGCCGATCGTGCCGCTACCAGTTAAAAACCGGTAAAACCAGGTACAAAGAGTCGCTCAACCAGCTGTAGCTGGAGACTCGCCGTGACGGTTGCCAGTCACTATAATTCTGCAGTTCCAAAATATCAGTTGCCCTTCTGTGACGCAGAGTGATTAAGTTTTTGATATTACGTATTTATAGCATATTTTAAATGTGCACGTAGTCCTGTTTCTCCCTGTGCTTCACCTGTAGTTAATAATTCGTTTCATCAACTCCGCATTGTTCTTAACAAATGGTCTCCTTAAACAGCGTTATACTTGATCAGCTACAAAATACACTCCTGGAAATTGAAATAAGAACACCGTGAATTCATTGTCCCAGGAAGGGGAAACTTTATTGACACATTCCTGGGGTCAGATACATCACATGATCACACTGACAGAACCACAGGCACATAGACACAGGCAACAGAGCATGCACAATGTTGGCACTAGTACAGTGTATATCCACCTTTCGCAGCAATGCAGGCTGCTATTCTCCCATGGAGACGATCGTAGAGATGCTGGATGTAGTCCTGTGGAACGGCTTGCCATGCCATTTCCACCTGGCGCCTCAGTTGGACCAGCGTTCGTGCTGGACGTGCAGACCACGTGAGACGACGCTTCATCCAGTCCCAAACATGCTCAATGGGGGACAGATCCGGAGATCTTGCTGGCCAGGGTAGTTGACTTACACCTTCTAGAGCACGTTGGGTGGCACGGGATACATGCGGACGTGCATTGTCCTGTTGGAACAGCAAGTTCCCTTGCCGGTCTAGGAATGGTAGAACGATGGGTTCGATGACGGTTTGGATGTACCGAGCACTATTCAGTGTCCCCTCGACGATCACCAGTGGTGTACGGCCAGTGTAGGAGATCGCTCCCCACACCATGATGCCGGGTGTTGGCCCTGTGTGCCTCGGTCGTATGCAGTCCTGATTGTGGCGCTCACCTGCACGGCGCCAAACACGCATACGACCATCATTGGCACCAAGGCAGAAGCGACTCTCATCGCTGAAGACGACACGTCTCCATTCGTCCCTCCATTCACGCCTGTCGCGACACCACTGGAGGCGGGCTGCACGATGTTGGGGCGTGAGCGGAAGACGGCCTAACGGTGTGCGGGACCGTAGCCCAGCTTCATGGAGACGGTTGCGAATGGTCCTCGCCGATACCCCAGGAGCAACAGTGTCCCTAATTTGCTGGGAAGTGGCGGTGCGGTCCCCTACGGCACTGCGTAGGATCCTACGGTCTTGGCGTGCATCCGTGCGTCGCTGCGGTCCGGTTCCAGGTCGATGGGCACGTGCACCTTCCGCCGACCACTGGCGACAACATCGATGTACTGTGGAGACCTCACGTCCCACGTGTTGAGCAATTCGGCGGTACATCCACCCAGCCTCCCGCATGCCCACTATACGCCCTCGCTCAAAGTCCGTCAACTGCACATACGGTTCACGTCCATGCTGTCGCGGCATGCTACCAGTGTTAAAGACTGCGATGGAGCTCCGTATGCCACGGCAAACTGGCTAACACTGACGGCGGCGGTGCACAAATGCTGCGCAGCTAGCGCCATTCGACGGCCAACACCGCGGTTCCTGGTGTGTCCGCTGTGCCGTGCGTGTGATCATTGCTTGTACAGCCCTCTCGCAGTGTCCGGAGCAAGTATGGTGGGTCTGACACACCGGTGTCAATGTGTTCTTTTTCCATTTGCAGGAGTGTAATAGAGGACAGGGCTACCAGTGTCATCGTACATTAATCTCGGTGGGAATGGTATATCATAGCTGCGTGTTTGGTAGCTAAAGCACGAAACATTCTTCTGTCACAACTCCCTACAACATAACTGATCTCAATAGCAGTAAATAACCCATTAGCATCATTACATGCCATTAACACAATAATCGTATGAAATGTAATCAAGGGTTTTGCAGCCACAGTAAGAAATTTTTCAGTTATGAAATGCTTGCCAACCAGTACTCGTATACAGGGTGTTACAAAAAAGGCACGGCCAAACTTTCAGGAAACATTCCTCACACACAAATAAAGAAAAGATGTTATGTGGACATGTGTCCGCACACGCTTAATTTCCATGTCAGCGCTCATTTTAGTTTCGTCCACCTACGCTCAATGGAGCACGTTATCATGATTTCATGCGGGATACTCTACCTGTGCTGCTAGAACATGTGCCTTTACAAGTACGACACAACATGTGGTTCATGCGCGATGGAGCTCCTGCACATTTCAGTCGAAGTATTCGTACGCTTCTCAAAAACAGATTCGGTGACCCATGTATTGGTAGAGGCGGACCAATTCCACGGCCTCCACGGTCTCCTGATCTCAACCCTCTTGACTTTCATTTATGGGGGCATTTGAAAACTCTTGTCTACACAACCCCGGTACCAAATGTAGAGACTCTTCGTGCTCATATTGTGGACGGCTGTGATACAATACGCCTTTCTCCAGGGCTGCATCAACGCATCAGGGATTCCATGCGACGGAGGGTGGATGCATGTATCCTCGCTAACGGAGGACATTTTGAACATTTCCTGTAACAAAGTGTTTGAAGTCACGCTGGTACGTTTTGTTGCTGTGTGTTTCCATTCCATGATTAATGTGATTTGAAGAGAAGTGATAAAATGAGCTCTAACATTACCTGAAAGTTTGGCCGTACCTTTTTGTAACACCCTGTATATTGTAGTTGGGATGATTTCGTTACCGAGCACAACCTTCGGCAGTCTGCTTCCAGTCCATGTTTTTTATCACAGGCATACATATTCCCTTGAGTACGTCCTTAAATATTTTTGTGGTCTTGGCTACGATCCATCTAACAGTAATTTCTCTTCATGCAAAGTACATCTTAAGCCTGAACAGACAACCCCGTACATCAGTGAGAGATTCTAGCTGTACAAAGATTGTTATTTCTAAATATGTGCGAAGTTTGAAGATTATGCATGTATTCGAAATTTTGTGGTCTTCTTCATTGAACCAGCGTTTCTACATTTCAATATCACCGAGACTGCAACACAGAAAACGGGGTTCTACTCCCTATACCGCTGACGGCGATTCATTCAGCAGATTCTGTGAAAAGTTTTATTTATGTACTCTTACAAGACACACGTGTGCCCGGGAATTGTGTGTCTGTGTGGAAGTCTCATTAGTTAGAATGACTCCGCAATGTAAAATTCTGCGTCCGACATAGTTCCATTCTGGGAACCAGTTTACGGGAGAGATTCCACGAACATATTCTCTTTTCATCCACGCCCGTGTGTGTTAGAGCAGCCCTTAAGCTCATTAGCTACAAATACGAAGTCAACCTACATCCATAGACACCGAAAAGAAAAAGAAAATAAAAATATGTATAAGATGTCGGAAAGTAACAGGGAGCCATGAAACATTCAAGTTAGGATCACGATTTAAGTTACTTTACATTACTTTAATTTTATTTTTATTTTCCCTTTTTCCTACCTGATGTTACGGAGTAGAGGAGGAAGAGACAAGATACTTCGCACTGATTTTAATAGATACATGTCTCAACTTTACTACGTTATTGCGGTGTATTCCTTTTAATATCTTCTCTTATACCGTACATTTTATGCCACAGATTTTATGGGTGGTTTTTGTGATACTTATCACGATATGATAAATAAAATTATTTTGGCACTCAAGACAAGTGTTTCCTACAAATGAATCGAACCGTACCACTGGCATTTCCTACTGCTGAGCCTATGGAATCATTCCGTTTCACGTTCCTACAAACTGTTACACCAAAGTGTTTGAATTAATTTTATTCTAAATGATATTGCTGTCGTAGGGTACTAAGTTTTCTCCTTGTGTGACGTGTACAGTTTTACATTTCTCAGCACTTAAAGCATGTTGCCCATCTGTACATCACTTTCAAGTCTTATCACGGTGTGGCTCAATGCTAGGTGTTCCATGAGAAATAGTAAACAATTTAGGAAGTGGTAGTACAGACTAACTCAAACAAAACATTCCACATAAAAGGTGTCCAGCTCTATTGATTACTGAGATACAGTTGGTCACGTAGATTCATTTCGCGTGTTGATACTCCAGTTGCTAAGGGCTTAGTTATCGATTATGATTTTGATTTTTGAAGTTGTGTAGCTGTGCTTGAGTTAACATAACTGACGTTTAAAATTGTGACTGTGATTTTTTGGTCAATTCTGCTCTGTAGTTTAAGCACGATGCACGTTATTTACAAATGTAGAGTTTGCCGACATCGTATTTGTACAAGAATATTGTAATGGAAACACTGCTTCTGCTTCTAGAGTGTGCGATTTTCAGATTTTATTATCGCAGAGAACCAGATTCTGGAGAGTTTACTCGTGTTTTCTGTAAACTGTGTTAGATTGGTACGGTGCCCAGCGGAGATATTTCTTCTGATCGTGCGAATGAACAGAGTGCGGATGAAAAACGTGTACATTGACTACATCATTACCATTTACATCGGATTCAGCACCTTCGAGAAAGAAATGAATGTAGACAATTGGCACTTTGTTGCTGGCGGTTACATATCGCCGAGAAAACACGTTAATAAAGTTTACAGATGAAGCACGTATCACTCACGACAGTATTAATAACACTCGTAACTCATATTGGTGATTCGAAGACATTTGGGTAGAATGATGGGTATCGTCTTCCAGCTTGACGAGGCCGCTGCACATTCTAATCTCCATGTGAGACATCTTCCCCGGAAGATATATCGGTAGACATTCTCATGTTTCTTCGTCATCCAGGTCCCCTGATCTTACCCCTTTAGATTTGTGCCTGTGGGGGTGGCTGAAGGGCGAAGTCTACAAATTAGAAAGTAAATGCAAGAGATGAATCAATCTTTCGGATTATGAGCAGATAAGAACGCAAGATGACCTTAGGATTTATGAAGAACAGCTCTGAAATCAATCATTTGCCTTTGCTTAACATCCTCTGTGAGTACGTGTTTGAGATACGTTCTGACAGCTGTATCTCTTAAACCAGTAAAAATTGGACACCTATTATATGGAATGTTCTATTCGAATTACTCTATACTACTCCCTTCTAACATATTTACTACACCACCAGAAACACCTTGATTATGTGCAATGTTTTCCAGACATTCCTCCTTTTGTAGACAACGTTTTCCCAATTTTCTTATTTTAAAATTAATTTACAGTGTTACTACGTAAATCTGAATTCCGGTAAAGATATCATAAAATAATTCCTGTTTTGCAGACGTTATACCACATTTAGGCTATATATGTGGCTGAAATCAGTACGTAATCACAAGAAATATAAAATTTAATTCCAGATTCACAAATCTCCCACGTGTAAGTACCTGCGTCCAGAACAGGCCTCGGGAGACCCAACGGTACCGGCCGATCATCGTGTTATCCGCAGCCGACAGGCGTCACTGCATGCAGATATGGAAGGGCGTGTGGTCAGCACACCGTTCTCCTGACGTCAGTTTTCGTGACCGGAGCCGCTACTTCTCAATCAAATAGCTCTTCAGTTGACCTCACAAAGGCCAGTGCATCAGTGCACTTCCCCCCCCCCCCCCCCTTTTGCCAACAACGCTCGGCAGGGGCAGACGGTGACCCATTCAAGTGCCTGCCAAGCCCGGGAGAGCTCAACTTCGGTGATCTGAGGGGAACCGGTTTACCATTGAGGCAGGGCCGTAGGCCCTAACTGTAAATATGATAAATAAATAGCATCCACTGTCAATACTACAACTAAGATGAAACATGCATAGGCGAAAACAAAAAAAGACTGTGCTCTTGCTCTTACATGCTATTATTTATCGTTTTCTGCAAGCATAGAAATAGGGCTTAAACCCATTGCTATACCTTCCTCTCTTGTGATTTTTGAAAAATCTGTGCTGATGTTTGGTTTGTGGGGTGCTCAACTATGCGGTCGTCAGCTACCGTACAAAGTCCAAATTTTTTCACACATTTCAATCTAGCCACTGTTACGAATGATGATGATGATGATGGTGATGAAATGATGCCGTGTGGCTGGGGCCTACCGTAGAATAGACCGTTCGCCTGGTGTAAGTCTTTCCAGTTGACGCCACTTCGGCGACTTGCGTGTCGATGGGGATGAAATGGTGGGGATTAGGACAACACAACATCCAGTCCCCGAGCGGAAAAAATCTCCGAGCCAGCCGGGAATCGAACCCGGGCCGTTACGTATGACATTCCGTCGCGCTGACCACTTTTTTTTTTCATTTTCTCCGTTGTTGATCGTTGTGTTTGTTCGTTGCGGACGTCACATGACATCCAGTTAAGTTCGTTTATTGACCGTTTCACTTAGTTTTTTTATGAGGCCAACCAGCTTTCTGACCGAACACGCTGAGCTACCGTGCCGGCAACCACTCAGCTATCGGGGGCGGACATGATGAAATGATGAGGACAACACAGACACCCAGTCCTCAGGCAGAGAAACTCTCCAACCCGGCCGGGAATCGAAGCCGGAACCCAGTGATCGAGAGGAGCAACGCTAGCCACTAGACAATCCGAATTTCAGAAGCAGCATAGATCACAGTCGAGATAACTGCAATGTGAGTTTGGATTTCTCTTCGGCCTCACTAACACAAAATGTATGGTTTTCAAATACTTTCAGGAATCGTGTTTTTTTTTTTTTATATTTGAATGTTTGTTGTTTCAAACCTTTCTTGTGATGGCATATCGGGAAAACTGAGAAAATGTACCAATTTTATTAGAAAGTTCATGCTTTCGTCTTGCTTCATAATTGTGTATTTGGTAATGAAAACACAAGAAAAGTCTTAATGAATCTAACTTAAGCAAGATAAAAACACGATAATATGTCGAAACAGTTCTTACACTAGCGTCCTCAAATGAAAACAAATATTAACTTAACTTCAAGCACACCGAAAATCAAAAGTTTTATCCAATAATATTACCCTGACGATGTTATAAAATTACACAATTGGTTGTAGAATGACTATTATATTGCTGTTGGAAAATATTGTCTATCTGCTGAATACCTTTCTCGAAACTGAGCCCCAAGAATACACGTGCTATACGCTGCAGACGCGGACACGAGGGAATGAGAAAAACTACGCACATCAACTCCAATCTAAGACAGATCTTAAGTGAACACACTCTACTGCCTCCCACACTTAGTGCCTGAGTAACGCGCTGTTTATCTTGTGCAGACTGCGGCGATAAGTGCGGACGTGGTCGACTGTGGCGTGTGTCGGGAGGAACCCTGAAGGCCTGACAATTCTACTCTGGCCTTGACTGGATATACAATCTTAAACTACCCTAAGTGTTCGTAAGGCGGGAAACTATGTTTTTTCGTGGCTAAATCAACTGGCTGTGTCCACTCTCTGGGGCTGATCGACATGTTTACTGTTGCCCTCAAATGTTCCGCAAAACTTAAGGGGCTCCGGAACGCCCTATACTTGCAATGTTAAAATAACGCTTATAAATTACATCTTTCCTCACAAAGTATTTGAGGTAGGAAGTTGAACTTTTTACAGATTATTTATTGGAATATGGGCTACAACTTAACACAGGGATTTTACAAAATTTTAGTTCAGTTATTAAAGATGATTTTTTTTTCAATTGTAATGAAAATTCACAACATTTTTTATTTATATATTCAAAAATATACAGTTTTTTGGAAAAAGGCTGTGTTAAATTATGCAGAAGGTACTGTGTAACATTTACTGAAAGTTTGAAACAAATATGTTTGCAAGATCCTTAGAAAACATGTAAGTAGTATGAGAAAATAAAAGTTTCGGGAATCGAGCGACAAAGATTGGATTAACTTTTTAGTGCATTCCAGGTCCATAGGATGGATTATCTTCATCCTCTGCAAACTCCTCCTCCAGCTTCCTCTTGTTCCTCCTCCTGTTTACTCTTGCTTGTATTTCTAGACTCTTTACAGCCCTGTCTGCAGCCCGAAGGCGTTCCTTGTCTAAAGCAAGCATCGCTCGTTGTTGTGTTCGTAGATTTTGCTACCATTTTCTTCAGTTGCAGTTACTGCAACACTGTTCCAAAAGGTGGTCATGTATGAACACTTATCACATTTCAGTTGTATTTCACTAGCAAGTCCTACGTGCTTTATTATGGAGAGTTCCAGACCATCTTCACTACAATGAATACATCTTACACAGTTTGAAAAAATTCCTTTGAGAACCGACATATCAAATATTTCATTCACATCCGATTCGCCCATAAAACATTCATAGTTTTCACTCATTGAACCAAGCCTCTTCTGTGAAGTATTTTCTTTCCCACTTTGACTGCTATGGGCAGGTGTACTTGAGAGGTTAGGTTCACTCACTTGGTTATCGTCTTTATTGTTTACAGTAATAACACATACCTTCGGCTTTCCAACATTTCTCCTTTTCTTAAAAGCCTTCAGAGGATTTCTAATAACTTTACTTTTACTCATTATTATACTTCAACAAAACAGAGACTCAAGAAACAGAATTAATTACGAATATTTTCGAGATAACGACAGAGTAAATAAACATGAAACAATCGACAATCACACCAGCGATATATATTGAACCATCACAGGTTAGCCACAACACATACTTTATCTCACATCACTAAAATGTACCTGATGAAAACGGACGTTAATAATAACACCATTTGACAGCAGTTTAACAGCGCCACAGTGGGTCATGCCCATGTAGAACACATTTCAAAAAAAATTTAAAAAAAGTTGTAGTCTTCGGAATTGAATAAATTATATATCTATTAAAAGGTTATAGTCTGCAGATTCAGAAAATGCAAAAAAGTAAAAATTGAACTTTTCATGATTTTGAGCCTTTCCGGAGCCCCTTAACTAGCACAGCTCGTAGCTCGTAATTTCCAGTCGGGCGATTACGAGATACACGCAGGTGTCCACAACAAAATATTTCGTCCGGAGCTAGCAGACCGGGATGCGTTCTGTCCAGCACACGGCCCTTCTAGGAAGACAGTGCGCCCATTACTTAACTCACAATTGCATATATCGTTGCAGTCTTCTTCCACCGTACTGAGGGTTTGCTTCCTGCCACAGCTAGTGTCGCCTAACGGGTGCTTTCGCTACAATTTTCGTTGTTTCTTTGCCCAGTGGGGTTTCAGAAATAAACTGGGGCATACGGCATTGCCAGTTTCACCCGGTGCAATGAGTGTTTGCCCTTCGTTCATTTAGAAACGAGCTCCGCCCAAACAGAAGCTGTCCACTTGAACATCATGTGTCGACCTCGACAGAATCACGTGGTTTTCGAATGTCTACCAATTTACCGATGACTCACACTGTTGTCATTCTTTCTGTGTCTGAAAAATAGCCTCCCGCTGCGAACCTTGGTGCTTTCATAAGTTAAAAGGCTTTTGCAGAGCATGTATGGGTCTTACGCCCTATACATGTATCATATGAATTTTGTTTATGTCAAGGTGTTGACGCAGTTCCTGCGTTCTTGCGTTTCCACATAAATTGAAGGGCTGTGTTCTCCTTTGATACCACCCCAAAATGGATCCCCTACTGTATAAAATGTTTATTTCAGCGCAGGTGTGCTTCAAATGACTCACCCAACAGTGACTCATTGTTGTGCGTTTGTCTCTGGCGAGAAATGGCCGGTCTGTACCGTGCATCGCACCCCTAATAGATCTCCTGTGACGAGAGTTCACTGGATTGTGGCTTTCTTAACTTCATGTTGCTGTGACCAGGTCGGCTGGGAAGCCTACCATACACTTCAGTCCAATGCTGCAGAAATGCTACTTGTCTATCAACATGCAATTTAGGTGGAGTTTGAAACTTCCTGGCAGATTAAAACTGTGTGCTGGACCGAGACTCGAACTGTTGATGACTGGAAACATGTTGCCTGGTTGGGCGAGTCTCATTCCGAATGAAGAATCCAGGCGAAAAACCTCATAAGTCCAAAATTCCAAAATTTCTGTTTTTTCCATAATTTAATAGACCAGCCAGTGTAGTTTTAGCTGGTTTTACAGAACTGAGTCAAGAGATATTCTGATATCTTGTAAGCATGTGCAGGCTAAAAACATTATAAGTCCATGAAAAACAGGAGAATATCCTGACAAGTGCAGAGAATGCAACGATAAAATTTTATGACTTAATGATTCCCAGCCCGCGCAGGTCTGTTTTCACTAATGTTATCGTTGTTTTATCATTGTTGCCACGTTGTTGTGTATAAGTTGACCATTGATGTTAGTTATGTGGAGTTTGTGAAGGAAGTTAGATCTAGCGTTGTATTCTGTCAGTGTAAAATGAATAAAGATGACAGTGACTCATCTACTTGCGAAGAAAACTATAGAATGTCATCAAAGAAGCTGACAAAGAAAAGGAAGAAGTATGGTCGCGTTAGAGATGCCTCCAAACGTTTAAGACTGCAGTCACATGAAATAGGAGACCCATGCAAGTGCAAAAACAATTGTTTTGACATTGTCAGCGATGAAAATAAGAGGAATATTATTAACTTGAAAACTTTCAAAATCATGATGAAATTAACTTCTATTTAAGTGGTTTAATCACAATGGTCCCTGTACAGCGCAGGCATCCTAGAGGAGAAGAGCAGGATGCAACTTTCGTGATGCATCATATAAATTCAGTGTTTGTATTACCATTAATGGAAGTGTCCAAGACGTACATGTGTGCAAGCAAGCATTTATGTCGTTACATGGAATAAAGAAGGGCAAGGTAGATCATTTACTGAAGAAACTTAAATCTGGAGACATCCTCTACGAGACGGCAGAGGGAAAAACAGATCCCGCCCACAGGCTTTGAAAGATGAAACACGTGCAATATTAAGAGGGCACATTAAATCATTTAACTACATTTAACTACAGTTTGACAAAGTCAGAAAAAATTTACCTAACAGAGTCTTTGAATATTAAAAAAATGTTCCATATGTTCAAGGAGAAGTTTCAGGATCAGAACACGTCGTACGAAACATACCGCACTATATTCAATTCAAATTTCAATATAAGTTTTGGATATCCACGATCTGATACTTGTGGCTCCTGCGATGAATATCTACCCAAGAAGAAAAATTTGGAGAAGGAACTGACTTTAACATCATCTGTTGAAAATAAAGTAAGGCTTCATTCCGAACTTCGATCCAATGAAATAGCCCATGAATTGCATCTCAGAAAACAAAAAGTGTTCTATGACAGGAAAAAAAAGGCAAAGATGGAATGTCAAAAAAATCCACCAAAGATTGCAATTACGATGGACTATAGCAAAAACTTTCCTTGTCCAAATATAAAGACGAATGAAGTTTATTATAAACGACAGCTCTCTGTATTTATATTCAATGTTCATATTTTGACAACAGGGGACAGCTATTTTTACATGTATCCAGAGAGCACAGGCCGGAAAGGAGCAGACGAAGTTTCATCGTTCCTTCATCATTTTGTGCACAATTTTCTAAATCCAGAAGTCAGACATCTGGAGATCTTCTGCAAATCTTGCGGAGGGCAAAACAAGAACGGAACAGGGTTCAGATTCCTTCACCATGTGGTCCATACAGAAAAACGATTGGACTATGTAAAGATGACATTCCCCATAAGAGGTCATTCATACCTCGAATGTGATAAAATTATAGGTACGATAGACCAAACTCTGGAATGTCAAATTCCAAAGGACTGGTGTCAGGTTTTTCAGAATTCACACACACACCCTTCGCCTTTTATCATCATTAGTGTTGAGGAGCAACGAGAGATAATCAAATGCTGGACAGAGCATCTGGATAATACAATATACAAGAAGAAACTCCCTTTCCAGTCCAGGTCAATGACAGAATTGGAAGTCACACGACACCATGCAGCACTGGTTTGGTATAGAGGAAGCTGCAATGGAGCATATGAGCAAGCTTCATACTTCTTTGTGGAAAGAAAGGGCAAGATTCCAGCCTGAAAGAAGGCGAGTTCAGCCTACACTCTGCTAAATATGAAGGTATGGTAATTCCTTTACAGCAATATGATTTGAAAGTTTTTTTATTTATTGAAATAAGTATTTTTTAATATTAGGCATACAGTTATTTAAATTAAGGGATTCTGATTTTTTGCAGGTGATCTTAAAATATCTGCTGAAAAATACAGAGATTTACAAGACTTGAAAGGATTTTGCATAATGAAGTGCAAGTCTATTTTGATCGTCTTTTGCATTAACCCACCATCGAAAAAGCACAGGACCTTCTATAGAAGATTATTAAATGATTATATGAGATAATTTGTTGTAACATGAATTTGAAATCTTGTAGTTACCTGCAATATTTTATGGACTTGTCATATTTTTCCTCTGTACAACCTGCCTTCGTAATAAAAATGCATCATATTATTGTAAATCCTCTTCAGATCTGTATAATTTCAGCAGTACTCTTTCTCTGAGAGATATATTAAGGGCTGAAACAAAAATGAAGAATATAACTTGAAAAACTAAAATTTTTTTAGTCTTGAAACTTTAAATTTCATCTCCTGAAAAAAATAAGAATTGTGACTTATCAGGTTTTTCCCTTGGGCTCTTCAAATTGTATCGAGCAGATGGAAGTGTACGTCTATGGAGACCTCATGAGTCCATGGACCCTGCATGTTAGCAGCGGACTGTTCAAGCTAACGGAGGATCTTGAATGGTTTGGGGCGTGTGCGGTTGGAGTGACATGGGATTCCTGATGCGTCTAGATACGACTCTGACAGGTGACAGGTGATACGTGCATAAGAATTCTGTTTCCATTCACGTCCATTGTGAATTTCGACGGACTTGGGCAATTCCAGCAGAACAATACGGCACCCAACACGTCCAGAATTGCTAGAGAGTGGCTCCAGGAACACAATTCTGAGTTTCAACACTACTCTTGACCACCAAACTCCCAAGTTACTGAGCATATGTGGAATGTGTTGCAACGTGCTATTCAAAGAAGATCTCCACCCCCTCGTATTCATACGCGTTTATGGACAGCCCTGCAGGATTCGTGGTGTCAGTTCCCTCCAGCACTACTCCAGACATTAGTCGAGTCGGCGCCACATCGAGCTGTGGCACTTCTGCGGGCTCGCAGTGACCGTACATGATATTAGGCAGGTGTACCAGTTTCTTTGGCTCTTCAGTGTATAACCTCAACTAATCTATTTAACTTGAACTATCTTCAGTTCTGGAAACAATCTGTTATCATATTTATACAATATACGGAAGCGTGTCAAAAACGACTGTACCTCAATTTTTTTTCAGTTGGTACCATCAAATGGCTCTAAGCACTATGTGACCTTACATCTGAGGTCATCAGTCGCCTAGACGTAGAACTAATTAAACCTAACTAACCTATGAACATCACACACATCCATGCCCGAGGCAGGATTCGAACCTGCGACCGTAGCAGCAGCGCGACTACGGACTCAAGCGCCTAGAACCGCTCGGTCACAGCGTCCGGCTGTGAAATACACAAATAACTTCCGGTAATATAGCGTTTAAAATGCTCATGAATCCAAATTGCAGAAATTGCACAGATACATGTAAGTATACAATCTGCAAAAATGTACATGACTCAAAAAGGTTCATGAGAAGGACACTTGATATGTGTATATCGATCCACATGATATCAATCACGTATTAAAATAATGTACTAAAAATCTCTTTTTTATTATGCAGCACGACATAATGATCCACAAAGCTTTTTATACATTTGTCCCATCTTCTGTCAATGTTGATGTCGCGGTCTTCCGAAGTTATTTGTGGCGCGATGTAGATGAAGGATCAGGAAGTCGACCAAGAACGAGTATTACGAGAGTGTGGTGTCTGAGCTCCATATATAGACCCACGACCGTTCAGTTCATTAGCTGATCTACGTCACAGAGCAGTCATGTACACTGTATGCAACTCGTTGATATACAGGGTGGTCCACTGATCGTGACCGGGCCAAATATCTCATGAAATAAGCGTTAAACGAAAAAACTACAAAGAACGAAACTTGTCTAGTTTGAAGGGGGAAACCAGATGGCGCTATGGTTGGCCCGCTAGATGGCGCTGCTATAGGTCAAACGGATATCAACTGCGTTTTTTAAAATAGGAACCCCCATTTTTATTACATATTCGTGTAGTACGTAAAGAAATATGAACGTTTTAGTTGGACCACTTTTTTCGCTTCGTGATAGATGGCTCTGTAATAGTCAGAAACATTTGGCTCACAATTTCAGACGAACAGTTGGTAACAGGTTTTTAAAATTAAAATACAGAACGCAGGTACATTTGAACATTTATTTAGGTTGTTCCAATGTGATACATGAGCCTTTGTGAACTTATCACTTCTGAGAACGCATGCTGTTACAGCGTGATTACCTGTAAATACCACATTAATGCAATAAATGCTCAAAATGAGGTCCGTCAACCTCAATGCATTTGGCAAAACGTGTAACGACATTCCTCTGAACAGCGAGTAGTTCACCTTCCGTAATGTTCGCACATGCATTGACAATGCACTGACGCATGTTGTCATGCGTTGTCGGTGGATCGCGATAGCAAGTATCCTTCAACTTTCCCCACAGATAGAAATCCGGGGACGTCAGATCCGGTGAATGTGCGGGCCATGCTATGGTGCTTCGACGCCCAATCCACCTGTCATGAAATATGCTATTCAATACCGCTTCAATCGCACTCGAGCTATGTGCCGGACGTCCATCATGTTGGATGTACATCGCCATTTTGTCATGTAGTGAAGCATCTTGTAGTAACATCGGTAGAACATTACGTAGGGAACCGGTATACATTGCACCATTTAGATTGCCATCGATAAAATGGGGGCCAATTATCCTTCCGCCCTTGATGCTGCACCATACATTAACCCGCCAAAGTCGCTGGTGTTCCACTTGTCGCAGCCATCGTGGATTTTCCGTTGCCCAATAGTGCATATTATGCCGGTTTACGTTACCGCCGTTGTTTAATGACGCTTCGTCGCTAAATAGATCGCGTTCAAAAAAATCTGTCATCGTCCCGTAATTTCTCTTGTGCCCAGTGGCAGAACTGTACACGACGTTCAAAGTCGTGGCCACGCAATTCCTGTTGCATAGAAATATGGTACGGGTGCAATCGATGTTGATGTAGCATTCTCAGCACCTACGTTTTTGAGATTCCCGATTCTCGAGCAGTTTGTCTGCTACTGATCTGCGGATTAGCCGCGACAGCAGCTAAAACACCCAGTTGGGCATCATCATTTGTTGCAGGTCGTGGTTGACGTTTCACATGTGGCTGAACACTTCCTGTTTCCTTAAATAACGTAACTATCTGGCGAACGGTCCGGACACTTGGATGATGTCGTCCAGGATACCGAGCAATATACATAGCACACGGCCGTTCTGCATTTTGATCACAATTGGTAAACGGTCCATTTTAACACGGGTAATGTATCACGAAACAAATACCGTCCGCACTGGCGGAATGTTACGTGATATCACGTACTTATACGTTTGTGACTATTACAGCGACATTTATCACAAAGCGAAAAGGTGGTCAAACTAAAACATTCATTTTTCTTTACGTACTGCACGAGTGTGTAAGAAAAATATGGGAGCTACTATTTAAAAAAAGCCAGTTGATATCAGTTTGAGCTATGGCTGCGCCATATAGCGGTCCAATCATAGCGCAATCCGGTTTCCCCCTTAAAGTTAGACAAGTTTCGTTCTTTGTAGTTTTTTCGTTTGACTCTTATTTCGTGAGATATTTGGCCCGGTCACGATCAATGGACCACCCTGTATAGTAGAGTGAACCCATCACATCCGACATTATTAAATATCAGTGTTGTGTATTTTTGCACTCTGCTGTACTCATTTCCTATAGGATACGATGCTATTAAGGTGAAATTGACATCCAGCTAAACATTTCTAGGCAATATGTTAAACCTGTGTTCTAGGCGCTACAGTGTGTAACCGAGCGACCGCTACGGTAGCAGGTTCGAATCCTGCCTCGGGCATGGATGTGTGTGATGTCCTCAGGTTAGTTAGCTTTAATTAGTTCTAAGTTCTAGGCGACTGATGACCTCAGATGTTAAGTCGCATAGTGCTCAGAGCCATTTGAACCATTTTTGAGTCTAGTAATGGTTGTAAGAAAGGAAGGGATGTGAGAAGGTATGTTCTTCCGTTTTCGAGCCCGTCTTCCTTCTTTCCTGTCTTCTATGATATTTGTTCCGTATTTGCCGCTTCTTTCTTTCTTTTTGCTTGTATCTTGGTTTTTCCTCTGGGCTGGCATATGGTAAACAGAATTTTTAAGATTTATGACCGCTGTTTCCCAGGAATTGCTTATGTTAACAATGTGTAAGGCATGATGTGCCTTATTTTTAACACTTTCGACCCCTATGTGTCTTTTAGCAGTCCTTTTATTTATAGCACTTTCCTGTAGTAGATATGCCTATCATCATGGCGACTAATCCTCACAGTGATACTTTTTATATCTCCAGGCTGCGCTGTCGGACAGGAATATTGCTGACCAGCTCTTCTAAATTGCATTTTCCACTCCAGCGTCTGCCTGGCGCCTGGGTTCCATCTTTGTAGGTGAACATTTCGGCTAATTTACTCTGTACTGTCTTCTCGAAATCATCCGCTGCTGTATCAATACAATAGGAGCAGTAAACCCAAACATCTCTCCTTTCACTCCGTCTGCCTTTCCCCCTCGCCGTTACTCTGCCATCTCATCTGATGCGGGATGTTCAAGTTCACCCTATGGATCTTCATCGACTTGTGACGTCTTGCTATGGTACTAGACGTTCACTCATGTTACAAAAATGTTTTAACGTATGATAAACTAGTTTCAGATCTTTTTTCATGGCTGCCCTGAAACTCTAATAACCCCGAGCCTTGTTTAACAATAATTTCAATCTAATTCTGTTTTTTTTTTACATTACATATGCTAATCATCCTTAATCTTGAGCAAGTTTCCTCAACTTCTTAGAAAAATAGTCAAGGTATAGAATAATGGTGATGTATGTTGAAAACGTTAGTCATCACTTACAATTAGTTCTAATTTCTTGGATTCCAAACCTCGTTAGGTTTTTCATGCAAATAAAGATAAAAATTATGTAAACAAATGTTTTCTTTTTTTGTCAACATTCTTGTTTGCCCTATGTAATGTCTTCTCTGCTGTTGACTCCTGCAACGTTAACTCGCTAACCAAAAATGTTACCCTACTGATTAACTCATATATGTTCATCAAATTATCTCAACAATATACTACCAAATTATTCGATTACCTGTGGTCTTACTGTACCTCTGAGGCTTCATTCTAGCCTTGTTTTACCTTTGTTTTTTCCTCACCTTTTCAGATAAGAAATTATGTCAATATACAGTCAATAATTTAGAATCCTCTTCAATTATTTCGAAAATTCTTTCCATTTGTACACCTGCTGTTTGGATTATAGGTGACCTGCAGATAATAGGTCCCTGCTAAGGCAATCATTTGAAGCTTATATCTCACAATTTATCCCTCATAAGCTTCTAAATGGCTTACATAGTGCATCCCCAGTGACTTCCCTGTTTTCACCGTCCACTTATGCTTGATCCCTAGAGCCTTCGGATCCTAACCAACAACTGGTTCTTTAACTTTTCGCGTCTTAAACACCGGAAGTTCACGTTCTGTGTTGCTTTCATTGAATAGCTGTTCCGAAATGGCTGTCATATCACTACTGCTGTCAATCACTGCTACCAATTGGAGCCCTTATTACTGGGTGTAACTCAAGTGGTAAATTTCGTTCATTGTCTCTCGTGAGAGCTTCTTCAGTCTCGTAATACACAAGCCTATTGATCTTTCTACAAACACCCAACTTCGTGGTAGAGGTACATCGCTTACTTCATCTCTTTTTATCTGGATGGCTTTCCCAGCCTTTGCCGGTATAATTCCGCCGTACTCTTCCATGTATGTTCGCATTATCACGTCATAATCCCCTGAATTATATATATCGGATTTGCTGTCAGCCGTACTCCAGCTCGGGTTTCGCGTTATTGATCGTAATCCTCATGAACTGTACTCACTCCTTTCTCTGCATCAAATATCGGGTATAAACAATCTACCGTCTCATCATCCTCCATTTGTATTATTTCGATTGGTGGAACTTCTGCCTTATCATCAGTCAAATCCCAGTTGATTGTATCCCAACAAGTAATTGTGCTTTTGATGCTAAATGTTCCGTCTCTATCACTGTAAGTCAATCAGTTTGTTTACTGTTAACTACACAATTTTTCGTGGGTTGTGCAGTATCCTCCTGGTCCTCCGCTTCTACATCTAGTAAATTTGATATTTGCCTGGCTTAGGTGGCCTAACTTCAGCATCAGGTAATTCGTCTTTCCTTTGCTGATTTGATATACTCGGATTCGTGGTTCTCTTACTAGCCCTGGAGAGTTGTCTGAATTTGAGTAGTTCTGATTCTGTGGCTGAAACCAGTTTGTTGTACTGTGACCATTTCGCCAGTTCCCATTTCTGTTATTATTATTGCCCGCATCTCGTGGTCGTGCGGTAGCGTTCTCGCTTCCCACGCCCGGGTTCCCGGGTTCGATTCCCGGCGGGGTCAGGGATTTTCTCTGCCTCGTGATGGCTGGGAGTTGTGTGCTGTCGTTAGGTTTAAGTAGTTCTAAGTTCTAGGGACTGATGACCATAGATGTTAAGTCCCATAGTGCTCAGAGCCATTTGAACCATTTTTTTGTTATTATTATTCTTTCGGTAAAACCGACTGTTGTAGCCATTACTGTTTCGACCTGAATTCCAATTTCCTTGATTTCGTCCATTATTTCATCCTGAATTCTGCCTTGATCATTACTATTGCCATTGTTCCCATTTCCTTTCCCCGGTCTATCACTGTTATTGTCTTGTTGATTTCTTGGATTTCATGCATCATACTCACTTAATACAAAGTCTAAATCACGAAGGGTTCTCGATTCCCTGCAGGGTCAGGGATTTTCTCTGCCTCGTGATGACTGGGTGTTGTGTGATGTCCTTAGGTTAGTTAGGTTTAAGTAGTTCTAAGTTCTAGGGGGCTGATGACCATAGATGTTAAGTCCCACAGTGCTCCGAGCCATTTGAACCACGAAGGGTTCCCTTGAAAGCCTGCACGTTGACTCCTCATCTACCTACTAAAGATCGTTGGTATCTTAATGGGAGTTTCATTATACAGAATCGTATTAGTTCTCCATCACTGTATGGATTATCTAAGCACTGATTCTTCTTTACCGCATTCTTACAGAATTTAAGTGGACCCTTTTCTTTCGACTTCTCACCCAGTACCTTCTGATGCAATTCATGTTTGTGTCTACTACTTTTGTGCTTCAGGCGACCAATACAGTGACAAAAATGACAATTTAAACTCTTCATACAATCTACAAGTTTGAGCTATCTTTTGCATCGTTTCTGCGATCGCAGCGTTCTTGTGTGCACAGATGAAAGCTAACGTATATGATAATGGCCAATGTTCTGATGAACCAATCTGAAACTGATTGATAAAGGTCCTAGGATGGAAGAAATTTCTGTCTTACTTGTAATACTGAAATTTCCTGACAGTGAGGAAGTGGTCATTGCCAAATTTAGTGTTGGCACCATTTGGTGTTCGTTCCAAACCACCACTCCTTCTTCCAATCATACTTCTATCATTTACGTCTGTGTGTTGTACTGCCATTGGGTATTTCACACTTCCGCTATCCTCTACATATGTATTAAACCATTGTGACAGTACACAATTATTCATCTCACGTCCTATATGTTTTGTTATTGTTACTGGTGTTCAATTTTGGCGCCTACTGTCCGTGACAGGATCGGTATACATTCTTGCCAGTGCCATCAGACTCTGGTATGGCCTATACTGTTCCGTATGGCAACTTGGTGTTACCTGATCTACTTGTTATGGTACTGTATATTTCTCTCGTCTACGTTGGTCAGCGTACGTTACATTTCGCACTTGATGTATCCGATGATTTTGGTTTGCTCTCAGTCTCTATTCAGGCGTCTCCTGTCTCTGATCATTTGGTACGTTCGTTTGTCAGTACCCATTTCATGAATCGGGATAGTTGCTTCCACACTTGTTTTGTCCCTTTGCCCATTTTTGCACTCGGACATGCAGCTACATTCGCGTCTTTCCAAATTTTCGCGATCTTTTGCGTCTCGTTATACGCCGCAGATGACTTTGTTTCGACCATTGCTGTGTCCCCGCTTGAATTTACAGAGGATTCAGTCGTCGCAGTCGACTCTCAACACATGCAGACGTTGTCACTTGACCTTCTATACTTCGCAATGATTCCGCTTTGAGTCTTTGGAACTGCCCCTTGTTTTTCGATTCAATCTTCAAAAATATGACTATCAAATATTTTTAAAGTTGCTTTCGTAACCCGTCTTTGAACTGTTGTCTCTGCAATGATCTGTTGTGCCTTACGAATTGTTTTCGTTGCAGAGGCATCTACCTGTTGCTTGATCTCTTTGACGCACTGTTGAGTCTCGTCACGCAACTTGGTTATATCTTTTTGCACCTCATCAATATCTGTTTTCATTTGCGTATGCTTCAATCACATCTCGTGGATCTTTTGGATCTTTTAGAATTTGATCTAATTGCAATTGATATCAATTTCCCGTTTGACATCCTTGTGTAAACAAACCCTCTTGCACACTTTGCATGGTTTGCTCCAAATATTGCAACACTGCAAACATATTTTCGGGTGCGTTTGTATTTTTCCCAGTAGCCACTTGATGTGACATTCCTCTCTTCCGTCATCCCTGCACCGTTTTCGTAATGTCATGTATGAATTACAGAATCCAACGCCAAATTTCTGTAACTCAAATGCTAAAATACTGTCAACGATAGTCGGAGCAGAATCCAATAGACACCCACAACGATGTGAACATCACCTTTGCGCCAGCGAAACACAAAAAAATTATTCATTATGTCAAATACTGAATTTAAAAAGAAATTTTAATAAAAAGTTTTTTGGTACGAAAACATAGCCTAATTCAAAGGGCAGTCACACATTTATCTTTAATTTCACTTCCAGATCTAGTAAAAGTTTGGATTTAGACTGCTTTTCTCTCTTCCAATAGGTTAATGCACCACCTCATAAATGCTGCCAAGTCACACTCTATCAGTCAATTACTGATGTCATCATCCTAATTGTAGCACTGAAATGTTAACAAATTTTTCAGATCACATTTCAACAGGATAACACACCCAATCCACAAATCGTCAATAGTATCAACTTCTATCTCAAATTACCACTTGACAGACTCATATCCAAACCCACAAACAATTATGACTGTCTCACACTCTACCCACAAACGATTCTTACAGTCTCCCTTATAACCAAAAACGCATCCTGGCAGTCTCCCTTCTAAACAAAAGCGCATCCTGCCAGTCTCCCTTCTAAACAAAATTGTATCCTGGCAGGCTGCCTTATAATCAAAAACACGTCCTGGCAGGCTTCCTTCTAACCAAAAATGCATCCTGATAGGCTCCCTTCTAATCACAAATGGATCCTGGCAGGCTCCCTTGTAACAAAAAACGCTTCCTGACAGGGTCGCCACAGTATAATATGCTCACCTCTTTTACTATTACCTGTTCTTACCACTTACCGCATACGGGTGGCTCTGGCAAATTTGAAGTGGCTGTTAACCCATGCCCTCCAACGTAAGGAGAGCCTAGATGCAGTCACGTTTGGACATCAGAATAATACCTGTTACACATGACCTAAACTATGTAATGAGGAAGGGGTAACTTCTAATTCAGATGAAACAAACGAACGTCTACCTGTTCTAAATAATTTTATTATAATAATCACCATACGCAGGTTGCATATTTGGTGATGAAAACACAAGAAAAATCTTAATGACTCTAACTTAAGCAAGATACAAACGCAATAATTTATCAAAACAATTCTTACATTAGCGTAATCTCAAAAGAAAAGAAAAACTAACTTAACTTCAAGCACATCAAAAATTTTATCCCAAAATATTACACTGACGATGTAAAATCACACAATTCATGGGCACTGACTGTTCTATTGTAGTTGGACAATATCGTCGATCTGCTGCATGCCTTCCTCGAATTTAAGAGCCAGGAATACACGTGCTGTAAGTGGCTGATATGGACATGAAAGAATGAGAAAAATTAGACACATCAGCTCCAATCTAAATCAGATCTTAAGTGAACACACTATACTGCCTCCCGCCTGGATAACGCGGTATTTATCTTGTGCAGACTGCTGCGATAAGTGTGGACGTGGTCGGCTGTGGCGTGTGTCGGTGGCGGATGCGTCAACGCCTTGCGGCCTTGTAGGCTTGCCATTTCTGCTCTGGCCTTGGACTAGACATACAGTCGTAAACTGCCCTAAGTTTCTGTAAGGCGAAAAACTATGGTTTTCCCTGGCTAAATCAAATGGGTGTGTCCACTCGCTAAGGCTGATCGACATGTACACTGTTGGCCCCAAATGTTCCGCAGAACTTAATTGGAACAGCTCGTAGCTCGTAATTTCAAATCCAGAGATATTACAACATACCAGAGCCTCCTGAACACATACAGGTGTTCACAACAAAAATGTCTCTTCCAGAGCTAGGACAGAGCGGGATGTTCTTCGTCCATCACACGGCCGTTCTAGGAAGACAGTGCACCCATTGCTCACTCGTGATTGCCTATGTTGTTGCAGTCTTCCGCCACCATACTGTGGATTCGCCTCCTGCCACAACTCGTGTCGCCCAATGTGTGCTTTTGATGCAACTTTCGTCGTTTCTTTACCCACTGGGGTATCAGAAATGAACTGGGGCATACGCCAGTTTCACCTAGTGCAATGAGTGTTGTTCGCTCTTCTTTCATTTAGAAATGATCTATCCCAAACAGGAGCCGTCCACTTGAACATCATGCGTCTTCATCACAAGTATCACGTGGTTTTAGAATCATTACCAAATTTCCGGTGACTCACACTATCACCATTCTTTCTGTGTCTCATAAATAGCCTTCTGCTGCGTTCCTGACTGCTTTCTTATGTTAAAATGCTTTTGCAGAGCAATGTGCGTCTTATGCTCTATACACGTGTCACATGAAATTTGTTTATGTCAAGCTGACGATACTCTTGCTACGGTCTTATGTTTCCGCATAAATAGAAGGGTTTTGTTCTCCTATGAGATCACCCCAAAATGGATTCCCTACTATATAAAATGTTTACTTCGGCGCAGATGTGCGTCAGATGGCTCCCCAAACAGTGACTCAGTGTTGTGCGGTTGTCTCTGCTGGAAAATGGCAGGTGCGTTCCGTGCATTCAGTGCATCGCGTCCCTAATTGATCTCCTGTGGCGAGGGTTGGATGGATTATGGCTTTCTTGAGTTGAGTTTGCAGCCCGGGGTAGCCGAGCGGTTCTGGGCGCTACACTCTGGAACCGCGCGACCGCTACGGTAGCAGGTTCGAATTCTGCCTGGGGCATGGATATGTGTGATGTCCTTAGGTTAGTTAGGTTTAAGTAGTTCTAAGTTCTAGGGGACTGATGACCTCAGAAGTTAAGTCCCATAGTGCTCGGAGCCATTTTTTGAGTTGAGTTCTGTGTACCTGTGCTCGGATAGGTTGGAAAGCCTCACTTACACTTCAGCCCACTGCTACAGAAATCCTACTTGTCTGTCAACATGTAAATTAGGTGGCTTTTGTTAGTATCGAGTTCATGTGAACCATGCATGAATTAATTATTCTCCTCGCTATGAAAATAACGTGATTCTATGCAAAGTATGGCTTCTGGGGTATCAAATTCATCGGCTTAGTGAGTAAAATCGATATCTTGACATAAAATTACGTTTGGTGGCAAAAGTTATCCTGCCACCGTAATTCACAAACCGTAACAGCCGTTGGGGTTCAGTAACGTACTCATTTAAACTGACAGCCTAGTGTAAGTGGAAAAAATGGTTAAAATGGCTCTGAACACTATGGGACTTAACATCTGTGGTCATCAGTCCCCTAGAACTTAGAACTACTTAAACCTAACTAACCTAAGGACATCACACACATCCATGCCCGAGGCAGGATTCGAACCTGCGACCGTAGCAGGTGTAAATGGAGTCATTGTTCGAACTGCATCATCAACAGATTTCTCTTTACAAGATTTCAAGCCACAAAATATATATACTAGACGGGCCACTAACAACCGATGACGGAAGGGTCGTCGAACTGGTGCACATAGTTATCGGAGGAAGAATAGGAGATTAGTTTTTAACGTCCTGTTGAGAAGAAGAACATCAGTGACAGAGCACAATCTCTTATTTGGGATGGATGGGGAAGGAAATCAGCAGTGCCCTTTCAAAGGGAACAGCCTCGCATTTGCCTAAAGCTATTTAGGGAAATCACGGAGAACCTAGATCAGGTCGTCCTCCCAAGTGTGCTAACCGTTGCGTCACCTCGTTCGCTAGGTGTACATAATTATAGCTTTATATCGCTGACGTTAATCTTTTATAGAATTGTGGAACATGTTCTTTGCTCATGGATCATGCATTATGACCTTTATGTGGAACAAAAATCTCCTCTATAGACACCAATTTGTGTTCTGCAAAAGATTTTGAGAAACTCAGTTCGCTCTAGTCACGCATGAAATCTATAACGCCGTAGACGCAGGCGCCCAGTTTGATAGAGTGTTCTTTGAAATCTGAATTGCATTCAGTATTGTTGCCGGACGGTGGGGCCGAGCGGTTCTAGGCGCTTCAGTCTGGAACCACGCCACCACTACGGTCGCAGGTTCGAATCCTGCCTCGGACATGGATGTGTATGATGTCCTTAGGTTAGTTAGGTTTAAGTAGTTCTAAGTTCTAGGGGACTGATGACCTCAGATGTTAAGTTCCATAGCGCTCAGAGCCATTTGAACCATTCAGTAGAGTTCTGTGATCCATGTCACATTATCGAGTGCGCTAAGTTGTGATAGAGTCGTCATATGACGACTCTGTCATAACTCTTCTCTCTCTCTCTCTCTAGTTATGATAGAGTCGTCATATGACGACTCTGTCATAAATCTCTTTCTCTCTCTCTCTCTCTCTCTCTCTCTCTCTCTCTCTCTCTATATATATATATATATATATATATATATATATATATATATATATGAAAATTGCCGTCGGGCACAAGCCTGTTAAAAACGAAGTAATAAAAGTGTTTGTAGAACATAGTAACATAAATGTTTTTACAAGATCATTTCAACTTTTTTTAAATGTGGATAAATCAGTTTTATAGATTTGTGGAAATTAAATGGTTTTTATGTTTGCAAAGGTTGCTTGTTTCCCCATTACTCTTTATTACATTTATGGGACACAGTCATGAAACAAATCAAGGAAGCAGAAAACGAAGTTCTAAATGCTCCAGTTTTTGCTGATGACATCGTCGCTTGAGGAGAGACGGAAACGAAGGTTCAGAAGAGACTGGATTACCAGAATAAAAAATTTAAAGAATTGAAGTTGACTGTGAGTGGCAATAAAGTAGGACACCCACACCTTGTAACGTCATATTGGGAGGAAACGTGCGAATAGTTTCAGTCATCTGGGTGGCGTCAAATTAAGTGATGAAACTTCAAAGCTAGAGGTTTTAAACTGAGAATCAAAAGGATCCAGCTTCTTCCACCAAGAACGAAACGTAGTCTGGACAAGTGAGTCCCCCTAAGAGCTAAACAGACCATGCATATAAGCTATATCTTCTGCCAGTGTCATGACGCATAGTCGGGAGGTCTGTGTCACTAATAAGAAAGAAGACATTTAAATACAAGCATGTGAAAAGTTCCTTAGACAAAAAAAAACAAAAAAAAAAAAAAAAACGGGGGAGACAAAGTCAGGATCGAATATCTAAGGAGAGACCTGCAGACGATCTTGATTATGGAGGAAGCAATGAATTCTGCGAGACTGTAGTGGTTACATGTAAAGAGAAGCCACTCGAACTCCACGTCAGTCTCTGGAGATGGAAGTACCAGAAAAGAGACCGACTGGGTGGTGTACGAAGAGATGGGCAGACAAGGTTTATTACGAACTCAAGAGGAGCAGCGTAACTTGAGATGAACTGGAGAGAGTAAAACTATGCCAGGACAGATATCAATGGAGACGTATCGTTCACAAAGTTCCCATCAGGGTCGCTGGAAGAAAATGATGGTGACAATCAATCTTGCTAGTGTTACTGTTCAGCAATGTTGTATTTAATTTATGTGCACCCGTTCTTGCTTTGTTGAGTAACACTACAATATCGGATACGTATGTAAAGAATATCGAGATCACCGTCAGCTGTAAGTTCATCTCCAATTTATTTTATAAGCTATCGGTTTCGGCTACATAATACATCATCAGACTTTATATATTCGTCAGTGGCTGAATTTTCCAATGTATCCAGCCTCGATCTGTTGCCGTGTGCTAATGTCGTATGTGCATAAGCTGATGTGAAGACGAGTTATTTTCACACATCACATACATAGGTATTTCAAAGGAAAAATCAGCCACAGTCTAGTGAAAGGAGTCTGATGATGACGTATTATATCGCCGAGACTGGTCAAAGTTTATAAAAATGATTAGTTTAGCGATAGTTCCTGTTTATTAATTTTGTATTGACAAACGCTTTGCTTTGATTGTCTGAGAGGTTCTTTGAGAAACTGTGTCTATTGCAAACAAGGAATCGAAACAGAAGTTAACCTGACTGCGTGATTTCCAAGATAGTGTACTGATTCGCCTAATAAAGTAAACCAGATTCTACCTAATTTCCCTTCAAAAATCGTAACATTGTTTCATACTTCTTTACTTTTCTGACATGAAATTTGACAAAACATGAACTGATTCATGATCATACTGAAGTAAGTCCCTTGAAACCTGAAATGTAATGGTTTACAAGTTAGTTGCTCTTGAAAGCTACTAAAACGACGCGTCTCATTTACGGGAGGCAAACTAACTAGAGATGAAGTCTGTGTCCAACGAGTCCACATAATCTCTCTGCATTTTAAATTGTAATTGCGAAACTTTATCTAGTGAATGACAAAGATTAGGAAATGGATGATGAAGTGGTAAATTACCTTAATACTGATTCTTTTTAAAGTTGTATTGTCAAATTTAGAAAAGTCGCTTTACAAGAGTATTCTCCATTATCATCAAAAATTGCAAAGAAATGACAAACTCTGAAAATATTTTAAAGTTGTTAGTTCGACAGTGTCATGTCCAAAGAATTGTTATAGAATGTCAATGTTCATCGTAGAGTACAAAAGACTGCATTAATTGAGATAATGTTTCCTGAATTGTTGCTAATGTTACCTAATTGAGAAAAGGGGGAAAGTTATGTGTTGGATACTAAATTGTCATAACGGCGTGCAGGCAGCAGCTCGCATGCAGTTAAAGCAAAGAAAATTAACTGTTACCGTATTACGATGTCTTCATCAAATCAATCAAACAATCTTTCTCTCTCGCAGTAAAGATATCAAAAGACATATTACAAAATCAGGTTCCTCATTTAAGAATAGCTCAGTTCAACAGTAGCCGATGCATACCAATTGTCTCTACGGCCAGCATCGGTGAGGAACAGCCTACGCAGAGATGTTACTGGAAACGAACAATGTCGCAGATGACATTGAGCGCTGTGTGAGAAAGGAAAAGGAAGCGCTACTGCCGTCTGTGTATGCAAGATACAAGTGAACGTGATATCGATCAAATATCAACACCCCTTTGACAACCCCTATGTTGCGAACATAAACTAATCCAAAATTTCCGCGTGACAGGAAGTTACGATAAAAATATTTCTTGTATACAAATGAGTAGAGAAAAGTAGCTACAAAATTCCATAAAACATTGTTGCTTCAGTCTGTACAAAAGTATCTTTCTTGGGTAGAAGCATTTTGATTCATAAAATAGTGTATTTGCGAGTGTGAAAGTTATACGTTAAAATTTCATTGGTATTTCCCACCTCGAGGAAAAAAATTAAGTTACCTTCTGCCACATTATCTCATGTCTTCATCTTCTCTTACGTTTCTGTTCCTGTGCTTTAATTACCAAGGAGAAAAAGGATGTAAGAACAAACAGAGATAAAATTACTAGAAAAGTTATCACCTCAGGCAAACCATATTACTTTCCTTAACGTTAGTCTGTATGTCTCTACTAGAAAGCTTTCTTGCACAGAGAAAGAAAATAACGTACTACTGAAATACGTCACCAAAACATATTATTCCTTAATTGATTTACTGAAAATTACACACGGACTACAGTAGAAAAAAGAGCAAGGCTGTGGAAAAGAAATATCATATCTAAAGGAAAATGCCCTATACCTACAAACAATATTACTTCATTGTATTCAAAGTATTTAGTACAAATCAATCATCATAAGTTCCTTACAATCCCTAACTCAACTTCATATCTCTTATCATCATCATCACCAACATGTCGTAGTAGAGCTTCACACATTTTCTTGGCAAACTCTTTAATCATGGAACCCGCGTAATCATCATCACTGTCTCTATCAATGACGTACATATTTCAAGGTCATCATTTCTACTTAGTAAAAATATTCCATACGACTCTCAGCTCGTAGAGTAGACCTTGTCCTACTCTGCTACAACGTCCTTCATCGAATAGAAAATTACTTCTTTCACTCATCCATCAGCAATTCTAAACACGGCAAACACTATACATCTACGCAGATTCACATGATAAAGAAAGCTGTCGCTCTTTTCGTCTCTGCTAAATATTAGATATTATCTCTTCCCGTAGAGAAAACTTCATTAGTAGACAGCGTACCTGTCCGATGATGTCTTCAGCTAAAGTGGTAGCAGTAGAACGGTCGTTCTCTGCAGCAGTAAAGTACATATGTTAGTATGAATACCTAATGTTAAAAAGATAGTGCAAAATCTAACATTCTCTCATAGATGTAAGAAAAGGAAAATCCTGCAGAAGCTCTACTATACTATACTATACTGTTCACAAAACTGCAAGTAAAAACACTTTCTGATAAATCATGTCTGAAAGCAAGCAGTTCCTCTATAATTACAAAACTGAAACGCTTAAGAAGTAAATGTGGCAAAACATATATAAAACCCCCTGTCTTCCGCAATAAAATTTCCTCGCCTGACATGTCTGTAGAATCTTGTCTCAGTCAATACGTGCCTTAACGTTGGAGGTGTGGTGCAAGCTACTAGTTTTCTGGGTTCGCAACGTTTCTACGTGAACAGCTTGGGTGAGCAATCCGTAGAATACGAAAAAATCTGTTATACAAGAAAAATAACTTCTGATACTTACACCTACCCTTGTGAGATAGGCAATGCGTGCGAACTAATACCTGTAAACCTATGCGATATTTTTGTTGTTCGTTTTGGTCTCTGATGCCTGTTTTATGTTTTTGATGACAATGTCAATGATTACATGATGTCGTAAACATAGTTGCTTTGTAAAATGCGATCCTGTGGCAAACTTGTTTCTCTACACTAAATGAGGAGAAAGCAGTGCTGAATCGTTCGACAAAGAATTTAGGATTACCTCAAAAATATGTGTATGTCTATCCAATTCAGAATTTTTCGACTTTTCAAAGTGCGAATCCTAGAGCTAGATCGAAATTGTGGTCCATTGTTAGAAATTACTTTGTTTACATCACCTACCTCTCCCTAAGAAATTCTTAACAAAGACTGCAGATACTGTTATGGCTGTTGCTTTTCGTAAAGGTTAGAAGTTAACTCTACTGCAACGAAAATGTAAGAAAATTCTTGTTTTGTCGTTGCCCGTAGATATCAATTGCGACTATATGACGTAGTTTTATTGGAATGACATAAAAAATGGAAGCAAAGTGTGAGACTATGGCTGGTTTAGCTTTCTGAAAGAGTTTGCATTTAGCAAGAACACGATGAATACCTACTGTGTGAAGCCAAAAACTGAAGTTTCTTAATATCTTGTTCTTCTTCCGTCATGCAATGATCGAAATACACTACTGGCCATTAAAATTACTACACCAAGAAGAAATGCAGATGATAAATGGGTATTCATTGGACAAATACAGGGTGTTACAAAAAGGTAAGGCCAAACTTTCAGGAAACATTCCTCACACACAAAGAAAGAAAATATGTTATGTAGTAGTAGTAGTAGTAGAGGGGTTTTGGGGGCGCACGACAGCAAGGTCTTCAGCGCCCGTGCAGTATCATAGTGAGACGGGTGTCAAGAAAAAAAACCCTCAGAACATTGACATAAAGTGGAACATAAAACACGGGGAACAATCATTGAAAAAATGTGCTCACCAACACCGAAGCGTGGGATGAAGCAGGGCGTCAGCAGTAAAACATGGGCAACACAGGAAGAAAATGGTAGAGGGAGCTAAAACAATGTAGCAGATGGCCGTGGCTGGCTGACCGCAAGGAAAAAAGGGGAGGAGTCAGCCACTCTGCAACACACTAAAACCTCCAGCCTAAAAGTTTAGGCCAGAGTCCAGACACATTACAGAACTTAAAAACCCTAGACACACACGTCTCATCGTCAGCTAAAACACAAGGCAGATCCCCATCAACTTGTGCTTCTGCCCTTGCATCACGGTATAAAATGCAGTCTGTTAAAATGTGCCGGACAGAGATGTGCACATCACAAGCGTCACAAAACGGAGGATCCTCCCGCCGTAATAAATAGCTATGCGTCACAGGACAGTGCCCAATCCGCAGACGTGTGAGGGCCACCTCTTCCCGCCTGAGCAACCGGCAGGAGGAACGCCACGGCCGAGTGGTTGACTTTACCGACCGCAGTTTATTGGCCGACACCGCCAGCCATTCGTCCTCCCACAACTCCATGCACTTCCTGTGGAGTGCAGCGATGACTGACTGCAAGGGGATAGGACACTGGACCACATCCTGCTCTCTGCAGACCTCCTTGGCAGCCCGATCAGCCTGTTCATTGCCCCATATGCCGACATGACCAGGCACCCAGCAGAAGGATACCTCTTTACCCCGCTGTTGGAGCAAGTACAGTTGGCTATGTATCAGCTGGACCATCTCTTCAGTCGGGTACAGGTTCTGCAGCGATTGTAAGGCACTAAGAGAATCGGAGCAGAGAAGAAATCGATCGCCCCGAACACGATGCATCTGCTCCAGTGCCGTCAGGATCGCGTGGAGCTCCGCTGCGAAAACGGTATATTCAGCAGGGAGGCGAATCCGGGTAACATGGTCAGGGAACACCACAGAACAGCCAAGGAAATTCTCCTGTTTGGAGCCATCAGTTTAAACGACAGTGAAACCGTGATGCACATCTAAAATGTTAAAAAAAAGGGACTGGAATGTAAAATCTGGCGTGCCATCCTTCTTAAAACGAGTCAAATCTAAATTAAGTTTGGGTCTCCGGAGGAGCCAAGGTGGAGATCTGCTCCAACCGCGACGTAAAACACGAAGACCAGCCATAGACATTGCAGCGAGGCAATCCTGTGCGCGAATCCCATAGGGCTGCGTCGCACGTTGCCGGTTATGAAATAACCGTGCCAGAGGAGGCTGAGCAACGGTATGGTATGCAGGTGTGTATGGTGTGGACAAAGTTTTATACGCCTGGCGTACCGTAAGTAGCCGTCGCCGCATATGAAGTGGCGGTTCACCAGCCTCTGCACAGAGGCTTGGTATGGGGCTAGTTCGGAATGCCCCAGTGGCCAACCGCAGCCCTTCATGGTGGACAACGTCCAAAATCTTTAAGTACGAAGGCCTCGCAGACCCATACACCGTGCACCCATAATCGAGCCGAGATCGCACAAACGCCCTGTAAAACTGGAGCAGACAAGTCCTGTCAGCTCCCCATGTACTGTGGCTAAGACATTTTAAAATGCTTAAAGCCTGAAGCGACCGCCGTTTCAGGTCTTTAAGATGAGGTAACCACGTGAGCCTCGAGTCAAAAATGAGCCCCAGAAATCTCACCGTGTCTTTAAAAGAAAGAATAGTGTCCCTCAAGCGCAACTCAGGAAAGGTGAAAATCGAACGAGAACGGTTAAAAAGAACACATACAGACTTCTCGGTGGAAAACTTAAATCCACTCTTCAGCGCCCAGTCATCCAAACGCCTAATCGTAAGTTGCAACTGACGAGTTGTCGTTGCAAGGCTTGAAGAAGAGCAGAACAAAGAGAAATCATCCACAAACAAAGAACACTGGATAGGACTTTTCACCATGGACGTAATGCGATTAATAGCGATGGCAAACAGAGTCACACTTAAAATGCTACCCTGAGGGACACCATTCTCCTGCTCAAAGCGATCAGACAGGACGTCACCAATTCGGTATCTAAAATATCGTGGCGAGAGGAAAGACTGAATAAAAAGAGGAAGACAACCACGAAAACCCCATTCGTGAAGCTGCTCCAGGATGAGACGCCGCCAAGTGGTATCGTAGGCCTTCTCGATGTCGAAAAATACACCTATAAGGTGATGACGGCGTAGGAAAGCTTGTTGGATAGCCGCCTCCAGGAGGGCAAGGTTATCGAAGGTGGAACGAAACCTCCTGAACCCACACTGATAGCGACTAAGTAGTTGCCGGGATTCTAACATCCAGACAAGGCGGCGGTTGACCATCCGCTCCAAGGTCTTCCCTATGCAACTAGTGAGGGCAATACTACGGTAGCTACTTGGGCTCGAGCGGTCTTTCCCAGGTTTTAAAAAAGGGATTAAAACTGCCTCACGCCACGCGTCAGGAAAGTGACCCGACGCCCAAATGGCATTAAAAAGTGCGAGGAGGATTTCTTTGTTGCGCATTGTGAGGTGTCATAGCATACTGTAATGGATCCTGTCGTGACCAGGGGAAGTGTCACGAGCTCCAGACAATGCAGAATCCAGCTCCCACATAGAAAAAGGGCAGTTGTAAACTTCATGAGAGGTGGGCTGGAAGTTCAGACTACTCCTCTCAGCAACCGCTCTATGGCGCTGGAAACCTGGATCCTGACTGGTTGTGGCAGTAACTGTCGCAAAATATGCTGCCATAGTCTGGACAATGTCTCGCGGATCTGTGTGGAGAGTGCCGTTATTCATTACAGCAGCTATGGGGCACCTCCCTCCTCTGCCAGAAATTCTCCTAATGGTCTCCCACACAATGGAACTTTTGGTGGAACGATTAATGGTGTTCAGGAACTTTTCCCACGACCTCTTTTTGCTCTCACGAATAATGCGGCGACATCTCGCCCTCGCCACCCGAAAGGCTGCAAGATTCTCAGCAGTCGGCTGACACTTGAACCGCCGCAGAGCCGCACGCCTGGTCCTGATTGCAGAGCGGCAGTCGGCACTCCACCAAGGCACAGGTGGCCTTTTCCGGTGGCCTGTGGACTGTGGAATGGATGCCGCAGCGGCATGGTGGACCGTGTTGGTAACATGATCCACCCACACCTCAACATTCGCACAGTGTTCGAATTGGGCCAACCGGCTATAAAGTGTCCAGTCAGCTCCACTGAGTACCCATCGTGGTGGTCTCCTTTCGGGGCCCACGCCATCTGGCAGGTGAATCCAGATTGGGAAATGATCACTGCCGTGCAAGTCAGCGACCACTTCCCAGTGAGTACTAGCGGCAAGAGCTGGAGAGCAAAGCGAGAGATCAATGGCAGAGAACGACCCAGTCGCCGTGCAGAAATGAGTACTCTGTCCTCCATTGAGCAAGTAGGCACAGGATGACAGGAGAAGCCTCTCAATTGCTCTACCCCTGGGACAGGTAATTGCAGAGCCCCAAAGCACATTGTGGGCATTAAAATCACCACAAATAATGAATGGCTGGGGGAGCTGTGTAAGAAGGTCGGTGAGGGCCGCTTCATCAAGAGCATCATGTGGGGGCAAGTAAAGTGAACATACAGTCAATGGATGACGCACGTGCACGGACACAGCGACGGCCTGTAGAGTCGTCGTAAGTGAGAGAGGCGAGGAATGGTAGTCCGTCCTGACGAAAATACCTACGCCTCCTCTAGCTCTCTCTCCACGCAGGTCGTCCTTTTTGTGGAGTGTATAGCCTCGTATCTCAGGGGAGTATGATGGATGGAAATACGTCTCCTGGAGACAGAGACACAATGGTCGACCCTGAGAAAGTAGACGAAGTTCCTCCACATGCGTCCTGAACCCTTGCAAGTTCCACTGGAGTATGGGAGCCATCTATGTTGGGGGTAGCACCTTCATCCTGTCTCTCCGACGGGGTGGGGAGACCGCAGCAGGTGGAGGGGCAGGCGTGGGACGAGATGATTGCCCCACACATACATCGTACTCCATCAACTCTGGGGAAGAGTCAGATGAAGCCTCGCGTAAAACAACATCCGCATGGTCAGATGGTTTACCACGGGATTTGACCTGCTGTTGCTGCTGCACAGTAGCTTTCTGTGGCTTGGTGGACTTTGGGGGAGCGGATGTGGGAGTGGTAATTGGCGCACTGGGCTTGGGGACAACCTCAGCTGTTGGAGGCGCAAGGGGCTGGACCAAGTCCACCACTGTACTTTTGTCTGCCGTTCGAGTAGGGGCGACTGGCGCTGGAACACTGGCTGCGTTGCAAGTGCACTGACAGCTACAGGTGTTAGTGCCAACACTCACCACCTCAGTCTGCGTTGAGGTATCGACTTTTGGAGTAGGCTTCTGTACCAGGGATGCAAAAGATGTAGCAAATGTGGGAGGTTGCATCGACTTATAAATCTTCTTGGCCTCACCATAGGGGATACGCTTGGTTGTTTTTATTTCCTGGACCTTGCGTTCCCCTAAAAATATGCGGCAGTCCCTACTCCAGACAGGGTGGTTCCCAGAGAAATTAATACATTTAGCCGGAGACGAGCAACCAACTCCTTCATGAGCAGCCTGACCACAGTTTCCACAAGTCGCTTTGCCTTTACAGCCTAAGGTGGTATGCCCAAAACGCTGGCATTTGAAACAGCGCATTGGGGCCGGGAAATAAGGCCTCACACTAAGGCGAAGGAAGCCAGCTTTAACATGTTCAGGAAGTGTTGTGCTACTGAAGGTCAGAATAAAGGAGTCGGATTTGACAAGAGTGCCATCAACCCTCTTCATGATGTGTTGGACATCAACGATACCTTCTGGAGCCCACTAACGTTGCAGTTCTTCCTTGGGAATATCAGCTAGATCCCGGCATGTCACAACACCTTTGCTATAGTTCAAGGTGCTGTGCAGTTCGGTGTCTATGGCATACTCTCCAAGGCATTTAGCAGGTTGGAGGTTAGTTGCTTGCTGGGAAGTGGAAGTTTCCACTAGCAAGATCCCATTACGTAAGCGCTTCACCGATTTTAAGGAGCCACAGATTCCCTCCAATCCCTTTTGTATATAGAAGGGCGAAACCTTCTCGAAACTACCCTCTTTCCGTTTCACAATGAGAAACACATTCGGATTACCAGAATGGATTCTGTTACCTAAGACTGGACTTTTCAAAGAAGCGCCGGAGTCAGGGGGACTGACTGCACGGGCCCTCTTAAGAGACTGGGTGTTAGAACCTTCCAGCGGCCCACCCTTTCCGCTGGGAGGAAGAAAAGAGAATTTCGAAGGATCCATCTCGGTCCCACGAGCAGCTAGGGAACTAGAAGTCCACCTAGACAGAGCCCCGCGTGCCTAGGTAAGCCTTATACAACTGAGGTGCGGCAGGTTCCCCAGAGGTTGCCCGCTATCGACTGTTCCACCTCAACAGCCATGCATCTCATCAGCGCGCAGCACACCTTGAGATTGAGGTTTTTTTTATAGAGGTTGATTCCATCCTCGCGATCCGGGCGGTCAAGCCAAGATCCCCATTCCCTGAGACACACAACATTCCACCGCCGCGCCGCACGGTGGTCGTTGAAGTATGCTTAGAGGTTACGGTGACAGGGGACTGGCGGCGCTTACCAGTCCCCAGCTCAGGAACCCCGGGGTCGCCAAGCCCGTACCCAGCAAACGAATGCTGAGCCCCTGGGGGCAATATGTTATGTGGACATGTGTCCGGAAACGCTTACTTTCCATGTTAGAGCTCATTTTATTTCTTCTCTTCAAATCACATTAATCATGGAATGGAAACACACAGCCACAGAACGTACCAGCGTGACTTCAAACACTGTTTTACAGGAAATGTTCAAAATGTCCTCCGTTAGCGAGGATACATGCATCCACCCTCCGTCGCATGGAATTCCTCATGGGCTGATGCAGTCCTGGAGAATGGCGTATTGTATCACAGCCGTCCACAATACGAGCACGAAGAGTCTCTACATTTAGTACCGGGGTTGCGTAGACAAGAGCTTTCAAATGCCCCTATAAATGAAAGTCAAGAGGGTTGAGGTCAGGAGAGCGTGGAGGCCATGGAACTGGTCCGCCTCTACCAATCCAACGGTCACCTAATCTGTTGTTGAGAAGCGTACGAACACTTCGACTGAAATGTGCAGGAGCTCCATCGCGCATGAACCACATGTTGTGTCGCACTTGTAAAGGCACATGTTCTAGCAGCACAGGTACAGTATCACGTATGAAATCATGATAATGTGTTCCATTGAGCGCAGGTGGACGAAACTAAAATGAGCGCTAACATGGAAATTAAGCGTTTCCGGACACATGTCCACATAACATCTTTTCTTTATTTGTGTGTGGGGAATGTTTCCTGAAAGTTTGGCCGTACCTTTTTGTAACACCCTGAATATTATACTATATCTGACATGTGATTACATTTTCACGCAATTTAGTTGAATAGATCTTGAGGAATCAGTATCCATAACAACCACCTCTGGCCGTAATAACGGCCTTGATACGCCTGGGCATTGAGTCAAACAGAGTCTGGATGGCGTGTGCAGGTACAGCTGCCCATGCAGCTTCACCACGATACCACAGTTCATCAAGAGTAGTGACTGGCGTATTGTGACGAGCCAGTTGCTCGCCCACCATTGACCAGACGTTTTCAGTTGGTGAGAGATCTGGAGAATGTACTGGCCAGGGCAGCAGTCGAACATTTTCTGTATCCAGAAAGGCCCGTACAGGACCTGCAACATGCGGTCGTGCATTATCCTGCTGAAATGTAGGGTTTCGCAGGGGTCGAATGAAGGGTAGAGCCACGGGTCGTAGCACATCTGAAATGTAACGTCCACTATTCAAAGTGCCGTCAATGCGAACAAGAGGTGATCGAGACGTGTAACCAATGGCACCCCATACTGTCACGCCGGGTGATAACGCCAGTGTGGCGATGACGAATATACGCTTCCAGTGTGCATTCACTGCGATGTCGCCAAACACGGATGCGACCATCATAATGCTATAAACAGAACCTCGATTCATCCGAAAAAATGACGTTTGGCATTGGTGCACTCAGGTTTGCCATTGAGTACACCATCGCAGGTGCTCCTGTCTGTGATGCAGCGTCAAGGGCAACCACAGTCATGGGTCCGAGCTGATAGTCCATGCTGCTGCAAACGTCGTCGAACTATTCATGCAGATGGTTGTTGTCTTGCAAACGTCCCCATTCGTTGACTCAAGGATCGAGACGTGGTTGCACGATCCGTTACAGCCATTTGGATAATATGCCTGTCATCTCGACTGTTAGTGATATGATGCCGTTGGGATCCAGCACGGCGTTCCGTATTACCCTCCTGAACTCACCGATTCCATATTCTGCTAACAGTCATTGGATCTCGACCAACGCGAGCAGCAATGTCGCGATACGATAAACCGCAATCCAACCTTTATCAAAGTCGGAAACGTGATGGTACGCATTTCTCCTCCTCAGACGAGACATCATAACAACATTTCACCAGGCAACGCCGGTCAACTGCGGTTTGTGTATGAGAAATCGGTTGAAAACTTTCCTCATGTCAGCACGTTGTAGGTGTCGCCACCGGCGCCAACTGTGTGTGAATGCTCTGAAAAGCTTACCATTTGCATATCACAGCATGTTCTTCCTGTCGGTTAAATTTTGCGACTGTAGCACGTCATCTTCGTGGTGTAGCAATTTTAATGGCCAGTAATGTAAAATGTAACCATAGTATCTTAGAGAAATGTAAGAATTATTGAAACCAGGTATAGCTTTGTGTCCAGTCAAGAAATACTCGCTAAGCAGAACGTCGGTTGTAAATAGCGGAACGATTAAGAACTTTGCAAAAAATGTTGGCCTTGTGACATTAATCCTAAATATGTTTGCGTTGTAACATGTACTCCTTTTCCTGAAATAGTACATCTTTCCTTTGTACTCTGTAAAGGTAGCGTTGGCAAATTTCATCTTTGCTACATCTGTTGAAAACAGTGTTACTGATTGCTGAGATTGGAGTGCCTGAATGGAAAACTGCAGACAAAGTATGTTTTCCTACGTGTACGTAATAACAGGCTGCGCAACGTGTCCTTTAATTTCTTCATCTCTTGTAGCAACGTGTACCTGACGTCTTCCAGATTGATGAAGTCTGTGACAACATTATTGGAATGAGTAGTGTTCATTGTTGACAGTGCCAGCGCATCATCTGAAGGCAGTGTTTCTAGTCATTGTTGTCCCACGCTATCAAGTCTCTGAGTATTACAATGTCTAGGATATCGGGTGGACGAATCTCAACAATTTGAACTGAACGTGGAGGTGGCAAATTGTCTAATTCATCTTGTCTTAGATGAAATCTCCTGTCAGAATTGTTTAAAGAACAATGTTGTTCATTTCCGTAAGTTCAGCTGTTACAGTTGCCCTCTCCTCTTGTTTCTATTCCTGTTGTTATCACAGTGTTCGTTATTGTATGGGCTGTAATTGGAATGATTTGGATGGTATGGTTGCTGCCGGCATCCGTGAAGATACACTCCTGGAAATGGAAAAAAGAACACATTGACACCGGTGTGTCAGACCCACCATACTTGCTCCGGACACTGCGAGAGGGCTGTACAAGCAATGATCACACGCACGGCACAGCGGACACACCAGGAACCGCGGTGTTGGCCGTCGAATGGCGCTAGCTGCGCAGCATTTGTGCACCGCCGCCGTCAGTGTCAGCCAGTTTGCCGTGGCATACGGAGCTCCATCGCAGTCTTTAACACTGGTAGCATGCCGCGACAGCGTGGACGTGAACCGTATGTGCAGTTGACGGACTTTGAGCGAGGGCGTATAGTGGGCATGCGGGAGGCCGGGTGGACGTACCGCCGAATTGCCCAACACGTGGGGCGTGAGGTCTCCACAGTACATCGATGTTGTCGCCAGTGGTCGCCGGAAGGTGCATGTGCCCGTCGACCTGGGACCGGACCGCAGCGACGCACGGATGCACGCCAAGACCGTAGGATTCTACGCAGTGCCGTAGGGGACCGCACCGCCACTTCCCAGCAAATTAGGGACACTGTTGCTCCTGGGGTATCGGCGAGGACCATTCGCAACCGTCTCCATGAAGCTGGGCTACGGTCCCGCACACCGTTAGGCCGTCTTCCGCTCACGCCCCAACATCGTGCAGCCCGCTTCCAGTGGTGTCGCGACAGGCGTGAATGGAGGGACGAATGGAGACGTGTCGTCTTCAGCGATGAGAGTCGCTTCTGCCTTGGTGCCAATGATGGTCGTATGCGTGTTTGGCGCCGTGCAGGTGAGCGCCACAATCAGGACTGCATACGACCGAGGCACACAGGGCCAACACCCGGCATCATGGTGTGGGGAGCGATCTCCAACACTGGCCGTACACCACTGGTGATCGTCGAGGGGACACTGAATAGTGCACGGTACATCCAAACCGTCATCGAACCCATCGTTCTACCATTCCTAGACCGGCAAGGGAACTTGCTGTTCCAACAGGACAATGCACGTCCGCATGTATCCCGTGCCACCCAACGTGCTCTAGAAGGTGTAAGTCAACTACCCTGGCCAGCAAGATCTCCGGATCTCTCCCCCATTGAGCATGTTTGGGACTGGATGAAGCGTCGTCTCACGCGGTCTGCACGTCCAGCACGAACGCTGGTCCAACTGAGGCGCCAGGTGGAAATGGCATGGCAAGCCGTTCCACAGGACTACATCCAGCATCTCTACGATCGTCTCCATGGGAGAATAGCAGCCTGCATTGCTGCGAAAGGTGGATATACACTGTACTAGTGTCGACATTGTGCATGCTCTGTTGCCTGTGTCTATGTGCCTGTTGTTCTGTCAGTGTGATCATGTGATGTATCTGACCCCAGGAATGTGTCAATAAAGTTTCCCCTTCCTGGGACAATGAATTCACGGTGTTCTTATTTCAATTTCCAGGAGTGTAGTTATACCCGTATACGTAATTGTACCCTGTGTGGTGTTGGTGACTATATGTTTGCTGATGCGATTGCCGATTTGCGTCATTATTCACGTTTCTATCTTAGATAAGTGGTGGGTGATTATGTCGTCGGTAATTTGTTTCGGGTTGAAAATGACTGTGTGGCTTTTCGTAGTGTTCGTAGCGACAGGCTCCTTGTTTGAAGTGTCGCCTCTGTCGTTCTCTGTACTGTCTGTCGTCATAATTACATTCGTCGACTGACAAGTGTCTGCCGTTGTGTGAATGGTTTACATTGTCTAATTCCGGTAACTGTAATACATCACGGAAAGCATTGATGTTGTCTCTCTGATGTCCTTTTAGCAATGATACTCATAACGATCTGGGTAATTTCGAAATGCAAAGCTGTGTTAAAGCAAAAGGGCTGTATGGTCCTGTCAGATGTTGATTTTGTTTTACATGTGTTTGAAAACTTGAGTCATCGTTGCAAAGTGAGAATTTTGAAAATTGGGGAAGCTGATTGGTGTGTCTTTTACTCCGCGTTGTGCCGTTTCTGATCAATATGCGGCGAGAAATACGTTTTGAAATTCTTTTAGTGAGTAACACTGAGTAACAATCGGTCACATTTGTGTGGCAGGTTCACTTTCAAAGCAAATGCAAACGAATTTGAGTTTGTGTATGACTGACCAGTTAAGTGGTAGAGAGAAGCTAAATGCTGAACCCAGTCTAATGGATGCAAGTCATTAGTACCATTCGTGAAAACTTAGAGCTTTCGAATAGAGAAAAATTGTTTATAATCAAAACTTGCGTTTTCGAGTATTCCTGAATTTTCACGCCTGTTGAAGAAAAGTTTTAGAATTCAGTCCTGATTGCCTAATCTTTTTTTGTGATAAGTCTGCCTCGATGATGTCGTATAATTGTTGTTGTGCACAACTGTGATACTGTCTGTCAAAGTCATGTATGGTGCCTTCCATTGTTAGTCTTTTTTTGTATATTAGCGAATTAAAAACGTGTCTTCACCTTTTTGCTTATACTTTACAGCCATCCGTCCTTCTTTGAATTGTTCAAATGATTGCTATTCTTCGTCTCGGTAAAGTATATCTGATGTGTATCGTCAGTGTCAGTGTCGGAATTTAAATTAATTTGTGAAACTCTCTCCGAAAGATCATCCCGTTCCTTGAAAGTGTGAGACTGTTCTTTAGTTTTTAAGTTCATGTATTTCGTTGGTGTGGGTTGTGATTTAGTGATTCTCTCTCTTCTCCTAATTGTTTAATCTATTACGCCTGTAATTATGACTGTTCTTGTGATTTTGTAACTAATGGACTGGGTACTACATTCTTGATTATTGCCATGATCTGTCCTGTCTCCATGATGTATTTGTTAGTGACGTCCTTGAATCTGTCGTCTTCGAATTTGTCGTTCTGTCTGATACATTCATCTAAACTTGTCTGGGTTGTGGAAATCTCCACGATTCGAGTTGCTAAATTTGTCATTTCTGGTGTAATGTCATTACTTTTTTTTCCTGCAATCTCTCCAGCCATTGTCTGAATTGCGCCATAAATTCGCTCAAACTTCGTTTCAAACTATTTAATGCGTATCTTCTGTTTCTTGGTAAATTCTTCAACTGAGTAGTGAAATGTGTTTTTAAATCTTCTCCTTGTTTTAACATTTGTTGGAACATTTGCGTAATTTCAATGATATGTATGGAATATGTGGCATTTGCGGGTGGCGGAATTGAACTTTTGTTTGTGTTTTCCGCGGCGCAATTTATCACCACAAAATTTAGCATAATCTGATTAGAGTTGTTGTCTGTTGGAATGGAGTCCTCGTTTGTCACTCTAGAATAGCGAGAACTATCTGCGAATGAAATGTTCAACTTGGAAAATAAGGTGCATTAAGTATTCTGTTACATGTCTAAGTTGCGCGGAAGCTGACTGTTCACATGGAATGAAGTCGCGTCATGCATTGTTGCGTCAGGGTTGCATACACTGCGATTATCTGCTAACTTAATCGGAAGACATAGTCGCTGTGGGAATGAATAATTCTAATTCTGAGGTTGCTTCTTCTTCGTTCTTCTGGATTTAGCTGTTCTTTCAGCTTTACGCATATTGGCGAGATATATTTTTACGAAGCATAGAAAATTAGAAAATCAAAACTATTCCTACTAGCCTGAAGGAGAATACACAAATCATTAGTAATTAGAAGGCGACACTACAAATGCAGCAGAAATTTACTTTAAAAACCGTAGACGAGAGCTTTCACCTAGGCCTGACGACAAAATTCACAAAAAGTCCACGAAGCCCGTTCTTTGAAGAGATGTCGCCAAATGAAAGATTCTTTTAAAATTGTTAGTGTTACTGATAGTTTCTGTTTATCGATTTTGGAGCTGTAATTACATTGCTTGGATTGTCTGAAAGGCTGTTTGTGAAGTTGCGTTTATTGCACACAATGAATCGAAATATAACTTAATATGACTGTGTGATTTCCAAGAAACTGTACTGAGTCACCTAATGAAGAAAACCAGATTTTAAGTTTCCTTCAAAACTGATGACACTCTTTTTCATACTTCTTTACTTCTCTTACAGGAAACTTGACAAAACCTTAAATGATTTCTGGTCGTTTGAAAGGAATCCCTTGAAATCGGAAATGTAATTTGTTTCGTTTCCTCTTTCGGCTGAACTGTGGCAATAAATAACGCTCGGGCAACTGCTCTCTGTGAACTGCTGGTGCTATTGAAAGCTAGTAAAAAGGTGCGTCTCACAGACTGAGCAGCAAACTAACTACAGGTGAACTCCGTGTGCAATGAGTCCACGTAATGTGTCTGCATTTTGAAGAGCTGTTGTGAAACTTTATCTAGTGAGTGTGAAAGATTGGGAAAAGGATGATGACGTAAATTAACGTCATGCTCATTCTTTTTTACAGGTGCATTGGCAAATTTAGAAAAGTCACTTTACAGAAGTGTTCTTTATTATAATCAAGAACTGGAAACAATCTCTGAAAAGAGTTTCAAGTGTTTGTTCAACAGTATCATGTTCAAAAAATTATTACAAAATATATATGTTCATTGTAGATCAAAAAAGGTTCCATTAATTGAGTTACTCTTTCCTGAATTGTAGCTAATGTTAATGAAGAAAAGTAGGGAATTCTGCGCTGGATGCTAAATTGTTATAGTGGTGTGCCGGCAGCAGCTCGCACACAAATGTTCGCGGGATTCCTTTCTTACGACCAGAAGTCAGTTAACGTTTTGTCAGATTTCATGTCAGAGCACTAAAGAAGTACGAAACAGAGTGTTACGGTTTTTTACTTTCTTTACTAGGCGAATCATTACACTTTTTTAGAAATCACTCAATAGATTACCTTCTGTTTCAATTCATTGTTTGCAGTAGACGCAGCTCTCCAAACAATATTTCAGACAATCCAAGCAAATCAACTGCCAATAAATAGAAACTATAAGTGAAACTAATAATTTTATTAAAGACACTTTAACTTATAGCCTATAAAATATATTGGAGATGAACTTACAGCTGACCGTGCTCTTGATATTTTTACATGTTGTATTTATGTCGATTTATGTCGGACTGCTGAGTCACAAATAAACTGAATAAAATCTTAAAAGAATTTCTTTGACAATCAGTTATCACCCAGTACGTCCCACTCCTCAGTATCCCTTGCTATTCCCCACTCATTCTACACTCTGTGTTGTAGTGAACGAAACAGAATTTACCTAGTGCTGGACCAGATTAGTGGTAAGACTCTGGACATCATAGCAGACAGAACGCAAGGTAATTAGTGACTCAAGGGAGAGCTAAAGAGTAGTTCTTCTATAGTATGTACAAACCACGTAGTGGATAAAGTCGGAGGTTCCTTGGAACTCTTTGTTAACGGTGATGTTTTCTATTGAATGGCTGTAACGCCGAAAGACTGTAGCAAAGTGCAAGAAGACCTGTGAAGGACCGACGATTGGTACAAGGACTTGCTATTGACCATGAACGTAAACAAATGTAACATACTGTGCGTAAAAAACAACAAATCCTTGACTGGTCTTACACTATTAATGACAAAGCCCTGGAAATAGTAACAATAAAAACCTAATATACAAAAACGAAGCACCACGAAGAAACTAACAGAGTGGGACAGAATTAATTACATGCCCTGATGTACATTTACAGATAAAAATGATTATAATTTCAGAAAAATTGGATCATTTATTCAAGAGAACAAGCTTCACAAGTTGAGCAAGTAAATAAAGCGTTTGTCGACCTCTGGCCCATATGCAAGTAGTTATTCGGCTTCGCACTGACTGACAGAGTTGTTAGATGTACCTATGAGGGATATCGCGCCAAATTCTGTCCAGTTTTCGTTTAGATGGTCAAAATCCCGAGCTGGTTGGAGGGCACTTCCCGTAATCCTCCCAACGTTCTCAATTGAGGAGAGACCGGGAGAATCTGCTGGCCAAGGCAATGCTTGGCAAGCAACGAAAACAAGCAGTAGACACTCTCGCCGCTTGCGGGCAACATAACGGACAGTAGAATATCGTCGACGTATCGCCGTGCTGTAGGGGTCCCACGTATGACAAACTAAGGGGGCCCACCATGAAATAAAATAGCACCTCAGACCATCCCTCCTGGTTGTCGGGCCGCATCCCACCGCCGTGTGACAGACACGTCTTTGCTAGCTCAGTTCGAAGCGGAAGTCATCACTGAAGTGAGATTTCAGGTCGAATGTGCCCGACACCATTTCAGACGGGCTTGTTATGTTACAGAGGTCAATGGTAGTCGGCTCAAGGGCCGCTGTGAGCTCAGACCCCTTTCTGTGAGCCGCCTATTAATTGTATTTGTGATCAGTGAAGCATCAGTTGCAGATCGCAGCGGTGATGATGATGACTCCGGGGCTCTGAGTGCCGCTCTGATGACTACTCGGTCCTCACGTTCTTTCGTCTCCCTAGGTCGACTTCTTAAGTATTAGAACCCAGTACATTTTCCTCGATGGTGAGTGTTCATCGGAGGTGAGGGTATCATATGGAGTGCCCCAGGGAAGTGTGGTAGGTCCGCTGTTGTTTTCTATCTACATAAATGATCTTTTGGATAGGGTGGATAGTAATGTCCGGCTGTTTGCTGATGATGCTGTGGTGTACGGGAAGGTGTCGTCGTTGAGTGACTGTAGGAGGATACAAGATGACTTGGACAGGATTTGTGATTGGTGTAAAAAATGGCAGCTAACTCTAAATATAGATAAATGTAAATTAATGCAGAATCCCGTAATGTTTGAATATTCCATTAGTAGTGTAGGGCTTGACACAGTGAAGTCGATTAAATATTTGGGGGTAACATTGCAAGCGATATGAAGTGGGACAAGCATGTAATGGCAGTTGTGGGGAAGGCGGATAGTCGTCTTCGGTTCATTGGTAGAATTTTGGGAAGATGTGGTTCATCTATAAAGGAGACCGCTTATAAAACACTAATACGACCTATTCTTGAGTACTGCTCGAGCGTTTGGGATCAGTATCAGGTCGGATTGAGGGAGGACATAGAAGCAATTCAGAGGCAGGCTGCTAGATTTGTTACTGGAAGGTTTGATCATCATGCGAGTGTTACGGAAATGCTTCAGGAACTCGGGTGGGAGTCTCTAGAGGAAAGGAGGCGTTCTTTGCGTGAATCGCTACTGAGGAAATTTAGAGAACCAGCATTTGAGGCTGACTGCAGTACAATTTTATTGCCGCCAACTTATATTTCGCGGAAAGACCACAAAGATAAGATAAGAGAGATTAGGGCTCGTACAGAGGCATATAGGCAGTCATTTTTCCCTTGTTCTGTTTGGGAGTGGAACAGGGAGAGAAGATGCTAGTTGCGGAGTATGTATGTAGACGTAGATGTAGATGCAGAATTGCAGGAAAATCAGATGCCTGGCTGAGATTCATTCCAAATGGAAGGAATGTGTTCCAGCCACGGACTAAGCAGGTTAAAAAACACTTCGATCGATTATTGGATACTGTTTATCAGTCTAACAATTTATACTAGTAGGTAGGATTAACAGAAGAGGTAGATAAGGTCCAACGAAGAGCGGTGCGCTGCGTCACGACATCGTTTAGTGAACGCAAACGCGTTGCTGATGTGTTGAAGAAGCTCCAGTGGTAGTCGCTACAAGAAAGACGTTGTGTATCGCGGAGAGAGTTGCTGCTGAAATTCCCAGAGCTTGTCTTCCAAGAAGAGGCGGACAAAATATTACTTCCGCGTATGTCTGGCGAAATGACTGCGACGTAAAAATGAGAGGAATTGGAGCTCGTAAAGACCTCTGTCGTCAATCGTGATTCCTAAGCTCCATTCGCAAATGCTACAGGGGAGGAGTAAAAATTGTAGTGGTACCAGAGGCACCCTCCGCCAGACACCGTACATTGGTTGTCGGGCTGCAGATGCAGATGTAGAGCTGGAGATGGGTGCTGCGCCGTGGACGATCAGTGGCTGTGTACCTGGAGCAGTGGCAGAGCGCCAGCCGCGAGGTTGCGCAACCTACGAGTGCAAGGGTCAGTCAGCTAGCTGTGTGGCCTGCCCCCACCACCCCCACCTCCGCGGCTACCGCCGTGAATTCCGAGCAGTCCGCAGCCTCCAGTGAAAGCCACCGCTTTCCCCGCGAGTACGGCCGCCATTCCGCGGATGCGTTTTCGACAGGTCAGAGAAAGCCGCGATATGGACGGAGAGTATCTGAGTGCGTTACGGGAGGTGGACGGTCGGCAGCGGGTGAGCGGGCCGACCCGATGAAAGGCGGCAGAGCTGTCGGCTGCTGCGAAACGTTCCGGGGCTGTCCGGGGTCGGCAGGCGGCCAGGGAAAGTTTAATGTTCCCAGACCACGCTCAACCGTCCGGAAACTCGAGGCAAGGCGGTGATGATTCAAGATCTGTCAATGTGATTACATCACGATGAGACCGCAAAATATTCGCTCTATGCTGTCCCCCAGGGTTCAGTCCTCGGTCCATTCCTTTATTTCTGCATATCGATGGTACTCCATCTATGCTCCATCATTATAACTACCACTACTTATATGCTTACTATGTCCAGGTGTATCCAAGTTCAGTCCTAAGAACATTGCTGCTGCCGTGTCAGACACGAATGACTCTTTATATTCAGTTTCACAATGGGTATAAAACCAAAGTTTTATGAAACTTATGACTTTACATAAAGGTGGTTTTAATCGTACTTGACAAACAGAATGCAAAAAGCTGTGCTGAATAATTATGTTGGAAGGATAGAAAATTTTAGTGCCTGGGGAGAAATCACAAAGGGGCTCCCACAGGGTTCAATTTTGGGTCCACTGTCATTCCTTATACAGGATGTCCCATTTATCTTGCTCACCCAAATAACTTTTCTTTGATGCCTTAAATGAAAAATTCTTTCAACATTTTTTTTTAACTTCACTGGGTAGTTCTTTCAGGGGGCATGCATTTTATGTGTCCCCACAGACATAGGAGATATGAGGTAGAGGTTATATTTTTTAATGGAACCATGTATATTTTATTCAAGAATACACTTACCCTCTCTAAGAGCTATTGCCAAATGTATCACACCATACCATTTTTGGAATAAAACGTAGGTGACAAACGATAAAGAGTACACAGGATGTGAAGAAAGCGAGCTGTTTACTGCATTGATTGTACACACTGAATAGCAAATGTAGTGCTATATTAGAGGCGTGGGTTTTGTTTTTGATTTCCGACTCATATAAACACAGGTACTCCCTCCCCCCCCCCCCTCTCCCTTCACCGCGCACCTCATTTGATGTTGCTTTAGCGTACAGTGTACTGCATATCTGTGTAGTCGTGCATGGTGGTAGCACACTCTGAATGCAATTTTTGTTGTGTAGAGGTGTATCGTCACACACGCATGACGATAAGGTAGAAATGCTGATAATCTACGGAGAAAGTACGTTGACAGGAGATAATTTAGTAATTTGGATTTTTATGTTAAATACTGCTAGACGGGGAGTGGTGGCCAAGGTTGCTGAAGCAGGCTACGTACAGAGATGCGGAATGAGTTGCAGCGAAGTGCCATCCCCGGAATTTGGGCACTGGTCCAACTTGTTTCAATCAGCATAGCAGGCAGATGGCATCAGACATCCAAATGACAGACATCTTCTCCAGAGCTGGTGCGCCAAGAAGCCTAGATTGGGACTTCACTAATGGTCAGCGTATGTTGTGGCTACGGTGTGAGAACACAAACAACTAAGAAGGGCAGATGGCAACTTTTTCCAGGCGAAAGGATTGAAGATCCAGAGGAGACAGAGACAGCGGCTTCAAGATCACAAAAGGTACATTAACAGTGTACAGCAGTGACTTACCGTGGTATTTTGGTCAATTTCTGTGATGCAGCCTAGTGCAGCGAAGGGCATAGGTTGTCCACTGAATGTGACGAATTATCAGTAATATTCCACATGGTAGGACCGTTTCTACAGAGTGATGCGTTGAGGTTATTGTGTTTGTGACATGCTAGGCATGTGGTTATTACCTCAAAACGTGAGCCATATTTAGCTTGTCATTACTATACCGTATCTAAAAGTGTACATGTCATTTAACAGAGAAACTGGAATTGCTAAATTTGCGTGGGTACTGTTTTAGTGAGTTGACTGTTATGGTATCGTCCAAAGAGCGTGGTGAAACACCAAAGTCAACAACATGCGTTGATACCACAGACATTAGGAATGTCTCGTTGCAATCCGCAGTGATGAAAGCGAGGCTTTTCCTGAAGACACACCCTCTCTCTCAGGACTACAGCACCATCACACAGAAGTCAACATACAGCCAAGCATGTTCTTGCTTCACCTACTGTAGTTTGTTCCTCTGATGAAGCAGTCATCATTATTTAATTAGGACACCAGTGCTACTCAAGTCTTAGATGAAACTGTACTTTTGTAAATGTTGAACTTGTACTTCAAGAGAGGAGTTGGTAGTTGTGTGCCTCAACTGATCCTTTACTGTTCAAAGACTGTTGTAAACATTCAGCTCATTTCTGTGGCAATGGATGTTATAAAATTAAGTAAATATTTATGTCAATCTTGTAATAAAATGAACAAATGTTTCATATGTTTCGACCAAGCATCTCCCAGGTAAGTCAAAGAACTCAGAGTTATGAGTTGTAGTTTCGTCAGATCATAAAAGAAGTAATGTTGCTTTAGTGAATTAGTTGGTGGCGGGAGGTATAATAGATCTAGATTCAGTTGAGTCTACTGTAAGAAATCCTAACTAAACCAGATGACTGGTATGTGGTTTACTGCTTGTACCAGTAGATATTTGCAGAAGCTATCTTCAGTTGCCGTTATTGTGTTTGTGTTGAAGAGATGTATATTTCGAATTTTTGTGTTGTTACTGTTGGCCCAATTGTAATATTACTGGGGAGAATTTTTATTTGAATTTGTTGTCATTGTGCTGATGAAATTTGTTTTTATGTCCTGGCTTCACGAACTACATTGAGCTACAAGTTAAGTTCATTTATACTATTGTTTGTGAGTTGTTGAAACGATATTTTACATTAAGTAAATTTGCTCGTAAAATAAAGCCATACTTGTACATCCCCCTACGTGTCAGTGCCTAGAGGTATTGACAGCGTAAATATAGTTGCATTCTATCTGTCGCTCTACACAGGCCTCTCACTTACTTCCAAAAGATCAGCACCCAGCGCAACTGCATTCTCCATTGGATACTTACGAGCTACAGTTTGTAGAGAGCGGTCACCGGCGGCTGTTGTCAACTACGGGCGACCATTGCGAGACACGGATGCAATGTTTTGTGTGTCAAGATAATGCCTGAACTTCGAATGATGTCGCTGTGGTATACGCTAGTTGGATGGGCGACTTACCCTGCCGACTACCCGTCTTACTGTAACGTGGCAATGGGCATATGGTCTAATCTAGAAATGACCCTCCTAGGCACGTTGCGGACGTACAGAAGTTACGTTGTCCCGCTCACGATTTGAGACACAGCACACTCTACACAACTGCAATGAGAATGCAGATTTACTTTTACATTCATTGCGCAGATGGCTGTACGTAACGATTTTCTGTGGTCAGAGTAGTATAAGAAGAGTGGTTTTCAGTCCAAAAAGGCACAAATTCTGCCTTGTATGAGGGTGGTGCAAAACTTTTTTGAGCTTCACAATAACAAAAACTAGCTCTTTAGGGAAAATAATAAAGAGTAAGTCAGGTTCGAATGTCCAATAGATATCGACGTGCTTAAAAGCAGAACTCATCACATCCAAAAAAAGCCAGAAATGGGTATTGGCTCTTCAGAAGGAGAACTCCGAGAAGTCGTCTCAAGCGATGTAGGGTAGCTGCAGAAAACAGATGGATATTTGTGCCCCTCTTTCCGCATAGGAGATCAGTGAACACAAAATAAAAGAAAAAAATCGTTCAAATGGCTCTAAGCACTATGGGACTTTAACATCTAACATCTGAGGTCATCAGTCCCATAGACTTAGTACTACTTTAAACCTAACTAACCTAAGGACATTACACGCATCCATGCCCGAGGTAGGACTCGAACCCGCGACCGCAGCAGCAGCACGGTTCCGGACTGAAGCGCCTAGAACCGCTCGGCCACTGCGGCCGGCAACGCTAAAAACGTGAATATGAATATTTTCACTGTATGTTAGAGGACAGTAATGTTTTTATAAGGGGTAGTCAGAGAAAACGAGACGGATGGAGAAAAGATAAGTAAACTATCTTTTATTCAAAAGTAATCTCCATAACTGTTAATACTTTTCTCTCACTGTGAGACAAGACGGCCAGAGCCTTCATGCAGAAATATTTGCCTACGGAACAATAATTGTAACCTGGCATCCATCTCTGCATCCGGAGCAAATCAACGGCCACAAATGTCTCCTAAAATGAGGAAATCGCAAGAGGAGAGGTCGGGAAATTATGGAGGACGTGTAAGAGCTTCTCAGCGAAACTTCTGCGTTGTAGCCGAGCGGTTCAAGGCGCTTCAGTCCAGAATCACGCCACTGCTACGGTCGCAGGTTCGAACCCTGCCTCGGGCATGGATGTGTGTTAATTAGGTTTAAGTAGTTCTAAGTTTAGGGGACTGATGACTTCAGATGTTGAGTCCCGCAGTGCGTAGAGCCATTTGAACCATGTTGAAACTTCTTTACCGCACTCTAAACAACTTTGGCATATACATAAGAGATATGGTTCTACAGCATTTCCTTAGGGTATGCCCAAAGTAACTTTAACATCTGAAAATTTCTGTCGATTAAGAATGACATCTTGTGTTCTGTTTGCTGGGAACTCTTCAATCAAATCTCAAAAAGCTGTTCTAATATTCCTGTGTGCTGGTGTTTTGTTCATTAGGCTCCTTCTGGAAGTCATGTAACATGGCATCAAGCGGGGCACTGGTATCTACAGCCTTCTGGGTCTCATAAAGAAAGCCACCTGGTTTAACATGATCGTTGTTTGCGCAATCTATGTTGAATACCACAGAGAAGGTTTTTGATTTGTTGAAATATCATAATATACAGACATAAAACGCGTTCAAAAACTACAAATTAATGTCAGTGGTACAGGCTTATGCTCTTTTGCACCGTTCGACGACAATTATTGAAAACGGGAACGACCTGTGCTTCGTTCTTCTAACAACTGCCTCTGTTTCCTCTCCTCCATGTCATTCACCTCTTTCCTTTAAAATAAAAATGAAAGTCATCAGGCTTGATGTCCGCCACGAATTCCTTTCCTGTGCCAACCTCTTCATCTCATAGTAACACTTGCTCACTATATCCTCAACTATTTGCTGGATGTATTCCAACAACTTTAACATCTTGCCCTACAGTTTTCATCCATTACAGATCTATGTAGTAACACGGAAGTTACTGCCTGATTTCTTAACACATGTGTTATCATCCTGCGCCTTCTGCTTGCTTCCAATATATTTCTTTCTTCGCTGTTTCCGAGCAGAACCTCCTCGTTCCTTACCATATCAGTCCAACTGATTTTCAACACTCTTCTGTAGCACCTCATCTCAAACGATTCGATTCTCATCTAGTCCAGTTTTACCACAGTCCACATTTCACAACCGTACAATGCTGTGCTCCAAACGTACCTTCTCAGAAATTTCTTCCTCACAATAAGGCCTATGTTTGATACTAGTGGACTTGCTTTGGACAATAATGCCCTTTTTCGCTGTGTTAGTCTGCTTTTTTATGTGCTTCTTGATTCATCTGTCAGAGCTTATTTTGGTTCCAAGGCGATAGAATTCCTTAATAGCTTTGTGATCGATTTTGACGTCAAGTTTCTCAGTGTTCCTATTTCTGCTATTTCTCATTAGCTGCATCTTTTCTGGTTTACTCTTAGTCCACATTCTATACTCAGACTTTTCATTCCCTTATATAGATACTTCACCTGCACTGGGGATAGCAATGTCATCAGCGAATCTTATCACGTATTCCACGTCTACTAAACCTACACATTACTTCGTGCTCTTCTGCAGTCAGCTAACTTTTTCTGCAGATCTGATTCCTTTTGTACTGATGCAGTATATTTGTGTTATATCTCATTATTCACATTCGAAAACAATGTAACTGGGGTACTAGTGACATTTCTGAAATACCATACATTCATTACAATATCTGTTAGCACTATTAATTCTGTTATTATTACTATTATTATTATTGTCATTATTGTCAAGTGATAATGTACTGTGCATATTGTAATGCTTACTAATCCATTATCACTACTATCATCACTGATAACGTTACTACGTACTACTCACATACTGAATATGTCGTAAAAATAATTGTCAATTGAAAACGATGATGTAATGACGAAGATAATGACGAAAGTACAGGTAGCAAAGAGAATGTAACTGCAACGATAACACTGTAGCACAGTTTCTTGCTGCACACTGCATGGTGCACGCTCAGCAGATAGCCGTGACGCTGTCTTAACATGCAAGAGGCGCGTAAAGACGAGAACAAACACCAGGGACTTTCACTTAATGATGGCGTTCATGAAGTTTTCAATTTACTCGCCTCTCGTTGCACGCCATCCTGCGTGGAAATTGCGGCGAGATCCTTATCCTTGATGTCCTATTATGTTCACGCCTCCGCACACCGTCGCACGTAACCTGGATTGTAACCACCCACAGGCTCGTAAAACGGATGTAGGTTGCGGAACAGACCAATACCTGTGGTAACCAGTTGCACTTCAACACTAGCATAGCTACAAGAGCGGTCATTGTCCACTCGAATCTGTTCAAGAGAAACTCCAGATACTGCGAAATCAAAATGGGGCCAGTGAGGCGGAAGTTTTTAATTGATTTCAGTAATACGAGAGTAAACTCAAAAGTAAGGTCTCCTATTTTTTTTATAAGTACATAGATCTGTTTATTTCTACAATGGTTTACATGAGTTTACAGCTTGAACGTTTAGCTGTTTTTTGACATAATCACCATTTCTGTTGATGCATTTTTGTAGACGCTGTGGCAGTTTTTGTATGCCCATGTCATACCAGCTCGCCGCCATGCTGTTCAGAAAGTTACGAACCTCTTCTTTCACCTCTTCGTCGGAGCTGAATCGCTGGGACCACAGTTAACGCTGACAGGTACTGTGGGACTCTGAAAAAACTCAAACGGACAATTCAAAACGGGAGAAGAGGAATGTTGAGCAATGGCGGACACATTCCCCATGGCAATGCTCGCCCACACATCGCTCGGCTAACCGTTGCTCTCCTGCAACAGTTTCAGTGGAACATAATCACCCACCCACCCTATAGTCCTGACTTGGCGCCCAGTGACTATCACCTGTTCTCTAGGTTAAAAGAACATTTGGCCGGAAAGCGATTGAGCTTCGACGACGAGGTGAAAGAAGAGGTTCATAACTTCCTTTTCTTGGCCAAAAGAAGTTTACTAATATCCAAACATAGTCCTTAATTTGGGAAAGAAATGTCTGAGAACGTACGTTTGGAGCAGAGCAGCAATAAATATGGACTATGGGAAAACGGAAACAAAAGAGAATCGAAGAGATTTCGTGCTACAGAATAATTTTGAAAATTAGGTGAACTGATAAGGTAAGGTATGAGGAAGTTCTCCGGACAATCGGCGAGGAAATGTATATATGGTAACCACTTACAAGAAGAATGGACAGGGTGATGGGACATCTGTTAAGACATCAGGGAATAACCTCCATGGTAAAAATTGTGGAGGAAGACACAGACCGAAATATTTTTTTTTTTTTTTTTAAGAAAACCTTGTGACATTTCCGCTGTATGTCGACGGTAGTATCTCTACGTGAGTCACGAGTGACAGTAGTTCAGCAGCATAGTAGTCTACATTTCGTCCAGTAAATCAGCTGGCACAACATACTTAGCCTCGATCTTTATGAGCTTGTGGAAGACGAATCTGTGCTTTGCATTACGGATTTTGTGATGTTAACTGCAACAAATTAAGAAAAGACCGTTAGTTTAGGCGCTAACATTTCACGGCACTTCAACATACTTAGATATTACAAAACATGAATTTCTCGTATCACAGCTGACAAACGTTTCCTTTCCGTTTTTTCGTGCCAAATATGACGCTACTATCCGAAGTCAACACAAATTTTCCATACGGATTTCACTATGTATGTCACTGACGACTGTTCAAATTTAGGTTAAATCTTAAACGGATGTTGGTAACTCCACCGTAATATCTCCACTTCTTCGTAATGATCACATCCTACATTAATATAACTGAAAATAACTATTTTCAACAGCACTTTTTTTGTTGTTGATACTCGTAAAGACAAAATTACAGTTCACTGTTGATTTTTCTCTGAACACGATTTTTTTTATGTTTTAAATATTGTTTCAGTATCACAAAAATTCAAATATGACATTGGTACCAATATTTGTGTGACTCAATTGTGTTTCAGAATTTATATTTGAGACACAATTTACGAAATTAACATTTAATTTTATCCCAGCTCAACAGTTTTGATGTAATTTAAACGTTTTGTGTTTATGTAAACTTTGCAGTTAAATATTTCATCGTATAATGTACAAACTATTATTCCGTAATACTTTCGTTGGATTTTCAGTTTTTACACAACACATAGTCATTCACGAATTGTGTCAGGTATTATCTAAAATTAAATTTCTTCTCAAGGGATTATCTTTAAATGTGTAGATGACACCAAACATGGTTGTAGTAATTTTTCAGAATTATGTACATATTACAGTTGCGGAAAATTACAGCCATGAATAAAATATTGGTTGTAATTACTGTAACTTATAAAATTTTCTTTTTTTATTAATACGCTTGTTCATAAATTAAACATTTTGAAATTCCTTAAGCATGAATATCAAAAATAGTGGTCCGATATGTATTTCTTCATCTAACATTTTTACTGGTTTGCTCTGGATATAATACTTTGTATGATACCTGCAGATATAATTCAGTGGACAATTCCTCACTCAAAATAACGTAAGAAAACTTTGTTTTGTTAACGCTATACATGTATGGAAGAGACTGGGGAAAAATTCTTGGCCATAAATTCTTCTCTAGTGCTTTGTACAAGTTTGCTCTTGTTGTTATTATGCATCCTGTAAAATAGTGAAACAAATTAGTGAACAAATCAGATTTTCCAAGAGAATCTTTGTGTTTATAAAGGTAAAACAAACCGTTTTCGGGATGCTGGTTTCTATCAATTAATCCGTCTAAAAAAATGGGCTACTAATGTTTAAAGGACGTTAAGGAAATGTGTATCACATAATATTGCAAACTTCTGTAAAGTAATGAAACACTTATGTCTATCTGTACAGCTGTCCCAAAATATTATCCTGTTGATACTGATGTAAAGGACTCCAAAGGGTAATTTGAGTGGTTCAAATGGCTCTGAGGACTATGCGACTTAACATCTATGGTCATCAGTCCCCTAGAACTTAAAACTACTTAAACCTAACTAACCTAAGGGCATCACACAACTCCCAGTCATCACGAGAGAGAGAAGTAATTTGAGTGGATTTGACAGATAGAAATACACTGAAGCGCCAAAGTAACTGGTATGAACATGCGTATTCAAAGAGAGAGACATGTAAACAGGCAGCATACGGCGTTGCAGTCGGCAAAGTCTATATAAGACAACAAGTGCCTGGCGCAGTTGTTAGATCGGTTACTGCTGCTACAATGGCAGGTTATCAAGATTTAAGTGAGTTTGAACGTTGTGTTATGGTCGGCGCATGAGTGGTGGGACGCAGCATCTCCGAAGTAGCGATGAAGTGGGGATTTTCCCTAACGACCATTTCACGTTGTTGTTGTTGTTGTGGTCCTCAGTCCTGAGACTGGTTTGATGCAGCTCTCCATGCTACTCTATCCTGTGCAAGCTTCTTCATCTCCCAGTATCTACTGCAGCCTACATCCTTCTGAATCTGCTCAGTGTATTCATCTCTTGGTCTCCCTCTACGATTTTTACCCTCCACGCTGCCCTCCAATACTAAATTGGTGGTCCCTTGATGCCTCAGAACATGTCCTACCAACCGATCCCTTCTTCTGGTCAAGTTGTGCTACAAACTTCTCTTCTCCCCAATCCTATTCAATACTTCCTCATTAGTTATGTGATCTACCCATCTAATCTTCAGCATTCTTCTGTAGCACCACATTTCGAAAGCTTCTATTCTCTTCTTGTCCAAACTATTTATTGTCCATGTTTCACTTCCATACATGGCTACACTCCATACAAATACTTCCAGAAACGACTTCCTGACACTTAAATCTATACTCGATGTTAACAAATTTCTCTTCTTCAGAAACGCTTTCCTTGCCATTGCCAGTCTACATTTTATATCCTCTCTACTTCGACCACCATCAGTTATTTTGCTCCCCAAATAGCAAAACTCCTTTACTACTTTAAGTGTCTCATTTCCTAATCTAATTCCCTCAGCATCACCCGACTTAATTCGGCTACATTCCATTATCCTCGTTTTTCTTTTGTTGATGTTCATCTTATATACTCCTCTCAAGACACTGTCCACTCCATTCAAGTGCTCTTCCAAGTCCTATTCTGTCTCTGACAGAATTACAGTGTCATCGGCGAACCTCAAAGTTTTTATTTCTTCTCCATGGATTTTAATACCTACTCCGAATTTTTCTTTTGTTTCCTTGTATCACGTATGTACTGTGAATATCATGAATCCGGTAAAACATAAAATCTCCGACACTGCTGCGGCCGGAAAAAGATCCTTCAAGAACGGGATCAAAAACGATTAAAGAGAATCTTTCGACGTGTCAGAAATGCAACTCTTCCGCAAATTGCTGCAGATTTCAATACGGGGCCATCAACAAGTGTCAGCGTGCGAACCATTCAACGAAACACCATCGATATGGGCTTTCGATGCCGAAGGTTCACTCTTGTACTCTTGATGACTGTGCGACACAAAGCTTTACGCCTCGCATGGGCCCATCAATACCGACATTGGACTGTTGACGACTGGATTCATGTTGCCTGGTCGGGTGAGTCTCGTTTCAAATTGTATCGAGCGGTTGGATGTGTACGGGCATGGAGCCAACCTAATGAATCCATTTACCCTGCATGTCAGCAGGGGACTGTTCAAGCTGGTGGAGCCTCTGTAATGGTGTGGGGCGTGTGCAGTTGGAGTGATATGGGACGCCTGATACATATAGATAGAACTCTGACAGGTGTCAAGTACATTAGCATGTTTGTTCATCTGCATCTATTTATGTCCAATGTGCATTCTGACGGACTTGGGCAATCCCAGCAGGGCAATGTGACACTGCACTCTTCCAGAATTGCCACAGAGTGGCTCCAGAAACACTCTTTAGAATGTAAACAGTTCTGCTGGTCACCAAACACCCCAGACATGAACATCATTGAGCATATCTGGGATGCCTTGTAATGTGCTGTTCAGAAGAGATCTCCACACCTTTTGCGGATTTATGGACAGCCGTGCAGGATTCATGGTGTCAATTACCTCCAGCACTACTTCAGACATTAGTCGAGTCCATGCCACGTCGTGTTTCTGCACTTCTGCGTGTTCGCGAGGGCTCTACACGATATTAGGTAGGTGTGCCAGTTTCTTTGGCTCTTCAGTGTACAATCAAAAGAATACTGCATTTGTTACAGTTATATGTTTTATATTGGGACCTTGCAGGAAAGCGATCTTAACCCAGATTCAGTTCTCGTGGGCAAAGTGTTGAGTGACAATACTTAAACGCATTTCAGAAAAAGTGTGACTTTGTAGGGGTATACGCGAAGTAATAGACTATCTTCTCTGGGGCAGCGACGATCTAGTAGAGCAAGGCAGAGGCAAAGCCTAAAAAGAAGAGAGAGATGAAAAAGAAAAGCAGGAGTCATTAGCCATCTTCCCTGAGGAGAAGCCAAAACCCAAGAGAGAGGTATTCATCTCTCTGCAGGAAGAGCTGGAAGACAGTCATATGGCCTCTCCCCCACGTCTGCTCATTGATCACTGAGCTAATGACTTCTTGATGCATATTAACAGCTAAGGTGACTGCAAACACAAAGCAAGCAATGCAGTTTCCAGTCCCGAGCAACAAAAGATTTTCGTTTTTCATAACATTCTCAATGCAGGATGTATACGCAGGGTCCAGTCACATTTGACCACCACGTACGTTCGTCGTCAGCATGCAATAATGGCTCACAGACGCCAGGTGGCAGCACTACCAGTGGAGGATATAAAGCGTGCATGTCAGGATGATGTGGACGACAGTCCACTCGTTGTCATAATGCGGAAACGGAGCTATTTATCTGACGTCGAAAAGGGTTTGATTATTGGCTTTCGTGCCAACGGTGGAAGCATTTCCGAAACGGCAAAGTCTTTAAACAGTTCGCGTGCCGCCATGGCTAGGCTATTCCGTGCATGGAAGAATGGTGCTATCCAAAACTGGAGCTGAGGCAACTGTGGTGTACCACGGGCCAGAGATGACAGGTGCTGAACGATGGCTACGCATTGTGTACAGGCGAATGTACGTGTAGCTGTTGAGCAACTGACCACCCAGATGAACCAAGGGGCCGGCCGCTGTGGCCGAGCGGTTCTAGGCGCTTCAGTCCGGAACCGTGCTGCTGCTACGGTAGCAGGTTCGAATCCTGCCTCGGGCATGGCTGTGTGTGATGTCCTTAGGTTAGTTAGGTTTAAGTAGGTCTGAGTCTAGGGAACTGATGACCTCAGATGTTGCATGGCTGTGTGTGATGTCCTTAGGTTAGTTAGGTTTATGTAGGTCTGAGTCTAGGGAACTGATGACCTCAGATTTTAAGTCCTACAGTGCTTAGAGCCATTTGAACCATTTGAACCAAGGGGCTACCAACACTGTCTCCTCGAAGTGTGGGCTACGTACCAGACGCCTGGTTCATGCACCCATGCTGACTGCTGGCCGTCGGCGACGAAGGCTGTAGCACACCAGTACCTGAACTAGGCGCCCACTGTGTGACGACAGTTGGCCGTTTCAGGTGAATAACATTTCACGCCCCATCGGACAGATGGTCGTTGGGCGTGTGTTGCGTGAAACGTCTGAAAACAAACACCCAACAACAGTCGTCCAAATTGTCCACCCCGGAGGGCATCTCGTCATTCTGGAATGTACAGTGGATCGACACAAGCTTGCATCTATCCTTGGGGACTAAGTCCACCAATACATGCAATTTGTTTTTCCTATGCACGATGGCATCTACAGCAGAACAATACAACTTGACATAAGGCTCGCAGTGTGTGGTTCAAATAGCACCAGTGTGAGTTTACCCTATTGTCCTGACCTACAAACTCCCTAGATTTAAATCCAGTATGCCGGCCGCTGTGGACGAGCGGTTCTAGGCACTTCAGTCCGGAGCCACGCGGTCACTACGGTCGCAGGCTCGAATCCTGCCTCGGACATGGATGTGTGTGGTGTTCTTAGGTTAGTTCGGTTTAAGTAGTTCTACGCCTGGGGGACTGATGACCTCAGATGTTAAGTCCCATAGTGCTTAGAACCATTTGAACCATTTGAAACCCAGTAGAGATTCTCTGGGACCACTTAGATCGGGCTGTTTGCGTCACCGATCTTCAACAGGAAAACCTAGCGCAGCTCGTCATGGCTAGAGTCGGCATGACTCCACATCCCAGTCGGTATCTTCAAAAACCTCACTCATTGTCTTCTTGCACGTCCAGTAGCGGTCGGCACTGCAAAAGGTGGTTATTTAGGTTCAAAATGGTTCAAATGGCTCTGAGCACTATAGGACTCAACATCTTAGGTCATAAGTTCCCTAGAACTTAGAACTACTTAAACCTAACTAACCTAAGGACATCACACACACCCATGCCCGAGGCAGGATTCGAATCTGCGACCGTAGCGGTCTCGCGGTTCCGGACTGCAGCGCCAGAACCGCACGGCCACCGCGGCCGGCGGTTATTTAGGCTTCCGACTGTGGGTGACAGTGTGACTGGACAGTGTAATTAAACTTTCGTGACAAACGAGTGATCGTAGGACAATGAAACTTTGTGGAAGAGAAATTAAAAAAGTGTAAATGTCGTGTGGCTAGGACCAGTCGTCGGGTAGACCGTTCGCCGGGTGCAAGTCTTATGATATGGCGCCACTTCAGCGACTTGCGCGTCGACGGGGTTGAAATGATGATGATGATTAGGACAACACAACGCCAGTCCCTTAGCGGAGAAAATCTCCGACTCAGTCGGGAATCGAACCCGGGTCCTTAGGATTGACATTCTATCGCGCTGACCACTCAGCTACCGAGGGCGGACTGAAGAGAAATGACGAATAAACTTTCTCCTTCTTTCGTTTCACCCTCTTTGGGGTATGCAGGATCAATCATTTCTTTGTGCGTTGTTCTTTTCTTAGGGCCCAGTTTTTCTTCATTCTTTCTGATCTTCTTTTCCTCTCTTCTTCCGAGATGAAGGGTTTGGACTTTTGGGTAGATTTGTCTTGGAACCTTATGTTTTCGTCTTTAGCAATTAATTTAGCTGTTCGAACGATAAGTGAATTTTCTGAAATCTTTAATTCTACTACATCTTTCTCAGTTTCTTTAAACCAGTTGGGTTTCGTTTTGCGGTTACGGAAAAAGTCAAAGATTTGTTTGGTTAATCTGTTGGAAGTCATTCTGAGAAGATACCATAAAAATTTATCCTCCTTTTTCATATAGTATCTGTAAGTTTTTCCGTTTTCTTGTAGAGAGTTTCATTTATGATGTATATAATCTTATGTTCTTGAAATTTTGGTCCTATGATTTTTCTTAAAAATTTTCTTACCTTTAGCTCTAGTTTCTCCATTTGGCCTTTGAAATTCGTGTTTAGTGTTTCTGCTGCATACAGTGCGACGAATAAACTACTGAAAGAAACATATTTTAATTTTCACATGAGAAGGTAACATTTGATAATTGCGTACCACATTCACTACATTCTAGATTAGATTAGATTAGTACTTGTTCCATAGATCATGAATACGACACTTCGTAGTGATGTGGAACGTGTCAGGTTAATAAAAGGTGTCTATGCAAGATATTAGATTACACAAAATATCACATGACAATTAATATTATTTTTTGTGGGGGTTCGGGAAATTACCTACTTACTATATCCAAAAATTCATCTAATGAGTAGAAGGAGTTGCCATTAAGAAATTCTTTTAATTTCCTTTTAAATGCTATATGGCTATATGTCAGACTTTTGGTGCTATTAGGTAAGTGACCGAAGACTTTTGTGGCAACATAACTTACCCCCTTCTGAGCCAAGTCAGATTTAACCTTGAGTACACTGCTATTACTTTTGAATTCGTTCGGATTGTTAATAACAAATTTCTTAAGTGAATATATACATTGTGAGGCTACAGTGAAGATCTCTAGTTCTTTAAATTAGTGTATACAGGATGATCTTGGATGAGCTCCAGCAATTATTCTGATTACACGCTTTTGTACAATGAACACTCTTTTACTCAATGATGAGTTACCCCAGAATACGATGCCATACGAAAGCAGAGAATGAAAATAGGCGTGATAAGCTAATTTACTGAGATGTATATCGCCAAAATTTGCAATGACCCTAACAAGTAGCTGAACTCAAACGTTTCAGCAGATCCTCAGTGTGTTTTTTCCAGTTCAACCCCTCATCAATGCATACACCTAGAAATTTTGAATATTCTACTTTAGCTACCGATTTCTGATCAAAGTCTATATTTATTAATGGTGTCATTCCATTTACTGTGTGGAATTATATATACTCTGTTTTGTCAAAGTTTAATGAGAGCCCATTTGCAGAGAACCACTTAACGATTTTCTGAAAAACATCGTTTGCAATTTCACCAGTTAATTCTTGTCTGTTGGGTGTGATAGCTATACTTGTATCATCGGCAAAATGTTGTTCATTGTAACGACCACCTGCATCCATGACAATTTGTAACTGCGCAAGAGATAATATCTCTACTGCTGGCCGAAATAATGGTGGACCCTGGAATGTTCTGGTGTCATGATACATCTCCTGCACTGCTTGAAGATAGCAAATTGCATCCAGCATCCTCACTCATGGCAGCGCTTAACTTGTTCAACAACTTGGGCCGCAGTTGGCCGTCGGTCTCTCCCAGAGGCAATTCCCAACGCCAGTCAGATCGAACTTCCGAATCATTTCTTCAATCCCGGTACGGGAAGAGGGCCTCTCTGCATTCCTTTCATGCGTCTGTGCTCACCAAGAGCAGCAGCACAACTGCCATTCTTTTTATGAAACAGCTTTACGGATAAAGCCTGGTCACGATGTCCGGACCCGTGATGACTGCCTGCGTAGCCCTACCAGTGCTGCCACCTAACGGCAAGACGTGACACTGACGCTACCAACAACGCAAATCCTCGAGCGCGCAGTCTGAACATCATTACTACAAATCTGAGTAACAAAATGGCTCTAAGCACGATGGGACTTAAAATCTGATGTCATCAGTCCCCCAGGCTTAGAACTACTTAAACCTAACTAACCTAAGGACATCACACACATCCATGCCCAAGGCAGGATTCGAACCTGCGGCCGTAGCAACAACGCGGTTCCAGACTGAAGCGCCTAGAATCGCTCAGCCACAGCGGCCAGCTTTGGGTACCCATATGGTAAAAAGTTTTACTCTACACTGGCTCACGTAGCGAATATCTAATTACACTACTAGCCACTAAAATTGCTACACCACGAAGATGACGTGCTACAGACGCGAAATTTAACCGACAGGAAGAAGATGGTGTGATATGCAAATGATTAACTTTTCAGAGCATTCACACAATGTTGGCGCCGGTTGCCACACCTACAACGTGCTGACATGGGGAAAGTTTCCAACTGATTTTTCATACACAAACAGCAGTTGACTGGCGTTGCCTGGTGAAACGTTGTTGTGATGTCTCGTGCAAGGAGGAGAAATACGTACCATCACGTTTCCTACTTTGATAAAGGTCGGATTGTAGCCTAGCGCAATTGCGGTATATCGTATCGCGACATTGCTGCTCGGGTGGGTAGAGATCCAATGACTGTTAGCAGACTATCGAATCGGTGGGTTCAGGAGGGTAATACGGAACGCCGTGCTGCATCCCAACGGCCTCGTATCACTAGCAGTCGAGATGACAGGCATCTTATCCGCATGGCTGTAACGGATCGTGCAGCCCCGTCTCTATCCCTGAGTCAACAAATAGGGACGTTTGCGAGACAACAACCATCTGCACGAGCAGTTCGACGACGTTTGCAGCAGCATGGACTATCAGCTCGGAGACCATGGCTGCGTGTACCCTTCACGCTGCATCACAGACAAGAGCGCCTGCGATGGTGTACTCAACGACGAACCCGTGTACACAAATGGCTAAACGTCATTTTTTCGGATGAATCCAGGTTCTGTTTACAGCATCATGATGGTCGCATCCGTGTTTGCCGACATCGTGGTGAACACAGTGGAAGCGTGTATTCGTCATCGCCATACTGGCGTATCACCCGGCGTGATGGTATGGGGTGCCATTGGTTACACGTCTCGGTCACCTCTTGTTCGCATTGACGGTACTTTGAAAACGGATGTTACATTTCAGATGTGTTACGACCCGTGGCTCTACCCATCATTCGATCCCTACCAAACCCTACATTTCAGCAGGAAAATGCACGACCACATGTTGCAGGTCCTGTACGGGCCTCTCTGGATACAGAAAATGTTCGACTGCTGCCCTGCCCAGCACATTCTCCAGATCTTTCACAAATTGAAAACGTCTGGTCAATGGTGGCCGAGCAACTGGCTCGTCACAATACGCCAGTCACTACTATTGATGAACTGTAGTATCGTGTTGAATCTGCATGGGCAGCTGTACCTGTACACGCCATCCAAGCTCTGTTTGACTCAATGCCACGGTGTATCAAGGCCGATTTCTCAGGATCTACGCACCGAAATTGCGTGAAAATGCATGTCAGTTCTAGCACAATATATTTGTCCAATGAATACCCGTTTATCATCTTCATTTCTTCTTGGTGTAGCAACTTTAATTGCCAGTAGTGTATAACCACCATGATTCGCTACTACGATTTCATGGCGTTATACCTTCAACGGTTTCACCCCCATCGAGCCATCCATTGCATTTCAGTTAAGACGACAGGAGTAGTAAAATTTTTCTGTAGTACTTGCAAATGTAGATAATGTTTTCAAAAGTAAACTTCCAATGTGACTGAAATTAATATCTTTAAATTAATTTGTTTCGAATTATGGCTGTGTACCATCGATTTTTAACATAGAAACGATTCAAGAACTGGGTTCTTCTCAGGGAACGACGCAGAGATTTATATCGGTATATACTGGGAGAGAGACTGTGGCAATGCCTTGTTGTAAAAAGGAGGAATGTTCCTGCAGTGACATATTACTTCACCTGAATATACTGACTCCGTAAATGTTTCCTTCGTGAATTTGCGTATGGAGGGCTACGTTGGACAAACTCCGAGATTGAACCCTAACAGACTGTGCTCGGTGGTCGCTGTTTGTTGGAACAGAGCTCTCCTTACCTCATCAGAAGATGTCTCGTTGTCCCCACTGGAACTCCTCACCGGAAAGCACAGCCGCTACCATAGCCATTGTCACTGTTTGGAAATGGAAATGCCATGTGGCTAGGGCCTCCCATCGGGTAGACCGTTCGCCTGGTGCAAATCTTTCGAGTTGACGCCACTTCGTCGACTTGCGTGTCGTAGGGGATGAAAAGATGATGATAAGGACTACACAGTACCCAGTCCCTGAGCGAAGAAAATCTCCGACCCAGCGTGGAATCGAACCCGGACCGTTAGGTATGACATTCCGTCGAGCTGACCACTCAGCTACCAGGGGCGGACATTGTTACGGTGAAAGTATGGCTCGACACTATTATCACGAATTGATTGTTCATAGTCTCTGAGTTAAGCCACTGCGTGCAATTTTTGTTAATTAAGGAAAATGGTTATATTTGGCGATATGATTAATATAGTGCCACCTGAAAGGCAGTAAAAACCTACAGGCCAATTTTACGATCGCGATGTCTAATCATATATCTATGACCATTAAAATCATTATTTTTTATTATTGAAAGTCATTTAATACCTCACCAGTTTCTCACTTTTCCGCGCAGAGTGCAGTTCGTCAGACATCGGCTATCTCTACCGACATTTGTCACCTTGATTTATTTTTGTACCTTTCCTAATAAATAATGTTGCAAATATGAGTCGTCAGTATGAGTACGGATTCAGGTATGGCCAACTTGGCTACAGTAAGTTATTTGTTACTTATTACCATTTGAAGCAACGCATATTGTCGCCGACTTTATAAGGGGTTTCTACGATCTGCCATAGCTCAAGGTCAATGTCTCCTCCCGACTGAAACTATCCTATTCTCTGGGTCTACGTGTCGTGACCATCTGTCGCGGCGTGCGTAACTTTCCTGTCTCTTCTGACACACACAGCTATAGCAGTCGGCCTAATTCTGTATTGAAATAATGTGGCATAAACGCCATAACATGAAAACTAATAAATGAGGTGGGCAGCACACTTAGTGACGCGGATGGATTCTAAGATACAAGAAAATGCCATGAAGAGCACTCAATGGTAGACGGGTAGGTAACAGTAGAAGACATACCGTCCGTCCAAAGAATTCAGAGTCTGATTTTATTCCTGGCGAATAAGCGACGTCAATGCAATAACTGCGGTAGCAGCTTGAACTGACAGCTTTGGATAACAGATATACATCCTATCAGTGAGTTGTAGGTGGGCGCTGTTAAGTGTTGGACGTGCAGCAGTAGTGTGTAAACATAGTTGTGTCACAAATCACAATAGAGCAACGTCTCCAAATCAAGTGTCCAAGATAATCGCCAGAATATTTTGGACAATAGAAAATCGTATGCAAAGTTTGCCCCACACACTTTGACTTCCGAACAAAAACAACGACGTGTGGATTTCTGCAGCCACTTAATTGAAACGCGAAACGCAGACAATTTTTTTTCCGGAAAATGTCATCAGTAGTGACTGTCCTGCTGTTATCAGTACGAACCTACGACAAAACGACAAAGTGCACAGAAATTTACACGATGGATCAGCGCTTTGACGTCAAAACCGACATTTGATGCAATGTGGCACGTGAGTTGAACGACATCGCAAAGAAGGACTTTTCTGACAATTTCGCATGGTTGTATGAACGTTCTGTGCGTTGAAATCAAGTGGGGCGAGGCTATGTAGAACGTCTAAGGTATTAAAACCACCACCTTGAAGTTTGTCTATAGTTTTCGTAGTCCAGTCTGGAAACTATTTGGGTATGCAGGAGCAACATGGTTGAATAGTAATGCATGAAGACGTCTGGGTGATCCTTTTATCGCCAGTGAATGACAAATAGCGGAAGTCAATGCTGATGAAGGTCATGATACATAGATTAATAGTGTGCTTTCAAATGTTCAGCTGAGTTGTTGATTCCATAATTCTGCACAATATTTAGACGACTGACCTAGTTGGTGCTCCTCAGTTGCTGCGAGCTGTGTTGTGTCTGCCTAGACTTCAACCATACTGTGAAGAACGTCACGCCGCTATGTACTGGATGCTTATTATGGTGTTCTGCGTGCTCCAGTCGGCCGTTGTGGCCGAGCGGTTCTAGGCGCTTCGGTACGGAACCGCACTGTTGCTACGGTCGCTGGTTCGAATCCTGCTTCGAGCATGGATGTCTGTTAGTTAGGTTTAAGAAGTTCTAAGTCTAGGGGACTGATGACCTCAGATGTTAAGTCTCATAGTGCTTAGAGCCATTTGAACCATTTTGCGGGCTGCAGTGCAGGATTTTATACATCGCAGGACTCTGAAAAATCGTAGGTACGTTCATTAATCGGTGCGTTTGCGGAGTACGCTAAAAAAAATAGTTCCATTTCCTGTCGCCATGTGAACATATGGCGCTGTAAGCAGTCAGAATTTGGTGTGGATGCAGGAAAGGGGAGGAAACTGTCCAAACGTGATAATGGTGGTTCTGGCACGTTTGTTCGCATATAGTCACAAGTTACAATTTGTGTTCATTATGGTCTCCTGAATTGACAAGGAAATAGACAATTTCCGTGATACAGCTCGAGCACAGGCTGCAGAATTTAAGGCATGTGCTGTGCAATCAACTACAGCAATTCCATGAACAACTAAATAATTACTATTAAAAACAGTCTTGATCACAATTTATTTTATAAGGTGACCGGTTTCGACCACTGCTGTGGTCATCTTCAGACCATTGAGTGGAAACCCCTTTCTGTTGGAGAATCACAACAGAAAGGGGTTTCCACTCAATGGTCTGAAGATGACCACAGCAGTGGTCGAAACCGGTCACCTTATAAAATAAAGTGTGATCAAGACTGTTTTTAATAGTAATTATTTACAATTTTATTGATCACTGCTGTTCCCATAATGCATTCAAAAGTAATACCATGAACAACTGCCTGCAGAACAACCTCAGTTACCTGTTTCTTCAGATTTCTTCAGATTTCTTGATCATATTCTTTAGCCCGATTATTGACATGGGGCCTCTTCACAGCCATATTGCCGGCGATATTCTACGAATGCAGGGCTGCTGTTGTAGCAGTTCACGGTCTTTCTTATCAATAACCATTGTTTCATACAGAAAACGTCAGCCTTCTTAATCCTTTACACGAACACTCACTTCACAAAAGACATCAACACGCGTCGGTAAGTGACAAACGATATACTGCTGTGAAAATGGGAAACATTTCGCATTCTCACTGATTACAGCGCCATATCTTCACCTGGTGGCAGAAAATCGAACTATGATTTTTTCAAAATACTCTTCAGGCAATCAGATTAATGAACACACCTAACATGTTTCAGCATCCTGCGGTGCATGAAGCCCGCACTAAAGCACGCGTAACACCATCAATGTAATTATAACCACCTGACATAACCGTGTTCGACTTACAGCTTCTGTTACACCTTTTGATACTCATTTATTTTTCAGGGCCAGCATAGTCATTCAATGAATCACACATGGCCTTAGCATTTTTCAGCTCTTGTGGGTGAGACGACCCGTATTTTGGTACAGACACCAAGTTTTGGTCAGTATAATTAAGGAATTTATCGAAAAGAAGGAAGTGATAGAAAAGCTAACAAAAGCAAGTACTGGGTTCTGGCATTCTGGCACTCAACTTGTCAACATCTCATAACTGACAGCATGCCTCTGGAAACCGTCTCAGGTAGCTGTAATTTTGGTTGGTATAATGGCAGCAACACTGTCTGGATCACTCCGCTTTTATTAATGATGCCTGGTTTCGATCTAGTTAGCAGATAATATGGCGCTAGAAGGTGATTAATTTCATTATTACCAGTACTGACAGGCTGCACCTTTCTGCACTGGATCTCAAGATGATCGGTCGTCGGATAAAACAGAATAGTGGCCGGCCTGAGTGGCCGAGCGGTTCTAAGCGCTACAGTCTGGAATCGCGCGACAGCTACGGTCGCAGGTTCGAATCCTGCCTCGGGCATGGATGTGTGTGATGTCCTTAAGTTACTTAGGTTTAAGTAGTTGTAAGTTGTAGGGGACTGATGACCGCAGCAGTTAACTCCCATAGTGCTCAGAGCAATTTGAACCATTTTTGAACAGAATAGTGATACAGATGGTGTGTTTCACAAATTATTAATTGAGGATCTCACCGATCATATCATCCACTAGAGCTAGGAAAGGCTGAGAGAATCTGCGTTTCGTAGAATGTCTGTGCGCGTTCTGAGAAATAAATGAGCATCAATACAAGTATGGGGACCGTGCGTCGAATTGGGGTATGAACAGTGGTGCTACAACAAAACTTTACCTTAGAGTCAATTCAGCGAGTACATATAATAACAAAACTCGCAGCATCTAAAGAAGACCACTGGACTGGGACGATCGTCGAAATGTCATCCGGAAAATGGAACTGGCCGCACACCCGTAGGCTCGTCGTTAACCAATCACGCCAAGAAAGCCTTTGAGAGCACATAAAACGTACATGTCAAAGAATCATGTGGTACCATTAAGGACTATATGTGGCCATTATCTGCCCTAACCTTGTCAGACTAGACCAGTAAGTATAAAGAGGGTTTTAAAAAATGTGCCACATATTTCTTTAGGTGGTAGAATTGTTCAAAACTAGAAGAGATGTTATCGCAGTAATCTGACCGGAAACAAATAGCTGGTGAGATATGGTCCGATCCGCCCTTTCTTTACTATCGGCCTGTTACTTGAAGGAACTACAGGCACTGCTGCAGGTTGTTACCAAGCATCCTGACACTTCCATCATCCCTTCTTCGCAGTGAATCACGCATTCTTTCAAGTTCAGCTGGCGCAATTCCGATTGCGTCTTATGCATTGGTCACACGCTCCTGTAGCTTCTGCGCGTTGCCGATGGGTTGGGCATACACCATAACGTTTAAATATCTCCATAGCCAGAATTCCAACAGACTCAGGTATGGCGTAAGGGAGAATCCACGTCCAATCAGTTGCCCATGAAACCCTGCGGTAAGGTACTGTCGTGCTGTCCGAAGAAAATGGGGTGGTGCTGAAACCACGGTCGTCGTCTTTCTGTAAGGGCTAATATTCTACAATAGCGCTATTCATTCATCGAGTAGAAATCGGTGATACACAGCACCTGTTCATTTGTTTGGTGAGGTGTATGGCCGTATGAGCCTATCGCCGACGGTGAAGCATCCTGATGCCTCATCTCCAGCACTGATCGTTGATTTGCCTATGCCCACATGTGCGTATTGTGGTAATTTACTAAGCCAACTCTTGAGAATCCTTCCTTGACCGTAAATGAAATGCAGGCTGTGAACTGGAGACCTTCAGCAATATGTTGTAGAAGTTGCTGGCAGAACTGTAATCGGGCGTGGTGGTCGACAGGTCGAAGAGCTAGCACGCATCACATACCATAGAGACAAAGCCACTTCTCGAGCAGAACTGACCATACAGGAGTATGGGTGGTATCTACAGTAATTCCAATTCTCCGCTCTCCTGCTTCAGGATCATCTTCTACTCGTCACAAACTGAGGTCCTCCATTTCCAGCGTACGAACTGAGCGAGGCCTACAACGGTCCAGTGTCCGTGCTACGAGTGGTCTAGTTGCAAACCGCTGGAATAACCTACCGAACATTCTGTCAGATGGAATGGAATATTGTGGATGAATTTTGGCATAAAATTATGGGCCTGGCTAATACCGCCATCGCCTAACCCATAACAGAATACCATGTCTGTTATCTGCCCAGTGGAATAGCATGTCTCCATTGCACTGTTTGCAGTACAGTTTGCTAACACTGCACAATGTCATTAACCATGTTCTTCTGACGTAATGCATGGGGAGCATAACCTCCACTGACTGATGTAGCAGACTGGTGCACTACTATGACTGGTAGTAGCGGCACCGTCAGTGTCCAAAAAAATCACAGCCATTCAAACACACGACATGAACTGCAACTGTAAGACGGTAGACACGTCAAAATACTAAACATTATCCTTCACAAGTAAAATGGCCTGTAACAGGTGTTGATTCCTGAACATATTAGGGGGACCGGAGAGTAATTCGTTTTTATACATTAAATTCAGAGAGATTAATTGTTAACAAGTTTTTATTATTAAATTTGGAAATTTGTGGTAAGTTCCCCTGGGACCAGACTGCTGAGGTCATCGGTTCCTAGGCTTACACACTACGTAACCTAACTTAAACTAAGGACAAGGCACACACCCATGCCCGAGAGAGGACTCGAACCTCCGACGGGGGCAGCCGCGCGAAACGTGGCAAGACGCCCCAGACCGCGTGGCTACCCCGCGCGACTTTTATTATTAGTCAATGATGTAATCACCCTCGTTATAAAGAACAATGTTTCCTCTTAATGTGAAACTTTTCAATGACGGATGAATAAGAATCAATTGGTTTTTGAGCAAAATATCTAGATGGCGTTTAGGACATCATCCAAAATTTCACATGTTTTTGGCATTTAGTCATCGGAATAAACTCAAGCACGACGGCTAAATGCGGGCGAGTGAGATGGGTGAGACGACACTCCCACCCCAGTTGATTAATTTTTTCAGTCCAGTCTTGCGTTACCCCGTTGCGGAATAACGGCCTTTTCTGTTGACAGTTGCTGGGCACTTTTCCAGATTGATATACTCGGTCTAATTGTTCAGAGTAAAGGTCCGCTGCATTCACAGGTTCCAGGTTTCAGCAGTTCAAATGAACGACCTCCACGAAACAAAACAGGGCCATTTTGGGGTCTAAACATGGCTTAGGTGTACTTCGTGGTCCTACCTTCGGACAAATTCACTGCAGTTTGCATTTTGGATTATCGTACAAGACCAATTTTTCATTGCCAGTGTTCAAGCGGTCAAAAAACACTTCTGTATCGTGTTTCTGTTGAAGCAATAAGTTGGATGTGATGGATCGGCTAGCTCTATATATCTTTCCCAATCTGCCGTAAATCTTCTAGGATAGTTGGTTAGTAGTGTTTCACAGTTCCTCGATTGTCTGACACGGATTTGCTTCCACATCCGCGCTTAACATGTCATTGTCTAAAGTTATTGGTTGTCCTGGTCGATACGAGTCGGAGATATCATATCTGCATCTACATCTACAACCATACTCCGGAAGCCACCTGACGGTGTGGGGCGGAGGGTACTTTGAGTACCTCTAACGGTTCTCCCTTCTATTCCAGTCTCGTATTGTTCGTGGAAAGAAAGATTGTCGGTACGCCCCTGTGTGGGCTCTAATGTCTCTGATTTTATCCTCATGGTCTCTTCGCGAGATGTACGTAGGAGGGAGCAATATACTGCTTGACTCCTCGGGGAAGGTATGTTCTCGAAACTTCAACAAAAGCCCGTACCGAGCTACTGAGCGTCTCTCTTGCAGAGTCTTCCACTGTAACGCTTTCGCGATTACTAAATGATCCTGCAACGAAGCGCGCTGCTCTCCGTTGGATCTTCTCTATCTCTTCTATCAATCCTGTCTGCCACGGATCCCACACCGGTGAGCAGTATTCAAGCAGTGGGCGAACAAGTGTTCTGTAACCTACTTCCTTTGTTTTCGGGTTGCATTTCCTTAGTGTTCTTCCAATGAATCTCAGTCAGGCATCTGCTTTACCGACGATTACTTTTATATGATCATTCCATTTTAAGTCAATCCTAATGCCTACTCCCAGATAATTTATGAAATTAACTGCTTCCGGTTGCTGACCTGCTATATTGTAGCTAAATGATAAAGGATCTTTCTTTCTATGTATTCGCAACACGTTACACTTTTTTACATTGAGTTTCAATTGCCATTGCCTGCACCATGCGTCAAGTCATTGCAGATCCTCCTGCAATTCAATACAATTTTCAACTGTTACAACTACACGATATACTACAGCAACATCCGCAAAAAGCCTCAGTGAACTTCCTATGTTATCCACAAGGTCAGTTATATATATTGTGAATAGCAACGGTTCTACGACACTCTCCTGCAGCACATCTGAAATCACTCTTACTTCGGAAGACGGGATATGAACTTAGGAAACGACCTTTGGCATCTACGAACGTCCAATGCTCTTGAATAAACATTGCAAATGTTTTTGGTAGCAGCTATTGCGTTGCTACCCTTGCGAAACTCAAAAAACCATTCCAGATCTACCACTTCTGACATTTTGCTGGCCATTTCTCCAACAGCTGCAAATAAATTTTGACATTTAATTATTTACGAGTAAACAAGTCATAATTACAGGAAATTTTCTTCTAGTTTGGACCAATACTGTCTCCTGTAGAACTGTGTGACACTGTTTAAAAACCGCCCTGTGTAAGGTAGGTGATTTACAGACTTGAAAAAGAAAGAAAAAACAACACACCACGAAGGAACTATCCGTACTGGACAGAAATCACTAGGTGTGATGTACATGTACACACAAATAATGACTACAGTTTCAGAAAAATTGGATGATTTATTCAAGAGAAAAAGCTTGACAAACAGAGCAAGTCAATAATGTGTTGGCCTACCTCTACCCATTATGAATGCAGTTATTCGCCATGACTCCATCCAGATTTTTTGTTTTTTTAGGCAACTGTCAGCAGTGGATATAAGTTTCAGGAAATTCGCGGCACTTGGCTACTTAAAAACAAGTCATTAAATTGCTACCGGTTTCGGTCACTAACCTCTGGCACATGAATCAACGTTAGAAAACAGAAATGACAGCAAAACCTCATTTGCAAAACGTCATGAAGACACAAAATACAAAAACGTAACTTACGAAGACTTGGCTACTACAGATCACCTGTCAACCATTCAGAACCTTACAATCGTATTAACTGTCAGTTTCATGACTGGTAATACAGAAGAACAATACTTTTATTGTATTGCGAATACATAGAAAGAAGGATCCTTTATTGTATGATTATATGATAGCGGAACAAACACTGGTAGCAGTTACTTCTGTAAAATATCTGGGAGTATGCGTACGGAACGATTTGAAGTGGAATGATCATATAAAATTAATTGTTGGTAAGGCGGGTACCAGGTTGAGATTCATTGGGAGAGTGCTTAGAAAATGTAGTCCATCAACAAAACACTCGTTCGACCTATACTTGAGTATTGCTCATCAGTGTGGGATCCGTACCAGGTCGGGTTGACGGAGGAGATAGAGAAGATCCAAAGAAGAGCGGCGCGTTTCGTTACCGGGTTATTTGGTAACCGTGATAGCGTTACGGAGATGTTTAATAAACTCAAGTGGCAGACTCTGCAAGAGAGGCGCTCTGCATCGCGGTGTAGCTTGCTCGCCAGGTTTCGAGAGGGTGCGTTTCTGGATGAGGTATCGAATATATTGCTTCCCCCTACTTATACTTCCCGAGGAGATCACGAATGTAAAATTAGAGAGATTAGAGCACGCACGGAGGCTTTCAGACAGTCGTTCTTCCCGCGAACCATACGCGACTGGAACAGGAAAGGGAGGTAATGACAGTGGCACGTAAAGTGCCCTCCGCCACACACCGTTGGGTGGCTTGCGGAGTATCAATGTAGATGTAGATGTAGATGTAGAACAACGTTCTCCATGCCTACACAACAGGACACTGACCATATGTAGTCAGGACACAGCACGAGAAGCCAAGGCACTTGGAGATCCAGACATAATTTTAAGATAAAAACAACCCTAACTACAACAATTACAGTGTAGTCATTAGTAAAAATGTACAAAAACCATAAGAATCAATTACCAAAAACAGTTGAATTTTCTATTTAATAGACCTGGTGTCTCATTGTCTGGAGTAAAAGTGTCTTCATTGACGAGTCCTGCTGCGAACTCAGAGCCAATAACTAAGGAAGACGTGTCGGGAGGCGCCCAGGACAGCAGAGGGGTACCAACATGACTGTCGCCCGCCGTACGGCCCGACAAGCAGAAGAGATGGTCTGGGCAGCCATTTCATTTCATAGCAGGACGCCTTTGGTTGTCATCCGCGGCACCGTCACAACATAGCGGTAAGTCGTCGATATTCTTTGCCCTGTTTTGTTGCATTTCATGGCAGGTCATCGTAAGCTTACATTTCAGGAAGATAATGCCAGCCCATACACGGTGCCAGTTTTACTACTTGTCTTCGTGCTTGCCAAACCCTACTTTGGCCAGCAAGTTCGCCGTATCTCTCCTTAATTGGGTGCGTTAAGAGCACTATGGACGGGGCCCTCAACCAGCTCGGGAATTTAATCTAACGCATCGTTTGGACATTATTTACCACGACATCCCTCAGGAGGACATCCATCAGATATATCAATGCCAAGCCGAATAACAGCTTGCTTAAGGGCCAGAGATGAACCAATACGTTACTGAGTTGGTCAATTCATGAAGCTCTTCCTCTTCCATAAATCATCCAATTTTTCTGGAACTGTAATCATGTGTTTATTTTCTGTGCACGTTCAACTTCTGTCCCGCTAGAATAATTCCTAATTACTTCATGGTACGTCGTTTATTTTTTCAATTTCCTTAGAGTGTCGTGTAATTAATGCAATATTATTGTAAAAATGACCCCCAGATGGATAAAAGATCAACTTCTGCTGCTATTACTACACTACTGGCCATTAAAATTGCTACACCACGAAGATGACGTGCTACAGACGCGAAATTTAACCGACAGGAAGAAGATGCTGTGATATGCAAATGATTTTTAAAGAATTCACACAAGGTTGGCGCCGGAGGCGGCACCTACATGAGGAAAGTTTCCAACCGATTTCTCATACACAAACAGCAGTTGACCGGCGTTGCCTGGCGAAACGTTGTTGCGATGCCTCGTGTAAGGAGAAGAGATGCGTACCATCACGTTTCCGACTTTGATAAAGGTCGGATTGTAGCCTATCGCGATTGCGGTTTATCGTATCGCGACATTGCTACTCGCGTTGGTCGAAATCCAATGACGGTTAGCAGAATATGGAATGGGTGGGTTCAGGAGGGTAATACGCAACGCTGTGCTGGATCCCAACGACCTCGTATCACTAGCAGTAGAGATGACAGGCATCTTATCCACATGGCTGTAACGGATCGTGCAGCCACGTCTCGATCCCTGAGTCAACAGATGGGGACGTTTGCAAGACAACAACCATCTGCACGAACAGTTCGACGACGTTTGCAGCAGCACGGACTATCAGCTCGGAGACCATGGCTGTGGTTACCCTTGACGCTGCATCACAGACAGGAGCGCCTGCGATGGTGTACTCAACGACGAACCTGGGTGCACGAATGGCAAAACGTCATTTTTTCTGATAAATCGAGGTTCTATTTACAGCATCGTGATGGTCGCATCCGTGTTGGGCGACATCGCGGTGAATGCACATTGGAAGCTTGTATTCATATCGCCATACTGGCGTATCATCCGGCGTGATGGTATGGGGTGCCATTGGTTACACGTCTCGGTCACCTCTCGTTCGCATTGACGGCGCTTTGAATAGTGGACGTTACATTTTAGATGTGTTACGACCCGTGGCTCCACCCTTAATTCGATCTCTGCGAAACCGTACATTTCAGCAGAATAGTGCACGTCCGCATGTTGCAGGTCCTGTACGGGCCTTTCTGGATACAGAAAATGTTCGACTGCTGTCCTGGCTAGCACATTCTCCATATCTCTCACCAATTGAAAACGTCTGGTAAATGGTGGCCGAGCAACTGTCTCGTCACAATACACCAGTCACTACTCGTGATGAACTGTGGTATAGTGTTGGAGTTGCACGGGCAGCTGTACCCGTACACGCCATCCAAGCTCTGTCTGACTCAATGTCCGGGCGTATGAAGGACGTTATTACGGCCAGAGGTAATTGTTCTAGGTACTGATTTCTCAGGATCTATGCACCCAAATTGCATGAAAATGTAATCACATGTCAGTTCTGGTAAAATATGTTTGTCCAATAAATACCCGTTTATCATCTGCATTTCTTCTCGGTGTAGCAATTTTAATGGCCAGTAGTGTAAAACTGGTACTTCAGTAACCAGTTGTGTATGTCTCTTTGCATGGGTGTGGACTGCCTGCGGCCTGCGTCCAAGTACCGCAGACAGCCAGAGGTCAACAGTCCCGGTGAGGTAGCGGCTGCTTCGCTTGTTCGTGCATTCCCTGGGAACGTGGGAAGCCAGACGAGACAAGACGGGACGGGACGGGACCAGACAGCACAGTAGGTCAGCCGGCAGCATTAGCCGCTGCATGTGCTGCACCGTGAGTCAGTCCCCGGACGGCTGTCTCTAGGGAAACCCGCTCTGAGAACCTGAACCTGAGGCTGGGCCGCAGCCCGCCAGTCGCAAGGCCGCCGCTAATGAGGGAAGGGCGCCGCCGAGCCGGGACTGACGGCCTCGTTACCACTGGTCGCTGATCCACTGTGTAAGGTCTCCACACTGGTGAGGATCCCGGGCTCGGTTCTCAGAGGGTCATAGTTTGTTGGGGCGCAGCCCCGAATCCTCCTGCGGTCAGAAAAATGGTACCGAATTCTCCCGAGCCCGCAAGGGTCTGAAAAAGGATGGGACCGAATCCTCCCGTTTGAAGCAGGTAGCAGTTCTAAACGTTATGAATACTCCAAGCAATGTAACCGCTCAATGTCATTCAGTACTATCACGACGACACCTCTCGATCGCCATTAACACTCGTGGTGTCAACTCGCCTTCATACATGGCAGCGGACGTTTGAAAATTCGTGACGCTACCTCAATGGTCGTCAATTGATTTAAATGTATTTCCCGGCTGGCTCTTAATTCAATTACCGCCACGGGGGTGAGGAGAAAGAACACATCCTCGTGGTACCAGCATTATGCGTATTTAGATGTTCGGTTAATCTGAATGGTTTGCAATGTTCCAGCGATTCTATTCGAACTCTATGCTGATGTACCGACAAGGACCATTTTCGCAGATAAACATGTAAGTACGTAATGGATGTTCAGTTTCTCAATATAGTTCGTCGCACTCACACATTATACATCCGCTGTAAGAACAATTTCATGCATTTACATTTTTTGGTGTCCCACAATATTGGTTGGCTAAATATTATGACGATACGTTGCATACAACTTCCACAGATATTGTTTATCATGTAGTCAAGACTGCGTAATGAAGCCAAAATCGTGGATAAAATTGAAATGTAGTTTGTTTATTAACACTTCTCTTTTCACTAATTAAATATGAAATATGAAGCGGTATTGGAGGTGATGATCCTATCCTTCTTTCTTAGTATTTTAGGTCCCCATTAATTAATATCTGGTAATTAATAAGCGGACTATTTTTTACGCTGGCGCGTTGTTTGTATCAGTTACCCCCGCAACTGTCCAAGGATAAGATTCTATTAATGTTCCGCGCACACGCGCTTCACCATTTTATAAAATGCAGAATTACGTAAACTATAGCTTTCCGTTGCGCACAACTTTCGTGCGTTCCACAACCATAATAGTTTCCCAAGAGTATTTTTCCCAACTAACACAAAGTTCGAATTATGTTGTCGGATTCATTTTCACTTCACCCGACAATAAACGTCTCTGATCACTTTGTCACACGTCATGTATTTTAAACGTGCTTGAAGAGTCTTTAAATAATCTCCTTAAGAATTTCGCAGTCGCGTACCACTTTTTCATCGACTACCCCGATCGCGATAACTGAAGGTAGAGAGCTCAATAATGTGTTACATGTTCTTTTATATGTATTAAAAAACAAACGCCCCCCTATATCTTTCTGTCCCGCTTGGTCTTTGCTACTTTGTTTTTTATTACTTTTCATTATATTGCTTCTTAGTAATACTGTGAAATTTTTAAAGTTCGTATTCCCTTTTTAATTCTTCCCCGATTTTAATTAATATGATGCTAATTGACACGCCTGCCCACAAAGTACCGTTACAGCAGGCAAAGGAAAGCAAATGAAGTTACAGTAGAAGAAGTTAAAGTTTTTCGCGTGTATTGTGAGTACAACTGAGATCTGGAAAGTAGTCTTCCGAAGTGAGATAGATTTCAGGTGTGCCCCAGGGGAGTGTCGTAGGACCGTTGCTATTCGCAATATATATAAATGACCTTGTGGATAACATCGGAAATTTACTGAGGCTTTCTGCGGATGATGCTGTAATATATCGTGATGTTGTAACAATGGAAAATTATTGAAATGCAGGAGGATCTGCAACGAATTGACGCATGGTGCAGGGAATGGCAATTGAATCTCAATGTAGATAAGTGTAATGTGCTGTGAATACAAAGAAAGAAAGATCTTTTATCATTAAGCTACAGTGTAGCAGGTCAGCAGCAGGAAGCAGTTAATTCCATAAATTATTTGGGAGTAGGCATTAGGAGTGATTTAAAATGGAATGATCATATAAAGTTGATCGTCGGTAAAGCAGATGCCAGACTGAGATTCATTGGAAGAATCCTAAGGAAATGCAATCCGAAAACAAAGGAAGTAGGTTACAGTACACTTGTTCGCCCACTGCTTGAATACTGCTCACCAGTGTGGGATCCGTACCAGATGAGGTTGATAGAAGAAATAGAGAAGATCCAACGGAGAGCAGCGTGCTTCGTTACAGGATCATTTAGTAATCGCGAAAGCGTTACGAAGATGATAGATAAACTCCAGTGGAAGACTTCGCAGGAGAGACGCTCAGTAGCTCGGTACGGGCTTTTGATGAAGTTTCGAGAACATGCCTTCACCGAGGAGTCAAGCAGTATACTGCTCCCTCCTACGTATATCTCGTGAAGAGACCATGAGGATAGAATCAGAGAGATTAGAGCCCACACAGAGGCATACCGACAATCTTTCTTTCCACGAACAATACGAGACTGGAATAGAAGGGAGAACCGATAGAGGTACTGAAAGTACCCTCCACCACACACCGTCAGGTGGTTTGCGGAGTATGGATGTGGATGTAGATCTGGAAATTTTACCAGTTTCGAAATTTGCCACTTGCTGTTCCATAAATTTCAAGTGTGGGCAATTTCTTTCCTTTTTCTTCGTTTTCGACGAATTTATTACAATAGAATCGAGCTGAATTTGTTTCAGCACTTCAAGAAATAGGTAAATGTCAGGACTGGACGAGTAGAACTGATTATTACATTTGCTATGGAAACTTCCGCAAGCATCAGTTGTTCGCTGTCTGTTACAACTTGGATGGAGGAAAGAGTGCATTCTCTTCTATGTAAGTTTCTACTAAATAGTCACAAAAGGCTTGCAATTTTTTCGATGCAGGTATCTCTGCCATGAAATCGTCAACAAAACAGTCGCCAACCATATCAGGAGCCTAGCTTTGTAAACAGATTTACGAAAATTGTTGACATCTCTCGTAGTTGTTCAAAAAATGTTCAAATGTGTGTGAAATCTTACGGGACTTAACTGCTAATGTCATCAGTCCCTAAGCCTACACACTACTTAACCTAAATTATCCTAAGGACAAACACACACACCCATGCCCGAGGGAGGACTCGAACCTCCGCCGGGACCAGCCGCACAGTCTACAACTGCAGCCCTTAGACCGCTCGACTAATCCCGGCGGCCCTCTCGTATTTGTATCTTGCATATCTCTTCCTTTTAACTTCTGGTAAAGGATTTTTGACGGTCTCTTACAAATATCTTCTACGACTTTTCTCTTTAGGTCAGAGATGATTTCTTGCCTCTGAATTTTGTTATGAGGCATTTCTTTATGATTGTTCTCTTCTTGACACTCCACGACATCCAGCTCCTCAATAGAAATACTTTTAACAAAACTTCTGCAGCCATTAACGTTGAACGTCCATCGTGCTAGACCACCTTTCAGCAGTTTTTGAAAACCGAAGGTGTTAGCTTTCAAAACCAACATTTTCCTCCCGTTCCTACTTACTGAAACTGTAAGCTCGTCTGAGGACGTGTTCACTCTACAACTATCGGCCGCGAACTGCGAACTGGCCGCAGGCAGCTGTGGTCATTGTGGTCATTAGCGCACACAATACTCTGTCGCAATGTGTCCGTTTGGGAGGATTTTGTCCTCTTACCTGCTTACCTTACCTACCTGGTTTCGGGAGGATTCGTTGCTGCGCCCATTTGTTGCTGCCCACCCTTCTCCCAATCCTATGAGTATAGCTCGCTATCACCCCCACAGCTACAGGTTTGCAGGAATTTTATAATGTAGGTCACAGGAAGCGTCTTTGACTAATAATCAGAACGTCCAGGGTCTCGCGTCTGAACAGTGCCACTGCTTAAAAATCGGGCAAAAATCGCCAGCATTGGCACCGAAGATTTTCGCTGTAAGAAGTCACTCTCGTTCTGCCAACGGCGTTGTCAAAGAGAGTGGAGGAGCGTACAGAGGTCAGGACACTCTCTTGCCCTTGGGGTGGGAAACTAACCTTAAAAAATTAATAATTCAAAAACAGTCTTAATCGCATTTGTTATTATTATACCGCCAACCGGTTTCAACTCGACGTAGGGGTCATATTCTGGGCGTTTATACTGTGAAATTATAGATATCATAGATGTAACGATGTACATAATGTAATACACTTTTACGAATTTTACGAGTTGACTACGGAACATTCGTTATTATTTTATTATTAACACTATAATTGTAACTCTTTTTAAATGGAATGGTTCCTTTTTCTGTTATTTACTGTCACTTAAATTTATGTTAATCCAAGGTGACTAGTAATTACATATAATAAACTGTACATAATGCCGTTGATCGCCGCTGGGGGTGTTGCCGTCTATTCACGTGATCTCAGTACGCTATTTAAGCCCATACGAAGGGTTAGTCACGCATAGTTTCTGCCGTTATGTACACAGGAGAGACACCACCAGCAGTCCACCAGTGGGTAACATATTTTAAATTTACGTAATTTTTGCTCTTGTATAATGGAGTCTTTCTGACGGATATCTATAATTTCACAGTGTAAACGCCCAGAAGATGACCCCTACGTCGGGTTGAAACCGGTCGGAGGTATAATAATAACAAATGCGATTAAGACTGTTTTTGAATGATTGATTAAGCATTGCTTCATCTCCACAACCATGTTGTCCAAAAATCTACCTTTAAAAGGCGGAAGAATCAGCAATGACCAGCGGCATGTGGATGCAGAAGGCAATGGAAACCAATTCATTACAGACACATAATGTGTATACGCAGAATATGCGGCCTATAATTGTAAATGTGTCGTGATGATCTCTCAGTTGACAATTCCAGAATAATCCTCCATTTGGATCTCCGGGAGAGACGGCCAAGCGGGAGGTGACCATGAAAAAATGATTGAATAACCAACAAAGAACGACATTCTACGAGTCTCGGAGTGGAATGTCAGTAGTTTTAACGTGGTGCTGAAGCTAGAAATTTTGAAAAGGGCAATGCAGAGGCTCAGTCATAGTATAGTGGGGGTCAGTGAACTGAAATGGAGAGAAGACAAGGATTTCCATCAGATAAGTACAAGTAAATGTTTAAAGAGTTGAACAAAGCTACACATATGGCACCGATGGTGTTGCCGTACTTAGAGGGACCCTTTGAATTTTATTCACACCACAGGAGGCTATGAGGCAAGAGAACTGACAAAGTGTAAACACCTTTTGCTGCTTCGGATCACGTTCATATTTCAAGAGACTGTTTTGAACCGTGCCTGGCGGTTCCACGCTGTACATCAGAGCAGGACCTGTGGTCGCGCTGCACACCAAAAGGATGCGGTCACGTGTTTAGAGAAGGTCTGAGTGCCAGCAATGACAAAGGTTGCCAAGAAGGTCGTCCTGCGAACTATCGTTGTTGACAGCAAAATGAGGAAGGGACGGTTTCATTGACGCAATTGCGACACTCCTTCAGGCCTTTCCGTGTCGATTCTGAGCATCGGTGTGTCTGACATGTTTTCTTTGGAACCTGTAATATATTAAAAAGAATTAAATGAATTAATAATTAATTGATTGAATATTAGTAACTGAATACGAATTGAATTTGTTTTAAAATGTCTGCTTGTGCTTCGGGCTTCCTTACGATTTTGGTGAAGATGCAGGCAGCTAAAAGACTCCATGGGCACTGGCGCTTGTGGTAATTACACAAAAATTCACTTCACACACTTCCATAAATAAAAATGCTTTATATTGGTCTTATATATTGTATTATTCACACACATTTACACTACTTGCCATTAAATTTGTTACACCAAGAAGAAATGGAGATGATAAATGGGTATTCGTTGCACAAATATAATATACTAGAACTGACATGTGATTACAGTTTCACGCAATTTGGGTGCATAGATCCTGAGAAATCAGTACCCTGAACAACCACCACCGGCCGTAATAACGGCCTTGATACGCCTGGGCATTGAGTCAGACAGAGATTGGATGCCATTTACAGGTACAGCTGATACCACAGTTCATCAAGAGTAGTGACTGGCGTATTGTGACGAGACAGTTGCTCGGCCACCATTTACCAGACGTTTTCAATTGGTGAGTGATCTGGAGAATGTGCTGGCCAGGGCAGCAGTCTAACATTTTCTGTATCCAGAAAGGCCCGTACAGGACCTGCAACATGCGGTCGTGCATCATCCTGCTGAAATGTGGGGTTTCGCAGGGATCGAATGAAGGGTAGAGCCACGGGTCGTAACACATCTGAAATGCAACGTCCACTGTTCAAAGTGCCATCAATGCGAACAAGAGGTGACCGAGGCGTGTAACCAATGGCACCCCATACCATCTCGCCGGGTCATACACCAGTATGGCGATGACGAATACACGCTTCCAATGTGCGTCCACCGCGATGTCGCCAAACACGGATGCGACCATCATGATGTTGTAAACAGAACCTGGATTCATCCGAAAAAATGACGTTTTGCCATTCGTGCACCCAGGTTCGTCGTTCAGTACACTATCGCAGGCGCTCCTGTCTGTGATGCAGCGTCAAGGGTAACCGCAGCCGTGGTCTCCGAGCTGATGGTCCGTGCTACTGCAAACGTCGTCGAACTGTTCGTGCAGATGGTTGTTGTCTTGCTAACGTCCCCATCTGTCGACTCAGGGATCGAGACGTGGCTGCACGATCCGTTACATGCGGATAAGATGCCTGTCATCTCGACTGCTAGTGATACGAGGCCGTTGGGATCCAGCACGGCGTTCCGTATTACCCTCCTGAACCCACTCATTCCATATTCTGCTAACATTCATTGGATTTCGACCAATGCGAGCAGCAATGTTTCGATACGATAAACCGCAATTGCGATAGGCTACAATCCGATCTTTATCAAAGTCGGAAACGTGATGGTACGCATTTCTCCTCCTTACACGAGGCATCACAACAACGTTTCACCAGGCAACGCAAGTGAACTGCTGTTTGTGTATGAGAAATCGGCTGTAAACTTTCCTCATGTCAGCACGTTGCAGGTGTCGCCACCGGCGCCAACCTTGTGTGAATGCTCTGAAAAGCTAATCATTTGCATATCACAGCATCTTCTTCCTGCCGGTTAAATTTCGCCTCTGTAGCACGTCATCTTCGTAGTGTAGCAATTTTAATGGCCAGTAGTGTAAATACACTTACACTGCAGTACTTTTGCTCGAAAAATCCACATCCTTCTCTTATGAGAAAAAGCCTCGACTGTGTTCTACTACTAAAAACAAAAAACAGTATATCAAAAGATGAATGTGAAAAAATTAATTCGTTGGTTTGGGCTTCCCTAATTAATGTCTCTGCCGAGTTTTTTACTTTCAATCGCTATTTTTTCCTTGCTTCTTCTGAAAATACTAACTTAGCGGCATCCTGGAGGGTCTTACATTATGTTCCTGTACAAACCGCGTGATTTCTACACTGGTCGCCGTGGTTCTGACATCCATCGCAAAGGTGCCAAAAGAAGGGCTGAGATGCGGGGAACACAGATGTGGGTGATATCTTCCCATGGTGTGACACGTCCACTATGGAAATGGATTGAACTGTGGTAGCATTTCGTGCCAGTGTGCCATCATTAACCCACCTTACAGCTCACATGAACCTCTAAGTTGTGACCTTTTTTCTCATTTGTCGACAACTTGCTGTTTCAAGCGGCACCGAGCTCGGGGATGACGCCTCGCTTTTGCACTTTTACAGAGGAAGAGTGTAGGCACATTTGAACCAAAATTCAAACTTTTCAACGCAATGGGAGACAGTTACGGTGTTTCGAAAAAATGACCCTTTGTGTTCTGCATTTAAAGTATGTAAACGATGCTCCGATACTTCAGTGAAAGGATCCCTGCGTATCGCCAAACGAGGATGACGTCCCAAGGCGGTAGGCTTTTGCACTTTTACAGAGGGAGACTATAAGCACCTTTGAATCAAATTTCAAACTTTGCAACGCAATGGGAGGTAATAAAAGTGTGCAAATTGCAGAGGCATTTCAGTTAGAAGTACAATGAGTTGCTTTTACATAAAGATTCTCAGAGATCGAGTAAGAAGACAAAGTTCAAGAGGAGAAAGAACGCTCAGCGCTCAGAGCTGGTAGGACTTGCACCGACAATTTTCTTTAATAAGAAGTAGAGAAAATAGCATTCGTTAATCAAGAGATCCATCTTATGTTTGTAGACATTCTTAAGGCGTGTGGTACAAAGGCTCTGGAAAATATTACGAAACACAATCATCATTAATTGATTTAAAGAAACCCCCTTCTGTTGATTTATTCAAACCACAGATCCCCTTCAGCTGATTTATTTAAAGAACGCTCGGATTCGGGACGTAAGGATCCCAGTTTCAGGTGTATAAAATTATTGTATTCAGACATACATCACGTGCGCACGGACAGTCAGTGCCAGGCCTCCAGATCCCTGCATCTTTGGCGGAAAGTGTACGCTGTCTCGCAGCCGCACCCTGTGAACACCAACCAGCAATTAGACTCCAATAAGGGCTCTCCAGAATTTGTAATTCGTCCTACATCAAGAATAAAACCTGTTAATACACTATCGCAAAGGTTTCCCTGTCGACAAGTGTTTGCGTCAAGGTGCTTGTGTGCCATCTCTCCTATTTAAAATAACTCTGGCAAAAGCTCTAAATCAACGAAAAAAGTAAATGCATGGGAATGGGTAAAGTCAGTTTGCATATACTGAAATTTGTGGATGGTTAATTCGTTAGAATATCTGGTACGAAAATTACAGGAGGAATACAAACGATGGGGCTTTTGATTTCCAGAAAACAAGATATCTTCAAAGAGGGGCAGGACTTCCAGCATCCAGCTCGATGCAGCGAAAATTTCCGCTTTCAACAGTTATACACTGTCCAGTTATATCGATGTGTGCACCTGTCAAAAACTTGAATAATCACCTTTTGCAGCGGGGACCGCTGTGAGAAGTGCAGGGACACGACTAATCAGGTTCTGTAAGGTACCAACAGGGACGTGAAGCCAGGCAGATTCCAGTGCTCCGGCCGCTGTGGCCAAGCGGTTCTAGGCGCTTCAGTCTGGAACCTCGCGACCGCTACGGTCGCGGGTTCGAATCCTGCCTCGGGCATGGATGTATGTGATGTCCTTAGGTTAGTTAGGTTTAAGTTGTTCTAAGTTCTAGGAAACTGATGACCTCAGATGTTAAGTCCCATAGTGCTCAGAGCCATTTGATTCCAGTGCCGTGGTCAGCTGCACTATGTTTCTCGGTTGAGGACTCATGACACGCAACCCCTATCTAGGTGGTCCCACAGAATCTAAATCTAAGTCTGGAGAGTTTGGTGGCGAGGATAGTACGCTGTACTCATCCTGGTGCTCTTCAAACAATGCACGCACACGAGCGGTGAGTGACACGTTTCTTTGCACTTCTGATATACGCCATAGTGCCGAGGAAAAACAAACTGCAAGTTGGGGTGAGCGTGATCCCCACGGATAGACGCATACTTGTGTTGATCCACTGTACGTTCAAGAAAGCACTGCTTCCCGAACGGGAAGGCGTGCCGGTCCCCGGCACGAACTGCCACGGCGGATTAGTGTCGAGGTCCGGTGTGCCGGCCAGCCTGTGGATGGTTTTTAGGCGGTTTTCCATCTGCCTCGGCGAATGCACGCTGGTTCCCCTTATCCCGCCTCAGCTACACTACGTCGGCGATTGTTGCGCAAACACTGTCTGCACGTACGCACCGGCCTTTGTGACCGACCGGTTCTAGGTGCTTCAATCTGGAACCCCGCAACCGCTACGATCGCAGGTCCGAATCCTGCCTCGGGCATGGCCGTGTGTGACGCCCTTAGGTTAGGTAGGTTTAAGTAGTTCTAAGTTCTAGGAGACTGATGACCTCAGATGTTAAGTCCCATAGTGCTCAGAGCCATTTGAACCATTTGAACCTTGGGTTCGATGGGGGGCGGCGGTGGGGTAGGTGGACTGCTGCAGCCTTTTGTGGGGTTGTAAACCACTGAGGGCTACTGCGGGACGAAGCCTCTCCGTCGTTTCTAGGTCCTCAATTCAATACCCAATACACATCTTTAAGAAAGACGTGATCACCCAGGCTATGCCCTCCGGCCTGGACCCTTCCGACGATTGTTGCAGCGTGTGAACTTTCAGATTTTTCATGCCGTACACGTCAACAGCCATTTGTCCGATGGAGCAGAAAAAGTGGTTCAGCTGAAAAACCCACCTGTCACCACTCAGTGGACGTCCAGTTGCGGTACTGACGTGCAAATTCCAGCCTTCGTCGCCAATGTACAGGAGTCATCATGAGTGCAGGAATAAGACGCCCGCTGTGGAGGCCCATAAGCAGCAACGTTCGCTGAACGGTCGTTGAGGAGACACTGCTCGTTGCCCCTTGGTTCATGTGGTCGTTCAGATGCTCAACAACTTCACATATATTCCTCCGTACACGTCTCTTAATCTGAAGCTCACACCTCTCATCTACGGGCCATGGCGTACCACAGTCGCTTCTTCACCGTTTTCGGATAGAGCGATTTTGCCGTCTACAAACATTACCGTTTCGTAAACGCTTCCGACGGTCATGATCTTTCGGACATCAAATCAATCACTCCGTTTTTGCATTACGACAACGACTGGACTGTTTCCCACGTCCCCCCCGATAGGCTTTACATTCCCTCTGCTGCTACTGCTGCCGCCTGCCGACTGTGTGTGGTTGTTGTATGTTGACGTAGAACATAGGCGGTGGCCACGTGAATGTGACTAGTTCATGTTTATACCTAGGAGTCTAATTTGAGAGTACACACAGAGACGATCAAGAAATTACTTAACGAATAACTCAGACTGACTTCTGCTTTTTTGGAGTAGCGAAACTGAATCGAAACGGAAATACAGGGTGAGCACAAAGTCTTGCCCTGATTATAACAATTTATTTATTTCGTAACATGTGTTGTGTCACAGTACCCACAGCAGCTTCTATCCTAGCCTTCAGTTCGTCGACGTCAGCAACTGGTGTGACGAAGACTCTGTCCTTGATATAGCCCCACAAAAAAAGTCAAGGGGCGTAATGTCTGGAGAGGGGAGTAATGTCCGGATCGGTGGATTGGAAGGAACGGTCCAACACCCTGGCCACCCTGCTCTCCAAACATTACGCCCCTTGAATTTTTTTTTTCTGGGGTTTTATCAAGGACAGAATCTTCGTCACAGCAGTTGCTGGCTTTGACGAACTGAAGGCTAGGATACAAGCTGCTCTGGGTACTGTTACATTATACATGTTACGAAACACCTTGCAGGAACTGGAATACCGCCCCCACATTCTCCAAGCTACCAAGGGAGCACACGTTCAGGTTTGCTAACGTAAGTGGCATTTAAAAAAACTAGTAACACTAACCCATGTAACGTCATCAAATGTAACTTACTATGTCAAACGGTTATTGTGTTATAAATTTTTATAATCAGGACAAGACTTTGTGCTCACCCTGTATATTTTGTATGAAAATCTAATTAAAATTTCCTTGTTTGTATGGCCTAAGATATGCAGAGTTACAGAGAATAATAAGAGGAAGTCTGAGGCGACTGAAATGGATGTTTCCAGACCGTCATTGAAAATATCCATAAGAGAGAAAATATCTAACGAAGAAATTCATTACGAATAGATATAGAAAGGTCATTAACAACTGACATCGAATAGAAGCTACACCGTATGGTCATATCGAACGCACGGATGTATCCAGGTTACCCAAGTAGACTACGCTGTGAACACCACAGAACAACAGAAAACATGGAAAGTCGAGGAAAACTTCGAAAGAGGGCATTGTAAAGGCAACTACGTTGAAGAAAGTTAAGAGATGATCAGTGAGACTATATACAATTACGCTTCCAAGTATGAGAGGAAGCTCATGCCTTGACCGCAGTCAGGGTAGGAAGCTGTAAGACAGCATCAGAGCAGCCTATAACAAGGTGTGTAAGTACATTTATGGATCATAACTTACCACGTGCATTGACCTATACCAAAGGAAATGTAAGAAAGAATTATAAGAAATCAGCAGTATTTCTTACAAGGGGAAGGCCTCAGACACAGCCAACCGATTCGGCTCAAATTTTGCAGGTCGCTTGTGTACAACCTGAAACGAAGGAATCTAAGATATTTTTCGTTAACACCCCCGCAATTTTGAGAAAATCACCCCTAAAGGTTATGACGAGCAATCGACTCAAAATTGGAGAGATCGATGGATAATTGTAAACAGAGCATTTTTCATCATTAGGTATGGGGTCCGCAAACGCAAATTTTTCCAGAAATCGAGGAAAGAAACTTTTACAACTGCCGCTTCTGTACCCTCATGGTAAACGATTTTCCCCGACAGCGGCGATAGTGCAACGGCGAAGGTAACTGACTAGGAATCGGAAAACCCGTGTTCGAATCTGGAAGAAACCTCGCGGATTTTTTCTTTTCGTTTGTATTTTTCCATATCTCAATTGATAGGGATGGGAGGTTTAATAAGGTAAGTAAATCAATAAGGAATGATAATACTAAGGTAGGCAAACTTATTTCCCAAATGCCGTGTGTTAGTAAACTATTAAACTTTTAAGCCTTGTCACACGAAAACAACTCGGAGTAAGAGTGCTGCGATTTCCTCACGAGGGATCACAGATAGTCAACCGCGCGACGCTTGTTTACAACGAGACACGGGACGGAATGTACGGGACGGAATGCACGCGGGGAGAGAGATGTTGTGCCAGTTGCCTCTCCATCATATCATAGTTGTGAACCTGGAAGAGTGAAGGTGTCCAGCACGAGCATTATGGAAGTCAATCGGAAAGAGTTGTTTTCCGTCATTAGGCTGCCGCGAACCTCGTGGATACATGTAGTGATTTTTCCATCGTTGATGCGCCGAATGAAATACGTTTTGTGAATGAATACAGTGTTCTTCCGTAAGTTCAAAAATGATTCAAATGGCTCTAAGCACTATGGGACTTAACATCTGAGGTCATCAGTTCCATAGAGTTAGAACTACTTAAACCTAACTAGCCTAAGGACATCACACACATCCATGCCAGAGGCAGGATTCGAACCTGCGACCGTCGCAGCAGCGCGGTTCCGGACTGAAGCGCCTAGAACCTCGCGGCCACAACGGCCGGCTCTTCCGTAAGTAACTTATGACGAGTACTGTATGTAGTTTGTAGTAATTAGCTCGTCTGTTTATGTCGTAGTAACTAGTTATTGTTTGTTGTGTCATATCTTTCAGGTGCATAATCTGAATAATGGAGAATGTACACCCATCGACTAGCGCTGTAATATATAGTTGGGACCCTGTCACAGACGATGGCAAGCGGGAAGTTACCGGCGCTGTGTTTTGGTTTGTAAAAGTGTTACGAGGCAGATGCATAATCAATGCACTACCGGAAGGAGGCAATTCTGTTTCTCGGCGTTCCAGATTGATAGGAGCGGCTGTCGTCGAGCGATTTTTGGAGCTGACAAACGAAATGAATTTTGTTGATACTGAAGTACTATACCATGAAGACGAAGCAGAAGGTGATTCAGTGGAAGGTATCCCGACTAGTGAATCGCAAAATGGTCATAAGGCTTTGGAAATCTCCATGTCATTGGGAATATATGCTTTATCTGTTCCCGATGGGTATTACGAACCGGTTACTAAACGATTGAACTACAGCGCTATACCTCTGGAAGTAAAAGTAAAGGCGGTAGCGCTAGCCAGGAATCATCCAAATTGGAATTTACCAACACTGCAAAAGAATGGAGCAACAACAGCCCTGAAAAGGAAGAAGGGCTTGAAATTGTGGGAAAGTGATATCGTTAAAGGAGGGACAAGATACGACAAATACCAGGCGATAAATGAGTGGACATACGACAGATTTATCGAATCTCGTTGTCGTAACGAGAATGTAACAACGAGAATACTTCAGGAGTGGGGTGCAGGTGTAGCGCTTCAATATACGACCAACAAGGATTTTACGTTTGCTGCATCATTATCTTTGGCAAGAAATTTCAAATCGGAGTATAAAATTCGTCAACGGCACAACACTAAATACGGCTCTCATTAGGAGGTACAAAATATAGTAGATAGTAGAAAGTGGCGGCACTTTCCAGCACGCAAACGGCGTCGCTTATGACCGGTTTTAATCGTGATTACGTGATCAACACCGATCAAACAGGATGAGAGTATCGGGTGAACATTCGACGCACGTTATCGCATAAGGGGAAAAAACGAACTCTTGTCGCAGTTGGTAATAAAAACAAACTAACACATGCCATCACAATCTCTGGAAAAGTGTTGCTTAAGGTTTTCCTGTGTTTCCAAGAAACGAATGTTACATTTGGTCCTCGGGTTATAGAAGAGGTCAATCGTTTAACCGCCTCGTTGAAAAATGTTTACATTCCCTGCTCCAAATCCGGGAAACTGACGAATGCGATTTACAGAATATTTCGTGAGAATGTTTTAAAACCATACGTTTTTGATATCAAGTTTTGTCTAATATTGGATTCCTGGAGTGGACAAATTAATACTACAATATATGCCACAATGTTTATAGATGGCGAGGGTCAGCCGACGTGCACAGGAAAAGTAATACCGCCAAACTGCACACCCGCATGCCAACCGTGTGATGTTTATTTCTATCGCCAGGTTAAAAACTTTATTTCCAGGCTTCAGAATTGCAGTGTGCTTCTGGAAACCCAGCGGAAATTGCACAACCGCACGGATGCAATAACTATTCACAGCATAATTCATAACCAACTTTCAGCACCGGTTTTTCAGGCAATGATGTCGTATGCGTGGTACGCATCAAAATTAATTCCCGAAAAAGACATATTTTTAAATGTAAACCAAGATTGTTTTCCACCGACTCTTCGGAAGGAACAGTGTAGCTGTCGAAAGATTGCATTCGCTAGATGTTCTTGGGGTCGTGAGTGTATTTGTTTCGAATGTTTATATGACAAGTACCATCCATCTAGTTGTTCGAAGAAAAGTGAGGACATGTAACGGTGACTGGAAGAGCCATTGGAAAGTGACCTGGAGTATCATTTTAGTTGTTTACTATCCCAAGAGTTTGAAAAATTTATTTGCCTACCTTATTATTATCATTCCTTATTGATTTACTTACCATATTAACCATCCTATCACTATCAATTGAGACATGGAATAATACAAACGAAAAGAAAACCACCCGCTAGGTTTCTTCGAGATTCTAACCCGGGTTCTCCGATTCCTAGCCAGTTACCTTGGCCGTTGCGCTGTCAGTGCTGCCGGCGAATAAGCTTTTACCATGTGGGTACAAAAGCGGCGGTTGTAAAGGTTTCTTACCTCGATTTCTGGAAAAGTAAGCGTTTTCGGACCACCTGATGATGAAACATGCTCTATTTACAATTATCTATCGATCCCGCCATTTTTGAGTCGGTTGCTCGTCATAACCTTTAGGGGTGAAATCTCAGCCGGCAGGTGTGGCCGTGCGGTTCTAGGCACTTCAGTCTGGAACCACGTGACCGCTACGGTCGCAGGTTCGAATCCTGCCTCGGGCATGGATGTGTGTGATCTCCTTAGGTTAGTTAGGTTTAAGTTGTTCTAAGTTCTGGGGGACTGATGACCACAGATGTTAAGTCCCATAGTGCTCAGAGCCATTTGAACCATTTTTTTTATTTTCTCAAAAACGCGGCGGTGTTGACCAAAAATATCTTAGATTCCTTCGTTTTAGGTTCTACACAAGCGACCTGCCAAATCTGAGCCGAATCGGTTGCCCGTGTCTGAGGCCTTCCCCTTGTTAGTCATATAACAGGCAAAAAATATAAAAGAGGAAGCCGAGAGTTTTATTTGTTTGAACATTAATTAAGCATTATTCTTTTTCTGTCAGTGTCACGTTTTGCAAGGACCCTAACTTTCTTCGAGGTACCCGCTGATATTTGATCTTCTTCAGAGATAATGGTCTTATTGATCTGCAGGGACGACACGCTGGACTAGGTACTCCTGTACGATGCGATGGCAGCCCGCGTGTTTATTTCCCACGCGCTGTTCCGCAGTGAAGGCATGTTTTTGCGCGTCCGCATACGGAGTGACACCCGTAATTGTCTGATCCTTTCCCTTCTGGCCGAGCGAAGCTTAACGGTGCCTACCGGCAGATTGCACACTGCCTCCGCCGATCGTATGTCACAGCAGACTGCCAACCTGTCCACGCCGCGCACATTCCCCGAGAACAGGTTTCCAGGCCGCCGCACATACGGCAAATCTCCGATTGACAGGCGAAGGTCTATCGCGCGTTGCAGCGCGAAATCGCAGGGAATGCTCATCGTTCCTAGGCAGCACTTATCTCCTTCGCGAGTACTTCATTTGTAAAGCTGCGCTGCGAGCGAGATAGCAGACGCTGAACGCTGAAATGAAAAGCATTTGCAAGTTAGAGTCTCACTTACGCAATGGCTCCGCGACGGTATTGGTTAGTGGGTCACATTCCTCATTATCTATGCACTCAATGCCTTAATTTCAGACTGTTTACAAGATTCAAAGAAGTAAATTAATTAATTTGACGCTTCACCTTTTCTAAAACTAAATATCATTGTAGAGATCATATCTTCCTGTCGTAGCCCCCTCTGTATTTGGAATTCAGCAGCCAGTTCTTGCTCTATTCTTACTTTACACACTGTTGCTCTCATTGTCATTTCTGTTAAATTGACCAATTTTAGTGGGATTCTAAATTCTTCCATGATCTGTATAATTTTCTTCCTGTGCAGGCTGTCGTACGATAACAGGAACAATATTTAATCGGCAAGTTCAAGTGGTAGCATATGCGGATGATGTAGCATTAATGGCAAGGAATATAAGGGCACTAAATGGAGAACTACGATATGTTAGAGGAAGCAGCAAGAGAAGTAGGTCTAGAAGTAAACATAAGCAAAACAAAGTACATGGTGCTGGGGGAGCCCAGTATAAACGGACAAAACAATTCAATAGTACTGAGTGGGAAAGAATATAAAGAGTGAAAACATTAAAATATTTAGTTTCTGTAATAACGGAGGATAGTAAGGTAGCAGTAGAAATTTAAGAAAGGATAGAGAGTGGAAATCGTTGCTGTTTTGCTTTGCAGAATGTATTTAATTCCAGGAATGTTAGTAGGAATACAAAAATCAAAATATACACGACCATATTAAGACCTATAGTAATATATACCTCTGAAGGCTGGGTATTGACATTAAAGGGGGATCTGGTTATTGAGATGGGAAAGAAAGATACTGAGAAGGATTTTTGGAGCAATGAGAGAGGAAGATGGCTGGAGAGTAAGGTCAAATGTAGAACTACAAACACTTTTTGGACAGGCCGGCCGGGGTGGCCGAGCGGTTCTAGGCGCTACAGTCTGGAACCGTGCGACCGCTACGGTATGTGATGTCCTTAGGTTAGTTAGGTTTAAGTAGTTCTAAGTTCTAGGGGACTGATTACCTGAGAAGTTGAGTCCCATAGGGCTCAGAGCCATTTGAACCATTTTAGCTTTTTGGACAGATGGACATTGTTGTTAAAATTGAGCAGGGAAGAATAAGACAGACAGGACATGTACAGAGACTGCCAGAAACTTGGAGTGTCAAAAAGTTTTCATGGGGAAACCTGACGGGAGAAGAAGAAGAGGTAGACACGGAAAAAGGTGGCAGGACGATATGGAAGAAGATCTAAAGGCGGTGGGAATAAGAAATTGGAGAAGGAAGGCGATGGACAGAGAAGAATGGAGGCAGGAGATACAGGAGGCCAACGTTCTACAAGGACTGTAGAGCCAACCAAGAAGAAGAAGAAGAAATTAATTAATTACTTAAGTAATCTATCATAAATCTTGTGGGGCAGTGCGCCGTCTTTTCTTACGAGAACCTGAAAACTATTTTTCTGGTCAGCCAGAAGCGATGGAAAACATACTGACCATAGTTTCCAGTCTGCAAGTCCACGTTCTTCTTTTGTTCCTTGAAGTAAATATTTCTACTCTCTGTTTTCTCAGCAGGATCAGGGACTGTAATTATAAATAAAAATCTTGAGTTCTAAATGATTGACATATTTGATAAAATTTCACACTCGCAACATAGTAGTATTCCTGATCATAATAATAATAATGTTCCTATCCTAAACAGCACTAGTAGCAGTTCAGAGGTGACCTCTACGGAGAGTTTCCGTTAAATGGTCCTTCGCCCTGACTTTTAATAATCAACGTTAATTGCTTGCCACAAAAATGGAATATAATCTCACCAATTGCCACGCAGTTCTATTAACATTACGAGCGGCACACAAACAGTTACCTCCGCGAAATCTAAGCGATCCAGGACGGTGTACAGGCCTCGCGATTTCACTTCATATTAGTACCTAAAACATGCATTTACCAGCAGTCTGGCTGTGACGTCATCCGAGGCAGCGGGTAAGCCGGCGTTTGACTGACGCAGACAGATTGATAGCAGGGTGCGAAGTGAAGTGTGTTACAGCCTCTCAGGCCGTATTTATGTAGGGGTGCAGCAAACGGCCAAAGGGAGCACACGCCGCCGTCCACCCTATAACCCAGTAGGAGTCTATAATGGCCGCTTTCTCGGACACATTATTTTATGACACTGTCATGAATAAATTTAGAATTCTAGTAATTTTTATATGAATGGAGTAACATTGGCTTTAATTACAGTACAAGTTATAGCTTGACTGCATTTAAACTCCGTCGGCTATAATTTTTAGAACGGAACTGACAGTAGAACAAGAGCTCTGAACTACAACTTTAAGAGATCTTGTATTGATTGGTATTTGCATCAAAGTCTTGAAACTTAGTATAGCTCTATTATTTAATGGGTTTCAACAGGTGCTGTAATCAAAACTTTTTATCATTAATATCAATGATACTTAATCTATTGCAAATAAAGACGATTTGGTTCCAAATGTAATTTTCAGTAAATTATTTGAAAACTATTAGAGGTATCTTAGTGGGGTCACATAGTTAAGCCGTTCATATCAATCTGACGCTTCAGACGAATTTTCATCTTTCGCAGTCTAATATTTAGCGCCCTCAATGTTTCGTAGAAACGTCGATTTTGACTAAATTATTGCTCAAATCAAGTTGAAACTTCCAACAGTTGATTGCAACATACATATGCACATTCTGAAAAAATTTTTGGTTTTCTAGCTTTATTATTTTGTGCCACATGTTTTTTTTAATTTAAAACGATGTATATAGGGATTCATCTGATCACTCTGAGATTTAACAGTTTAAACATTAATATACTGAAGAGCCGGCCGCTGTGGCCAAGTGGTTCTAGGCGCTTCAGTCAGCTGCTACGGTCGCAGGTTCGAATCCTGCCTCGGGCATGGATGTGTGTGATGTCCTTAGGTTAATTAGGTTTAAGCAGTTCTAAGTCTACGGGACTGATGACCTCAGATGTTAAGTCCTATAGTGCTCAGAGCCATTTGAATCATTAATATACCGAAGCATATGCTGACAAAGTTCGGAAAACCAACTTTAATTTTTAATTTCATCCTTAGATTATGGCGCAATACTTCGTATTTTACACAAAGGGGCATTATGATGACATGGCGCTATTAACAGTGAACTGGGGTAAGTCCTTGCACACTCGCTCGCCTCTGTATCTCTCAAATGACACAGCGCCCGTTTCGTCCCAATCTGCCCTACAACTTTTACTGTAGGAAGTACTGGGAACAACGTAGAAGTGCTCTGACAGATGTAGCTCCGATAAAGTGTTTACAGGGTGACAGTGAACTATAACAAATAAAATCGTCATAATTTCTGAACTGTTTGCGTTAGGAAGTTCAAACTGCACGGTTGGCCGCGGGGCATGATGGGAATTAGTATGCTCTGTATCGTTTGGTTTAGCAATGAAGCCGATTTTCATTTAGAATTGATACGTAAATAAGCCAAATTGGCGCATTTGGGAGACTGAGAATCCGCATTTCGCGATCGAGAAGTATCTTCACCCTCAACGGGTGACTGTGTGATATCGAATGTCCAGTCACGGAATAATCGGTGCGATATTCCTTGATGGCACGGTGACTACCGAATGGTACGTGAAGGTTTTAGAAGCTGATTTATCCCCATTATCCAAAGTGATCCTGATTTCGACAAGATGTGGTGGAGCTCGACCCCATTGAAGCAGGTGAGTGATGTCCTGGAGAAGCACTTTAGGGACTGCATTCTGGCTCTGGGGAGCCCAGAGTCCACTGACATGGGCCTCGATTGGCCGCCATATTCTCTGGACCTGACCACATGCGATTCCTTTTTGTGGGTCTGTATTAATGAAAAGATGTACAGCATTAAGCTCAAAACCATTGCTGAGCTGAAAACAGCCATTCAGGAGTTGAAACTTCCTGGCAGATTAAAACTGTGTGCCCGACCGAGACTCGAACTCGGGACCATTGCCTTTCGCGGGCAGGTGCACTACCAACTGAGCTACCGAAGCACGACTCACGCCCGGTACTCACAGCTTGGAAGGTAGGAGACGAGGTACTGGCAGAAGTAAAGCTGTGAGTACCGGGCGTGAGTCGTGCTTCGGTAGCTCAGTTGGTAGAGCACTTGCCCGCGAAAGGCAAAGGTCCCGAGTTCGAGTCTCGGTCGGGCACACAGTTTTAATCTGCCAGGAAGTTTCATATCAGCGCACACTCCGCTGCAGAGTGAAAATCTCATTCTGGAAACATCCCCCAGGCTGTGGCTAAGCCATGTCTCCGCAATATCCTTTCTTTCAGGAGTGCTAGTTCTGCATGGTTCGCAGGAGAGCTTCTGTAAAGTTTGGAAGGTAGGAGACGAGGTACTGGCAGAAGTAAAGCAGTGAGTACCGGGCGTGAGTCGTGCTTCGGTAGCTCAGTTGGTAGAGCACTTGCCCGCGAAAGGCAAAGGTCCCGAGTTCGAGTCTCGGTCGGGCACACAGTTTTAATCTGCCAGGAAGTTTCATATCAGCGCACACTCCGCTGCAGAGTGAAAATCTCATTCTGGAAACATCCCCCAGGCTGTGGCTAAGCCATGTCTCCGCAATATCCTTTCTTTCAGGAGTGCTAGTTCTGCATGGTTCGCAGGAGAGCTTCTGTAAAGTTTGGAAGGTAGGAGACGAGGTACTGGCAGAAGTAAAGCTGTGAGTACCGGGCGTGAGTCGTGCTTCGGTAGCTCAGTTGGTAGAGCACTTGCCCGCGAAAGGCAAAGGTCCCGAGTTCGAGTCTCGGTCGGGCACGCAGTTTTAATCTGCCAGGAAGTTTCATATCAGCGCACACTCCGCTGCAGAGTGAAAATCTCATTCTGGAAACATCCCCCAGGCTGTGGCTAAGCCATGTCTCCGCAATATCCTTTCTTTCAGGAGTGCTAGTTCTGCATGGTTCGCAGGAGAGCTTCTGTAAAGTTTGGAAGGTAGGAGACGAGGTACTGGCAGAAGTAAAGCTGTGAGTACCGGGCGTGAGTCGTGCTTCGGTAGCTCAGTTGGTAGAGCACTTGCCCGCGAAAGGCAAAGGTCCCGAGTTCGAGTCTCGGTCGGGCACACAGTTTTAATCTGCCAGGAAGTTTCATATCAGCGCACACTCCGCTGCAGAGTGAAAATCTCATTCTAGAAACATCCCCCAGGCTGTGGCTAAGCCATGTCTCCGCAATATCCTTTCTTTCAGGATTGCTAGTTCTGCAAGGTTCGCAGGAGAGCTTCTGTAAAGTTTGGAAGGTAGGAGACGAGGTACTGGCAGAAGTAAAGCTGTGAGTACCGGGCGTGAGTCGTGCTTCGGTAGCTCAGTTGGTAGAGCACTTGCCCGCGAAGGGCAAAGGTCCCGAGTTCGAGTCTCGGTCGGGCACACAGTTTTAATCTGCCAGGAAGTTTCATATCAGCGCACACTCCGCTGCAGAGTGAAAATCTCATTCTGGAAACATCCCCCAGGCTGTGGCTAAGCCATGTCTCCGCAATATCCTTTCTTTCAGGAGTGCTAGTTCTGCATGGTTCGCAGGAGAGCTTCTGTAAAGTTTGGAAGGTAGGAGACGAGGTACTGGCAGAAGTAAAGCTGTGAGTACCGGGCGTGAGTCGTGCTTCGGTAGCTCAGTTGGTAGAGCACTTGCCCGCGAAAGGCAAAGGTCCCGAGTTCGAGTCTCGGTCGGGCACACAGTTTTAATCTGCCAGGAAGTTTCATATCAGCGCACACTCCGCTGCAGAGTGATAATCTCATTCTAGAAACATCCCCCAGGCTGTGGCTAAGCCATGTCTCCGCAATATCCTTTCTTTCAGGATTGCTAGTTCTGCAAGGTTCGCAGGAGAGCTTCTGTAAAGTTTGGAAGGTAGGAGACGAGGTACTGGCAGAAGTAAAGCTGTGAGTACCGGGCGTGAGTCGTGCTTCGGTAGCTCAGTTGGTAGAGCACTTGCCCGCGAAAGGCAAAGGTCCCGAGTTCGAGTCTCGGTCGGGCACACGGTTTTAATCTGCCAGGAAGTTTCATATCAGCGCACACTCCGCTGCAGAGTGAAAATCTCATTCTGGAAACATCCCCCAGGCTGTGGCTAAGCCATGTCTCTGCAATATTCTTTCTTTCAGGAGTGCTAGTTCTGCATGGTTCGCAGGAGAGCTTCTGTAAAATTTGGAAGGTAGGAGACGAGGTACTGGCAGAAGTAAAGCTGTGAGTACCGGGCGTGAGTCGTGCTTCGGTAGCTCAGTTGGTAGAGCACTTGCCCGCGAAAGGCAAAGGTCCCGAGTTCGAGTCTCGGTCGGGCACACAGTTTTAATCTGCCAGGAAGTTTCATATCAGCGCACACTCCGCTGCAGAGTGAAAATCTCATTCTAGAAACATCCCCCAGGCTGTGGCTAAGCCATGTCTCCGCAATATCCTTTCTTTCAGGAGTGCTAGTTCTGCAAGGTTCGCAGGAGAGCTTCTGTAAAGTTTGGAAGGTAGGAGACGAGGTACTGGCAGAAGTAAAGCTGTGAGTACCGGGCGTGAGTCGTGCTTCGGTAGCTCAGTTGGTAGAGCACTTGCCCGCGAAAGGCAAAGGTCCCGAGTTCGAGTCTCGGTCGGGCACACAGTTTTAATCTGCCAGGAAGTTTCATATCAGCGCACACTCCGCTGCAGAGTGAAAATCTCATTCTGGAAACATCCCCCAGGCTGTGGCTAAGCCATGTCTCCGCAATATCCTTTCTTTCAGGAGTGCTAGTTCTGCATGGTTCGCAGGAGAGCTTCTGTAAAGTTTGGAAGGTAGGAGACGAGGTACTGGCAGAAGTAAAGCTGTGAGTACCGGGCGTGAGTCGTGCTTCGGTAGCTCAGTTGGTAGAGCACTTGCCCGCGAAAGGCAAAGGTCCCGAGTTCGAGTCTCGGTCGGGCACACAGTTTTAATCTGCCAGGAAGTTTCATATCAGCGCACACTCCGCTGCAGAGTGAAAATCTCATTCTGGAAACATCCCCCAGGCTGTGGCTAAGCCATGTCTCCGCAATATCCTTTCTTTCAGGATTGCTAGTTCTGCAAGGTTCGCAGGAGAGCTTCTGTAAAGTTTGGAAGGTAGGAGACGAGGTACTGGCAGAAGTAAAGCTGTGAGTACCGGGCGTGAGTCGTGCTTCGGTAGCTCAGTTGGTAGAGCACTTGTCCGCGAAAGGCAAAGGTCCCGAGTTCGAGTCTCGGTCGGGCACACAGTTTTAATCTGCCAGGAAGTTTCATATCAGCGCACACTCCGCTGCAGAGTGAAAATCTCATTCTGGAAACATCCCCCAGGCTGTGGCTAAGCCATGTCTCCGCAATATCCTTTCCTTCAGGAGTGCTAGTTCTGCATGGTTCGCAGGAGAGCTTCTGTAAAGTTTGGAAGGTAGGAGACGAGGTACTGGCAGAAGTAAAGCTGTGAGTACCGGGCGTGAGTCGTGCTTCGGTAGCTCAGTTGGTAGAGCACTTGCCCGCGAAAGGCAAAGGTCCCGAGTTCGAGTCTCGGTCGGGCACACAGTTTTAATCTGCCAGGAAGTTTCATATCAGCGCACACTCCGCTGCAGAGTGAAAATCTCATTCTGGAAACATCCCCCAGGCTGTGGCTAAGCCATGTCTCCGCAATATCCTTTCTTTCAGGATTGCTAGTTCTGCAAGGTTCGCAGGAGAGCTTCTGTAAAGTTTGGAAGGTAGGAGACGAGGTACTGGCAGAAGTAAAGCTGTGAGTACCGGGCGTGAGTCGTGCTTCGGTAGCTCAGTTGGTAGAGCACTTGTCCGCGAAAGGCAAAGGTCCCGAGTTCGAGTCTCGGTCGGGCACACAGTTTTAATCTGCCAGGAAGTTTCATATCAGCGCACACTCCGCTGCAGAGTGAAAATCTCATTCTGGAAACATCCCCCAGGCTGTGGCTAAGCCATGTCTCCGCAATATCCTTTCTTTCAGGAGTGCTAGTTCTGCATGGTTCGCAGGAGAGCTTCTGTAAAGTTTGGAAGGTAGGAGACGAGGTACTGGCAGAAGTAAAGCTGTGAGTACCGGGCGTGAGTCGTGCTTCGGTAGCTCAGTTGGTAGAGCACTTGCCCGCGAAAGGCAAAGGTCCCGAGTTCGAGTCTCGGTCGGGCACACAGTTTTAATCTGCCAGGAAGTTTCATATCAGCGCACACTCCGCTGCAGAGTGAAAATCTCATTCAGCCATTCAGGAGGTCATCGAGAGCATCGATGTTCCGACACTTCAGCGGGTCATGCAGAACTTTACTATTCGTCTGCTCCACATCATCGCCAATGATGGCAGGCATTTCGAACATGTCATAATATAAATCACAATATCTGTAGTGGCGTTTACATGTTGAATAAAGTGTGTGGACGCCGTAGTTTGTAACTAATTTAATTTTTTTTCATATATTTCAGTAATTGTCACCCTGTGCTTGTACTAAATACCGAGATGGCGTCGGTCTGATCTCAAGGATAAATACACTACTTCGTTGTCGTCATTGTTCCATCTTTGTCCCTTGCAGAAGTTGTGCATGTTGGATGGTTTGCGGTTGACTGTTTGGCTGGCAGGTTATCGTGCAGTTGCCTTAAATAATTAAAACTGATCTCATATGTACTGCTATGGTAAATCATCACTTCCACTACATATATCACACAAAAATCACTCGTGATGTTGCTATACTTAAACATAAGCACGGAAAATCAAACGATCGCAGCTTGTGTTGACGACAAAGCCGCCTCATATGTCACATACGGTGCTTCCAACGTGTGAATGTTTTTTCTAGGTTCCTGAGTTACTGAGAATGGCAAGAAAGATGTTGACAGATTCCCTACTGGTAATGTTTGTTTGTGTTTCTTTGGCCTCCACAGTTTAACTCCATTTAGATACCGAAAACACGTTTCCTTAGAGTACATAATTCTTCTTGTTCCTGAAACGGTTCTGCTTATGCAGGTCGTTCACAGAGCCTCTTCCCAGCTTCTCGTTTCTCCCACATTCTATCATTTAGCATCTTGTCCCATTGCAGTCCTCTTTGGTTCACACCACCTTCACATGGTCTCTCCGTCTTGTTCGTAGTCTTGTAGTTCTAAAGAGAAAATACATAAATGCATATTTACAGAATCGAAAGCTCAGTAAGTCACTTATATTTTCCACAAAATACGTTTAACAAATAGTAAGTAATTTAGACATGTTTGTGTTGTCAATTCACATAATAACATAGATAAATGAAAATACGTGTTCTACAGATTTTTCCCTATATTCTTAGGAAAATTTAGTCACTTAATACAGATCAATGTCGGCCGTCGGAACAAAATCCTGGTCGCAGTGTAGAAGTAGATACTCGTTCGCTGCAGCACACTGAGTCTCTCGTAAATAAATTGCACTTTACGTGACAAAATAGAATAATGTCTCAGATGTTACCAAAATTATAGTTTTCTTAACAGCCTTCTCAGTGCAAGTTTCTTCGAGATTCAATGCAATGTAAATGCATCAGCGCGTCATTTTTCGTTACATAGGTGAAACAATTTCATGGTTTTTTATATCTCGGAATACTTTTGTGTTCTCACAATAAAATGTATATCACATCCATCTATAAACTTTGAGGTAGTTCACGAGACGGTCCGCAGTCGATCCCAAGGATTTGTTTGCAACTCTCGAATGCGTGGTATCGGCGCCCTTTAGGAGGAGGGAGAACCGCGCCATCGATAGGTAAAGCTGGTAAGTGGTTCGGCTCGGTTATAGTTTATCGGCGCGCTCTGCCTCGTACCTTAGCTGAAGTGTTAGCCAGTCTTGAATGCTTTCGTTTTGAGATGGTGAAGTACCAAGCCCGTTGTGGTGTGCGACCTGTACCGGGGCACGGTGTGCTGTGTATCAACTGTCACAGTGAAGTTTAGATGAGTGCGGTCGGTACAGTCGCGCATGCGGCAGCTTTCACGGTTCAAAGCAAAAGATTGGTGGATTCGGTCTGGATAAATGGAGCCGTCTGCTAAATCTTACCTTTAAGGCTGCCGTGCACTCACTGTGGAAGAATAACTGGCTGATGGAATCTACCTGTGGAGGCTACAGCTATGCTTTTCGGAAACGATGAGTATTGATCAATTCACGTGTTAAATAATGATTTTTGCCTTCGCCGTGAGATAACTAGTTGAAAGTGGTGCTCTCCCTTAACGTCGTCAGTGTTGCGGTATAACTGTAATGAGCTGTTATAAACTTGCTTCTGTGCAATATTATGACATGTTGTTGTGCTCCTTGTGCATCGTTATTGGTTTGGAAAAAATATGTATTTTTCCTTTTTAAATCGTAAAGTAGCAGTGCCAAGCCAGGTGCAGCGTTATTTGTCTGGTATTAATTTAAAGCATTTTCTGGCTTAGGTAATTCACAACTGTGGCTATTCGTAATTTGAGAACACAGCGGCGAACAGTTAGTGCAGCTACTTAAAATTTTAGATTTGAGCCGTCAATTTCAATTGCCGTATTTGCTGGCTTGGTTTAAAGTTTCATTGCTTTAACTGATTTTTTAAGCTCATGCTAACCTCTGCACGTTTGGGTAATCTATGTGTTGTATCATGTTTAAGTGATGGTTAAAAGTTGTTGGTTACAAGTCACTCCGGCCTCTCTGGCCGAGCGGTTCCAGGCGCTTCACTCCAGAACCGCGCTGATGCTGCGGTCGCAGGTTCGAATCCTGCCTCGGGCATGGCTGTGTGTGATGTCCTTAGGTTGGTAACGTTTAAAAAGTTCTAAGTCTAGGGGACTGATGACCTCAGATGTTAAGTCCCATAGTGCTTAGAGCCATTTGAACCATTTTTAAAAGTCACATACAGTACTTCTGCGCACAAAGCAAGTGGTCAGCTTTTGAAATAAAAATAAAAAACATTTCACACCCATTCACAAACACAAATCTTACACTATTCTGTCAGGTCCATAAATCACACAAAATTGGTTTAATTCATGGTCTGGAAATATATGTAGACCATAAAATACCAAGCGAAAAATTCCTCATTGTCTACTTAGGCGGTGAATCGATTACTTCCTTTAAAAGTTTATCATCAATATGATAGCTATATAGTAAATTTATACTTGCAACCCAGAGGTATGAAATAGAATATAAATCGTAGTTGATAGTTTAAGTTGCCAATGGTGTTAGTGATAGGAGTTGTAAGTAATAGCTTGATGTAAATAATGTAATCCACGAAAAATGGAACACCACTGACTGTATAGAAACTCTTTGGGAAACCACACCATCGTCCTATATTTATACTACATTTTGAGTTCACCTAAACAAACAATGTGAGTAGTGGTTTGCGTGTGTGTGAATTCCTACACAATGGAGGAGGAACAATACCTGTAACTAAATACAGAGAAGTTAATATTTTCTAATATCAGCACGTAAACAATCATAAACTTTTCCGATTTTCTGGCTGCAGCAAAAGTATAAGAAGACAAATACAGAACAACACATACATGCATATCACACAAAATACCATTATCGATTGTTGCGTTTGAAAAAGGAATAAATTCCTGAAACACGTCATGTTATACATGAGATAAGAACTGGTGCAGTGAAATTACCCTGTGATATTAGTCACAGGGTTAGTTAGTTAGTTTTCAAACTTTACTTTGCTGTCTGTCAGACATTGGATAAGTGATCAAAAATATTTAGTGAAGCATTGTGCATCCTTATTTGTGCTAAAGACAACCTTAATGTGGAGTAATAAATGCAATTTTTCCTCCTGGTATTGTAATTCTCAACAACGCTGTTCCTTTTGAACTGTAGAGGATTATGTACAACAAGCTACAAGGCGGAATCAATATATTTTGAAGCAGCAGTCAGAATGCCCAGTTCCTTAGGCAGATCTCTACAAGATGATCGTGGGTGAGTACCCCATATTATAATTACAGCATATTTTTGCGCAACAAATACATTTTTTAACGATGTGTTGCCCCAGAATATTATTCCATATGAGATTAGTGATTGAAAATGTGTAAAATACTTCAACTTACTGATTTGTAGTAATTACAAATATGGCTGAACTCAGTTGTTTTAGGAGTTCCAAAATGTGCTTATTCCAATTTAAACTCTGAGCAATGTGAACACCTAAGAATTTTTAAGTTTCCGGTCTAGTTATTTCCTCTCCATGTGTTACATTTATCATCCGTGTAGCACCCCTAGATGTGCAGAACTGAATATGTTACGTCTTTTTAAAATTGAGGGTGAAACCATTCGCAGAAAACCAGTCAACAATACTTTTAAGAACGCTGTTCACCATTTCTTCTGTTTCTGTACGTATGCTTGGATTGATTAAAAGGTGTCAAGGAGCTGTTCCCCTGGAAGACGACGGATTTGCGCCCTCCCATCGGCACGATGAAGAAAGTATCTGGATTCATCAGACGATGCAACACTCTGCCGCTGCGTCAACGTCCAATGCTGATGGTCACGTCCCCATTTCAGTCGTAGTTGCCGATGTCGTGGTGTTAACATTAGCACTTGCGTGGGTCGTCAGCCATGAAGGCCTATCTCCAGAAGTGATCGGTGCACTGTGTGTTCAGACACACTTATACACCGCCCAGCATTAAAGTCTGATGTTAGTTCCGCCACATTTCGCCGCCTGTCCTGTTTTACCAGTCTGCCCAGCCTACGATGTTCGACATCTGTAATGCGTGTAATATCTGTGAGTGTGCTGTCAATGTGTAGAACGGAGAAGGCATGCGATCTATCTGCGTTTGACCGAGGACAACTTGTGATGGCTCATAAGCCCGGCAGAAGCATTTCCGGAAACTGCACGACATGTCGGGTGTTCGAGGAGTGCTGTGGTGAGTGTCTTCAACACGTGGCGAACCCAAAGTGAAACCACGTCCAGACGTCGTGGGGTTGGGCGGCCGCCCCGGCACTCCTCGAACACCCGACATGTCGTGCAGTTTCCGGAAATGCTTCTGCCGGGCTTATGAGCCATCACAACTTGTCCTCGGTCAAACGCAGATAGATCGCATGCTTTCTCCGTTCTACACATTGACAGCACACTCACAGATATTACACGCATCTTGCGTGTATCCGACTAGTAGTCATTCCTCCACAGTTGAGGCAGCTATCGCCTGGACGGGTTTATAGAGATACGCTACTGGCCATTAAAAATACTACACCACGAAGATGACGTCCTTCAGACGCAAATTTACCCGACAGGAAGAAGATGCTGTCATATGCAAATGATTAGCTTTTCAGAACATTCACACAAGGTTGGTGCCGGTGGCGACAACTACAACGTGCTAAAATGAGGAAAGTTTCCAAACGATTTCTCATACACAAACAGCAGTTGACCGGCGTTGTCTGGTGAAACGTTGTTGTGATGCCTCGTGTAACGAGGAGAAATGCGTACCGTCACGTTTCCGACTTTGATAAAGGTCGGATTGTAGCCTATCGCGATTACGGTTTATCGTATCGCGACAATGCTGCTCTCGTTGGTCGAGATCCAACGACTGTTAGCAGAATATGGAATCGGTGGGTTTGGGAGGGTAATACGGAACGCCGAGCTGGATCCCAATGGCCTCGTATTACTAGCAGTCGAGATGACAGGCATTTTATCAGCATGGCTGTAACGGATCTTGCAGCTACGTCTCGATCCCTGAGTCAACAGGTGGGGACGTTTGCAAGACAACAACCATCTGTACGAACAGTTCGACGACGTTTGCAGCAGCATGGACTATCAGCTCGGAGACCATGGCTGCAGTTACACTTGACGCTGCATCACAGACAGGAGCGCCTGCGATGGTGTACTCAACGACGAACCCGGGTGCACAAATGGCTAAACGTCATTTTCTCGGATGAATCCATATTCTGTTTACAGCATCATGTTGGTCGCATCCGTGTTTGGCGGCATCGCGGTGAACGCACATTGTAAGCGTGTATTCTTCATCGCCATACTGGTGTATCAACCCGGCGTGATGGTATGGGGTGCCATTGGTTACACGCCTCGGTCACCTCTTGTTCGCATTGACGGCACTTACAACAGTGGACGTTACATTTCAGATGTGTTACGACCCGTGGCTCTACCCTTCATTCGATCCCTGCGAAACCCTACATTTCAGCAGGATAATGCACGACCGCATGTTGCAGGTCCCGTTCGGGCCTTTCTGGATACAGAAAATATTCGACTGCTGCCCTGGCCAGCACATTCTCCATATCTCTCACCAACTGAAAACGTCTGGTCAATGGTGGCCGAGCAACTGGCACGTCACAATACGCCAGTCACTACTCTTGATGAACTGTGGTATCGTGTTGAAGCTGCATGGGCAGCTGTACCTGTACACGCCATCCAAGCTCTGTTTGACTCAATGCCCAGGCGTATCAAAGCTGTTATAACGGCCAGAGGTGGTTGTTCTGGGTACTGATATCCCAGGATCTATGCACCCAAACTGCGTGAAAATATAATCACATGTCAGTTCTAGTATAATATATTTGCCCAATGAATACCCGTTAATCATCTGCATTTCTTCTTGGTGTAGAAATTTTAATGGCTAGTAGTGTAGTAGGTTGGTTGGCTTGATGTTCCGGCTGATCAGTGTTAATGACGTTCTCAGTTGAGCAACCCTTCTGAAACACAAACTGTGATGTGCCGAGGATATTATTGTTGCTGGGATACATAACAGTTTCAAAAATTTTGGAAAATGATGTCAGCAGTGATGCAGGTCACTAATTATTGACATCTGTCTCATCACCTTCCTTAAATAGGCGTGATCCCATCTAGAGTTGGTAGGCTGTCTGGTGCGAGTCCAATTTGAAGCCACTTCCGCGACTTGGTAGTCGGTGAAGAAGAGGTAAAATGATCAGAACAATATAGAAACGCAGTCCCCGAGCGAAGACTATCTTCGACCAAGTCCGAACATGGAACCCTGCGATCTACAGGCAGCGATCCCATCCACCGGACCACTAGCTACTGCCAACTGGTGCAGTGTTTTCTCAATTAAATTATAAATGACACTGTTTATAGAATTTCTAAAAACATCGATTATGATGAATAAAATAAAGCACAGTATATCGAAATTTCCACCCATTTTGGGTCTCAAATTACAGAGTCACTTCTTTGTCAACCATATGGTATGTAGTTCATATTATCAGAGGTGAAGTACATCACGACGTCTTGAGCACCGTAATTTGAACACGACTCTTGATTATTTCTCCTCGGGCGGTGAAAGGGAACTGGGTCTATGTGATCCGTCAGAGAAGGTTGTCACTCGTCTATTATACTGTGTTGCGCATACCGAATATATGACGGTTCTCATTTATACGTGGAAAGTTGGCTCGTTTCTGTTGTGTCGTAAACATTCTATACTGAACCATGTTGTAAACGCCTAGCATCTCGAGAGTAAATTAACTGGGCTGAAGGGTTTTACAGCACTATTCGTTCTCTCGTGACGACAAACGGTTATATCAACAATTGCGCTTGTTTTATGCGAATGGAAATGTTGTCTTCCTCTAGGAGTATGTTGATGCCTTAGCAGGAGTGTTATAGGCCTGCAGAGCGAACGTATTATAGAAATAAACAAACAAAGAATGAAGATGATGAATGATAACTTAAAGGGGAACAGTGATTTTCTCATCACCAAAATTCGGAAAGACGCAGTGGCCAAAGTAAATTCTCGTAATCAAGAAGAAGGAGTCTGTAAAATCAGGTATGGCAGCAAAAACAGACAGTGTGAAAATGTCGCGTGCTTGCTGATATCTTTTCTTATGAGAATGCTTGACACATTCTGCTCAATGACAGTGACTTGTTTTATCTCATATCAAAGACAAAGCTTGTAAGTTGCTAGACTGCCCTAAATTTTCTAAAGTTAGTCTGACTCATTTAAACGCACGCAATTTAGGGCCTATTCTGTACTGAACTCGGCATTATCTGATTCACTGAACTTGTTCCATGAAAACATTTAACATTAGCATGAATTTACTGGCAGAATTTTGCCCAGAAGCTGAAAACCTCTTTTGTTGCACCGATGATTATTCTCGATGAATTTTGCATTTTTTTCTTTGTCTTGCACGCCGTATATACGTACACCGACGATTTTAGTTGGTACATAAAAAGGAACACACGCAGCGTTAGTTGTCGCAAATGTATGTAGTTACAAGTTTGGGGAGCCATGGGAGGAACAATACAGAATATTGTTCATTTGGGTTAAAAGAACCGATAAACGATCTCCTGTAAATCACTACATTGTTATTCAAATTATGTAAATAAACGGGAATTCCTACTACAAACAGCGTAAATACACATATGGCCAAACAATGAAAGCACACAACGCGTGACCTCACTCGAAATACAAGTCTCGCGAACTTCTACATCTATATATATACACACATACTCTGTATGCGAAAGCTAATATCAGGAACTACTCAAGGGGTTTTCATTAACAAATTGACTGATTCACGAGGATGGTCGACATATAGAGGTTGAGTCCCGAGGTTTTCCCCCGGTTGCTGGAGGTTATTCCTTGGGTTAGTTGGAATAAAATATGTAAATAGAGTAATGTGATCAGATTCATAATTAAGGAACTACCATAGAGCTCTGGAACTTGCCAATGTGTATGGAGCGCTACACTTGTGTTCACAGGATACACGATCAGTCTTAAGTAGACAAGTGCAGCGGGTGGTACGTTTGCATAACAACCACGTTGTTGATACTGAGGTCACTGTTTACTGTTACTGTCTCCTTCGTACAGTACACTTTCCGATACCGTACAAGGTTTCATCGCAGGAGTATGGAGAAATGGTGTGCATTTCGGGCTTCTGTGATGGTAATCCGAAAGCTGCTGTTGCCGAATATCACTGTCGGTATCCTAATCGTAGGATTCCGAGAGCCAAAACTTGTAGTGGAGCATATCGAACATTGCTAGAAACTGGTATTCTTCCCAGTATTTGTATTCACTCCGAAAGACATCGTGACAAAATGGTTCAAATGGTTCTGAGCACTATGGGACTCAACATCTTAGGTCATAAGTCCCCTAGAACTTAGAACTACTTAAACCTAACTAACCTAAGGACATCACACACACCCATGCCCGAGGCAGGATTCGAACCTACGACCGTAGCAGCCTCGGGGTTCCAGACTGCAGCGCCAGAACCGCACGGCGACATCGTGACGTTCAAGAAGAAGAATACATTCTTAATTCAGTAGTAGTAACTTTTTACGAGAGGACTTACCGCAGCTTCTTGAAGACGTTCCTCTGGAAACAAGATGCCACACGTACGTCCAATATGACGGGGCACCCGCACACTTCCACCATGTGGTAACAGCTTATCTTTATCAGCAATTCCCACATCGATGGATAGGTCGCAGGGGCCCTATCAACTGGCCTACCAGATCCCCAGATTTAATACTCCCTAGATTACTGCATGTGGGGGTGGACGAAAGATTTCGATATGAAGTGGGACAAGCATGTAATGGCAGTTGTGTGGGAAGGCGGACAGACGTATTCAGTTCATTGGTAGAATTTTGCGAAGATGTGGTTCATCTGTAAAGGTTCAAATGGTTCAAATGGCTCTGAGCACTATGGGACTCAACTGATGTGGTCATCAGTCCCCTAGAACTTAGAACTACTTAAACCTAACTGACCTAAGGACATCACACACACCCATGCCCGAAGCAGGATTCGAACCTGCGACCGTAGCAGCAGCGCGGCTCCGGACTGGAGCGCCTAGAAGCGCACGGCCACCGCGGCCGGCCATCTGTAAAGGAGACCGCTTATAAAACACTAATACGACCTATTCTTGAGTACTGTTTGAGCAATTGGGATCCGTATCAGGTCGGATTTTGGGAGGACATAGAAGCAGTTCAGAGGCGGGCTGCTAGATTTATTACTGATAGGTTTGATGATCACCCGAGTGTTACGGAAATGCTTCAGGAACTCAGGGCGGGAGTCTCTAGAGGAAAGGAGGCGTTCTTTTCGTGAATCGCTACTGACCACCATTTGAGGCTGAGAGCAGTACAATTTTACTGCCGCCAACTTACATTTCGCAGAAAGAACACAAAGATAAGATAAGAGAGATTAGGGCACGTACAGAGGCATATAGGCAGTCATTTTTCCCTCGTTCTGTTTGGGAGTGGAACAGGGAGAGAAGATGCTAGTTGTACGAGGTACCCTCCGTCACGCACCGTATGGTGGATTGCGGAGTATGAATGTAGATTTAGATGTGGATGTAGACATCGTGTACGAAGTTAAGGTGGAAACATGAGAAGAATTGATACAAAGCATTTTTGATGCCGCAACGTCAATAAGGTACGATCATGTGAAATTACGAAATGCTGCTCGTGCGGGTCATTTCCGTGCGAATCTTTGCCTTCAAATGCAAGGAGGAAGTTTTGAACACTTGCTTTAAATCCACTCTGAATGCAAGGGACTGCTACAAAATTGTTTAAATTAATTATTATGTGCAGTTTTGATAGCGAAATCCTACAATAAAAGTTTTTCTCCCATTTTCCTGAGTTTTGTATGTTGTTGTTGTGGTCTTCAGTCCTGAGACTGGTTTGATGCAGCTCTCCATGCTACTCTATCCTGTGCAAGCTTCTTCATCTCCCAGTACTTACTGCAACCTACATCCTTCTGAATGTGCTTAGTATATTCATCTCTTGGTCTCCCTCTACGATTTTTACCCTCCACGCTGCCCTCCAATGCTAAATTTGTGATCCCTTGATGCCTCAGAACATGCCATACCAACCGGTCCCTTCTTCTTGTCAAGTTGTGCCACAAACTCCTCTTCTCCCCTATTCTGTTCAATACCTACTGATTAGTTACGTTATATACCCATCTAATCTTCAGCATACTTCTGTAGCACCATATTTCGAGAGCTTCTATTCTCTTCTTGTCCAAAATATCTATCGTCCATGTTTCACTTCCATTCATGGCTACACTCCATACAAATACTTTCAGAAATGACTTACTGGCATTAAATCTATACTCGATGTTAACAAATTCCTCTTCTTCAGAAACGCTTTCCTTGCCATTGCTAGTCTACATTTTATATCCTCTCTACTTCGACCAACATCAGTTATTTTGCTCCCCAAATAGCAAAACTCCTTTACTACTTTCAGTGTCTCATTTCCTAATGTAACTCCCTCAGCATCATCCGACTTAATTCGACTACATTCCATGATCCTCATTTTGGTGTTGTTGATGTTCATCTTATATCCTCCTTTCGTCGATTCCGTTCAACTGCTCTTCCAAGTCCTTTGCTGTCTCTGACAGAATTACAATGTCATCGGCGAACCTCAAAGTTTTTATTTCTTCTCCATGGATTTAATATCTACTCCGAATTTTTCTTTTGTTTCCTTTACTGATTGCTCAATATACAGATTGAATGAGATCGGGGATAGGCTACAACCCTGTCTCACTCCCTTCCCAACCACTGCTTCCCTTTCATGCCCCTCGACCCTTATAACTGCCATCTGGTTTCTGTGCAAATTGTAAATAGCCTTTCGCTCACTGCATTTTACCCCTGCCACCTTCAGAAATTGAAAGAGAGTATTCCAGTCAACATTGTCAACAGCTTTCTCTAAGTCTACAAATGCTAGAAACGTACGTTTGCCTTTTGTTAATCTTTCTTCTAAGATAAGGCGTAAGGTCAGTATTGCCTCATGTGTTCCAACATTTCTACGGAATCCAAACTAATCTTCCCCGAGGTCAACTTCTACCAGTTTTTCCATTCGTCTGTAAAGAATTCGCATTAGTATTTTGCAGCTGTGACTTATTAAACTGAAAGTTCGGTAATTTTCACATCTGCCAATACCTGCTTTCTTTGGGATTGGAATTATTATATTCTTCTTGAAGTCTGAGTGTATTTCGCCTGTCTCATACATCTTGCTCACCAGCTGGTAGAGTTTTGTCATGACTGGCTCTCCCAAGGCCGTCAGTAATTCTAATGAAATGTTGTCTACTCTCGGGGCCTTATTTCGACTCATGTCTTTCAGTGCTCTGTCAAACTCTTCACGCAGTATCGTATCTCCCATTTCATCTTCGTCTGCATCCTCTATCCTCTTCCATTTCCATAATATTGTCTTCAAGTACATCGCCCTTGTATAGACCCTCTATATACTCCTTCCACCTTTCTGCTTTCCCTTCTTTGCTTAGAACAGGGTTTCCATCGGAGCTCTTGATATTCATACAAGTGATTCTCTTTTCTCCAATGGTCTCTTTAATTTTCCTGTAGGCAGTATCTATCTTACCCCTAGTGAAATAAGCCTCTACATCCTTACATTTGTCCTCTAGCCATCCCTGCTTAGCAGTTTTGCACTTCCTGTCGATCTCATTTTTGAGAGGTTTGTATTCCTTTTGCCTGCTTCATTTACTGGATTTTTATATTTTTTCCTTTCATCAATTAAATTCAATATTTCTTCGGTTACCCAAGGACTTCTACTAGCACTCGTCTTTTTACCTACTTCATCCTCTGCTGCCTTCACTACTTCATCCCTCAGAGCTACCCATTCTTCTTCTACTGTATTTCTTTACCCCATTCCTGTCAATTGTTCCCTTATGCTCTCCCTGAAACTCTGTACAACCTCTGGTTCTTTCAGTTCATCCAGTTCCCATCTCCTTAAATTCCCACCTTTTGCTGTTTCTTCAGTTTTAATCTACAGTTCATAACCAACAGACTGTGGTCAGAGTCCACATCTTCCCCTGGAAATGTCTAACAATTTAAAACCTGGTTCCTAAATCTCTGTCTTACCATTATATAATCTATCTGATACCTTTTGGTACCACCAGGGTTCTTCCATGTATACAACCTTCTTTCATGATTCTTGAACCAAGTGTTTTAGCTATGATTAATTTATGCTCTGTGCAAAATTCTACCAGATGGCTTCCTTTTTCATTTCTTAGCCCCAATCCATATTCACCTACTATGTTTCCTTCTCTCCATTTTCCTACTCTCGAATTCCAGTCACCCATGACTATTAAATTTTCGTCTCCCTTCACTACCTGAATAATTTCTTTTATCTCATCATACATTTCATCAATTATTTCATCATCTGCAGAGTTAGTTGGCATACAATTTTGTACTATTGTGGTAGGCGTGGGCTTCGTGTCTATCTTGGCCACAATAATGCGTTCACTATGCTGTTTGTAGTAGGTTACCCGTACTCCTATTTTTTATTCATTATTAAACCTACTCCTGCATTACTCCTATTTGATTTTGTGTTTATAACCATGTATTCCCCTGACCAAAAATCTTGTTCCTCATGCCACCGAACATCACTAATTCCAGCTATATCTAACTTTAACCTATCCATTTCTCTTTTTAAATTTTCTAACCTACCTGCCCGATTAAGGGATCTGCTGACATTCCACGCTCCGATCCGTAGAACGCCAGTTTTCTTTCTCCTGATAACGACGTCCTCCTGAGTAGTCCCCGCCCGGAGATCCGAATGGTGGACTATTTTACCTCAGGAATATTTTACGCAAGAGGACGCCATCATCATTTAGCCATACAGTAAAGCTGCATGCCCTCGGGAAAAAATACGGCTGTAGTTTCCCCTTTCTTTCAGCCGTTCGCAGTACCAGCACAGCAAGGCCGTTTTGGTTATTGTTACAAGGCCAGATCACTCAATCATCCAGGCTGTTGCCCTTGCAACTACTGAAAAGGCTGCTGCCCCTCTTCAGGAACCACACATTTGTCTGGCCTCTCAACAGATACCCCTCCGTTGTGGTTGCACCTACGGTACGGCCATCTGTATCGCTGAGGCACGCAAGCCTCCCCACCAACGTCAAGATCCATGGTTCATGGGGGGGCAGGGGGGGGGGGGGTTGTGTGTATGTACATTAACATTTTTACTCAAACTGTGCTTCAAAAACTATGTATCCGCCACAGGAAACAGCAAGTTATTTTTCGACTTGTGTTAGATTTGTAAATTTATTTTCCCGATGTATCTATTTTGTAATATGACATAGTAATCCTGCTGGGAGCAGAATTAACCTACAGCTGGAAAAAATAATCAATGTAGGCTGTCAAAGCACCTGGAGGTGAGCCCCCAGTGATCTAAATGCATCGTGCATTGAAATAAAATCACGATTGTGACTGAAGGCGTTTCTTCTTTATTTTATGATAGTAATGGTTTCTGCATGCTCATCCTTCAATGTGACACATTTTTCCCAATGATGGATGAAGTGGCGCGCACTTTGATTGTGTAAGTCTTCATTTTGGTTATCAGGAAATATTCCTTCCTGAGAGTAACCTCGTTGAGAGGAAATAGAAGAAAATCACAGGGTGCCATATTAATTGATAGCCAAAAGAAGTGGAATGTATGACCGAGTGCCAGCTCATCTTCGTGAAGCATAAACATCCCTGTAGACAGCTTGCTGCAACACTTCGTCTCCATAATGCCTTCACGGGATTTCGGTTGTATGTTCCTTTGCAACAACCCATCGTACATTTTGTCTTCCCTTTCGCTTTACCATTGTAGACAGTGGCTGTCGGTGGTTTAGACAATGAATGGGATAAATATGGATGACGAATGTCGCTGAAAATGGTGCTCAAAGTGGCACTGTTCTGGCAATAGTACACGACGTCCTCATCTCATGTCATTTGCTAATTAATTGTTTCACTCCTACATAGTGTTCCATAGTACACGTTGTGGAGGAGAGACTTCAGGTATGTAGTACGATTGAAGTTATACATTACAGGCATAAACAAACACTACATTCAATTTCTGTAACGAACAGCCATTTATGACTAGTGCCAATCTAGTCCAGTTATGGGACGTAATTCTCGATTATTTCTAAATAAATGATGTCAAAGGTTTAGAATTGCATCCCCAGTCATTCATAGGATTTTAGAAACGCCGAATTGCACGACAGATCGATGGTCCACGTTAAACTGTGGGATCGCCTGTAACTATCTGGGAAAGTCAGTTCAAGGGATGGAGGAATGCAAGGTCCTACCACCTCCAATAGGACAATGCCTAGTAAAGTACTGTGGTGTTCCAACCAATCTTTAGGTCGATGACAGCTTTAACATATTGACTGGGTAGCAGCTGTGTTGGGACTACAGAATAGGAGAACTGGGAGTTGTGTTTGGCGTCTAACTTGTAACACAACTTTACTTCAGAATAGCAAATTCACATGGACCTTCAAATGACCATACATGAACGATGTAGGTGAACTGAACTACGCTACGAGCAGTAACGCTACTTTTACTCTTTTTAATGGTGTAATTATACCGTAGGCGACATTTCGTCAGAACTGCTGATATCCTTGGGTGAGCCACCCACAACAAAATTATTCCATCTGGTGTGCAAGATATATGAGATAGGCGAAATACCCTCAGACTTCAAGAAGAATGTAATAGTTTCAATTCCAAAGAAATCAGGCGCTGAAAGTTATGAACACTACCGAACTATCAGTTTAATAAGTCATGCTTGCAAAATATTAACTCGAATTATTTACAGAAGACTGGAAAAACTGGTAGAAACTGGTCTCGAGGAAGATCGGTTTGGATTCCGGAGAAATGTTGGAACATGTGACTCAGAATTTAAGAAAAGGTTAACCTACGTTTATAACTTTTGTAAATTTGGGCAAAGCTATTAACAGTGTTGATTGGAATACGCTCTTCGAAGTCCTGAAATTAACCCAATACTTACCACACAACTTATCTTAGAAGATAGGTAGGTCATGGAAAGGCAAACTTACTTTTGGAGCTTTCGTAAATTTGGCAAAGCTTTTGAAAATGCTGACTGGAACACACTGTTTGAAATTATGAAGGTGGCAGGGTAAAATACAGCGAGCGAAAAGCTAAGAACAACTTCTACAGAAACCAGTCGACAGGTACAAGAGTTGACGAGCATGACGAAGAAGCAGTGGTTGAGAAGAGATTGACAGTGGGTTGTAGTCTATCCCCAATGCTGTTCGGTGTGTACATTGAACAAAAAGGAAAGGAAACGAAAGAATGATTTGGAGGAGGAACAAAAATTTAATGAGAAGAAAAAAAACCAGGAGGATTGCCAATGACATTATAATTCTGCCGGAAACAGCAAAGGACTTGAAGGAATTAGATTAGAGAACGGGAAACTAAAAGAAGTAGAGAAGTTTGTTGAAACTTCCTGGCAGATTAAAACTGTGTGCCGGAACGAGACTCGAACTCGGGACCTTTGTCTTTCGCGGGTAAGTGCTCTACCAACTTTTTTTTTTTAAAAAAAAATCTCATTTCATTCGTTGTATCTGCTCGGGGCGGACGTCGCAAGACACCCGTTTCAGTTCGTCGTTCACCCATTAACTCAGTTTTTTTATTACAGAGGGCAGCTAACCCTCTGACTGAACACGCTGAGTTACCGTGCCGGCGCCAACTGAGCGCGACTCACGCCCCGTCCTAACACCTTTACTTCTGCCAGTACCTCGTCTCCTACCTACCAATCTTTACAGAAGCTCTCCTGCGAACCTTGCAGAAGTAGCAATCCTGAATGAAAGGATATTGCGGAGACATGGCTTAGCCACAGCCTGGGGGATGTTTCTAGAATGAGATTTTCACTCTGCAGCGGAGTGTGCGCTGATATGAAACTTCCTGGCAGATTAAAACTGTGTGCCCGACCGAGACTCGAACTCGGGACCTTTGCCTTTCGCGGGCAAGTGCTCTACCATCTGAGCTACCGAAGCACGACTCACGCCCAGTACTCAGAGCTTTACTTCTGGAGTATCTCGTCTCCTACCTACCAATCTTTACAGAAGCACTTCTGCGAACCTTGCAGAACTAACAATCCTGAAAGAAAGGATATTGCGGAGACATGGCTTAGCCACAGCCTGGGGGATGTTTCTAGAATGAGATTTTCACTCTGCAGCGGAGTGTTCGCTGATATGAAACTTCCTGTTAGGACGGTGCGTGAGTCGTGCTTGGGTAGCTCAGTTGGTAGAGCACTTGCCTGCGAAAGGCAAAGGTCCCGAGTTCGAGTCTCGGTCCGGCACACAGTTTTAATCTGTCTGGAAGTTTCATATCAGCGCACACTCCACTGCAGAGTGAAAATCTCATTCTAGAAGTTTTCTTATTTGGGTAGTAAAACAACTGATGATGGGCGAGATAGAGAGGATAAAAGGTAGTCTGGAAATTGCATGAAAAGCGTTTATGAAGAATTTGTTAACATCAAATATAGATCTTAGTGTTAGGAATTCTTTTAAGAAAGGATTTCTTTGAAGTGTAGCCTTGTGTGAAGCGAGGACAAGAAGAGAAAAGAGTCTTTTGAAGCGTGGTGCTACAGAAGACTGCTGAATATGAAATGGGTAGACCATTTAAATAAAATTGTTAAGGCTTTCATGGCCACCTGCTGTCGAACCGCTTGTCGGCTTCTGACTCGGGTTCTTGGGCAGACATTTGTTTGATGATTTTTCTGACGTTTCGCCAATACGAACAAGTTCACCCTCCATTGCTGCTGGTTTACTGGAGTCGAGCTAGCGGCCTCAGATTGTATGTACCTGGCGTGCCAACTTCTAAGGGATTTTCCGTGGTCGTTTCCGGTGCAGTGCTCTTCTTGCTACCTGCAGCGGTTGTTCGCTGTAGCACCGGAATCTAACATCCGTTCACCTTGAGGCTTTCTTCTTTCTTGTTGAAGCCATTATTATGTTTGTGTATTTCTATAGCTTCTCTGAACACGCGGGTGTGATAGCTCCTCTACAGCGAGAACTCCAGTGTCGGCGAATTTTGCAATGTGGTTGGTCTCAAACAGCGCGTTCTGTGTCACGGCCGATTTCTCCACCAGCCCCAACCTGCAATACCGCTTATGTTCGGTGATCCTGGTGTTAATTGATCTTCCAGTCATTCCAACGTAGACTTTTCCGCATGCACATGGTATGCGGTATATGTCCGACATTGCAAGTGAGTCCCTTTTCTCCTTTGCCGATCTGAGGCTCTCTTTGAACTTCTTTGTCTGTTTATGCTTAGTCTTTTCGCTGTATTTGCGCCGTATACGGCCGATTCTGTCCGTCAGTGTGTGAATGTATGGCAGAAAGGCCGTACCCGGCATTTCTTTTTACGATGTGTCACTTCGCCTAGTCTCTGATTCTGTGACACTTATGTTAGTGATGGAGTACCTATTGCTTCTCAGAACGCTTTCCAAGTGTCTTTCCTTGCTCTGGTGCTGATTTGTCACTTTGTGCAAGTATCGACCCGTATGTGTCGGTTTTTGACAAGTGGGTCCCGGGTTTCCCCATTCCTCGTGACCAGCACATCTAGAAAGGGTAGCTGTTTGTCCTTCTCTACCTCCATGGTATCTTTTACGTTAGCATGGAGGCTGTTCAGGTGTCTTCGGAAGTCATCGAGCTGTTCCTCACCATGGCTCCACACAACGAAGGTGTCATCGATGTATCTGTACCACAACTTGGGTTTACAAGGTGCCAAGTCCATTTTCCATGAAGAAGTTGGCCACCATTGGAGTAAATAGACTACTCTTGGCGACGCCTTTCATCTGTTCGTAGAAGTTACCGTTCCACATGAAACAGCACGTGATGAGGCATGCATGAATGAGCTTTTGATGTCTTGCTGGAAAATGGAGCCGATGTAATCGAGAGTGTCGGCGAGTGGCACTTTGGTAAATAAGGGAACAATATCAAACCTGACCAGGATGTCGTTTGGTACAAGTTTTACTTTATTTAGCTCCTCAATGAAACGACTCAGCCGGCCGGAGTGACTGAGCGGTTCTAGGCGCTTCAGTCTGGAACTCCGCGACCGCTACGGTTGCAGGTTCGAATCCTGCCTCGGTCATGGATGTGTGTGATGTCCTTAGGTTAGTTAGGTTTAAGTAGTTCTAAGTCCTAGGGGACTAACGACCTCAGATGTTAAGTCCCATAGTGCTCAGAGCGATTTGAACCATTTGAAATGACTCAGGACTGAAGATCACAACAATAACAGTTATACTGATAATCAATAGAAATGATAAAATTATCTGTGACAGAAACCCACTCAAACAGAACTGTATTTGGTATTTTGCACTACCTAGTGAGTGGAACAATCGAAAAATAGTGATTACTTGCATCCTTATACCCAGTAAAAGTATAAAGTATCAGGAAAATATGTGGACAGGGTCGATATACTGACAGTATAATATTGTTGTATGCATTTTGATATTATTTCAAGTAATTTAGAAATGTGTGACACCTCTTTGCAATTTCTACTCAAATACATAAGCCATTCGCAACACATTGACGGATGTAGCACACTAATCAACTCCGTGAACTTGTATTCGGGTGGACAGCAGTTCAAATCCCTGTATGGCTAACCAGACTCAGTTTTCATCCGATTTACACCCGTCGTCTAGGGGTAGCGTCTTTGATTAGTAATCAAAACGGTCCTTGGTCCCGGTTTCGAGGCCCCCATCGCTTAAACTTTGAATAAAAATCATCAGCATTAGCGGCAGAAGACTTTCGGCGTAAGAAGTCACCCTCATTCTGCCAACGGTCTTGTCAAAGAGGGCGGGGGGGTAGAAAATGGCTCAGAGCACTGTAGGACTTAACATCTGAGGTCATCAGTCCCCTAGAACTTAGAACTACTTAAACGTAATTAACTTAAGGACATCACACACATCCACGCCCGAGGCAGGATTCGAACCTGCGACCATAGCAGTCGCGCAGTTCAGGACTGAAGCGCCTAGAACCGCTCGGCCACCGCGGCCGGCGGCGGAGGGGTAAACAGTGGTTCAGGACATTCTCTTACCCCAAAGGCGGAAGAAGGAGCAAAAATCAAAGGATGAGGGTGCAGGAGGCAATGGAAACCGCTACATTAAAGATACATAACGTGCATCCACAGGACAATGGCCTGTAGCTGCAAAGCCGTCATGATAAAGATCTACGAGTCCGCGCAGGGAATTACAGAAGTTTGAACGTGGCAGGGAAGCTAGAAAATCTGAAAATTGGAATGCAAAGGTTCAATCTAGGTATAGTGGGGGTTAGTGAAGTGAAATGGAAAGACAAGGATCTCCGGTAAGATGAGTATAGGGTAATACCAACAGCAGCAGAAAATGATATAACGGGAGTAGGATTCGTTGTGAATAAGAAGGTAGGGCAGAATGTGTGTTACTGTAAACAGTTCAGTGATAGGGTTGTTCTCGTCAGAAACCACAGCAAACCAACACCGATAGAGATAGGTCAGCTATACATGCCGACGTCGCAAGCTGCAGATAAAGAGATAGAGAAAGTATGTGAGGATATTGAATTGGTAATTTAGTAAGTAAAATGAGATGAAAATCTAACAGTCATGGCGAACTGGAATGCGGACGTAGGGGAAGGAGTAGAAGAGAATGTTACAGGAGCTTATGGGCTTGACTGTAGGAATGAGAAAGACTAATTGAGTCCTGGAATAAATTTCAGAAGGTAATAGCGAATACTCTGTTCACGAATCGCATAACACGGAGGTATACACGGAAAAGGCCGGGTGGTGCGGAAAGATTTCAGTTGTATTACATCATGGTCATACAGATATTCCGAATTCAGATGTTTGGATTGTAAGGCGTACCCAGATGCAGATATGGACTCGCATCACAATTTAGTAGTAATGAAGGATAGGCTAAAATCTAAGAGATTATTCAAGAAGTGGGATACGGCTCGGTTCAGTTCAGTTGAAGAGGAACGGACATCTCTAAAAAGGGAAATCACAGAAGTTGGAAAGAAAAACGTAGGTACATAGAAGGAAACTGCGACGAAATCATGGGTAACAGAAGAAATACTTCAGCAGATCGGTGAAAGAAGGAAGTATAAAGATGTTCAGTAAAATTCAGAAATAGAGAACTACAAATCCCTCAGGAATGAAGTAAATTGGAAGTGCAAGAAGCCAAGGCGAAATGGCTACATGAAAAATATGAAGAAATCGAAACAGAAATAATTGTCGGAAGGATGTGTTAGATGACAGATTTCGTTTATGAAAGGTAAAGCTACCAGAGAGGCAATTCTGAGGCTGAGGTTGGTAATGGAAGCAAGACTAAAGAAAAATCATGACACGTTCATTGGATTAGTCACTCAGGAAAAAGTGTTCGACAATATCAAATTGTGGACGGTGTTCGAAATTCTGAGAAAAGTGGGGGTAAACTATACGGAAAGGTGGGAAATATTCAATATGCCCAAGAGCCAATAGGGAGCAGTAGGAGAGTAAGACCAAGAACCAAGTGATCGCATTAAAATGAATGTAATACAGGGATGTAGCCTTTCGCTGCTACTGCTTAATATATATATCGAAGTAGCAATGATGGAAATAAAAGAAGGATTCAAAAGTGGAATTAAAATTCAAGGTGAAAGGATTTCAATGATACGCTTCGCTTTTGACATTGCTATCCTCACTGAAAGTGAAGAAGATTTACAGGGTATGTTGACTAAAATGAACAGTTTAATGAGTACAGAATACATATTGAGAGCAAGTCGAAGAAAGACGGAAGTAATGAGAAGTAGCAGAAATGAGAACAGTGAGAAACTTAACATCAGGATTGATGGTCACGAAATAGATGAAGTTAAGATATTCTGCCACCCAGGCAGCGAAATAACCCATGACGGACGGAGCAATGAGGACATCAAAGGCAGACTAGCACTGGCAAAAAGGGCATTCATAGCCAAGAGAAGTCTACTAGGATCAAATATAGACCTCAATTTGAGGAAGACATTTCAGGGAATGTACGTTTGGAACACAGCATTGAGTGATTGTGAAACAAGGACTGTGCGAATATTATGTTGTCAGAGTGTGTAAATGTTTGTGGAGAGAGACAGAAGTATGCGGCGCACATCAAATAAATATCACATTTATTATGTATGGAGGGACGCTGTATCATTTAAAGATTTTACATTTATTCAAAGAATCCTAGAGAAGCTATAAAGTTCCAGGTTACTGGGAGACCATAGAGGTGATTTCTATTTTTAATAGATGAGTAGCAGAACTATATAACGATTACATAGGTGTAAGCGTTCAAAATGCAGGGTATGAAATCTACTCAGAAATATTAAATAATCGCTTAATACCAATATATTTCTGAGAGGACCACAAAGTAGATTTAGAAAGAGACGCTCCCTGATCTGCATAATCAAAAGAATTTTAGAAAATCGACGAGAAGACAAGCTGCACACAAATGTTGATTTTATTGATTTCGAAAAATCTTTTGACTCTCTCACTAAAAACGAATTGTGGACAACAATGGGAGGCTGGTGCAGGAAATGACTATTGACCTCCAACATTAGCAAATATAACGTATTGCGTATGCAAAGAAAGAATGACCCGTTACTGTATGATTACACTATTTCAGAAGAATCGGTGGAAACAGTGACTTCCATAAAATATCTAGGAGTACAGGTACGAAGGTGTTTAAAGAGGAACGACCACATAAAACTAACTGTAGGAACGGCAGATGCCAGACTGAGATTCATTAGGGGAATCCTCAGGAAGTACAGTTCGTCAACAAAGGAGATAGCTTATAGAACCCTTGTAGACCAATAATTGAATATTGCTCATCAATCTGGGATCCGTACCAGATAGGTTTGATAGATGAAATAGAGAAGTTCCAGAGTAGAGCAGCGAGAATCGTTTCAGGCTAATTTAGGAAGCGTGAAAGCGTCACGGAGATGTTCAACCAGCTCCAGCAGCAGACGGTGCATGACAAGCACCACGGCATGGTTTACTGTTGGCTACGGAGTCTTTCGCGACGGATTTCTTGAATAAAAATCTCTCGGTGTACATGCCACGTCAATTCAGAATAAAACTCCAAGCTTTCGACCACTACCTCCATGGTTGTCGTCAGGGCTAAAACTGACTGTTGTGAACTAGCGAGGCTTCCACTTTTATATGCAATGGACGGCTTCTGATTGGCTGAAAGACGTCATAGCAACAGCGATATGACGCGTAGTGAAGTGGTGCCCTCTACTTCCATAGTTATAGTTTCTATCCCGCGTTGCTTGCAGCGCCAGCCCTTGGTTTACTGTTAATCTACATCTACATCTACATTTATAATCCGCAAGCCACCCAACGGTGTGTGACGGAGGGGACTTTACATGCCACCTTCACTACCTCCCTTTCCTGTTCCAGTCGCGTATGGTCCGCGGGAAGAACGACTGCCGGAAAGCCTCCGTACGCGCTCGAATCTCTCTAATTTTACATTCGTGATCTCCTCGGGAGGTATAAGTAGGGGGAAGCAATATATTCGATACCTCATCCAGAAACGCACCCTCTTGAAACCTGGACAGCAAAGCTACACCGCGATGCAAAGCGCCTCTCAGGCAGAGTCTGCCACTTGAGTTTGCTAAACATCTCCGTAACGCTATCACGCTTACCAAATAACCCCGTGACGAAACGCGCCGCTCTTCTTTGGATCTTCTCTGTCTCCTCCGTCAACCCGACCTGGTACGGATCCCACACTGATGAGCAATACCCAAGTATAGGTCGAACGAGTGTTTTGTAAGCCACCTCCTTTGTTGATGGACTGTATTTTCTAAGGACTTTCCCAATGAATCTCAACCTAGCACCCGCCTTACCAACAATTAATTTTATATGATCATTCCACTTCAAATCGTCCCGTATGCATCCTCCCAGATATTTTCCAGAAGTAACTGCTACCAGTGTTTGTTCCGCTATCATATACTCATACAATAAAGCATCCTTCTTTCTAAGTATTTGCTATACATTACATTTGTCTATGTTAAGGGTCAGTTGCCACTCCCTGCACTAAGTGCCTATCCGCTGCGGATCTTCCTGCATTTCGCTGCAATTTTATAATGCTGCAACTTCTCTGTATACTACAGTATCATTCGCGAAAAGCCGCATGGAACTTCCGACATTATCTACTAGGTCATTTATATATGTTGTGAAAAGCAATGATCCCATAACACTCCCCTGTGGCACGCCAGAGGTTACTTTAACGTCTGTAGACGTCTATCCATTGACAACAACATGCTGTGTTCTGTTTGCTAAAAACTCTTCAATCCAGCCACACAGCTGGTCTGATATTCCGTAGACTCTAACTTTGTTTATCAGGCGACAGTGCGGAACTGTATCGAACGCCTTCCGGAAGTCAAGGAAAATTGCATATACCCGGGAACCTGTATCTAATATTTTCTGGGTCTCATGAACAAATAAAGCGAGTTGGGTCTCACACGATCGCTGTTTCCGGAATCCATGTAACAGAGTAGATTCTGGGTTTCCAGAAATTACATGATACGCGAGCAAAAAACATGTTCTAAAATTCTACAATGTTATGAGAGCGTACGTTCCCAAGAGAGTCAGTAAATATATTGCGTTCTCCTGCGTACATCTCGTGTAAAGACCATTCACGTAAAATTAGAGAGATTGGAGCCGACAGGTAAGCTCACCGGCAATCGTCCTTCCCGTGAAACATTCGCGACAGGAACAGGAAATGGGGAAGTGAAAGTCGAACACAAGGTGCTCTCCGACACACACCGCATCGTGGCTTGGAGAGTATTGTTGTAGATGCCGATGCAAAGACGATGTCCCATACCTCTTATACAATCAAAAATGTATATCAAGAAATTAAAATAATCAGGAACACGTGCAGTTAAAAAACAGTAATAAATGAAGTCGTCAAAATAGGTTGTACCTTGTCACCGACACTCTTCAACGTCTATATCGAGGATCTCATAGGAAACTGGAAGAATGAAGTATATGAAGGTATACAACTGGAAAGAAGTTCTGATCATAACGCTATGCTATATGCAAATAATGCCTGTCATCTTAATACAAAATGAGGAACCAAACCAACAACATTTGTTGTGCAGATTACATCAACCAGGAAGACAATCTGAAAATATCGACCATTAGAACTAGGGCTATGGCTCACGGTGGAATACATCCAGACCGATCAAAAATTGTTAATGAACACAAGGCACTGAAACAAGTGTGCCGCTTTAGGTATTCAGCGTCGAATATCAGCTGAAATAATGATAATGATGTACAGAAAAAAGTCGTTAATTTTCAACATGTGTATTGAAGTAAAAATAAAACTTCAAAGAACAAGGCAAGAAAAGGCATCAAACTAAAAGTTTTATAAAACAATGGTTCAAATGGCTCTGAGCGCTATGGGACTGAACTTCTGAGGTCATCAGTCCCCTAGAACTTAAAACTACTGAAACCTAACTAACCTAAGGACGTCACACACATCCATTCCCGAGGCAGGATTCGAACCTGCGACCGTAGCGGTCGCGCGGCTCCGGACTGTAGCGCCTGGAACCGCTCTGCCACTACGGCCGGCTATAAAACAATGACTGTGATTGTGTTGCCCCATGGCATTGAACCCTGGATTGAAAAAAAAAAAACAACAACAAAACCAGCATAAAACCGGCTGAAATGATATTTTTAACATGTATCAAATGTTGCTGAAGGAAAGATCTTATAAGAAAAGAGAGGAGTTAGGAATACTTAACTCAAACGATGAAGTCGAGGGACGTAGGGAGAAACGCAGGCAACATCTTAAAAGTACGTAAGAAGACAGAATTCCAGGCACTGTAAACAAGTACAGGTCCTCAGGAAGAAAGAGATTTTCGAAGACAGAGGAAAAGATGGTCTGAAAAATGTGAAGTCAGGAAGACATGTTGCCAAAATAATGAAGTACCGTAGTACAAGAAAGAGTCAAAAGGGCAATGTGGCGCTCTCCGCAGCGTTGTCAGTTACCATGGTAAGGGAACGGTTGGAGGGTAAGGTGTGGAACAAAAACAGCACATCGTCTCTATGCAGAAAGCAAAGCGCATCCGCCTTTCTACTTGTACACCGCTGTAGTAACACGGCAGCAGGTGTCCAATCTGCTCCAAGGACCACGCCCCTAATTAGGAGATTTAGCAGTGAGTCAAATACAAGCCGCGTAACGACACCCAGACCGCGTCGATGCATCACCAATAGCCGCGCAGCGCCGCCGCCGGCGTCCCAGCATACAGGGCGTAATTAGCGGAGACGGGAGCTGGCTGCGCTCTCAGCGGCGGCAGACGGCCTGCCATTGTTCTAGTCTAAGACTGCCGCGGCCTCGCAATGGGAACGCCCGCTCTGCGCCGGCAAATTGAGTCTGCCCCGAGACAAAAGGCCGGAGAACGGCCGGCGAAAGCGCTCACCACTGTACGCAAATGCAGCGAACGGACCCGCCACTCCACTGTGCGGCTTCAGGTCCGGCCTCCACTACGAGAAAGCTGGACCTGCATCACCACTGACGAGACTCTTCTGTGTCTGCCCCTTACAGTTCATCTTACAGTCCGTAGAGGTGTGTACCCTATGGTATAGTTAAGATAGCTCTAAAGCCTTTGTAAATATCTACAGGGTGGTCCATTGATCGTGACCGGGCCAAATATCTCACCAAAAAACTACAAAGAACGAAACTTGTCTAGCTTGAAGGGAGAAACCAGATGGCGCTATGTTTGGCCCGCGAGATGGCGCTGCCATAGGTCAAACGGATATCAACTGCGTTTTTTTAAAATAGGAACCCCCATTTTTTATTACATATTCGTGTAGTACGTAAAGAAATATGAATGTTTTAGTTGGACCACTTTTTTCGCTTTGTGACAAATAGCCCTGTAATAGTCACAAACATGTAAGTACGTGGTATCACGTAACATTCCGCCAGTGCGGACGGTATTTGCTTCGTGATTCATTACCCGTGTTAAAATGGACCGTTTACCAACTGCGGAAAAGGTCGATACCGTGTTGATGTAAGGTTATTGTGACCAAAATGCCCAACGGGCGTGTGCTACGTACACTGCTCGGTATCCTGGACGACATCATCCAAGTGTCCGGACCGTTTGCCGGATAGTTACGTCATTTAAGTGTTCAGCCACATGTGAAACGTCATCCACGACCTGCAACAAATGAGGATGCCCAAATAGGTGTTTTAGCTGCTGTCGCGGCTAATCCGCACATCAGTAGCAGACAAATTGCGCAAGAATCGGGAATCTCAAAAACTTCGGTGTTGAGAATGCTACATAAACATCGATTGCACCGGTACCATATTTCTATCCACCAGGAATTACATGGCGACGACTTTGAACGTCGTGTACAGTTCTGCCACTGGGCACAAGAGAAATCACAGGACGATGACAGATTTTTGGCACGCGTTCTATTTAGCGACGAAGCGTCATTCACCTACAGCGGTAACGAAACCGGCATAATATGCACAACTGGACAACGGAAAATCTACGATGGCTGCGACAAGTGGAACATCAGCGACCTTGGGGGGTTAATGTATGGTACGGCATTATGGGCGGAAGGATAATTGGCCCCATTTTATCGATGTGCTGATTTCCTACGTAATGTTCTACCGATGTTACTACAAGATGTTTCACTGCATGACAGAATGGCGATGTACTTCCAACATGATGGATGTCCGGCACATAGTTCGCATGCGGTTGAAGCGGTATTGAATAGCATATTTCATGACGGGTGGATTGGTCGTTGATGCACCATACCATGGCCCGAACGTTCACCGGATCTGATGTCCCCAGATTTCTTTCTGTGGGGAAAGTTGAAGGATATTTGCTATCGTGCTCCACCGACAACGCCTGACAACATGCGTCAGCGCATTGTCAATATATGTGCGAACATTACGGAAGGCGAACTACTCGCTGTTGAGAGGAATGTCGTTACACGTATTGCCAAATACACTGAGGTTGACGGACATCATTTTGAGCATTTATTGCATAAATTTGGTATTTACAGGTAATCACGCTGTAACAGAATGCGTTCTCAGAAATTATAAGTTCACAAAGGTTCATGTATCACATTGGAACAACCGAAATAAAATGTTCAAACGTACCTACGTTCTGTATTTTAATTTAAAAAACTTACCTGTTACCAACTGTTCGTCTAAAATTGTGAGCAATATGTTTGTGACTATTACAGCACCATCTATCACAAAGCGAAAAAAGTGGTCCAACTAAAACATTCATATTTCTTCACGTACTACACGAATATGTAATAAAAAATGGGGGTTCCTACTTTAAAAAACGCAGTTGATATCCGTTTGACCTATGGCAGCGCCATCTAGCGGGCCAACCACAGCGCCATGAAGTTTCCCCCTTCAAGCAAGACGAGTTTCGTTCTTTGTAGTTTTTTCGTTTGACGCTTATATCGTGAGATATTTGGCCCGGTCACGATCAATGGACCACCCTGTATATTATGTTTACCCACCATGCACTGAGATGACAGAAGCCATGGGGCAGCGATATGTACCTATACAGACCGCAGTAATATCGGATACACAAAGTAGAAAAGAACAGGGCATTGACGGAGCTGTGATTTGAACTCAGATGATTCATATGAAGAGTATTCCGACGTAATTGTGGCCGCACGATGGGAACTGACAGACTATGAACGCAGAATTGGAGTTGCAGCTTGACACAAGGGTCGTTCCATTTCGGAAATCGTTAAAGAATTCAGTATTCTGAGATCCACAGTATCAATAGTGTGCCGAGAATACCACATTTCAGCCATTACCTCTGACCACAGACAATGCCGATGGCCTTCACTTAACGACCGAGATCAGCGGCCTTTGTCAGTGGTGACAGACAAGCAACACCGCTTGAAATAACCCCAGAAAGGAATGTGGAACATAGACGAAGGTATAGATTGGACAGTGCGCTGAAATTCGGCTATAATGGGTTATGCTAACAGCACGACATCGCCTGCAGCGCCACTGCTGAGCTCTTGACTATATGGTTGGACCCTAGACGACTGAAAAACCGTTGCCTGGTCAGATGAGTCCCGATTTCAATTGTTAAGGACTGATGGCAGGGTTCGAGTGTATCGCAGGCTTGAAGAAGCCATAGACTTAAATTGTCAATAAGGCACTGTGCAAACTGGTGGTGGCTCCATAATTGTGTGGTCTGTGTTTACATGGAGTAGACTTATTCGCTGGTCCAAAAAAGTCGATAATTGACTGGAAATGGTTATGTTCGGCAACTTGGAGACCGTTTACAGCAATTCCTCGACTTCATCTTCCCAAACAACGATGGAATTTTCATAGATAACAATGTGCTGTGTCATCGACCACAATCGTTCGCGGTTGATTTGAAGAACATTCTAGACAGTTGGAGCGGATGGTTTGACCGCCCAGATTGCCCGACATGGATCCCATCGAAAATTTATGAGACATAATGGAGAGGTCAGTTTGTGCACAAAATTCTGCGCCGATAACATTTTCGCAATTAAGGATGGTTAGAGGCAACGACTTTCAACGACTTGTTGAATCCATGCCACGTCGGGTCCCTTCACGGCGCCATGCAGGAGGAGGTCCCGACACGGTATCCTATGGCTTATATCACCTCAGTGTAAAGCTTATTCTGCATCTTGTTTCGACAGTATGTCATTGTCTGACAGAAATAAGCTTAATACATACTATACATAATGAGACCATACAGTTTTATGTAGAAAGATACATGTCCAGTGCTATAGTCGTAATATATCATTAAGTATTTATTTTAGAATTTTATAATGGGATAGGGTAATGGCTTGCACCTTGGACTTTTCCTTTCCTATTTTTTTGACCGTTTTTATTGGCTTATTTCATTACTTATCTTATTTCCCATCAAATGAATCACAACACGCAAACAATATATAAAAGATTGTATCACAGAGATAATTTTTGAGAATGCTGTATTTGGAGTCAAGGTACAATGTGATCTTATACGATGAGCCAGAGCTGAAAATAAGTGGACAGGTCATATGAATAGACTTTATTGAAAATAATCACAGGACTAATAAACTGAACATACGAATAAACACACGTAAAAGTATTTTTTCCACTTAACAAATCAGGCCTAAAAATTCACGTTAATAAACATTTAAAGCAACAAATTACTTTATTGTTTCAACCCTTTGTAGGATTTCTGTATTGTTAATCTCTATTGCCATATTATAAACGTCTACTAAAAGGTACCTTGAGCCATGATCGTGGTGCAACATCATCAACTGGCTCCAGGCAAAATTTCATTCCCACTTCAGTAAACTGTTAACGTAACTTAAAATAATAAAATAGCGGGAAAATTCACAATATGCTTATTAACATAAATGTCGTAATTATTACTATTTAAGAATAACCTTCTTTGTGCATATATCGTTGGAAAAAGACTGAAGTGATTACAGAAAAACTTACTGTTACGTAACAAATATAAAATCATATATATATAGGAAATTCAAACAACAGCTCCTTACCTCTGTAACAACAGTTGGATATTCTCATATCGCAGCAGAGTAAAGACGAGAAGTTATAAGATTAGGTTCAGTCTGTAAAATACTGCGTAGATCGCTGAGGAAAAAGCCATTGACTGGTTAGAAACTGACTTTATTATTCCGGTATTACGTGTTACGGGCACTGCCATCATCAGGTATCCTGGAACTTTGTGTCGCACATAGATACAAAAGCTACATTTTGGAGTAGCAAAGATCTGCAACATTTACCTTCTATATCTATGTGCAACATTACGTTCCAGAACGCCTGATGATGGTAATGCTATAATGCATAATACTTGAATAATGAAGTCAGCTTCCATCAACTGAATGGTTTTTTCCTCAGAGGCCAATTCAGCATTTTGTAGACTGAAGGCATTATTCAACAAGGTCGTATACCTCTTTCTTGACATCATGTTTGAGATATATATACGGGGCGGGGGGGAGAGGGGCGGGGGGGGGGGCGTTCAGTAAGTAATGCATCACAATTTTTTTCTCTGACAATTTCGGTTGACCAAATGCAGAATTTGCTGTGGGAATAGTGGACTGTTCCCGCTTCAGTCCTACAGTTTTATGAAGTTCCGATAGGTGGCGGGGCTATACGTACCCCTCAAAATGTCGTCTGTAACGGAGTTCGTTCCAAGCACAGAGATTTGACTGAATTTCTTTCGGCGAAAAACCAGTGCATCACAGATATTCATAGGCGCTTGCAGAATGTCAACGGAAATTTGACAGTGAACAAAAGCACGGTGAGTCGTTGTGCAAGGCGTCTATCATCATTGCAACAAGGTCCCTCAAACGTGCCCGATCTCCCGCGTACCGGTCAGCCGCACACAGCTGTAATTGCTGCAATTTTGGAACGTGTGGACACTTTCATTCGAGGGATCGACAGATCACAATCAAACACCTGGCTGTTGGACTGGAGGCCTGCTTTGGTAGTGCTGACAGTCGTCCACCTGTTTGTGTACTTAAAGGTGTGGGCCCGCTCGGCTCATTTAGCAGAAGACCATAAAGAGCAAAAAAGGACCATCTGTGCGGAATCACTGAAACAGGGTCATCACTTCGAATCGGAAAGAAAACTGCAATCTATAGAGAGGCACCACACCAGCTCTCCTCTGAAGAAAAAGTTCAAAGCCACACCCTCGGCCGGTAAAGTCAAGGCAACGGTCTTCTGGGGCCCTGAATGGGGTATTCGGTTTGATGTCCTCGCTCATGGCGCAACAATCAACTATGAAGGGTATTGTGTCACCCTGAGCAAAGTGAAGAAACAACTTCAGCTTGCTAGTTGCTACAAAATGCAAAGGAACTTCTCCTTACCCATCTAAACGAAAGGCCTCACACAGGTCTGCGCACCCGAGCGGAGCACACAAAACTTGATTGGACTCTTCTTCCTCATCCGTTTGGCCCAACGAAGCGGGAAGCAGTACGTGAATGATGGAGAAGTTACTGATGCTGCAAGACGGTGGCTCAGACGTCGACCAGTAGAGTGGTAGCATACAGTAAGGTGGCGTAAGGCAGTCGCATTGAACTGAGATTATGTTGAAAAATATGGTTTTATTGATTTCAGAAAAAAATGTGTTGTATTACTTATAGAACGACCCTCCATTGTGCACAAAAAAAAAGTCTCTTTCTAAGTGGAAAATTTCTTTGAGCAAAGATCTTTTTGTAATAGATATCACTTATAAAGCACAGGCTGGATGATGGCCTCCTTCTCTTGACGTATCGCGTGCTATATAAGTAACACACAAGTTGATACATTAAAGTGTTACCCATTACCTACCCGCAGAAAAACAACCTGCCGTACGCAGCGTCAACCCACAAACGAATATATAACTGATCTGAATATGAGCTGGCAAACTAGTTCATGGACATGAGAAAAAAACATTCGTAGGTTACTGGTCACACTAATCTATATTTATGTTTGATTGGGGGCTATTTTTGAGAGTACAGCTAACAGCGCCGATACGTCAGGCAGAAATTTGTTTAGATGCACACGCAGTTTGCAAACTCGTGCCTCACTCGCATTTCTCATTCAAGACGTTGTAGTGCCGGAAATATTCATTTTCAGTTGTTTGTTACTGCTGCAAAAATAGTTTAGGATCCTTCAGCAAGGATGTAATACAGATTTTAAATGTTATGGAACACATAACTAGCCTAAATGTCTTGTAAACATGTCCACTTTCAGATCATAGTATGAAGGGGACTAACCTTTATTCTCATTTTTCTGTTTGGAACACTAAGGGACACCCCCGCCCCCTCTCCTTAGGGTCTGAAGAGCGTTACTCTACTTTTCCCGTGTATTTAGGCTACGGTGAACCGTATTCACTTAGGATCGGCGCAGTGAAATTTGACGATTTGCTGTTGACGTCACAGCGTGCCGGTCGTTGTGCGAACAAGAATCAACTGCCACTTGCATTCGTTATTTCTAGCAGTGTTGGAACAATAATTCTTGGAAACAATAAACAACGCATATATTCATTACCATAATATTATAGTAATATTATTATTCCTTTTATCATATACTGTGCATATACTACACTAATTATAATGTTGACTAACTGATGATGTCTGCTTAAAAGTAAGATATTGCCTGTAACAAAGATGTAAAATGAGTAAGTGCAGCGTATCCAACCAGCTGGGAAATAAAGCTAGACAATGTTCACAAAAGATATTTTTATTCAAATACCAATAATTTTTGATTGACACTGAAAATTAAGAATACGAAATTAAAAAAGAAGTCAAATGAACTGAGAAAAATCTTTTGTAGATAAACATAAAATGGCAGGAAAAATTCCACAGATTAATACCTCGAAGTGGATAAACACGAAATAAACATTAATAAAACGCTTAGTCATCCTTTATTCTGCCTAAGAAACGAACATCTTATCACGAAATGGGTATATTACATTGTATTCATGCCTCCTATTTCTTTAACGTTGGTTTGCATCATAAGTTGATTCGATGAATCAGATAACAAAAGTTAAGGGGATATTGTACCATATATACTTACAATGTTAAATTCGTCAATTTTACATCTACATCTACATCTATACTCCGCGAGCCACCTTACGGTGTGTGGCGGAGGGTACTTATTGTACCACTATCTGATCCCCCCTTCCCTGTTCCATTCACGAATTGTGCGTGGGAAGAACGACTGCTCGTAAGTCTCCGTATTTGCTCTAATTTCTCGGATCTTTTCGTTGTGATCATTACGCGAGATATATGTGGGCGGTAGTAATATGTTGCCCATCTCTTCCCGGAATGTGCTCTCTCGTAATTTCGATAATAAACCTCTCCGTATTGCGTAACGCCTTTCTTGAAGTGTCCGCCACTGGAGCTTGTTCAGCATCTCCGTAACGCTCTCGCGCTGGCTAAATGTCCCCATGACGAATCGCGCTGCTTTTCGCTGGATCATGTCTATCTCTTCTATTAATCCAACCTGGTAAGGGTCCCATACTGATGAGCAATACTCAAGAATCGGACGAACAAGCGTTTTGTAAGCTACTTCTTTCGTCAATGAGTCACATTTTCTTAAAATTCTTCCTATGAATCTCAACCTGGCGCCTGCTTTTCCCACTATTTGTTTTATGTGATCATTCCACTTCAGATCGCTCCGGATAGTAACTCCTAAGTATTTTACGGTCGTTACCGCTTCCAATGATTTACCACCTATGGCATAATTGTACTGGAATGGATTTCTGCCCCTATGTATGCGCATTATATTACATTTATCTACGTTTAGGGAAAGCTGCCAGCTGTCGCACCATGCATTAATCCTCTGCAGGTCCTCCTGGAGTACGTACGAGTCTTCTGATGTTGCTACTTTCTTGTAGACAACCGTGTCATCTGCAAATAGCCTCACGGAGCTACCGATGTTGTCAACTAAGTCATTTATGTATATTGTAAACAATAAAGGTCCTATCACGCTTCCCTGCGGTACTCCCGAAATTACCTCTACATCTGCAGATTTTGAACCGTTAAGAATGACATGTTGTGTTCTTTCTTCTAGGAAATCCTGAATCCAATCACAAATCTGGTCCGATATTCCGTAAGCTCGTATTTTTTTCACTAAACGTAAGTGCGGAACCGTATCAAATGCCTTCCTGAAGTCCAGGAATACGGCATCAATCTGCTCGCCAGTGTCTACGGCACTGTGAATTTCTTGGGCAAATAGGGCGAGCTGAGTTTCACATGATCTCTGTTTGCGGAATCCATGTTGGTTATGATGAAGGAGATTTGTATTATCTAAGAACGTCATAATACGAGAACACAAAACATGTTCCATTATTCTACAACAGATTGACGTAAGCGAAATAGGCCTATAATTATTCGCATCTGATTTATGACCCTTCTTGAAAATGGGAACGACCTGCGCTTTCTTCCAGTCGCTAGGTACTTTACGTTCTTCCAGCGATCTACGATAAATTGCTGATAGAAAGGGGGCAAGTTCTTTAGCATAATCACTGTAGAATCTTAAGGGTATCTCGTCTGGTCCGGATGCTTTTCCGCTACTAAGTGATAGCAGTTGTTTTTCAATTCCGATATCGTTTATTTCAATATTTTCCATTTTGGCGTCCGTGCGACGGCTGAAGTCAGGGACCGTGTTACGATTTTCCGCAGTGAAACAGTTTCGGAACACTGAATTCAGTATTTCTGCCTTTCTTCGGTCGTCCTCTGTTTCGGTGCCATCGTGGCCAACGAGTGACTGAAAAGGGGATTTAGATCCGCTTTCCGATTTTACATATGACCAAAACTTTTTAGGGTTCTTGTTTAGATTGTTTGCCAATGTTTTATGTTCGAATTCGTTGAATGCTTCTCTCATTGCTCTCTTTACGCTCTTTTTCGCTTCGTTCAGCTTTTCCTTATCAGCTATGATTCGACTACTCTTAAACCTATGATGAAGCTTTCTTTGTTTCCGTAGTACCTTTCGTACATGATTGTTATACCACGGTGGATCTTTCCCCTCGCTTTGGACCTTAGTCGGTACGAACTTATCTAAGGCGTACTGGACGATGTTTCTGAATTTTTTCCATTTTTGTTCCACATCCTCTTCCTCAGAAATGAACGTTTGATGGTGGTCACTCAGATATTCTGCGATTTGTGCCCTATCACTCTTGTTAAGCAAATATATTTTCCTTCCTTTCTTGGCATTTCTTATTACACTTGTAGTCATTGATGCAACCACTGACTTATGATCACTGATACCCTCTTCTACATTCACGGAGTTGAAAAGTTCCGGTCTATTTGTTGCTATGAGGTCTAAAACGTTAGCTTCACGAGTTGGTTCTCTAACTATCTGCTCGAAGTAATTCTCGGACAAGGCAGTCAGGATAATGTCACAAGAGTCTCTGTCCCTGGCTCCAGTTCTGATTGTGTGACTATCCCATTCTATACCTGGTAGATTGAAGTCTCCCCCTATTACAATAGTATGATCACGAAACTTCTTCACGACGTTCTGCAGGTTCTCTCTGAGGCGCTCAACTACTACGGTTGCTGATGCAGGTGGTCTATAGAAGCATCCGACTATCATATCTGACCCACCTTTGATACTTAACTTAACCCAGATTATTTCACATTCGCATTCGCTAATAACTTCACTGGATATTATTGAATTCTTTACTGCTATAAATACTCCTCCACCATTGGCGTTTATCCTATCCTTGCGGTATATATTCCATTCTGTGTCTAGGATTTCGTTACTGTTCACTTCCGGTTTTAACCAACTTTCCGTTCCTAATACTATATGCGCACTATTTCCTTCAATAAGAGATACTAATTCAGGAACCTTGCCCTGGATACTCCTGCAGTTTACCAATATTACGTTAACTTTTCCTGTTTTTGGTCTCTGAGGACGAACGTTCTTTATCAACGATGATAATGTCCTCTCTGGTAAGCCGTCAGGTATTTTATCGTTTCGCCCAAGGGGGGGTCCCTCTAACCTAAAAAACCCCCGTGTGCACGCCACACGTACTCTGCTACCCTAGTAGCTGCTTCCGGTGTGTAGTGCACGCCTGACCTGTCTAGGGGGGCCGTACAGTTCTCCACCCAATAACGGAGGTCGATGAATTTGCAACCATTATAGTCGCAGAGTCGTCTGAGCCTCTGGTTTAGACCCTCCACACGGCTCCAAACCAGAGGACCGCGATCGACTCTGGGCACTATGCTGCAGATATTAAGCTCAGCTTGCACTCCGCGTGCGATGCTGGTTGTCTTCACCAAATCAGCCAGCCGCCGGAAGGAACCAAGGATGGCCTCAGAACCCAAGCGGCAGGCGTCATTCGTTCCGACATGTGCTACTATCTGCAGCCGGTCACACCCAGTGCGTTCAATAGCTGCCGGAAGGGCCTCCTCCACATTACGGACGAGACCCCCCGGCAAGCACACCGAGTGCACACTGGCATTCTTCCCCGACCTACCCGCTATTTTCCTGAGGGGCTCCATAACCCGCCTAACGTTGGAGCTCCCTATAACTAATAGGCCCGCCTTCTGTGACTGTCGGGACCTTGCCGGAGAATCGGCCACTGGCCCAACAGGCGAGGCATTCTGTCTCGTGAAAAGTTCATGATAATGTTATAAAATTGTAATGGCTGGTGGGGGAAGAGTCTCTCTCCATTGACTTATTTTTGTAGATAACTCGCTTGCATAATTTATATTTTAGCCAACTTTTTGCAAGTTGTAAAATTTTTCCACGTATTTAAACTTCGTTAATTCATAGCTTCTACAGTATTAAACTGAACTTCTTTTAAAATTGCATCATTTATGTTCAGACCAGTTCTGTAAGTTGTATAACTTAAACTGTTCTGTGATGTTAAGTTCCTGAAAAAATGTACCAAATCAATATATATATATATATATATATATATATATATATATATATATATATATATATATACACTCCTGGAAATGGAAAAAAGAACACATTGACACCGGTGTGTCAGACCCACCATATTTGCTCCGGACACTGCGAGAGGGCTGTACAAGCAATGATCACACGCACGGCACAGCGGACACACCAGGAACCGCGGTGTTGGCCGTCGAATGGCGCTAGCTGCGCAGCATTTGTGCACCGCCGCCGTCAGTGTCAGCTAGTTTGCCGTGGCATACGGAGCTCCATCGCAGTCTTTAACACTGGTAGCATGCCGCGACAGCGTGGACGTGATCCGTATGTGCAGTTGACGGACTTTGAGCGAGGGCGTATAGTGGGCATGCGGGAGGCCGGGTGGACGTACCGCCGAATTGCTCAACACGTGGGGCGTGAGGTCTCCACAGTACATCGATGTTGTCGCCAGTGGTCGGCGGAAGGTGCACGTGCCCGTCGACCTGGGACCGGACCGCAGCGACGCACGGATGCACGCCAAGACCGTAGGATCCTACGCAGTGCCGTAGGGGACCGCACCGCCACTTCCCAGCAAATTAGGGACACTGTTGCTCCTGGGGTATCGGCGAGGGCCATTCGCAACCGTCTCCATGAAGCTGGGCTACGGTCCCGCACACCGTTAGGCCGTCTTCCGCTCACGCCCCAACATCGTGCAGCCCGCCTCCAGTGGTGTCGCGACAGGCGTGAATGGAGGGACGAATGGAGACGTGTCGTCTTCAGCGATGAGAGTCGCTTCTGCCTTGGTGCCAATGATGGTCGTATGCGTGTTTGGCGCCGTGCAGGTGAGCGCCACAATCAAGACCGCATACGACCGAGGCACACAGGGCCAACACCCGGCATCATGGTGTGGGGAGCGATCTCCTACACTGGCCGTACACCACTGGTGATCGTCGAGGGGACATTGAATAGTGCACGGTACATCCAAACCGTCATCGAACCCATCGTTCTACCATTCCTAGACCGGCAAGGGAACTTGCTGTTCCAACAGGACAATGCACGTCCGCATGTATCCCGTGCCACCCAACGTGCTCTAGAAGGTGTAAGTCAACTACCCTGGCCAGCAAGATCTCCGGATCTGTCCCCCATTGAGCATGTTTGGGACTGGATGAAGCGTCGTCTCACGCGGTCTGCACGTCCAGCACGAACGCTGGTCCAACTGAGGCGCCAGGTGGAAATGGCATGGCAAGCCGTTCCACAGGACTACATCCAGCATCTCTACGATCGTCTCCATGGGAGAATAGCAGCCTGCATTGCTGCGAAAGGTGGATATACACTGTACTAGTGCCGACATTGTGCATGCTCTGTTGCCTGTGTCTATGTGCCTGTGGTTCTGTCAGTGTGATCATGTGATGTATCTGACCCCAGGAATGTGTCAATAAAGTTTCCCCTTCCTGGGACAATGAATTCCCGGTGTTCTTATTTCGATTTCCAGCAGTGTATATATAAGGAATCCGATTTTTAAAAATGAACGTAGTTTGTTACTGACCTTAGAACATCCCTGCCCCGTATCCTGGGTCATCTGCATTTTCTTCATCCTCTCTGGATCTCTTAGCATTCCTTGAGTGCATTCTTGCCTTCCTAACTATGATATTCACTTCATAATCTGCTTTCTTCACACGGACGGCATCCAATTCGGAACATACCATCATCATACTTTCCCCAAGTTGTATACCTAACTTTTGAAGCAGCCTAACTCTCCCCACACTGTCATCATTAAATGGAAGAACTGCATCGTAAACACACAAATTCAATGTATCTTTACCTCCAAATACTGTTTTAGGAACTATAGACTATATGACACTGTTAAATGATTTATTCGGGTTCTGGAAGGACAAGGAACAAGTGAATGTAGCGCGCAAACAGGGCAGCCAGCTGTGAGCACGTAATATTTTCACAAATCAGCAAATTAGGTTTTTGAAGTTCAAGAAGTTGACAGAAGGCAAAAGGGGGGCTTGGAAAAATGTGCTACCTTTAAAGTAAATTAATATTTAATGCCTTTAATGGCTAAAATGCCCTTGGAAAACACATTTATCTAGTAAAATGCACTCCAGAGAATGTTTATGAGCAAATATTTTTTATTTTTTATTTTGCCCCGTTCGAAGGTACAGTCTCTCCTTAATGCTACATTATTGGGTTGTATGTGTAAACAGTATAATAAGTGCCAGCATTCAACGAGATAGAAAGTTTCCAAAACAGCCATTCAATCGGCGTAAGAAACGGCTCTTTACAGTCTGGGACTGATATAAAGGACACGCATGTCCCAATTTTGACACGTTATTGTGTAGCCATGCAAATGGACTGGAGAATTCGGAAATTTCTGATTCCATTTTGCTGTTTTGCGTCCCAAATAATTTGAGAAGACCCAAATGCCTGTGGTTGACGAGCCACATATGATCAAAAGAATGCGAAGACCGCTATGTAGTGCGACCACTACAGATCACGAGAGGCGGACCCGCCAATATGAAAGAAGCGGAGTGTTGTGTCGTCAGGAGAGAAACAGTTAACAGCGGAATGGTCGCTCAGGAGAGCTCAGGGCCCCCGGACGTGGACCAGTCTTTGGGTATTTCCTGAGTAACAAACCCATCAGGGGCATTTCAACCTGACTCAAGCTGCCTGAGTCGATTTTGGTGGCATGAGTGGGAAAAACGCGAATGAACAAGCATAGCTAAACCAAGGCCAGCCAGGCATCATGTAATGACTGCAGGCGACGGTTGAGCATTACGCCAATGGAAGATGGATGCCTCGAAACGAATTATTTGAAGAGATGCATCACGCTGTAACATCTGGCAGTCAGATAGAATGGTTTAGTTTTGGTGAATGCCTCGAGAACAACTGCCATCATGTGTAGCGTCAAGAGGATATTTTTCGTTTTTAGGGTGTGGTCCTCTTATTGTAGCTGTGAAAACACAAAAAGCGGAAGGACATGAACAAATTTTACAGGTCTGTGAACGGCATTCAGTCGGGGAAGAATTCTGAGACGATGATTGATTCTATCGGTACGACAATACACCATGTCAAAAGCCAGCATCTGTCAGCCAATAGTCTGTGCACACTAATATTGGGATCGACGAACTCGTTGTTTGGTCCCCTCCCCCAAATCAACCAATCAACCAACATTAACATTACCGGAATGGAATGTCCTGCCCAGAGTCTCGATCTGAATCCAATGGAGCACCTTAGGGTTGCGTTAGAACGCCGACTGCAGTCTAGAACTCTGGAACCGAGCGACCGCTATGGTCGCAGGTTCGAATCCTGCCTCGGGCATGGATGTGTGTGATGTCCTTAGGTTAGTTAGGTTTAATTAGTTCTAAGTTATAGGCGACTGATGACCTCAGAAGTTAAGTCGCATGGTGCTCAGAGCCATTTGCAGTCTAGAACCAAGAGTTCTAAACGGCTGCCTTATCTGCTGTCGGATCTTGGGGAAGAACGGGCTGACATTTTCCACAGACGTTCAGACATCTCGCTGTTAGAGTACCCAGCACAGTTCAAGCCGTCACAAGGCGAAGGGTGGACATAACGCATATTTATATCGGCTAATATGTGTTCAGATACTTTTGATCACCTAACGTATTTCCGAAATAGCAATTTGATCAATTTTTTTCTGTCCTCTAAAGCAGAAAATGGTGTTTCGTCTGCATTTTGGACCACATGTCTACAATATAGGAGAATACATCTACAGAACAGTGTGGGCGTGTTCGTCAGACTCAACCACCGTCGAGCTGCCAAGTAAAACTAAAAACAGCCTTAGCAATTTTAACGGCTCTTCTTTGCTCACAGACAAGTGGTAACGTACTATTGGGATTAAGCTGTGATTCAGATGAAGCGGTTGTCCTTGTGGGAATGGGAACGGGTGAAACATAGATATACTACAGTCATGTTTATACTGTGCTAAAACATCGGACGGCTCCTTTCTGTAGCTCGATAAAGGCGAGGAAGCAACAGACGAAAGACTGATGACACTGTTTCGGCAGTATTCTGTAAAGATTCATATCCGACAGACTTGCAATACAATCCCCTCGACAAGAAAACATTGCAATTTAGATTGTACAACTTGACAACCAGAGAAACACAAATTGTGTAGTGCTCATTTGAAACAGTGACTTATGTTACATCCGACATTGCTAAAGTCGCACTTTCGCAGAATTGCTATCATTTCTAGAGTTATATTAGGATTCTGTAATGAAATCTGTACCACAATTTCAAGAGGGTGTTCCCCCGCCCTCCGCCCTCTCAACGCGCACACTCTCAAAACAAACACACACACACACACACACACACACACACACACACACACATTCGGGCGCCTATGCACTTAAATTACGTGAAAATGAATCATGCCTCCAGCATGTCTAAAGAGATGCCCAGTTTCACAAAAAATACACGTGTGACTAGCGCTTTAGAGTCACAAACCACACATTACTAAGCAAACTGCCACCGATCCCGAGAGCCTGAAATGTACACTACTGGCCACGAAGATGAGGTGCTACAGACACGAAATTTAACCGACAGGAAGAAGATCTACATCTACATCTACATCTACATTTATACTCCGCAAGCCACCCAACGGTGTGTGCACTTGACGTGCCACTGTCATTACCTCCCTTTTCTGTTCCAGTCGCCTATGGTTCGCGGGAAGAACGACTGTCTGAAAGCCTCCGTGCGCGCTCGAATCACTCTAATTTTACATTCGTGATCTCCTCGGGAGGTATAAGTAGGGGGAAGCAATATATTCGATACCTCATCCAGAAACGCACCCTCTCGAAACCTGGACAGCAAGCTACACCGCGATGCAGAGCGCCTCTCTTGCAGAGTCTGTCACTTGAGTTTGCTAAACATCTCCATAAGGCTATAACGGTTACCAAATAACCCTGTGACGAAATGCGTTGCTCTTCTTTGGATCTTCTCTATCTCCTCCGTCAACCCGATCTGGTACGGATCCCACACTGATGAGCAATACTCAAGTATAGGTCGAACGAGTGTTTTGTAAGCCACCTCCTTTGTTGATGGACCACATTTTCTAAGGACTCTCCCAATGAATCTCAACCTGGTACCCGCCTTACCAACAATTAATTTTATATGATCGTTCCACTTCAAATCGTTCCGCACGCATACTCCCAGATATTTTACAGGAGTAACTGCTACCAGTGTTTGTTCCGCTATCATATAATCATACGATAAAGGATCCTTCTTTCTATGTATTCGCAATACATTACATTTGTTTATGTTAAGGGTCAATTGCCACTCCGTGCACCAAGTGCCTATCCGCTGCAGATCTTCCTGCCTTTCTGGATACAGAAAATGTTGGACTGCTGCCCTGGCCAGCACATTCTCCAGAACTCTCACCAATTGAACACGTCTGGTCAATGGTGTCCGAGCAACTGGCTCGTCACAATACGCCAGTCACTACTCTTGATGAACTGTGGTATCGTGTTAAAGCTGCATGGGCAGCTGTACATGTACACGCCATCCAAGCTCTGTTTGACTCAATGCCCAGGCGTATCAAGGTCGTTATTACGGCCAGAGATGTTTGTTCTGGGTACTGATTTCTCAGAATGTATGCACCCAAATTGCGTGAAAATGTAATCACATGTCCGTTCTAGTATAATATATTTGTCCAATGAATACCCGTTTATCATCTGCATTTCTTCTTGGTGTAGCAATTTTAATGGTCAGTAGTGTATATTTGCTGTAAAAAAGTCCTAATTACGTATCGTAACACGAAATTTGTCACTTCCATACCTGTGCGCCTTCACACACTTGAGAACACTATTTCGAAAAATAAAGGTAGTAGCTTAAGGACGTAAAGAACTGTACTGATCGTGTGTATTTTTGCGGTCCTTTAATGTTAATTACCACCTCCTCTCCAAATACTCTCTAAACACCTCTATTGCGTAACGTTAAGAATATGCAAGAAACTTATATTGTATGAGGGACATTGAGCGCTGCTGAATGTAATTGGCTGTGAAGAAATTTCTGTTATAAGAGGGACTATGAGCGCTGCTGAATGTAATTTGCCGTTATAGAGTGCATCTTCATGACACGGAAACTAACCGTAAGATATTTATTGCGCTTACCAGCTGCTCCATTACACCACTTACGGAGAAGGGACCAGGGTCTGCTGAAGAAAGGAGATGTTACCCGTCTCGAGCAGCTCTTTCCGCGACTCCATCGCCGCCTCTTCCTACATAACCGCAACCACTAAGCCGCTCCGTCTTAATCGACAGCGCACGTTGCAGTTAGGCGCAGCTGATGAATCCCAGCCTCTCTTCCTGTATCTCCAGGGAGAGAAAGGGACATTCTCCGTCCGAGACTACGGGAGACTGCTATTAATCTCCTTAGCAGTGACCACACTGCTTCAAGGGAAGTAGGGTTCTGGTGTTCTTGTGAGTTTGTATGGTGAATAATCTGCACTTCCAGCAGTCAATACTGCTGTGGGAGCATAATGTAAAATAACGAAATTTTACTTATTCGGCATATAAAGTGGAGTAGGAGCAACGTATAATTAACTTGTCTTCTTCTCCTTCCGTTTAAGGATTTGGCCCGTTCCGGCCTTCTTCCATTTCTTCCACCGACCGATGTCTCTTCTAGCCCTTGCTACGTAGGATCTTGCCAGTCTCAGTAGTCGGTTTTCCTCCATTCCGTCCAAATGGTTTTTCCATTTTTTTCGTGTATTCGGTTACCTTCTAATTCAGGACAAAGATGTTTGCCTCTTATCGAATATATTCGTTCCTTATTACTGATCTTAAAAATCTCATTTTTGCTGTCTGTATTTGTTGTTGCTCCTTTTTCCGCTTTACCCATGCTCTCGCCCAGCGTAAAGTCCCAAGCCATTGGAAAAAAACGTATGTGACTCCTGTGTACAGGGAGGACAAAAGAATGGAACTGAAAAGTTACAAACCGATGCCCTAACATCGGCTTGCTGCAGAATCCTTGAACATATTCTCAGTTCGAATAGAATACATTTTCTTGAGACCGAGAAACTTATGTCCACGAATCAGCACGGTTGTAGAAAACATCGTTCGTGCGTAACTCGGTTTGCCCTTTTCTTACATTATACACTGCAAACTATGGATTAAGTGCAACAGGCAGATTCCATATTTTTAGATTTCCGAAAAGTATTTGACGCGTTGACCCTTTGGAGGCTGTTAAAGACGGTACGAGCATTTGGAATAGGTTCACAGATACGAGAGTGACTCGAAGACTTCTTAGGTTAGAGAACCCAGTATTTTGTCCTCGACGGCAAGTGTTCATCAGAGATAAGGCTACCGTTCAGGAGTGCCCCAGGGAAGTGCGATAGGAACACTGTTGTTCTCTATGTACGTAATTGATTTGGAGGACAGGGTGAGCAATTATCTACGGTTGTTTGCGGATGATGCTGTGGTGTACGGTAAGTTGTCAAAGTTGGGTAATTGTAGGAGGTACAGGACGATTTAGAAAAAAATTCTAGAGGGTGTCATGAATGGCAGCTAGCTCTAAATGTAGACAAATGTAAGTCAATGCGGATGAGTAGGATAAAAAACCTGTAATGGTAGGATACAGTATTAGTAGTGTCTGCTTTATACAGTCACGCTGTTTAAATATTTGGGAGTGAAGTTGCAAAGTGATATGAAACGAAACGAGCATGTGAGGATTTTGGTAGGAAAGACGAATGGACGACTTCTGTTTATAGGGACAATCCTAGGGAAGTGTGATTTATCTGTAAAGAAGGCCGCGTATAGGACGCTGATGTGACCTATTCTTGATCACTGCTTGAGTGTTTGGGATCTGTACCAGGTAGGATTAAAGTAAGATATCGAAGTAATTCAGAGGAGGGCTGCTAGGTTTGTCACTGGTACGTTCGAACAACACGCAAGTGTTACGGAGATGCTTTGGGAACTCAAATAGCAGTCCCTGGAGGGAAGGCGACATTCTTTTCGACGAACGCTACTGATAAAATTTAGAGAACCGGCATTTGAAGCTGACTGCAGAACGATTCCATTGCCTCCAACATACACTCTCCGTAAGGACCACGAAGATAAGATACGAGAAATTAGAGCTCATCCGGAGGCACATAGATAGTCGTTTTTCCCTATTAGCGAGTGAAAACCTCCGCCAAGTACCGTTAAGGTGGATTGCGGAGTATCGCCGTAGATGTAGATTTATATTAAACAAGGGGCTGGCATTATTCTATAAAACTTCATTGAAATCTCTTTACGTAATTTATTCTTTAATGTTCGTGTTGTTCCACACTTTAGTCTACACTTACTCAAATTTTCCTGAACTTCAACGTTAGTCAAATTTTCCTGAACTTCAGCGTTCTTACTCAAATTTTCCTTAACTTCAACGTTTCTGTCATATGACGTACCACAGCACAGATGCTGAAAATGACTTGTTTACTCTATTATTTTTCCAACAATGACGATCTTAGTTCTTAAAGAATTTTTTCCTCTGAATTTCAATAAAGTTGTCTTCTAATTATATTTACAATTATATTTATTGGCAGTCTGTGCAAGTCTATGTAGCAGGATCCGCTGTTCGTCTTCCGTTTTCTCATAGATTATTTAACCGACCGCAGATGAAAGAGTGCTTGGATTTCTCTCACGTCCCATTTTCAAAACCATAGTGTCATCTATCCTTTCTCATAGTATTAATACGTGAATGTCGAAAACTGAATCACTGATTTTAATATTAATTATACTCGTACGAGAAGACTGAATAAACTTACATAATTCGAAAGGTATTTTGCCAAAAAACCATCTGTGTACGTAGCCTTTAAGAGAATTAAAAGCAAGTAGACATACACACGAGAAAATTTTTCTCTCTCTACCAACGTCTATCACGTGTACCAACTACTATCCCGTGTGCATATCAAGTGCTAAGGTAGAAATAAAACACGACAGTAATAAAGTTTCATGAAATCACGTACTAGGGACATTCATGTTTGAATGTTGCAGATGGTTCATTCGCAGTATCACACACATAGCGGGCAGCCACAATACCGGAACTGCTAGCGCGTTGATATTGCCATCAGTGGAACACAAAATATGGTAGTAGTGAAGCCTTCTGGAGCAACACTGACTGAATGTAACGTTGTTTACTGGCGTCGTTTTTCCGCTTACTTTTGTGTAAGAGTATACGAAACTAACTTTGTGTTCATTTGCCGTCGTTACTAAGAAATTTAAAGTACATTCCTAATTTTCATTTTTTTCATTTCTAATACCAACAACTTCCCTTATTATACGGAAACTACAGAGCATTTGTTTTAGACTATGCCTGGAAGAAGAACACTAAAGGGTTGGACTGAAAGACAAACAGCTAGAGAGGCAGAAATTGTACGTAGACTAAGTAAAAGATACAATGCGGACATTTATAATTGAAACCTCAACATACAGGTTGGGATAGGAAAAGAACCACATGGAAGGGGGGGGGGGGGGGAGGGAGTCTACAATTCTTGCATCATTTGTCCTTCGAATGATCACATCACATTTATAAATTTATTTACAATGCACATGAGAGCACAAAATAAAATACAATCGAAATAGCAAGCTGTTAAATGGAAACAAGCCTTTTCAAATTTTAATCACAGAGTTATATGACTAATCTTTCAATTATTGCTACCCCAAGAAATCAGTGCCAGCTTCAAATAAAAAAAAAATCATAAGTAAACCTCTCTTAAACAATAATTAAGTAAAGCATAACTCTTACACAACCTTCTTAAACAACCACAGTTACTAAGTTAACAAATGGCAATTTAGAATAAACACGCAAGCGTGCCAGATCTGATACTTTTTCTGACACCCACAAAAAGGATACAATGACAAATTAAGCTCAAGCAGTGAACAGAGAGTTATAATTTAAAATAGAAATCTAAGAAGATAGCAGTCAGAACGGAAATTAAATTAAACGTTTGGTGGTAAGTTCCTATAGGACCAAACTGCTGAGGTCATCGCTCCCTAGGCTTACACACTACTTAATCGAACTTAAACTAACTTACGCTAAGGCAACACACACATCCATGTTCGAGGGAGGACTCGAACTTCTGACGGAGGCAGTCGCGCCAACTGTGACAAGGCGCCCTACAGCGCGGCTACTCAGTGCGGCGAACTTAAATTAAAATTCTCCTAAGCACATCAAGTTCGTACTCAAATATATGAACAAACAAAGGAACTACGTCAAAATTTAATTACAACATCGCTCATACATTGGCCTTCAGGCAGAATACTTGGTAGTTCAAGTACGTACATCAGACCCTTAAAAAGGGAAAGGCGAAACTTACTTAAATAAGGCAAGCCGCCAAGTTGAACATTTCGATTATAGCAATAGTGGACACTTCCACACACAGCCGGAAGGGACTTGCAGGGGCTCGGTGCTCAACAGCAACAGGCCCTTGCAACCGGGAGTCGCTGAAATGTCGGTCTCGCGCTTCACAAGGCTAAGGGGCGCCGCTAACGAACACCACACAGGCGAGACATAGGCTAAAAATACAGATAACATGAACAACAATCGCTCCCTTCTTAAGAGGTCACGGTTGCCATCCTAAAAAAAAATCCATCATAAAATAAAGTAGCAAGTATTACGCTTAAAAAACTGCCTAAATTTTCACTCTGCAGCGAAGTGTGCGCTGATATGAAACTTCCTGACAGATTAAAACTGTGTGCCGGGCCGAGACTCGAACTCGGAACCCTTGCCTTTTGCGGGCAAGTGCTCTACCAACTTTTCGTTTTTTTGTTCGTTATTGATCGTTGTGCTTGGTCGTTGCGAACGTCACACGTTTGTTGATCCTTCCACTCATTTTGTTTATTACAGAGGCCAACCAGCTGTCTGACAGAATACGCTGATCTACCGTGCCAGCTACCCAAGCACGGCTTACGACCCATCCTCACAGCTTCATTTCCGACAGTAGAGCCAGCAGAGCACTTGCCCCCGAAAGGCAAAGGTCCCGAGTTCGAGTCTCGGTCCGGAACGCAGTTTTAATCTGCCAAGAAGGTTTCGAAATAGATCTTAATTCACTGGGAGAGGAGTATAAAAATATAATAATCACGTCTCCCCAAACAATTAGGTAAACTTTACACCAAAAATTGCACTGCCAAATACCTACTTGAATGAAACAGATACAACAAATAAATGATTACGCTCACCCCTCCAAGGCAATAGTTAGTTAATGACTACCCACTACAGTGTTTCCTTGAATCAGTCCTCAGGCTTGACAACCATTTAGAACGTAGTTTCAAAACTCACATATTAATAAAGGGAATTCCCCTTAAAATAATTAAACTCTGTGAACAGGAATTATGCCATACGGCTCATGACCAAAATAATAAAACTGAGTAAAGAACTTCAGCAAACTGCCATAAAAGTGAGCCTTAAGTTTCACTAGCAAACCACTGAATTTGAAAGTTCTGCACGGCTTATGGCCCTGGTAATACACGTAAAGGTCTCAGTGATACAATTTATCGCCAACGCAGGGACAGTCACTAATTTACACCCAAAGTTTCCACCAATAAAATAAACGCAAAAGTACAACAAGATTGCGGCCAAGATTAATCACAGTAAATTAAAATGTTCCAGTGATCCATAAGGCACCAACAGGAGAGGCACAGATATCAGAGCGCGAGCAATACTGACCGCAAAATTTTCCAGTAATGGTCTTTGCACAGGCGGTAACGAAGAGGGCAGAACTCCAAGCGTCCAGGTTGGCATAGCATGGATACACAGGGAAGTTAAAATCCACTGAAGGTCGTAGGAGGACCTATTTCAAACTCCCTGAGTCAACGGTCATCTACAAAAACCAAGTTAAATTCGCGCCGCCTATCGAAACGCCAGTGAAAGTAGGCGCCGGAAAGACAGATGAAATGAACCACGGCTCAGTAATTATAATTCTATTGTTGTTCTGAAAGAGTCATATAAACGTTCGCTGAAAGTAATTCGAAATATTCTTAGGAGTTATAATTGCAGTTTGTTGAATGTACAGTACAGATTTTGGAATGGTAAACATTTTGCTTCTGAGGTTACTTCGTGTGATAAAACGACATGCACATTGTGTTGTCATTCGCTGTCATCAACTAAAAATTTATTTTTCAACTTACTGTATCTAAAGGCTAACATAAATGATCGATCAATTAAAGAGAAATCAAAGAATTGTTTCAATAATATTCGCAGCTACATTGGAGCTTTTGCTTTGGTCAGTTCTGAGGCTAAAATTTCGCACATAGTTTTCCGTGGAGTGTATCAGTTTAAGATACACGATGTGTTTTATCGTAGATCAGTTCGAATGACTTCTACGTATGATTGTTCATGATGTTCTTTTCCTCATAGCCTTCAGGTAAGATTCAAAAACATGCATAGCTTTCAAGCAAGAGCTAATAATCTCCTTACGAATAAATTCCAACCACTTATACAAGAAAAAAAACGCCTTCGTTAATTTATAAACACAATTGGTCCAATTATGAGCACAGGCGATACCAGTAAAAATTAAACACTTAAGATGACAGATTGCAGTCCTGGCGTGGTCCTTGTTAACATTTATTAGTTTGCTTACAAGAGGATCACAGGTTTACTCCGAACTTTGTACGCCTTTAATAGCCCATTAAATCAACATAATGTGCTAACAGTAAAGTGCAGTACTCGAGTCATTGCGAGAAAATCGCAGGAGAAGCTTTACGCGTCTAGTACATAACGGATATATCGGCGCGCAGGCGCCGTCTCTTAAGAATTAATGGTAGGCAAGAAGAGGCGGCACGGTAGCTCAGCGTATGAGTAAAGGAATCAACGATCAACTTAAACGGATGTCTTGCGACGTCCGCGTAGACCAAACACAACGAACAACACCGAACAAAAACTAAAAAAAAAACCAGGGTGTTGGGTCAGAGGGTTACCCGCCCTTTGTAATAACAAAACTGAGTTAATGGATCAACGACGAACTGAAACGGGTGCCTTGCGACAACCGCCCCGAGCAGATGCAACGAACGAAAACGAACAAAATGAGACTATGAAAAAAAAGGAAAAAGAAAGCGTGTTCGGTCAGAGGGTTTAGCTACTCTCTGTAATAAAGGAACAGAGTGAAAGGGTCGACGAACAACCTGAACGAGTGTCATCTGAAGTCCGCCACGAACAACTTCAACGAACAATATAGAACAAAACAAAAAAAGCGGTTAACGTTCGAACTTCGTATAGCAAACATGTATGCGGCGACAGTTTGACTCTCGTTCAAACTTAACTAGTGGTCTACATTTTTTTCATCACTGGTCATAATTTTTAATTTACATGACAGTTGAGAGATAACGTAATTAAAAAACACGTGTATTTGCACGAAGTTTTAGCGAATTTTGTGTTATTTGACTGCTTGCCATTTTTAATTAAACTTAATTATTAGAACAGACATATAAGATACCCGCCTCTACATTGCACCTCGACGTTCGGGCTGCAGCCACAGAGCCCGGCCCCATTTGGCAGTTAAGCTGCGTAGCTGTGAGACGTCGCTGATGTAGCTAGAACGAATATTGTAGGTATAAATTTTTGGAATATCACAGAATTTACGCTTGTACCACAAAAACCAAGATTTGAGCGAAGTCAAAGTGTAGCCTCATACAGTTTCGTCTCATGAAGTTCAAACGCTAGCCACGTGACCACCATGAACTCTCACAATGGGCACCTAAACACAGATACATCCGTTATATAGTAGACGCGTAAAACTTCTCTTGGAATTACGAAGGAATTGCCAGAGTGGTGTACCTTACTACTTGTATACTATGTTGTTTTAATGGCCAATAAATATCTACAAAGTTTGAAGAAAATCTGACAGACTTTTAAGAACATTAATTAACTGCCTGGAATAGCTCCTCTTATCCGGAATCCCCCACAGATTCCTCCTTCTCACACATTCGGAGGCCTTTTAATAATGCTAGATGCTTTTCTATGTTGTATTCTCTATGTTTCTCACAAGGGAACCTCCCCATCGCACCCCCCTCAGATTTAGTTATAAGTTGGCACAGTGAATAGGCCTTGAAAAACTAAACACAGATCAATCTAGAAAACACGAAGAAGTTGTGTGGAACTATGAAAAAAATAAGCAAAATATACAAACTGAACAGTCCATACGTAAGATAAGCAACATGAAGGACGTACAACCAAGGAGCACCGTGGTCTCAGGGTTAGCGTGCGCAGCTTCGAAGTGAAAGGTCCTTAGTTCAAGTCTTCCCTGGAGCGAAAATTGTAATTTTTTATTTTTAGTTTATGTGTCAAAGTCTTATGTTTTCATCACTTTTTTGGGAGTGATTATCACATCCACAAGAAAACCTAAATCTGCCAAGGTAGAAGAATCTTTTTACCCATTCGCCAAGTGTACAAGTTAGGTGGGTCGACAACATATTCCTATCATGTGACGCACATGCCGTCACCAGTGTCGTATAGAATATATCAGACGTGTTTTCCTGTGGAGGAATCGGTTGACCTATGACCTTGCGATCAAATGTTTTCGGTTCCCATTGGAGAGGCACGTCCTTTCGTCTACTAATCGCACGGTTTTGCGGTGCGGTCGCAAAGCACAGACACTAAACTTATTACAGTGAACAAAGACGTCAATGAAAGAACGGACAGATCATAACTTTGCGAAAATAATATTTTACTCAAGGGAAGACTTGAACCAAGGATTCCACGTTCCGCAGCTGCTTACGCTAACCACGAGACCACGGCGCTCGTGTACTCACACTATCCTTGATCTTGCCTATTTTGCACATGGACTACTCAGTTTGTATATTTTGATTATTTTTTTCATAGTTCCACACAACGTCTTCCTGTTTTCTCGATTGATCTGTGTTCAGTTTTTCAAGGCCTATCCACTGTGCCAACTTACAACTGAATCTGAGGGGGGTGCGATGGGGATGTTCCCTTGTCAGTAATTTAGTTCACTACGAATATAAGGGGTCAGGCCTAAGCGCACATTGTTCCTCAATTAGCGATGTCTCCCTAATTGCTTTCCTTATTTTATTTATTAATTTTGCATATATTTTATAGCCAGCTGTTATAATACTGACGCCCCTGTAATTATTAGAAAGTGTTCTCTGTCCTTTCTTAAAAACTGAAATAACTCTCATGATTGTCCAGTCTTGTGGTATTTGTTGCTGTACCCAATACAAATAGTATAAGTGAAGTAATCTTAATTGGGGATGTTCCACCGTACTTCAGAAGTTCTACGTTAATCTTGTCTGTCCCTGTAGCCTTAATTCTTCCCTTGGTAGCGAAATATGTTGACGCAAAAATTTAGGTATGCAATTTGTTACAGAGAGCTGCTGCCTCTGGAAGCAACAACGACTCCAACGTGGCTGGATATCGAGTTCAACTGAGCTTGGATGACAGATAGGGCCACATCATTCCAGTCAGCTACTAGGAGTTCATCAGGCGCCAGTGGTGGTGTGCCAGAGTCTCGGAAACGACATTTTTTTCAATGGGACATATGGAACTTGTGAGTCGGGATATGTTACAACAGCATAATCAACATGTGGTTTTCTTTTTCTTTCTTACCTTATAACACTATTACTGTCGTTCGCGTGCGTGAGCTACACTGTTTCCAAATAACGGAACTTACAAACTTGTCACAAGGAAGCCAAGTATAACACTAATGCTGCAGTTTGCTTAAATATGACTTAAACGCACAGTATGTGTAACCCTCTGGGAGGATTTTTAGCCGCGCGGGATTAGCCGAGCGGTCTAGGGCGCTGCAGTCATGGACTGTGCGACTGGTCCCGGAGGAGGTTCGAGTCCTCCCTTGGGCATGGGTGTGTGTGTTTGTCCTTAGGATAATTTAGGTTAAGTAGTCTGTAAGCTTAGGGACTGAAGACCTTAGCAGTTAAGTCCCATAAGATTTCACACACATTTGAACTTTTTTTTGTTGAGGATTTTTAAAAGTTTGACTGTGCGCTACTTAACAGACAGAGGGAATCTAACATGAAGTTCGTAATAGTAGCAAGTAGTAGACAACAGAAAGACTAAACTTTTGTAAGAAATTACAGTAACAAAGTTCCTGTAAATGAAATATAGAACGGTCACCAGTCTAATTAGGAATAATAATGTGGAAACATTATTTTTAATGTATCTATTTTTACTCTTGCAAAAGTAACTTTCATAAATCCTTTCTTAATCAAGTGCAATGAAAATCTACAATAACCAGACGAACTACACCGTAGGTAGCAGTAGTTATCAACAGCATAGTTAAGCAATTACAGAAATTGAAATGAGACTTTATCCCTGTTAGACACAATTTTCACTTCTGCCTTTCACTAATTTGGCACATGAATTGTTTGCTAGGGCATGCACGAGACTAAGTGACATCTGGTAAGGATTAAAGTTTGACTAACACACATATACACATCACAAATGCAATAAGATAACACTGTACACATACCTTTTATATATACTCTTTTAAATAATCACTTCTGGTTTCTTTAGCTAGAAAACAAATATTCAGTTTCGTTTTCTCCTGATGTAAAAGAATGAAATGGGGTCCCACAAACCATCCCTTCTTTATATAAGCAAACTATACACACTTCTCAGAAATATTTTGCATTATAAAAAGCTGAATTACTGCCCCACTTAAGATCATTTATCTTGCAAAGTTTTAACATTATTTCCACTGACAATACTCTCTACAACTTCAGAAATGACTTCAAGTAAAAGTTCAACTTCAAATAGCATCAAAACCAAATGCTTTATAAGACCACTTGTGAAGCAAGTGATTTTCACTGACAACTTTTATACCACTGAACATTAAAACATTGGTATTTGTAAGATAGAAGCAAATCAAAACACATTGGAGATTTTTTATAAATTCGTCAGTAAGTGTCTCCCATGATATCAATGAAACAATTAATCTGACTATCCACATTTATATATTTTTGTATTCAAAAATTAGGCACAAGCAAATAATACAGATCATTATCAGTTTTCACACACAGGATACTCGATGTTTAGTAATTTTGCGGAGAGGACCCAGTTAGGTACCATGAAAGGAGTAAATTCATGGTTCGAACACAAATTTCAGCAGTATTTGAATTATTATTGCAAAGTAAATTACACAAACACTCTGGTTCATAGTGTTATACAGTTCTAACCTCTCGAATCTGATGAAGTGGTGAGGCAGTAGTGGTGGCGAGCACATGGCGGCTACCTGGTCTCTCCTTTGGCAGTAATATGCTCTATTTAGCTCTTCTTGGCGACGTGAATATCACTTTTGGAGCCATTTCCAATGCATTTTACAGTCACAATTACACCCGAGGCCATTCCATCTCCAATTAGGTACTGGATGCCTCGCTCGGCACCTGCGTTGTTGACTGGTCAACTGCTGGCTACTGACTCCTTACTGTGTTCTCTCGCTTCCCGCTCAGCCCGACCGCCAGTTCCACCTTTTAGCTCGCGCCACACCATTTCCGTAGCGGAGGGGAATCACTATGTCTTTTACATTATACGATACAAAATCCCTAAGTATGAACCAGTTTTTACATTGCAGCTTTTAATACATAAATAAACATATTTAATCAAATTCCATTATTTAAACACTGTAACGGCAGAATTGTACGGCCGTAGTGGACAGCGCCAGAGTCGCTGCGCTGTGCGCTTATCACGCGGAATGCTGACGGGAAATGCAATTGAGTTGCGCGCCGTGGCGTGTACACAGCCACCGGCGACGAAGAACAGTCTGAGACCGGCCAGTTGCGAACATGTATCGCTCTAGACACAGTGAAGACGGGTTACCAGACGCGCGTAATGCAGTTTTGCACCGTCTTTATTAATAAATGGTAAAACTATGTTTTCCGTGTTCCACGTTCTGCACTGCCCGGAACTACCGCACACGCATCCCATCCTAACAGCAAATGGACGCAATAACATTTTACTCGGCCGTCCAAAAGACACCGTTAGAACACACTATTACCTTAAACAATTTATACCCCATAACGTACCACCTCCCTCCAACGATCCAAAGAACTTAACTTGAATAAACGCTTCTTAAATAAAGTTGCACTGTACCGATTGCCCACAATCGATTATGGTGTTACGTCCTGACTGGCTTGACGGAGCCCCCTACGAATTCCTCTCCTGTGCCAATTTTTTCACTTGCAAACCCACGTCCTCAATTATTTGCTGAATGTATTCCAATCACTCTCGTTCCCTACAGTTTTCCCTCTACAGCTCCATCTAGGACAATGGAAGTCATTTCGTGATGTCTTAACAGGTGTCTTGTCATCCAGGCCCTTCTCCTTGTCAGTGTTCTCCATATATTCCTTTCCTCGCCGATTATGTGGAGAACCTCCTCATTCCTTATCGGTCCACCCACTTTTCGACATTCTTCTGTAGTACCACATCTCAAATGCTTGAATTTCTTCTGTTCAGGTCTTCTCACAGTCCATGTTTCACTACCGTACGATGCTGTACTGCAAACGTACATTCTCAGAAATTTCTTCCTCAGATTGAGGCCTATGCTTGAAAGTAGTAGACTTCTCTTGGCTAGGACTTCCATTTCTGCCAGTGCTTTTCTTCTTAGAATGTCCTCCTTCCCCGTCTGTCCATCATGAATTATTTCGCTGCCTAGCCAGCAGAATTCCTTAACTTCACCTAATTCGTGATCACCAGTTCTGACAGTAAGTTTCTCGCTGTTCTCATTTCTGCAACCTCTCATTACTTTCGCCTTAAACTCTCAATCGTTATTCTGTGCTCACTACATTGTTCATTCCATTCAGTGCAACCTGTAATTCTGCTTCACTTTCACGAAGGACAGCAATTTCATCAGCGAACCTCGTCATTTATCTCCTTTCACGCTTAATTTTGATCCCACCTTTGTTTTATTTCCTTCATTGCCCTTGTGGTATATAGATTGAACAACAGAGGAGAAGATTAGATACCTTTCTTATACACTTTTAATCAGAGCACTTCGTTCTTGGTCTTTCAGTCTTATTGTGCTCTCTTGGTTCTTGTGCGTGTTGTATGTTAACCGTCTCTCCCTGTCGCTTATACCTATTTTACTTAGGATTTCGATTTTGCCCTGTTTTACATAGTCTAACGCTCTTTCCATATCGACGTATTCTAAAAATGGCTCTGAGCACTATGGGACTCAACGACTGTGGTCATCAGTCCCCTAGAACTTGGAACTACTTAAATCTAACTAACCTAAGGACATCACACACATCCATGCCCGAGGCAGGATTCGAACCTGCGACCGTAGCAGTCGCGCGGTTCCGGACTGCGCGCCTAGAACCGCTAGACCACCGCGGCCGGCACGTATTCTAAAAAATGGTTCAAACGGCTCTGAGCACTATGGGACTTAACATCTATGGTCATCAGTCCCCTAGAACTTAGAACTACTTAAACCTAACTAACCTAAGGACAACACACAACACCCAGTCATTACGAGGCAGAGAAAATCCCTGACCCCGCCGGGAATCGAACCCGGGAACCCGGACGTATTCTATGAACGGGTCTTGATTTTTCTCCAGTCTTTCTTCCATTACCAGAAATTCTGATGCAATATTATCTATCCCTTCTGCCTTATTTGCTCTCAAGTCGTCCAAAGCTCTTATAAATTCTGATTATCATAGTGGATCCCTTATCTCTTCCCTGTGGTCTCCTTTCTTCTATTGTCAAGTCTTCGGACAAGTCTTCCTCCCTCAAAGGGGCCTTTAATGTACTCTTTCCACGTATCTGCGCTCTCCTCTGCGTTTAATATTGGAATTCCCATTGCACTCTGAATTCCATCTTCGATTTCTTCACATTTCTGATACACTTCATATCTATTTCATTCCTAAGTGACTTGTATTTCTGCATTCCTGAAGGTTCCTCAATGTTTGTGTACTTCTTTCCTTCGTCGAACAACTGAAGTATTTCTTCTATAACCCATAGTTTCTTCGTAGAAGTCTTTTGGTATCTGTATGTTTCTTTTCAGTTTGTATGACTGGTCTTTTTAAGAGATGTCCATTCCTCTACAACAGAGCTGCCTTCAGAGCTAGTCACTATCGCAATATCTATACCCTCAGAGAACTTAAAGCGTATCTCTCCATTCCTCAGTACTTCAGTAAGTCATTCCTCGCGCTTTGATGCTTCCTGATTAGTCTCTTAAACTTCACGCTCTAAAATATAATCTTTGCGGCCTTCTGCAAATATACCTACTCACCTTCCGATTATTGAAAATAATATTCGCTTTTACTAACCGCAATTTATTACAGAACTCAATTAGTCTTTCTTCTCTCTCATTCAATTCAATATACTCATATATTTTCTCTATATTCTCTTCTTCTGCTTGCGATATCGGCAGGTATACCTGAACTATTGTCGTCCGTGTTGGTTTGCTGTCGATTCTGATGTGAACAACCCTATCACTGAATTGTTCACAGTAAGTCACCCACTTGCCCACCTACCTATTATTCATAACAAATCCTACTCCCTATATACCATTTTCTGCTACTGTTGATATTACACAGTACTCGTCTGACCAAAAGCTTTCTCTTCTTTCCACTTTACTTCTATGAACCCCATTATATCTAGCTTCAACCTTAGGATTTTCCTTTTCATATTTTCTACCTTCCTACCATGTTCAGACTTCTGACTTTCCACGCCCCAACCCGTGGAACGTCACACTTTCATTAGTTACTCAACCTTTTTCTCATAGTACCTTCCCCTTCTTCTTACATGAAGCATAGCACGATCTTCCCACAAACAATTGACTTTTAAAAGTGATTTCTGAACGAGAAACCCGATGCGTAATACTTCCTTATATACAGAGTATAGACTACGTTCCTCGTACCCGCTTTGCGTAGTTGTGCAGAAATGCTAATCATTTGGTTGTCCAAGCATTTAGAACACTGGAGGCCAATTTGACGTTTACGCCATCCTGTACATGATTTCATGATCATTAACATTAATGAACATGTTTTAGTTGAGTGTCATACAATACACAGAAAAACATGACTGAAGTTTTGATGTTCCTAGGCCCGACGAAGAAATTTCTGAAAATGTATGTTTGGAGCACAGCATTGTATGGTAGTGAATCATGGGATGTAGGAAAATCGTAAAAGAGAGAGAATCGAAGCATTTGAGATTTAGTGCTAAGAAGAATGCTGGAAATTAGGTTAACTGATAAAATAAGGATGAGAAGGCTCTCCGCAAAATCGGCGAAGAAAGGAACATATTAAAAACACTGAAAACACGAAGCGTCAGAATGAGAGGACATGCGTTAAGACATCAGGAAATAACTTCCACGGTACCATAGGGCGGTGTAGAAGGTATAAACTGTAGTATAAACTGTAGAGGGTGACAGATACTGGAATATATCAACAAATAATTGAGGACGGATAAAAAACTGATTTATGTATTGTGTTGATGAGCTGCAACTTGGTTCTCCACACTGAGCCCAGGTTAACTAGTTAACTGGAAACTATTTGCGCTGTAGTTTCATACCGAAGGTCACAGTATCACCACGTCCATACTAACCCGCAAGACACGCTTACAACATACAATCCTTAATAAAAATATTAACGTTTATTCCTTTCATTTAGGCTGTACACTTTCACTTAGAGCTAATGTCGATGTGGTAGGTCATATCGGTTGGAAACCATTTGTAATGCCACTGTGTTTACAATCAAAACTGTTATCACTGTCATGTTAACTGATTCTTCCGTCGGTTGTTGGCACGAGAACTTCGTAATTGTAAATAAAATACAAAGTACTGTGTATGTTCTGCAGAAAGAATTCATTCTCTTAACCGATTTACAGCTTATAAGGCCATCATGACACTTTCACTGAATATCTGCGTCAAAGAGGGTAGAACATTCACGAACAATATTGAGAAAGATATTATACATCGACAGCGAGTTATGAACACAGAACAAACATTATCATTGACAGTGCAGAGGCAAAGGAAATAAAAATACTGAAGTTAGACAATAAGTAAATATAAACGGAACAAATCAGAAATAGATTAACATTAAGCTCAAAAATCAGTGCCTATGAAACAATTAAAATTAATTTACAATTCTATTAAAATAAAATAAAGATGTGACAAGACAAATGAAGTAGCTTGAAGAAATAAACTGAGGTGACATAAGTCAAAGGACAGCGATATGCACATATACATACGAATGACGCTAGTATAACGAAGACTAGGTATAAGCGTCAGCGCATTGGAGGAGCTGTAATTTGTTGGAGCTAGACGCATGGGGCATTCCATTTCGGAAATCGTTAGGGAATTCAATATTTCGCGATCCACTTTATCAAGAGTTTACTGAGAATATCAAATTTCAAGCATTACCTCTCACCACAGGCAACGCAGTGGCTGGCGACCTTCACTTAATGGCCGAGGGCAGCAGCGTTTGGTAGAGTTGTCAGTGCCAGCAGGCAAGCAACGCTGCATGCAATAACCACAGAAAGCAACATAACCGTTAGGATAGTGCAGCAAAATCTCGTGTTAATGGGCTGTAGCAGCAGACGACCGACGCGAGTGCCTTTGCTAATAGCACATCACCAGCAGCGCCTCTCCTGAGCTCCTAACCGTATCAGTTGCACCCTAGACTACTGGAAGATTTTGGCGTGGTCGTCTAGATTTCAATTGGTAAGAGCTGATGATAGGGTTCGAGCGTGGCGCAGAGCCCCCGAAGCCATGGACCCAAGTTGTCAACAAGGCACTGTGCAAGCTACTGGTGGCTCCTTAATGGTGTGAACTGTATTCACATTGTAGCGGCACCACCGTTTAGCATAGGGAAAGTTTTGTGCAGTATTCTGAGCAAAAGTTATAGCTAGGTGCGGGCCGGATTGCAATGAGTTACGCATACCCACAGTTGCAAAGTAGAATAGAGGCCACAGGGCCGTCAGATTGCTGAAAGAGTATATGTAGCGGTTTTGCGTGTAACAAATCACAGGCAGAAGGGCGCACTGGCCAACCTAGCGTGTTATGAGTACATGACGCGAAGCGGCGCATATGGTAAAACAGAGGCGCACAGCCGCATATAAATAGGTGCGGGTTTCTAACGAGATTCATCCAAGTGTGGCAGCTCTCCTGGGCGGCAGGGCGTGTCACACCACAAGCTACACGCAGCCAGTGACGCAGATCGACAGGAACGGGGGCACTGTAGCTGGAAACAATAAATCACTTGGAAAGCTCAGACGAGTGTTAATACGGTGCCTTCTACCTCTTCCCGCTACATTTGGTCATCCTGGTACATTCAGTGGCAGAAGTTTCCACTGAAACACGGAATGGTCTTGGTCTTCTGGTGTTTGTGAGCAGATCATTGACATGAAATGGTTACGTTCGGCTACTTGGAGACCATTTGCAGCCATTTATGGACTTCATGTTCTCAGACAATGACCTCATGTCAGCTGACCACAGTTGGCTCAAATGGCTCTGAGCACTATGGGACTTAACATCTATGGTCATCAGTCCCCTAGAACTTAGAACTACTTAACCTAACTAACCTAAGGACATCACACACATCAATGCCCGAGGCGGATTCGAACCTGCGACCGTAGCGGTCACCCGGTTCCAGACTGAAGCGCCTAGAGCCGCACGGCCACACTGGCCGGCTTGACCACAGTTGTTCGTGACTGGTTTGAAGAACATTCTGGACAATTCGAGTGAACAGACTGGCCATCCAGACATCCAACATGAATCTCACCGAACATTTATGGGACATAATCGAGAGGTCAGTTCATGGACAAAATCGTGGAAGGGCAACATTTTCGCAGTTGTGGATGGCTGTAGAGGCAGCACGGCTCATTGGTCCTGCAGGGGATTTCCAACGACTTGTTGGGTTGCTGCACTACACTGGGAAACAGGATGTCCGACACGATACTGCGAGGTACCTCATGGCTTTTGTCACCTCCATGTGTTATATATGAAAAGTTTTACATAAACAGAGTAAATTATAGAACTCACATTTATACACTCATGCTCAAAAATTAAGGATAATTGCAGAATGTGGTGCCACACAACGTGGCACTACACAAAACTGGCGCTAGTAGCATAGGCGCATAGGGAACACACATGACACAGATCTGCAAGTCCACGGTATTGGTAGTCGTCCCGAAACACATGTGCTACAAAACGCCACTGTTTCCTGCACATGTACAAATCACGCGAAAATTACATTCGTCCATAAATTTTCCACACCAGTGTATTAGCATAATCAGTCTTTATATACAACAGCATCATCTGTTAACATCCAGACATTGTGGCCACTGAGATGGAGAAACTGTGAAAGGTCGTCTGGTTCAGTTTACTCTGAAGTCTTTGGCGGTGACTGCAGTGATTTTGGAGTCGTGTCGCATGCAGCAGGCAATCCGGCCTGCAGACGTGCCTGGGGCCAAACCCTGCTGGCAGAGCTTCAGAGCAACGCAGCCGCAGCCGGCTCGGTGGTGACACACACACACACACACACACACATACACACACAGAAGATGGGCCGCGGCTTTCTACGTCGCTTTCCTGTGTGTCGCCGGAGAAATGCGACGACGGAGAGACAGCGGCACAGCACGGCCGCAGGCCACGCTGGTGAGAATCAGCGAACCACCTGCTCGTCTCTCGCTCCAATCCAACACTGGCACCGCCGACCCCAACATAGCCACTGTGCCCTAAGGCTGAGTTCACGGTGGCACCGACAACGGTCGCCAGTCGCAGTCGCCAGATGTCGCCCGATGACATCGGCCGACAGACTGGTCACAATGCGTCCGATATCCTTCGTCAAATTGTTAATTTTTCGTGGGATCAGGGAGGTCAAGTTAGGTTAGACTCCGTCCTATAAAGGAAGTTCGATTTTAACCACATTGAGCGGGATGGATGCCACGACGTCCCAGTGCTTCGAGCCGAGCGCTGTCTTGCAGCTTTTGCTATTAATCAGACGCCGAATGCACGATACAGATCTGTGACGAAAAAGAACTTTCCTCAGTTGTTGCACTGATAAGACAAGCTTTATCAATATATGATATACATATTCGAAGTGATTCGTAGTGACATTTATGAGTTGTTGTTGTTGTGGGCCGGCCGGTGTGGCCGTGCGGTTCTAGGCGCTTCAGTCTGGAACCGTGTGACCGCTACGGTCGCAGGTTCGAATCCTGCCTCGGTCATGGATGTCCTTAGGTTAGTTAGGTTTAATTAGTTCTAAGTTCTAGGCGACTGATGACCTCAGAAGTTAAGTCGCACAGTGTTCAGAGCCATTTGAACCATTTTTGTTGTTGTGGTCTTCAGTCCAGAGATTTGTTTGACGCAAGCTCTCCATGCTACTCTATCCTGTGCAAGCTTCTTCATCTCACAGTATCTACTGCAACCTACATCCTTCTGAATCTGTTTAGCGTATTCATCTCTTGGTCTCCCTCTACGATTTTTACCCTCCATGCTGCCCTCCAATACTAAATTGGTGATCCCTTGATGTCTCAGAATATGGCCTACCAACCGATCCCTTCTTCTATCCAAGTTGTGCCACAAACTCCTCTTCTCTCCAATTCTATTCAATACCTCCTCATTAGTTATGTGATCTACCCATCTAATCTTCAGCATTCTTCTGTAACACCACATTTCGAAAGCTTCTATTCTCTTCTTGTCTAAACTATTTATCGTCCATGTTTCACTTCCATACAAGGCTACACTACATACAAACACTTTCAGAAACGACTTCCTGACACTTAAATCTATACTCGATGTTAACAAATTTCTCTTCTTCAGAAACGCTTTCCTTGCCATTGCGTCTACATTTTGTATCCTCTCTACTTCGACCATCATCAGTTATTTTGCTCCCCAAATAGCAAAATTCGTTTACTACTTTCAGCGTCTCATTTCCTAATCTAATTCCCGCAGCATCACCCGATTTATTTCGACTACATTCCATTATCCTCGTTTTGCTTTTGTTGATGTTCATCTTATATCCTCCTTTCAAGACACTGTCCACTCCGTTCAACTGCTCTTCAAGGTCCTTTGCTGTCACTGACAGAATTACAATGTCATCGGCGAACCACAAAGTTTTTATTTCTTCTAATCTAATTCCCGCAGCATCACCCGATTTATTTCGACTACATTCCATTATCCTCGTTTTGCTTTTGTTGATGTTCATCTTATATCCTCCTTTCAAGACACTGTCCACTCCGTTCAACTGCTCTTCAAGGTCCTTTGCTGTCACTGACAGAATTACAATGTCATCGGCGAACCACAAAGTTTTTATTTCTTCTCGATGGATTTTAATTCCTACTTCGAATTTTTCTTTTGTTTCCTTTAGTGCTTGCTCACTATACATATTGAATAACATCGGGATAGGCTACATCCCTGTCTCACTCCCTTCCCAGCCACTGCTTCCCTTTCATGCCCCTCGACTCTTATAACTGCCAGAATTTGAAAGAGAGGCAGTGTTGAAAAGTAATGTCTCCTAATTTTTTATGTGATAACTCTTAAAACATTCTAAATAAAACACTTTATTAACATTCCACTTCTTTATTATTCTTGTACGCATCTTTATTTCTCAACATACTGAGCCGTAGCTATCTTTGCTTTCCGCGTGTCTTATCTTGCGGCTTGGCAGGTGAAGCGAGTTGGTTGTTAGCTTTCGACAGGTAAGCCTCGAGATCTCGTGACATTCGCGGGGAGACGACTGCCAACGGCTGCCGAACGAGCGTGATGACCGTTACACGTTGTGGTGTGAAGTTGGTCGGGCGTTTTGCCGACATGGGCAGCTTGGAGATACAAGTTCTGTGACTTCGCTAGGAACAAATTTTGAAGGGAAGTGGTGAAGCTGTGGAACCCGCTCCCTCGTATTGTGTCCCTGATATGGAGTAAGTCGTCGTAATTGTCTGTTCACCGACGCACTCAGAGATTTTAAACTTTATTATTATGGTGAGACTTTCATAGTCGAACGTTAAGACGGTGTGGGAGAGTTCATTTGGCCTAGTCAAATGCTGGCCGTTATTTGAAAATTTTCTCAGAAATTTTACTAGTGTTTTGTGTCTCTTGCAATCAAATAATTTTATGTTGCCGTTTTAAAGCCTGCACTCTGTTAACACAGTTGTCCATGTGTAAGTGAGTCAAAGGTTCTTCCGAGTGTTTCTATGTTTCAGAGTTTTTGGAATGTCTTTGTGATTCGGGCACAAACTTTTGATTGTGCCAGAGCCTTGGTGGGGAGTGAAATGTCATCCAAGGTCTAGCCCTAGCAGTGTTTAAGAACCTGGCTACTACCGGAGTTGTTCACATACAGCCTTCCAAAGTATATATAGTATGTAACCTGTTTGTATATGAACTTGTTTTCTTAAATATTAGGGACTGGCAACTGGCTAAACCCTAAACTCCATAGCACCTGCAGAGTTCCTAGTGCAGCTATTAACACGTCTGAGCACGTGAACATTTATTTTTTTAAAGATGAGTGTTTCTATTGTAGTTTTTTATTCAAGTGGTACTATTACGTTGTGTAATGGCATCTTACCCTGACACTACTGTTCAAGTGTTATTAAGTCGCCCTTTACCTGTAATTGTTCTCATTATATATATTTTGAGGGAAGTCCTGTATGGGAGTTGGAAGTTCTCAAGTTCGTCAGTAACCCCTTTTCTTAATCTGCAATTGTTTGTTAGAGTACTGATTACAAAGGTTTATCTAGTGGTTCGTCCAAAATTTGTAATTGTCATTTTTTTAAAAAAAGGGGGAATGTCGATAAATTTTCTTAATTATAAATTGTGACTACAACCATGATTACAACCCGCTTCCTGTTTTATGGTATTTACACTACTGGCCATTAAAATTGCTACACCACGAAGATGACGTGCTACAGACGCGACATTTCACCGACAGGAAGAAGATGCTGTGATATGCAAATGATTAGCTTTTCAGAGCATTCACATAAGGTTGGCGCCGATGGCGACACCTACAACGTGCTGACCTATCGCGATTGCAGTTTATCGTATCGCGACATTGCTGCTCGCGTTGGTCGAGATCCAATGACTGTTAGGAGAATATGGATGCGGTGGGTTCAGGAGGGTAATACGGAACGCCGTGCTGGATCCCAACGGTGTCGTATCACTAGCAGTCGACATGACAGGCATCTTATCCGCATGGCTGTAACGCATCGTGCAGCCACCTCTCAATCTACATCTACATCTACATCTACACTGATACTCCGCAAGCCACCCAACGGTGTGTGGCGGAGGGCACTTTACGTGCCACTGTCATTACCTCCCTTTCCTGTTCCAGTCGCGTATGGTTCGCGGGAAGAACGACTGTCTGAAAGCCTCCGTGCGCGCTCTAATCTCTCTAATTTTACATTCGTGATCTCCTCGGGAGGTATAAGTAGGGGGAAGCAATATATTCGATACCTCATCCAGAAACGCACCCTCTCGAAACCTGGCGAGCAAGCTACACCGCGATGCAGAGCGCCTCTCTTGCAGAGTCTGCCACTTGAGTTTATTAAACATCTCCGTAACGCTATCACGGTTACCAAATAACCCTGTGACGAAACGCGCCGCTCTTCTTTGGATCTTCTCTATCTCCTCCGTCAGACCGATCTGGTACGGATCCCACACTGATGAGCAATACTCAAGTATAGGTCGAACGAGTGTTTTGTAAGCCACCTCCTTTGTTGATGGACTACATTTTCTAAGCACTCTCCCAATGAATCTCAACCTGGTACCCGCCTTACCAACAATTAATTTTATATGATCATTCCACTTCAAATCGTTCCGCACGCATACTCCCAGATATTTTACAGAAGTAACTACTACCAGTGTTTGTTCCGCTATCATATAATCATACAATAAAGGATCCTTCTTTCTATGTATTCGCAATACATTACATTTGTCTATGTTAAGGGTCAGTTGCCATTCCCTGCACCAAGTGCCTATCCGCTGCAGATCTTCCTGCATTTCGCTACAATTTTCTAATGCTGCAACTTCTCTGTATACTACAGCATCATCCGCGAAAAGCCGCATGGAACTTCCGACACTATCTACTAGGTCATTTATATATATTGTGAAAAGCAATGGTCCCATAACACTCCCCTGTGGCACGCCAGAGGTTACTTTAACGTCTGTAGACGTCTCTCCATTGATAACAACATGCTGTGTTCTGTTTGCTAAAAACTCTTCAATCCAGCCACACAGCTGGTCTGATATTCCGTAGGCTCTTACTTTGTTTATCAGGCGACAGTGCGGAACTGTATCGAACGCCTTCCGGAAGTCAAGAAAAATAGCATCTACCTGGGAGCCTGTATCTAATATTTTCTGGGTCTCATGAACAAATAAAGCGAGTTGGGTCTCACACGATCGCTGTTACCGGAATCCATGTTGATACCTACATAGTAGATTCTGGGTTTCCAGAAATGACATGATACGCGAGCAAAAAACATGTTCTAAAATTCTACAAGAGATCGACGTCAGAGATACAGGTCTATAGTTTTGCGCATCTGCTCGACGACCCTTCTTGGAGACTGGGACTACCTGTGCTCTTTTCCAATCATTTGGAACCCTCCGTTCCTCTAGAGACTTGCGGTACACGGCTGTTAGAAGGGGGGCAAGTTCTTTCGCGTACTCTGTGTAGAATCGTATTGGTATCCCGTCAGGTCCAGTGGACTTTCCTCTATTGAGTGATTCCGGTTGCTTTTCTATTCCTTGGACACTTATTTCGATGTCAGCCATTTTTTCGTTTGTGCGAGGATTTAGAGAAGGAACTGCAGTGCGGTCTTCCTCTGTGAAACAGCTTTGGAAAAAGGTGTTTAGTATTTCAGCTTTACGCGTGTCATCCTCTGTTTCAATGCCATCATCATCCCGGAGTGTCTGGATATGCTGTTTCGAGCCACTTACTGATTTAACGTAAGACCAGAACTTCCTAGGATTTTCTATCAAGTCGGTACATAGAATTTTACTTTCGAATTCAATGAACGCTTCACGCATAGCCCTCCTTACGCTAACTTCGACATCGTTTAGCTTCTGTTTGTCTGAGAGGTTTTGGCTGCGTTTAAACTTGGAGTGGAGCTCTCTTTGCTTTTGCAGTAGTTTCCTAACTTTGTTGTTGAACCACGGTGGGTTTTTCCCGTCCCTAACAGTTTTACTCGGCACGTACCTGTCTAAAACGCATTTTACAATTGCCTGAACTTTTTCCATAAACACTCCACATTGTCAGTGTCGGAACAGAAATTTTCGTTTTGATCTGTTAGGTAGTCTGAAATCTGCCTTCTATTACTCTTGCTAAACAGATAAATCTTCCTCCCTTTTTTTATATTCCTATTAACTTCCATATTCAGTGATGCTGAAACGGCCTTATGATCACTGATTCCCTGTTCTGTACATACAGAGTCGAAAAGTTCGGGTCTGTTTGTTATCAGTAGGTCCAAGATGTTATCTCCACGAGTCGGTTCTCTGTTTAATTGCTCGAGGTAATTTTCGGATAGTGCACTCAGTATAATGTCACTCGATGCTCTGTCCCTACCACCCGTCCTAAACATCTGAGTGTCCCAGTCTATATCTGGTAAATTGAAATCTCCACCTAAGACTATAACATGCTGAGAAAATTTATGTGAAATGTATTCCAAATTTTCTCTCAGTTGTTCAGCCACTAATGCTGCTGAGTCGGGAGGTCGGTAAAAGGAGCCAATTATTAACCTAGTTCGGTTGTTTAGTGTAACCTCCACCCATAATAATTCACAGGAACTCTCCACTTCTACTTCACTACAGGATAAACTACTACTAAGAGCGACGAACACTCCACCACCGGTTGCATGCACTCTATCCTTTCTAAACACCGTCTGTACCTTTGTAAAAATTTCGGCAGAATTTATCTCTGGCTTAAGCCAGCTTTCTGTACCTATAACGATTTCAACTTCGGTGCTTTCTATCAGGGCTTGAAGTTCCGGTACTTTACCAACGCAGCTTCGACAGTTGACAATTACAATACCGATTGCTGCTTGGTCCCCGCATGTCCTGACTTTGCCCCGCACTCGTTGAGGCTGTTGCCCTTTCTGTACTTGCCCAAGGCCATCTAACCTAAAAAACCGCCAAGCCCACGCCACACAACCCCTGCTACCCGTGTAGCCGCTTGTTGCGTGTAGTGGACTCCTGACCTATCCAGCGGAACCCGAAACCCCACCACCCTATGGCGCAAGTCGAGGAATCTGCAGCCCACACGGTCGCAGAACCGTCTCAGCCTCTGATTCAGACCCTCCACTCGGCTCTGTACCAAAGGTCCGCAGTCAGTCCTGTCGACGATGCTGCAGATGGTGAGCTCTGCTTTCATCCCGCTAGCGAGACTGGCAGTCTTCACCAAATCAGATAGCCGCCGGAAGCCAGAGAGGATTTCCTCCGATCCATAGCGACACACATCATTGGTGCCGACATGAGCGACCACCCGCAGATGGGTGCACCCTGTACCCTTCATGGCATCCGGAAGGACCCTTTACACATCTGGAATGACTCCTCCCGGTATGCACACGGAGTGCACATTGGTTTTCTTCCCCTCTCTTGCTGCCATTTCCCTAAGGGGCATCATTACGCGCCTGACGTTGGAGCTCCCAACTACCAGTAAGCCCACCCTCTGCAACTGCCCGGATCTTGCAGACTGAGGGGCAACCTCTGGAACAGGACAAACAGCCATGTCAGGCCGAAGATCAGTATCAGCCTGAAACCGGTTCGTCAGTCAAACTGGAGAGGCTTTCTGTTCAGCCCTCCGGAATGTCTTTCGCCCCCTGCCACACCTTGAAACGACCTCCCACTCTACCACAGGTGAGGAATCAGCCTCAATGCGGGCAGTATCCCGGGCAACCACAGTCGTAGTCCGATCAGGGGATGCGTGGGACGAGCTGGCCGTCCCCGACAAACCCCCATCCGGACCCCCACAGTGATGCCCATTGGCAACAGCCTCAAGCTGTGTGACCGAAGCCAACACTGCCTGAAGCTGGGAGCGAAGGGATGCCAACTCAGCCTGCATCTGAACACAGCAGTTGCAGTCCCTATCCATGCTAAAAACTGTTTTGCAAAAAACGTCTAAACTAATCTACAGAGAGCGCAAACAAATCGACAAAATTTAAACGGTTATTAAAATACAAGATTGCCTAGTAAATGCAGTAATGCTGCTACTTGCGCACTGCTGACACTGCTCGGCGGCGGAAGGAGACTAAGCGAAATTACACTATTCAGGTACTAAAACGCGATGCTACACTCTCAAATACTATAAAACGCCCGAAATTTATGAATTAAACAATGCAAGTACCAAAAACACGCAAAGAAATTAAGAATTAAACTATGTAACAAACGAGTGAGCTAGGAGTATACGACTTGCTGCTCAGCTGCTTATCCAACGGCGGCAGGGAGCACACAGATGGTGACGTTTGGAAGACAACAACCGTCTGCACGAACAGTTCGACAACGTTTGCAGCAGCATGGACTATCATCTCGGAGACCATGGCTGCGGTTACCCTTGACGCTGCATCACTGACAGGAACGCCTGCGATGGTGTACTCAACGACGAACCTGGGTGCACGAATGGCAAAACGTCATTTTTACGGATGAATCCAGGTTCTGTTTATAGCATCATGATGGTCGCATCCGTGTTTGGCGGCATCGCGGTGAACGCACATTGGAAGCGTGTATTCGTCATCGCCATATTGGCGTATCACCCAGCGTGATGGTATGGGGTGCCATCGGTTACACGTCCCGGCCACCTTATGTTCACATTGACGGCACTTTGAACAGTGGACAGTACATTTCAGATGTGTTACGACCCGTGGCTCTACATTTCATTCGATCCCTGCGAAATCCTACATTTCAGCACGACCGCATGTTGCAGGTCTTGTACGGGCCTTTCTGGATACAGAAAATGATCGACTGCTGCCCTGGCCAGCACGTTCTCCAGATCTCTCACCAATTGAAAACGTCTGGTCAATGGTGTCCGAGCAGCTGGCTCGTCACAATACGCCAGTCACTACTCTTGCTGAACTGTAGTATCGTGTCGAAGCTGCATGGGCAGCTGTACCTGTACACGCCATCCAAGCTCTGTTTGACTCAATGCTCAGGCGTATCAAGGCCGTTATTACGGCCAGAGGTGGTTGTTCTGGGTACTGATTTCTCCGGATCTATGCACCAAAATTGCGTGAAAATGTAATCACATGTCAGTTCTGGTATAATATATTTGCCCAATGAATACCCGCTTATCATCTGCATTTCTTCTTGGTGTAGCAATTTTAATGGCCGGTAGTGTAAGATACGGTGCGTAAGTGTGGTACGATTAAGGCATCACGTATCACATAGCTCAACTAACTCATTTCTCCTAACGAAGGACCAGTTGTTGATGTCGTCACTGTGGAATGTTTGACTTTGTCTATGGAGCCACAACCTCACCTCCGCTTGAACCGCTTCATCGCTATCAAAGTGAACTTCTCGAAAGTTGTTTTTAAGGTTTGGAAAGAGGTGAAAATCGGATGAGACCAAGTCGAGACTGTCTGGGGAATGATAGATGACAGTGAACCCAACGCGTCGGATTGTTTAACTGCTCGTGTGTGGTGTGACATTGTCATGCTGAAGAAGAGAGTGCTCCAAGTGTGGACAAACTCTGCGGTTTGAAACTGGATTTCTGCACGCCATTTCTCACACAGCAACAATGTTACGTTACACAACGTCTTGTTACTTGCAACAGTTCGGAGCCCTCTAGAGGCAGAGGGTTTCTGCTTGCCAAGCGGAAAAGTCGACCGAGTACTACGCATGACGTAGTATAATACCCCGATGCAAACTGAGAACAGAATAAAGAATTCGGAGGCATTACTGCTCAGCACGCGCTCGTAAAAGCAAAATTTACAACTAATATTCACAACTTCAAATGAATTATCAGAACCTTCAACACAAGAGTGAAAGAAAAACATAAATTTTACCAGAATGAAAAATACTCCAATCGTAGCCCAAGAAAGGCGAATGTCCTCTTCAGTGTTAGGGATGTAGAAGGAAGGAACTAACTTTTCGCCTTTTCAGGCAACTTCAAGGACATTTAAATCAAAGCATCTTGATATAATCGCCCTTTATTATTTGTTAGGTTATTACCCATGCCATGTAAAATAATGAACCGAGACAAGTAAAGTAGCGTGATATATATCATGTCATTCAACATGGCATTTGTCACGTCGTGCAATATGACACAGAGTCATTAACGAGGCTGCTGACGCTGCTGCCGAGGCTGCAGTCCTCGTATCTCAGCCCATTAGTTCCTATATTCCCTCCGATGATCTCCGCGTTGCCCTCTGTCAGGAGGTGGTATACCTTTGGCATCGCCATTGGTCCTCCCTTCATGGGAATACGCTCCGGCTTATTAACCCTCTCCCAGCGGCTTGGACGACGTCCTCTGAGCCCTCCTGCCAGGAGGAGGTCATTTTAACTAAGTTACGTATTGGGCACTGCCTTTTTAGCCATCACCATTTGTTAAGTGGCGCATCCCCACAAAGTCTTAACTGTCCGCCATTTCCCGACGGAATGCCCATTTTTTAACCGCTTACGTCCCAGCTTGGATTTGCCGACTGAGTTATCAGCAGTTTTAGCGAACGACGCGCGGGCTCTAGACCACGTTTTACTTTTTTACCCGTTTAGCAATATGGCGGCGCAGGCCATTTAATTTTTAATTTTCAATGTCAATGAACTTCACCAACAGCCGTCACGTCTTCGCATGAAGCAATTGCACAACGATTGGAATTCACGATATCCATTGATTTATGGTGCTGTACAAGTTCTTTTATTTGGATAAAATCGTACGGGGTTTGAAGATGGCAAAATGAAAAAGTTAAACTGGCTGCTTTCAAAATAAAATAAAATTTCTTAAAGTATACGGCTGTTGGTGAAGTTTATTGACATTGAAAATTACTTGCCAGCCGATGTCCTCTGGCCATGATGGACCAACAGAGATTTAATTTTTAGTTCTGGACCTCCGTTTCTCTATGGTGTATTTTGTAGCCCTTTCTCCCTACTTTTAGCTGTCTTATCTTCCTGTAATTGGGACCGACGTGTAGTCGTTTTTTAACTCCTCTCTGTCTTCGTGCTCTATAGTTTTGACTTGGGCGCGTATGACCCCAGTTGTTCCTGCACCCTAAAACAAAACACAAAGTTTAGGACGAATACATCCCCACTAGGGGATAAATTCTATTTATAGATGCATTCCACTCTCGGATACTTCTTATTGTAGATGCATCTCACTCTCTAGAAACACAAAAATTTGTGTCTATTTGTTCTTGCAAACCTAACGATACATGTGACAGAGGGTGTGTCTACGAGAGCTCACTGCGCTGAGGAAGTAGAGTTAACCCGTAAAAGTGCGAATATGTCAGAATATTCCAATTTAAGTGTCTTTGAAGCTAGTTCCACTCTTTAACATCCCCAACTCTGCCTTTTTTATGCTACGCTAGGAGCATTTTTCGTTGTGCTTCCCAATTTTTGCTGTGCCATAATTTTGATTCTAGACCGCCATAGCTTCACAAACGATGTAGATTACTGTTGACTCAGGCGACGACTTATCCGGTATAGGTATTTTTATTGTCTATCAAACTGTGTTGTTTATTTCGTGGCAACAAATAAAGCTTTCAGAAAGCAACATGACGACCATTAATTAAATGTATTTGCCTACCTTCTTACAAAATTTGAACCGATTCACACAACTGTGAAACATAGAAGTGGCACGTTAAATTACTCATAAAAACTTGTTTTCTGCAGGTAAAATCCGAATGAAGTCAGATTTTTTTATAGAAAGTTTTCAGTTTTATTGTAAAAATGCATTTTTTATTTATTTTTTCGCTTTAATCCATTTCCGCTCTTTCAGTACACGGAAGAACGAATTATAAATGCTACATTTAGCTCGAATTTAAACCATCGTATTTTGACAACGGTTACAGATTAAGGGAAGGAAAAAAAAATCGTTTTGACTTTAGGTATATATCTAACTTCGTGAAAAGTTTGAACCGATTGGTTCAAGTTTTAAGTATAGAAGTGGCACGCTTCAAAAACCTCCCAGAAATACGTTAAGCAGCCGTATCTCGACAACAAACTAAGATTATGGGATAAAAAATTTCGTTTTGACTTTACCCATTTATATACTTGCGTGCAAAGCTTGAACTGATTTGCACATGTTTGAAGTATATAAGTGGCGCACTTCAGAAACCTCCTAGAAAAACGTGTTTTTCGAACGTGAAATCCAAACGAAGCAATATTATTTAAAACGATTACAACTTATCTTTTACCGAGGTCCAATACACTGGTATACCAAACTTGAATCGTCAGTCTCGCCCCAGTCACGAGTTGTTTAAGGGTGGTTGCTTCTGCACGTAAAATCCGAACGGTGCACATACAAAAGGGGGCGTTAGTTGAGCATTAATTCTAGCCAAATTAAAAGCTCTTGCAAAAGGAATTAATCCATTTGCACAATTTGTCAGGGTGTCAGCCGCGGTGAGTCGTTCAAACCTTGCTTAATATACTGCAACATTGCTGCAGTAGACAGATGTTCGAATACCTATACAAACGGCCGCTTGTGCGGGCTAAATCAACAACTTTTAGCCCATTTTACTAGCTGAAATAGGATCCGAGCACCAAGAAACCTCCTCCCCCCTCCCCCCCCCCCCAAAAAAGAAAAGACGACTCATCGTGCTGCCTTCTGAAACGTATTTGTTACAGCGCGGCGCTATAACTGTCTAGTAAGATACCCTGAAAAAAGCTGAAGCACTGGAAAGTGGAAAAACATACACCACATTTGCAAACCACCCCATATAACGGAATCACCACCGTACTGGCATTAAAACACAAGTAAGCAGTAGTCAGAATTTGTAGACAGCTAAGGCCCACCCACCACGACCCAGAAAAGCTTCCCTACAGTAACTTTAAGCATAAGATAAGCCACCCATCTCACTTGAAGAAGTAATGTTTTGAGTTTATTTACGATAAAGTTTTTGCCTGCTTGTGGTTTCCAATAATGCTGCGTTAAAAAAAAAAAAAAATGGTTGGAATGGCTCTGAGCACTATGGGACTTAAAATCTGAGGTCATCAGTCCCCTAGAACTTAGAACTACTTAAACCTAGCTAACCTAAGGACATCGCACACATCCATGCCCGAGGAAGGATTCGAACCTGCGACCGTAGCACCAGCCCGGTTCCACACTGAAGCGCCTAGAACCGCTCGGCAACACCAGCCGGCGCTGCGATTTCAGTCCATAGGTTCCGCGCTATACCCCAATTATGACATTTTTCATCCTCAAACTCCCACGAACTCCTTTCCTAGAACTTAACTTTCGCCGGCCGCCGTGATCGAGCGGTTGTAGGCCCTTCAGTCCGGAACCGGGCTGCTGCTATGGTGGCAGGTTCGAATCCTGCCTCGGGCGTGGATATGTGTGATGTCCTTAGGTTAGTTAGGTTTAAGTAGTTGTAAGTTTAGGGGACTGAGGACCTCAGATGCTAAGTCCCATAGTGGTCAGAGCCATTTTTAACTTAACTTTCGGTTTTTCACAGTCGCTATTTAGTGTGCAAGAACGTAGGAAGACTCGATCGATAAAAACAAATTGCTTTCGGTTTCACCAGTTGTCGTCCGACGTCTGCGACATTTGGACGATGAAATCGTCTGCATTATGACTGCAGAAGCAATGGCGTACCGGTTTGAAAAAATCTGCTGTCTCCGGGCAATGTTGTCGTCGGTGGAAACAACCGATGTCGGGGCCAGTGTGACCGTGAACTCAGTGTTATACAATCTGGCTTATTATCGATCCTGATATCGATTTCATCGATGGCCGATAGCAATTGACACCAAAATATCGATTTTTTAACTTCATTGTTGTATTATGAAATTATAGAAAGACATTAAAAGCAATATACATCGACATCTTAAATCATATTTCTTAATCAATAAATCTAAATGGACGTGTGTCTGTCTGTCTGTGTGTGCATGTGTGTGTGTGTGTGTGTGTGTGTGTGTGTGTGTGTGTGTGTGTGCTCATCTCCTATTAAACGTCTGAACCGATTTCAACCAGACTGGGTACACATGTCCCTTACAGTCAGCCGACAATCGCTGTGGGAGTAAGAACCACTTATCTACCGTAGTTCAGGAGATATGTCATAAGCAATGAGAAATGTGAAAAATTATCGCATCGTGCATGACTTTTAAATTTATTTCTTCTGTGCTCCTATATTCGTAATTCATTTAGCAGATACTATCCGCATATGCCGCTAAATGCACCTAAAAAACTATATCATTGTGCCACACTTACTTCAGGAGCTGTTAAACACTGAGATGCATGAAATACTGCCGCATTGTGCATGATGTATAAATTTATTACTTCTTCGTTACTAAGTCTATTCGCAACACATTTTGCAGATACTGTCCACAAATATTACTGAATGTACCGACACAAATACCGGCAGATGCCGAGCCGTGTGGACTTGCCAGCAGCTGTACCAGCAGCAGCATTTGCCTCATACACAGTTTCTGGTTTTTGCTAAGGAATGAACTGTACCTGTGTATTTTACTGTGTAGACTAGTGGTTAGCAGATTACAGTAAGTTTTTGGTTTTTGCGTACATGTCCTTGTGTAAGGTGGCTTCCTAATGTAACTTTCCCGCCGTCTGGCCGCCACATCACGCCACTAAGTTTAACTCTTTCGCTAGTACATAGTATACAGTTTACGCCAATACATTCGAGTTTGCATACCTATCTAGTGCAGTAGATTTCGGGTAAGCAGAGTTTCTAGGAGCAGGTAACTGTAGATACAGCCACTTCGGAGGACAAATGTATTTCTGTTTAACACTTTGCCGTCTCTGGGTGAGAAATCTGCAGAACAGTTGTTAGTGTTTCTTTGTTCTCCTCGCTATACGAGGGTCGTCCACAAAGTAAGTTCCGTTTCTATTTCTGTTTGCGGCAGCGCTACGATGACAGTTCCGAGCATGCGCGGTAGTTAGTCTGACTCAAGGAGAAGACATGTACGCCATTTTCAGAATGCTGCTGCTAACGTGTGCTTTGTAGTGCTTCTTTATAATGTCAGCCTTAATTGAAAATGCCGCCGCGTGTGAAATCAGATCTGTGATTCGTTTTCTCAATGCAAAGAAGGTTAAATCAAAGGAAATTCATAGGCAAATCTGCGAGGTTTACGGACAAAATGCTATGACTGGTTCAATGGTTAGAAGGTGGGTCAGACTGTTCAATCAAGGACGTAATCAAGTGCACGATGAAAAACGAAGTGGACGCCCGTCTGTGGCTACTGATGAACTGGTTCACACAACTGAAGAGAAAATTAAGCACAACCGTAAGTTTAAACTTAGTGCCCTTGCTGTGAAAGTTCCGCAAATCTCACGATCACTAATTCAAGAAACTGTTACTGAAAAACAACAACGGATGGGCAGTCCACTTCAGTTTTTGACACGCTGCAATGAAGAAAGTACTCCGTCTTCAGGCCACAAGTGGCCCATCGGGACCATCCGACCGCCGTGTCATCTTTAGCTGAGGATGCGGATAGGAAGATCGTGTGGTCAGCACACCGCTCTCCCGGTCATTACGATGGTTTTCTTTGACCGGAGCCGCTACTGTTCGATCGAGTAGCACCTCAATTAGCATCACGAGGCTGAGTCCACTCCCTGCAATGAAGAAGGCGATGGTTTTCTTTCTCGGATAGCCACGGGGGCATTCCCCGTGGCTATGAAACTTTGGTATCGTAAGACACCCCTGAAACAAAATAGCAACAATGACACAGTACATTCCCAACGAAGGTTAAGCCTAAGCAAATCTTGACACATCGAAAAGTCATGTGTAGTGTTTTTTGGGACAGAAAAGGCATTTAGCTGATTGATTTCTTACTACGAGGCCAAGCAATCAATGCACATGGTTACTGCGAGACCATTAACAAATTGCGCCGCGCCATAAAGAACAAGCGCCGAGAATTACTGGCAAAAGGTGTTGTTTTCTTTCCACGATAATACCCGACCTCACACGGCGAATGTGAGCAAATAACTCTTACGGGAATTCCACTGGGACGCGTTTGATCATCCTCCGTACAGCCCGGACCTCGCTCCTAGCGACTTTAGTCTCTTCTTACACCTAAAATCTGTCCTTGGTGGTTAACGCTTCAACGATGATGAGGAGCTGAAAGAACGTGTTACCACATGGTTGCATACACAGGTGGCAACCTTCTATGATGAATGCATACAAAAACTTGCGCCACGCTGTGACAAGTACCTACAAAATTTCGGAAGCTATGTAGAAAAGTTGTTTAACAGTTGTAGATTTATGTGCAATAAATTTTTTTTCTGTATCTGCACACGTTTGTTTGTATAACCTAACGGAACTTACTTTGTGGACAAACCTCGTGTTTTGCGTACGTTCCAAACTCAGTAGCGCCATTTGAGAAGTTACATCGATTTTTACACACTACGATATGGCTAGCAACGTGCTTGTTGTTAACGAACACAAGGAGAATTGGCTGCTGTCCGTGAACAGCTAGGAGCAGCGTTGGCTACCGTCGACATGCTTCTGGCCAATGTTCAAAGTTGCGGCGGCAACGGGGCGCTGGGGACGACACCCGCGACACCTTTGGTGCCTTTGGAGTCCCCTGGTGACCCGGATGTCGCGGCATCTTCTGATTCGCAACATCTTACCGGTACGGCCCCCGTGGAGACTGGGTGGCAGACAATGGTGGGTTCACGTATCACTGGACGGAAGGTGAAAAAGGGAGCAAGTTGCGCGGCTGGGTCCCTACGCCTTAGCAGCAGGTACGAGGTGCAACCCAGTGTTAATGGGTTAATGAGCCAGCACGAGATGCCTCTCCTGCTGGGCCAGCGGCCTATTTTACTGCCCAGGCCGGACATGTGCATAGGATGGGTAAGCTTGTCATAGGGAGCTCTAAGGCCGGTATTACACTATCAAATTTCTTTGTCAAAGATTTGATCAAAGATGTGATCCAATATTCCGTCCAATATATTTGACAAAGATCTTTGACGTAGCGCTACAAGGGGTATTACACTGTCATCAAATTTTTCGTCAAAGTTCAAGATGGCTGACAACAACTTGTTATTAACCGCAGTGGTTCTACGTACTCCAATTGCATTGTGTGCACATGCGGAAAAGAAGTGGGGGGGAGGGGGGAATGGAACCATACATACGAGGTTGACAGTCTTAAAAGTCCTGGGATTACAACTTGATAGTAAATTCAGTTGGGAGGAGCACACCACAGAACTGCAGAAAGGCCTTAACAAATCTGTATTTGCAATTCGAGTGTTAGCAGACATAGGCAACATAAAAATGAAAAAGCTTGCGTACTTTCATTCCATAATGTCATATGGGATAATATTTTGGGGTAAATCTTGAAGTCAAACAAAAGTTTTCAAGGTCCAAAAGCGTGTAATACGTATTATTTGTGGAGTAAATTCACGGACCTCCTGCAGAAACCTCTTCAAAGAACTGGGTATACTAACTACTGCCACTCAGTATATTTACTTCTTAATGAAATTTGTCGTAAATAATATATCTCTTTTTCCAACAAACAACTCAGTTCATACATACAATACCAGGAACAAAAATGATCTGCACAAGGACTTAAAAGCACTTACTTTAGTTCAAAAAGGGGTCCACTATTCAGGAACACTCATCTTCAATAATTTGCCAGGAAACATAAAAAATTTAGTTACAAATAAAGATCAGTTTAAAAGGAGCCTGAAAGACTTACTACTGGCCAACTCCTACTCCATTGGCGAAATTTTTAATAGAAACAAATGATGTATTGTATTTATTCATACTATTAGTATTGTTATTTCAGCTTTAAGAAAATCGACATGTTCCACATCCACGAGGATCTCCTCAGCACGGATCTATGGAACGAAAAACTAATCTAATCTGGGTGAAGCCGTGGGTTTTAAGACGACACGATAAAAGCATTCAACAAAACTTGTTACGTGAGCTTATAGTGGAAGACGTCAAGTCGTACATCAATTACTTAAGAATGGATGAGCATACATTTCTGTATGTTCTCAATGAAGTGTATCCTCACATCGCAAAGCACAATATTCACTTAAGAACTGCTACATCTTCAGAAGACAGGCTCACTATAACACTCCGATTCCTTGCTACTGGAGAGGGTTATGTTAGGTTAGGTTAGGTTAGGTCAGGTCAGGTCAGGTCAGGTCAGGTTACGTCTCCAATATTCTTAATCTATTTTTGTATTCAGAGTGCCTTACGTTGTAAAGCACCTCATCAGCTTCAGACATCTCTATTAATTTTGTAGTTGTCGGCACACACCAATTGTATTTACCGGCAATGGTTATAAAAACAATACAGACGACAGAACGCTGCAGCGATGCTAGCGCTCCATGTGGTAACATGTCACATTGCAGTGAACAGAAGACAAGCGGTTTCTTTGATCAAATATACAGCGAGGCCCTAGATTTGATCAAATATTGGACGACATTTGACAAAGTCCCTATTACACTATCAAATATCTTTGACAAAGATATTGGACAAAGATATTGGACAAAGAAATTTGATAGTGTAATACCGGCCTAATATTGGGTGGATGATGGAGGACCTCAGGAAAACAGCGGGCAAGGCGGGACTCCGTATGTTTACCGGGGGGTGGGTCTCGACCGCGTCCGCAGCTCGTTGTCGTGCGGTAGCGTTCTCGCTTCCCACGCCCGGGTTCCCGGGTTCGATTCCCGGCGGGGTCAGAGATTTTCTCTGCCTCGTGATGACTGGGTGTTGTGTGTTGTCCTTGTGTTAGTTAGGTTTAAGTAGTTCTAAGTTCTAGGGGACTGATGACCATAGATGTTAAGTCCCATAGTGCTCAGAGCCATTTGAACCATTTGGTCTCGTCCGTGATGTGGAAGTGGTCCTGCTGGCAGCTATCGAGCGTGCTGGGTGCAACAGGCTGCATATAGTGGCACATGTCAGCACGAATGACGTCTTCCGCTTAGGTTCTGAGGCCATCCTCTGGTCGTTTCGGCAGATGGCTGACTTGGTTAAGGCAACTAGCATGGCATGCGGGGCTAAGCTGTCTATTTTCAGCATCGTTCCCAGGGTTGATCGCGGTCCTCTGGTTTGGAACCGAGTGGTAGGTCTAAACCAGAGGCTCAGACGACTCTGCGACGCTATCGTATGCGAATTTCTCGACCTCTGCTATCGGGTACAGAAGTGGAGGGTTCCCGTTAATAGGTCAGGCGTCCAATACACGCAGAAAGCGGCTACTAGGGTAGAGGAGTATGTGTGGTGTGCATATGGTTTTTTTTTTAGGTTTGAGAAATCCTCCCTTGGGATCAAAGACGATTTACGATTTTCCTGATAAATTAGTAACAATGTCCTCGAGAATGTTCGTCGCCGCAGATCAAGGATAGATAGATGGGTTAACATGAATTTAGTAAACTGCGGAAGCATCCAGGGAAAGGTCCCAGAATTAGTGTCGCTTAGTGAAGGTTATGAAGCGCAGATAGTATTAGGGATAAAAAGTTGGTTAAAATCGGAAATTAATAACAACGAAATCGTAAGTTCATATTGGAATATTTATCGTAAGGACAGGTTAGTCGCCAATGGTGGCGGCGTGTTTATTGCAGTAACGAATTCGGTAAGATCTAGCGAGGTTATTACGGATTCCGATTGTGAATTAATCTGGGTAGAGTTAAGTGTCAAAGATCGGTCAAAAATGGTGATCGGATGCTTTTGTAGACCGCCTGGATCAGGAGCTCTATTGGTAGAGCGCTTCGATGAACCCTCTGTTATTTGCAAAAAAATGGTTCAAATGGCTCTGAGCACTATGGGACTTAACTTCTGAGGTCATCAGTCCCCTAGAACTTAGAACTACTTAAACCTAACTAACCTAAGGACATCACACACATCCATGCCCGAGGCAGGATCCGAACCTGCGACCGTAGCGGTCGCGCGGGTCCAGACTGTAGCGCCTAGAACAGCTCGGCCACCCCGGCAGGCTGCGATTTGCAGAGTATCCATGTGAATGTAGATGTAGACAGAACTGCAGAGTATCATTAGTAATTTTCCTGATCATGCCGTTGTAATACGGGGTGGCTTCAATTTGCCAAGTATAGATTGGGAGTGTTACGCCATCCAGACTGATGCCAGAGACAGAAATTCGTGTGACATGGTTCTGGATGTCTTGTCCGAAAATAACTTTCGGAAGATAGAGAACCAACTGTTGAGGGTAACGTCTTAGGCCTACTGGCAACAAACAGACCTGAACTTATCAAAGTAGTTAACGCAGAGGAAGGTATCAGTGATCATAAGACTGTGATAGTATCTGTGACAACGTGTCTAACAAAGAAGGTTACGAAAGGTAGGAAGATATTTTGCTTATCAAGAGTGACAGGATACAAATTTCAGAGTACCTGAGCAGTCAGCATCAAATATTCAGTGATGAGGACAAAGATGTGGAAAACAAATGGAAAAATTCAAAGGAATCGTGCAACATACGCTAGACAAATTAAGAACTTCAGATGTTCAAATGTCTGTGAACTCCTATGGGACCAAACTGCTGAGGTCATCGCTCCCTAGACTTGCACACTACTTAAACGGACTTACGGTAAGGACATCACTCACACCCATGCCCGAGGGAGGAGTCGAACCTTCGGCGGGAGGGGTCGCGCAATCCGTGAGATGACGCCTCTAACCGAGTGGCCAAAGAGAACTTCACCTCAGATTCAAGAGACGTAAAAACCTAGCTGACAAACAAAAGCTGAACGAAGCGAAAATGAGTGTAAGGAGAGCAATGACGTTGAAAGTAAAACTTTGTCAATCGATCTGAGCAAAAACCCTAAGAGCTTTTGGTCGTATGTAAGATCAGTAAGTGGGTCAAAATTATCTATTCATTCGTTCAGTGACCATACTGGCACCGAAACAAGATGACATGGAGGAGGACGAAATACTGAATTCAGTCTTCCAAAATTGTTTCATTACGGAAGATCGGTCTTCCAAAATTGTTTCATTACGGAAGATCGTAACACTGGTCCTCCTTTCAATCGTCGTACGAACATCAAAATGGCAGATATTGAGATAACTGATCGCGGAATAGAAAAACAACTACAGTAGTGGAAAGGCGTCAGGACCAGATTCTACAAAAATTATGCGCAAGAATTTACTCCCCTTCTAGCAGTAATTTATCGTAGATCGCTTGCGCAACGAAGAGCATCTGGCGACTGGAAGATTATGTGGTTTTAGGAATCCACACCATATGGATCATTGAACTGCCCTCTGAGGTACCAGAAATGATAGTAACAGATACATTACAACAATATGGTACGGTGATCAGCCACACCGCAGAAAAATGGGCAAGGATCCTGGAGGAATTGTGGCTCCTGACACCCTTGACTGCGTCGACCAAAAATACGTCACCGAATGAGCTAACACACGGAGTGTCCGGGACTCGATGGCGGCCCTCACACACTCAGGTGACTGATAATGTTGGACGACTATAGGGAGATAGCTACACCGTGGATATAACGGGAGTCCTCGCTGCGGACGCACCTCTTATTTCACCTCTATCTTGTATGATGAATATCAGACTGCAAGCTTATAAAATGTGGACTTTGAGTATCAACAACGTCGGATCGACGGTGAAATAACAACTGTTTCGTGACACATTATACTCATCTGATAATTTTAACTGGTTACTTCAAGCACATATCACCTCACTCACCCAATAGCAATGGTAGGACGATGTCGATACGAAAAGGGATACTGGCAAAGGATCCCTCTTTTCTACCATCGGCTCAGGGTCTGGCTGATACAATTCGGGATCGACGTCAACAACATCTACAGTCCCTCTGGTGCAAGGGAAGAGCACAGTTTTACTTTGCAGATATTGTTCCTCTTTCTGCCGACAGGTACGACCACGACATAAAAGCAAGGGCGGTAACATTAAGAATGCAACAGGTTTTCCACTGTTAAACGCGGAGGAGGGAGTGGATAGGTGAAAGATTTGTCTGATCTGGTAGAAGCAGAAACAGGAGTCGATTTAGAAGAGATATCCAGTATTAGAATCAGAATTAGCTTTGCAGGACTTAAGATCAAGTAAGGCAGAAGGGATGGATAACATTCCATCAGAATTTCTAAACTCATTGGGAAAGTGGCAACAAAATGACTATTCGCGTTGGTGTATAGAACGTATGGTGACAGAAAAATCTTAGCCTGACTGATGAAGATTCGGCTCAAGACAATATTGCCACACAATATCTTCCCTGATTAAACATGTCTTAGGATACATAGTGTGAGCGTGTGGGTGCTATTCTGTCATTCTGCGTAACGGATTAATCTGAGATGTACCCTTTACCCTGTGGCTCCTGCAAGATGCAATTTCCACCCTCACACTACTACAGAAGTCGGACAAACGCTCCTAACGTTCTAAAGAGAAATGCCTGAAAAAATTTCAACAATAAATATCTTCTGGAGTCGTCCGCTGTAAGGAAATGACACAAAAAATTCACAAAATTTCTTACGTAACTAGTGGGATACGTGGGTACTTGAGTAGTGCTAGTTAGTGTACAAAAAACATGAAACTAACGAAAATTATTATTTATTTTGCTAAAATTCTGAGAAATCACAGTGGCACCTTTAGTTATGAACTGAACAAGTTATTTCCGGCTTCTTTTCGGAATGTGAAGTTACCTCTTAAGGATAGGATTCGCTAATGGAATTTCTGTACAAAGTTTAAGATTGTTATTGATTTGGCAGAATGGCTGAGAGCTGCACCTATTCAACTTCAATAATTATCCGTTAGAATGTTGCTAGGTTCGGTCGAGGATGTCGCATGTGAAATGCAGTGAAGTGTACTGTTGTGGAGGAAATATGGGGCTTGCAAGAGCTGTAGCGCACAATACCGTAAGCTGCGATGACTGCTGTCTGCGCCGCTCGCTGCTGCCAAATAAGATAACTCTCGTTCTTTCTGGATTGACCTTCGCCAATCAAACTCTCCCTATGCCTTGATGAAATCAAGGACTCCTATTCACCCCTAGTCTAACTATTGGCGTGGTACACTGGTCAGATAACCAGTCCACCGCGATGCCACTCAAAAATTCGCTAGCAGGCGTTTAACTATAACCCTGGCCGTTCACGCCGCACAATAAGTGTGGCGGCCAACACAGTGAACAACGCTTAATCGCAAGGACTCAATATAGAGTCGCACTCCGATTCGCTCTCGACAGAGGTGCTCTCCCAGTGAAGTATTGAGGAGAGACTTGTTCCTCACTCTTTGAGTACACGTACGAGCGCGCACGCTCTCGTTAAGTGTTCTCGCTCCAAGAGTGACAACAGAACGGCCCCTCTCCACGCCAGACGTGAAGGGGTATATCTCTCAGTCTCTTCCATTACTCCTTCAGCTCAAGGTGTCAGAAATATCGTCTGCCAATCAGCATTGCTCTTCTAAAACGGGAGAATGATGTTTCGTTTAAGGTGACCAGTCCGGAAATCTGTAGCATCGGCGTTTGGCGTTTGCTGTCTCCTTGTGAAAATCTCTGAAACTGCGAGCTATATTTGCAAAGAATTCGTAGGCTGGGCGCTCCCACACAATGTACCGGAATTTGCTTTTAAGCCGAACACGGGGTCATTCTTCCTTTCCCTCGGGCGAACGCTGTCTGCTCTATGGGCGGTCGCGCGCCAACATAGATAGGTTGAGTCGTCCTCTGAAGGGATCGGCCCCCTGGCGTGCGGTTTGCGTCTCCCAAACTAAAAGCCTCTGCAACCATCGTGTCTTGAATGTGTGTGTGTACGCCAGCCTCGAGTATTTCAATCTCGGTGCGCATTTGCGATTTATTAGTTATTTGCATATCGTTTACATGAATTCATATAACACTGACTTTATCTTATCGAGTTTGGGTTCGAATGAAGCGTCTTGATGTGCGGAATATGATTGTGAGGGCGGAATATGTAAGCAGTGAAGGTCAGGAGACCACGACGTCTTACAATAGCAACATACAATCGGCACTCAGCGACTATAGAGACGTGATCGCACTGACCACCGCCCTAGAGTTGCCGTCGTCCAGGGAACCAGCAGTGCGAGATATTTATCGTCTCTTAATGCGGCATCATGACACAAACGTGATGCACTGACGATACATGATGTGAGCCTGGTCCACCCTCTGACGTACTGTAACTCAGGAGCTGGGTTCTCATGGTATGTTCTAGTTAATCACAAGTATATGACACGGGCCCCCCCATGAACCATGGACCTTGCCGTTCGTGGGGAGGCTTGCGTGCCTCAGCGATACAGATGGCTGTACCGTAGGTGCAATCACAACGGAGGGGTATCTGTTGAGAGGCCAGACAAACATGTGGTTCCTGAAGAGGGGCAACAGCCTTTTCAGTAGTTGCAGGGGCAACAGTCTGGATGATTGACTGATCTGGTCTTGTAACATTAACCAAAACGGCGAGGACGTCGTTATCAGGAGAAAGAAAACTGGCGATCTACGGATCGGAGAGTGGAATGTCAGATCCCTTAATCGGGCAGGCAGGTTAGAAAATTTAAAAAGGGAAATGGATAGGTTAAAGTTAGATATAGTGGGAATTAGTGAAGTTCGGTGGCAGGAGGAACAAGACTTTTGGTCTGGTGATTACAGGGTTATAAATACAAAATCAAATAGGGGTAATGCAGGAGTAGGTTCAATAATAAATAAAAAAAATAGGAGTCCGGGTTAGCTACTACAAACAGCTTAGTGAACGCATTATTGTGGCCAAGTTGGACACGAAGCCCACGCCCACTACAGTAGTACAAGTTTATATGCCAACTAGCTCTGCAGATGATGAAGAAATAGATGAAATGTATGACGAGATAAAAGAAATTATTCAGGTAGTGAAGGGAGACGAAAATTTAATAGTCATGGGTGACTGTAATTCGTCAGTAGGAAAAGGGAGAGAAGGAAACATAGTAGGTGAATATGGATTGGGGGGAAGAAATGAAAGAGGAAGCCGCCTTGTAGAATTTTGCACAGAGCATAACTTAATCATAACTAACACTTGGTTCAAGAATCATAAAAGAAGGTTGTATACCTGGAAGAATCCTGGAGATACTAAAAGGTATCAGATAGATTATATAATGGTAAGACAGAGATTTAGGAACCAGGTTTTAAATTGTAAGACATTTCCAGGGGCAGATGTGGATTCTGACCACAATCTATTGGTTATGAACTGCAGATTGAAACTGAAGAAACTGCCAAAAAGGTGGGAAATTAAGGAGTTGGGTCCTGGATAAACTGAAAGAACCAGAGGTTGTAGAGAGTTCAGGGAGAGCATAAGGGAACAATTGACAGGAATGGGGGAAAGAAATACAGTAGAAGAAGAATGGGTAGCTCTGAGGGATGAAGTAGTGAAGGCAGCAGACGATCAAGTAGGTAAAAAGACGTGGGCTAATAGAAATCCTTGGGTAACAGAAGAAATATTGATTTTAATGGATAAAAAGAGAAAATATAAAAATGCAGTAAATGAAGCAGGCAAAAAGGAATACAAACGTCTCAAAAATGAGATCGATAGGAAGTGCAAAATGGCTAAGCAGGGATGGCTAGAGGACAAATGTAAGGATGTAGAGGCTTGTCTCACTAGGGGTAAGATACTGCCTACAGGAAAATTAAAGAGACCTTTGGAGAGAAGAGAACCACTTGTATGAATACCAAGAGCTCAGATGGCAACCCAGTTCTATGCAAAGAAGGGAAGGTAGAAAGGTGGAAGGAGTATATAGAGGGTTTATACAAGGGTGATGTACTTGAGGACAATATTATGGAAATGGAAGAGGATGTAGATGAAGATGAAATGGGAGATAAGATACTGCGTGAAGAGTTTGACAGAGCACTGAAAGACCTGAGTCGAAACAAGGCCCCGGGAGTAGACAACATTCCATTAGAACTACTGATGGCCTTGGGAGAGCCAGTCATGACAAAACTCTACCATCTGATGAGCAAGATGTATGAGACAGGCGAAATACCCACAGACTTCAAGAAGAATATAATAATTCCAATCCCAAAGAAAGCAGGTGTTGACAGATGTGAAAATTACCGAACTATCAGTTTAATAAGTCACAGCTGCAAAATACTAACGCGAATTCTTTACAGACGAATGGAAAAACTGGTAGAAGCGGACCTCGGGGAGGATCAGTTTGGATTCCGTAGAAATGTTGGAACACGTGAGGCAACACTAACCTTACGACTTATCTTAGAAGAAAGATTAAGAAAAGGCAAACCTACGTTTCTAGCATTTGTAGACTTAGAGAAAGCTTTTGACAACGTTAACTGGAATATTCTCTTTCAAATTCTGAAGGTGTCAGGGGTAAAATACAAGGAGCGAAAGGCTATTTACAATTTGTACGGAAACCCGATGGCAGTTATAAGAGTCGAGGGGCATGAAAGGGAAGCAGTGGTTGGGAAAGGAGTGAGACAGGGTTGTAGCCTCTCCCCGATTTTATTCAATCTGTATATTGAGCAAGCAGTAAAGGAAACAAAAGAAAAATTTGGAGTAGGTATTAAAATTCATGGAGAAGAAGTAAAAACTTTGAGGTTCGCCGATGACATTGTAATTCTGTCAGAGACAGCAAAGGACTTGGAAGAGCAGTTGAACGGAATGGACAGTGTCTTGAAAGGAGGGTATAAGATGAACATCAACAAAAGCAAAACGAGGATAATGGAATGTAGTCAAATTAAATCGGGTGATGCTGAGGGAATTAGGTTAGGAAATGAGACACTTAAAGTAGTAAAGGAGTTTTGCTATTTAGGGAGTAAAATAACTGATGATGGTCGAAGTAGAGGGGATATAAAATGTAGACTGGCAATGGCAAGGAAATCGTTTCTGAAGAAGAAAAATTTGTTAACATCGAGTATAGATTTAGGTGTCAGGAAGTCGTTTCTGAAAGTATTTGTATGGAGTGTAGCCATGTATGGAAGTGAAACATGGACGATAACTAGTTTGGACAAGAAGAGAATAGAAGCTTTCGAAATGGGGTGCTACAGAAGAATGCTGAAGATTAGATGGATAGATCACATAACTAATGAGGAGGTGTTGAATAGGATTGGGGAGAAGAGAAGTTTGTGGCACAACTTGACGAGAAGAAGGGACCGGTTAGTAGGACATGTTCTGAGCCATCAAGGGATCACAAATTTAGCATTGGAGGGCAACGTGGAGGGTAAAAATCGTAGAGGGAGACCAAGAGATGAATACACTAAGCAGATTCAGAAGGATGGAGGTTGCAGTAGGTACTGGGACATGATGAAGCTTGCACAGGATAGAGTAGCATGGAGAGTTGCATCAAACCAGTCTCAGGACTGAAGACCACAACAAACAACAACAACATGACACGGGAAAGGCTGCACGTAGTAAAAATGGTCGATTCGTCCCTTTGCATATGTTGCAGGCTGATGCACACAGATGAACACCGTTAACCAAGTGGAAAGACGGTGGATGTCTGGACTCTTAACACGTCATATCATAGCCTTTCTCAGCCATACCACTTACACCGGTGGTAATTCCTTACCCCGACGAAAAAAAAGAAAAAAATGCGATCAGCTGGATTCCAGGGTGGCGGTGAGTCGCATATATGACGAAAATGAAATGGACGTGCTACAGTTTTGGATGTACTTACACGAAGAACTTGAGAAGATACAACGCGGAACGAAATATGCCAATTTCTTAAAAAGAGTCTCCACGGATCCCCCCAAAGGTTGGGGTGTCCTTACGGAGTGTGAATTTTGAGAAGCCGACTGTCCCTCCTCTGTTCGAGAGTTACACATTAAGATATTTTTTTATTTGGCATAATATTACAAGCCAGTTATTTTCATTTACTGCTTGTGTGTGCACCTGGTCATTTTGTTACAAAAAAAAAGTGCTGTTAAAGCAACCGCTCATGACAAGCGGTAAATCCGTTTTCGAGTCTCAGTGTGAAACAAATTTTCAACTTCTTTCGTCATTGCATTATGATAACGCCCCGTGCGGCTGGACGTCACTATTTGGGTTTTTTTTTTTTTCGTTGCGGCAGAATCTTCTCACGAAATTTCAATCACAAATTTTCTCCTCCGGATGCGAAAATTTTTTGTTGACGGCGACCTACATAGGAAGAAACTATCACCATATCACCATAATAAAATAAGGGAAATCAGAGCTCACATGAAAACATATAGGAACTCGCTTTTTGTGCGCGCTGTACGTGATTATGAAGGTAGTTTGATGAACCCTCTCCTAGGCACTTAAAAGTGATTTTCAGAGTATGCACGTACATGTAGAATTTGTACCCAACTGTTCCCTTCCTTTCCCCATTTTGTATTTCATATGAGTTTCTCCAAGTAATTTTAGCGTCATCCACACACTGAATTTAAAATATCAGTCTTTGTGCGTTATAACACATATAACATCTTCACGACGTGACAAACTGATAAAATGAAATTTTGGTTCGACAATGAAACCAGCTACTGTCCGTATGCCCCTTCTCGACGTACACTTCGTCTTAACGCAAAAGGAACACTTGAAAGACAATCGGGGAATACGAGCCATGTGTTTTCCTGGTGACCCCTAACATTGTCAAGGGGTGATGGATGGGTTAAAAAGGAGACTGATAAATATGTAATCTGACTAAGATCCAACGACCCTTCGGGTTAAAAGCACGCGCTTTGCCACTTTTTTTTCGTTATTGTTCTCGTCATTTTGTCTGGGTGGACTTTACATGACATCCCTTCAAGCACATCGTTGAATCCTTCACTCAGTTTTTTTTAATTACATTGGACAGCCAGGACTCTGATCGAACACGTTGAAGTGCTGTGTCGGCTCGCTATACCACCAGCCCCGACGTCTCTATAGGTATTTCACTTAGAACTTTTGATGACTGAGTTGGCGAGTAGCGACTGCTAAGGATCCGCAGTCTTTAATATTTGACATGCATTTCAACTTGATACCTGTACCTGTTGCTGTCTTACTGACGGACACATTCATTGAAAACAAATGGTAAGAAAATTATTTTTATATGATAAAATTAAAAAGTAACGATTTCCGCATTTTTCGTTTACTTGAACTGTGAAACGTTGGTTTTTGCCAGATTTTTTTGACTCTAGCTCAACGGGTTTTGATGAGTGAGTTCATGAGTATCAAAGTACAAGTATGTGAAATAAAGCGGCATCTCCCTTGATTGCCTTGACACAGGCGCTTAATTGCTTTACAACCCCAAGTGACCGTAGACATAAATTGCAACTTGTTACCTCTACCCGTTTCTGAGAAAAAGGGATCCTACCAGTCGGACAGACAGACAATAAAGTGATCTTCTAAATGTTCCGTTTTTACCGACTGAGGTACGGAACCATAAAAGTTAACGTTTTCTACAAAGACACAAGAAATGGTTTTGGTTGTCTTGCTTTCAGCGCGTATATTGTCAGATCCGTGCTTGGTCAACACAAACGGTAACCTGGCATCACCAATGCATTTACATGCAAGCAGCGTTTTTCGGAGTCCATCCTAGCAGTATACGCCAACTTTTGAGGCGCAGATAAGAGGAGATAAGTGGAATTCCGAGATAAGGTGATGGGACAACGCTATGACAATCACGCAGCCATAATCAAAAAATCCAAATATTAGTTCATTAAAGAGAAATGTTGATGTAATGACTGGAGACTTCGATGATGAGACAGGCGACGAACCAGCACATAACTCTGGCAATGTACGAGGAACAACCATTAACAAAACGCACAGGGTGCGCACATATAACCTCCATGATTTCCAAGTACAATTAAAGAAAAAGCTATGATACAAAGGTACTTCCGGTTTGCGGCATCTGTAAAGTAATTGCAAAAGTTTTGTCCACTTCAGCACGGCCTCCTTTCATAACCCGTAAAACGTATAGACAATAATCTAATAACAATGCAAGAAGCCCCATACAGAGCGAGGTAGAACTTTAACTGGAATTTATTTTTATATTTCTACGGTCGATGGAAAGGTTAGGACAGTTCCATGAAGTCTTTGTTTCCAATACTTGATAAACATATGTTGTATAAATTTTCCGTGTGTTCTCAGTAGTGTATGTTTGATGTCTGCATAACGTAATTCTGGCACAGGAAAATTAGCTGTTTAATAATGCCAGTTTTTGCTGCCATTCCTCCATAGCTGTTAGTGCAACGCAGTTCCTCTTACAAGTGATCGTATCTGTTACTCGTGTTTTGCAACAAAATTTTGTTTCAGCTGTGTAGTAGTGAGAAAGACGAAATATTAAGTTGGTACATAAGTTCGTAACGGTTATGTTTCGCATGTTCGTATTCCGGTTGCCAGCTGTTTACTGATCAAAAATTCAAATGGCTCTGAGCACTATGGGACTTGACTTCTGAGGTCATCAGTCCCCTAGAACTTAGAACTACTTAAACCTAACTAACGTAAGGACATCACACACATCCATGCCCGAAGCAGGATTCGAACCTCCGACCGTAGCGGTTTACTTATCGATTGTCATTTTCTACTTGTAGTTCACTGTTGCTATTTGAGTCTACATATTGTCATTTTGTCGTTTGGAGACGGCGAGTGGAGCTGTGGACGCTAGAAAATGGAGTGCCAAGTAGAGAAATCGTAACAGTTCTGACATAGCCTTCTGTTTGAGTTCAGTAGCGAGCTGACAGCAGCGGAGGTAGCCAGGAACATTGGCGCCATGTGTGGGGATAATGCCTTTGGATAGAGCAAGGCAAGAAAATGGTTTTCTCGTTTTAAGGAGGATAGTTTTCACATGAGTTGAGGAAGAACTTCAGGGTTAATCCACGCTGATCCACGTCAGCGTACTTGATAAATGGCAATTGTGATGAACTGTGATAATTCCATCATCGTGTGACATCTTCGTGCAATAGGGAAAGTTCAAAAATCAAGTATATGTCAATGTTAAAAAATATATCGGCTCAACCACTTGTTTATAGTGTAAAACATTAAGACTGACGCGTTTCGGAAGTCAAGTTTCCATCATCAGAATAATAAAAAGTAAAAGAACCTGTCAAAACTCGCTAAAGTGGAACATACACCAGGAAATTGATAACAAAATTAAAACATCGTGGCTACTTCCCTTGTTGCAGCCGTCTCTTCCAAGGTGCAGCTCCACATAGTCGTCAAAATATAATGAAAACTCTAAAATGGAGTCGCCTATGGAGTTCAACATCTAACCACATGGCTCTCTCTTCTATCATCGAAAACCGCACCGTGCGTCTTCGTTGATACCACGCACCACGTAGCCAAACACGACACTGAAACGCGAGTGAGCTATCCCCAGGGCAGTGGATATGCAAGAAGCATAGAGATGACGCAATGTGGGATTAGGTACCGATGACAGATGTTAGATTTGGTACCATTCCCGTGAAAAAGACCGCCTGCATGATGCTGCTGCTCTGTGATTGGCTGCTGTGTTCGGCGGTAGGGCGCCAAAACGTTAAACTTTAGTTGCTACTATTAATTAAACCTGTCATACAAATTACTTTATTTTTTAAATAAACGTCTCAACAGCCAGCTATCAATCAGTCATTTCAAAATTATTAAAATCAAAGTATTACTAAAACAAAAGACTGACGATATTACTGCCGATGCACTTCGGTGGCGTTCGGGTCACGCCTTGCTGGCTTGGCGCGCGAAGTGTCTCGGGCAGTCCGGCTCTCCAGTTCTGAACGTTCCAGTAGACAGACATGTTGTCTGTTATAGCAGTATTTGTTTCATGCAATTTTATTTACTACAGTTCCGACCGTCGCTAGGTACAGACATGTCTGTAATAGTAGTATTTGATTCATGTAATTTTATTCTCCAGTTCTTACTGTTCCAGGGGACAGACATGTTGTCTGTGGCAGGATGTATTTCATGTTATTTTAGCCAGATATAATGACTGCGGAAAGATATGTTCAATACGTTGTGATCAAGAATAGTTTCTTGCGTCTATATCAATAAAAACGAGAGTGGCATCCCAAATGAGTTATAGTTTATTCGTAGCAGCAGTTCCTTGCGAAGTTAATTTCAGCCTCAAGAAAAAGAATCCACGACCTGCGTGCTGTTTTCTGCGCTGGGGACATCATCATCATGAAGACAGCAGGTTAGTGAAGTGCGCAAGAACTTATGTATTCCACACAGGGCAGTGGAAACAACTAGGCACCTCATGTGTACTCCATGCACAGTACAAATGTGCTCAGTGACACATCATCTGCAGCAATGCAGAGGAGGTAAAGAAGGATGAAAGTATTAACACTATCTCACTTTTCTTCCTTTTTTCTTGCCGTAATGCTCTAAGTCGAAATCACAAAAATCACCAGGTGGCCATATGTGCTGTGCTTGCAACACAGACAATTTCAATCCTGCTTCGTTATTGGTGACTAGGAATGTTGTCTTTATACTAACATAAGGAAAAGAAAGCAATGGTTGGGTCCAAACAAAGCAGTAGCTGCCCTTACAAAGACCTGCGCCCACCTACAAACGATAACGTTAGGCATCTGGTGGAACAGCGGCGGTGTGGGGTACTACGAAGTGCTTTCTCGAGGTGTAACTGTCACTGCTGACATTTATAGTCAACAGTGAGACGTCTAGCAAGAACGACGACCAGGAAGACTGCGGGAAGTGATGCTGTTCCACGACGACGCGCGCCCACGTTCTACTGGACTACAAACGGCAAAAAGTGTTGCGTTGGGAAGTCATTCCGCGCCCACCTTATTCATTTGATGTTGCGCCCTCAGATTTTCATCTCTTCCGCTCTCTATCGAACAGCCTTCAAGGAACTTCCTTTCCTTATGCCGCAGGGGAGTGTCGTAGGACCGTTGCTATTGGGATTATATATAAATGACCTTGTGGATAACATCGGAAGTTCACTGAGGCTTTATGCGGATGATGCTGTGGTATATCGAGAGGTTGTAACAATGGAAAATTGTACTCAAATGCAGGAGGATCTGCAATGAATTGATGCATGGTGCAGGGAATGGCAATTGAATCTCAATGTAGACAAGTGTAACGTGCTGCGAATACGTAGAAAGAAAGATCCTTTATCATTTAGCTACAATATAGCAAGTCAGCAACTGGAAGCAGTTAATTCCATAAATTATCTGGGAGTAGGCATTAGGAGTGATTTAAAATGGAAAGATCATATAAAGTTGATCGTCGGTAAAGCAGATGCCAGACTGAGATTCATTGGAAGAGTCCTAAGGAAATGCAGTCCGAAAACAAAGGAAGTAGGTTACAGTACACTTGTTCGCCCACTGCTTGAATATTGCTCACTAGTGTGGGATCCGTACCAGATAGGGTTGAGAGAGGAGATAGAGAAGATCCAACGGAGAGCAGCGCGCTTCGTTACAGGATCATTTAGTAGTCGCGAAAGCGTCACGGAGATGATAAACTCCAGTGGAAGACTTTGCAGGAGAGACGCTCAGTAGTTCGGTACGGGCTTTTGTTGAAGTTTCGACAACATATCTTCACCGAAGAGTCAAGCAGTATATTGCTCCCTCCTATTTATATCTCGCGAAAAGAACATGAGGGTCAAATCAGAGAGATTAGAGCCCACAAAGAGGCATTGCGACAATCTTTCTTTCCACGAACAATACGAGATTGGAATAGAAGGGAGAACCGATAGAGGTACTCAAGCTACCCTCCGCCACACACCGTCAGGTGGCTTGCGGAGTATGGATGTAGATGTAGATATGAAAAATGCTTGATGAGTTCTTCGCCTCAAAAACACATGATTTCTACAGTCGCGGAATGGAAAAGTTAACTCAATGTTGGCATAATGTCGTAAGTAGCGAAAGGGAATATATAGTAGTGATGAATAAAGTCTCTGTTGAGACTATCTGTTGTATTTATTAAACGTATGTGAAAGTCCGCCTGCTTAGCTGGGTGGTAACGTGCTTGCCTCCCGTGCAGCGGTTGGAGATTTGCTCCGCTCGTGGACTGGGTGTTGTGTTGTCCTCATCATCATTTCAACCTCAAGACCGGCGCGTAAGTCGTCCAGTGTGGCGTCGACGGAAATAAGATTTGCACGAACGGGGCCTCCCGGCCAACGATGCCATACGCTCATTTCATTTCAAAGAAATGGCTTCTAACCACTATGGGATTTAACAGCTGAGGTCATCAGTCTCCTAGACTTAGAACTACTTAAACCTAACTAACCTAAGGACATCACACACCTCCATGCCCGAGGCAGGATTCGAACCTGCGACCGCAGCAGCGTCGCGGTTCTGGACTGAAGCACCTAGGACTGCTCGACCACAACGGCCGGCTTCATTTCATTTCAACGTATGTAAAAACGCTACGAATTTATGTACCAACCCAATAAAATGATATTAGAATCCAAATAACGGTGGACACTTCTGCAGCTTATTGTTGTTAAAAACAATTCATTTCGGCAATGGAGCCCCTAGCAACCAATATTTTGCTTTTGTTTGTTATCCAGATGACTATATCCGACCTGTTTCCAGTGATCTACAAAGGAAATGATTATAAAAATAATTGATTGTATAAAAAATAATAGTCTTATGAGTGTTAATACATGTGATGTTTCGTAGCAACAATTTTAAGTTAACTCCTTGTTTTAAATTAGATGTAAGTACAGGGATGAGAGAAGTAAGTATATCCAGACTATACTGATAATCAACGTACATAATGAAACATTAAACCTAAAAGATCAGCAGAGAAACACAACATATCTCAACTAAACATCTTAAGGCTACAAATAGTTAATTATAATATTGATCGCTATTTTAATTTTTAATATAATAATCATATATTTTGGGGACTGCTGAAGCCAATTACACTACTGGCCATTAAAATTGCTACACCACGAAGATGACTTGCTACAGACGCGAAATTTCACCGACAGGAAGAAGATGCTGTGATATGCAAATGACTAGCTTTTCAGAGCATTCACGCAAGGTTGGCGCCGGTGGCGACACCTACAACGTGCTCACATGAGGAAAGTTTCCAACCGATTTCTCATACACAAACAGCAGTTGATCGGCGTGTCTGGGGAAACGTTGTTGTGATGCCTCGTGTAAGAAGAAGAAATGCGTACCATCACGTTTCCGACTTTGATAAAGGTCAGATTGTAGCCTATCGCGATTGCGGTTTATTGTATCGCGACATTACTTCTCGCGTCGGTCGAGATCCAATGACTGTTAGCACAATATGGAAACGGTGGGTTCAGGAGGGTAATACGGAACGCCGTGCTGGATCCCAACGGCCTCGTATCACTAGCAGTCGAGATGACGGACATCTTATCCGCATGGCTGTAACGGATCGTGCAGCCACGTGTCGATCCCTGAGTCAACAGATGAGGACGTTTGCAAGACGAAAACCATCTGCACGAACAGTTCGACGACGTTTGCAGCAGCATGGACTATCAGCTCGGAGACCATCTCTGTGGTTACCCTCGACGCTGCATCACAGACAGGAGCGGCGGCGATGGTGTAAACGACGACGAACCTGGGTGCACGAATGGCAAAACGTCATTTTTTCGGATGAATCCAGGTTCTGTTTACAGCATCATGATTGTCGCATCCGTGTTTGGCGACATCGCGGTGAACGCACATTGGAAGCGTGTATTCGTCATCGCCATACTGGCGTATCACCAGGCGTGATGGTATGGGGTGTCATTGGTTACACGTCTCGGTCACCTCTTGTTCGCATTGACGGCACATTGAACAGTGGATCATTTCTTGTGTTACGATCCGTGGCTCTACGCTTCATTCGATCCCTGCGAAACCCTACATTTCGGCAGGATAATGTACGGCCGCATGTTGCAGGTCCTGTACGGGTCTTTCTGGATACAGAAAATATTCGACCGCTGCCCTGGCCAGCATGTTCTCCAGATCTCTCACCAACTGAAAACCTGGTCAATGGTGGGCGAGCAACCGGCTCGTCGCAATACGCCAATCACTACTCTTGATGAAGTGTGGTATCGTGTCGAAGCTGCATGGGCAACTGTACCTGTACACACCATCCAAGTTCTGTTTGACTCAATGCCCAGGAGTATCAAGGCCGTTATTACGGCCAGAGGTGGTTGTTCTGGGTACTGATTTTTCAGGATCTATGTACCCAAATAGCGTGAAAATGTAATCACATGTCAGTTCTAGTATAATATATTTGTCCAATGAATACCTGTTTATCATCTGCATTTCTTCTTAGTGTAGCAATTTTAATGGCCAGTAGTGTAGTTGCAACATATTCGGCTCAGAAACAAAATAAAAGTAACTTGCAAAAGTAATAATCGTATGTACGAGGTAAACAGTAAGTGTGTTAGACATTAATGTAAGAAATGATCACTGTGGTTGATGATGATAACACAAAACAGTAGAAAATGTGTGCAGAGAACGCGGTGAACACACCCACAAGCGAAGTGGCTACCGTGGGCCTCTTCACGTCAGAGAATGCATCACCTGTCGCCCGCTGCTCGAGCAGCGGCTGGCGCTACAGACAGGTAGCAGCAGCTGCGATTGTCTGCAGTAGCCCGAGGCAGCGCGCGTGCCTACAAGGTCGTGTGGCGCGCCGCCAGCCTACCTCAGACCGCCTGTGAGGTCGTAGACCCCGCAAGCGCCGACTGCCTGCGGTCGCCGTCCACCAAAGCTAGTACTAGGCAGCGCTGCATAGGAAAAACGTGGCGGCTGAGTCCGGTATTGCTTCACACCTCCGTTAAGTAATCTACTGAGGGTGTAGATGAATGATACCGATAGCTCCACAGGATTCAATATATGGACCACTACTATTGCTCATACACACAGGGTGTTCCACATGGTTCGACAAATGGTGCTCTTTCATTTCTCGTTTATTGGGTGTTTCAAGTGGAAAGTTAAATGTTTCAGAAGGTAATTTGTACACAAACATTCTCCATTATTTTTGCTTCTTAAAACTCGACAGTACTTTATATTGGTTTAATGATGGCCTACATGTCTTCCCATATTTCGCTAAACTTAGACTTAATAGCTTTATCTACAGCATCCTGGAAAGTTTAATTTTGTGACGGATTGTGCAGCGGGAGTGAAAACAGGGAGCGGGCAAGGCTACAAAATGAAAAACAGATAAAGCGCCTAGAACCGCTCGGCCACAGCAGCCGGCGTGGGAGTATAGGCCGTGCCGTGTTAAAGTGTATATGGAGAGAGGTGACTCACCTGCTAAGCTTGGCACCACGTGCATAACTTCGATTACCTATATGTATATTTACTGTTTAAATGTTTGTATAAGGTTCTAACAATACTAAAGACCTTGTCGACATTGGCGCTTATTAATCTAATTTCAGTGACTCTAACCTCACACTCAAAGCTTAATTAAAGAGAAAAATGAGGTCTGCATGCCTCTTTACGTGCCCTCATCTCTCTTATCTTATTCTCACGAAGCCTACAGGAGGAGTAAGATAATGGGACCGTAATGGGCGCACAGTCTTCTTCAGATACAGGTTCTTTACTATTACACAACTCGGTTTCGCGAGAACTAAATCACCTACCTTCCAATGATGCCCTTTAAGTTCTCCAGGCATTTCTGTTACGCTTTAGGAAGGGCTTCATCGACCTCCTGTGATCCTAGCAATGCGATTCTAAATTAATACCGTTTCAGTTATCATGCCTACTCAATAAAAATCGTAAACGCTTAACTGATCGCACTAGCCTCTTGTACCAGATTCTATTTACAAATGCACTGCATTTCCCGAGGACCTGTCCAACAGACATATATCTCTTTTTTGGCTTCCCTAAGGCAAATTCTACGTGATCGTCCGAGTTCGTTCCACTTAATTCCCTGCACAACACGTAAAGTGATCCACCTAGAAGGGGAGGACTCAACAAACTGAAGCTCAGCGGTGTAAAAAATGTGTGATGTTTCAATGATTACAAATGAGTCAAATTTACAAAGAACTTAGCAGTGTGAGCCCACTCATCAATGTGACCTTGTACCACATCTGGCTTGAATGCTTATCGTGATTCCGTTGAGATGGGTGACATAAGGCCGTTCAATCCTCACCTGAGACAAGCTAGTCCATAATTGTCGTAAACTGTCTTTTATTTATTTGTTTTAGTCATCGGTCTTCTGACTGGTTTGTTGCAGCCAGCCTGTACTTATCTGCTGGCTGTATTCGAATCTCTGTCTTCCTCTACAGGTTTTGCCTTTCTAACGTGGCTATAATTTCGCACCTTACAACCACCCATCCACATTCTTTGCCGTGATCTACAAACACAATTAGGTATCATGTCATAGGTTGTACATCGTATATATGAATATATAAAGGAGACTGACATTGCCACGTACGACTTGTAAATAGTTGTTGACGCTTATTGCATGAAAGGTGACGAAGTGCCTTTATTATCAGAACGGCGTAATGAATGATGGCCTATACTAGTAGAGGCGGGAACGACAGTGGAAATGAAACGGCAGGCGGAACACAAGACCTGGGGGGAAGGCCCGCACAGGTGTGGTGGTTCAGCTCCACACAAGAAGTGCCAAGGCATACAGTCTGGACTCCTGAGCGCGAAGACACAACACAGGGGCGACCGGCCGCTATCGGCCGCTATTGTAGTTGAGCCGGAAGGATAACTGGATAATACACTCCTGGAAATTGAAATAAGAACACCGTGAATTCATTGTCCCAGGAAGGGGAAACTTTATTGACACATTCCTGGGGTCAGATACATCACATGATCACACTGACAGAACCACAGGCACATAGACACAGGCAACAGAGCATGCACAATGTCGGCACTAGTACAGTGTATATCCACCTTTCGCAGCAATGCAGGCTGCTATTCTCCCATGGAGACGATCGTAGAGATGCTGGATGTAGTCCTGTGGAACGGCTTGCCATGCCATTTCCACCTGGCGCCTCAGTTGGACCAGCGTTCGTGCTGGACGTGCAGACCGCGTGAGACGACGCTGCATCCAGTCCCAAACATGCTCAATGGGGGACAGATCCGGAGATCTTGCTGGCCAGGGTAGTTGACTTACTCCTTCTAGAGCACGTTGGGTGGCACGGGATACACGCGGACGTGCATTGTCCTGTTGGAACAGCAAGTTCCCTTGCCGGTCTAGGAATGGTAGAACGATGGGTTCGATGACGGTTTGGATGTACCGTGCACTATTCATTGTCCCCTCGACGATCACCAGTGGTGTACGGCCAGTGTAGGAGATCGCTCCCCACACCATGATGCCGGGTGTTGGCCCTGTGTGCCTCGGTCGTATGCAGTCCTGATTGTGGCGCTCACCTGCACGGCGCCAAACACGCATACGACCATCATTGGCACCAAGGCAGAAGCGACTCTCATCGCTGAAGACGACACGTCTCCATTCGTCCCTCCATTCACGCCTGTCGCGACACCACTGGAGGCGGGCTGCACGATGTTGGGGCGTGAGCGGAAGACGGCCTAACGGTGTGCGGGACCGTAGCCCGACTTCATGGAGACGGTTGCGAATGGTCCTCGCCGATGCCCCAGGAGCAACAGCGTCCCTAATTTGCTGGGAAGTGGCGGTGCGGTCCCCTACGGCACTGCGTAGGATCCTACGGTCTTGGCGTGCATCCGTGCGTCGCTGCGGTCCGGTTCCAGGTCGACGGGCACGTGCACCTTCCGCCGCCCACTGGCGACAACATCGATGTACTGTGAAGACCTCACGCCCCACGTGTTGAGCAATTCGGCGGTACGTCCACCCGGCCTCCCACATGCCCACTATACGCCCTCGCTCAAAGTCCGTCAACTGCACATACGGTTCACGTCCACGCTGTCGCGGCATGCTACCAGTGTTAAAGACTGCGATGGAGCTCCGTATGCCACGGCTAACTGGCTGACACTGACGGCGGCGGTGCACAAATGCTGCGCAGCTAGCGCCATTCGACGGCCAACGCCGCGGTTCCTGGTGTGTCCGCTGTGCCGTGCGTGTGATCATTGCTTGTACAGCCCTCTCGCAGTGTCCGGAGCAAGTATGGTGGGTCTGACACACCGGTGTCAATGTGTTCTTTTTTCCATTTCCAGGAGTGTACTTCCGAACTCTGCAAATCTTGGACGCAGGTGAGAGGAACCAAGAAGCGGCACCTCGGAAACCACGCAGGCTGTGTTATTTCCAAGGATTTTTACTCAGAAGCGTACCATGGCACGAGTATAGGTTTTGCCTCGCAGACTTTCCGCGCTGCACGACAAAAGACTAAAATATGGTTGGTCGGCGTTCGGAAGAATCTGAAGTGAGGGAGAATATTCCGTGGTTTCTGGAATATGATTCGTTTTTGGAATTACGATGGTGGGGAGCTGAGCCTTGCTGGAAAGCCAGCGGTGCAGAGACGAGGTCTTCCGTTGTGAGCGCCCGTTTGTGACGGTCGCTCGGTATCAGCTTTGTTGATACAGACGGACTTGCTGTCTTTGCTCTCAGGAGCGTTTATTGGTAGAACAGTCAGGCACTGTACTGTTGGTAACCTATACAACTCTAGACTTCACCTCCGGGTTGGAAGTCGTCGTTGAGTACGCAGCGTTCTGTAATTGAGAGCACTTCCTCTGCCTATACATAGTTGAGACGTTATCTGAACTCTGTCCTTGTGGCTGGGAGTTCGCGTTTCTCGCCTGTAGAACACAGAGAGGAGAAGACAGTATTAGAGTATATCAGTCAGAGGACCGCCTTCTACCGTCCTAGTGTTTGAATGAGTTTATTTGTGGCTGGAGTTCTTCCATCGTAGCAGACGAGTGCGAGAACCATCACTTCGACGCACCGGATGCAGTACATACGGTGATATCGCAAATTGCTTCGGCTTATTAGGGCTATAAAAGCTAAACAGCTGTGATCACGTTAGTTTATTTCCACTGAGGTTCTACGCTACCGTAGATCATTTGTGAAAGTAGTGTATTCTAGTGTTTCGTACGTGGATGATGTCAATCATTTTGCGTTATTGATATTAGATCGCGCAGTCATAATAAGGGGCAGAGTTGGGCAATTGATTAGTAATTTTACTTAGGAAATGTAAACTTCGTAATATATAGGTTTTTTTAATCTGCAATAAATATATAAGCAGGAACAACGTTTGTTATTTAGTAGTATTAGTTGCCTTAATCATTCATTTATTTTTAGGTTGTAATTTATATGTTAAAGTCCATTAAGAGACCCTAAGGTCTGCTTCAGGGGTAGTCAGACAGGGCCAACTCTTCATTTTAACGTTTATTATTTTCCGTTGCGCACATTTATTTTTACACCCGCCTGGAGTAGCATCCTTGGACCCTCTACAGCTCCCTCTAGTATCATGGAAGTTGTTCCCTGATGTCTTAACAGATGTCCTGTCATTCTGTCCCCTCTCCTTGTCATATTGCGATTCTGCACAGAACATCCTCATTCCTTACCATATCAGTCCACCTAATTTTCAACATTCGTCTCTAGCACCACATTTCAAATGCTTCAGTTTTCTTCGGTGCCGGTTTCCCCACAGTCTATGTTTCACTATCAAACAATGCTACGCTCCAAACGTACAGTCTCAGTCTTAAATAATCTGGATAATAGGAATGGCATGGAGTAGAGGTCGGAGTTGGTCCCACACCTGTTTTCTCTGAGACAGATCTGGAACTCTTGCTGGGGGTGGGAGTATCCTAACATCACGCTGTTAGATCGTAAAGACACGTGGCATTTTGGAACGAGCATATCCCGTTGAAAAGTGGCACCACGACACGGTCGCACGGGACGTAACACGTGATGACGCAGGATGTCCGCGACGTACCATTGTACTTTCAAGAGGTCTCCCAATTACAACCAGGCTGAAATCGTACCCAATGGCTCCTCGCACCACAACGTCAGATTTAACACCGTCGCGTCTTCCCGAAATATTGGGAGGATGGCACCTCTTCCCACGTCATCACGATATTCGCCAACGATGGTAGTCCGCGTCAGTGCAGAACAGCGATTCATCACTGAATACAATGCCACGCCACTTATTAGCAGTCCGTGCTTCCTGGTCATGGCACAACTCCAAACGCATCATTTTGTGCTGTGGTGGTAATGGCAGCCAACGCATGGAATAGTGATTTCCCAATCCGGCGCCGGCCGCTGTGGCCGAGCGGTTCTAGGCACTTCAGTCCGGAACCACGCGGCTGCTACGCTCGCAGGTTCGAATCCTGCTTTGGCATGTATGTGTGTGATGTCCTTAGGTTAGTTAGGTTTAAGTCTAAGGGACTAATGACCTCAGATGTTAAGTCCCAAAGTGCTTAGAGCCATTTGAACCCAATCCGGATGCTGCTACACGCCGACCAACGATACAGGATACACACAAAGTTGCAAGGGGTCCATTACTTGAGCTCTGATGGCAGGCGCAGATGTGATGTTCTTGGTGCACAATACGGCGATCCACCCTTGTGGTGGTCACAAGTGACCTGCACGACTTGACCAGCTGGCCAAACGGTGAGCCACAATGTGACCCCTCTGAAATGGAAATGAGCGTTTGGCGTCATTGGCCAGGAGGCTCCGTGCGGGGCAGGTCCTGCCGCCTTGGTGCAGGCCTTCTTACATTCGACGCCACATTGGGCGACCTGCGTGCCGGATGGGGATGAAATGATGATGGACACAACACCCAGTCCCTGAGCGGGGCAAATCTCCGACCCAGCCGGGAATCGAACTCGGGTCGTAGGACGGCAATCCGTCACGCTGACCACTCAGCTATCGAGGCGGACTGTGGCCCCGTTGAAACTCTTGTCATCTGCTAATAATGTTGTCCCATGGGAGTACCTGTCCTCCACTGTGATCACTCAACATCTCACTCTGTTCACGCCCCTTATACTCGGTCCACTCACATTAATGCGGTCCTCACCTGCGTTTAGAGTCAGTGCAGAATCACCATTCAAAGATGACAGGTGGCAGTACTAACAGTGGAGGGTACTAAACCGTGTCAGGGCAACGCGGAAAACATTGCAGTCGTTAACGTAAAGGGGAAGCAGAGAGATTTATGTGACATCCAAAAGGCCATGATCGTTGGCTTTTGGGTCAAGGATGGAAGCATTTCCAAAGCAGCGAAGTCTGTGAAGTGTTCGCTTGCCGCTGCGGATGGCAAAATGGCCCTATCCAAGGGCCAAGGCAACTGTGGCGCACCATGGGCCATAGATGACAGATGTGAGGAACGGCTATGAAGAGGTGTACGGGCGACTAAATGTGCAACTCTTGAGCAGCAGACCGCCCAGGTGAACCGCCAGCAGCCTCTCCTCAACGACTATTGCTGCGTATGGGCCTTTGCAGCAGGTACCGGTTCATTTACCCAAGCTCACTACTGTTAATCGGCAATGAAGGCTGGAATTTGCACGCCAATAGCGCAACTGGACTTCCAATGAGTGGCAACAGGTGATCTATGTGCGATTGAAGCCTTTCTCGGCGTATTCCACTGATGAATTCTTCTCGGGTTATCAGCCGAGTGGTGGCGTCGTCTTGTCGCAACGTTTCAGTGAGTTTTGTACCCATCAACTTCGCCAGAAGATGCCAGAAGATTTTGGGTACGAAACTCATTGCAACGTTGCGACAAGAAGATGCCGCCACTCGGCTGATAACCCGAGAAGAATTCATATACAGGTGGCCTGTTCAGATGAATAACGGTTTATGCTCCATCAGACAGATGGCCGTTGGCATCTACGAGGTGAGCCGTCTGAAAGCAAACACTCTCCAATCAGGAAGGAATGTTATTCTCTGGGCAATGTTTTCGTGGCATTTCCTGGGTGGTTATTCTCGAAGGCATAATGGATTAACACAAGTAGGTTCCCTTGTTTGAGGATCACATCCACCATCTCGGCACGATGGCATCTACCGACAGGACAATGCAACTTCTTGGAATAAGACAGGATCGGTTGCAAAATCTGTTTTATTTACATGAAACGACGAGTTTCGCCATTTTGGGGGCGTCATCAGATTGGCGCAAAAATTAATTTGGAAAATTGACGAAACGCATCAATAGTGTAAATGAAAAAGATTTTGTAAGCGCCGGCCGCTGTGGCCGAGCGGTTTAGGCGCTTCAGACCGGAACCACGATGCTGCTACGGTCGCAGGTTCGAATCCTGCCTCGGGCATGGATTTTTGTGATGTCCTTAGGTTAGTTAGGTTTATGTAGATTTAAGTCTAGGGGAATGATGACCTCAGTTGTTAAAATATAAAGTCCCATAGTGCTTAGAGCCATTTCAACCAGTTTGTAAGCGAGCCTGTTTTATTTCAATAAATTCGTAACCTGTTGCCGTATCAAGCACCGAGTATGGAACGCAATCAATTTTGCAATGCAAGTTGTCACACAGCTCTCAGTGTATGTGCCGTGTTGCTCGAATAACACCAGGACGAGTTTACCGGACCACCAAACTCCCCGGAATTAAACCCTATCGAGAATCTATGGGACCAACTCGATCGGGCTGTTCGGGCCATGGATCATCAACCGAGAAACCTAGCGCAGCTGCGCAGAGCACTGGAGTGGGCATAGTTACACACCCCTGTCGGTATCTTCCAGAACCTCACTCACTCTCTTACAGCATGTATCACGCAAAAGGTGGTTATTCAGATTTGTGACTGGTGGTCACATTAATGTGACTGGACGGTGTGTATCCTATTAGGCCTGGAACAGAAAACTAAACACGCGCAGCACTGACGCACTCACGTGGTAGTCCTCGCTGTCAGAGGGAATTGCAGCTATAACGATTTACCTACCCGCCTATAGCGTGTGCCAACGGCCTTGCCGCAGTGGTAACACCGGTTCCCATCACATCACCGAAGTTAAGCGCTGTCGAGCTTGGCTAGCACTTGGATGGGTGACCATCCGGTCTGCCGAGCTCTGTTGGAAAAGGGGGCTGCATTCAGCCCTTGTGAGGCAAGACTAAGGAGCTACTTGCTTGAGAAGTAGCGGCTCCGGTCTCGGAAACTAACATACGGCCAGTGAACTGACCACATTCCCCTCCATATGCGCATCGAGTGACACCTGTGGTCTGAGGATGACACGGCGGCCGGTCGATACCGTTGGGCCTTCATGGCCTGTTCTGGAGGAGTTTAGTTCTATAGCGTGTAGGTATAGCAAGTTACATTGACATCCGATTGTGACTACTGCGTGCTTCACTTCTTTCATCATGCACAACACATGTATGATGTTACGTACTCACGATATTTAACAGTAATCTTGTAAACGGGTGCCAAGTGTTTTTTGTCCATCTTTTAGCCATTATGCTCCACTTAACGATATTTAAAGCAAGCTGACTTGCATTGGATCGAAGTGTCGATTAAGGGCAAGACGGATGCCCAACGTTTTGGCTGACGGTTCGGTGACAGAGGAGAAAGGCGAAACAAGACAGGAGCGCAGTGGCGGATTATCGCTGAGTAGTGGAACACCGCTGAGCGAGGCCCTCCATCGAGCATCCTGCTGACCCCCGTGTGCCGGGGAGAGCCGGTGCTTTCTCCGTACGGAGGAATGCTCGGCTCATCTGCCGGCCCGGCTGGCTTTCCCACAGGCCCGGGGCCAGCAGGCGCGCGCGCCTTTCCCGCTGCGGTCGCCTCTGGCCACTGCTTGCAGTCCCGCCGGCCGGCAACGCACCGCGCAGCGCAGCACGGCGGCGCCGAATTGCATTCGACTCGGGACCTCGCGCCGACCCAGATGCTGCGCGGCGGCGGGCCAACGTACCGCTGCCCTAGATAAACGGACCCGCGCTTCGGCCGTCGCCTCTAGTGCAGTGGTTCCCGATCTTTCTTAGACCATTACCCCTGAGTGCAATCATACATTAGCTAATTAAAACTGTGTGCCGGACCGAGACTCGAATTCGGGACCTTTGCCTTTCGCGGGCTAGTTCTCTACCACTCGGTAGAGCACTTACCCTCGAAAGGCAAAGGTCCCGAGTTCGAGTCTCGGTCCGCCACACAGTTTTAATCTGCCAGGAAGTTTCATATCAGCGCACACTCCGCTGCAGAGTGAAAATCTCATTCTGGATACATTAGCTAGTATCTCAGCCCTCTCCCTCCCCCTCCACACACCCCGCCTGCCGTCTGTTGCCTCTTTCCCTACCCCACACTATCACCAACTTCAGCAACTAACTAAACAGTAGAATGAAAGTCTATTCTTGGGACACTTTTATTGATATTTAGTATTTGTATAGGGGGGGGGGGGGGAGGGGGAGGAGTCGGTGACAGAACGAATGACCAACATCGCGAAGGAACTCGTGGTTCATCGTAAGTGCTACCCACAACTCCTCTTCAGAGAAGAAAGCTAACTATCTACAGTGAGGGCAGACACTTGTTGCAAAACATACCTCCCCTTGCATTACTCATCGCCATTGCAGCACTTGCTTGACCCGCAAACTGCAACCCCATTTAATATCAACAAACTTAAAGTTTGTGCACTATACTTAATGTTCGTAAATCACTTGATTGCTACACTCTTTACTTCTAAACTGGCAGAAATTTGAAGACATCAGGCTGTTAATGCATTATGTCTGATCATAGCCATTAACAGCAACGGTTGTTGTTGTTGTGGTCTTCAGTCCTGAGACTGGTTTGATGCAGCTCTCCATGCTAATCTGTCCTTTGCAAGCTTCTTCATCTCCCAGTACTTACTGCAACCTACATCCTTCTGAATCTGCATAGTGTATTCATCTCTTGGTCTCCCTCTACGAGTTTTACCCTCCACGATGCCCTCCAATGCTAAATTTGTAATCCCTTGATGCCTCAGAACATGTCCTACCAACCCGTCCCTTCTTCTAGTCAAGTTGTCCACAAACTCCTCTTCTCCCCAATTCTGTTCAATACCTCCTCATTAGTTATGTGATCTACCCATCTAATCTTCAGCATTCCTCTGTAGCACCACATTTCGAAAGCTTCTATTCTCTTCTTGTCCAATCTATTTATCGTCCATGTTTCACTTCCATACATGGCTACACTCCATACAAATACTTTCAGAAACGACTTCCCGACCCTTAAATCTATACTCGATGTTAACAAATTTCTCTTCTTCAGAAACGCTTTCCTTCCCATTGCCAGTCTACATTTTATATCCTCTCTACTTCGACCAACATCAGTTATTTTGCTCCCCAAATAGCAAAAATCCTTTACTACTTTAAGTGCCTCATTTCCTAATCTAATTCCCTCAGCATCACCCGACTTAATTCGACTACATTCCATTATCCTCGTTTTGCTTTTGTTGTTGTTCATCTTATATCCTTCTTTCAAGACACTGTTCATTCCGTTCAACTGCTCTTCCAAGTTCTTTGCTGTCTCTGACAGCATTACAGTGTCATCGGCGAACCTCAAAGTTTTTATTTCTTTTCCACGGGTTTTAATACCTACTCCCAATTTTTCTTTTGTTTCCTTTACAGCTTTCTCAATATACAGATTGAATAACATCGGGGAGAGGTTACAAAATCCTGTCTCACTCCCTTCCCTACCACTGCTTCCCTTTCATGCCTCTCGACTCTTATAACTGCCATCTGGTTTCTGTACAAATTGTAAATAGCTTTCCGCTCCCTGTATTTTACCCCTGGCACCTTTAGAATTTGAAAGAGAGTATTCCAGTCAACATTGTCAAAAAATGGCTCTGAGCACTATGGGACTTAACTTCTGAGGTCATCAGTCCCCTAGAACGTAGAACTACTTAAACCTAGCTAACCTAAGGACATCACACACATCCATGCCCGAGGAAGGATTTGAACCTGCGACCGTAGCGGTCGCGCGGCTCCAGACTGTAGCGCCGAGAACCGCTCGGCCACTCCGGCCGGCCATTGTCAAAAGCTTTCTCTAAGTCTACAAATGCTAGAAACCTAGGTTTGCCTTTCCTTAATCTATTTTCTAAGCTAAGTCGTACGGTGAGTATTGCTTCACGCGTTCTAACATTTCTACGGAATCCAAACTGATCTTCCCCGAGGTCGGCTTCTACCAATTTTTCTATTCGTCTGTAAAGAATTCGCCTTAGTATTTTGCAGCTGTGACTTATTAAACTGATAGTTCGGTAATTTTCGCATCTGTCAACACCTGCTTTCTTTGGGATTGGAATCATTATATTCTTCTTGAAGTCTGGGGGTATTTCGCCTGTCTCATACATCTTGCTCACCAGACGGTAGAGTTTTGTCAGGACTGGCTCTCTCAAGGCCGTCAGTAGTTCCAATGGAATGTTGTCTACTCCCGGGGCCTTGTAATGCAACAGTAATAATAATAACAATAGCGTGCTCAGCGCTATAGTAACCGTTACGTAGTTACTGCAGTGTCGTGCTATTAATGAATTCATTTTATGTTTCGAAGCGAGTAATGAAGCAATGCAGCCTTAGGTAACCGCGCGGTCTTGGGGCCCTGCCACGATTCGCGTGACTCCCCCTGTCGGAGGTTCAAGTCCTCCCTCGGGCATGAGTGTGTGTGTTGTCCTTAGCGTAAGTTAGTCTAAGTTAGATTAAGTATTGCGTAAGCCTAGGGACCGATGACCTCAGCAGTTTGGTCCAATTCGAATTTACCACAAATTTCCAATTTTTCCACCTTCCTTGATGTTTTTCTTTTTCTTTTTCTTTTTTTCTTTTTTTTTAATCGTAATTTAATCTGCTTATATCCTGTTTAAGTATCTTGTTCCACACTCTGTGTGGTTTCCGCATTTTTGTTGCCATTCACGTCTCCAGCAGTTAACGATGTAATTTCCTTTGCTCTCCTCAGAATGTTACTTAGATCATTTTTTAAAGGAACACACCGTCATTTATTGTTTATTTGAGTACAAACCAGGTTTCGGCCTTTAACGTCATTTTTAAGTATTCGATTTTATGTCTTAAACATATACTGCAGGACACTTTACATGGCGGTATGTTCCTTTAAAAATATTGGGAATAAACAGTATCGTCAAAAGTAACTGGTCGCTGTTATCTCCTCTGTAAGAAACAACTTTTCTTGTCGTGCTGCTTTATCGAGTGGAAATTTATGTCACATACTAAGGTATCTGGTCTCTTCGTTCTGTACAAAATACAAGCTCCTACGTCAATCCAACCGACAAGTACGGCATATTACAGCTCATCTCTTGGTTATCGAAAACTCACTTATTAACGGTTTTAGGTGCCATACATTTGATCTAGGACCTTAATATTTGGCAAGAGACGAGGTGTAGCAGCAGTATTACACGAGAAAAAGCGAAAAGTATTTATCTGTATTACACTACTGGCCATTAAAATTGCTACAGGAAGAAGAAATGCAGATGGTAAACGGGTATTCATTGGACAAATATATTATACTACAACTGACATGTGATCACATTTTCACGCTATTTGAGTGCATAGATCCTGAGAAATCAGTACCCAGAACAACCACCTCTGGCCGTAATAACGGCCTTGATACGCCTGGGCATTGAGGCAAACAGAGCTTGGATGGAGTGTACAGGTACAGCTGTTTATCCAGCTTCAACACTTCATCAGGAGTAGTGACTGGCGTATTGTGACGAACCAGTTGCTCGGCCACCATTGACCAGACGTGTTCAATTGGTGAGAGATCTGGAGAATGTGCTGGCCAGGCCAGCAGTCGAACATTTTCTGTATCCAGAAAGACCCGTACTGGACATGCAACATGCGGTCGTGCATTATCCTGCTGACATGTAAGGTTTGGCAGGGATCGAATGAAGGGTAGAGCCACGGGACGTAACACATCTGAAATGAAACATACACTGTTCAATGTGCCGTCAATGCGAACAAGAGGTGACCGAGACGTGTAACCAATGGCACTCCACACCACACCCGGGTGATACGCCAGTATGGCGATGACGAACACAAGCTTCCAATGTCCGTTCACCGCGGTGTCGCCAAACACGGATGCGACAATCATGATGCTGTAAACAGAACCTGGATTCATCCGAAAAAATGACGTTTTGCCATTCGTGCACCCAGGTTCGTCGTTAAGTACACAATCACAGGCGCTCCTGTCTGTGATACAGCGTCTCCGAGCTGATAGTCCATGCTGCTGCAAACGTCGTCGAACTGCTCGTGCAGATGGTTGTTGTCTTGCAAACGTCCCTATCTGTTGACGCAGGGATCGAGACGTGGCTGCATGATCCGTTATAGCCATGCGGATAAGATGCCTGTCATCCCGACTGCTAGTGATACGAGGCCGTTGGGATCCAACACGGCGTTCCGTATTACCCTCCTGAACCCACAGTTTCCATATTGTGCTAACAGTCATTGGATCTCGACCAACACGCGAGCAGCAATGTCGCGATACGATAAACCGCAATTGCTATAGGCTACAATTGACCTTTATCAAAGTCGGAAACGTGATGGTACGCATTTCCCCTCCTTACACGAGGCATCACAACAACGTTTCACCAGTCAACGCCGGTCAACTGCTATTTGTGTATGAGAAATCGGTTGGAAACTTTCCTCATGTGAGCACATTGTAGGTGTCGCCACCGGCGCGAACCTTGTGTGAATGCTCTGAAAAGCTAATCATTTGCATATCACAGCATCTTCTTCCTGTCGGTTAAATGTCGCGTCTGTAGCACGTCATCTTCGTGGTGTAGCAATTTTTATGGCCAGTAGTGTAAAATCTTAAGGAAAAATAATTAGCATCGATTGCCTGAGTGTGCTTGCTCTTTGCGTGCCATATGTTTCCCTTACTACGTTTTTCCTACTTTCATTAATCTTATTGCGCTTTAATTGTAGCTATTAATTATTTCATTTGACGAATCAAGCACCGGCTGCTCAGAGCGGCTATCGCCCACTCATTCGCGCAGTAAGCACCATCTACCATAGTTTACCTACTGCCAGCGCCTGCTCATGTTAGTCAGTTGGCTTATGTCACTAAACAAGTACAGTGACGGGAAAAAAATCTCAGCACCGAGAAGTGGTTGAACGACAAACAGAAAACTGTGGAGCGTTTCTACATCTGAAAGATGATGACTAAATACACGCTGTAACGGTCGGTAGCGTTACTTAACTTTAAGACTGGACGTTGTCAGTTGTTGATAGTCGAGAATGCCTACAAGGCGACAAAGACTCAGTCATCACCAAATGGTTCAAATGGCTCTGAACATTATGGGACTTAACGTCTGAGGTCATCAGTCCCCCAGAACCTAGAACTACTTAAACCTAACTAACCTACGGACATCAAACACATCCATGCCCGAGGCAGGATTCTAACGTGCGACCGTAGCGGTCGCGACGTTCCAGACTGTAGCGCCTAGAACCGCTCGGCCACTCCGGCCGGCAATTATCAACACCTCACTGAGTTTGAACGAGGTCTTGTAATATGGCTACGAGAAGCTGGATGTATCTTCTAAACCAAGACTTGGCAGAAATACAGCCACTCTACATGTTTGCTGGCAGCGGTGGACACGGAGATGTACTGTCGCAAGAAGACCGGGTTGCTGATGGCCACGTGGCACTACCGAAAGGGAAGATCGTGTTTGGCATGTGGCTCTGCATCTGAACCAGCAACTTGAGCAGCTAGTGTCACCACAGTGACACAACGAAAAGCCCTGTAGCGTGCGTTCCACTGACCCCAAATCACCCACATTTGCGTCTTTAGTGATGTCGAGCGAGAGCTCATTGGAAGGCATGCTGTAGGTCTGTTGTGTTTTCTGTTGAAAGATGGTTCTGTCTCTGTAGCACTGATGACCGTTGGTTGGTTAGAAGGGAACCAGTCGAGGGCCTGAAACCAATCACACTTGGTGATATGGTCTGGGGTGCAATGTCTTATGACAGCAGGAGCAGTTATCCCACTCACCCTGACTGAAAAACTGTACGTCAGCCTGGAGATTTGACCTGTTGTATAGCCATTTATGAACAGCATTCCAACAGGATAACGCTCGACCACATACCGCTATTGTAACCAATGTGCTCTGCAGAGCAAAAATGGGACATCACAGGACGGCAGCTCTAGTGTCATCAATAAACAGCATTAACCGTTCCAGTATTGGTCGACCAAGTGCAACGGGCATGCAATTCTAGGCGCTTCCGTCTGGTATCGCGCGACCGCTACGGTCGCAGGTTCGAATCCTGCCTCGGGGCATGGATGTGTGTGATGTCCTTAGATTAGGTAGGTTTCAGTAGTTCTTCTTTCTAGAGGCTGATGACCTCAGATGTTAACTCCCATAGTGCTCAGAGCCATCTTGAACCATCCCACAAACTGGCATACAGCACCTGTACAACACAACGCATGCGCATCTTGATGCTTGATTCAACATTCTGCCAGTTACACCAGTTAATAACGCAATCTTATCTCACGCTTATATCACTTAGATATGTTACCTAGCCAAATATATTGTCGAAATTTCATTACTCTAATTAATTATTTTTGTGACTTTTTTTTTCGTCTGTGTATGCGCTGTACCAAATGTCAGCTGGATCTATTGTCATGAGGACCGAACTGCACAGTAACCCTGGGTTCGGTGTGGGGCAGCGGTGGGGTGGGTGGACTGCTGTGGCCTGTTGTGGGGTTGTGAACAACTGAGGGCTACGGCGGTATGAAGCCTCTCTGCCATTTGGTTTAATACGTACATACATACCACAAATTTCAATAACGCGCTGGTCCGCCTCTGACCCTCATGCGAGCAGTTTTTCGGTTTGGCACTGACTGATAGAGTTGTTAGATGTAACTCTGAGGGATATTGTGCCAAATTCTGTCCAACTGGCGCTTTCGATCGACAAAACCCATAGTGGGTTGGAGGGCCCTGGTCCTAACGCTTCACACGCTGTAAATTTGGAAAGGATCCGGTGACCTTGCTGGCCAAAGGAGAGTATGACAAGCACAGAGACAAGCAGTAGAAACTTTCGTCCTGTGCGGGCGGGCGTTCTCTTGCTGAAATGTAAGCCCAGGATGACTTGCCATGAAGGGTAAGAAAACGGGACGTATAATATCGTCGACGTACCGCTGTGCTGTAAGGTTTCAAAGGATGAAAACTAAAAGGGTCCTGTTATGAAAAGAAATGGTACTCCAGACCACCACTCATAGTGTCGGGCCGTATGACGGATGACAATCAGGGTAATACGCCACCGCTGTCCCTGGCGTCCCCAGACACTTCTTCGCTACTGTCGGGGCTCAATTGGAGGGGTCCCATCAATGAAGACTAGTCCAGTCAACGACATTCCAGGCCAAATGTACCCGACGCCAGTGCAAACGGGCTTTTTGGTGTATAGAGGTCAATGGCAGTCGGCGCAAGGGGCGCAGTGAGCTCAGCACCCTTCGTGGGGGCCGCCAGTTAATGGTCCTCGTGGTTACTTCGGATCGATGATAATGATGAATCCGCGGCTGTGAGTGCCTCTCTGACGTCTCTCTAGGTCGCCCGCTTTCTTCTTCACGCTGTGTTCGGCCATGGTTCACCCGTTACTGCCAACAGTCTCGAATAGTAGCATCGGTACTGTTCAAATGTCGAGCGATTCGCCGATTACTCCGATCGGCTTCATTGAGCCCAACTACACATCCTCTCTCAAATGTTGACATCTGCGTATATTGTTGATTCGCCTGTTTGCGATGCATAGTTACTGCCCTACTTAGTGCACGGACTGAAATTCACAAAGAATTTATGTCCTGGCATACACATGTCCACAGTTTATCATCCTTGCCAACTGCGCGATAAAACTGCGCTGCAGTATCACACATTATTCCATCTGTCGCCAAGGTTTACATCTTTTTTTTTTTGTCTTAGATTGTACATCAAACGAATCTGTTCCGTGAAATGACTACCAAACTGAAGGCTTTCGTCTAGGCAAATTATAACATTACAGGAGTTATCGAGGTATCTTCATCGATGTTTTAATTAATAAATAATAAATAAAACCATCGTCTTTCAAGTAATACTGACCTACGCAATAAATTAAGGGAAACACTTTTATGAAACCCAGTCTTTGGGGTGTCCATTTACACGCAATTAGCGATCGAAACCGACAGTTTCCAGCGTGATGTACAGCAGAATAACCTTCTTGACAACCCTATACACTCCAGTCACCCTCTGGACGATTCAACCCTTCTCTAAGTACACTATGGGCCTGCAACCCATCGAACAAGGCCTAATCCCTTTGGAGTGCAACGCGACCACAATTTTTGAACTGGTATACAGCGTAATTAGCAGTGGCGGTCGAAGACTTCCTAAGTAAGAAGTCGCCATCGTTATTCTGCCTACGGCCTTGTCGAAGAGGGCGGAAGCGAGGGCAGAGGTTCAGGTCACTCTCTTGTCCTTGGGATGGGAAATTACCATTAAAGGAGGAAGAATCAGCATTGATTAACGCCATGTTGATGCAGAAGGCAATGGCAACCACTTTCTTAAAAACACATAATGTGTCTCCACAGGACACGTGGCTTGTAGATGAAAAAGTGTCATGATTATCTCTCAATTGGCAAATGATTCCAGACTAGTGCTTCATTCGGATCTCCGGGTAGGGGGGGGGGGGGGGGGGGAGCGACTGCACTGCCAAGGGGGAGATTCCCATGACAAAAAGATTGAATAACCAACGAAAAGATAACGTTCTAAGATTCTGAACGTGGAATATCTGAAGGCTGAATGATGTCTGAACTGAACGTGATAGGGAAGCTAGAAAATCTTAAGAGAAATGCAAAGCCTCAATCTAGATATAGTGGGCAACGGTGAAGTGAAATGGAACAGAGACAAGTATTTATGGTCAAACGAATGTAGGGCAGCAGAAAAAATATAATGGGCATAGTGTTCGTAATGAATAAGAAAGTAGGACAGAGATTAGGTTTATGTGAACAGTTCAGTGACAGGGCTGTTCTCATCAGAATCGACAGCAAACCAAAATCGAAGCAATAGTTCAGATATACATTATGACATCATTAGCAGGGATGAAGAGATAGTATATGAGGACATTTAACGGGTGATTTAGTGCGTAAATGGAGAGAAAATTCTAATAGACAGGGAGGATTGGAATGCGGTCGTAGTGGACGGAGTAGAAGAACGGGTCGTAGGAATGAGAGAGGTGAAAGACTAATTGAGTTCTGCATTAAACATCTATTTGTAATAGAGAATACGCTGTTCAAGAATCGCAAAAAGGGGAGATATACTTGGAAAAGGCCGGGAGGTAAGGGAAGATTTCAGTTAGATTACAACATTGTCAGAAAGAGATTCCAAAATAAGATAATGGATTCTAAGGCATATCCAGTACCGGACATGGAATAATGGATTCTAAGGCATATCCAGTACCGGACATGGACTCAGCTTACAAATTAGTAATGATTAAGAGTAGGCTGAAGTATAAGAGATAAGTCAGGAAGAATCAGAGATCGGAAAAATGGGATACGGAAATACCGAGGTATAGCGTCATGCGCTTGAAGTTCTATGAAGCTATAGGAACTGTGATTACGAACAGTTCAGTAGGCAGTTCAATTGAAGAGAAATGGACACCTCTAAAAAAGATAATCACAGAAGTTTGGAAGGAAAACGTAGGTCCAAGCAAGGTAACTCAGAAGGAACCATAGATAACAATAGAAACCTTCAATTGATGAACGAAAGAAGAAAGTATATAAAATGTTCAGAGAAATCCCGGAATACGGAAATAGAAGTGACTAAGGAATAAAAGAAATAGGAAGCGCAGGGAATCTAAGCCGAAATGATTACATGAAAAATGTGAAGAAATCGGAAAAGAAGTGATCGTCGGAAAGACTGACTCAGCACGTAGAAACGTTAAAACAACCTTCGGTGAAATTAAAAGCAAGTACAGTAACATTAAGAGTGCAATGGAAATTCCACTGTAAAATGCACAGCAGAGAGCGGATTGGTGGAAAAAGTACATTGAAGGCCTCTGTGAGTGGGGAGACTTGCCTGACGACGTGATAGTAGAAGAAACAAGAGTCGATATACATGAGGTAGGGGATCCAGTACTAGAATCAGATTTAAAAGAGCTTTGCACAACTTAAGATCAAACAAGACATAAGGGATAACTAACATTCCATCAGAACTTCTAAAATCATTGGACAACTATTCACATTGGCGTGTAGAATGTATGAGACTTGCGATATACCATCAGGCTTTCGGAAAAACGTCCTCCACACAATTCTTAAGTTAGAAACAGCCGAAACGTGCGAGAATTATTTCACAATCAGCTTAACAGCTCATGCGACCAAGTTTCTGGCAAGAATAATATACAGAAGAATGGAAAAGAAAACCGAGAGTCAGATAGACGACAATCAGTTTGGCTTTAGGAAAGGTTAAAGGCACCAGAGAAGCAGTTCTGACGTTGCGGTTGGTAATGGAAGCAAGACTGAAGAAAAATCAAGACACTTCACTGGATCCTTCAACCTGGAAAAAGCGTTCGACAATGTAACATGGTGCAAGATGTTCGAAGTTCTGAGAAAAAAGGGCTGTGGCTGCAGGGGAAGAGAAGAAATATACACTGCGTACAAGAACCAAGAAATAATAAGAGTGGATGATCAAGAACGAAGTGCTCGGATTAAAAAAGGTGTAAGACAGCGATGCAGTCTTTCGCCGCTACTATACAATTCACACATCGAAGAAGCACTGACGCTAATAAAAGAAACCTGCAAGAGTGGGGTTAAATTCAGGTTGAAAGTATGTCAGTGTTGAGATTCGCTGATGACTCTGTTGCCATCAGCGAAAATGATGAAGAATTACGGAAGTTTAAGAATGGAATGTACAGTCTAAGGAGTACAGAACATAGATTGAGAGTAAATTGCAGGAGAACGAAAACAATGATAAGCAGCAGAAATGAGAACAGCGAGAAACTTAACATGAGAATTGGGGATCACGGAGTGGAAGAAGTTAATACGTCCTGCTACCTAGGCAGCAAAATAACCCGCGATGGACGGAGCGAGGAATACCTAAAAAACAGATTAGCGCTGACAAGAAGAGCATTCCTCTTCTAGAAAAATTCAGTAGTATCAAACAGGAGGAAATTTCTGAGAACGCACGTGTCGAGCACAGCGTTGTATGATAGTGAAACATGACCTGAGGGGAAAACGTGAACAGAATAAAATCGAAGTGTTTGAGATGTTAGAGCGACTGATAAGGTAAGGGATGAGGAGGTTCTTCGCAGAATTGCCGAAGAAAGGAGAATATGGAAAACACTGGCAAGAATAAGGCACAGGATGATAGGACGTAAGACATCAGGGAATAACTTTTGTGGTACTAGAGGGGGCTGTACACGGTAAAAAGTCTAGAAGAAGACAGAGATTGGAATACATCCAGCAAATAACTGGTGACGCAGGTTGCAAGTGCTACTCTGAGATGAAAATGTTGGCACAGGAGAGGAGTTTGTGGCGAGCCGCATCAAACCAATCACAAGACTGATGACCCCAAAATAAATAAATAAATACAGGGTGGAATCACTAGGGATCGTTCAAATCGGTTCGACGAAATTTGAACGTGATGCGAAGCAGCAGAGCGTGTTTATACATTTTAATCCCTCCTGTTCCTCCGAAGAGTCGGCGAAGAAAGGAACATACGAGAAATACTGACAAGAAGAAGGAACAAGATGATAGGACGTATGTTAAGACGTCAGGGAATTCTGGAGGAAGCTGTTGAGGCTAAAAACTGTAGGGAAAGACAGAGACTGGAGTACATCCAACAAATAATTGAGAACGTAGGGTGTAATACAACTCGAAGAGATTAGCGTCGCAAAAAATACAGTGTGGCGCACGAAATGTGTTACCATTTTGGTTTTGAATATAAACTTTATTGTCAATACAATCTGAAAGAAACATTTACTACAATGAACAGCCGTCCATGGAGATTTGTTCTAACTCAGCACCTGCTCAATATGTCCACCATTTCGTTTCCTAACTTCGTTCAAACGAACACTGAAATTAGTGATTACCCTAGGTCACATGTGTTCCGTAATTTCACTGCAAGCTTGAAGAATAAGTCTTCTGAGCTCCATTAAATCACGTGGATTGAGGTCTGGACTATTGGGTGGGGGGGGGGGGGGGGAGGGGGGCAATTTTGCCCGTCATTGAAGCAACCTGGAAACCTGAGTGAAATGATCCTCATGTCGAAATGCTCGTGTAAAAATTCCAACACAGTGTTTGCAGTATGTGGCCTTGCTCCATCTTGCATGAACCACTGCGAGTTGAAGGGCAAGGAATTAGCAATAAGATGTGGAATGAAGCTATTGCGAAGCATGCTCAAATAACGCTCGCTATTCACAGTTTCTTCAAGGAAAAAGGGTCCAATAAGTCCGTGACTGGAAATTCCTACCCACGCTGTAATCCTCGGAGCATAATGTTGTCGTTCATGAAGCACTTGTGGGTTTTCAGCGGCCCGAAAGCGTACATTTTGTTTGTTAACCACGTCGTCTAAACGAAAATGCGCCTCGTCTGAAAACCAAACGTTGTTGAGAGTTTCTTCCCTATCCTCCGCCCACTGAGCAAACAGTAGTCTCTGCTGCTTGTGTTCTTCAGTGAGCTTCTGTGCACAGGTCATCTTGTATGGGTACATATGGAGGTCACTTTTAAGAATACGTTGAACTGAGCGTCTGGATATTCCCAGTTGCACTGCTGCCCTTCTACACGATTTCCCGGGACTTCTCTGTACAGCAGCTCGTACCGCTTCAATATTCTCTGGCGAACAAACAGGCTTAGGCCGAGGTCGCTTCACTTCCAATGTTGTTCCTTGCTGTACAAAAATGGTTTAAATGGCTCTGAGCACTATGGGACTTAACATCTATGGTCATCAGTCCCCTAGAACTTAGAACTACTTAAACCTAGCTAACCTAAGGACATCACACAAAACCCAGTCATCACGAGGTAGAGAAAATCCCTGACCCCGCCGGGAATCGAACCCGGCAACTCGGGCGTGGGAAGCGAGAACGCTACCGCACGACCACGAGCTGCAGACCCTTGCTGTACAAATTTATCGTACAACCTGTGGGTCGTCTTCTTGCAAGGGACCCATAGTGCGCTAAACTGTTGTCGAAAACGCCTCTGAGTCACAACAAGGCTTTTCGTTTCATGAAAAAGTAACACAATTGCCGATCGCTGCTGTGTCGTCAGTCTTCCATTGTCAGCCATTGCTGCTTACTAGTCTCCTAGCGGCAGTATCGTGAATTACACGTCATTTCGTAGCTCATCTGTTTTACCAAGCTCTGCTGGTACTGCTGTAGTAATCCCAGCGGGATATGTAATGTGCGTGGTAAATTGTGAAAGAAACAATTGGTAACACATTTCATGCGCCACCCTGTATTTAGGGCAAGAGCGGCGATTTCAATAGAATTGCATCACAGCCAATGGGAACATCATCCCTACTGCTTTGAAACACTTACCCACTCGCCCCATCATTTCAGACTGCGTCATACGTCCTTCCACTTTATGCTCTGCTGACAGCGAGTTTGTTCCAGGAACGAAGAACGCGAGGCACAGAGGAGAGTAGGAAAGCGTACGTATAGGCGCCCCGGGTGGCCTACCCGACGCCTTCCTGTGGAAAGCAGAATGGGAAATTAGCGCCAGATGGAGATACGAGATGCCAGATTCTCGGATACAGTTCCCGTGCGTGCAGGCTCAGCATCTCGCGAAGCCGAATTTCCGGACTCGTTATTTCGGGAGTTTATGCTCGGGGCCGGCGCGGCGGAGCGGACTGGAGAGAAAGTAAGGGCTCAGCGGGCGGCTTGTGATACCAGATCTGGCAGCCAGGCGGTTCCTGGGCGATAAGACGGAGCGAGCTGCAGGCGGAACACCACGTCCCGCTGTGTGGGCACTCAGCGAATAAAGGAGAGGAGAGGCTCTGGTACGCAAATACCGCAGCCAGGCCTAAGAAGCGAGGCAGCCTACAGACCGAGCAAGTTCTCCTAGCGACTCGTAAGGGTACAGGATCGATACCGCTACAGTGTATCGACTCTTACACTCACCCATCTCCGCTGGATGTAATATCACAGGTGGAATGGGGATGGCCCGTCAGCCGGACAATGCGGCGAGCTATTGGCAACAACAGAAAAGGCACTAACGTAGTCAATCTGTGGGGTCGACACATACCGAGAATGAACTGGAATGGGACCCCACTGGTGCGAATGGGGCTACATAGAAGGTTTTTATGGTTAATATTGTGTTAATATTGTGCAATCTGAGTATATACAGGATGGTCTATTGATCGTGACCGGGCCAAATATCTCACGAAATAAGTGTCAAACGAGAAAAACTACAAAGAACGAAACTTGTCTAGCTTGAAGGGGGAAACCAGACGACGCTATGGTTGGCCCGCTAGATAGCGTTGCCATAGGTCAAACGGATATCAACTGCGTTATTTAAAAATAGGAACCCCCATTTTTTATTACATAGTCGTGTAGTACGTAAAGAAATATGAATGTTTTAGTTGGACCACTTTTTTCGCTTTGTGATAGATGGCGCTGTAATAGTCGCAAACGTATAAGTACGTGGTATCACGTAACATTCCTCCAGTGCGGACGGTTTTGCTTCGTGATACATTACCCGTGTTAAAATAGACCGTTACCAATTGCGGAAAAGGTCGATATCGCGTTGATGGATGGCTATTGTGATCAAAATGCCCAACGGGCGTGTGCTATGTATGCTGCTCGGTATCCTGGACGACATCATCCAAGTGTCCGGACCGTTCGACGGATAGTTACGTTATTTAAGGAAACAGGAGGTGTTCAGCCACATGTGAAACGTCAACCACGACCTGCAACAAATGATGATGCCCAAGCAAGTATTTTAGCTGCTGTCGCGGCTAATCCGCACATTAGTAGCAGACAAATTGTGCGAGAATCGGGAATCTCAGAAACGTCGGTATTGAGAATGCTACATCAACATCGATTACACCCGTACCATATTTCTATGCACTAGGAATTGCATGGCGACGACTTTGAACGTCGTGTACAGTTCTGCCTCTGGGCACAAGAGAAATTACGGGACGATGACATATTTTTTGCACGCGTTCTATTTAGCGACTAAGCGTCATTCACCAACAGCGGTAACGTAAACCGGCATAATATTAACTATTGCGCAACGGAAAATCTACATCTACATCTACATCTACATCTATACTCCGCGAGCCACCTTACGGTGTGTGGCGGAGGGTACTTATTGTACCACTATCTGATCCCCCCTTCCCTGTTCCATTCACGAATTGTGCGTGGGAAGAACGACTGCTTGTAAGTCTCCGTATTTGCTCTAATTTCTCGGATCTTTTCGTTGTGATCATTACGCGAGATATATGTGGGCGGTAGTAATATGTTGCCCATCTCTTCCCGGAATGTGCTCTCTCGTAATTTCGATAATAAACCTCTCCGTATTGCGTAACGCCTTTCTTGAAGTGTCCGCCACTGGAGCTTGTTCAGCATCTCCATAACGCTCTCGCGCTGACTAAATGTCCCCATGACGAATCGCGCTGCTTTTCGCTGGATCATGTCTATCTCTTCTGTTAATCCAACCTGGTAAGGGTCCCATACTGATGAGCAATACTCAAGAATCGGACGAACAAGCGTTTTGTAAGCTACTTCTTTCGTCGATGAGTCACATTTTCTTAGAATTCTTCCTATGAATCTCAACCTGGCGCCTGCTTTTCCCACTATTTGTTTTATGTGATCATTCCACTTCAGATCGCTCCGGATAGTAACTCCTAAGTATTTTACGGTCGTTACCGCTTCCAATGATTTACCACCTATGGCATAATCGTACTGGAATGGATTTCTGCCCCTATGTATGCGCATTATATTACATTTATCTACGTTTAGGGAAAGCTGCCAGCTGTCGCACCATGCATTAATCCTCTGCAGGTCCTCCTGGAGTACGTACGAGTCTTCTGATGTTGCTACTTTCTTGTAGACAACCGTGTCATCTGCAAATAGCCTCACGGAGCTACCGATGTTGTCAACTAAGTCATTTATGTATATTGTAAACAATAAAGGTCCTATCACGCTTCCCTGCGGTACTCCCCAAAATTACCTCTACATCTGCAGATTTTGAACCGTTAAGAATGACATGTTGTGTTCTTTCTTCTAGGAAATCCTGAATCCAATCACAAACCTGGTCCGATATTCCGTAAGCTCGTATTTTTTTCACTAAACGTAAGTGCGGAACCGTATCAAATGCCTTCCTGAAGTCCAGGAATACGGCATCAATCTGCTCGCCAGTGTCTACGGCACTGTGAATTTCTTGGGCAAATAGGGCGAGCTGAGTTTCACATGATCTCTGTTTGCGGAATCCATGTTGGTTATGATGAAGGAGATTTGTATTATCTAAGAACGTCATAATACGAGAACACAAAACATGTTCCATTATTCTACAACAGATTGACGTAAGCGAAATAGGCCTATAATTATTCGCATCTGATTTATGACCCTTCTTGAAAATGGGAACGACCTGCGCTTTCTTCCAGTCGCTAGGTACTTTACGTTCTTCCAGCGATCTACGATAAATTGCTGATAGAAAGGGGGCAAGTTCTTTAGCATAATCACTGTAGAATCTTAAGGGTATCTCGTCTGGTCCGGGTGCTTTTCCGCTACTAAGTGATAGCAGTTGTTTTTCAATTCCGATATCGTTTATTTCAATATTTTCCATTTTGGCGTCCGTGCGACGGCTGAAATCAGGGACCGTGTTACGATTTTCCGCAGTGAAACAGTTTCGGAACACTGAATTCAGTATTTCTGCCTTTCTTCGGTCGTCCTCTGTTTCGGTGCCATCGTGGTCAACGAGTGACTGAATAGGGGATTTAGATCCGCTTACCGATTTTACATATGACCAAAACATTTTAGGGTTCTTGTTTAGATTGTTTGCCAATGTTTTATGTTCGAATTCGTTGAATGCTTCTCTCATTGCTCTCTTTACGCTCTTTTTCGCTTCGTTCAGCTTTTCCTTATCAGCTATGATTCGACTACTCTTAAACCTATGATGAAGCTTTCTTTGTTTCCGTAGTACCTTTCGTACATGATTGTTATACCACGGTGGATCTTTCCCCTCGCTTTGGACCTTAGTCGGTACGAACTTATCTAAGGCGTACTGGACGATGTTTCTGAATTTTTTCCATTTTTGTTCCACATCCTCTTCCTCAGAAATGAACGTTTGATGGTGGTCACTCAGATATTCTGCGATTTGTGCCCTATCAGTCTTATTAAGCAAATATATTTTCCTTCCTTTCTTGGCATTTCTTATTACACTTGTAGTCATTGATGCAACCACTGACTTATGATCACTGATACCCTCTTCTACATTCACGGAGTCGAAAAGTTCCGGTCTATTTGTTGCTATGAGGTCTAAAACGTTAGCTTCACGAGTTGGTTCTCTAACTATCTGCTCGAAGTAATTCTCGGACAAGGCAGTCAGGATAATGGCTGCGACAAGTGGAACATAAGCGACTTTGGCGGGTTAATGTATGGTGCGGCATTATGGGAGGTAGGATAATGGGCCCCCATTTTATCGATGAGAATCTAAATGGTGCAATGTATGCTGATTTCCTATGTAACGTTCTACCGATGTTACTAAAAGATGTTTCACTGAATGACAGAATGGCGATGAACTTCCAACATGATGGATGTCCGGCACATAGCTCGCGTGCTGTTGAAGCGGTATTGAATAGCATATTTCATGACAGGTGGATTGGTCGTCGAAGCCCGCACGTTCACCGGATCTGACGTCCCGGATTTCTTTCTGTGGGAAAAGTTGAAGGATATTTGCTATCGTGATCCACCGACAACGCCTGACAACATGCGTCAGCGCATTGTCAATGCATGTGCGAACATTACTGAAGGCAAACTCCTCGCTGTTGAGAGGAATGTCGTTACACGTATTGCCAAATGCATTGAGGTTGACGGACATCGTTTTGAGCATTTATTGCATTAATGTGGTATTTACAGGTGATCACGTTGTAACAGCTGTATATACGAGTATACACAGGGTTTATTTCGTGAACGGTTACACATACCGAAATGCGGTTTGCGGCAAATGTCAGAGCGTTGAGGGGCACGTATGTTTCTGGTAGGTTGATGTTTCTAGCGCTGGTATCAACTGAATATTGAAGGAAGTCCTTTTTTTTTTTAAATTAGGTCGTGTACTTTTTCTAACTGCATCCTATAGTTGAACTGACAACGGCAGTGATACAGCGTTTGTCAATGTTGACGTTGAAACCTGTCGTAAATGTCCAATAATGTGATGGCCGGAAACTGCATTGCGGTGCAAGCACTGCCAAACAGGCGTCCCTGACTAGGCTGCGTAGTTGTATACCGTAAGGTAAGCCTGCACTAAGACAATGAAGCTTCATCTCCCGCTGAACCAACTTACGACCTAGATGCTGGTTCACCGACGTATGTTGTATATGCAGATACGACACAGGCCAACATCTAGCGTATCCCAAAGGACTTGGGAAAACTGTTTCACATTCGTGTATCCTCCCAGATTTACGTGAGCTGAAACAGAGAAATCAACTGTTCATTCTCCAAAAATAAAGATATCTTACACGCTGCAAAAAGCAACTACTGTGTTAAATATCTAGATGTTAGAAAGAAGATTTCACCTATCTTTTCCTGTGCGCGGCTGTGTTCTTCTTGGAGGTAAACTACGTGCTGTCGGACAAATGTATCTGCCTACACTGCTTTAAATTATATCATATGGGACACATTCGTTGAGCTAAATATTTTATTAAAAACACTTTGGTGACAACCCTACACCGCAAAATAAATGCTCTTCTTAACGAAACGTCGCTTCATGCTGAACGTAAGTGCTTAATGACAGTGTTACCAGCTAAGTTCAATGCACGCTCTCGACTTATTTGACACTGCAATACAATTCTGCACACACATAAATGAAATAAACAATTTACTAATAATGGTTTGGTAATCATCCAAATCACATGATATAAATTTTGTCTAAAAAAACTTTATCCTTTATTTAAGCACGTGTTCAAACCGTTGACCATGAAGTGAAAGGCACATTTGCAATCGCCTTTCGAAAGAACGATGAACAGATGTAATTGCAATGGATGATGTGCTGGAGCAGGCACTGGCGATTCGACGACACATATCGCCTGGCAAAGTTGGGTGATCATCATAGACTTCATCTTTGAGTGCTCCCCAAAGAAAAAAATCGATAGGAGTCAAATGGGGATACCCCGCAGGCCATCTGACAACAAATATTCGTCCTATCCAACGTCAAGGAAAGTTCTCATTCAGCATTTGCGTTACAACCACATATACTGTCGAACAGCCAGTGTTGCCTCTTCTAGTAGAACCGGCAGAATGTTCGTCAGAAAGTGTGCGTACGAATGTCCATTTAGAACGCATGAGATGAAGTAAGGTCCCACAAAGTAATTTCCTATGATGCCGCACCATACCTTTACACTCAGTGGCCATTGATGTTGCACCTAACAAAGACTGTGTACCTGCCCAGTAGCGCATGTTACGCAAATTTACATTAGCGTCGTTAGTAGAGGTTGCTTCTCCGGTAAAGAGCACACGTTGGAAAAACGTAGCTTCGTCTCTCAGCTGCTGAAGTGCAAACTGACAAAATTTTGTACGACGTTCGAAATCACGGTCGTCGAGTGCCTGATGTAGCGACAGATGATAAGGGTAGAAATTATGTCAATGTACGACGCGAATTTTACACGTCTGGTTGATTCCACATTCTTTGGCAATGACTCGCACTACGGTAGCCAGAACGGCTTCATCGTGTTCTCTGTCAGCTGCAGCCTTCCTTTTAGTCTTTTTTGACGTTCAAGCAACCTCTCCGCACTGGCTTCTTAACAATTCGTGCAATTGCCTAGCGCGTCGGACATTGGCGTTCCGGATAGATAGCCCTACACCGCTGTGTACACATACACCATACAAAAGTAGTGTATAAAACTTCTCGTCATTGGTGTACATGTCTGCACAAAATGTAAGTTGAAGCAGAAATGAGTGAGCTGCTATGCAGACAAGTAAACAGGCAAATGAGTAGACATTCTGACACAGTGTAGTAAGAGAGGTCTGCTTGGCGGTGTTTGCACCTCTAATACCCACTCTGGCCACCGTGCTCTCAAATTGTAGGACATATCTTCAGTTTTTTACTACTGATTTCAACGTCAACATAAACAAACCCTATATCACTTTAACTATCTTCTCAAGAGCTATAGAATGTAGTTATAAAAAGCAAAGGGTCCCATTTAAGAAAAACGTACTTGCTTCTATGTCTCCGTTGATAGCAGCGCTAAAAATATTAACCAAACAAAAACATACGTGCCCCTCGACGCTCCGCTTCAGTATGTATAAGCGTTCACGAAATAAGAGGGGTGTTAACGCTTCCGACGCTCTTTCTTAAAATTTGAAGCTTTCTTACTAAACACTTACAAAAAATTTATGATTTAGAGTATTGGCCATCTCTGCCCACTGTTTTCTCCCGTCTCTCGGACAGCATACGAATCCCGCGACGAAGGAACTGGCATCTTTTGAGGAGATCCATGAATCGATCCAATTTTCCAGATATCAAGATGACCGAATGCGCTGGTAAGCCGGGCTCTTGCCAATTATCACAAAAGATGCTTCACAGAGAGAGCAATGTCTGGAGATTACGGCGAGTGAGGTAGGATTTCCCATTCCTACGTTTCCAAGTATTTTTTACTTATTAAGCGACACGTGATTCAGCACTGTCATGCTGCAAACCACCTTTTCATGTCTGTCGCTTTATTGTGCCTTCAGTGCTCAGCTCAAATGCATCACTCGCTTTCGATAACGATCTCCTATGCTTGTTTTTGTCGGTGTCTGTAGTTTCGATAACCTTCTCTCTTCGACGGAAAAATCACTGTTCCTGAAGCGCTGAAACCAGTCTCTGCACGTTCTTTCACTAATAGGTACCTCACCATAGGTCTTACCCAGCAATTAGCCTCAGCCGCAGATTTCTTCACGTGAAAGTAGAAAGTTAAAACCTTCAGCAGATGACCAGAACTGGAACCGCAAGCTGACATAATCAGTGGATGATGCAATTACAAATAGATTAATATTTCGATGGCGTTATGTCTACAAATGCCTAAGCATACTGCGCGACACTTACGACCTACGTCCTGCATCATCATTTGCCGTTATTACTATCCATTGCAAAACGTCAGAAGCAAAATTTTAGACCTAATATATATTCTGAGTTTGCAAAAATGTCCTTATGTCGATCTAAACTCCACTCAGAGTACATACAACCACACTATTAAAATTGTCACTTCTGTTAGCAACTGTCCTTTCAGATTCCAGTAGGACAGTTTAAAATATATACCAGGTCTAATTGGACCCTCAATGTGTGGAAAATGTCACGCAGATGTAGACAGATGGGCGAATGTATACTGCAATTTTTAAAAATGAACAGTTATCCGTGAGCGCTACGTACACGAACATGTGCTTCTTAACTGTAAATATTTTAATTCCAACAAACCTTTGTATGAAATGCTATGTTTTTTCCACCACAATGACAACATGGCGTGAGACTTAAATTCACAAGCAACACATTTAGGAACAAAAATTTTTTGAAGACGAGAAGATGGCAGTTACTTCGATCGAAACCGGTTGTCCAAAACAAAGAGGAATTTAAGCGATCTTTGCTATTGGTAGATTTTTTTTTACCGAGTGAAGGAGGTCGCTCCTTCTAATTTTTCAACATAAAAAATTCAATCAAAACTTAATTGGTGATGTGAGGGAAGAGAAATATTTCGCAAACGGCTGCTGCTAGCTACGTAAATGAAGAAATTTCATGCCCTCAAGGTCTAGCTGTTCTGCGCACAAAATGTTAAATAGGTGTATAAACTGGAATTTCATCTTTCATGCTGGAAAAATAAAATAAATATCTAATTAAAGCATAAATTGAATACTCTGTTTTCTCTTTAATAATAGAATTCGATCGATATTTAAATGTGAGGGGTGTCCGCAAAATAAGGTTCCCATTTTTTTTCACAGTGTAAAACATGTTTATTTCATGAATGCGTACATTTTTGGAAAGTTCAGACTTTAACCTATTTTTCTACATAGTCGCCACTGAGGTCAGTACATTTTGCATGCGGTGTACGAGCTTTTGAATACCCGAGTCAAAAAAACTCTGCCGCTAAGCCGCGCAGATACCTGAGAACCGCTTCTTCCAGGTCTTCTCTGTCGCCGAAATGCGTTCCACCCAGGTGTTTCTTCATGCCAGGGAAGAGATGGTAGTCACTTGGGGCTAAGTCCGGGGTGTAGGGTGGGCGTTTGACAACACCCCATCCAGATTTTGCGATGAGCTCGTTGGTGGCTGTAGCGGTGTGCTGTCGAGCGTTATCCTGAAGCAAACGCACCCCCTTGGACAGCATACCCCTCCTCTTGTTTTGAATTGCACGGCGCAAATATTTGCAGTGTCTCGCAGTACCCGGCAGCGTTTATTGTTGTACCGGCGAGCAAGAACTACCACAACAATACCCCCCTTCCTGTCCCAAAACACTGTTGGCATCACTTTGCCGACACTTTGCGTTTGTTTGAATTTTCGCGATCTAGGCGACTCTGGGTGCTTCCATTGTTTGAACTGTTCTTCCGTTTTGGGTATGCGGTAGTGCACCCAAGTCTTGTCTCCAGTGTCGATGGAGTCGCGGTATTCCTCGCCATGAGTTCCATGATCTTGCAGAAGGTCTTGGGCCGCTTCAACGCGTTGACGTTTGTGGTCTTCGGTCAACGTTCTTGGCATCCACCTCGCGCAAACCTTAGCACACCCTAGATCCTCGGTCAAAATCTTGTCAATAGAGGTTTTGCTGACATCAGGGATCATTTCGGAGAGCTCACGAACCGTCACTCTTCGATCAGAGAGCACCGCTGCCTACACTTTTGCAATTTTAGTCAGAAACTGACGGCTGTCCGGACGCTCCTCATCATGGACGTCAGTACGCCCGTTCTTGAACTCTCTGCACCATTTGCGCACGTGTCGTACGCTCATACACTTGTCTCCATAAATTTCGCATAGCTTGTAATGGATTTCTGCCGGAACAATGTTTTTTTGCAGACAGGAAACGGACCACCGAGCGCGGCTCACACCTGGCGGGCGAAGCGAGGGGGAGATCCATCACGTACGGCTGCCAAGCCAGGGCTCAGCTCCGCAGGCAGCTCGCTAGGGAGTGGATTTGGAGTGGGGGAACCCAGGTACACTACAGAATCGCAGGATCCACCGTAACAGCGCTTTTCAGAACTGTAGTGCCATGAGAACTTTATTTTACAGACAACCCTCGTATTTTCTATTACGTGCTTCACGAAAAAACATGAAAATAATAAAATGAAAAGACTTTCAAATGCTTTGTGAAATGATTTGTCTAAAATTAAGAAATAAAACAAATTAAAGGATCATTTGACGCATCTCATTTCCTGTACATGATTTCGAGCATCATTCAAAGATGTATCATAATTTTCAATAACCTGATGTATTTCATATGTTAGAGAAATCATTACACAAAACATATGACAATTTGTTTTCATTTTTTTGTTCAGCATAGTATGTTTTGTGTTACTTATATTTAATAGTTTCAGTAGTACGGTTGGTTCAAATGGCTCTGAGCACTATGGGACTCAACTTCTGAGGTCATTAGTCCCCTAGAGCTTAGAACTAGTTAAACCTAACTAACCTAAGGACATCACAAACATCCACGCCCGAGGCAGGATTCGAACCTGCGACCGTAGCGGTCTCGCGGTTCCAGACTGCAGCGCCTTGAACCGTACGGCCACTTCGTCCGGCTGCAGTGGTGTATTGAGAGGATACGTGTAATATAAGGCAGACTGTTATGGAAGTTACGACAGTGACACGTATACCTCAAGAGTAAGTTGCCCGCAGATGCTGTATGCAGATAGTGTGAGGTCCAACTAATACGACAGCCAACGGCAGGTAGAGCTAGTGAACAGTCTGTAAAATTGTGATAAACTACGGGGCAGCTCAAAGACTCTAATGGAACTGGCTATCATACCAGGACGTAAAAAGGTCATCTGATACTATTTAACGTTAGTACTGAAGCCTCTATGTGTTGCGACACTGTTTTTTTGCATTACCTTGCATTACCTAGAACTGGCATTTTAATAGAACGCCACTCCAGCGGTTAAAATGTTCCGCATACAGTTTACTTTCATTTACGTTGGCACATATTATTCAGCTAGGACCAATATAACGTTAATTTAAAGCTCACTCTTCATATTACAATAATAATTCTTCTCTACACAGTGCATCAGGTTACACTGTTCTTAAATTTTTTTATGTATTTCTAATTTCGAGAATAAATATTCCAGCTCAAAAAATGGTTCAAATGGCTCTGAGCACTATGGGACTTAACAGCTGTGGTCGTCAGTCCCCTAGAACTTAGAACTACTTAAACCTAACTAACCTAAGGACATCACACACATCCATTCCCGAGGCAGGATTCGAACCTGCGACCGTAGCAGTCGCGCGGTTCCGGACTGCGCGCCTAGAACCGCGAGACCACCGCGGCCGGCTACTCCAGCTCATCTAGAAGCCATTATAATCACAACGTAATAATAATATCTTTTCTGTCTACATTCGTTTCGTATCCCAAATCTAAAAATTAATATTATCCAGAAATTTGTTCACTGTAGTCATTTTACCACATTTTCCTAAACTTCGTATTTTGGCAAATTTGATGTAAGATAACGTTACCACTATTCTTTCTATACTTTTTGAAAAATGATCAAACCGTCTGTTTTCCTATTAACAATAGAATTAAAATTTTATTGATGTCACTTTCACTTACAATGTTAGCATGAGTGCACCTGAGCAAATTGTATTTCTTGTGATACTACTGTAAAAATTTATATTTAAAATTGTCAACGTACAGGTCACTTAAATCTTCAAGATGGCTTACTTCTATACACACTCCATACGAAAGTGGAAAGTTCCAGCTGGTTTTTAGACTCTGTGTGAGGAAGGTGCATATTATGAATTATGTGACGTTGTCGGGACTGGCAGTAGTGGAATGTATTAAAATGGAGAAATGCGTTATGGACAAATAAATCAACAGTTAAGTGACAGATTATACGTCAATAGCTCATTTACAAATGGCGCTGAGTATCTAGAACCCGAATGTTTACGGGAGACGATCTTAGACCTGGACAACGAACTTCTTAGTGAATTTTAGCTAAATATTAGCTTTCGTTTTTCCATAACTATTTTATGTGATTCTCCAGACTTATTTCATTCATATGCTATAATCACAACAGTTTCATGTGAGGAAGCATTATTATGCTCCTGGAAACAATAATCCCATTTATTTTTATTTATTTTTATTAGATGTAGTACCTCTGCCTTTCAGACAGAGGTACTACATCTGTTAATCCAAAAGTAGACCAAAAATTTTCCTAGTCCATTGCCGGTCATATGTAACACTGAAACTGAAGCCCACAATTAGAGAATCCACATGCATTCTGTACCAGTCTCATGGCAACTTTCACTAAAATCAGTGGGCAAGACTCATGCCTCGATCGCAACTCTGAATGAAGTACACGTGTCCTATGGAGCATCGACAACCAAAGCGGAAGCGTGAAACCAGTAACCGATATCCATCACCCACGTGCGAAACGTCGACATCTAAGAGAAACTCAACTCCCTGTGTTATGCCATGATATGAAATGCGTCGTAGATAACGGCGTTTGGGCTGATGACTATAGCCGGCCGTTGTGGCCGAGCGGTTCTAGGTGCTTCAGTCCGGAACCGCGCTGCTGCCACGGTCGCACGTTCGAATCCTGCCTCGGGCATGAATGTGTGTGATGTCCTTAGGTTAGTTAGATTTAAGTATTTCTGAGTCTAGGGGACTGATGACCTCTGATGTTGAGTCCCATAGTGCTCAGAGCCATTTGACAACTATATTCCACGATTTCTGGAATTCGTTTCTTGGCTAAAAAGGTACGATCTTGTCAGATACTGGACCATCTCTGATTCTGACTATCAGGGATGCGACAGGTTGTTGGTAGGTTTGTGGAGGAACGTGGCATTAGATGTCTACGCACAGGTCATGTAATTCGCGTGAATAACGGACCGCTAATTCGCGCACGCGGTGATGGCGCCCAATAGCGACCCAGATGGGTGCCGTAGGAATTCCGTCAGGCTACTTCAGTCGCCCAGACACCAACGTGAATTCACTATAAGGCTCCTCAAACCACTGTAGCACGATTCTGGCTCCGAAACACGAACCATTATGCCGCTGAAAGATGACATCACCAGCGAGGAAGACATTAAGCATGAAGGGAGGCAGGTGGTTCGCAGCTGTCAGCGTGTCTTCCATTACTACCACAGTTCCCATGAAAGTGCAGAAGAATGCCTCCCATAGCATAATACTGCTCCCACCAGCCTGCGTCCGTGACACGCTGCACGTTACAAGCCTCCGATCGCCTCGATGAGGCGTTTGTGGAGACAACCATCGACCTAGTGCAGCAAAATTGTGATTCGCCCGGAGAGCCGACATGTTTCCGTTGATCGACGGTCTAATCCCGATGGTTCCGTGTCCTCTGCAATCATAATTGCCAATGTCTTTGCGTCACCATGTGAACACTTTGGGGTGATCTGCTGCAGAGCTCCATGTTCAACAATGTACAATGAACGGTGTGCTCCGAAATACTTGCGCGTGCACCAGCATTGTGCTCCTTCGGCAGGTCTCCATCTATCCTACGTTACAGAGAGTAAAAGCCTCCGAACGCCACGTTCTGTGAACAGTCGTGGACGTCCAACCATTTAGCGTATAGTGCTAGTTTCACGGTCCTTCTACCTCTTTCTGTGTATCATCAAGGCAGTAGCACGTGAACATTCGACCAGCTTCACCGTTTAGGAGTACTCATTCACAGGCTCTGCGTAAAAATAATTCTCCCTTTTTCAAAGTCGCTTACAGACGCTTGTTACCGTTTGGCATTTACCGTCGTGATGTACGGCTTATGAGCAGTTTTATCTCCTCCCACCTGTCATAGTACTTGCAGTGGATCCTGATGCAATTTAGAATTCGTGTGTGATGGATCTCGCGTTCAGACGTACGACGCAAGTGACACATCACCTAAACACGTTCGAAGTCCGTGAGTTCAGCAGAGCGCCCCATTCTGCTCTCTCGCGATGTCTAATGACTACTGAGAGTGCTGATATGGAGTACACAGCAGTAGGTGGCAGCACAAACCTAATATGAAAACCGTACGTTTTTGGGTGTTTCCGGATACTGTTGATCACATAGTGTGCATCACATGTTTGCTTGTGCTAACGTTCGCCTACTATGCTTTTAACGGATGACAAATGCAATATATCTTCTAATGGCTAAAAGATATTCTACATGTGATAAGGTTACAATTTAAAAAGTTCCAAACTGTTTTACTTAACTCGAATTGTAAAAACCCTGTTTCTTGCAGAATTTCGGTTCTAGTTCAACTATGAGTATGCTATAGATTTTGACGAGAGCGTTCGCGAGTTTCAAAGCATGTGACGTAAATGGCCGAATCTTTTGATTGAAGTGACCAAAAATGAAAAAATTTTACAGTGTCAAGGGACCAATGACTTCAGAGTATGACACAAATTTTATTCTGATACGCCAACCTGTTTCAAAGAAAAACGAATCCTAAAAGACGGGTAGAGAGACAGATAAAAAATAACAAAAGAAATAATTTCTCGTTTGATATATATACAAATTAACAATTTTTGGATTTTTCATTTTACTGATATTGTAAAACTTTTCTTCTTGCCAAATATCATGATTCTAGATAAAAGAGAAGCATCCTGCAGTTCTTGATGAATGAGTTTCTGAGTATTAAAATAAGTGACATACGTGGCCGCATCATTTGATGTACACTACTGGCCATTAAAATTACTACACCACGAAGATGACGTGCTACAGACGCGAAATTTAACCGACGGGAAGAAGATGCTTTGATATGCGAATGATTAGCTCTTCAGAGCATTCACACAAGATTGGCGCCGGCGGTGACACCTACAACGTGCTGACATGAGGAAAGTTTCCAACCGATTTCTCATACACAAACAGCAGTTGACCGGCGTTGACTGGTGAAACGTTGTGATGCCTCGTGTAAGGAGGAGAAATGCGCACCATCACATTTCCGACTTTGATAAAGGTCGGATTGAAGCCTATCGCGATTGCGGTTTATCGTATCGCGACATTGCTTCTCGCGTTGGTCGAGATCCAATGACTGTTAGCAGAATATGGAATCGGTGGGTTCAGGAGGGTAATACGGAAAGCCGTGCTGCATCCCAAAGGCCTTGTATCACTAGCAGTCGAGATGACAGGCATCTTATCCACATGGCTGTAACGGATCGTGCAGCCACGTATCGATCCCTGAGTCAACAGACGGGGACGTTTGCAAGACAACAACCATCTGCACGAACAGTTCGACGACGTTTGCAGCAGCATGGACTATCAGCTCGGAGGCCATGGCTGCGGTTACCCTTGACGCTGCATCACAGACAGGAGCGCCTGCGATGGTGTACTCAACGACGAACATGGGTGCACGAATGGCAAAACGTCATTTTTTCGGATGAATCCAGGTTCTGTTTACAGCATCATGATGATCGCATCCGTGTTTGGCGACATCGCGGTGAACTCACATTGGAAGCGTGTATTCGTCATTGCCATACTGGCCCATCACGCGGCGTGATGGTATGGGGTGCCATTGGTTACACGCCTCGGTCACCTCTTGTTCGCATTGACGGCACTTTGAACAGTGGACGTTACATTTGAGATGTGTTACGTCCCGTGGCTCTACCCTTCATTCGATCCCTGCGAAACCCTACATTTCAGCAGGTTAATGCACGACCGCATGTTGGAGGTCCTGTACGGGCCTTTGTGGATACAGAAAATGTTCGACTGCTGCCCTGGTCAGCACATTCTCCAGACCTCTCACCAATTGAAAACGTCTGGTCAATGGTGGCCGAGCAACTGGCTCGTCACAGTATGCCAGTCACTACTCTTGATGAACTGTGGTATCGTGTTGAAGCTGCATGGGCAGCTGTACCTGTACACGCCATCCAAGCTCTGTTTGACTCAATGCCCAGGCGTATCAAGGCAGTTATTACGGCCAGAGGTGATTGTTCTGGATACTGATTTCTCAGGATCTCTGAACTCAAATTGCGTGAAAATGTAATCACACGTCAGTTATAGTATAATATATTTGTCCAATGAGTACCCGTTTATCATCTGCATTTCTTCTTGGTGTAGCAATTTTAATGGCCAGTAGTGTAAGTGACTTAGAACGCGTAAATTTTTACATCGACCAGGGACCATAGACTTTAATACGTGACATAAATTTCAACTTGATACGTCTAACAGTTCTTGAGAAAAATGGTTCTTAACGATCGGACATACAGACTGATGGACAACAAAGCCATCCCATAAGTGTCCCGTTTTTACAGACCTAGGCACGGAACCCTAAAAACACTAAGAAAGTTGCTAAACGGTACATCTCCAATAGTCTCCAAGTTATCATTTTTGTGAAATATTAGTGCGACCTTATGGGCACACTGTATTCCTTTCTTACACTTATGCCTCGCGTTTTAGTTACGACGAGAAAATCAGACAAATTAAATTTCGTACGGTGTTTTACCGACAGCCATTCTTCCCACGCGCTATTCGCAAGTGGAACAGGACTAGGGGTGAATGATAGTGGTATCAGAGGAACCCTCGTAAAACTTCGAAAAGTATCTTTCGGAGTATCTAAGCAGACGCATAACAGTGACAAACCTTATTTTCAGCCGAAGTGTTGCAAAGTGATGTTGTGGTTATTGAGACACATTTTTATGGCTCTCCTTGACTTATAAGTTATGAATGTCTTTGTTAGTGACACGCCGTTTCCGGCCACAATATTTTGTTTTCCTATATTCTAATGTGTTTCGAAAATGAATGCTATTTTCAAGAATCTCATTGTTTCTGGCCTTAACATCTGCTACAGTTTATCACAGTCACTGAGCCACGAAATGTTTATTTCCTGCTTCGGTGAAATACTTCCGTAGTTGCACCACTTACGCCTCCAATCGTGTAACAAGTTTATGTACGTATTCTATCGGAATAATATAGCACAACAATAAACTTGTTACGTTACTGCAAGTGTAAATGCAAAATCGAAGTTTTTCACCATAGCCTTCAAACGTATAGGACTAAAACAAGAACGCGGTGTGTTGCCATTAAAAAAATTTCTAATTTATATTGTGGTTATATCTGTCTCGATGATACGTTTTAAATCAACAGTGCGTCAGGTGTGTCCGTGCTAATGGCTACGTCATAATGTATTGAGCGTCAATTAGCATGCGAGACTAACTCCCTCTGTTAGCAGCATCTTCGCATACCAAAAGACACTCAATATATAATCACGCAGTTAATGCCCAAGATTAATCAAATGGACTATTCCTACTGAAAGCAGCATCGAAAGTGATCTACAACATCATTTAGCGAGTGTCTGGCTGCAAATAAACATTACCGTTTAAAAATGCGCTCACGATTGCTCTCGCCAAACATAGCAGACATGAACAGAATCTGCAAGAGGCCGAGATTGGCAGAATAATGGATCTCCATCCAAATCTATCACGACAGTAACATCGATATATATATACAGGGTGAAAAATATTTAAACTGACACCCTCTGGGAGGTTGTAGGGGACATTGTGGTATTGCTCACGCTGCTAAATACTGCATTTTCGGGCAACAACAGTCATATTATGTGGCAGGTGTCATTAGAGCACAGTTAATAAAGTCATTTCATGTAATAATGAAAAAAAACTAGGCACTCATCTTTTTGTGTTTCCCACGGTGGTCTCGTCGTAAAATCATGGCTCAATCGTTGGAAATCTAGGTGGTTATGATTCCAAGCTCGGATGCAAAGAGGCTTAGGTTTTATCCTGCTATATTCAAAAGTTTTGTAGATGCGCTTCACAAAACATTCTTCAAGATTAAACCTTTCAAGCGCTGATGACCTCGATGTTGAGCGCCCATAAGCCCCCCCCCCCCCCCCCTAAACCTTTCAAAGTTAGCACAATGGTGATGTAAAAAAAATAATCAGTACTCCGAATTTAAGTTACACTTCCTTTTAATTGCTTTTATTGTAGTATCACGCGACGCACTTCACAATACAAAACATACTTAAAAACATCTTCCTCACAGTCACTGTTAAAGTTCACATTTTATAAGCTGACGACAATATTTGTCTTTCGAACATGACGTCCACGACTTGACTTTCTCAAAGTCCGACTCTCTAAGTTAACAACTAACTGATAATCGCTTACGTGCCCAAAAATCAGAGTTACAAGTACGTCAAAGATCACAGTGACAAAAGAAAGACTACACATAAGAATAATATCATTGCAATATAAACATATCGATGTATCAAAAATCAAATCAAATCTGAATGTTTTCTCAGAAATATGTTAAGTAGTTAACAGAAACACAGTAGAATATAGCTGGTATCGAGAGGTTCAGGTGAGCTGCCGTAATGGTTACGTAATTCAAGTACCATTACAACATCAAAACAAATATTTTTCTCTAATGTTATTTTTTCCTATGAGGAGTATTTGAACCGGCAGAGGAAGACTTCTCGCCGGCCGAAGTGGCCGTGCGGTTAAAGGCACAGTCGGCTCGCAGCCGTGCTAGCGTGCGGAGCTGCTCCGCGCGTGTTCCGACGCTCCGCTCTCGGCGGTGTTTACTTCCGCGTCGCGGTGTTTGTGTCTATCGAGTCCAGTACTAACGTACACCATGGCGCACTCGTACCGCCGTGCAACGATCAAAGTAACGTGTCAGGCCGAACATCGACGACCCAGAGCTTTCGAAGTCGAACAGTTCATACGTGAGGATCTACGTTTGAACCCCCAGGACGTAATCCCTCAAGAACGTCCGTCGATGTACCACCTCCTTCAGGAAAGACAACGACGACGACGAGCTCTGATCCAAGTCCTCACTGATGTGGCAGGGCGCCGGCACGACACCCAACAAAGCATCGGTCGTGCTCTCCATGCTCATTTTGCCGGGCTATACGCAGCCGTACCGCATTCTGCAGCACTGATCACAGAAGTCGCTCAGCTTACCACGAACACTCTTCCGGAGGATGCAGTGCATGACCTCCAAGACGACGTAACCACAGATGAAGTGGTAGATGCTATCAAGGCGGGTTCCGATAACAGATCTCCAGGACCTGACGGTATACCCATCGAATTTTATAAAAGTTTTCACTATTTGTTGGCTTACACGTGGCCGGCAATCGCACAAGAGCTGATGTCACCGATGACAGTGGTCCCGAGCGCCTTTCTAGAGGAATTATTATCCCCGTACATAAACCGCGCGGGTTATCGAGGGTCCAGGACTATCGACCAATTACTCTGCTCAACAGCGACATGAAAATATTCACACGGCTACTGGCATCGCGACTCAAGAAGGTCGCGCGTTACGTCACCTCCTGCGACCAGACTTCCCTAGGAGGCGACAACAACATCCGTACGGCCCTTTGCCGTTACAGAGACATGATAGCATTAGCGCATCATCAGCGTCTCCCTGGCGCCTTGGCTTCACTGGACTTTAGCCAGGCTTTCGACCGTGTTGACCACTTCTATTTACGGACAGTTCTTCAGCATATGGGCTTTCCTGGCGGTATTGTAACAGTGGTTATGCGCCTGTTGAGTAGTGCAACCTCTAAAATCATGTACAATGGTCGTCTTACACCGTCCCTGGTCATCGCACGATCTGTACGACAAGGATGCCCTCTTTCCACGATTATGTATGCTTTCGCCTTGGAACCCCTGCTCCAGGGCATGCGTCAACGTTTGGAAGACATGGCTGTGCAAGGCCACCGTTTTTGTTGTACAGCCTACGCAGACGACATAGTACTATATCTGCGCTGTGAAGATGAAGTACGAGCAGCACTGACATGGGTGGCGACTTACGGCGAAGCGTCGGGGAGCTGCCTCAACGTGTCAAAATCCAAGGTCCTGCACATTGGTGAGGGCTTGCTGGAGATATGCGCTGCCCCCCCTTAGTGTCGCCGCCACCATACGGTGTCTTGGACTTGATTTCACAGCAGACCTGCGCCGCTCAGCGACTATCAATGGTAGACGCTTGCTACAGACAATCACAGCAAATCTCGCAGATCACCGGCTACGAGCTCTCGACGTTATCCAACGCGCGCACTACGTGAACATGTATCATGCTTCCCGTATACCACACGTGGCTCAAGTACTACCAGTCCCAAATCTCCTGGCGCGACGACTGTTGATGGCTTTCGGCTCCTTCGTCAGCTCGGGGATGTTATTCAAGGTGCAGTATGCATCCCTTGCACTGCCACGAGATCGTGGCGGGGTGGGACTCATCCACGTGCCGACTCGTGTCATGTCAAGGCACTATACGTCAGCTCCCAACTAAAACTTCGGCATCGTTGCCCGCAGAGCCTTACTAGCCTCCTGCTTCACAACTTTGCACCGGCCTCCTTGTCCGCCCCAGTGCTGGTATCGACCATTCCAACCCCCTTTTATTACATCCAATGATTTTTCCTGGAGTTCAGTTATGTCTACCGGTCCTTACCACTTACACGTTTGTACCTCACGAAAACAGTCTCCGAATTGTTACAACAGTGCCGCCCGTCCAACCCCATCGAACGTAAGTATCCACAGTATGTGTGGCGACACATATGGAAGGCGATCCATGCGCGTTTTCTCGAATCAGACGTTCAATCAGCGTGGTACGTCACCGTGAATGGCAAACAAGTTAACCGAGATCGTCTGCACCGCATCCATCTCGCCGATTCATCCCTCTGCACCTACGGTGGCGTGGATGACACGGATGTCCACCGGTTCCACTGTGGCACAGCGCTAGACGTCTGGACACTTGCGCGGCGAATTTTGGCGTTTCTTACTCGCGAGACACCGGCTCAGATCGACGTCCACATGCTTTTGTACCCCGATAAGACTTTCTACCCCTCCGCCAAAACTAACTCTGTGAATTGGATCTGTGGCCACACGATCCGCTATCTTTTTACTTCTGGCGACAAGTCTACGCTAGGATATTGGACTTATCCCAACGAACGACACTGCGTCCTGATACACAACCCACACTATAAACAATATTTTTCCAATTTCTTACGGAGCACTTTCGATGACCCACCTAGTAGCTGGAACGTCCAAGCCCTGAGAAGCTGAAAACTGTATAAAACGAACCGAACTGAATAGATCCGCTACCCAGAACCCACTCCTACGCCATGAGAAGACACGTTTGGACGAGCTGGCATGCTGTAGGCGGATACACTTCAGGAGCTCCTGTAAGAACTAGACTTTAACTACAAGTCGCACGACGACTTAAAAAGCTTTTCCTTATTTCTTCCTCATAGTTTGTTCTTAAAGGGGAAAAAAAATTGATTTTGGCTTTGAGAAACTTTTTTTTGTTCCAAAAGATTGCTTCTTCGCCAACAAGACGAAGGAGACTCATTTTTGTTTATTGGAAGGAGAAACCAGTATAATCGGAGTCTTTGTTTTCTTTTGAACAAAAAAAAAAGTTTTCCTTATTTATTCCTCACAATTTGTTCTTAAAGGAAAAAGAAATTTGAGTTTGGCTTTGTTTTACTAAAAAAAAAAAGGCGCCTCAGTCTGGAACCGCAAGACCGCTACGGTCGCAGGTCCGAATCCTGCCTCGGGCATGGATGTTTGTGATGTCCTTAGGTTAGTTAGGTTTAACTAGTTCTAAGTTCAAGGGGACTAATGACCTCAGCAGTTGAGTCCCATAGTGCTCAGAGCCATTTGAACCATTTTTGAAGACTTATCTGGCGACAAATTAATTAAACCAACAAATACTTTTCAATTTTGACCAAGAGACAAAACATTAACACAACCCATTTTCAGTTACAGTAGATTTTCAAAAATACCTCCATTGACACGTAAACAAAGATTACACCGTCGAACGTCGAATCATGTTCTGTCTGACACGGCCAAAAACCTCAGAAGAACCCTGCATTGTTCTTGCTGCTGCTACTATCCGGGCAACCAGATCCTCTTCTGATGCAACAGGAGTTGCGTAAACAAAGTTGTGCATCTCTCCCCACACAAAAAAGTCCAGAGAGGACATATCTGGGGATCGAGCAGGCCATGGTACAGGACCACCTCTGCCAATCCACGTTTCTGAGAACCGTTGGTTCAGGAATCGACGCACACGACGACTGAAATGTGCCGGCGCCCCGTCATGTTGGAACCGCATGTGTTGTCTTGTGGGGAGCAGGACGTCTTCCAGCAGTTCTGGCAATGCTCTGGAGAGAAAATTGTAATAGTACCTGCCATTTAATGGCCTAGGTAGCAGATACGGCCCAATTAAACAGTCCCCAACAACACCGACCCACACATTAACGAAGAACTGCACTTGATGAGCGCTAGTAACTGTGGCAAGTGGGTTATCCTCACGCCAAACATGTGAATTGTGCATGTTGAAGACTCTATCACGCCCGAACGTTGATTCATCGGTAAACAACACAGAGGATGGAAATGTAGGATGCATTTCACACTGTTCCAGGTACCACTGCGAAAACTGTGCTCTGGGTGGATAATCAGCTGGTTCTAGATTGTGGATACGCTGTAAGTGAAATGGACGTTACAATTGCTCTCGAAGGACTGTTCTTACAGTCGTCTGATTCGTCCCCATGTTACGTGCAATTGCACGAGTGCTGATTGAAAGATAGCACTCCACATGCTGCAAGACAGCTTCCTCGAATTGCAGCGTTCTTTAAGTATGACAGCGTCCCTGTCTAGGTAATCTGCTAAATGACCTGGTCTCACGCAGACGTTGGTACACAGCAGCAAAGGTCGTATGATGCGATATACGGCGATTAGGATATTGTTGTTGACAAACATGCTGTGCAGCTCGTCCGTTGTGGTGCGCTACGTAGTACGCACCAACCATATCAGTGAACTCACTCCAGGTGTATCGCTTCATTATTAAACAGAGACAATGCACTACTAGACTGGTGGACAGCAGTTGCCTACAACTGAAGAGCGTAATACGCTCTCTAACCACTAAAATCCGTAATATGGCCTCTGACAACTGAAGAGCGTAATACGGCCTCCACTGGTTTAAATAATCCCAATGGGAAAAAATGACATTTGGGAAAAATATTTGTTTTGATGTCCCCTACAGCCTCCCAGAGTTTCACCCTGTATATATAAATATCTGAAATCTTTTCGGTATACAGTGCTCCACATCCGCAAATTATTTTATGACATTCATGCTGGAAAACACATTTAATTAGTCTTTTTATTGCTCTGTTAGTTTCAATAATGTCCTTCGCCTTTACCAGTATTTCTATTTACCGATGGAATAGTTGTAAAGCGTGAGTGTAATGCTAGGGCCACGAACAGCATCTACAAACAGTTAAAGGGCTTAACGTTAGTATAGAAAGGAGGACGCTACGGAGTGTACACATGTATTCGTTAACCTGTCAAATTATATTAAATGTATTATTGGAAATTTGGTGGCGTTTAAGACTGAATTGAAGATCTTTCTATAAGGAAACTACTACACTGAGCAGTTCCTTGACAGAATCTCTTAAATTAATTTTTGGTTATTTTATATGGCGCTGTAATGCCATAATAATGATAATCTTAAGTCGTATCATTGTACTGCTAACAAACCGTAGTTGATTGCTTTACATATCCCAGTGAAACTCCTCCACGCGGTGTGGGGTGTTTTTGAGCAGGGGTACGCGCGGCCTTTTACCGCTGCTGACAGCCAAACTGTTCTGCACAATACCTCGGCCTGTAAGGTCCTCAGACCTTTCTCTCACTGAGAACGTATCAAAGATATAGGACGAAAAATTCACGTCTTGTCATCGAGTCAACCACCTGACCCGGCTGGAAGCTCAACAAAATTTTATCAGTTCATATCGCAGCGATACCATGCATTTGTATAACTATTTGGAAAGTGGGAAAGGTACAGCATAATTAAAACTGTGAGTGTGGTTTGTGAGGCTTTCTTAGACGGCTCAGTCGGTAGAACACGTACTCCAGGAAGGAAAAACTCCCAGGTTCGAAACCCGGTCCAGCAAACAATATTGATCTGCGAGGAAGTTTATAATCAGCACACATCCTACCCGATAGTGAAAATTCATTCTGGAAGCATCAACCGTTGCTGATTTGACTGCCAAACTGCAACAGGCGTTTAACAATATCCGACAAAACGATATGCGGCACCATGCTTACACATTTCCATGCTCACATTCAAAATCGAGACGACTACAGTCATTATCGAGGTATCACTATTTCGCGTTTCTGCTCGCACGTACTGTAACCTGTGACCTATAAATTTGAATCAAATTCTTAATTTAAAAGTAATCCTTATGCACCGAAGGATCTTTAGTAACAATATTCAAGTATATTTGTGGATTTTAAAAAGGCCTACGACTCAGTTGATCGTGAACCTCTTTTCCACTTTTAAAGAAATAAGGGATAGATAATAAAACTCTAACACTGATTAACGAAACGTTAACCAACAATAAGTCTAAAGTTAAATCCGCAGGAGGAATTCCTGAACCTGTTGGTATAAAGACCGATATTAGGCAGGGAAATGGACTCTTACCATTATTGTTTAACCGTGTTTTGGAAAAGGTAATTACAGAATGGCAAGAGTAAAAGTCGAGTCAAAATGTAGATCAGTGAATCAAGTTAGGTAGAAGTAATATTAAAGTTGATTGTCTCACCTTTGCAGATGATCTGGCAATTTTAACAGCTCAAAAACAAATAGAAATTCTTAAAGAAGTCATGGAAAACGTAGGACCGCAAATATCATTCGAGAAAACGAAATACATGATATGCAACAAACAAGCACAGAAGTTTTTGAACTCGAAACATGGAAAAATAAAACGAGTTTCTCAGTTTAACTACGTGGGGGAAATCATACAAGTAAATGGCCTGGAAAAACCTGCAAACGAAATTAGATGTCAAATAATGGAAACTGCATTCGTATTAACACAAAATATTTATGATACAAAAATCACTTTCTGAATTCAGTAAATTTAGGCATTACAGCATTGTAATCAAACCGTAAAGTCTTTATGGAGCAGAAACTGTCATTTTAAATAGAAGGAGCGATATTGAAGAAATTCAAAATAAAGAAAGAAAGATTATTAGGAAAATATTATGTCTCAAAATTACTGATGGAGAAACTTATATACTGAGAAGTAACAAGGAAATGGAAGAATACACAGACATGCATGGTGACATGAAAACAAATAGTATAATTCTACGAAAACAGAAGTTAGGCAAAAACCGAGGCAATTAAATGGATTGTTGCTATTAGGGAGGATATGAAAGTAGCTGGTATAACTCAGGCAGCCGTTACAGATAGAGAAACATTCAGACTAAAGATATTTGATTCGATTGTTGGTCAGACGGAAACTAGGAAACGCATTGGAACATCGTGTCTGACGAAAGAAAGAATTTGCCCAGATATGTCTATAACATGCACTAAAGACGATATTTTGAAAGTCAATGACAAAGCAACCTACGTTGCTAATTACTGGGAAGGGAAGATATAATTGGAGCATCCGGATACGGAAGAAGAAGAATGAAAGAAAGAGACTTCATTCTGAAAGGATGAAACAAATTTGGATGCAAAGGAAGGTGAACCTTCAAAAGTGACATTTACTGATTGTATCTCGTGTGGTACTATTGAGCCCATATGCGAATATTAATAAATAAACGTAACTAGACAATATTGCTTAGCTTAAATTTTATTCCTCTGACCTAATGTCTTCTTTGTGTTGGATTTCATTTTGCGCCTGCGTAAAATGTGCCTAATATGTTCAGACATTTTGCTTTCCCTTCCACCGTGCAGTGTAAGTCAAATGACCTTCTCACACGTCGAGCAGACGCTTAACACGGAAGCGTGTAGCGTGAAATCGACAAAGTACAGCAGCCAAGATACTTGTTACGCCTAAGGTCAAAGATCACTACAACAGGACATGCATCAAAGGAAGAATGATTTGTTTTTCTACTCTCCTGCAACAAATAAAATTCTCTCACATTTTATGCTTCTAGAGCGCCATCTATTGCTGCGAGCACACCGCAGCTAATGAGTTACGCGCGGTCCGTGGCGGTGCATCACGTCTGCATGGAGAATTAATTGCCCTCCAGTGGAAAGCGGGGCTGGCTTTAATGTCTGGACCCCGCACCAGCTGGGAAACGCCCAACATATCCGACCGTCTCTTTTTTGTTTCACCCTCTCATCTGTTGTGTGTGTGTATGTGTGTGTGTGTGTGTGTGTGCGTGTGTTTGGGCGGGAGCTGGCTGAAAACGCCTGACTGCTTAAAGAAGGCAGCACTTTTACTATAACAATACACGGCTGCCCTCTCCAACTAACTCTGTTTAAGTTCCTTCCTCAGTGCAAATTAAGGAGGCTTTGTCAGACGAGATAATTACTTCATTCCACTTGGAAAGATTAAAAACTGACCGTCATGGACACAGTTAAATTTCTCTACAAATACGAACGCCATGATTAGCGTTCACAATTACTTCTAGTCAAAGTACATTCCAGAATCTCATAAAATAAGATGGCACACTAATCGGCATATCAAAGAGCGATTATTTGTTAATGGGATTCAGTATGTGCCACAAATACGTTAAAATACTCTCCCAATCGCCCAACCACTCTGCTACATCGCTACAGCGCTCTAAATTAAAGTTAAGACAAGGTCATATAGATCCAAAAATATATATATATCGCTTATATACACATATACACCTAACTTACAAATAAGTTCCTCGGCTTTTGGCAAGATCAGTTTGCAGTATGAAGAGACCCTATTGAATCCCATAATATGTTTTGGAATACCGTATAAGAGTTGTAAGGAGTGTGTCAGAACTGTCCATTACATGAAACAATATATCCAACTTAACGCTATTCTTTGCATTGTGTAAGCACTCAGATATCGATAATAACAATGTGAGGGCGAAACATGGGTGCGTGATTCTAAACATTGTTGTGAAACGAGGCCTGTCTGCGAGAGTGGAAGATGTTTCGGTCGAGAGCTCGAAGACAAAAGACGTCTCACGAAAATGCTTACAAGGGAACCTCCCCATCGCACCCCCCTCAGATTTAGTTATAAGTTGGCACAGTGGATAGGCCTTGATAAACAGAACACAGATCAATTGAGAAAACAGGAAGAAGTTGTGTGGAACTGTGAAAAAATAAGCAAAATATACAAACTGAGTAGTTTATGGGAAGATATGCAACATCAAGAAGAGTTGGAGCGGAGGAGCGCCGTGGTCTCGTGGTAAAGTGAGCAGCTGCGGAACGAAAGATCCTTGGTTCAAATCTTCCTTCGAGTGAAAAGTTTAATTCTTTATTATCAGTTTATGTGACAAACTCTTATGTTTTCATCACTTTTTTGGGAGTGATTATCACATCCACAAGAAAACCTAAATCGGGCAAGGTAGAAGAATCTTTTTACCCATTCGCCAAGTGTACAAGTTAGGTGGGTCGACAACATATTCCTGTCATGTGACGCACATGCCGTCACCAGTATCGTATAGAATATATCAGATGTGTTTTCCTGTGGAGGAATCGGTTGACCTATGACCTTGCGATCAAATGTTTTCGGTTCCCATTGGAGAGGCACGTCCTTTCGTCTACTAATCGCACGGTTCTGCGATGCGGTCGCAAAACACAGACACTAAACTTATCACAGTTAACAGAGACGTCAATGAACGAACGGACAGATAATAACTGTGCAAAAATAAAGAGAGTAAAATTTTCACTCGAGGTAAGAGTTGAACCAAGGACCTCTCGTTTTGCAGCTGCTCATGTTACCACGGGACCACGGCGCCCCGTGGCTCATGGTGTCCATGATGTTGCTTATGTCGCCCATGGACTACTCAGTTTGTATATTTTGCTTATTTTTTCACAGTTCCACAAAACTTCTTCCTGTTTTCTCAATTGATCTGTGTTCTGTTTATCAAGGCCTATCCACTGTGCTAACTTATAATTAAATCTGAGGGGGGTGCGATGGGGAAGTTCCCTTGTTAGAATCGCGCTCCCATGTTTCGCCCTCAGATTGTTACTATCGATATCTGAGTGCTTACACAACGCAAAGAACAGCTTTAAGTTGGATATATTGTTTTACGTAATGGAGAGTTCTGACACACTCCTTACAGAGTATCAGCAATATTTTTTAATTCGTGTATAGACTCCCTGTTTAATGAATGAAAACGACAAGCAACTTCAGTGAGAGTTTCAAAAGCACTGATTTTACTAACGCTTCCGTATTCGCCTGCGACTTGCAAGGAAACACTCTCAAGTTTCGGTAAACAATACTGATAACACAGGTCTGCGACTTAAAAATTGTTTCAAATTTATTAAGTGATTTTTATAGTGTTTTCAACGCTAATTTCGGGAAAAATAGTACAGTTATCAGTGTTTTCAACGCTGATCTCGGAAAAAATCGTACAGCTATTTCACAAACTGCTTGTCTAGTTTTTTTGATATTTCAGCACTCTAGTGAATTTGAAATTTGATTTTTAGGATCTCCGTAAACTGTTCTTTAGCCGTTTTTGTACTAGATATAGGTAAAATAAAGAGTAGTTAGGAGAAACCAGCAGTATTTTCATGTCAGTGCCTGTCTGTCGCGCTGCCCCTTCGCCCGCCATCACCAAGCAGTGAGCTTCTGCTCTTTTCCTTCATTACACAGTACCTCTTCACTCTGTGCTGTTCACGTGTTGTTGTTACTAGTGCTTCAAAGTAGTGACTGTTTTCTTGTGTTGTGAAGTTGTTTTATGGAAAATGAACAATGGTTACCATAGAACGTATAAATTCGCCAGATTACTTCTGCTACATTTGTGTTAACTATACCATTAAAAAGCAACAAAGAAACATCCGATTTTGTTAAAAAATTGTATTTCGCTTATTTTGGTATAAAGTCAGGCGCTCAAGATAAGCCTTGGGCCCCACACAAAGTTTGTTCAGTATGTGTTGAAGAACTGAGGCAATTGTTTCAACGTAAAAAGCAGTCCTTACATTTTGGAATACCATTGGTTTGGAGGGAGCCCAAAAATCATAGTGATGACTGCTATTTTTGTTCTTGCAAGGCACGAGATTTCAATTTGAAAAACAGATAGGATAGCTCTTACTAGTGTTTTGCAGTGATGTTCCTGGAGTTAGGAGACGTTTCAAAATAGTATGTGCTCCTCATATCTTCGCTACTTCCCTGCAAACCTTGGTGATGCAAGTGAAAAGCATGGCGAAAGTTCCACCAAGACATCAAAGAAATGGCAAGAAGATATCAAGGAAGATGGAACGTCAACATGATAGCGGGCTATTGCTAGATGATAAAAAGAGATGATCCTCAACGAGTCCACAGCCGGAAAAGCAATAAAAGAACCTTCGACAGAAAGACCTCTTACCTGCCCTCCAAATGAACTCTCGCTTGACACCACTGAAGTCTCAAATGGCGGCGGTTTGGGGTCAGTGTAATACACATTACTGGCGTCTGGCTCGAAGCTGTCCTTGAGGTGACCTACTTGTAACACTTCATTGGGTCACTGCGGTATGAACTGTTGATCAGATTGTTACTCAGATGCAGTGCGATGTGCCTGAGCAGTACGCAGAATACGCTGATATGATTATATGATAGCGGAACAAACACTGGTAGCAGTTGCTTCTGTAAAATATTTGAGAGTATGCGTACGGAATGATTTGAAGTGGAATGATCATATAAAATTAATTATTGGTAAGGCGGGTGCCAGGTTGAGATTCATTGGGAGAGTCCTTAGAAAATGTAGTCCATCAACAAAGGAGGTGGCTTACAAAACACTCGTTCGACCTATACTTGAGTATTGCTCATCAGTGTGGGATCCTTAACAGGTCGGGTTGACAGAGGAGATAGAGAAGATCCAAAGAAGAGCGGCGCGTTTCGTCACAGGGTTATTTGGTAAGCGTGATAGCGTTACAGAGATGTTTAGCAAACTCAAGTGGCAGACTCTGCAAGAGAGGCGCTTTGCATCGCGGTGTAGCTTGCTGCCCAGGTTTAGAGAGGGTGCGTTTCTGGATGAGGTATCGAATATATTGCTTCCCCCTACTTATACCTCCCGAGGAGATCACGAATGGGAACCATACGTGACTGGAACAGGAAAGGGAGGTGATGACAGTGGCACGTAAAGTGCCCTTCGCCACACACCGTTGGGTGGCTTGCGGAGTATAACTGTAGATGTAGATGTAGATGTAGTGCAATGTTGCCGTCCGGAGCCTGGTCTTCTTGCAACCATACATTCTTCGGAGCACCGCTGCCAGCAATCATGTAATGTGGCTACATTTCTGCAAGTCTTCCTGCCATATCGCAGTAAGAACATCTACTTCTCGTAGTCCTATTACAGGACCTCGTTCAAACTCAGTGAGGTGCAGAAATGAAATGTCGTGTGACGAGGGAATCCCGTCGGGTAGACCGCTCGCCTGGTGCAAGTCTTTCGTCTTGACGCCACATCGGCGACTTGCGCGTCGATGGGGATGAAATGATGACGATTAGGACAACACAACACCCAGTCCCTAAACAGAGAAAATCTCCGACCCAGCCGGGAATCGAACCCGGGCCCTTAGGATTGACAGTCTGTCGCGCTGACCACTCAGCTACCGGGGGCGGACAGTGAGGTGCTGATATGGTGTCTCTGTCGCCTTAAAGGCATTCATGCCTAGCGTCAACTCACCAGGTACAATCTCGAAGATAACCAACGCTCACGGCCGTTGCAGCGTTGTATTTAAAGAAAATCTGATTTGCATCCTCATAGTGGCGCTTTTAGCGCCACTTTTACGTGACTGGCGGGAAATTTAATAGACATCATCTTTCGGATGTAGAAACACGCCTACCATCTTTCGTTTATGTCGCACAATTCTTTCTTTGTGTAGCAATTCTTTTCCGTCAGTGTATAAAAAACGTTTTTCATATAATAGTTAAGTAATTAACGTTTTTGAAAATTGTATAATCAACTTTTGTAGCAGATTAAAATTTTGCAAAATACCCCGCAACCATTAATTAATTTTTGAAAACTAAAAACTTTTGTTACAACATACGTTAAAGAAGCTTTCAAGCCACAGACATCCCTAGGTAATGAAGCGCCTTTCTGAAATACAACTCTTGGAAAATAAGCTGAACGCAATGTTTTGTCGGAGTATTTTCAACATACCTAATTAAATATCTAAACATTCGTTACTATTTTAATTATTTATTTTAATTTTATTTTTAATGTTTTACTTTGATATTTTGCGTTTTTTCTTTTCGTATACCGTTTTATATTCGTGTATTTTGTTAATTTAAAATTATAAGTGACTCATTGTTATGATGGATAATAATTACAATAATGATAATACGTAAGGAAATGCGTAAAACACAACTTTTTTTACATTATGCACATAAAATGTACGAGGTTTGTTCAAGACGGAGAATAAAACAAAATTCTGCAGGATTTCCAATTTTCGATTTCCAGTTGTCACGGATAATCGTCTAAAAATGCTTATTGGTATCAGGCATATATCAGTGCATTCGTAAATCTTGGCGAAGAGAATTGATTATGTACTAGTGACTGCAGCTGGACTTTATTATGTCTCAAGTGAGGGTTGATATGATAATCGTTCAACAGAACTAGATCTGAAAGTCTTCTCATAAAGTTCTTCCAACATCAACAGCTGTGTACGTACCACGGCTGTATCTGCGCTGTCGAGCCCTTTGGGATCACCAGATGATCAAGTTCCTTGTCCTCAGGAACGATGCTCTAAACGATTCCCTCACACTGACCACCGCAAGAATGTAAAATAATACAGATATATCTCCCTCGCTTGGAAAGAAAACGTCTTTCAAATATCTTTTGAGTCGGTCAGAGTCCTGTTTACAGATTTCGATGCTGTCTCTGGACATTTGGGATTCAAAATGAGATTCTCAAATTCGTGGTCCTCCGAATTAGTTTCTTTTAAAATTTTGAAAATGCAGGTGGTCACTGTGAAAAAAGAACGTTTTGAGTTTCTTACCACGAGGACTTTTCATACATCACCGTTTCAAAGACATTTCCTCTAAACATAAAATGCCTAATTACTCTTCTGAGTACGTTTTGCCCCTTAAGAGTGGAATCGGAAACAAACAAGAAAATACGTATTGCACTATTTTGCTCCCTCTACATACCCGCCAAGTTTCATCAAGAATGTTTATTGACACTTCCGAATATTTCCTGGTCATTTCTCCTAGGTGTAACGGTAGGGCAAGCCTAAATCTGCATCTATACTCCGCAAGCCACCTTATGGTGTCTGGCAGAAGTTACTTTGTCTACCGCTGTGACATCGGCCCTTTTCCGTTCCAGTCGAGAGAGGTCAGCAGGAAGAACGATTGTTCGCATATCTTTCTAATCTCGAATCCCTCTACCTTTACCTTCATGGTCTTTTCACGAGATAATCGAAACAGGATCCAATGTATTTCTTTGCTCTTCTGGGAACGCACACTCTCCGAGTGTTAACAGTAAACCACGCAGTATACACAAATGCACAGCACCTCCAATTCGTACTACACAAATTCACTGTAATTCAGAAAGACTATCACTGCAAGATATCAGCTGTAAAAAAGAAAGTATGGTATTCCATGGTCAGAACCAGTCCGGTAAAATTTGTGTTTCAGAATAAATTCATAGAATAAGTGGCACCTTTTACATACCTCGTACTTGCGTTGTGACATCTGTTCTCAAAGAAGATTCGTAGGAAAAAATTCTGTAATGATAGCAAGTACGTGACATAATTACCAAAAATTTTTAAAAAATGCAAGCACTGAAGAAGTTTCGAATTCTATTCGACAATAACCATATCGACACTGACATGTAGCATGACGTAAAAGAAGCAGTGGTGTATACAGGGTGAACATCCATAACACCGACAAACTGCAGAGACTGATTCCTGACTGGAAATGCAGGAAAAAAGGTACTGTGAAGAAGTGCCCGGAAATGCATCGTTGCCACGGTAGATAGCGCTGTCGAGTGACAGTTCCTCTGACCATGTCCGCAGCTCGTGGTCTCGCGGTCGCGTTCTCGCTTCCCGAGCAGTGGGTCCCGGGTTCGATTCCCGGCGGGGTGAGGGATTTTCTCCTACCTCGAGATGACCGGGTGTTTGTGATGTCCTCATCATCATTCCCGGAAGTGGCGAGTTGGACTGATCAAAGGTTGGGGATTTGTACGGGCGCTGATAACCGCGCAGTTGGGCGCCCCACAAACCAAACATCACCATCATCATCATCCTCTGACCATGTGCCGTGAGTTCCTCGTGTGCTGCAAGCTGTGTGATTGACGCACTGTAAGCAGCAGAATGCGCCAGTATTCATGTCGTGAACAAGCCGAGATGGTGTTTGTATACGCCCAAGCAGATGGAAACAGTCGAGGGTCAGCACGGCTATACCAAAACAAGAACCATCACAGACACCAACGACATCACACAACACTTCAAGCCCTTTTTGGGCTTATGTGTGGTCATGGTTCGTTTGAGACAGACGAACGCGCAGGGAGACGCGGACTATGCGTCCACCAGATCTGGAGGACCGGACATTGTAACGACCCTAGTACAAGCTCCAGGCAAGGCCCTGCCAACATGGTATTAGGCCAAATTACGATTATGTGTATCCTGCATGGCATTGCATCCCATGAAGGCCACTGTGAACATCTGTTGTGACGTGGATGCAATGCAACTCTGTACTGTGTTCCGGAACGATCTGTTGTCGTTGCATGTACATCGTCCAATCGCGACACATGTCTATAGGACCTTTTTTCCTTCATTTCCAGTCAGGAATCTGTTCCTACAGTTTGCAAGTTTTTATTAATGTTCATTATGTATAAACAAGTAAATGAGATTCCTAAGAAGACAAGGCTGTAAAAAGACTTGATCGACGCAGAAGCGAAGATACCAGAAGACAATTCCACACAACTGCAGTTAATGAAGTAGTAAAGAATTACACAGAATATGGCTGGTACATGTGAGACGCATAAAAAAAGACACGTTGTCATTACACTTAAATAAATAGAGACTCCAGGGAATATGTGAAGTGTGAACAAAGAGACAACGTTGGGGGAAGAGGTAGCACACGTAATCTGTGACTGATGTTGAGGAAACACATGAAAATTTTGGCAGCAGCAATTAGATTTAAGCGGTGATGGTGGTGGTGGTGTTGGTGGTGGTGATGATGATGATGATGATGATGATGATGGCTCTTCTGCTCATGAAGCGGGCCAACCACTGCCCTTTCCATAGACTCTCCCCAGTTTTCTGCCGTTCTTCCCGTAGCTTGATGTTGTTAATTAGATGATCTCTTCTTCTTCCTCTGGCAGTCTTCCCAGTCACCATTTCTTCTTGAGCATCCTTTATTATGCAGTCTTTTCCCATCAATCAGTGTCCTAGGCAATTTTTCCTTAATTGGTCGAGCGGTTTCATTCCTTCCATTCTTCTCCATATCCACATCGCAAAACCTCTAAGTCTTTCTCCTTTCCTCGCCTCGGTGTCCATCTTTCGACACAATACAGATCAACGCTTTATACAAAACTCTCTGTTAATGTTTTCCGTAATTATTAATTTAATAGATCGCAGAAAAATGCTTTCCTTTCTGTAAAACATTTGTTTTGCAATAACTGCCCTCCCTTTTACTCTTGACTAGCTAAATACTCGATGTTGCCCAGGTGTATATTTATTTCAATCTTCTATTAGTCCATCTCCTCATTCCCCCTCTTTCTTCCCATCTCCTTCTCCCATTCTCTATTCCTCTCCTTCCTCCTCTCCCTGTCCATTTTCTCCTTCATCTCTCTGTACATTTCCTCTCCTTCCCTTTTTTGTCCATTTCCTCTTCCCCCTCTCTCTGTCCATCTCCTCCCCAACTCACTTTGCCTATCTCTACCTCCAACGCTTTCTTTTCTCTGTACATCTCCTCCTCTTCCCTCTCTCTGTCCACTTCCTTCTCTTCCCTTTCTGTCCATTATCTCCTCCCCATCTCTTTATCTCCTCCCCCGTGCACCCCTTCTGGGTCCATCTCCTCCTTCCCCACTCTCTCCCTTTTCATCTTTTCCTACTCTCTTCTCTCTCTACATTATCACCCCTACTCCAATAGGAAGTTGGTGGTTGTTACCTCCACAGTATTTGTTTCAATATGGTAAGTAGTATGTGCACCAACTTCGGTTGAAATCGATCCAGGGGTTTAGGCGTAAATTTTTACCTATGACTTCGCCCGCGTACGCACAATTCACCATGTGTAACATATTTCACACGCATTTGTACTCGTAGCTCACCCGTATCTCTATCAAATTTTACCCTGCAGTTTCGCTTTCACGTAGCTCAATGTTTATGACGTCAAGTTTCCTGAACTATGTATCGTACAATGATATAGATTAGTAAGTACATCCAGCAGCATATGTGCACACTGCCTGCAAAATGTGTTGCCAATATAATTAGTAGCAAAGAATCAATTAATTTAAATGCCATACATGATGCGGCAGTTTTTCACATACAAAATTTCAGTGTTTACGGCATCATATCTCCTGAAAAAAATGTTCAAATGTGTGTGAAATCTTATGGGACTTAACTACTAAGGTCATCAGTCCCTAAGCTTTCACACTATTTAACCTAAAGTATCCTAAGGACAAACACACACACCCATGCCCGAGGGAGGACTCGAACCTCCGCCGAGATCAGCCGCACAGTCGATGACTGCAGCGCCTTAGACCGCTCGGCTAATCCCACACGGCGTATCTCCTGAACTATTAGTTGTACAATGATATAATGTTCTAGATACATTCACTGGTACATGTATATACTGTCTGCAAACTGTGTCGTGAGTACGGTTAGTAGTAAATAAGTAATAAATTAAAACACCATGCCTGATGCGGCAGCTTTAAAGCACGAACATAAAAATGTAGTAAGCGATAAACTTTACTCCTTCACTTTGTGGGGCTGTCAGCAGGAAAAGTTTCGTAAAGCTTTGAAATTATATGTAAAGTTTGTTCCAAGCCACAAAGTGGTCTCATTCTCAAATACTGGTTCCTTAAAATCTGGGCTGTACATCTTTTGCATCCACATCCCGTTTAGTAGGTACGTGGTGCATACCCCCTCCCCCCTTCCGACACACACACACACACACACACACACACACACACACACACACACATACAAACACACACACTCACACAAATGGTTCAAATGGCTCTAAGCACTATGGGACAACATCTCAGGTAATCAGTCTCCTAGACTTAGAACTACGTAAACCTAACTAACCTAAGGATCACACATATCCATGCCCGAGACAGGATTCGAACCTGGAAACGTAGCAGCAGCGCGCTTCCGGACTGAAGCGCCTAGTACCGCTCGGCCACAGCGGCCGGCTCACACACAAACACACACACACACACACACACACACACACACCCACACCCACACCCACACACAATATTTGTATCAAGTTTGTTGAAATCGGTTCCCTGGTTTAGGAGGAGATGTCTTATATATATATATATATATATATATATATATATATATATATATATATATATATATATCCCCATGAACCATGGACCTTGCCGTTGGTGGGGAGGCTTGCGTGCCTCAACGATACAGATAGCCGTACCGTAGGTGCAACCACAACGGAGGGGTATCTGTTGAGAGGCCAGACAAACGTGTGGTTCCTAAAGAAGGGCAGCAGCCTTTTCAACAGTTGCAGGGACAACAGTCTGGATGATTAACTGATCTGGACCTGTAAAACTAACCAGAACAGCCTTGCTGTGCTGGTACTGTGAACGGCTGAAAGCAAGGGGAAACTACGGCCGTAATTTGTCCCGAGGGCATGCAGCTTTACAGTATGGATAAATGATGATGGCGTCCTCTTGGGTAAAATATTCCGGAGGTAAAATAGTCCCCCATTCGGATCTCCGGGCGGGGACTACTCAAGACGACGTCGTTATCAAGAGAACGAAAACTGGCGTTCTACGGATCGGAGCGTGGAATGACAGATCCCTTAATCGGGAAGGTAGGTTAGATAATTTAAAAAGGGAAATGGATAGGTTAAAGTTAGATATAGTGGGAATTAGTGAAGTTCGGTGGCAGGAGGAACAAGAATTTTGGTCAGGTGAATACAGGGTTATAAATACAAAATCAAATAGGGGTAATGCAGGAGTAGGTTTAATAATGAATAAAAAAATAGGAGTGCGGGTAGGCTACTACCAACAGCATAGTGAACGCATTATTGTGGCCAGGAAAGACACGAAGCCCATGCCTACTACAGTAGTATAAGTTTATATCCCAACTAGCTCTGCAGATGACGAAGAAATTGATGAAAGGTATGATGAGATAAAAGAAATTATTCAGGTAGTGAAGGGAGACGAAAATTTAATAGTCATGGGTGACTGGAATACGACAGTAGGGAAAGGAAGAGAAGGACACGTAGTAGGTGAATTTGGACTGGGGGTAATAAATGAAAGAGGAAGCCGCCTGGTAGAATTTTGCACAGAGCATAACTTAATCATAGTTAACACTTGGTTCAAGAATCATAAAAGAAGGTTGTATATATGGAAGAACCCTGGAGATACTAAAAAGTTTCAGATATATTATATAATGGTAGGACAGAGATTTAGGAACCAGATTTCAAATTGTAAGACATTTCCAGGGGCAGATGTGGACTCTGACAACAATCTATTGGCTATGAACTGCAAATTAAAACTGAAGAAACTGCAAAAAGGTGGGAATTTAAGGAGATGGGACCTGGACAAACTGAAAGAACCAGAGGTTGTACAGAGTTTCCGGGAGAGCATAAGGGAACAATTGACAGGAATGGGGGAAAGAAATACAGTAGAAGAAGAATGGAAAGCTTTGAGGAATGAAATAGTGAAGGCAGCAGAGGATCAAGTAGGTAAAAAGACGTGGGCTAGTAGAAATCTTTGGGTAACAGAAGAGATACTGAATTTAATTGATGAAAGCAGAAAATACAAAAATGCAGTAAGTGAATCAGGCAAAAAGGGATACAAACGTCTGAAACATGAGATCGACAGGAAGTGCAAAATGGCTAAGCAGGGATGACTACAGGACAAATGTAAGGATGTAGAGGCTTATCTCACGAGGCGTAAGATAGATACTGCCTACAGGAAAATTAAAGAGACCTTTGGAGAAAAGAGAACCACTTGCATGAGTATCAAGAACTCAGATGGAAACCCAGTTCTAAGCAAAGAAGGGAAAGCAGAAAGGTGGAAGGAGTATATAGATGATCTATACAGGGGTGATGTTCTTGAGGACAATATTATGGAAATGGAAGAGGGGGTAGATGAAGATGCAATGGGAGATGTGATACTGCGTGAAGAGTTTGACAGAGCACTGAAAGACCTAAGTCGAAACAAGGCCCTGGGAGTAGACAACATTCCATTAGAACTACTGACAGCCTTGGGAGAGCCAGGTCTAACAAAACTCTACCATCTGGTGAGCAAGATGTATGAGACAGGCGAAATTCCCTCAGACTTCAAGAAGAATATAGTAATTCCAATCCCAAAGAAAGCAGGTGTTGACAGATGTGAAAATTACCGAACAATCAGTTTAATAAGTCACAGCTGCAAAATACTAACTCGAATTCTTTACAGACGAATGGAAAAACTGGTAGAAGACGACATCGGGGAAGATCAGTTTGGATTCCGTAGAAATACTGGAACACGTAAGGCAATACTGACCCTACGACTTATCTTAGAAGAAAGATTAAGGAAAGGCAAACCTACGTTTCTAGCATTTGTAGACTTAGAGAAAGCTTTTGACAGTGTTGACTGGAATACTCTCTTTCAAATTCTCAAGGTGGCAGGGGTAAAATACAGGGAGCGAAAGGCTATTTACAATTTGTACAGAAACCAGATGGCAGTTATAAGAGTCGAGGGACATGAAAGGGAAGCAGTGGTTGGGAAGGGAGTGAGACAGGGTTGTAGCCTTTCCCCGATGCTATTCATCTGCATACTAAACAAGCAGTAAAGGAAACAAAAGAAAAGTTTGGTGTAGGTATTAAAATCCATGGAGAAGAAATAAAAACTTTGAGGTTCGCCGATGACATTGTAATTCTGTCAGAGACAGCAAAGGACTTGGAAGAGCAGTTGAACGGAATGGACAGTGTCTTGAAAGGAGGATATAAGATGAACATCAACAAAAGCAAAACGAGGATAGTGGAATGTAGTCGAATTAAATCGGGTGATGCTGAGGGAATTAGATTAGGAAATGAGACACTTAAAGTGGTAAAGGAGTTTTGCTATTTGGGAAGCAAAATAACTGATGATGGTCGAAGTAGAGAGGATATAAACTGTAGACTGGCAATGGCAAGGAAAGCGTTTCTGAAGAAGAGAAATTTGTTAACATCGAGTATTGATTTAAGTGTCAGGAAGTCGTTTCTGAAAGTATTTGTGTGGAGTGTAGCCATGTATGGAAGTGAAACATGGACAATAAATAGTTTAGACAAGAAGAGAATAGAATCTTTCGAGATATGGTGCTACAGAAGAATGCTGAAGATTAGATGGGTAGATCACATAACTAATGAGGAGGTATTGAATAGAATTGGGGAGAAGAGGAGTTTGTGGCACAACTTGACTAGAAGAAGGGATCGGTTGGTAGGACATGTTCTGAGGCATCAAGGGATCACCAATTTGGTACTGGAGGGCATCGTGGAGGGTAAAAATCGTAGAGGGAGACCAAGAGATGAATACACTAAGCAGATTCAGAAGGATGTAGGCTGCAATAGGTACTGGGAGATGAAGAAGCTTGCACAGGATAGAGTAGCATGGAGAGCTGCATCACACCAGTCTCAGGACTGAAGACCACAACAACATATATACAATATGAGTGGATTACCTCTCACTTCACTGGTTATCTTGCTTCCCAGGTACTTGAAGGTTTTAGTCTGTTCAACTACCTCGTCATGGATTATGGCTTTTATATTCTTCCATTGTCTGTTCAACTACCTCGTCATGAATTATGGCTTTTATATTCTTCGATTGCCATGTAAAAAAGGGTTACCTTAACGTTTTTCACGTTTATCTTCATTCCAGCTCAGTTCTTTCAACATCGTGTTGACCGCCTTTTCATATTCATTTAGTAATACCTTATCAACAACAAATCCTATTTGATTACCCTTTGTCCTGTCGTCATATCACTCTTTTTTTGGAGCGTGGTTGTCTAAACTGATATTAAACAGAGTATTGAAAGACAACGGGCTCGTCTAATTGCCCAGTTTTAAGCCCTTTTGTTATGACACCCAATTGTCACTTTTGCTTAGTGTGTCATAAATAGATCGCCATTACTCTCCTTTCCTTCCAGTCAACTCCAAACTTCTTTGGGATATGTAATCCTTTAGTTCACTGAATTCAATCAAAGGCTTTTCCCAAGCCAACAAAAACTGCACAAAGGTGCCAGGTATCTTCCCCAATTATCATAACCGTCCAGTCTATCTCTTGTACCTTTACCCCTTCTGAAACCGAACTGTTTTCTCACAACTTTAGATTGTGGTAGTCTATCATTACTCCTGACAAATTTTTTTTCGAATGTGATATCAGACTTAATGTCCTATATTCCATATGTTTCGTGGCGTTGTTCTTTTCAAGTTAGCGAATAATTATAAGCCCACCAATAATAATAAAATGGCCTGTTACAGACTGTGTGCTGTGGCAGCAGTGGAACACGAACGAGGCGGACACATAGTAAAAGAGTACAAGAACACAAAGAAACTAGTAATTAAGCATTACCTTCAGATACATAGGAACACTGCATGTGATATTATAGTGTCGTACCACGCAAACTAAATTAAATTTCCATTTTTTTGATCGCCATCGTGAATCACACCATAACCAAAGTTTATCAGCTTAGACGTACAAGAGATGGATAACATGTGATTTTATATTGAACTTTTTGTCTGTATGTGCATGTGAATATTCCGGCTGTTCAGCTCTTTGCATCCTGTTCTACTGTTACTGTCAAACTTAATACCTATATTGTACCAAACTGTACCACTTGCGTCTTGCTTTCTAAATTAAGTGATAGCTTTCTAAGAAGAAATTAATCAGTATTGCTAGAAATGGTTCAAATGGCTCTGAGCACTATGGGACTTAACATCTGTGGTCATCAGTCCCCTAGAACTTAGAACTACTTAAACCTAACTAACCTAAGGACATCACACACATCCATGCCCGAGGCAGGATTCGAACCTGCGACCGTAGCAGTCCCGCGGTTCCGGACTGAGCGCCTGAACCGCCAGACCACCGCGGCCGGCTGTATTGCTAGAAAACTTCTAATAGATTACATTTTCCATTGTTACATATCTGAAGAAGACATAAAAATCCAAGTAGCAAGTGATGGAACGGGCTGTAAAATCTATAAACGAGGAAAACTGTTGAAGCCGGTGCACAGGGGGTTACATCGCAACATACAAGCAAATAAAAGCAAGTATGAGTACTGCCGTAAACTCTAAAGCGTTCGTTCTTCACAATTAGTTATCTTTTTATCAGTAATCCACGCTGTTTCCTCGTTCTGTCCACATTGAGTTGCCCACCGTTGAGCGGCGAGAAACCGAATGCGAATGAGCCGAGACCTCCGCAGAGAGCATCGCGGCGGAAGACTTAATTAGAGTAATAACTGCCCGCTTTCTCCAATACACGACTGTAATATACTGGACAGGGCACTAAGGATTTCCCCGAGCGGCTCATTACTCATCTGAAGGACAGCACCAGTAACTAACATTGCAGGTGTCTCCGAAGCCAGCCACGAGGAAGCGCATTCCTTCCCGCTAACGGCGCTAGCCACTGGAACAAGATTTCAGCTGCAAAATGGAAAAGAAGATCGCGGTTTAACGACTAGTACACGAGTAGGTCATCAGAGACAGACCTAAGGTTCGGATGAGTCAAGGATGGAGAAGGGACCTGGATGTCTCCTTTTCAAAACGATCATACCGACATTTGTCATAACCTTCTTACAGAGCTTTATCTTGCACGTTAACTAAAAGAAATAATAGGACACATCCTTCAGCAACAAGGAATAGTGAATCTGGCAATGAAGGAAAGTGGGGGCAGGGAGGGGTGGGTAACTCCGTACTCATTTTTAATATTATAGTTGCTGATGAGCTTTCGGCGTTGTATGATCAGTAGAGATAATCTTCGTCTTAATTCATGACTGTATAGAGAAACCATCGAAATATATATAGCATAGAGATAGTTTTGACAGAAAAAAACCACGAAAATGATACGTGGCCAGTGGCTCTGCAGAATCTATAGATAAGTTGTTACCCTCGACAGGTGCATATCTGAATAAGAACACTGACTGATTACCTGGCCTTTAGACGAGATAGATGTCCACGTAGCAGCAAAATCTATAATCGAGAAAAACTGCCACATCAGCTTGATTGTCATCCAGTTGAATCACACTATACTATTAATAACTGGGACAATCCGGCCGCCAGCAGATTATTGGCTTCCTTTGCTGAACAACATATATCCACCCGCAATCCGTAGAAGCGAGGCCTTGCTTAGGGAACACTGCAAGCTACAGAAGAACCTGGAATTCCCCGTACAGGAAAACATATCGAGTACACGACGAAACAGACTCCGTTCAAGAAACCCACCATTACGGGAAGCAGAACAGATAGACGCCAGTAATATCGGGATGAGAGGCCTGTGAGATCAGAACTGTCAATTTATTGAAAATCCTGAAGAGCGTGAGTGGTTCTGAAAGTATATCTGTGATACTGCTGGCACAGAACTCGATAGGAAACTGTTGTGGCGTAACAAGACAACCACGCCACTCGGAAGTAGCCGAAAGGCACGCAATAAGCTCATGCAGAATAGAGATAGGTCTGCAACAGGATACGTAATGAATGCTATAAAGAAAAGTACGAAGCTCCTGGAATACTTAACTTTAATCCATCATTTGTATACATCGTTCTCGATGAGACATGTGAGACTCTGTAGATACATGCAATGTTACTAATGGCGCCTTGCTAGGTCGTAGCCATTGACTTAGCTGAAGGCTATTCTAACTATCTGCTCTGCAAATGAGCGAGGCTTCGACAGTGTGCATCGCTAGCTACGTCGTCCGTACAACTGGGGCGAGTGCTAGTACGTCTCTCTAGACCTGCCGTGTGGTGGTGCTCGGTCTGCTATCACTGAAAGTGGCGACACGCGGGTCCGACATGTACTAATGGACCGCGGCCGATTTAAAGCTACCACCTAGCAAGTGTGGTGTCTGGCGGTGACACCACAGAAACCATGGTTCAAGCTGAACAGGACTCGCACTGGGCATGGACGATGCGCAGAGTCTCTTTACTAATGCTGTGTTACAGAGTCTCTGGTTTGTGACTGCAGGGCTGCAAACCAAACAGTCAAGCCCATTACAGATGAACGTCACTTGCGTTCCTATCAGGGGAATTTGAGCGATCTCATGAAAGCCGATGAATGGTCCAAAGGGCTCTAAGCACTATGTGCCTTAATATCTGAGGTCATTAGCCCCCTAGACTTAAAACTACTCAAACCTAACTAACCTAAGGACACCACACACATCCATGCCCGAGGAAGATTTCGAACCTGCGACCGTAGCAGCAGCGCGGTTCCGGACTGAAGCACCTGGAACCGCTCGGTCACAGCGGCTGGCTAAAGCCGATAATTACAGCTCTTATAAGGATTTGGAATTTTGATACTGACGTTTAGATAGTTTTGTATGTACTTTTGTCTTCCTGTATTCTTATTATATACATATACTAGTTTTATATACCTGTATTTTTTAAATGCATATGAGCCACACGAATAAATAAATAAAAATACCCTTGACAGGCGAAAATCGATAGTTAAGTTTTATCTCTGACAGTGATTATCTCTGCTGATCACATGTAAACTAGACCACGCACATTTTGCTCGTGTTTATGTCGCTTTCCAACGTCGAAATCGTCAGTCGGTAAGATTCACCGTCGCCAGGAACTCCTCCGAAGATGTCAACTGCAGCCCTGGACGAAACGATATGAACCGGAAAGTTTCTTCGACCACGGCAATAGAGCCCGAAGACTCATCAGCGACTGTGACATCTAGTCGTGAAAGCCTTCATTGTATGACGCATGTAGTATTATACACTGAAGCACCAAAAAGACAGGTGTAGGCATGCGTATTCAAATACAAAGAAATGTAAACAGGCAGAACATGGCGCTGCGGTCGGCAACGCCTGTATAAGACAAAAAGTGTCTTGCGCCGTTGTTAGATCGGTTACTGCTGCTACAATGGCAGGTTCTCGAGATTTAAGTGAGTTTGAACGTGGTGTTATAGTCGGCGCACGAGCGATGGGACACAGCAACTCTAAGGCAGCGATGAAATGGGATTTTCCCATATGACCATTTCACGACTGTAGCGTGAATATCAGGAATCGGGTAAAACGTGAGATCTCCGACATCGATGCGGCCGAAAAAGGATCCTGCAAGAACGAGACCAACGACGACTGAAGAGAACCGTTCAGCGTCACAGACGTGCAACCCTTCCGCAATTTCCTGCAAATTTCACTGCTGGGCCATCAACAAATGTCAGCGTGCGAACCATTCAACGAAACATCATCAAAATACGCTTTCGGAGCCGAAGACGCATTCCTGTACCTTTGATGACTGCACGATACAAAGCTTTACCGCTCGCCTGGGCCCGTCGACACCGACATCGGACTGCTGATGAGTGGAAATACGTTGCCTGGTCGGACGAGTCTCGTTTCAAATTGTATCGAGTGGATGGACGTGTACGGGTATGGAGACAACCTCATCAATCCATGGACCCTGCATGCCAGTAGGGGGCTGTTCAAACTGGTGGAGGCTTTGTAATGGCGTGGGACGTGTGCAGTTGGTGTGATATTTGACCCCTGATACGTCTAGATACAACTCTGGCAGGTAGCACGTACATAAGAATCCTGTCTGAGCCGCTGCATCCATTCATGTCCATTGTATATTGCAACGGACTTGGGCAATTCCAGCAGGAGAATAGGACAGCCACACGTCCAGAATTGCTTCAGAGTGGCTCCAGGAACACTCTTCTGAGTTTAAACACTTCCACTGGCCACCAAACTCCCCAGACGTGAACATTATTGAGCATATCTGGGATGCCTTGCAACGTTCTATTCAAAAGAGATCTCCACCCCCTCGTCCTCTTACGGATCTATAGACGGTCACACAGGATTCATGGCCTCAATTCCCTCCAGCACTACTTCAGACATTAGTCGACTCCGTGCCACGTCAAGTTGCGGCACTTCTGCGTGCTCGCGGGAGCCCAACACGATATTTTTTAGGTGTACCAGTTTCTTTGGCTCTTCAGTGTAGTTCGTTATTACATAGTAGTATATAGGTATCCACCTAAGTGATGAGATTCACAGTGTGCCGTGAGCATCGATGCTCGACAGTGCAATTTATTTGCAGTTCGCTGTCATTTAATCATCGATGTCAGTCGACGTATCACTTGACACAATAATTTGTGTGAAGTTTGTTTCTGGTATTTCGTTGCTTGGTAACAGCTGATACGTGTCAATAAAGTGTTTATATCAAGTGGATTCTTGTCATTTATCAACACGAAGTATTGCTAAGCCCGAATATGGGTAGAAGACGTTGCTGGATTGCGCGGGATAAGAATCATAAGCGCGCTTAGAGTATGTGGTGTAACTTGTTTACCTTTGTATTTTCACTTCTAATCATTGGTAGCACAGTGGGCGTCTGATCACAATTCCTAAGACCCAAGCTTCAATCCGCAGTCGATTCTACCAACTTTTTTGTCACTTATCGCTTCTCTCACTTCGGGAAATGAATAATACATGTGAAAATTTTGAAAGAGCACCCGGATTTGGAATCCATTGTAGAAGATTATTACATGGTGGTAATGAACCGCAAGAAACGAAGGAGGCATGCAGTCTTTCGTCACTGCTTTTCGCTCTGTACATAAAAGAGGCAATGGCGGAAATAAAAGAGAGGTTCAAGAGTGGGATTAAAATTCAGGATAAAAGAATATCAACGGTAATCTTTGGCGATGACATTGGCATCCTCACTAAAGGCGAAGAAAAATTAAAGGCTCTGTTGTATAGAATGAACATTCTGGTGAGTACAATATCTGGATTGAGAGTTAACCGAAAAAATCTGTAATTTGAAGTAGCAGATAAGAGAACAGTGAGATACTGAACATCAATACTCGAGGTCATGAAGTAGACGAAATTAAGAAATTCAGCGATTTTGGAAGCAAAATAAATCATGATGGACTAAGGAAGAAGGATATTAAAAAGCGGACTGGCACAGGCAAAGAGGGTATTCCTGGCAAAGAGAAGTCTACTAGTATCAAACATAGGCCTTACTTTGCGAAAGAATCTCTCGGAATGTACGTTTGGAGCGCAATTGTATGGTAGTGAGTCATGGATAGTGGGAAAACCGGAACGAAAGAGAAGCGTTTATATGTGGTCTATAGAAGAATGTTGAACATTAAGTGGGCTGATAGGACAGGGAATGTGGAGGTTTTCCGCAAGATTGGCGTACAAAGGAACATTGGAAAAACATTGACAAGAAGAACGGACATGATCATAGGACATGTGTTAAGGCATCACGGAGTAACTGACATGGCACTAGACGGATCTATAGAGAGTAAAAACTGTAGGGAAAGACAGAGATTGGAATACATTCAGGAAGTAACTGCGATTGATCGTTTCAATTCAGTGGCTACCACCATTCCAAGAAATGTGGCGTGTCCTCTTTGATTGTGATTGTGAATGACGTCATATACAAGGCTTACGACATTATCTTGATGGCATCACCGATAAGAAGGATGTGGCATTTGACGTCATGCGGTCAAGGTCAGTAACCACATGTGATGAAATTGAAGTTCAAAGTCAGTCAGAATGTGCCTGAGCGCTCACAGCCACACTCATAAACGGTCTCAGTTGTAACAGTACAGGATATTTACTAAGGATAATACGAAGAAACGCGAAAGTAACGAAGTTAGCTATGATTTAAAATAAAAATTGGTGAGCATGAGCACGTTGTAGACGAAGTGACGGAATTCTGTTACCTTCGAAGCAAGGTAACGCATGATGAAATAGGCAAAGAGGGGTGTAACAAGAGGATATTCTTTATTAAAACAACCAGCAAGGAGAGGAATTTATGGTACTAGTAGGTGTCTTAGGGGCCAAAAACTGTAGAGAAAGACAGATATTACAATATATACAACGAGATGGTGTCGTAGAGGGCAAAACTACGGGTAAACGCAGAGATTACAATATACACATAAAACACTAAGACGAAGGGGTTAGCATTGGAAAGGAAGTCTTGGCGGGCTGAATCAAAACAGTGTGAATAGAGAACCTAAAATAAAAAGTAAATCCATTCGATGAGTGAGCTCACAGAAACCCACATACACACATGGAGAAAGAGACAAACGAAGTAAGAGATAGAGAGAGAACGTAAGTGGGCACGTGTGCCCTTGTGGTAACCACGTATAATGACGTGGCGCGAATTCGTCTTCACGCAGTTATCTCAGACACCGTATAGCGGCCGAACAGAATCGTTCTTTACGAACCGTGCAAATCGTGCCTGTGGCTCTACGTGCTATTACCGACTACAGATCAAAGAGCGCTTTTGCGAGGCTGACACGAATATACGGGCGTTCGTGATATCGCGCGATCGGTGGCGGAGCTTTCACTGACTGCAGATTCCGTATCTCCAAACACACTACATCCTGAAACGCTTATAGAAAGTCTCAGGCGGACGTCAAATGGAATTTAAGCCACACGTACTACCTCACCAAAATACAAACACGGAAACGGGACTCTACTAAAGAAGTACACAGACAGAATAAACACCATGAACACTAGCACAATATTTGTCAAATTTTGTGGAGACGTTTGTGATATGACGGGTATCAAATGATCAAACTTTCATTCAGTTAGGAAAAAGAAAGGAAAGAGCGTTTGGATTTAACGTCCTGCCGATAACGTCGTCATTAGAGACGGAGCACAAGCTCGGAATGTTTCAAGAATGGGGAAGGAAATCGTTCCTGCCATGTCAAAAAAACAACCCTGGCCTTTAACTCGAGTGATTTGTGAAAAGTTCGGTATTGATTTGGGAAAATTACGATGTTAGGAACGGGTGAGCATCATCTAGTTCAGTGTAAGGTGTGAGCCCCTCGAGTTGAAATGCACTCAGGTATAAGTCGTGACACGGAAGTTAACAGCCTCCCGATGTCATCTTGACATATATCTTCGCCATGCCTGAAACACATGCAATGTCAGTTCATGACGTCTGCACACTAGAGGCTGGTTTAAAAGTATACATAGCGGCGCTGTTTGTGTAAATAAATAGCATTATCAATAGCGTCTAGTTGCTGTTTTATTCTACGTAAGAATCAACTTGTATTCTGTAAACAGCCACGTTCTCAAAATATCGTAACAAAATAGGATGAAAGAACATGTCTTTCCATCGCATCCGAGACATACTCTATGTATAAGAAATCAGGGGACCCGGAAAACCAGCCAAGGTGAAGTATTGGGTGTTGCATTACCCTGCTGGAACATGCGATTTGATACCCTGTTCATGAAGGCTGTAACAGCTCGGCTTACTGTTCTTTTGTGAATGTGCATCTACATATGCATGATTACCCAGCACTTCACAGTTAAGTACATCTACATCTACATGATTACTCTGCAATTCGCAGTTAAGTGCCCGGCAGAGGGTTCATCGAACTACCTGTAAGCTACTTCTCTACCGTTCCGTTCTCGAACAGCAGGAAAACGAACGCTCAAATGTTTCCGCTCGAGCTCTGATTCCCATTATTTTATTGTGATGATCGTTTCTCCCTATGTAGAGGGGCACCAACGAGTTCTTAGGAGAAAGCTGGTGTTTACAATTTCATGAGAAATTCCTGCCGCAGCGAAAAACGCCTTCGTTTTAGTGACTGTCAGCCCGATTCTTGTATCATATCCGTATCACTCTCTCCCCTATTTCGCGGTAATATAAAACGGGGAGCGCTACTCTTAACTTTTTCGATGTCCTCCGTCAATCCTTTCTGATGCGGATCCCACACCGCAAAGCATTACTCAAAAAGATGGCGCGCAAGCGTAGTATAAGCAGTCTCTTTGGTAGACCCGATACATTTTCTAAGTGTTCTAGCAATAAATCGAATTATTTTGTTCGCTTTCCCTGCAAAATTGTCTATTCTAATTATATTCCAATTTAAGTTATTCGTAATTGTGATCCGTTAGTATATAGTTGAGTTTACAACCTTTAGATTTGTGTGATTTATCGTGTAAATGAAATTTAGCGGATTCTTTTCAGTGCTTCACACTTTTCACGATTTAGAGTCAACTGCCACTTTTTGCAGATATCTTGTCTAAATCATTTTGCAATCCGTTTTGATCATCTGATGACTCTACGTGACGGTAAATGACAGCATCATCTGCAAACAATCTAAGAGGACTGCTCGGTTTGTCTCCTAAATCGTTTATGTAGATCAGGAACAACAGAGGGCCTTTGACACTCCCTTGGGAGACGTCAGATATTACTTCTGTGTTACTCGCCGTCAGTTATTACGAACTGTAACCTGTCTAACAGAGAATCAGGAATTCAGTCATACAACTGGGACGATACTCCATAGGCCAAAGTTTAATTAGAACTTGCTTGTGAGGAAACATTTCAAAAGCCTTCTGGAATCTGAAAATATGGAATCAGTTTGACACCCATATCGATAGCACTCATTACTTTGTGAGAATAAAGATCTAGTTGTGTTTTACAAGAATTTTTTCTTAATCCGTGTTGGCTACTTGTCAACATATCATTTTCTCTAAGGTTATTCAGAATGTTCGAGCACAGTGTATGTTCGAAAATTAGCGTTAGTGATATGGGTCTGTAATTCAGCCGCTTACTCCCATTTCCTTTCTTGGGTATTGGTGTGACTTGTGCAACTTTCCAGTCTCTGGGTACGAATCTTTCTACGTGCGAACGATTGTATAGTGTGGAGCTACTGTATCAATATACTCTGACTGCTATACAATCTGCACCGGAAGACTAATCTTTCTTAAGTGTTAAAAGTAGCTTCGCTACCCGAAGGGTATAACGTTGGCAGTTGTTCTGATTCTGGAGTATTTACTTCGTCTTTCTTGTGAAGGAATGTCAGAAAGTGGTGTTTAGTAACTCTGCCTTAGCGGCGCTGTCGCCAATAACATCAACAGTGTTATCGCGCAGCGAAGTCTTAGCACTGGTGTACTTTACGTACGACCAGAATCTCGCCGGCCGGTGTGGCCGAGCGGTTCTAGGCGCTTCAGTCTGGAACCGCACGACCGCTACGGTCGCAGGTTCGAATCCTGCCTCGGGCATGGATGTATGTGATGTCCTTAGGTTAGTTAGGTTTAAGTAGTTCTAAGTTCTAGGGGACTGATGACCTCAGATGTTAAGTTCCATAGTGCTCAGAGCCAGGGGACTGTTCAAGCTGGTGGACGCTCTCTAAAGGTGTGAGGCGTGTGCAGTTGGAGTGATATAGGACCCCTGATACGTCTAGATACGACTCTGACAGGTGACACGTACGTAAGCATACTGTCTGATAACCTGCATCCATTCATGTCCATTGTGCCTTCCGGCGGACTCGGGCAATTCCAGCAGGACAATGGGACACCCACACGTCCAGAATTCCTACAGAGTGACTTCAGGAACACAGTTCTGAGTTTAAACACTACTGTTGACCACCAAACTCCTCAGTTATTGAGCATATGTGGAATGCCTTGCAACGTGCTATTCAAAAGAGATCTCCACCCCCTCGTATTTTTACTGGTTTATGGACAGCCCTGCAAGATTCATGGTGTCAGTTCCCACCAGCACCACTTCAGAGATTAGTCGAGTCCCTGCCACGTCGTGTTTCGGCACTTCTGCTTGCTTGCGGGGGCCCTACACGATATTAGGCAGGTGTGCCAGTTCTTTGGCACTTCAGTGTATAGTGTATTTCTCTGAATTTAAATCACATCAGGTCTAAGCTTAAACAGTCAGACTGAAAGGAGGGGAGATCGTCTCTTAGGAACGAGTCAAGGGAATTTTTATCTGCTTCTTTAAATAGATATATTCTGCGTTTATATAAGACCACTTAAGATATTACTTTATTTCCTGTTACTGCTGTCGTTAGGTATCAAAAAGCTTAGAACTTGGAGAACAAGTTTCACCGTCAGTATTAAAAACCATTCTCTTCACATAATGGCAAGCGTTCAGCTTGTCACATCCAACAGCTTCATATACCAGTATTGTAGGAGATGGAGATATTTGGGTCTCGAGAGTCTCTGCTTCCTGTAACGTGTCAAAGCTGTCGGACGCGAATCTGACCGCCTCAGACAGAAGCGAGACTCATGCTGAACAGCACAGAATGCCACTCAATATCCGAGTTTGCTCTGGCTCTGCGTCATGCAAGTCTCTGTTCTCGGAGGTGTGTTGTCACCGGTAAACGATGCATAGTAACTCGATGTCGACGCTGCTTCCAGTTATTTGTTCCCGACTGTTCCAGGTATATTCTGACTGTAATCTCTGCCCGGATTTCAGCTGTTGTGATCCGTCAGTTCACCACAGCAAGGGCAAACAACTGATCTAATTTTGTTAGTGTATGGGATGCCTGATCATCTTACTACCCTATTGTCCGAAGACCATCTAGTCGACATCGTTCTGAAGTCATTCCACTACAGACGACTTCAGTTGTTATCTGGCGGTATAAGGTTTCCTTATTCCTCTTGCTAATGATCCTATGTCTTTCGAAGCCTGAAAGGTGGTGGGTAAGCTGGCGGAAGTAAACAGCCAGCCACAGAGAGAAATGGCTCTGGCACTATGGGACTTAACATCTGAGGTCAACAGTCCCCTAGAACTACTTAAACCTAACTAACCTAAGGACATCACACACATCCATGCCCGAGGCAGGACTCGAACCTGCGACCGTAGCGGTCGCGCGGTTCCAGACTGAAGCGCCTAGAACCGCTCGGCTACTCCGGCCGGTGCCACAGAGAGTGAGGAACATAATAAAAACTACCAGGAAGCAAACGAGACAGCACAACAAGCATTCCCCCTCTCTATCAATATCTGGCTTCAGTGTTTACCCAATGAGGACGGCCCACCAAAATCAGCCTGAAGATTTATTGGCCAGTAAGTCGAATTGCGCTAAAATAGTCTTTTAAAAGTGAACGCGGCACTATATTTCGACAGTGATAAACCAATCAAAGACACCAGTGGAATCTTGATGAAGATCCCAGCAGAGGGCTCTCAACGTTGAACATTGAAAGAGTTTGAAGAGGAATAATATGGCATGGCCTAGCGATGCAGAAGTGCTTTTTCTTTTAGTCATCAGTCTTCTGACTGGTTTCACGCAGGCCGCCACGAATTTCTCTCCTGAGCCAGCGTCTTCATCTCAGAGTAGCGTTTGCATCCTACGTTCTGAATTATTTGCTGCATATAATTCAATCTCTCTAGCATTGTCAACATTCAGGACCGAAGGTAGCGGTTCTCAAGGTAATCTCTATAAACACTTTAGCATACAAACACTAATATTAGGAGCATTTTCCTCAGGAACGTCAAGCTCCCATCATCCGACAGTCTAAGTTACTCCTATATAAACATGCACTTCAAAATCATTCAAGGTCAAAATACAAAAACAAATAATATTATCTAGACATTTAAAATCCAGTCTCTGTCTTCTCCTACAGTCTTTGTTCTCTACTGTTGCCTCTGGTACCATGCAGATTTCCCTAATCTATTAATATAAGTCCTATCATCCTGTCGCTTCTTCTTGCCAGTGATTTGCATATTGCACAGAGGCAAGAAAAGTGAGACAGGTCGAAAACCGTCAATTTTTACTCATTAAAAAATACGTGTGAACTGCCACAACATGCGACAAAAATGTACTGCCGGAAAGAATCTAGTACGCCAGGAAAGATGAAGTCGGTTTTTATCCGATGACGGCGTACTTCACCTGGGGGTATTGGATGTACTGATAAGCATTGGAACGTCATCCGCCAACACATAGCATAGTGGCATGGCTGCAAGAGCGCCATCTGTGTATATCCTTTAATAGAAAACGCTCATGGATAGAAGGCTCAGTGTGGTGCAAACGTGGGAAGCTAGCAGGCAACCAAGCCACGGAGACACATTTGTGCTTCCTGTGTGTCACAGCCAGACACCACACTTGCTAGGTGATAGCCTTTAAATCGGCCGCGGTCCGTTAGTATACGTCGGACCCGCGTGTCGCCACTGTCAGTGATTGCAGACCGAGCGCCGCCACACGGCAGGTCTAGAGAAACTTCCTAGCACTCGCCCCAGTGATACAACCGACTTTGCTAGCGACGGTTCACTGACAAATTACGCTCTCATTTGCCGAGACGATAGTTAGCATAGCCTTCAGCTACATCATTTGCTACGACCTAGCAAGGCGCCATTACCAGTTACTATTGATGCTGTAAAACATGTACCGTCAAGAGCGACGTTCTCCATTTACGGATTAAAGTTAAGTATCCCAACAGCTACGTCCTTTTTTGCTAAAGTCTAATTTCCTTGTCCTGTTCCAGACCTCACGCCAGCCTGCGTGAGCTAAAACGCGTGCCTTTCGGCTTCCTCTAATATTAAGGTGTTGGTCTCCTGCCAACCCACAACACTTCCTACAGTCAACTGAGCGAGTTTGAAAGGGTCAAATTGTGGTCTTCCGAGTGGCTGGATGGTCCTCTCGTAGAATTGCCACATTTTTGTACGTGCTGCGCCAGTTGTGCAACGATGCTGGGGCATCAGTGGTCACGAGAACATTCTCACATCCGTATACGAGGTTCTGGACGTCCACACAGCACAGACTCCCGCTAGGATCATCGTATTGTAAGGGCAATAGTGGCAGATCATACAGCTGCTACAGGACAGATAAGAGGGCGTGTGAGCCCAGACGTGTCAACACGAGCTGTACGAAACCGGTTATTATGTGGGACTACAGGCTCGCACACCTATAGCCTCTCTTCCATTCACGCCACAGCACCGTCGTGCACGGCTCTACTGGGGCAGGCAGAGGATCACTTGGAAGATGGATGGTGAGTCGTCGCCTTCAGCGATGAAAGCAGATTGTACCTGCACTCAAGTCACGGTCGTTTGCGCGTACGATGTAGACCCAGTGAGCGATGTCTCATAGATAACAATCGTCCAAGAAACACTGTCCTCCCGCCCCCCCCCCTTCCCTCAGGCCTTAAGGTCGTTCACCTTTGGTGTCACTGGAGGCGGCGCTAACCAGTGCTAGGTATGAGCAGAGTATTGTTAGATCCAGTCTTTTGTGTTTCTTGCAACGGGAAGGTGATAAGGATGGCCCACATACTACTCGTGAAACTCAACGTGCTCTGCAAGACGTGAAGCAACTTCCCTGGCCAGCAAAATCTTCAGATTTGCCTCCAATCGAAAACGTGTGAGATGTGATGGACGAGAAGTAACTCATGAGACTCGTCAACCAACAGGTCTTACAAACAGGTCGAGCAGGCTTGAAATAACGTATCCCAGGCCAATATTCGCCATCTGTACAATCGGCTGGATGCTAACATCAGTGCATCCATTGTCACCCGCGGAGCTTTCACCACATACTAATACGAGGTGCATTCAAGTTCTAAGGCCTCCGATTTTTTTTCTCCGGACTGGAAAGAGATAGAAACATGCGCATTGATTTAAAATGAGGCTGCGTTCATTGTCAATACGTCCCAAAGATGGCAGCACCGTACAGCAGATGGAATTTTACCGCCAGCGGCGAGAATGAGAACTGTTTTAAATACTTAAAATGGCGACGTTTTCCTTACTTGAACAGCGTGAAATCATTCGTTTTCTGAATTTGCGTGGTGTGAAACCAATTGAAATTCATCGACAGTTGAAGGAGACATGTGGTGATGGAGTTATGGATGTGTCGAAAGTGCGTTCGTGGGTGCGACAGTTTAATGAAGGCAGAACATCGTGTGACAACAAACCGAAACAACCTCGGACTCGCACAAGCTGGTCTGACGACACGATCGAGAAAGTGGAGAGAATTGTTTTGGGGGATCGCCGAATGACTGTTGAACAGATCGCCTCCAGAGTTGGCATTTCTGTGGGTTCTGTGCACACAATCCTCCATGACGACTTGAAAATGCGAAAAGTGTCATCCAGGTGGGTGCCACGAATGCTGACGGACGACCACATGGCTGCCCGTGTGGCATGTTGCCAAGCAATGTTGACGCGCAACGACAGCACGAATGGGACTTTCTTTTCGTCGGTTGTGACAATGGATGAGACGTGGATGCCATTTTTCAATCCAGAAACAAAGCGCCAGTCAGCTCAATGGAAGCACACAGATTCACCGCCACCAAAAAAATTTCGGGTAACCGCCAGTGCTGAAAAAATGATGGTGTCCATGTTCTGGGACAGCGAGGGCGTAATCCTTACCCATTGCATTCCAAAGGGCACTACGGTAACAGGTGCATCCTACGAAAATGTTTTGAAGAACAAATTCCATCCTGCACTGCAACAAAAACGTCCGGGAAGGGCTGCGCGTGTGCTGTTTCACCAAGGCAACGCACCCGCACATCGCGCTAACGTTACGCGACAGTTTCTTCGTGATAACAACTTTGAAGTGATTCCTCATGCTCCCTACTCACCTGACCTGGCTCCTAGTGACTTTTGCCTTTTTCCAACAATGAAAGGCGCTCTCCGTGGCCACACATTCACCAGCCGTGCTGCTATTGCCTCAGCGATTTTCCAGTGGTCAAAACAGACTCCTAAAGAAGCCTTCGCCGCTGCCATGGAATCATGGCGTCAGCGTTGTAAAAAATGTGTACGTCTGCAGGGCGATTACGTCGAGAAGTAACGCCAGTTTCATCGATTTCGGGTGAGTAGTTAATTAGAAAAAAAATCGGAGGCCTTAGAACTTGAATGCACCTCGTAATAGTGTTTCAGCACGGCACAGGAGAACCGCTTGTGCTATTGACCAGAAAATGTCATCATTTCATCTATTCCACATGATCTGTTGCAACAACAAATTCTGAGTGAACTGGAAATCTCTGAAAGGGTGCACAGATGTTTTTCCAGCAGTGCATTTTGGAATTTCTTGCTAACAGTATTTACCTGAAATTTAAAGGAAGCTTATACTGTAAGTTTTATAGAACTGCATTCTTTAGGTCATGTTTTCTCAAGTTTTGCATTTTTCAGCTGTGTCACTATTCTTGCCAGGGTAAGATATGTTCCTTTCTTCGCCGATTCTGCGGAGACACTCTTCATTCCTTATCTTACAGGCCCACCTAATTTTCAACACTTTTCTTTAGCACCACATCTCAAACTCTTCCGCCGGCCGCGGTGGCCGAGCGGTTCTAGGCGCATCTGTCCCGAACCGCGCTGCTGCTACGGTCGCAGGTTCGAATCCTGCCTCGGGCATGGATGTGTGTGATGTCCTTAGGTTAGTTAGGTTTAAGTAGTTCTAAGTCTAGGGAACTGATGACTTCAGATGTGAAGTCCCATATCGCTTAGAACCATTTGAACCATTTGAGCCAAACTCTTCCATTTTCTCCAGTACAACATTTCGCGCATTTCCATTCACCGCGGACAACGCCTTGCGCGGCAGCCTTCACTTAAGAAACGAGAGTTGCATAGTTGTCAATGCTAACAGACAAGTAACACTGCGTAAAGTAACTGCAGAAATCAATGTGGGACGTACGCCGAACTATCCGTTAGGGCAGTGTGGCGAAATTTGGCTTTAGTGGGCTGTGGCAGCAGACGTCCGACGCCAGTGCCTTTGCTAACAGCACGACATTACGTGCAGCGCCAGTTGGTGAGAAGTGACGTAAGGTTGTGAGTGTGGCGCAGACCCCACGAAGCCATGGACCCAAGTTTTCAACGAGACGCTGGGTAAATTAGTGGTGATTCTGTAATGATGTGGGCTGTGTTTGTACGATAGGGAAGTAGTTCTCCTGTCCAACTGAACCGCCCAATGACTGGAAATGGTTTATGTGCGACTTCTCGGGAACCATATGCAGCCATTCGTGGTGTTCATGTTCCCAAACAACCACGTCATGTCGCCGTGACACAGTTGCTCCCGGTTGGCTTCAAGAACATTGCGAACAGCAGGAGCGAATGATTTGGCCACCCTGATCACCCGACATGAATCCCATCGAAGATTTATAGGTTATAATGGACATATCAGGTCGTGCACAAAATCCTGCACCGGCAACATTTTCGCAATTGTGGACGGCTATGGAGGCAGCATGGTTCAGTAACTCTGTAGGGGACTTCCAACGACTTGTTACGTCCATACCACGTCGAGTTGCTGCACTACGGCAGGAAAAAGGAGGTCCAACATGATATTAGGATGTACTCCATGACTTTTGTCACCTCAGTGTATAATGCTCGCCTCTCCCCATGGCTTACGCCTGTTTTCCCTTAGAATTGCGAACATCCTGTTGAACCCCTTTTCCAAGTCGACAAATCGTACCAACGTGTCTTGATTTTTGTTCGTTCTTGCTTCCATGATCAAGCACAATGTCAGGACTGCCCCTCTTGTGCCTTTACCATTCCTATGGTCAAACCGAACGTGACCTAAGAGACATTCAATTTTCTTTTCCATTCTTCTGTATATCATTCTTGTAGCAGTCTGGATACATGAGCTTTTAAGATGATAGGTCTCGCACTTACCTGCCCTCACTATCTTCGAAATTGTGTGGACGATACTTTTGCGAACGTCTGATTGCATGTCGCCAGACTCTACACACGAACTTGAATATTCGTTTGACTGTTCGGTGTTATACAGGGATCTACTGTCTGCCATGCATTTCACAGTGGTTTGAAGAGTATTGATGTAGATGTCGACATACGTCAAATTTTTCAGTATCGAAATCTACGCTGAAGCGTAAGAGGTGCTTTATAAACACCATTGTTTATCTATAACTAACTTCAGCTCGTCTGTCGGTTTGACGAGGGGCATTCAATAAATAATACATCACATTTTTTTTTGAGAACAGGTTGAGTTTATTCAAGATTCCAATGCATCGTATTACTTCTCAACCTTCTGGCTACAAAACCCTGTTTTTCAACATTGTCTCTGTTTAACGCCACAGCCTTACATCAACCTATGGGAGAGCCTGTATGCCCACATGGTACTACTGTACTGGTCCACCTCGTAGCCAACGTCTCGCTGCGTAAATAACCTCCCAATTATCCTAGCACTGCATCCCAAGGGAGGGCATCCTTCAATTGCCCAAACAAATAGAATTCGGAAGGTACGAGATCTGGGCTGTAAGTTGGATTAGGAAGAAAACTCGTTTCTTCAGTTCCCTGAGGATATTGTATTGTATTACATGTTAATTGGGGACCTAGAAACGACGGAGAGGCTCTGTCCCCACCGCAGCCGCAGTGGCCCAAAACCCCACGATGACTACCGCAGTCCACTTCACCCCTCCGCCGCCCCACACCGAACCACTCTTTCAAGGTTATTGTGCAGTTCGCCCGCCGGTAGACACTCCCCCCCTTCCCCCCCCCCCCCCCCCCCCAGGGAACGTCTCACAGCAGACGAGTGCAAATCCCTTATGTTTGCGTGGTAGAGTAATGGTGGTATATGCGTACGTGAAGAACTGGTTCACGCAGCAATCGCCAACATAAAGTAGGTGAGGCGGAATAAGGGGAACCAGCCCGCATTCGCCAAGGCAGATGGAAAACCGCCTAAAAACCATCTACAGACTGGCTGGCTCACCGGACCGCGAAACAAGTTGGATTCGTGCCGGGGACCAGGCGATCCTTCCCATTCAGGAGAGCCGTGCGTTAGACCGCACGGCCAACCGGGTGGGCTTCCTGAGGGTAGCACGATACACTTCGCAGTTCAGCTGAGCGTTGCACCATGGAAAGTATAAAACAAAACAAAAAACCTTCAGAGTCCCAGAAAAGCATCACCATGACTTTACTGATTGAGGGTGCAGGTTTGAACTTTTTCTTTGCAGAGGTGGTGGTGTGGCGCCAATCCATGGATCGACGTTTCGTTTCCGGTTCGAAGTGATGAATCCATGTTTCATGGCCTATAACGATGTTCGACAAAAAATTGTCACGGTCTGTCTCGTAACACGCAAGCAGCTCTCCACAGATAGTCAGTCCTCTGTTGTTCTTTATGGTCTTCCGTTTGGCGCCTAGAAGCCCAGCAGGCACGTACCTTTTTGTGCCCCAACCGTTGGGTGAACGTGTCAGCACTACCAATAGAGACGTCCAGCTGTATAGCGAGACGTTTTAATTGTGATCCGTCAGTCGCCTTGAATGAGAGTGTCCGCACGTTCCAACACTGCAGGAGTCACAGCTGTGTTCGGCCGGCCAGCATGTGGGAGATCTAGTTGCGATGACGAGAGTTGCCTCGCCCAATGACTGAGGGTGCTTTTGTTCACCTCCATAGACATTCTGAAAGTGCCTATGAATATCCGCGATGCTCTGTGACAGCTCTGTGCTTGGAACACACCTCCATTACGGACGCCATTTTGAAGGCTACCTATGCCACCGCCACAAACACGAACTTCCTGAAACCATCAGGGCTGAAACGGGAATATTCTACGATGTCTCACAACAAATTGCGCATTTCTTCAACCTAAACTGGCCGAGCAAAAAAACGTGTTTCATTTGAGCCTTGCGCGGCTCATGTTCATCCTGTTTGTTGTTTGTCATCTTGTCTTGCGGTACTGCCACTTCGTTTTCTTATTCCGTTTACTGGCGTCACTAACTTCCTGCCTTACTGCCCGTGAGTGCCAGCAGCAGTGGTTATCGATAAGTGCACTCTCTTATCATCTCTGGAGCGAGCGATTGTATTTCCGGGTCGCGTTGTGTCGGGAAGAGAGAGAGAGGCACGCGGAGTTCAGTCTGGATGCAGTAGCAGTGAAGTCAGGGACGGAGCGCCGTTGAGACGCGGACAGCCAGTACTCGCCCGACCGACTGAAGGAGATCTGAGCGGGGACGACCGTCGGTTGATCGTTCGGTCGGTGGTCTCATCGGGCGACGTGTAACTGGTTCTCTGACCGTTTCTGGGGCCCTTCAATTGGTCATCTCGCCGGACGTGGGTCGGTTCCTTGCCTGTGCAGAGGTGTCGGAGTGTTCCCTCTACATGGTTGGGTCTGAGCCAGTGTCTCAGGGTCGTCGTGTGTCCAGTTGGAGACTGACCAGCAGTGCAGTCGGGCACGAAGCAGCAGTCGGGGACACAGCGCCAGTGAGGCGCGCACAGCCAGAACTCGCCGACCGCTGGCGACAAACATGGACTGTCCGGCAGAAGGAGACGTGAGCGGGAACGATCTTTAGTTGTTCGTTCAGTCGGTCGCCTCATCAGGCGACGTGTATCTGGTCTTCTGACCGCTTCTGCACCCCTTCAATTGGTCATCTTGGGGGCTTGGGTCGGTTCCTTCCTGGTGCAGGGATGTGGGTTAGCCAGTGGGAGTATTCCCTCTGCATGGTTTGGTCCGAGCCAGTGTCTCCAGGTCGTCATGTGTCTGGAATTGGTCGGGCATGGAGCATCGGTTGGGGACGAAGGAGCGTCGGGCACGGAGCCCCAGTGGAGTGTGGACAGCCAGTACCTGCCAACCGCTGGTGACACACATGGATTGTCCGACTGAAGAAGACTGGAGTGGGAACGACCGTTGGTTGGTTGGTTGATCGTTCGGTCGGTCGTCTCATCGGCCGATGTGTATTTGATCTTTTGATCGTTTCCAGGTGTGGGAGTTGGTCAGTTGGCGCAGAGCAGCGAAGAGGTCCCCATCGCGCGGTGTCGGGCTGGAGCCGCTGGTGGCGTGCACGAACGGCTGGAATTGTGAGGCGCTTCTTACGAGGGTTACGAAGTTCGTCGCCCACCGATCTTGGGCTCTAAAGTTGAGTGCTCACTTAGCCCACTATCAAGCCTCAACTGCTATCACTTCTCTTCGTTTGATCCTGGTTGTTGCTTTCTCCGAGATTCCTGCAAGCAGCAATGTGTGTGCTTTGAAGTCGGCTAGAATTGCAACCGTTTTATTGGATGGGGTGTAACTTAATTTAATTCACTCCTTCGTTAGTGAAGTGCACCAGCAGTATCTTCAGCCTTGTGACTGTTAATGTTCCGGTCACCTGCCCTGGCCGTTGACGTAATTTTTGTCAGTGTATTTTCCTCGTTGTGTTGTTGCTGTCCAGCACGGCGTGTAGTTCCGCAGCTGAGGTGTGTTGATAGTTTTGGGCGTTTATTCTAACTTGGCTGGATTGGGCACCACTATCCAGAACGTTGAACTATTGACGTCTTGTTGTCGTTTGCTCGTCGGGTGGAGCAGAACTGATTTCCTTGTGGTGTGGGCTGCATAAAGCCCATCGGTATGGGCAGCTGATTCACGCTTTATACGCATGCCTCAGGGCCAACTTTTGTTTTTTGTGGCGTGGATTTCGAAATTAAGCAGTGATGCAAAACTTCGGTTGGTGTGTGTACTAAACTACACAAAAAATTTTTTGGTAGTGATTTTTATCACCTCAAACGTATATACAGGGTGTTACAAAAAGGTACGGCCAAACTTCCAGGAAACATTCCTCACACACAAACAAAGAAAAGATGTTATGTGTACATGTGTCCGGAAACGCTTAATTTCCATGTTAGAGCTTATTTTAGTTTCGTCAGTATGTACTATACTTCCTCGATTCACCGCCATGATTTCATACGGGATACTCTACCTGTGCTGCTAGAACATGTGCCTTTACAAGTACGACAAAGCATGTGTTTTATGCACGATGGAGCTCCTGCACATTTCAGTCGAAGTGTTCGTACGCTTCTCAACAACAGATTCGGTGACCGATGGATTGGTAGAGGCGGACCAATTCCATGGCCTCCACGCTCTCCTGTCCTCAACCCTCTTGACTTTCATTTATGGGGGCATTTGAAAGCTCTTGTCTACGCAATCTCGGTACCAAATGTAGAGACTCTTCGTGCTGGTATTGTGGACGGCTGTGATACAATACGCCATTCTCCAGGGCTGCATCAGCGCATCAGGGATTCCATGCGACGGAGGGTGGATGGATGTATCCTCGCTAACGGAGGACATTTTGAACGTTTCCTGTAACAAAGTGTTTGAAGTCACGCTGGTACGTTCTGTTGCTGTGTGTTTCCATTCCATGATTAATGTGATCTGAAGAGAAGTAATAAAATGAGCTCTAACAGGGAAAGTAAGCGTTTCCGGACACATGTCCACATAACATATTTTCTTTCTTTGTGTGTGAGGAATGTTTCCTGAAAGTTTGGCCGTACCTTTTTGTAACACCCTGTATAGCGAAAATGACGTTCCTGCGGTACCAGCACCAGAGTGCATAATGTATTTCAAGAACCAGTTCAATCAAGTGAAAAAAAGTTGTAAATTTTAATGGCGAAAATTGTAAGCAAAAATTAAACGATTTGCATCAAAAGAACCGTTTTTATTTAATAGTTTTTGTGAAAGAAATCGTTAGGCTGTCCTTGGACAAACTGTAAAACATGCAAAAGGAGGACTGACAGCTTGTTAATAAAGGCTTTGTCTCTTTACACGTGTATTCAAGTTGTTTCGTCGAAGTCTTCTAAATAAAAATGTATTTTCACTTAGTTGAGAACCAGATTTCAAATCGTGTGCTTTTACTGCGACAGGGACATTGCGAGCAGAGCAGAAACACAGTTGAAATGTAAGTGGTACAGTAATAACGGACAAGATACAGCTGGAGCGTTTATTCAAGATGAATAGTCATAGCTGTGCTTGCCCCACCTACATGGTTGCCTGCACTCACCTGAGATATGACTTTCGTATGTGAGTGACTTGGTCGCCTAAGGGACACGTGCCGGCCGCGGTGGCCATGCGGTTAAAGGCGCTCCAGTCCGGAGCCGCGCTGCTGCTACGGTCGCAGGTTCAAATCCGGCCTCGGGGATGGGTGTGTGTGATGCCCTTAGGTTAGTTAGGTTTAAGTAGATCTAAGTTCTAGGGGACTGATGACCACAGCAGTTGAGTCCCATAGTGCTCAGAGCCATTTGAACCATTTTAAGGGACACGTTGAGGTATTGTTATGCGTAAAGAGACAAGTCGAGGTACCTTTGAGAGTGAACCGACGACGGTGTCGCAGGATACGAAGAAAATAAACGATGGCAAGAAGTGGGGCACGGGACTGAGGCAAGCACAAGAGGACGCTATAAACATCCACCTGGGCGGTAAAATTGTCGCCAGGCAGCAGCCGCCCGTAACTGCCGCCGTAATGGGGAAGTAAAAGATGAGGAAGAAAGTGCGCGTTCCTGTAAGACGCGGTAAAAGTTCACATACGAGGAGGGTAATGATGCAGCAGAGTGGGTCTGGCGCTGCACTGAGACTCGCAGCCGGCATATCTGCCGGAGAAAGCGGACAGCTATCGGCTGTGCCACCAGCGCCGATCATCCCGCGCGTTCTTCACGCTTTCATTGCGGGCGCTTCCATTCTCCCCGCCTCGTCTCGAGCCCCGAGGAAGAGTACCGCCATCAGCGCGGTTGCCGGAGCCACAAAAAACGAGCAGTGGAGGCAGGAGCCGTGCGTAGATTGGCAGGTGCTGCTGTGGCGACCCTTGGCACCACGGCTGCCGTGTGGGGATGAGCACCACCGCTAGCGGGGTGAAAGCGGCGTCGCCTCTCCACCAGCGGACCATCTGCCGCGGCAGGTAACCTGACGGAAGTCCGACCGCAGCAGCAGCGAGTACAGAAACATCAGCTGCCGCGCTCGCGGGACGGTCCACTGCCCACGCTGGCTCTCCTCTATTTCAGAACGACGGCTGCTCTTACAAGGGGGGCGTTCAGTAAATAATGCAACACTTTTTTCTCGGCCAATTTCTGTTGAAGAAATGCGGAATTTGTTGTGGGACATTGTGGAATATTCCTGTTTCAGCCCTGTTGGTTTCATGAAGTTTGTGTTTGTGAAGGTGGTTATATATAAGAGATGGGGCCCCTCCACGCCCGCACCAACGTGATGACCAAACCAAAAGTTCTACTGTCACCTCCGTAAACATGTTAGTTATCTAGTAAGTGGATCACAGGATGCTGGGCTGTGATGTTATCCGTGCGTCTGGGTAAGACTACGCATTAACACGGTCCATCAGGTGGTAGATAGTGGACGAAACGCGAGTGAGGGTAACGATTTGAAGAGCAGAGGGAAAAAAGTGCCATGGCTCGTGCCGTGGGAAAAAAACCTCTGCGACAGTGGGATGGGTAGTAAGAGCAGTAGTGGCTTACTAGCTGCGATAGTTCATGCAAGGTTGGATTTGTTAGTATAGGTATCATGTATCATTACCGTGGCAAGCGATGGCGATGTATCCCAGTTGCTGCAGCTGCTAAATTCCTGGAACAAATGGCTCTGGGCACTATGGGACTCAACTGCTGTGGTTATCAGTCCCCTAGAACTTAGAACTGCTTAAACCTAACTAACCTAAGGACATCACATACATCCATGCCCGAGGCAGGATTCTAACCTGCGACCGTAGCAACAGCGCGGCTCCGGACTGGAGTGCCTATAACCGCACGGCCACCGCGGCCGGCTTCCTGGAACAATCAAGATCGTTATACAGTAGTGGGAGTTCGGCCATAGATCATCTCACTGTGTGGGGGATGTGTGGAGCTTGTCTGCATGCAGTGTGCGGTACGGCTTCCCTGCGTGGTGCCAGTTATTCGGCAGTGTATTCCAGCTGGATATCCAGTAATGGCGTCTGATTAACAGGGGCTCGCCTGTACCGTTATGTTTGCGTATGCTTGGCCATAGATGTTAGGTCCTTACAAGTCTGTCTTTTTATGTTTCCATCTATGGTTGTGGTCGTAGTTCCCTAGATTCAGAATAAACGGGTTCTGCGAATGTCTGGAGTTTCTGTATAGTCTTGTGGTGAGTTTGTGGATCACCTCCGTGAGAGTCTCAAGTCGGTATTCCCGGTGAAGTTTCGCGATGCGTGTGTATCGTGGAGCATTGCTTATGATTTTGGTTGAAATCCCTGGGCTTGCAGGACAGAGCGGGTGAGGTTACATTTTGTGGAAAGAGGCGAAAATAAGTTGCTGTCAGCTACACTCAACATATAAATTTTATTATTTAAAACACACAGTAACATAAGCAAGAATTAAAAACTCTGAAGGTTTTAACGAAAGAGCTCCTTTGATTTGATTTAAGCCACATACGAAAATCCAGGGCACAAGGCCTAAGAAGGAATTGAGGTCCAGGAGATCTTCTGGAAGTTTCACTTCTTTCAAAAAAAAATTGTTTTTAGTTCAATAAAAATAGGCTCAAGGCCACACATTAAGCAAGAACAGAGTTACGGCTTAAGGCCATAACAAATATTTTCATTGTTAATTCTAAATAGGCTGAAACGCGGCTGAAGGCCACATATCAACCAAACAATTTAACAGCTTAAAGCCTAGCAAAAAGGGCTTTCAATTTAACAGCCTGAGGGCCTTAGCTTAAAAAATTTCGTACAAACTCGGCTGAAGGCCTCATACTAAAGAATAACAATGTTACGATTTAAAGGAAGACCAAGATTTAAAATTTTTGATTTAAGAGAGATTAAAACTCGGCTGAAGACAACATACTAAAGAATAACAATCTTATCACTTAAGGGCAAGACAAAATTTTAAATTTTCAATCTAAGAGAGATTAAACTCGGCTGAAGGCCATATACTAAAGACTACCAATCTTATGACCTAAGGGCAAGACCAAAATTTTGAAATTTTAAATTAAAAGAGATTAAAACTCGGCTGAAAGTCACACACCATGTCAAAACAATTTTACGGCTTAAGGCTTAAGAAGAGCTTTCAATTTGAACAGGCTGAGGTCCTTAGCTTAAAACATTTCATGCAAACTCGGCTGAAGGCCTCATACACCCAAAAAATAACAATGTTATGACTTAACCACAAGAGCAAGATTTTTAATTTCAGTTTAAGAGAGTTTAAAACTCGGCTGAAGGCCACACACCTTGGAGAAAACAATTTCACGGCTTAAGGCCTAAAGAAAAAAAAAACAATTTTAATAAGCTTTAATAAGCTAGAATTCGGCTTAAAGCCACACAGAGTACTTAAACATAAGGGAAATCACTATGTAAAACACAAGGGGCGGCGCTCAGAAGGTTCCAAGGGTCGGCCTGGGAAGTAACACCAACGCACGTTTAGGTGAGACAGGCAGCCAGACCGACAATCTCTTAATCGGAAGTGGCCGGCCGGAGTGGCCGAGCGGTTCTAGGCGCTACAGTCTGGAGCCGCGCGATCGCTACGGTCGCAGGTTCGAATCCTGCCTCAGGCATGTATGTGTGTGATGTCTTTAGGTTAGTTAGGTTTAAGTAGTTCTAAGTTCTAGGGGACTGATGACCACAGCAGTTAAGTCCCATAGTGCTCAGAGCCATTTGAAGCCAATCTTAATCGGAAGTCAACCCAACCAAAGGCCAGCCGACGAACCAACCAAGGAAATCAGTTCTGCGCCACCCGACGAGCAAACGACAACAAGACGTCAATAATTCAACGTTCTTGATAGTGGTGCCCAATCCAGCCAAGTTAGAATAAACGCCCAAAACTACCAAAACACCTCAGCTGCCGAACTACACGCCGTGCTGGACAGCAACAACACGAAATTTTTATTTTCCTTCGCTCGCTATGCACAAATTGTTAGTCTTACAGCAGAAGTGAGTACGACCTTTCGAAACGTGTCCTTAGAAAAATTATGAATGAGAATGCTGGAAAAACTCTTACGTTATTTGATACAGAAACAGATGAGTAAAACTGAACGTACTCAAACAGTTCTCTCTTTACTTATTCTGATCATCACTAAACTGACACAAAATATTTTGGCGCAACGCAATCTGACTTTCAATAATCCTTACAAAAGAATGGCCCTGACTAACAATAACCTATACCTTTCATGAATCACTTACCTCACAAAATCGTCGTTACTCGAACTATTGCAATACAGCGAGCGCCAGTACTGCCAGATAAATAAAAGATTCTATCTACTGAAGGCACTAACTACTGATAGGCATAGTCAGCAAATGAAAGATTTTAATAGTGAACAAACAATGTATTTACCTTAATAACGTTCACCTAACATTACCGCTGGATATATTTCGTAAACCACATCAAATACTGACGAATCGATTCCACAGACCGAAGGTGAGGAGAGGGGCTAGTGTAATTGGTTAATACAAACCATAAAAAAATGCACGGAGGTATGTTTTTTAACACAAACCTACGATTTTTTAAATGGAACCCCGTTAGTTTTGTTAGCACATCTGAACATATAAACAAATACGTAATCAGTGCCGCTTGTTGCATTGTAAAATGTTAATTACATCCGGAGATATTGTAACCTAAAGTTGACGCTTGAGTACCACTCCTCCGCTGTTCGATCGTGTGTATCGGAGAGCACCGAATTACGTAGGGATCCAAAGGGAACGGTGATGGACCTTAGGTACAGAAGAGACTGGAGCAGCACATTACGTCCACATGCTAACACTTTTTTATTGATCTTTTTCACTGACGCACGTGTACATTACCATGAGGGGTAAGGTACACGTACACATGTGGTTTCCGTTTTCAATTACGGAGTGGAATAGAGTGTGTCCCGACATGTCATTCCAATAGATGTTCAATGTGGTGGCCACCATTTGCTGCACACAATTGCAATCTCTGACCTAATGAATGTCATACACGCCGCAGTACATCTGGTGTAATGTCGCCGCAGGCTGCCACAATACGTTGTTTCATATCCTCTGGGGTTGTAGGCACATCACGGTACACATTCTCCTTTGACGTACCCCACAGAAAGAAGTCCAGAGGTGTAAGATCAGGAGAACGGGCTGGCCAATTTATGCGTCCTCCACGTCCTATGAAACGCCAGTCGAACATCCTGTCAAGGGTCAGCCTAGTGTTAATTGCGGAATGTGCAGGTGCACCATCATGCTGATACCACATACGTCGACGCGTTTCTAGTGGGACATTTTCGAGCAACGTTGGCAGATCATTCTGTAGAAACGCGATGTATGTTGCAGCTGTTTGGGCCCCTGCAATGAAGTGAGGACCAATGAGGTGGTCGCCAATGATTCCGCACCATACATTTACAGTCCACGGTCGCTGTCGCTCTACCTGTCTGAGCCAGCGAGGATTGTCCACGGACCAGTAATGCATGTTCCGTAGATTCACTGCCCCGTGGTTTGTGAAATCCGCTTCATCGGTAAACAGGTAGAACTGCAACGCATTCTCTGTTAATGCCCATTGACAGAATTGCACTCGATGATTAAAGTCATCACCATGTAATTGCTGATTTAGCGACACATGAAACGGGTGAAAGCGGTGACGATGCAGTATGCGCATGACACAACTTTGACTCAGTCCACCGGCTCTCGCAATGTCCCGTGTACTCATGTGTGGGTTCATGGCAACAGCAGCTAACACACCAACTGCACCCGCTTCTCCTGTGATGGGCCTCTTACGGACTCGTTTGCGTGCTACGACCATACCTGTTGCATACAGTTGGCGGTAGATGTTTTGCAATGTGCGGCTCTCTGTCCGGGTACCGTTCTGCATACACCCTGCAGGCTTCAGCTGCATTTCGTCGGCACTCGCCGTAGGTGAGTATCATCTCCGCCTTTTCAGAGTTCGAGTACACCATGGTCACAATTCCTACAACACTACACTATCACAGACGTCTGGTAACACGGTGTACTACAGTTGGTCTGCGTGCGGAGACGAATGCAGAATAACAATAGCAGCAAGCGCTACAATCGGACACTGCGACAGCTAGACCAAACCACAACAGTGCACTGCAGCCACACTCGTAAACACGGTCGTCATCGTAAACATGTCCCTGCAGATGCTGCTCGCCGACCGTGGCCCGTGTTTGTTATAACACGCAACTGAACGTTGGAGGTTTCAAGCATCAACTTTAGGTTACAATATCTCCGGATGTAATTAACATTTTACAATGCAACAAGCGGCACTGATTACGTATTTGTTTATATGTTCAGATGTGCTAACAAAACTAACGTGGTTCCATTTTAAAAAACGTAGGTTTGTGTTAATAAACATATTTCCGTGCATTTTTGTATGGTTTGTATTAAACAATTACACTAGTCCCACTCCTCACGTTCGGTCTGTGGAATCGGTTCGTCAGTATTTGATGTGGTTTACGAAATATATCCAGCGGTAACGTTAGGTGACTCACCCTGTATACAGGGTGAGTCGAGTAGGACGTAACACCCCCATTATTCCGTTGGCGATTGCACGTATCGACAAGCGGCGTTGGGCGAATCATAGCCCACTATGGGGCACATACTTTGGTACATGCACAATAATCACAACGTTTATATTGACCGAGATAATGAGGCAAATACGTATTTTTAAATGGGCCGCTATACTTTTTTTACCATCATTCGAACGCTCTGGAAAAGACGCGTATAGTGATGTAACGCATGTTGCTATTGTGATTCAAACTTCGCTTAAACGACGCTGGGAAATATTATACGATTGAAGGTCGAGGCGGTCGGAAGCGGCTGCAGACCGTAAACACGCCTCGCGCAACCCGCAGGCCGAGTTGCCGTGCTCTATGCAGCACGCACGGCCTACGCCAAGTACGTAAATCCTCATCCGCCCTCTTTTAAGCAAAGTTTGAATCACAATAGCAACAGGCGTTACATCACTATACGCGTATTTTCCAGAGCGTTCGAATGATGGTAAAAAAAGTATAGCGTCCCATTTAAAAAAACATGTACTTGCCTCATTATCTCGGTCAATATAAACATTGTGATTATTGTGCATGTGCCAACGTATGTGCCCCATAGTACGCCATGATTCGCCGAAAACCGCATGCCGATATGTGCAATCGCCCCGGGAATAAAGGGAGTGTTACGTCTTACGCGACTTACCCTGTATATCTATCAATTCATGACATCCATCTTTACAAATTTCCTTTATATGACAAACACACGTCCAGATCGTCTGCTTATAGTAACCTCTCAAAACTCTGGTATCTCTCTCTCCACATCCACCACTGCTGGCGGCTCAGCTCCAACTGCGCAACACTACGCGCTGTTCACATCCAACTGCCCAAGACTACAGAAGCGAATATTCCAACAATGAGTCCAACCAGCCACAGACTGCACACAGCACAGTCAGTGATTTTCATACAGAGCGCTACGTGGCGTTACGAACATAAAAACCTAAACAGCCTACTTACACTTTTTGTGGGAAATTTAATGTCATTAAATTTTTACTGCGATACGTTTTTGGTGGGGACGATCGTTTTTGCGTTATTAAAGAAAAACGCATCTCAGGGTCACTTTCGCACATTTTTCTCGAATTCGAAAACCGTATCCTCCAGCGAATTTTTATCCCAGAACAACAGCGAGTGAGAAAATCTCGCATGTGGTTATGAAGATGTAGCGGGTTGCATATTACCCATAGGTAGGGGCAGTTGCATCATGCTATATGTGTATTTGCAGTGTTTCCATATCGTCAAATCTAAAGAGTTAAAATTTGTGTGACGACTTTATCGTCATTTTCCCAGGAGGAGGGTAGGGAGCGGGGGCGGACGGTTTACAGCACTCTTGAGCAACTTCGGTATGTGGAACGTCCCCTTGCTCGGATGCAGGCTTGAATCCGTTGTGGTATACCATCGATGAGATCCTCAAGTCAGCCCTGGTCCAAATTATTATTCTGTTCAGTGCCGATTCTACTTGTGTCGTGCAGAGAATGTGCTCACTGTCGACGTCCAAAAACTGCTCGTTTCAGTCGATCCGACACATCTGGTTCATGTAAGGGGAACAGGCAAGTCACACCATTCTTGTGATCCTAGCATGCTGAAAAAAAGGTATTCACGGGAACAACACGAAGAGCACTCGAGTTATCATCCATGAAGATTAAAATTGCACCAAAATGTTGACGATACACTTGCGCTATTGGCTGCATAATCTCGTCCCCATGCTGCAGAGCAGTGAGATGCCCCTCAACAACCACGACAGGTGTATGTTGGCTTCATATGGTGCCACTCCTGAACATCACTCAACCACCACCTTGTTGTGTGTGTGTGGCAGCCGGGCCGAGGTGGCCGAGCGGTTCTAGGCGCTACAGCCTGGAACCGCGCAACCGCTACGGTCGCAGGTTCGAATCCTGCCTCGGGCATGGATGTGTGTGATGTCCTTAGGTTAGTTAGGTTTAAGTAGTTCTAAGTTCTAGGGGACTGATGACCTCGGAAGTTAAGTCCCATAGTGCTCAGAGCCATTTGAACCATTTTTATGTGTGGCACAGCGTTGGAGAAGTTCAGTATTACTGGGTTGTCTGCAAACGCATTGCCCGTGATCATCGGGATGCAAAAGATCCGTTTCGTCCTTACACAGCAGCCGATGTCAAACCTATGGCGTCCATTCTGCATGATTTCTTACCTGTCAGTAGCGAAGTCAATAGTGTTGTGGTGTAAGATGTGGTGCTTGCCATGGTCGTTAGGAATGGAGATTCGCATCACGCAGTCGACTCCTGCTAGTTTAATGCGGTAAATGATATCCTGCGGCCTCTTCTAACGCCGAATTCAATTTGGGGCTCTCAGCCCTCGATTGTCAGTATCCATCCGGAAAGCTGGAAAAATCGTCCAATATCAAATTTTGTGGGGCATCCGGATGTGGCAGAAGCTCGATGTTGAGCTCTATGGGACCTAGGGGCAGGCATACTCGCCGTCCGTTCGACTATGTCTGAGCAACACGAGAGAGAATGACCGCACATCGTAGCCCCTTCACGTGTGAGCCTGCCATCTGAGAAAAAGCAGTGGAATCCCTCCAACATTGTGTCATCCAACACCACTGGTCAGAGACTAGCAGCAGTCAGAGTGGGGAATTACTGTCCCGTGCGTAGGCTGCTATTAACACGACAACACAAACGGCTGCGATTGGGGTGGTGGCCTGACTGGGAAGCATGGATGCTGAAAAATGGAATCGCACTGTATTCAGTGATAAATCGTGTTTCCGCACTACCTTGGATGACCATCGTCGGCGATGTGGCTGCTACCCAGGAAATGATCCCACTGTTACAGTATTTTAGAGACTATCGCACTCGACGGACGCCAAAAACTTTATTCACATGTTTACCTCAGTTGTGGAAAGACCCTATGTGACCAGTTTACCGTACTCAGCGTACCGTGGCTGTTCACCACACTACCGCCAGGCGGTCGGCAGCGTCTTTGAATCTGATCTTCAACATTATGTGCGACTACAATCCAGTCTACAGTGGACACCATAATATCCTGAAGAAGTTCCCGTAGAGGGGTCGAAACGCCGATGCTTTGAAGAAATAACATGCGGTCCCACAACCCAGAAGATTTTAACTTTAGTGACAGTGGCCACGAAAGCCTGCAGCTTACGCAAGATCAATTATGTCATGATTTAGCAGAACTCGGTGAGAATTTAAGATGTGGCAACCTGAAGATGAGGACAGAAGCTCGATTAATGAATTAAAATTTGTGCCACAGCTAGGATATGAACCCAGGTCTTCTGCTTCTTAGGCAGATGTGCTAGCCACTACAGCACCGCAGCGTTATAGTCCACTATCTGCTTAATACAACCTTCAATTCACGCTTTCGCTCCACTTTCCCCTTCTTAAATCGTCGGTATTGGCGAGGCTCTCCGTTATGGGGATAGCGCCCCAGCCTTGGTCATAATGGGGAAAACCTGTGTGTGCCTCAGGTGTAGGTGATACATTGATCCGATGGAATTAAATTTTCCTGGAGAGAACTGAGTCTCATTTTTATCTTAGATAAGGACAGAAGCTGAAATAATGAATTAAAGTGCGTGTCATAGCCTGGACTTGAACCAGGGTCTTCTGCTTGCTAGACAGATGTGTTAACCAATACACCACCATAACATTGCGGTTACCACAATTGCACCGCCTACCCTAGTCCAATGCCCTCCCTAACATAAACCAACAAAATAGCTGATGCGCTATTCCAATATCAGATAGCCTCGGTAGTACTGACGATTTCAGAAGGGGAAAATGGACTGAAGGCGTGAAATGTAGTTTGCGTCAGGGAGGGGACAGGGCTAGGACATATGTAATTGTCACACCAACGTATGAGAGACTTTCCCTGGTCATTACCACTGAGGTGGCGACAGAAAGGGCATCCTGCAACCCTCTACCACTAATATTGCCAGATCCAATAATTAACATACCAGCCACAGCAAAAAGGTCTCCTACGAAAAGTTAACAGTGCATATTCATTATGCTAAACCGTTTAATGTCCAATACATGCTACTCGTATACAAGTGAAAAATATTGTCACAGAAGAAGCTGAGTAGCATCGTGGTCTGGTGGTTGTGATACTGTTGCATGGAGGGTCGTGAATTCGAAGCTCACCTGGACTGTACAGTTTTAATTTCTATATTCGGTTCGAGTACATTCTAGAAGTAACCACAAATGTCAAGCATCGTTGTACTGGAATCTTCTGTAGCTGTATATGTTCTGGCCGGAGGCAGTTCGCTCCGCGCTCCTGTATGTGCAAGTGCTGAATAAACCTTCATTAAGTGAAGTTCGAGTTCGTCATTCATCTAATCACACCTTCTTGTACGTGACAATATGACCGTTGAATCCCTAATTGTTTACATGCTTCTTTTGAAATGCGCACGAATCCTGTGTGTTTTAGGAATTCTCAGTTGCATTCTACCGCTAGGAGATCTCTCTTTCAGCGAAAGAGTTTATGTGCTGCTACGGGTGTGCATTGTCTGGCCTAAACACCCAGATATTCAAATCCGTCAGGTAAGTGGGTCGGTCGAGATGAGGGATTGATGCAGACATATGTTGATGTCACGAAGGAACAAAGAACGTATTATGCAGGCCGTAATTGTTGGCTTGGAAGATTGAAGCATGCGTGTGATCTGCATCGCGAATATCTCGGCCACAGAAATAAAATAAGAAGAGTTACCCTTATGGAAGTACCTGAAATCTATAAACAAACGACACACAGAATGAGATTTTCACTCTGCAGCGGAGTTTGCGCTGATATGAAACTTCCTGGCAGATTAAAACTGTGTGCCCGACCGAGACTCGAACTCGGGACCTTTGCCTTTCCCGGGCAAGTGCTCTACCAACTGAGCTACTGAAGCACGACTCACGCCCGGTAGTCACAGCTTTACTTCTGCCAGTACCTCGTCTCCTACCTTCCAAACTTTACAGAAGCTCTCCTGCGAACCTTGCAGAACTAGCACTCCTGAAAGAAAGGATACTGCGGAGACATGGCTTAGCCACAGCCTGGGGGATGTTTGCAGAATGAGATTTTCACTCTGCAGCGGAGTGTGCGCTGATATGAAACTTCCTGGCAGATTAAAACTGTGTGCCCGACCGAGACTCGAACTCGGGCCCTTTGCCTTTCTCGGGCAAGTGCTCTACCAACTGAGCTACTGAAGCACGACTCACGCCCGGTAGTCACAGCTTTACTTCTGCCAGTACCTCGTCTCCTACCTTCCAAACTTTACAGAAGCTCTCCTGCGAACCTTGCAGAACTTGCACTCCTGAAAGAAAGGATACTGCGGAGACATGGCTTAGCCACAGCCAGGGGGATGTTTGCAGAATGAGATTTTCACTCTGCAGCGGAGTGTGCGCTGATATGAAACTTCCTGGCAGATTAAAACTGTGTGCCCGACCGAGACTCGAACTCGGGACCTTCGCAGGAAAGCTTCTGTAAAGTTTGGAAGGTAGGAGACGAGGTACTGGCAGAAGTAAAGCTGTGAGTAGCGGGCGTGAGTCGTGCTTCGGCAGCTCAGTTGGTAGAGCACTTGCCCGCGAAAGGCAAAGGTCCCGAGTTCGAGTCTCGGTCGGGCACACAGTTTTAATCTGCCAGGAAGTTTCAAACGACACACAGTTTCAGGCTAGTTCTATTTTATCTAATTCAGTTTCCTTTTTTCTCCTCTCTTAAATTAAGTTTCAGACACACAAATATTATATTACAGTTGTAAATCCTGAGCCGCGGTGTGTTCCATGAGGGCGCGCGCGAGACCCCACAGACTCCACATCTGTGTGCGTTCCATCGACTCTGGTCCTGGTCGTATCATCTTTGCTGGGTTGTGTGTTCCCTCTGGGGCTGTGCGATAGTGAGTGGTATGTCGGACACGGAGCTGACGGGTGTTCCTGAGTACGCGGCGTTCTGGCTGTTGCAGCGAGTTAACACCGTTGACCGTTGAGCTATGGGAGGTCACGTTTTCCTGCAGCGTTGACCTTTGCTACTGGCGAGTTTACTGGGCAACCTGGATACGACGTGCATCAGTCAGTTGTGGGGTGCTAAGTACATCGCGGTGTACTGGACAACTTGTTAACAGCAACGAGCAGCAGGGCAGTATTACGCGTTGAGCACCTGGAGCCCTGAAGCTGTTGGCCTCAATGGCATTTGTTCGAAATTAACTACGAAGACTGTTTAGCAAGTACTGTACATAATTGTTAATTTTCCCAGCTGTGAGCTGGCCTGGTATCTAGTTTCTTTATGGCCCTCGGTGATCCCTTTGGGGCTGTGTGCCTCAACGTTGAGGTTTCTGTGTGCGCCAAGCTTGTATTTTGCAAAGTTAATCTTGTACTTGAAATCATGGTTAGTTATTATTGAGTATTTAATATTACTGATAGTAATTTGTGTTTGTTGTGGAGCCAGCCGGTGTGGCCGTGCGGTTCTAGGCGCTTCAGTCTGGAACCGCGTGACCGCTACTGTCGCAGGTTCGAATCCTGCCTCGGGCATGGATGTGTGTGATGTCCTTAGGTTAGTTAGCTTTAAGTAGTTCTAAGTTCTAGGGGACTGATGACCTCATATGTTAAGTCCCATAGTGCACAGAGCCATTTGAACCATTTGTTGTGGACTTCATGGCCCGTCCTGATGCGAAATATTTGACCCGGCCAGTAACTGAAGTTGTGTGCTCGCAGCATAAAGGTACGCAAGTGTGGGTTATATATATATATATATATATATATATATATATATATATATATATATATATATATATATATGTGTGTGTGTGTGTGTGTGTGTGTGTGTGTGTGTGTGTGTGTGTGTGTGTGTGTGGATGTGTGGGTGGGTGGGTGTGGGTGGGTGTGTGGGTGGGTGTGCTTGTATGTACACACTCTCTTACTCCGTGTTGAGGAGCCCTTCGGCTTACAGTTGTACAGTTTAATCGGGCATCTGCCATTTGGTGCGTATCCCAAAAAAATGGTTCAAATGGCTCTAAGCACCGTGGGACTTAACATCTGAGGTCATCAGTCCCCCAGACTTAGAACTACTTAAACCTAACTAAGGACATCATGAACATCCATGCCCGAGGCAATATTCGAACCTGCGACCGTAGAAGCAGCGCGGTTCTGGACTGAAGCGCCTAGAACCGCTCGGCCACAACGGCCGGCGTGGGTATCCCAAATAAAGTGTCTATTAGCCTCTAAGAGGCCCCACTAAAGATATATCTTGACCTTTTAAATCTAGTTTGAATTATTATCTAATTATTCTTTTAAACGACCTTGTACATTGCTGGGAACGTTAACTTCCAATGTTAGGAGCGGGCAGCTCTCGTATCGAACTTTTAATAAATGAATCTTTAATTTCCCGTTTAAGTACTAGTGTGCATGTTAATTTTTATCATAATTGTTTTGCTGTTTGTTGTTTGGTTTATTTTGACAGTTTTGGTATATGTTGTTTGGTACATGTTGATGCGTTGTTGTTCTACTGGACCGGGGCGGGGAAGCTTTTTCGTTCTGTTTCCCGTCATTGCACGAGACCTAAGTGTTGGCTGATCACACGTGATGCTGCGGATCTCCTGTTCGAGCCTCAGGTCGAGTAGTTTGTTGTTATTCTTTTGATACCGTGCCATGTAATTGAATCAGTATTTTTGTTATTGTAAAGCCCTTGAGGGGTGAAACTCTTTGGGCAATATGAGCACTGAGCTTCTTGATTTCCTTAAAATATGAGGGTTTAATAGTCATTATCATTTTAATTGTGTTTTAGGGGCCAGGTAGTTTATTTAACGTGATTTATGTGGAACAGGTCTGTGACCAATCAGTGAAGTACTACAGCTACTTCAGTCTTACAAGTGGGTGGCCCAGCAGCTTTGCGATACCCTGTCTATAAGTGTGCAGAATAATCCGTGAGATGTATGCATGTTAAAGTTTTTGTTTTTAAATGTGTGTTGAGCTTATATTCAATTCCTCTTGTGATTTAGTTGCGGGGACAGAGTGCCGCCGCAGGTTTATTTAATTAATTAATTGTTTGTAATCGGGCCACCACTCTGCTGCACAGTTGACGGTTTTGAGTTCTATTTGCAATTTTATATACAAAGCAAACAATGTGAATTTAATTTAAAATCTTAAATTTTTTATATGTTTCGCAAGAATCTTGATAACTATCAATTGGCTCATGAGAGAATTGTTACTAAATAAAAATATTTGTTTGTAAATGGTAAATGATGATCAAGTTGGGCCATACTTCCAAGTGCTTTCCTTAAATTGATCCCGAGCCTTATTTTTTGTCTCAAATCCAGCTACATTTCTCATGTGTTGTCGAATATAACGATATCCTCAAAGAAATATTATTTTTCATTTTCATAAGTGGCGTTCAAAAAGAATCTAGCCGGAGGCATAATTACAGAAACTAGTACCTCTGTATTAGAAGTATTCACACTGGCTGTTGAGACACTTGTCCTACTGTGACACAAGGCTGTGAACGGCTGTGTCATAAAATTCCCGGGGCTGCGATGTTAACCAATTCCGCACTTACAGCTGGACGTCGTCGTCCGTGGTGAATCGTTTGTCCCTCAGAACCTTTTCAAGGGGACCAAAAATAGCGTAATCACAGAAAGAGATGTCCGGACTGTATGGAGGGTGGCCGAGAACCTCCCATTCGAATTTCTGCAGGAGTGCCGCGACTGTGTTGGCCGTATGAGGATTCGCATTGTCGTGGAGCAGAATGACCCCACGGGTGAGATTGCCTGGTTGTTTTGATCTGATTGCTTGGCAAAGGGTGGTCAAAGTTTGCGAGTAACGCTGGGCATTCACTGTTGCCCCGTGCTACAGGAAGTGAATCAGAAAGGGGCCATCTTGGTCAAAGAAGAACGTCAGCATAACCTTTCCTGCACTCGTGTGGATGGCCTTGGCTTTCTTTGGTGGTGGTGACCCTGGATGCTTCCAGTGGAGACTTTGTCGTTTTGACTCTGATTCGAAGAGATGACACCCTGACCCATCACCAGCCACCACTCGTGCCAGGACCGCATTCCCTTCCCGAGCATAGCGCTGCAGATGAGCAAGACAGTGGATCATTCGACATGCTTCGTGGTGTGGTTGAAGACTGTGGGGCATCAATTGGGCACACACTTTGCGCATGTGCAGTCGTTGCTTCATGTTGTGTGAACACTTGCGACGCTCAATCCGACCACGGCGGCAATGGCTTTCACTGTCACTCGGCGTTCCTGGGTAATGAGTTCATCCACCAGCTGGACGATGTCATCGGTAATGCAGTGCGGTGCTCCAGACGGTGCATCATCAGCTAACGACACCCGTCCTTCCCTGAAGCACTTCAGCCACGCCTTGACCCTTGCAAGGGACATGCAGTGTTCGCCGTACACTTGTGACATTCGTCGATGAATGTCCGTCCCTCCTATTCCTTCCGCTGTCAGAAAACGAACAACACCTCTTTTCTGTTGACGCCTCCGTGTCTGTTTGCAATGCGACTGGCAGCGTTGGACGATTGATGCGTGCTGCTGCTAGCTCTGTACAGCCACGTGACGTGCACGCGTGCCCTCTAGCGACCGGCTGTGATATTCTACGCTCTGGTCGGAACCACACCACGTTACACACGCCACGATATTATCCTCCTGTCACTGGTTTGCACATTCCACACTCAGGCTCGTTTCTTTTTGAACGCCCCTTATTGTTAAATGTTACTATTTCTGTGTGGCATAAAAAAATAATGACAGCACTCTGTATGTCATCTTCTGTGTAAGTAATAATTGTATAAGCTGCACGCCATTCTTCTGTCATTGCACTATTCAGTTCTCACGTGGCGATGACCTAACAAGCCAAAAGTCTGTTGGTGAACTTAATAAATAATATTTTGCAGAATATTATGGAAGTGTTTCCTGTTTAACAGTGTGGTATTTTCCCCCAGCCACCGACGAATATTTCCTCTGAGGAAGTGGAAAGAAGGTCTCTGAGAGGACCACAGTGACTTATCGTGTAACCAGATAACAAGCGCCGCCCAACCACTGTCCCGACGTCAGGAGAAGAAAAAAAGCAAAAGCACTCCGTCTTCAGGCCACAAGTGGCCCATTGGGACCATCCGACCGCCGTGTGGTCCTCAGATAAGGATGTGGATAGGAGAGGCGTGTGGTCAGCATACCGCTCTCCCGGTCGTTACGATGGTTTTCTTTGACCGGAGCCGCTACTATTCGGTCGAGTAGCTCCTCAATTGGCATCACGAGGCTGAGTGCACACCGAAAAATGGCAACAGCGCATGGCGGCCCGGATGGCCACCCATCAAGTGCCGGCCACGCCCGACAGAGCTTAACTTCGGTGATGTGACGGGAACCGATGTATCCACCGGGGCAAGGCCGTTGCCTCAGGAGAAGATGTCCCAGAAATATCTGCCCCGTTGTACCAAATGTAAGCAAACACTTATCATTGACTCTGGATTCTATAAGAAATACAATATTACTGTTTAACAAGAGTGACAGAAGTCGGCAAGTGAAAATGTTAAAAGATACTTGCAGAGGGTTAAACAATTCACCACATTGCTATAAGTTAGGGGAATCATCACACCTATGGAAATACGGAAGCGTCCGATCCCACCCGTCTGCTTTGACCCATGACGTCACAAATATGGCGGAAACAAAAACAAACACAAACACTTTCCACAAGAAGCCTAATGACACTAACGGGACAAGCGCGGGAAATGGGGTGTTTTGGGTGGGGGGCAAACTAAATATAAACAAATTTAGACGCCTTGCGTAGCTACAACGTGTAAGTGAAGACAGCCATGCATGAATACCCACCCACCTCCCCAGGGGTCGTAACCCCTGCAACCCATAGAAGATAAAGATGCTTCAGTAGCTGATTAGTGTTTTTTGTCTTTTTAAAAAAAAAATCTCACGGGATAGAACGAACAGATCAGAAAGATAAATATAATAAACTAAAACAGAAATTCGAGGAAACAGATAATTAAAATAAGTGATAAGTGTTTTTAAATTTAAAAAAAAAATCTCACGAGATAGAACGAACAGATCAGAAAAGTAAATAAAATAAGATAAAACGGAACTGGAGACAGCCACACTCAAACCAAACTCCGCGCCGTCATGACGTCACACACGACAACACCCTTACGTCACGGGTCAAAGCCAACGCGTTGGATCGGACGCTTCTGTCGACCCACTCCTATATATTTACCGGTTTTAAGTGTGTTTAGGTGGCATATCTTAGCTTCATTTTCTTGCGTAGGTGAGACCGTCAATGCTATATTCCGTACCTAATATAGCAGTGACGGTTTCACCTAGACAGGAAGAAGCAGCTAAAATTACCGTTCACCTCTGAGGCCTCTATTTAGTTAGCTCTTCCTTAAATTACTTATATTATAATGATTGCGATCGGATCTATTTATTCTCAATCTAACACTTTTTATTTTCATAAACGTTATCTGAAGTCGTTAAAGCCATTGTTATACAGCCGATAGAACGTCCTAATGCGGATTTTTTGAGGACAGGGCAACTTGAATCAACAATGCATGGGCGACAGGTATTTTAATATCGCTTGTTTCATAACGATTGACTGTCGCATCGATGTTGGTAGAGCTTTCTTGAAAAATAATACATAATCTTTTATGATGTTGCAATGATAAATTTTACCACTGTTTGCAATTGATGACGCATTATCATCATAGAATCTTGCACACCTGCATTTTGTTTATGGTGCTGTATGACGTAGGGCCCGTAAAACAGAACGAATGTACAAAGAAAACTTTTGCACTAAGTATCATCCTATGCCATGGAATTTCGAGCAAACTGCGGGATGTCGGTGACTGGCCACTAATTTCGGATGTTCTAGTCACCCTCAGGTATGTACTGGCGAAAGCCAGTTAAGAAATTTTTAGTCGGTTTCTGAGTGCGGTGTAGGGTAAACTTTGTTGCTCCCATCATCGGGTCATTCTTTATTTCACTTTCAGCATAGCTTCCATATTTATTTTCTTTTGTTCTATCTCTTTATTGCTGGTTCTTTAAGCTCACAGCATTTCTGGACTGCGTTTACTGAAACGCCGGTGATCTTTGTGTTCCAGCAGCAAGATGTATCTCTTCTGGGAGTCACGTACGAACGTCATTACGAAGGCGCGCACGCCATGCACTCCACAGAACATAAAATTACAATTCATTTTCCTAGTCCCCATTCTTGGCAACTTTCATGTAAGATCCTTCTGCTTGTTATATTATAACAGGCTTTTACTGTATGTCGCTCTGAAAAAGTGAAGCATACAGAACCACTACAGTTTTGAGCAGCAGCCTGTGACCCCTTAAAGAGGACCTGTGTCTAGATCTACGTACTAAAGCGATTCTAATAGTCTATGTAGGCGAACGATCGCTGTACACTGAAGTGACAAAAGTCATGGGGTACCTCCTAACATCGTGTCGGACCTGCTTTTGCTCGGCGTAGTGCAGCAGCTCGGCATTCCATGGACTCAACAAGTCGTTAAAAGTCCCCCGCAGGAATATTGAGTCATGCTGCCAGTATAACCGTCCATAATTAGGAAAGCGTTGTCGGTGCAGGATTTTTTGCACGAACTGACCTCTCCATTGTGTCCCGTAAATATTCGATGGGATTCATGTAGGGCGATCTGGGTGGCCAAGTCATTCGCTCAAATTATCCAGAACGTTCTTCAAACATTTTTTTTATTAAAGATGAAACTCGTCCAGCTGTACTTAAGATTTTATATTTACTTGGATACTAGTTTCGACGTTGCATCAACGCCATCTTCAGGCCCGTACACTTTGATGAAATCAATTGTGTGTGGCTCAGTACTAGAAGTCCACGCACAATTGATTTCATCAAAGTGTACGGGCCTGAAGATGGCATTGATGCAACGTGGAAACTAGTATCCAAGTAAATATAAAATCTTAAGTACAGCTGGACGAGTTTCATTTTTAATAAAAAATTATACCAGCTGTGTCCCACCTTCATCCAATTTAAATATGGATGTACGAAGTTCTTCAAACTAGTCGCAAATAATTGTAGCCCGGTGACATGGGACATTGTCTTCCATCGTACGTCCCACGTAGGTTTCTGCGATTATTTCACGCAGTGATGTTTGCCTGTTAGCTCTCACAACTCTACGCAAACACCGCTGCTTTCGGTCGTTACGAAGGTCGTCGGTCACTGAATCTGTGATAAGAGGTAATGCCCGAAATCTGGTATTGTCGGCACACTCTGGATCTCTGAATGCTGAATTCCGAAATGGAACGTCCATGCGTCTAGCTCCAACTACCATTCCGTGTTCAAAGTCTGCAAATTCCCGTCGTGCAGCACATTCACATCGGAAACCTTTTCACATGAATCACCTGAATACAAATCACAGCTCCGCCGATACACTGCCCTTCGATACCTTGTGTACGAAGTACTACCGCCATCTGTATATGCGCATATCGCTATCCCCTATCTCTTCGTCACCTCGGTGTTCAATCCATTAAGATAATCTGCCATGGGGTACTTTAGCAGCATAATTCTGCACCAAATTAACCACATTTATGAAACAATGTTCCTGCACTAGTGTAAAATGTATACGTCGATAGTGCATTACTCGCTACCTCCTGGATGCTATGACGTCGCAGTCCGAGCGATTAGCTCCTTTTTGCTACGCAACAACATTTCTATATTCGGTGACCCTCTGATGAAGAGTCAACAGATTTTGGGACCTCAATAACCGAAAAGTAAAGAATTAAAAAAAAACCAATTTTCAACAGTCTTCGTTCATAGATTAGGCTAGTTAGCAATTTTGGATGTCCATCATTTCCTCGTTTTTCTGTGGTATCGCATGCCAAATGGTCTATTACGTCGTCAAACGAGACCAGTTTGTTGATATACCGGTAAGTGCTCTCAGCGTGACAAACGACAGTCCAGTGTGAACGGTCCTTTGATCTAAAGATCTGAATAAGCCTGAATAAGCAATTTCTTTTTTAAAAAAAGTGAATTCTTGTAAACATTTAATTCCCAGTAAGACATTAATAATATTTAATGCAAGGTAAGCAGAAATTCTTCTCTAATTACAAAAATGTACTTGTAAAGAAATGTGCTAGATGCAGTCATGCAGTTTGTTTCAAAGTTTTTATCGGAACAATTCCACATCTTGCTAGTGTAGGTTAACTCATGAACAGATACGTAGAAAAACTCATAAAGTTTTGTTCGGCTGAAGCCGCACTTCAGGTTTCTGCCGCCAGAGCGCTCGAATCCCAGTGAGACAAAATGGCGACAGGAGCCGAGAAAGCGTATGTCGTGCTTGAAATGCCCTCACATCAGTCAGTCATAACAGTGCAACGACATTTCAGGACGAAGTTCAACAAAGATCCACCAACTGCTAGCTCCATTCGGCGATGGTATGCGCAGTTTAAAGCTTCTGGATGTCTCTGCAAGGGGAAATCAACGGGTCGGCCTGCAGTGAGCGAAGAAACGGTTGAACGCGTGCGGGCAAGTTTGACGCGTAGCCCGCGGAAGTCGACGAATAAAGCAAGCAGGGAGCTAAACATACCACAGCCGACGGTTTGGAAAATCTTACGGAAAAGGCGAAAGCAGAAGCCTTACCGTTTACAATTGCTACAAGCCCTGACACCCGATGACAAAGTCGAACGCCTTGAATTTTCGGCGCGGTTGCAACAGCTCATGGAAGAGATGCGTTCAGTGCGAAACTTGTTTTCAGTGATGAAGCAACATTTTCTCTTAATGGTGAAGTGAACAGACACAATGTGCGAATGTGGGCGGTAGAGAATCCTCACGCATTCGTGCAGCAAATTCGCAGTTCACCAAAAGTTAACGTGTTTTGTGCAATCTCACCGTTTAAAGTTTACGGCCCCTTTTTCTTCTGCGAAAAAAACGTTGCGGGACACGTGTATCTGGACATGCTGGAAAATTGGCTCATGCCACAACTGGAGACCGACAGCGCCGACTTCATCTTTCAACAGGATGGTGCTCCACCGCACTTCCATCATGATGTTCGGCATTTCTTAAACAGGAGATTGGAAAACCGATGGATCGGTCGTGGTGAAGATCATGATCGGCAATTCATGTCACGGCCCCCACGCTCTCCCGACTTAACCCCATGCGATTTCTTTCTGTGGGGTTATGTGAAAGATTCAGTGTTTAAACCTCCTCTACCAAGAAACGTGCCAGAACTGCGATCTCGCATCAACGATGCCTTCGAACTCATTGATGGGGACATGCTGCGCCGAGTGTGGGAGGAACTTGACTATCGGCTTGACGTCTGCCGAATCACTAAAGGGGCACATATCGAACATTTGTGAATGCCTAAAAAAACTTTTTGAGTTTTTGTATGTGTGTGCAAAGCATTGTGAAAATATCTCAAATAATAAAGTTATTGTAGAGCTGTGAAATCGCTTCAATCATTTGTAATAACCCTGTATATGAAAATCGACCGTGGCTAACAGGCCCATCTTTCTTCCAGCGCCTGATTTTTTGGTCAATGCAAGCTGAGTAACATTTCATAGGATGGGAAGATCATGGAGCGTGAGCCACAAACGTAAACGATATTTTGTTTTATTTCATAAATATGTAATTTACACAATAAAATTCTAATGTTTCAACTTACGTCACGTTGTGGTGATTATTTCTCAGCAACAACCGTTCCTTTGTTTGCCTCGTACGGCTTTTCTTGAATTCTTAGCTTAGTATTTTCCTTTGACTTTATAGTCTTGCCATTCCTTTCCATCATAAAGCTCCGGAAACAAACGATTCATGTCGAAAATGACTGAAATAAAATATATTACTGCCTTTCTCTTGCAAGAAAACAGTATCACCGCTGTTATACACGCTCCGTAATTTCAGCGTTCGTCGTGTCACGAACAAAGGGATTTTCACGCCGCTAAATCTAGAGGAGGTATTTTGAAGTACAAACAGGCTTCGCTGATACTCCCAGCCTATTTCAAGCTATTAAGCGTATTACTTTCGCCAAATGGTCTGTACTCCACTAACTGCACACCAAACTCCTATTTACCCGTCGTACAGCGGCTCTTGAAGTAACTGGTGAGGATTTTCAGTATTTAAACATCGGTTGTTCTACGAGTTCAGCACCCCGATAGATGTAGCATTGTTTAATAAGATAAAGAAGATCATTTTAAATATCTGCATCTGCACAGACTCCAACAGGCAGTTGCAGTACTGGCGTCGCACGGCAGTAGCTGAGTTGATAAGTCGGTGCACTGCAGTTACTTTATATGTTTTCGTTTTGCGTTTCTGCACAGATCTAACACATGAGTCTGAAGCGCTAAATAGCCCAACAGCTTTCTTGGGCTTTCTTCGAAAGTTTCTCTTAGCTCCAGTAGTTCATCTAAACCTAATACGCTTCGTCTTGACAACCTTACGAAACATTATCAGGAGCCAGTTTTACCCTTAGGAGCATAATCAATAACACTCAGTTTTTACTGATTTGGTGATCCGCCATGATTTATTTCTAGTGCCAACCTTTTTATCACGGAGTAGCATTTGCAGCCTACCTCTTCAATTACTTATTACATATATTCCACAATCTGGCTTGTCCTATAGTTATTACCCTCTACAGCTTCCGCCAGTACAATCAATGAAACTTATCCTTTTTCTAGTTAGTGTCTTCCTTATGTTCTTTTCCTCGCCATTCCTGCAGAGAACCTCCTCATTTCTTACTCTATCAGTCAACTTAATTTTCAGCGTCCTTCTTAACACCATATTTGAAAGGCTTCAATTCTCTTTCTCTGCGACTTCTTCAAGTCTGTGTCTCACTTCTATACAATGATGTGTTCCAAACGTACAGCCTTAGAGAATTCTTCCTCAAATTAAGGCCGTTGTTTAATTCTAGTAAACGTCTTTCGGTTAGGAACTTCACCTTTGCAAGTCTGCTTTTTATGTCCTCCTTGCTTCACCGCCATGTGTAATTTTGCTTCCAAGCGAGTAGAATTCCGTCACATCATCTATTTCGTAGTCAACAATTTTGATATTAGGTTTATCGCTAATCTCGTTTCTGCTACTCCTCATTGTTTTGCTCTTGCTTGGTTTACTCCCGATCTATAGTAAGTGCTTGTTAACTGTTCTTTCCACTCAACAGAGTATGCAGTTCTTCCTCACTTTCATTGAGAATAGCACTGTCATAATCGAATTTTATCATTGATACCCTTTCACCCTAGATTTTAGTATCTCTCCTGAACTTTCTTTTATTTCCGTCATTGCTTCCCGGATGTACAGATTTTTTAAAAAATAATGAAGGAAGATTACGGTATATGTTTCAATTGACTTCAAGATCTCTAAGAGACGCAGCACAAGCTCGAAATGTCTCAAGGTCAGGGAAGGAAAACGGCCATGATCTTTCAAAGGAAACATCATGGCGTACGCCTGGAGCGATTTAGGGAAACCACGGGAAACCTAAATCTGGATGGCCACTCGGTACACCAGAATCTGAGCACTTTGACATTGGCCTTCCATCCTTATTGTTCCCTCTTTGTTTGTTGTATGTCACCCGCCTTCCGTATGGCTAACACAGTTTATCCTCAGAATTTCCATATCTTGCACCATTTTACAATGTCGAACCCTTTTTCTACGTTGACAAATCCTATGAATGTGTTTTCTTAATTCTTCTTTCCATTATCGAGTGCAACGATAGAAGTGTCTCTCTCGTGTCTTTACGTTTCCTAAAACCAAACTGATCGCCATCTAACAGATCCTCAATTTCCTTGACCATTCTTCTACGTATTATTCGAGGGAGAGAAACTTTCAGTCACGAGTTATTAAGCTGATTGAGCGATAGTTCTGGCACTTAACTGCCATTGATATCTGCGAGATTCTAAGGGTAATACTTTTTCCGAAGTTCTTATTGTGTATTTCCAGTCTCGTACAGTCTACAAACGAGCTTAAATAGTCGTTTGGTTTCCACTTTTAGAAATTACGGAGCAACATGCTCTGTGAAACTCTAATACTTGATCCCCTATAACTTCTATATCAGCTCCCGTTCCTTTATCACGTCATCAGTCCCCCGCCTCACTTAACCCTTTCCTCTTTCCACAAATCTACTCATTCTCCTGCGTATTCCTCTTGCACTCGTAATTTTAATTATAGGCAGACCCTCTATCCTCCATAGCGTGGGCGTGATAATACTCGCTTAACACGATTGACTTTTTCCTGAAGGAAATGCAATAACAGCTCACAAAGCTGTAATAATATTTCATCGGTCCCGGTGCCACAGAATTTTATCTCAGCCGTACGTAATAAGGACGCTACGCAATGCCGGCCTCGCACATCCCAACCACCACTGTGTCACCGTTGCATATGTTGGGAGTCGCTTCTCACATGTGACCCACACGATCTCATTTCACTCTTGACGCCGTAGATCTGACAATAGCGAAACGTTTGATTTCCGAGGTCCTCGACTGCTCCATACACTCTGTCGTGGCAAGTTGATGGTGCACAAGTATGACATATGATTAGTAAAAGCGGTCGCTTCCTGTAGTCCACCGGAGACATAAATAGGGTCCAAAAATGGCTCTGAGCACTATGGGACTTAACATCTGAAGTCATCAGTCCCCTAGAACTTAGAACTACTTAAACCTAACTAACTTAAGGACATCACAGACATCCATGACCGAGGCAGGACTCCAACCTGCGACCGTAGCGGTCGCGCGGTTCCAGACTGAAGCGCCTAGAACCGCTCGGCCACAACGGCCGGCCAAATGCGGTCAAGACGGCTCCGTGAAAAATGCGGAACCCTCTCTATTCCCGTGTACCCGTTCCCATGAGTCACACAGGTTCATGTCCCGGCCTATCACTTGTAACATCTTGCTGGTATAAAAACTGACTGACTGATCTTTCGGAGCGAGGATGCAGTTGAAGTCCCCGCCTAGTCGGAAGTGGTAGTATCTACCAGCAAAAAGAGGAACAACTGTGCCCTTTTCTTTCGCTGATCTGCGACTGATGGAGCGTAGATGTTGACAGCGCGGGTCCCATGAATTGTAACTGCCAGACGTCAAAATGTTCAAATGAGTGTGAATACCTATAGGACTAAACTGCCGAGGTCATCGGTCCCTAGACTTACACACTACTTAAACTAACTTATGCTACGAACAACACACACACCTATATCCGAAGCAGGACTCGTTCCTCCGGCAGGAGAGGCCACACAATCAGTGACATGGCGCCTCTAACTGCGGGGACAGTCCGCGCGGCTGCCGGTCGTCGTGCAGATGGTAGAAAGGAGGGATCCATTGCAATGACTCCTTCCCGCGTTCAGATAGCCGTGCCAATGTTATTGGGCGACTAAGGGGATTTGTGCTTGAAGTAACCAGGTACCTCAGGAAACGCGTTCGAGCCGTACTGCTTGCAGCTATAGGACATCAACGTCAGATATGTATATTCTGTCACGAAAGAGTTGTAACTTCTCCGTCGAACTATTTTTTTATAGGCTGCTGTTTGGTGTCCGTGATATGAGCTCGAAGCGGAGTAAGGCTGCATCTGCAGCATGGACTCCCGTGATTTCCATGGGGAAGTTACCTGCCTATAGTCGTCCAACAACATCCGTCATCTGAGTGCGTGGATGCCGTCATCGCATCTCTGACATTTTATGTGTTAGCCCCTTCAGTGTGCTCTTCTTAGGCGTCACAAACGAGGGTATAAGGAGCCACAGCCCCTCGCTGATCCTTATTGTTGGATGGTGTCCGCGACGCCTCTGTCGCATCCTGTTAGAAGCTGGAAGAATGTATGAGATCTGTAGGGGAAGAGTCAACAGAAAAGCATGACATCCTCTCACCATCTGAAAACACACAGTTGGGGGTCATTACGGTGCTGCAACTTTCATGACGAATGCTACAGGGCGTTATAATCATCACTGAGATAGCAGGGAATGGTCGTCTTTATTTAGTCGGCAATCTTTACGTCGCTTCGGCGAGCACTGCTTGTGCGCACGTACGGCATCTACATCTACATCCAACATCCTTCGTGAATGGTTCATCCAGTTGTGTGTCTTCCACGTCGTTGCGTGTTTCGTCATGTATCTATACATCCACATCCTGCTCCACTCTCCCTTCGATCACCGCTGGTACTGGCGTTGATTGTGGTAGCTGGTCCACATAATTGCGATCGGTGTCTCCTAGATCGTTTACAATGGCATTATCGCCACCTCCCTAGTAGGCGCATGGTTAGCAGGCTTCGGCGTCGATGTCACGTCGGTGCGAGCGCACCCAAAGTGCAGCCACGTATGTCAGTGGAGGAGACGTGGACACATCTGTATCTCGTTGGTTACCCTTAGACAGTTGCGTTAATCTCCTTTGGAGGCATCCCGACCGAATATTGCCCTCACTGCCGCATCCAAAGGTTCTTTGCGTTCCGTCGTATGCCACCATTTCTTTGCAGCCCCCGATGTACTAGTACAGATATGATGGAACGTGTTTTGTCAGCTCAATGAATACCTTTCGGACATCACTGAGTACCGGATAAGTTATGAAACTTGACCATTTTTCGGCGGTGTGGCTGATCACCGTCCTGTTGTAGTTGTTGATGTTTTTGTGGTCTTCAGTCCAGAGACTGGTTTGATGCAGCTCTCCATGTTACTCTATCCTGTACAAGCTTCTTCATCTCCCAGTACCTACTGCAACCTACATCCTTCTGAATCTACTCAGTGTATTCATTTCTTGGTCTCCCTCTACAGTTTTTACACTCCACGCTTCCCTCCAGTGCTAAATTGATGATCCCTTAATGCCTCACTTCTATTCTGTACTTCCTCATTAGCTGCGTGATCTACCCAGCTTCTATTCTGTTCTTGTCTAAGCTATTTATCGTCCACGTTTCACTTCAAAACATGACTACACTCAATACAGATACTTTCAGAAAAGACATCCTGACACTGATATGGATACTCGATGTTAACAAATGTCTCTTCTTCAAAAACGCTTTCCTTGACCTAGCCACTCTACATTTTATATCCTCCCTACTTCGACCATCATTAGTTATTTTGCTCCCCAAATAGTAAAACTCATCTACTACTTTAAGCCTTTCGTTTCCTAATCTAATTCCCTCAGCATCACCTGACTGAATTCGACTACATTCCGTTATCCTCGTTTTGCTTTTGTTGATGTTCTTCTTACATCCTCCTTTCAAGACACTGTCCATTCCGCTCAACAGCTCTTTCAGGTCCTTTGCTGTCTCTGACAGAATTACAATGTCATCGGCAAACCTTAAAGTTTTTATTTCTCCTCCATGGATTTTAATTCCTATTCCTACACCGTACTATATTGCCGTTATGCGTCTGTTACCGTCAATTCCGGCTCCTCGAAGGGCAGTTCAAAGATCTGTATGGTGCGGATACTTAAACCTGCATGATCCATTGACACATCTCCTATAAGACCGTCTGAATGTCGAAATTTTAATCCTTGTCTGACATAGCTTAATATCTTTTCACATGCAGTACCTGTAACCAGCCTGACTTAGACGACGCTACTTACGATTGATAAATGGATACCAGTAAGGTCGTTGTAATTAATTCCCACTTCTTCTCGCAAAATTCATTCTATTTCACGTGTCTTATGGCGTATCGAGTAATCGTTACAGAACGTGAACTTGAGCGTGATTTTTCTGAAACAGATTGCCGTAGTGCTCGTCTAGAAAACTGATACACGCGAAGCCGGCTGCAGTAAAGACAATCTAGACCTCGAGCGCGCGCGGTCAGGACTTAAACAGCATGTCCGAACTGCTTCACTGCGAAACGCATACTGTGCCTCGAGCATCAGGACACGCTTCACGAACGACTCAAATTCTCAACCGTCACGCACAAGTAGTCAGTATAATAAACTGGTTATCACATTGTACAGCAGGAGTCCTTTTGGAACCTAGGAATGGATGTTGAGCAGGGACAGTAAGCCATGTTTATTTTCTGGTGGAAACAGCCCCTAGAATTCGTGAACCAACGTGTTAGATTGGTCTCTTTCTGGAGGGTGATAACCTCTGTATGAGAAACGGACAGAGAATATAATTGCGTAGGCTTCCGCGGCCAGAGTCAGTCGACATAAAAGTTTTCTGCGTATGGTACCGCGTCATATTGTACAAAACTATTGCTGAAGAAGCCAACGTTTCAGCCACTGTTGCAGCGGCCTTCTTTTGGGTCTGCTGGTGCGTTCTAGCTATGCAGTGTCCCTTATATCTAGTTATTACTGTTCACCGCACATGCCACTTCGCCATAATTTTAAAAAGATAGTTCATTTCATTGGTCACTTAAAGAAGGAGAGGGAACTTTATTTCAATAGGTTAGTGTGGTGGAGGGAGAGCGTGACCTCTGCTATCTATTGGCTCTTTTATTAAGTGCTATGATTGGTGGTCACCGGCGAATAAGAAGTTGGCTCCTGTTTACCAAGTGCTGGACGTCGGCCGCGCGGCGGCAGTTACTCGCCTCTAGTGCTCGCGCCTCGTGTTGACAGTGCGATCTGTTGGGTTCTGATTGCTGGCAGCCAAGGTGGGGCAAGCCGATTACATCCTCTCTATTCATGTTCTTAGGGTGTTCCAGTATTTCTATGGCGTACTGCTGGCTGCAATTTGTCTATTCGTCGACAAGGCAGTATGGGTCGACTTATGGCTGTAGCCATTGGCTAGAAACATTGTGCGTAGCCTTTCAAGCTCAGATGTTATGTTTTGAGCATCACTTAGGCGCTGCGCACGGATTTCCAAGAAGTGGAGTTCTTTTGCTCTGAGTGGTGGGAGAACTGGGCGTGCAAATACCTATCTGTATGTGTGGGCTTGCGATATACTCAGTGCCCCCGGGTGCCTTCCGTTGTTCTGTATACTTCGACGTCTAGAAATGGAATTGCACCATTCTTCTCTACTTCGAGAGTGAACTGTATCTTCCCGTGCATGCTGTTAAAATATTCGTGAAACTTTTGTAGCTCCGTTTCACCATGAGGTCATATAGCGAACGTGTCGTTCACGTATCTGAACCAGTAACGTGGGCTTAAAGGAGCTGAACCAAAGGCCGTTGCTTCAAACGCTTCCATGAATATTCGGCTGCCAGCGGAGAAAGGGGAGACCCCAGTGCTACGCCGTCTGTCTGCTCGTAGTATTTGAAGTACCTTGAAGTCAAGCAGAACTCAACCGGGTCGCTTATGTCTGGTGGGACATGCTCCTGAAGGATGCGGATAGTTTCGTCTAATGGCACGTTCGTAAATAGTGAATTCACGTCAAAGCTGACCATGATGACCGTAGGTAAAATTGTTGTTCTTTTTAAGCGTTCTATAAAGCGCGTCTAGTTCTTCACATAACAGTCCGTCTTGCCAACTAGACGTCTTAATTTGCAGGCTAGATACTTTGCCAAATTGTAAGTACGCGAATTGATCCCATTAACTATTGGCCTCAAAGGGTAACTTTCGTTATGTATCTATGGAACACCGTAATTTCTAGGAGAGACTGGTACTCTGGAAATAGTTCGGGGCTATAATTTCGCCATTTTCTGTACATCTCCGCACTCGCCTTGAATGACATACAACGCTGAAATTACTGACGTACCAAAGATAAGGCATAATCTCCCGTGAACAATCTGTGCGGGAATGTATTATCCACACAAACCAAGTCGATTTTTTGGCGCGTTAGTTGATGGAAGCGACCGTAAAGGCATTTCCCATTTACGGCATCATCAGCCGCCGCATCAAGTGCCATGTTGATTTGTCTGAATAATAACCTTAGTTTCCAGACGGAAGCACTGCACTCTCTTGCCGCCCAACCCCGCCGCCTTGCTGCCGGCTGTGCGTATGATGGTGTATTGTCGCCGTACAGGGCCACTAGTTCAGCGCAGATCGTTGCAGCGCTGTTAACCTACAAATTAGGGATGGCGGTTAACTGTAACAACCGGTTTTCGGCTATATTGTTTTTTTTTCCGCCAGTTCAAACTGATCTTAAAACCGCTCAAAATAACAATTTTCTGAAATAACCGATTTTCGGTTTTTTATTCTTATTATTTCCTGTAATAAACATAGACCTCGAACAAAGAATAAAAAATTTGGTCTCTCAGTTTCAAGGTATATTCACAAATCAAAAAAAAGTTTTGCATCACTTCGGTCCCGTGAGTTATGGAACCTGGACAGAAAATTGGAATAGATATCAACATAAACATTTCCGCCATTTTTAAAGCTCATGAAAACCACACATTGTATGTTGTACCACCATACAACGAGACCTCCAAAGGTAGTGGTCCAGATTGCTGTATACACCGGCATCTCTAATACCCAGTAGCACGTCCTCTTGCATTGATGCATGCCTGCATTCGTCGTGGCATACTATACACAAGTTCATCAAGGCACTGTTGGTCCAGATTGTCCCACTCCTCAACGGCAGTTCGGCGTAGATCCCTTAGAGTGGTTGGTGGGTCGTCTATAAACAGCCTTTTTCAATCTATCCCAGGCATGTTCGATAGGGTTCATGTCTGGAGAACATGCTGACTACTCTAGATGAGCGAAGTCGTGATCCTGTAGGAAGTCATTCACAAGATGTGCAAGATGGGGGCGCGAATTCTCGTCCATGAAGACGAATGCCTCGCCATTATGCTACCGATATGGTTGCACTACCGGTCGGAGGATGACATCATACAGCCGTTAACGGCGCCTTCCACAACCACCAGCGGCGTACATCGGCCTCACATAACGCCACTCCAAAACAGCAGGGAACCTCCACCTTGCTGCACTCGCTGGACAGTGTCTAAGACGACCACCTTACCGAGTTGCCTCCAAACACGTCTCCGACAATTCTCTGGTTGAAGGCATATGCGACACATCGGTGAAGAGAACGTAATGTCAATCCTGAGCGGTCCATTCGGCTTGTTGTTGGGCCCATCTGTACCGCGCTGCATGGTGTCGTGGTTGCAAAGATGGACCTCACCATGGACGTCGGGAGTGAAGTTGCGCATCAGCCTATAGCGCAAGTTTGAGTCGTATCACGACATCCTGTGGCTGCACGAAAAGCATTATTCAACATGGTGGCGTTGTTGTCAGGGTTCCTCCGAGCCATAATCCGTAGGCAGTCATCCACTGCAGTAGTAGCCCTTGGGCGGCCTTAGCGAGTCATGTCATCGACAGTTTCTGTCTCTCTGTATCTCCTCCATGTCCGAACAACATTGCTTTGGTTCAGTCCGAGACGCCTGGACACTTCACTTTTTGAGAGCGCTTCCTGGCACAAAGTAACAGTGCGGACGCGATCGAACCGAGGTACTGACCGTCTAGGTATGGTTGAACTACAGACACCCCACGAGCCGTGTACCGCCTTCCTGGTAGAATGACTGGAACTGATCGGCTTTCGGACCCCCTTCGTCTAATAGGCGCTGCTCAAACATGGTTTTCTGCATCTTTGGGCGGGTTTAGTGAAATGCCTGAACAGTCAAAGGGATTTTGTCTGTGATACAACATCCACAGTGAACGTCTATCTTCAGGAGTTCTGGGAAATGGGGTGATATAAAACTTTTTTTGATGTGTGTAGATTCGAAATATTAAATTAAATAGGCAAATAATAAAAACTCAGTCCGGTCATGGTTCCCAGCTTTTCTCGAAAAGTGATAAGAGTTTGAATACTACAAAAAAATCACCAGTGTTCTCCTTTTGATTGTAATTGTTTGAATCTCCGTTCAAAAATAATGAAGTAATCGGGGATCATAAAACTATTTGTGCATTACGAACAGTCAATGCTAAAGAACGTATACTATGAGTGAATTGTTGTTAAGTTTTTAATGTATTATTGTTACCATAATTTCCTTCGTCAATTATTATTTCATTGATATGACGGACAAATATTTAATATCTTGAAACAAATAAATCACTGCACTCATTGCTACGCCACTTTGTAAAAATATTTCCAGGCAGGGTTGGTACCAATCTGAATACAGTGGATGCCCGGCGACAACAGAGAGAACTACCGTATACACCAGGTGGGGTCATGTTTTGGACACTGCATTTACATGCGCACTTTAAGCCACGATACCCGGCAACGGGGATGTTACTGCCTCAGCGATGCTGTACCAATTCTTGTGCCATATGTTTGTTGCTCATCTCTATCGGCATTGTTATTCAAATAGCAATTATTGCTTTTCCCACTTTCTATAGCACTCCGTCTTCAGGCCACGTGTGGCCTACCGGAACCATCCGACCGCCGTCTCATCCTCAGGGAGTATGCAGGTAGGAGGGGCGTGGGGTCAGCACACCGCTCTCCTGGTCGTTATGATGGTCATCGTGACCGAAGCCGCTACTATTCGGTCGAATAGCTCCTCAATTGGGATCACGAGGCTGAGTGCACCCCGAAAAATGGCAACAGCGAATGGCGGCCTGGATGGTCACCCATCCAAGTGCCGACCACGCCCGACAGCGCTTAACTTCGGTGATCTCACGGGAACCGGTGTAGCTACTGCGGCAAGGCCGTTGCCTTCAATTCTCTATGATAGAGCAATATTTCAAACCAACGCAAATCTTACGAATAATTTTTTTTAAAGAGTTTAATTAAAATTGAAAAATTTTACAATGCTGCTTATTGTAAAGTGCTATTTCGGCTATTTTCGGTTTGCTCTCTGTTATAACAGAGAGCAAACAAATAACGAAAAATATCGGTTATTCAGAACCAAAATATCGGTATCGGTTTCAACCGGTCGGTTTTTCCCATCCCTACTACAAATGATGATGCGATCCCATACTCGGAGGTGCGTAGGGGTCGATGTGGGAGACCCTCACCGCCTACTAAGCAAAGTCCTAGCGGAGGTGGATTTGCCATTGCCTTCCTCCGACCGTAATGGGGATGAATGATGATGATGATGAAGCTGTGCCACTTTGTTTTGGGCCCTGTAGCTGAGTTATACGGTACTGTGGCTAGATGACTGCATTGTGTACAAGGAGTTTAGACAGTTTACCTGCACGCAATAAAAAATAAATGTACTACGTAATCACATTCGAGAAGATAATAAAATCTTTGTGAGTACTCCTCGCATGATGCAAGGGTTTCTCCAGCACAGTCCTCCAAAAACGGGTGGTGAGAACGTGAAGTGCCTGCTTACAGCTGTTTGTGTATTTGAGAGGCGTCTAATTTCGGTAGGAAGAAGGCTGGCGCCTTCCACGGCAGCTGTCGTGGTCACGGAAGACCACCGACTGTCTCCGCTGTGACAGGTGATGGGGGGGGGGGGGGGGGGGGGGATGGCGGCGTGGCTCCTCCTGTGAAGCTTTCGCCCGCGGAAAGCGACGCTTGACGTGGGAGTCGTGACGTGGCCGCGTCGTGTCGTGACGTGACGTGACGTGACAACCGCTTCTAGAACGTGCTGCGCCTTTAGGAGAAGCCGTGGGCCGCTACTGTGCGCAGACTGCTCCGTCCGCCTTAACTCGCGCGTCTGTGATACAGCTTATTCTGAACTCATTTACACGTACAGAGAAACTTCGCTAATTTGGACTAATTGGGACAGTCCCAATCCGAATTAGTGAAAGTCCGAACAATGCAATGAAGTGCCAAGGAAACTGGTACAGGCATGCGTATTCAAATACAGAGACATGTAAACAGGCAGAATATGGCGCTGCGGTCGGCAACGCCTATATAGGACAACAGGTGTCTGGCGCAGTTGTTAGACCTGTTACTGCTGTTCCAATGGCAGGTTATCAAGATCTGAGTGAGTTTGAACGTGGTGTTATAGTCGGCGCATGATCGATGGGACACAGCATCTCCGAGGTAGCCATGAAGTGGGGATTTCGCTGTACGATCTTTTCATGAGTGTACCGTGAATATTAGGAGTCAGGAAAAATATCACTTCTCCAACATAGCTACGGCCAGAAGAAGATCCTTCAAGAACGGGACCAACGACAACTGAAGAGACGACTGAAGAGAATCGTTCAACGTGACAGAAGTGCAACCCTTCTGCAAATTGCTACAGATTTCAATGCTGGGCCATCAACAACTGTCAGCGTGCGAACCATTCAACGGAACATCATCGATATGGGCTTGCAGAGCAGAGCTCCCACTCGTGCACCCTTGATGACTGCAAGACACAAAGCTTTAGGCCTCGCCTGGATCCGTCAACGCCGACATTGTGCTGTTGATGACTGGAAACATGTTACCTGGTCGGACGAGTCTCGTTTCAAATTCTATCTAGCGGATGGATGTGTACGGGTATGGAGACTGATGTGTCGACAGAAGTGCCGACACTGTGTGGTTTGAGGAGACCGAAATACACGCTATAAGCTCACGCAGGATGGCGTGAGGTCTGAAACAGGATACGTAATGAATGCTATAAAGAAAAGTACGTAGCTTCTGGAATACTTAACTTTAATCCATCCTTGGTACATCGCTATTGACGATACAAGTGAGACTCTATAGTTTCAGACAATATACTGCTAATGGCGCCTTGCTAGGTCGTAGCCATTGACTTAGCTGAAGGCTATTCTAACTATCTGCTCTGCAAAGGAGCGAGGCTTCGTCAGTGTGCATCGCTAGCTACGTCGTCCGTACAACTGGGGCGAGTGCTAGTACGTCTCTCTAGACCTGCCGTGTGGTGGCGCTCGGTCTGCTATCACTGAAAGTGGCGACACGCGGGTCCGACGTGTACTAATGGACCGCGGCCGATTTAAAGCTACCACCTAGCAAGTGTGGTGTCTGGCGGTGACACCACAGAGACAACCTCATGAATTCATGGACCCTGCATGTCAGCAGGGTCTGTTCAAGTTGGTGGAGGCTCTGTAATGGTGTAGGGCATGTGCAGCTGGAGTGATATGGGAACCCTGGTGCCTCCAGATACGACTCTGGAAGGTGACACTTTCGTAAGCATCCTGCCTGATAACCTGCATCTATTTATGTCCGTTGTGCATTCAGGCGGACTTGGGCAGTACCAGCAGGACAATGCGACACCCTACACGTCCTGAATTGCCACAGAGTGGCTCCAGAAACTCTCTTCTGAGTTTAATCACAACCGCTGGCCACCAAACTCCCCAGACATGAATATGCTGTTCAGAAGAGATCTCCACTCCCTCGTAAACTTATGGATTTACGAGGTGCATTCAAGTTCTAAGGCCTCCGATTTTTTTTCTAATTAACTACTCACCCGAAATCGATGAAACTGGCGTTACTTCTCGACGTAATCGCCCTGCAGACGAACACATTTTTCACAACGCTGACGCCATGATTCCCTGGCAGCGGCGAAGGCTTCTTTAGGAGTCTGTTTTGACCACTGGAAAATTGCTGAGGCAATAGCAGCACGGCTGGTGAATGTGCGGCCACGGAGAGTGTCTTTCATTGTTGGAAAAAGCCAAAAGTCACTAGGAGCCAGGTCAGGTGAGTAGGGAGCATGAGGAATCACTTCGGAGTTGTTATCACGAAGAAACTGTTGCGTAACTTTAGCTCGATGTGCGGGTGCGTTGTCTTGGTGAAACAGCACACGCGCAGCCCTTCCCGGACGTTTTTGTTGCAGTGCAGGAAGGAATTTGTTCTTCAAAACATTTTCGTAGGATGCACCTGTTACCGTAGTGCCTTTTGGAACGCAATGGGTAAGGATTACGCCCTCGCTGTCCCAGAACGTAAACACCATCATTTTTTCAGCACTGGCGGTTACCCGAAATTTTTTTGGTGGCGGTGAATCTGTGTGCTTCCGTTGAGCTGACTGGCGCTTTGTTTCTAGATTGAAAAATGGCGCCGGCCGAAGTGGCCGTGCGGTTAAAGGCGCTGCAGTCTGGAACCGCAAGACCGCTACGGTCGCAGGTTCGAATCCTGCCTCGGGCATGGATGTTTGTGATGTCCTTAGGTTAGTTAGGTTTAACTAGTTCTAAGTTCTAGGGGACTAATGACCTCAGCAGTTGAGTCCCATAGTGCTCAGAGCCATTTGAACCATTTTGAAAAATGGTATCCACGTCTCATCCATTGTCACAACCGACGAAAAGAAAGTCCCATTCCTGCTGTCGTTGCGCATCAACATTGCTTGGCAACATGCCACAGGGGCAGCCGTTTGGTCGTCCGTCAGCATTCGTGGCACCCACCTGGATGATACTTTTCGCATTTTCAGGTCGTCATGCAGGATTGTGTTCACAGAACCCACAGAAATGCTAACTCTGGAGGCGATCTGTTCAACAGTCATTCGGCGATCCCCCAAAACAATTCTCTCCATTTTCTCGATCATGTCGTCAGACCGGCTTGTGCGAGCCCGAGGTTGTTTCGGTTTGTTGTCACACGATGTTCTGCCTTCATTAAACTGTCGCACCCACGAACGCACTTTCGACACATCCATAACTCCATCACCACATGTCTCCTTCAACTGTCGATGAATTTCAATTAGTTTCACACCACGCAAATTCAGAAAACGAATGATTGCACGCTGTTCAAGTAAGGAAAACGTCGCCATTTTAAGTATTTAAAATAGTTCTCATTCTCGCCGCTGGCGGTAAAATTCCATCTTCCGTACGGTTCTGCCATCTCTGGGACGTATTGACAATGAACGAGGCCTCATTTTAAAACAATGCGCATGTTTCTATCTCTTTCCAGTCGGGAGAAAAAAAATCGGAGGCCTTAGAACTTGAATGCACCTCGTATGTACATCCCTGCAGGATTCGTGGCCTCAGTTCCCTCCAGCACTACTCCAGACGTCAGTCGAGTCCATGGCACGAACTGCTGCGGCACTTCTGCATGTTCGCGGGGCTCTACACGATATTAGGCAGGTGTACCAATTTGTTTGGCTCTCCAGTGTAGAAATTGTTTTGTATCTCGCCTGGAAGGCGGCGCGTGGGTCTGCTCATGTTATCTGTAACATAAGCCGAATGAAGGAAGCGAATTGAGGAGGTGAGGTAAAGCAATTCGGTGCTGCAAATACAGTTAAAGCACCTTTACTAGTGTATAAACATATTGAAATATATTACATATCTTTAGGTGATGAGCACGTAGGTGCGACGTCGTAGACTCGCAGAAACTGGTGCACAGTCCCAATACCAAACTAATCTAAAGCAAAGTTTCTCGGCCGTCTGCTCTTGATGAACTGGGCAAAAGTGGAGCGGCGCTTGTGGAGCTGCACAGCGTCGGCTAGAGGACGCTGTGAACGGCGACAATCCGCTCTCGTAGTGCCAACCTACGCTGTGGCATCGGAACTACTGATACCACAGAAATAGTACATCATGTGAAATATTATACACTACATCTTCTCTTTTCTTCTTCTCTAAAGGGTAAATCCGCGAGAGTTGGACCACTGGGTGAGACACACCAGATAAATATATCACATATCCGTCGCTGGAGAGCAGCGCTTATTGCGTCCAAGGATGCTCTTTTGTAAACAAACGTGGTACAGAAGTTTTTCTGTCATTTTCGAGTTAGTTCTGGAGAAAAATCACATTCTCTGTTCCGGTAAGCCGAAAAATTTAATCTTGTAGCTACATAATTTTAGTAGTAATGCTTCGTTTGTGCAATATTAATGCAGTTCTTTTACTGCGAGCTTGACAAATGTGTAGGCTGAAACTAACCTAAAATGGTCACCGAGTTCCCTGCCTGCTTACAGAGGTCGGGGAGGGTCATTTCTCCCGTTTGTCTGTGAGAGGTGGACCACTTGTTTCAATGCGAGTGAGGTGGAGCACAAATAAATTTATCTTCGATAATCCTACTGATGATGACCGCAGTCACAGACTATACTTATTTGTCGGAAGATATGTCTGTGCCAACAAATGGAAGAACGGACTGATGTACACAAGGCAACCAACTTCTTCAAAGCTCATTAAAAGACCTACTGATCCCAATTACATCAACTGAACACAGTTATCTGAACAACTCAAATTCCTTCACTAACACCATTTCAACCTCCACTCCTGCTAAACCTAATACTTTCAAGATTAGCACCTCATAACTGATCACTCCTAAGCTAGCACAGACAAAACGTTTGGAGAAACAATACTTGTTCCTTATATTGATAAAACAGGAATATTAAGAGGAAGCCAACAGCTGTATCCAAATGGCCAAACACTACTGAAAGTATTGAAGAAAGAGAGGGATAAGAAAATAAAAGAAACTGAAAAAAGGCACAAAGACTAGTGAAGAGAATAACAGACTGAAGAAGCTCAATAAGTGAAATACTGAAAATAGCTCACCATGTTTATCCGGTGCAGACATTGAAGAAGATTGCGAAATAACCAATGGATGACGTAAGGGCGAATGTGTTGGTTGGGGTGAAATATATTTCGAAACTAATAAAAATTGCGATTGGATTCAGTGTGTTGCCTGTTCACAATGGTCAACATTTGGCAATAAATGTAATAAATGTAATAAAAAATGTAATAATATGTGGTGAGAGGAAGACAGGCTAATGGTTGATCAAAACCAACTACTTATTAGAAAAGCCAATGTTGAATTAAGATTGATAATGAACTGATAAATTTATTTTGGGCTAAAATATTTTGTAGTGTAATTCTGTGTTCATTACAACACATACCAAACAAAAATATGAAATTTCAATTGATTCTTTTCTTCATGTACAGCCATTTTTATATGTTCCATCTCTCCTAGTACACTGGTCATCTCACCCATACACCTAAGGGTGAAATGGACCAATCATGTATATTTTCATTTTATCATGCCTCTTTTTTATGTGGTAGCGCTTAAATAATATGTTATAGTTAAGTTTATATGACAATCAATACGAACATGCTGCCAGAAGACAACAAAAGTTTAAAAACACACAAATTTTATGTTGAAGAAAAAAACTGGTCCAATTTACCCTACAAATTAAATGAAGTCACCTGCTCACTTCCGTCTGTGTATTCGAGATGTTCTCAGGGACTATTGCATGGGTTTGCATCAGGTTTTGACTAACATATACACTGATTCTCGAGAATGATTCGTGTATATAGTTTAAAAATGTTTCGTGTAAATTGTGTGAATTATTATGAACTGAAATCCCCGCCGTTGTGCAAACAATGTCATTGCAAACATAGCGTTACAGCCACCACAAGTCTAGAGAGCAGCTGCGACTCGGGAGAACAGCAAAGCATGACGACAATTCTTTACGCGGCTGATGGTAGGTGGTTAAGTGCATGCCTGTAAAGTGAGAGGTGGTGAGAACTTGTCCCAGCTGAACCTTCTTTTTTTCACATTACCTTTTAACCAAACTTTCGTGTCTCAATCATGTGGAAAATCGTCAGAAAATAAGTGTGGTCCAAATTCGACATTACAGTGTAGGTACCCTTCCCCTGGTTGGAAATCGTCTTCAGCATGGCAGACAGCAGTACTTTGTTTATATAAGGAAAATTTCAGTGGCACAGCAGACGACGTAACTTTCACCTTCCTGCTTTCCTTGTATCAAACGTACTTACGAACACAATTCTTTGCGTGGTAGGAGGAGAAAATGTCATAAAAGGTCCACAACGATGCACAATGAGCCTCAACAGTGATTCAGCGCATACTAAGCTTTATAATAAGAGTGTCATTACGGGCTACATATTTATATCAAGTGTGCTCTTCTTTTCTGTTTTATTTTCTTTGTGGAGTTTAGATACGGTCTACTCATCCAGCCTCTGATACATGATATGCTATAAAGTAAAATATATATGTAATCCCAAACAACCTCGCACCCATGATTCAGATAGGTTGTTTGCGTTGGTACTACAACGATTAATTATATTTGATGTGCTCCTATAATTACCACGAGACGTCACTCCAAACGCCATTTAAATGCGGAGAAGATAACGTTCATGGCGCTGGTGAAGTATTGATGTTCTACGAAAGTGATGATACTCAGTTAACTAATATGGTTCTCTGAACTCCATACTCATAGTATAGACCACTGATCAACAAGTTTAAGAGCGTCCGTGTTGCTCAGAAACAGAACGCCGGTTGGACAGAGAAGAGAAGGAAAAAAAAAAAAAAGCTTACAGAAATGTCTTGTAGTTAATTGACGCGGTCTGTAACGGCAGTAAACATAAAAAAGCAACTAATGTAAAGGCATCACAATAATGAGCAGCACAATTAAAAAAATTTGAAATCGGTATTCAAATATTACAACAAATAAGCTTGATATATACACTACTGCACATGCACAATACTTATGTATCCCAAAATGAATGCATGAATCGTACATAAAATTTATATGTCATGTTTACTGTGGAATAGCGAATACTTTACTTTTGGTCCTCTCATCTGAATCTACAATGAGGTGGTTCGCATCTCCCACAGAGGCACTACTTCCTGACATAGATACAATGACAACATCTGATATTATAAACTCTCAGTTTCATGAGAATCTTGGTCTGCATTGTTTCCACCAGTATGTCCAGCACTGAAAAACACTACACTTCCATCAAATTACTTGCTGCTATAAAGGCGCTTAGAAGTAAGGATAAATTCTAGATCCATAGGATGGATCAGCGAAGTGATTTTTGAAGTGAGAAACATACCATTTATGAATCTACTGTCACTAGACATTTGAGTGGAATGAGAAGGAGCATTGCCTAAACTCAGTAACGGTTTCACATATTAATGTTTCAATTTTAACTTTTCATTTGTAATTTTCGGAGATCAGGACGAAGTCGTTCTCGAAGCAGTCAGGGAAAAGCTATATGATAAGCCAGACCTTTCATTTCATTTATAAATGGTTGGTGCATTCTGTATAATAATTTTGATTGCCTAGTGTTTCATAGATGCTTCAGTTTTGAGCGCTTTTAAACTGTGTGAGCGATCAAAAGTAGCACACAAAAGGCCAGTGATTCGTTACATGTTCATTTTACCTTGAGATGTCGACGTTCTCTCCCGATGGGCTGTGTACTGTCGGAAATGGATTTCCACACAATCCTGTGCGAAAGGAAAAGTTCCTTCTTCTATAAAAGTGTTTAACTCGTTACCAATGGTTCTACACTTGCAACGTCTACAACTAATCTTTTCCCACACATTCTTCTGACATTTATACTGAGCCAATTGTCGTATCTAAACATCTATCCAGTACTAGCTTTGAAACCTCTTTGGCATAATTTATCAGCAAATGTCTCCGTTGCAGCCTCCAGCTGGACTAGGAAAAACGACACTGTGTTGTACAATCAACGGTAGTCAGTTCTGATCATGCTCTCCGATCCCCTTTCCCCTCTAGTTCGTTTTGTTCTTACTAAAGACTCCGAAATTTTCTTCCGATTTTTCTTAATGTTGTACGAAAGTCCACTAGGCAATGCTTAACTCTGTCATAACATTCTGAACAAAAGCACCAACTCGGATTTCATCAAGTACTTTCATTTTGTCTTCTATATTGTAAATTTTATGTTCCCTCTTAATAACCGCTTTGGTCACTGTATTGTATTTTATGACTCACTAATAGACCTTTAAGCGAGCACAGATGGGGGTGAACCAGTGCCAGGGCAACTGAACTGAGCAGGCTGTGATTTCGTTGTATGCTTCTGACAAACAGTTATACTGATGACGTATTCGTAACCACAGATGCAGAAATCATGTTGAAAATAAAAAAATAAATAAATACAGGGTGGTCCATTGATCGTGACCGGGCCAAATATCTCACGAAATAAGCGTCAAACGAAAAAAATACAAAGAACGAAACTTATCTTGAAGGGGTAAACCAGATGGCGCTATGGTTGGCCCGCAAGATGGCGATGCCATAGGTCAAACGGCTTGCGTTTTTTAAAAATAGGAACCCCCATTTTTATTATATATTCGTGTAGTACGTAAAGAAATATGAACGTTTTTGTTGGACCACTTTTTTCGCTTTGTGATAGATGACGCTGTAATAAACACAAACATACGGCTCACAATATTAGACGAGAAGTTGGTAACACGTAAGTGTTTTAAATTAAAATACAGAACGTAGGTACGTTTGAACATTTTATTTCTGTTTGCCAATGTGATACATGTACCTTTGTGAACTTATCATTTCTGAGAACGCATGCTGTTACAGCGTGATTACCTGTAAATACCACATTAATCCAATAAATGCTCAAAATGATGCCCGTCAACCTCAAGGCATTTGGCAATACGTGTAACGACATTCCCCTCAACAGCGAGTAGTTCGCCTTCCGTAATGTTCGCACATGCTTTGACAATGCGCTGACTCATGTTGTCAGGCGTTGTCGGTGGATCACGATAGCAAATATCCTTCAACCTCCCCCACAGAAAGAAATCCGGGGACGTCAGATCCGGTGAACGTTCGGGCCATGGTATGGTGCATCGACGACCAATCCACCTGTCATGAAATATGCTATTCAGTACCGCTTCAACCGCATGCGAACTATGTGCCGGACATCCATCATGTTGGAAGTACATCGCCATTATGTCGTGCAGTGAAACATCTTGTAGTAACATCGGTAGAACATTACGTAGGAAATCAGCACACATTGCACCATTTAGATTGGCATCGATAAAATGGGGGCTAATTATCCTTTCTCCCATAATGCCGCACTATACATTAACCCACCAACGTCGCTGATGTTCCACTTGTCGCAGCCATCGTGGATTTTCCGTTGCCCAGTAGTGCATATTATGCCGGTTTACGTTACCGCTGTTGGTGAATGACGCTTCGTCGCTAAATAGAGCACGTGAAAAAAATCTGTCATCGTCCCGTAATTTCTCCTGTGCCCAATGGCAGAACTGTACACGACGTTCAAAGCCGTCGCCATGCAATTCCTGGTGCATAGAAATATGGTACAGGTGCAATCGATGTTGATGTAGCATTCTCAACACCGACGTTTTTGAGATTCCCGATTCTCGCGCAATTTGTCTGCAACTGATGTGCGGAATAGCCGCGACAGCAGCTGAAACACCTACTTGGGCATCATCATTTGTTGCAGGTCGTGGATGACGTTTCACATGTGGCTGAACACTTCCTGTTTCCTTAAATAACGTAACTATCCGGCGAACGGTCCGGACACTTGGATGATGATGTCCAGGATACCGAGCAGCATACATAGCACACGCCCGTTGGGCATTTTGATCACAATAGCCATACATCATCACGATATCTACCTTTTCCGCAATTGGTTCCGTTTTAACACGGGTAATGTATCACGAAGCAAATACCGTCCGCACTGGCGGAATGTTACGTGATACCATGTACTTATACGTTTGTGACTATTACAGCGCCATCTATCACATAACGAAAAAAGTGGTCCAACTAAAACATTCATATTTATTTAAGTACTACACGAATATATAATAAAAATGGAGGTTCCTATTTTAAAAAACGCAATTGATAGCCGTTTGACCTATGGCATCGCCATCTTGCGGGGCAACCATAGCGCCATCTGGTTTCCCCCTTCAAGCTAGACAAGTTTCGTTCTTTGTAGTTATTTCGTTTGACGCTTATTTCGTGAGATATTTGGCCCGGTCTCTATCAATGGACCACGCTGTATTTGTTACTCATTACCGGTCACAGATGAAGCTAATGTAAATGGAGACCATACGTTCAACATATTACGATAAATGAGTTTGATGTGAACGGTATGTGGTACAGTAAGGCGACATTTCACTCAGCGATAATAAAAGCAGTTCGAATTACTGCAAATTCTGAATTAATGCAGTCCAAAATAATGGAAGTTTACTATATACATACAGGGTGATACAGCTGCCCCTACCGATGTGTTTTATGCTAACTGCAACCCCTTCAAAAACCAAGCGCGAAATTTTCATATTCTCTCGCTCGCTACAGACAAACTGCTAGTCCTAAAAAAAATGACCAGGACCTTTTTGTAGGAAATTTCATGTAGTTACATTTTGTATTGATGGTGGACACGGTTTTCAAGTAATTCTAAAAAAACGTCTTTGAAGGTCACTTTCATATATTTCTCTTGAATAATACGAAAACTATTTCCTCTAGCGTAAAGATATTCTAGTACAAAATGTAACTATAAAATTTCGTCTTGTTCATTTTCTCTGTAGATCTAACAGTTTTCGTGTGGTGAGTTACATGGGCTCCAAACGTCCTAACAGTAGTTTACAGCAAGTTGGCTGCTGTATGCTGTTTCGTCCACAGACACAACGCACTTTCCCAACAATTCTGAGTGTTTTGCTTTCCGTCTCTTCTACAGTTTTTCGTGTTCGTCTCTATTCGTATCGCTTCGTGCATCCTCACATAGTTAAAGTTGCAACTAGTCTTGAAAACATACTCTATCAGGTAAAATTGTAGAGAAAATAGTCTGTGCAATCAGACATAGAAATTGAAAGAGGGTGTCCTTTGGGAATGTTTGTATTTCAGTTATTGTAGTATTACTACAATACCATGTCTCACTTAACGTTGCATCTCTCGAGTCTGTTCTGTTATGACAGACCTTATGCAATATATACGTATATCAATAAACTTAGAAGCGGGCAGCTCGATCTGGAAGAGAGATGTTGCTCTTGTGGCAGAGAGAATATCGTCACTTTGTAAACGTAAGCTCACCGGAAAAGTCATTGGTCACATCTTGAAAGAGCACACCAGTCACTTGGAGCTCTGGATTGCCTTATGCAGACATTGTCTTGCACGTAGCCACTCATAGAAACAATGTGACCAGAGTACACACATTATGGTGTTATGATGGGGCTTACGTGGAAGGCTTGATAATGGACTAACACCCGAATCTGGTCGTCATTTAAATAAAAACAAACTTCTGTGTAACTGTGGCGGTTCTGTAATTTCATTGAGTTACAGAGAAGCAACGAGGCCCTGCTGGCGTGTTTCACTCCCTCTCTCCGAATTTCCTGCGTTGCTTCTTGATCGGTGCGAGACTGGACAGACGTTGTAAAAAGCCGAGACAGTTCCAGCAAATGCAACACATTTTGTTGGAGGATCCTATCAGGTAATACATACTCTTGATATTCTGTTGCATTTGCCTTATTTGTTTAATAATATTCGTCTCGGTTGCAAGGTAAATTGTGACACATTCCTCCTTTGTATGCCTTTCCATTTTTGATGCAGAAAGCTGTGAACACATGTTTCTGGTGGATTATCGTAGCCTAGATACAAAGAGCCAACATCAGTCACAGTCGTAAAACTTCATATGCCAGCTAGCATTGCAGATACTGAAGTTGAAAGAATGTATAATGAGGTAAAATAAATTGTTCAGATTGTTAAGAGATGCAAAATTTCTGATAGGTGATTGCAATTTCATAATTGGAAAAGGAAGAGAAGGACAAATGATGGAACGTGGACGGAGAAGGAAATGAAAGGCCTGGTAGAATTTTGCACAAAGCGTATGTTAAACTTCACTAATAACATTTTGCAACAATAAAAATGTAAATCGAGTGAAAATAAACTATTCCTATCAATCCTAATGTGCTGATCGCGAATATCACAAAGACAATTCAAAATTAGCCCTACTTTTCATTTTACACTGTTTTATTACGGTGAGATAATTATATACGGATTTTTATGTTAAGTTTAAAATCAAATATTATAATGGTTTGTCAAAGTCATAAAAACTAGTAACAATGGATTATATTATTGTCCCTGGTCTTACTTGTATGCACATTTTGATACCAATTTTAGTGTTCTCTTTTTCTCCCTCGTCTTCAACTTCAGTGACATTATTAATGCATGTAATAATTTTTACACATTTGTTTCCAGATTAGCTACCAGTTGTTGAAGTTGACTGCTATTGAAGTGAACAAAAATGCCACGAGTTTGTGTTAACAGTGCTGACACCTTTTGCTATGTGTGTGGAGAAGTGACATTTGCTCACAAAAACCGCAAATAACTCCACTGACTAAAAAAGTTTACAGTTGTTATTTTGGGTGCAAAACTGGTGGTCAGGATAAACCCTGGGCTCCACATTGATCTACAACACTTATGCCAAAAACCTCAGGAATTGGATGCAAGGGAAAGGACGTTCAATGCCCTTTGCAGTGCCCATAATGTGGCGTCAACCAACTAACCATGTCAGTGACTGCTACTTTTGTATGGTTTCTCCTTTTTTTTAACATGCAAGATAGTCTTATGGCGTGTGTAGACATAAATGGTCAAATGAAGGCGTTCAGAAAGCGGACAGTGATCTATCCTAACATTCCACCTGCCATACGTCCAGTTTTACATGAGGAAGGATTGCTAATACCTGAACCACAGACAGAGTACGAGATTACTTCTGATGGGGATTCTGAATGTCCTGAACCATGTACATCATAAGATCCAGACTTTCTACCAAATTATCATCAACTGATGATCCACAAAAATTGTCTCAAAATGAGTTAAGTGATCTTATTAGAGATTTGGAGCTCTCTAAAGCTAAGACTGAGATTTTAGCATCAAGATTGCAGCAGCGCAATTTTCTGGAAAGTAATGAAAATGTTTAATTCTGCCGCAGAAGAGAGCAACAGTTCACTCCTTTTTTTTAACATGCAAGATAGTCTTGTGGTATGAGTCGACATAAATCGTCTAATGAAGGCTCTCAGAATTAATTACAACCCTGATGGGTGGAGACTCTTAATTGATTCGTCAAAGTTGAGCTTAAAAGTAGTGCTTTTAGATATTAGTAATGAGCTTCCTTCTATTCCAGTGGCGCATAGTGTGCATATGAGAGAGTCATACCAAAACCTGAAAATTTTACTGGAAGCCATTAAGTATAATGACTCTCAATGGCAGATTTTTGGTGACTTGAAAGTGGTTGCACTGATATTAGTATGCAGTTAGAGTACATTAAATATTGCTGTATTCTCTGTGAATGGCATAACGGAGCTCGTGCATCTCATTATAGTAAACATGAATGGCCCGCCAGAAAATCTCTTCAACCAGATAAAAGAATATTTAGAGTGAACCTCTAGTATATCCTAAAAAGATTCGGCTCCCTCCCTTGCACATCAAGTTGGGTCTCATGAAAAATTTTGTTAAGGGAATGAACAAAGATGGTGGCGCATTTAAGTACTTAAGGGAAAAATTCCCTTACTTTAGTGATGCCAAAGTAAAGGAGGGCATTTTTGTAGGCCCACAGATTCGAGAGAATTTGGAGACCATACTTTTGATGGAATCATACGAGGTGAAGAGAAGCATGCATGGGAATGTTTTAAGACAGTCTGTTTACAGTTCTTAGGGAACAAACGAGCAATAAATTACAAGGAGATTGCATCTTATGAAAACTTTGTTACAACATGTCCCTGAAAATGCATTTCTTACACAGTCGTCTTGACTTCTTCCCCAAAGATTGTGGTGCAGTAAGTGATGAACATGGAGAGAGATTTCATCAAGATATTGCCACATTTGAGAAGAGGTATGCCGGAAAGTGGAGCCTACTATTTTAGCAGATCACTGCTAGACTGTCATAAGGAATGCTCCCGAGTATATGTATAAACGTCAAGCCAAGCGGAAATGGTCATCTTCTGAATTTATCTCTGAACAAAGTATGTAATTGTATGTCCTGTACATATGGACATTTAACATTTGTAATTCTTTATATACATTTGTGGCCATTTAATTTATATATTTTCTTTTGTGCTTTACATAGTTCAGGTACAAAGTAGACTTATAAAGTATTTTCATTCATGTAGTATTACGTTAAGTTTTTCTTAGTACTTTACTTTTGTACTTCCAGAATGGCACTGAAATTTATCAATGCATAACACATAACATAATTCAAGTAATTATTCACTTAAAATTTGTTACACTCTATCTTGGAACATGAATGCATACTTAGTTACTGAGTAGATTACTTTTTTAAAAAAAAACTGAAGCTAAATATTTATGAAGAAGATGATTTTGTATCATTTTATACTGAAATAAATATAACTAACTCAAAATCACGTAATTTGAACGCTGTCACTTCAAGTTTGTTGTTTAGTGTAATTGGTTTAAAAAATCATAAAACAATGTCGTGCATCTGGAATAGTCCTGGACACATTGGAAACTTTGAAATAGATTACGTTATGGTAAGACAAATGTTTCAAAACAATATTTTAAACTGCAAAACCTTTCAGGGGTAAATGTGGATTCTAACTACAATTTATTGGTTATTAACTGCACATTCCGACTGAAGACAATTCGAAAGGTGGGAAACGAAAGAGATGGGGCCTGGCTCAGTTGAAAAACCAGAATTCATTGAAAATTTCAGGGGCAGCGTTAGACATTGTTGGATTGAACAAGGGGAAATGAATAAAATAGAAAATGAATGGGTGGAGGTGAGAGATGAAATTAAGAGGGCAGCTGAGACTCGTGTAGCAAAAAGCTAATGCCTAGTAAAATCCGTGAATAACACAAGAGATGATTTTAATTGACAGCAACTGAAACAGGCAAAAGGGAATAGTCTAAAAAATGGCACTGACAGAAAATGCAAAATGACTAAGGAGGAATGACTAGAGAACAAAATCAAGACAGCACAAACTTTCATGATAAGGGGAAGGATATATGCTGCCTACATGAAAATTAGACACACATTTTTAGAAAACAGACACAGCTGTATTATTATCGACAGCTAGACTGTTAAGCCAGTACTACAGAAAGAAGTGAAAGTGGAAGGTGTGGAAATTTAGAGAACAGGCATTTGAGGCCGACTGCAGATCGATTCGACTGTCACCAATGTATATTTCGTATACGGAACACGAAGATACGACGAGAGAAATTAGGGCTCGTACGGACACATAGAGATAGCCGCTTTTCCCTTGTTAACTTTGTGAGTGGAATAGGAAAGAAAATGACTAGTAGTGGTATGTGACAACCTCCACCATGCAACGTACGGTGGTTTTCAGAGTATGTAGATATAGTTGTACACGTAGATGCTTATGACAAACAGAGTTATGCTATTTAAAATCTGTCGAGGGATGGGGCGTTGATACTGCAGGCCACAGGCTGGGACGTCTGTGCCCTGGGCCACACAGCGATTGGCAGAGAGCACGATGACGTCAGCACACACATGTAACGCCATTGGCCACGGGGAAGAGGAGAGGGAGCGGAATGGCATTCCAGGAAAAAATACTGTCGACGTCGTGATTACAGGAAGGCTGACGCCGAAAAGTGCTGATCTCAACGTTGTTAACCAGAACTGACGTTGTCTTTGGGAGCTGACGTTGAATAGTACATGGTCAGCTGTAATATGACAACAAATTCCACTCCACCCGCTGTGATACTTTACAGTTTTCTTCATTTTATTACTTTTTTTTGTCATCAGTCTTCTGACTGGTTTGATGAGTAGCGCTTGCAACCTATGTCCTCAATTATCCGCTGGATATATTCCAATCTATGTTTTCCTCTACAGATTTTGCCCTCTGCAGCTCCCTCTAGTACCATGGATGTCAGTCACTGATGTTTTAACAGATGTCCTGTCACCCTGTCCCTTCTCCTTGTCAGTGATTTCCACGTATTCCTTTCCTCTCCGATTCTGCGCAGAACCTTCTCGTTACTTACCTTATCAGTCCACCTAATTTTCAACGTTAGTCTGTAGCACCACATCTCATATGCTACGTCTTCTGTTCCGGTTTTCCCACAGTCCATGTTTCACTACCATAAAATGCTACGCTCCAAACGTATATTCTCAGAAATTTCTTCCTCAAATTAAGACCTATGTTTGATACTAGTAGATTTCTCTTGGCGAGGAATGCCCTTTTTGGCAGTGTTATTCTGCTTTTGATGCCCTCTTTGCTCCATCCATCATTGGTTATTTTGCTCCCTAGGTAGTAGAATTCCTTAATTTCGTCTACTTCGTGACCATCAATCATGATTGTAAGTTTCTCGTTGTTGTCATTTTTGCTACTTCTCATTACTTTCGTTTTTCTTCGATTTACTCTCAGTCCAGGTTCTGTACTCATTAGACCGTCCATTCCATTCAGCAGATGATGTAATTCTTCTGCACTTTCACTCAGGATAGCAATGTCACCAAGGAATCATATCATCGCTACCCCTCCATCTTGAATATGAATTCCACTCCTGAAACTTTCGTTTATTTCCATCATTGTTTCTTCGATGTACAAATGGAACAGTAGAGGCGAAAGACTACATCCCTGTCTTACACACTTTTTAATCCGAGCATTTCGTTCTTGATCGTCCACTCGTACTAATTCCTTTTGGTTCTTGTACATACTGTATATTACCAGTCTCTCCCTATAGATCATCGCTATTTTTCTCAAAATTTCGAACATCGTGCACCATTTTACATTGCCGAACGCTTTTTCCACCTCGACAAATCCTGTGAACGTCTGTTGGTTATTCTTTAGTCTTGCTTCTGGTGCCTTGCCTCTCTGGTGCCTTTACCTTTCCTAAAGCCAAACTGATCGTCATCTAACTCATCCTCAATTTTCTTTCCCATTCTTCTGTCTATTATTCTTGTCAGCAACTTGGATGCGTGAGCTGTTAAGCTGATTGTGCGATAATTCTCGCACTTGTCAGCTCTTGCAGTCTCCGGAATTGTGTGGAAGATATTTCTCCGGAAGTCAGAAGGTATATTACCAGACTCATACATTCTACACACCAACGTGGACAGTCGTTTTTTTGCCACTTCCCCTAATAATTTTAGAAATTCTGATGGAATGTTGTTGATACTTTCTGCCTTATTTGATCTTAAGTCCTCCAAAGCTCTCTTAAATTCTAATTCTAGCCTGGATCCTCTATCTCTTCTAAATCGACTCCTGTTTCTTCTTCTATCACATCAGATAAATATTCTCCTTCAAAGAGGTCTTCAACGCACTCTTTCCACCTATCCGCTCTCTCCTCTGCATTTAACAATGGAATTCATGATACGACCCTAGCTTTTAATTTCACCAAAGGTGGTTTTGACTTTCTTATTGTGTTTTATTCAGTTGCTGTGAGACGGTCCATAAGTAAAAATTATCAATATACCGTAATATTACAAGTAACTGAGAAAGACAGGACTACAAAAGTTGAAGATATCTGGTATATTATTACTTGTATGCAATTCATGTTATAACACTCATTAACAATGACAAATTCTTACGCTCACAAATGTTAGACAAATCATTAATAAACATGAAAAATACTTTACATTGAGTAATTTTCAATCTTTAATGAAAAATGTAAACTTCTCTATACGGATGACTCATTCAACAATGAATCCTAACAGTGTCAATAAATAAAAAAATATTACCTTCGTTCGTCTTCATACTCTTTTCATTCTGAATCACTAATCAAATCTTCCTCTGTTTCACAATATTCAAACACAAATCATTTTACTTAAACACAGATGCACTTAACTTTACGTCTACATTGCCACGAGTCCTCTGCTCGGCGTCTGTCTCACTATTACTATAACGATAGAACTCCCGCACTCGTCGCTGCCCAGCACCGATGACAAAAACAAGCACGTCTTCTAGCGACACAGCTACTCTGACCAAAGATTGCTCGTGAATAATAAACGATTCAAAATTATCGCTTAGAGTCTGAGACATCCATAGTACACTTATGCTCATAAATTAAGGATAATGCTGATACACTGTGAAACAACGCTCTGGTGGGCGGTTTGCGGGTTTAAATCACCTCGGGGTGTGACCATGCGGCGCATTTGATCAGCGGTCGTTGCATGGTGACGCTGGCAGCAGTTCACATACGCAGAGGTGTGTTGGTGCATGTCAGAGTACGGTACAGCGAGTAAGTGTGCAGACGTTTTCAGACATGCTAATGGTGACTGTATGTTGAAAATGGCTCAAAGAACACATATTGATGACGTTATGAGGGGTAGAATACTAGGGCGACTGGAGGTTGGTCAAACACAGCAGGTCGTAGCACGGGCCCTTTGTGTGCCACAAAGTGTGATCTCAATATTATGGCAACGATTCCAGCAGACAGGAAACGTGTCCAGGCGCTACAGTAAGGGACGTCCACAGTGTACAACACAACAGGAAGACCGAAATCTCACCATCAGAGCCCGCAGACGGCCAAGGAGTACTGCAGGTAGCCTTGCTCGGGACCTTACCACAGCCACTGGAACCGTTGTCTCCAGACACACGGTGTACAGACGACTGAACAGACATGGTTTATTCACCTGGAGACCTGCAAAGTGCATTCCACTGACCTCTGGTCATAGGAGAGCCCGTAACGCCTGGTGTCAAGAACACAGTACATGGTCATTGGAACAGTGGTCCCAGGTTATGTTCACGGACGAGTCCAGGTGTAGTCTGAACAGTGATTCTCACCGCATTTTCATCTGACTTGAACCAGGAACCAGATACCAACCCGTTAATGTCCTTGAAAGGGACCTGTATGGAGGTCGTGGTTTGATGGTGTGGTGTGGGATTACGATTTGTACATGTACACCCCTGCATGTCTTTGACAGATGAACCGTAACAGGTCAGGTGTATCGCGACGTCATTTTGCACCAGTATGTCCGCCTTTTCAGGTGTGCAGTGGGTCCTCCTGATGGATGATAACGCACGGCCCCACCGAGCTGCCATCGTGGAGGAGTACCTTGAAACAGAAGATATCAGGCGAATGGAGTGGCCTGCCTGTTCTCCAGACCAAAACCCCATCGAGCACGTCTGGGATGCTCTCGGTCGACGTATCGTTGCACTTCTTCAAAACCCTAGGACACCTCAGGAGCTCCAACAGGCAGTGGTGCAAGAATGGGAGGCTATATCCCAGCAGCTGCTCGACCACCTGATCCAGAGTACGCCAACCCGTTGTGCGGCCTGTGTAAGTGTGCATGGTGATCATATCCCATATTGATGTCTGGGTACTTGCGCAAGAAACAGTACCGTTTTGTAGCACATGTGTTTCGGGACGGTTTTCTCAACTTATCACCAATACCGTGGACTTACAGACCTGTGTCGTGTGTGTTCCCAATGTGCCTATGCTATTAGCACCAGTTTTGTGTAGTGCCACGTTGTGTGGCACCACATTCTGCCATTATCCTTAATTTATAAGTGTATGTACAAATTGTGCAACATCTCTCCATTTTCCTCTGTTAAATTCATCGTCTCTTCATTAGTTGATTCCTGTACCTATTTAATCTCCAGAATTTTTCAGTGGCACCACATTTCAAAAATTTATATTCTGTTCTTGGCTGAGGTATTTAATACATAGTACGATAAAAAGTTCTCGCAATCGCTCATTTGACTGTGATTCGTAGAATGTAGATGTAGATGAAAGCACAACAAAGCTGAGTAATCGATAATGATGTTGTTTGGATTCCGAATTACAGTCGATAGTTCAAAACCGAAGTAAACGAATGTGGATGAAATTTAATAACGAACAAGTGTAATACAGAGTCCTGCTCCGTAGCACAGCAAGTAGTAGTTATCGATTTGCAAGGTGCATAGTTGTGACTGCTACCGCTTCAAGCTGGCGGCGGTGTAGAAAGTAGTGTTTGATCAGACATACGTCAGAAGATCCTTAAACGGCACGGCGGAGCGAAACGATTTCGCTTCATCGCCAGAAGCAGCTTATTACAGCCACGCCAGTTCATCAGCGCTGACGAGTAGAAACTTTCCGTGTGGAGTAATCAGCGTATGAAGCTTAAACGCCTCTCGGAAGCTGCAATAATCTTCCGCGCTGAGCTTCCGGCATATTAATACCATAACGGGTAACCTATAATCTTTGTTCCGATGACGAAGAGTTGATGAAGGATTAAATTTCCAATGAAACCAGTCTCCAGTACACTGTAATGAGGAAGAGGTGACTTAATTTCTTGATACTTTTCAGAACGCATGTCGGACCATCTCAAGTTTGTAGAAACATTTTTCTCAGCTTGAAGAAGGTGTCTGGGAATTATGTGGTACATAATACGTAATTTGACTGGTAATACTCCACTATCAGTCGCTTTCAAATTTCTTTAGTGTATCTGCAGCGTATATCCTTCATTATTGTCATAACAACATGAGCTACATAACGTCAACAATATTTTTCTGTGCTGTTGACCGCTTTGTGAATATATAAAATTGTCCGACGTTTCGGCTACTGTTGCAGTTGGCCTTCCTCAGGGTTTGCGCTGAGCTGACTGCTGAATGAGAAAGCTGTTTACGTATCTTGATAGTGTACTTGAGGAGAAGAAGAGGGGTGTTAGGCGTTTCTTTATTGGTCTTTATATTAATCCTCGTCATTGGTTGAAGAAGACGTGTCTGATTGGTGTTTACATAACAACTTCCTCCGCTACTGCAAAATCTAAAGTCTCACTCATTCAGCAGTCAGCTCAGCACAAGCCCTGAGGAATGCCACTTGCGACAGTGGCCGAAACGTCGCACAATTTTGTATATTCACAATGTGGTCAACAGCCCAGAAGAATTTTATTGACAGTGACAACGGCCGCGGAAGCTTACGCTTACAATTACTACGTAACATTTGTAGACTCAGATCAAGCTTTTGACAATAGTGAGTGCAATACACTCTTCGAAATTTTGAAACTATGAGTAATGAAATACAAGAAGCGGATGCAGTCCAACGATGTGAAAGGGACGTAACGGTTGAGAAGAGAGTTGGTAAGGGGTGTATCCTATCCCGCATGTTAATCAGTGTGTTCATTCAGCAAGCTGTGATGAACACCACAAGAAATTTTGAAAGAGAATTAAAGTTCAGGGAGAAAAAATTAAAAGTCTGGGGTTAGCCGATAACATTGTAAGCTGCCAGAGACTTCGAAGAGCAGCTGAACGGAATGACAGATTCCTTAACAGAAGTTACAACATGAACAGCAACAAAGGTATAACAGTGGTAATAGAATGCACTCAAATTAAATCAGGTGATGGTGAGAGAATGGAGTTAGGAAATGAGATACTAAGAGTAGGTAGTGCGGAACTGTATGGAACTTCTCCTGGAAGTCAAGGAACACGGCATTGGTATCACTACCTTCTGGGTCTCGTGGATGGACAGAGCAACCTGTGTTTCACAGAATGATTTTTAGCAGAATCATGTTGATTCCTATAGAGGAGACATTCCGATTCCAGAAATGTATTAAAATGATTGCATAAAATGTATTCAAATTTTCTGCAGTTGAACAACGCGGGAGTTACATGCCTATAATTACGTTCAGTGACTTGTCGAAACGGTGATGACCTGCGCTTTTTTCCAATCATTGGGGACGCTTCGCTTCTTCAGCGACCTACTGTTATGACACAAAGAGGGGAAGTAAGTTATTTCGCATACTCTAGGTAGAATCGAGTTGGTATCACATCAGGTCCAGTAGCCTACGTTCTGAGATTTCAGTTAATTTTCTGTCCAGGGGTCACTTGTTTCGATGTCTGTCATTCTGAAGCTCGCGTGATGATTAAAACAACACTACGATCATCCTCAGTCAAACATTTTTGGAAAAAGGAGTTCAGTATTTCGTCCTTTTCTCTGTCAACTTCCGTTTCGATTCCATTATGGTCACAAAGCGTCTGTGCAAATGACTTTGATCCATTTTCGGATTTAACACAAGACCAAATCTTCCTAGAATTTGAACTATGCAGAACGCACGCAAGTACGTCCAGAGTGAACTTAGGAAAGAGTACTTTGTCCAGATACTTAAGTACTAAATTTGACAATGACATCATACAATCACTCTATGAGTTTTCGTATTTAGGGTAGTTTACGCCTGAAGCGGCAACAAATGAAATAAACGGTAGAGAAAAAAGTTCTGCACTGATGACCTAAAACATTTTTCAATACTAAGCTTCCAACATGTCTGAAAATGAATGTCTGCAAACAATGTATTATAATTTTTCACTCACAGCAGAGAGATATGGACTTTTAAAGCAAAAAACTTCGGTAACTCACAACTGGAGAGCTGTATGTTGCTGATTGGTAGTGCAGGCAGAAAAAAAAGATGGACCAGGGAAGACAGCGGAACAAAATAAAATTAGAGGCAGTTGGGGCATTTATTTAGTGAGAGCAGATGGTAGATGTACAAGATGGGCAATATAAAACTGTCCTGAAAACAGGCATTCCAATTCACAGGAGCGGTTCTAGGCGCTCAGTCCGGAACCTGGCGACTGCTACGGTCGCAGGTTCGAATCCTGCCTCGGGCATGGATGTTTGTGATGTCCTTAGGTTAGTTAGGTTTAAGTAGTTCTAAGTTCTAGGGGACTGATGACCACAGATGTTAAGTCCCATAGTGCTCAGAGCCATTTGAACCATTTGAATTCACAGGAAACCGCCCCAGATGTGGATGATGTAAGTTGGAATGCCTATCCTAAGGTGCGTGAAGTGTTTTCCAGGCAAGTTTTGTTTTACACACCCTGTACAAAGGAACTTCCATGCATTATTCAAAGAGATAAGATAACATTACACTACTGTAAGAATCATATTTATTCATACTTTGGTCATTTTATGCACTGACATAGCTAAATAAGTTTTAAAGGGATATACAATATACGAAACATATGATTATACTGAACAAGGACTGCAGGGGTTAGTTCCAGAATCATTAGTTCCGGCCGCACCTCCAGTGAACAGACACCGACCAAATTGCTGCTTGATCCAAGTCAGACACAGAATAGAATCTTGTAAATCGTATGCCTCGTCTGCTAGTTCTGCTCTACCAAGCCCCATTCTATCCGTTTTCTGTACCGCTGAGGTCTTCGCTGTCACGCAAGAGGCTTTACATACGGTTCTGTCACCCAGGCCAGGTGGGCGCTTTTCCATCATTTAGACGATCAGACCCCTGGCCCGGACTGATAAAGCAGAGTTGTTCACTACATATGAAAGTCATTTGGACTGGACTACAGGGGAGCAAATGACCTCAGAGTACCTTTGTAGATTTTAAAGAAAGCTTCAGGTCACTGTTCCAGTTTTATAAAATTTAGCTGTATGTTTCACTATCGGAACGTGCACTTGTGACGTACAATATGTTTACATACTAACATGTAGGCTATGGTCAATGAACTTAGACGTAGAAGGAGTAAAGATGTTGTTCTTGCATGTTGGTTACAGTCAGAGAACTTAGAGATAGGAAGTGCAAGAATGTTGCACACATAGTAACTTAAAAAGCTATTATAAATTGCGAAGTTTCATCATCCACATTATGAAATTTCTGATCGATATTTTTGTCAGAGAACTTAGATCTAGGATGTACAATGATGTTATTTATATGAAATTACTAAAAGCTATTACAAATTAAAAATGACAGCTAGATCTTTTTTGAGCCACACTGTTGTCAGAGAACTTAGATCTAGGAAGTACAATGATGTTATACACATGAAGCTTTGAAAACTATTATAAATTTCATTGTATAACATCATTTTTCTTCCTCGATCTAAGAAAATTTTACTTTCGTAACATGTTACTACCAGAAGTTGCCTGCTAGACAAACATAAATGAATTCTAGGTAACTCTTCTGCTACCATGCGTCTAATATTTCCTAAGCGGGCGACGTAAATGGAAGGTTAGCAGGTAATAACAGAAGACGTACTATAGAAACACAGAGACCTACAGCAGAAGACAGTAACGTTTGAAGTAGTATCGAGTAGGTTTTTATTCAGCAATACATATCATGTGACTGGTAGTGGCGAGGGGAAACATCGGAATTGCAATAGTTAGTATAATTATCGATAGGTATTTAGATTAGGTTAAGCCATATATACTTTTTGTTGCATAAATGCACAGTTACTAGATCGTCAAGGACGTAGAAAAAATCTGAAGCAGTCTTCATGTTTGAGGTAATACCGAAACTTGTCACAAACATGTAAATGTAAATACACCGAGGTGCGCAAGAAAAGTATTACAAAAAAGAAAGCAGTTTTATTTACATGGGTACCATTACTGCACTGAAGGAATACGGAAGTCATTTTTAGGTAAAATTTTACATTCTTAACAGTAATTTATATACATCATCCACTTCTTCTAAGAAGTATCTCATTGGAATAAAAGTCCTGGCCAGAAATAAAATCTTTAATGTCAGCTTAAACAGAACTTTATCTGTTGCTGCAGATTTTAAAGTCGCTGGTAAATTACTGAAAATCCCATGTTCCTGAATAATGGACACATTTCTCAATCAAAGCACGTAACTTTAAAACTTTTGAAACATCTCCTTAGAAAAATTTATGAATTACTATGCTTGAATACCCCTTACGTTATTTGAATTTCAAACAGCTGATCAGAACTGAACGTACTCAGACATTTCGCTCTTTACTTATCCTTATCAACACTAAACTGACACATTATATATTTTTTGCGCAACGCAATCTGACTTTCAATAATCCCTCCAAAAAAATGGCCCTGACTAACAATAACCTATACCTTTCATGAATCACTTACCTCACAAAAATCTTCGTTACTCGAACTACTGCAATACAGCGAGCGCCAATACTGCCAGCTAAATGAAAGATTCTAACTACTGAAGGCACTAACTACTGATAGGCATACTTAGCAAATGAAAGATTTTGATATAGAACAAACAATGTATTTACCTTAATAGTGTTCAAATGGTTCAAATGGCTCTGCGCACTATGGGACTTAACATCTTAGGTCATCAGTCCCCTAGAACTTAGAACTACTTAAACCTAACTAACCTAAGGACACTACACACAACCATGCCCGAGGCAGATTCGAACCTGCGACTGTAGCATTCCCGCGGTTCCGGACTGCAGCGCCTAGAACCGCACGGCCATCGCGGCCGGCCATAATAGTGTTCAAAAGTCATCTCTCGTATATATATATATATATATATATATATATATATATATATATATATATATATAAGTTCATGACATCCAATCTTACAAATTTACTGTCTCTGATGGATACACGTCCAGATCATTCGATCTCAAAACTCCGCCATCTCTCTCCCCACATCCAACACTGCTGGCGGCTTACCTCCAACTAAGCAACGCTACGCGCTGTTCACATCCAACTGCCCATCACTACAATAGCGAATATTCCAACAATGCCAACCAGCCACAGACTGCACACAGCACAGCCAGTGATTTTCATACAGAGCGCTACGTGACGTTACCAACATAAAAACCTAAACAGCCTACTTACACTTTATGCAGACAATTCTTATGTCTAACATTTATGAAGTTGGTTTGAAAAAGACATCTATCCTCTGCGACAATTTTAATCAAGCAATAAAAGAGTTCTTGAGTTCAAACCACAAGTAATTCATGTTAGACACTTTTGCACTCGGGAATATTTCGTTTGACTTAGTGAGTTACCAAAAATAGTGAACCTGTATGACATTAACGATTGAAAATAAGCGAAGTATGCCGTTTTTTTTTATTTTTATATCATGTACGTCAGACAATGTACACAATGAAGGTTGTGCCATCGCAAAACCTGACTCAGCCGCTCCAGATGGAAATCAACATGTACAGGGTTGTGGCTGTGGCAGCGCAGTTCCATATGGGCGCTGTCAGCGAGATCGCTGTGACCTCAGCGATCGTGCAAGTCGGTGTGTGGGGCCAGCTGGACACATCGGACTGGGCTGGAAGTACGACCGAGCACATAATATGAGAGGGATTCTTGGAGTATCACCGAGCTGCCGATCAGAAGAGATGTGAATGGATGCCTGAGCAGTCGTGCTCCAGTCAGAGTTTACTGTCCTAACAGTGGAAATAAGGCAGTGCCGGAGCTGTTTGCTATAGAGCACTCTGTTCTACATCTACATTTATACTCCGCAAGCCACCCAACGGTGTGTGGTGGAGGGCACATTACGTGCCACTGTCATTACCTCCCTTTCCTGTTCCAGTCGCCTATGGTTCGCGGGAAGAACGACTGCCGGAAAGCCTCCGTGCGCGCTCGAATCTCTCAAATTTTACATTCGTGATCTCCTCGGGAGGTATAAGTATGGGGAAGCAATATATTCGATACCTCATCCAGAACCGCACCCTCTCGAAACCTGGACAGCAAGCTACACCGCGATGCAGAGCGCCTCTCTTGCAGAGTCTGCCACTTGAGTTTGCTGAACATCTCCGTAACGCTATCACGCTTACCAAATAACCCTGTGACGAAACGCGCCCCTCTTATTTGGATCTTATCTACCTCCTCTGTCAACCCGATACCCGACCTGGTACGGATCCCACACTGATCAGCAATACTCAAGTATAGGTCGAACGAGTGTTTTGTAAGCCACCTCCTTTCTTGATGGACTACATTTTCTAAGGAGTCTCCCAATGAATCTGAACCTGGCACCCGCCTTACCAACAATTAATTTTATATGATCATTCCGCTTCAAATCGTTCCGCACGCATACTCCCAGATATTTTAGAGAAGTAACTGCTACCAGTGTTTGTTCCGCAATCATATAATCATACAATAAAGGAACCTTCTTTCTATGTATTCGCAATACATTACATTTCTCTATGTTAAGGGTGAGTTGCCACTCCCTGCACCAAGTGCCTATCTGCTGCACATCTTCCAGCATTTCGCTGCAATTTTCTAATGCTGCAACTTCTCTGTATACTACAGCATCATCCGCGAAAAGCCGCGTGGAACTTCCAACACTATCTACTAGGTCATTCATATATATTGTGAAAAGCAATGGTCCCATAACACTCCCCTGTGGCACGACAGAGGTTACTTTAACGTCTGTAGACGTCTCTCCATTGAGAACAACATGTTGTGTTCTGTTCGCTAAAAACTCTCCTGCCGGTTCCTGGAAATCACGAACTGGGGCAGCAACTTGAGCTGTGTCAGTGTGACGTCATACAGCATTTCCCTCATTTCTGGTGTAAGCAGTTGTTAACTCTCTCCCTTAGAGGACAGGCAGTGTTACTATCGTGACCTTATGTTCTTAGTCTATGCAAGGATGACTAATTTTTTGCATGGCTGTTAAGCATCTTCCTAATACATATTCTCGACATACTGTCAGTTGAAACAGCGATCAATATACTCTATAAATAATAAGAATTTTTATATTGTGATTACAGAGTAATGTTTTTGAAATATATTACCCATAATTCAGAGTACTTACAATTATATTGGCAAGTTGTCCAGTATTACTCAGTGAACCACCAGGGTGTGGTCGTTAATGGAATGTCTTTGATGGCTATGGCGTATTTTATAATTGACTTTGGTGGGCATAGTGCTGACTGAATTTTTAATATTTTATGTTAATATTTCTGTTTCATACCACATCAGAAGTGATACCCTCTAGCGGTAAGAGTTTACGTTATGGCTCCATTAGTGGTAACAGCAGTCAGCTACTGGTTAGGTCTGCTCTTTGCACACAACACATGCTTTGCTTCACCTTTTTATGGACATTATTCAACGTCCTTGTCAGTGCTTGTAATGATTTTAGATGGTTTGTATTTATGGTCTTCAAAAATGTGTACAGTTAATTTAATTTGAACTTTATGTAATCTCATTTTTCTGATTATGCTCTGAAATGAAATGAAATGATCGTATGGCATTGTTGGCCGGGTGGACCCACGCGAGGAAGTTTGACCGCCGTATTGCAAGTCCTTTTTAGTTGACGCCACTTCGGCGACTTGCGAGTCAATGATGATGAACACACAACACCCAGTCATCACGAGGCAGAGAAAATCCCTAACCCCGCCGGAATCGAACCCGGGACCCCCTGCGCAGGAAACGAGAACGCTACCGCAAGACCACGAGATGACCGCAAGACCACGAGATGCGGACTATTACGCTGTAATGTATGATATCATTATGTGCAATGGTCTTTATTATTTGTCACCAGGTCATCTGATGATTGGCTATACATGAATTGTGTCACGAGCACAATGAAGGGTTCAGTACCATCTAGATCTGTATTACTCATCCACCTGACCAGCATTTTCTAAATTCACTTTCATAGATATGTTACTGTATCTTACCATTTCTGGTACCTTCTACATAGTGTTGTTCTAATTGCTGCCCTGGTCCATTCTGCAATGAGTTAGTTATAAATCTCTCCTGTTCTTGTTATTGTGATTGCCATAACACCGGTGTTGAGCAGAGGGCATGAAACTATTATGGGAAATTATCTGGAAACATTCTCTAATTCTGTTATAATTTTGAATTGTAAGGAAATTCTTTATAGCTTGTTATATTGCTGACTTCTTGTCACTGTGTTATTTGGCAGAGACTTCAGGCACTATTATTCACAACAAACTCTCATATTTATGTTCTCCCTGCTACAGTAATATTGTATTTGGTGCTCCACCCCATAGGCAGTCAGTTCATTTTTCAGCTGGGTATGTGTTTTTAAATTGTCCCATTCCTTGGGTTGCTACAATTTAAATTTATTATGTTATTTGTTTTTAATATTATGATAAGTATCTTGGCACCAGTTACCCACTTTTGGATTTTAGTTAATTGTAATGATTCTGCATATTAAGACACAAACGAATTACAGACATTAGCTACAAACGCGCATTGATTGAAATCAATGTGGAAAGTTGAAATTTTATGCCAGACTGGGATTCGAATCCGGATCTCCTGCCTACAAGATAGATGCTGTGACCACTAAGCGATTCGGACACAGTGGTAATTGCAACTGCACGGGCAACACCAACACGCCTTCCATCAGATTCAAAGTCTCAGCTTATCCACACACACACACACACACACACACACACACACACACACACTTTTGCATTGAGTGCAAGGACATTACTATGTCACTGTTATTCAGGCTCTTGGTTCTTATAATTTTTGAAAGATTGGTTCTGATGTGAGATCTCTGTTATGTTAAAGTTTTAAAATCATGATCACTGAACACATAAATCAGCGCTACCATCTTCTGTTACGTCACGGAAATACAGATTTGTTTAGACGATTTAGCAGTTCTGAGACTTACTTCTCTCACTTTAATTTATTAACAAGTTTTAACCCCAGGACTTTAAAACCGTCGTCATATTTTAGTAATTTATTGAGAGGAAACCTCTTACGTGTTCTGAACTGCATGGAGTTTGTCTCATTTATCGTCACCAACCTATATAACTTCACCAAAATTTAAAAAAAGGTATCACCCAAATATCTTTTAACTACCAGTGGGACATTGACCAGCATGACTGCCTTTCTGGTATCTTTGTTCGTTAAGAAGATATGAACAGCAGCACGTCTTGTTCAAACAGCACCTATGCCTATCTCTTTTAATTCACTAACCCATTTCCGCGTCTCAAGACCTGTTCGAAAACGTTTCACAGAATAACACTCTGATAAAGAAGAACATCGTTAAAAAAAATCCACAAAATTGACTGACTGTGCAGTACAGGTACCCGTGGTAAGTAACTCATCCACTTGCTGGAGTAAACAAATGGAAACACAAGAAAAATGCACACTGGATATTTAGTCAACTGTCTTCAGTTTGAAGCATGTGCCAGTGCAACGTTCACCAACGAAGCGAAAATAAAAATTCTTTCCATTTATGGAGAAAGTGAGTGAGCAGGACAGTAATTGCAATAATGTTTTCTCATTTACAATACGAGAATATCTAGTCAGTACTGTAGAACTTATGAAGGATACGTTGTGTGCAGTAAACGCAGCACTTGATTAAAAAACTACATTATCATCGCTTTTCGTTTATTGAGGTTGAAGGCAGGCGTAATACTACTCCGGTGGAGGAATAAACAGTAAGCTGACAAGAAGCCACCTTCTTGACTGATGACTCCTCGCCTTGTTGTGACGCGTCAAGAAGCGGGAAGTTTCAACCCATGGCACCGTAATCGCTGTAGAACTTTCGGCTCTGTTGCAATGTATCCACATGTCAGCACACGACAGGTTCAACAAGAGATTACCGTTCCTAAAACCAGTGTACATCGCATTCTAACAAGTTACTAGTGCCATCGTTACCATGTGCGCTTCCACCAATAATTGTACTGCAATTACTTCTGGAAGCGTGCAGAGTTCTCTCAGTGGTCACAACAGCAAATCCTCACCAACCAGATTCCTACGACTCTTGGACGAAGCGCCCCTGAGAAACATAATACACTCCTGGAAATGGAAAAAAGAACACATTGACACCGGTGTGTCAGACCCACCATACTTGCTCCGGACACTGCGAGAGGGCTGTACAAGCAATGATCACACGCACGGCACAGCGGACACACCAGGAACCGCGGTGTTGGCCGTCGAATGGCGCTAGCTGCGCAGCATTTGTGCACCGCCGCCGTCAGTGTCAGCCAGTTTGCCGTGGCATACGGAGCTCCATTGCAGGCTTTAACACTGGTAGCATGCCGCGACAGCGTGGACGTGAATCGTATGTGCAGTTGACGGACTTTGAGCGAGGGCGTATAGTGGGCATGCGGGAGGCCGGGTGGACGTACCGCCGAATTGCTCAACACGTGGGGCGTGAGGTCTCCACAGTACATCGATGTTGTCGCCAGTGGTCGGCGGAAGGTGCACGTGCCCGTCGACCTGCGACCGGACCGCAGCGACGCACGGATGCACGCCAAGACCGTAGGATCCTACGCAGTGCCGTAGGGGACCGCACCGCCACTTCCCAGCAAATTAGGGACACTGTTGCTCCTGGGGTATCGGCGAGGACCATTCGCAACCGTCTCCATGAAGCTGGGCTACGGTCCCGCACACCGTTAGGCCGTCTTCCGCTCACGCCCCAACATCGTGCAGCCCGCCTCCAGTGGTGTCGCGACAGGCGTGAATGGAGGGACGAATGGAGACGTGTCGTCTTCAGCGATGAGAGTCGCTTCTGCCTTGGTGCCAATGATGGTCGTATGCGTGTTTGGCGCCATGCAGGTGAGCGCCACAATCAGGACTGCATACGACCGAGGCACACAGGGCCAACACCCGGCATCATGGTGTGGGGAGCGATCTCCTACACTGGCCGTACACCACTGGTGATCGTCGAGGGGACACTGAATAGTGCACGGTACATCCAAACCGTCATCGAACCCATCGTTTTACCATTCCTAGACCGGCAAGGGAACTTGCTGTTCCAACAGGACAATGCACGTCCGCATGTATCCCGTGCCACCCAACGTGCTCTAGAAGGTGTAAGTCAACTATCCTGGCCAGCAAGATCTCCGGATCTGTCCCCCATTGAGCATGTTTGGGACTGGATGAAGCGTCGTCTCACGCGGTCTGCACGTCCAGCACGAACGCTGGTCCAACTGAGGCGCCAGGTGGAAATGGCATGGCAAGCCGTTCCACAGGACTACATCCAGCATCTCTACGATCGTCTCTATGGGAGAATAGCAGCCTGCATTGCTGCGAAAGGTGGATATACACTGTACTAGTGCCGACATTGTGCATGCACTGTTGCCTGTGTCTATGTGCCTGTGGTTCTGTCAGTGTGATCATGTGATGTATCTGACCCCAGGAATGTGTCAATAAAGTTTCCCCTTCCTGGGACAATGAATTCACGGTGTTCTTATTTCAATTTCCAGGAGTGTATTTATGTTCCTTCTCAAACAAAGGACAACTAAATACAAGGAACATCAGCATCAATGGTGGGTTAATATCTGGTTTGCGATGCTTGGGGATACAGTTGTTGATCCTTATTTCATCAATGATAACCTAAACGGCAGGGCATACGCGAACGGACTACAGTGCAGGTTCTCACTATTAGTTTGAGTTCACATTCTGAGACTATTGAATTAAAACCAGCGTAAACAACTGGTTTACTTTCTCAACTATTTTTTCAAACCTTAATTACAAATTATTTTGGCATTCAGGTGCATTACAAGCTTTCTGTTTCCACCATTGCAGTAAATTATTCAGTTTACTAACAGCAATTAAACTATCAGTTTGAGTAGCTACACTGGTTAGTCCATGAATAGCATTTTAATGTGGGTGCATCATGGTGTGAATGATTACTGTAATTATTACTTTCTAGATTCTTATGTATCCAGTAGTTCAGTATAACAGGCTGATTAGCTACTCCATGACGACATTCCATTTGCCATAGCTGTTTTGGCCGGCCGCTGTGACAGAGTGGTTCTAGGCGCTTCAGACCGGAACCGCGCTGCTGCTCCGATCGCAGGTTCGAATCCTGCCTCAGGTATGGTTTTGTGTAATGTCCTTAGGTTAGTTAGGTGTAAGTAGTTCTAAGTCTAGGGGACTGATGACCTCAGATGTTAAGTCCCATAGTGTTTGGAGCCATTTTAATAACTGTTATGTTTCATTCTAATTACCAGTTGTCAGTACGTGTGCATAAAAACAGGGTAATAATATCGCGCACACTAAAATTTAGTTACAGCTTTTCAAAGCATTGGCATCTTTTGTAGGAAATCCCGAAGGCCGCGTTAGATGTTCGCATTTTTGCAATTAACGAAATTACAAAAAAAGGCAGATATGCCCGTTAACATCCCATTGATAGCTAAGGAACATTTGCTTGATAGATTTTTTTATTTAACATCTGGGTGGAAAGTTGTATGGGTTGGTCGAGACAAATGGGGCACCATGTACAGCGCGTCTTTTCAAAGTTTATTGAGTAAGAGTTTGCTAGGAAACTTTTGTTAATGACCACTAATTACGAAAATTCATGTCACCAGTTTCTAAAAACCAGGCACCAAAGCCGACTACTTTTTGCGCCTAGCCGAGACGGTGCGTGATCGGCTTTTGTTCTCGTGGGCTAGAGCGGATAGGAATCTTAACGGGCGGGTGTCTTTGCGGAGGGTGGGCGGAACGTGCTGGAATAACAAGCGCCTTTCTCCGGACCGGGTCACACACGAAGCTGAGTCATTTGCATTCAATCGCGCGCCAGCCGCGTCACGTCCCTTGCCGGGTTTTTGCGGGATCCAGGGAACTGCGTGCCCTGCTGCGATACCATCTCACCCCGCCCTCCGCTCAGAACACCTGTTTACCTCTTGCGGTGGCAGCTGATTCACAACGGCAGAACACGGCCGAACTTTGCCCATTTCTGCAAAGCAATCCACAGTCAACATTCTGCTTGTTTCATGATTTGTTATACACACTGAAGTGACGAAAAAATAATTGTAACAAGGCTGGGATTCGAAATTGGGTTTCCTGCTTGTAACACCATAGCTCTAATGCTCTACTGATTTATTTCGCCATTTGTTTTATTTAATGTTACATCGTTGAGCTTCTGTAAATGTGTTTGACTGAATCGATAACACAAAATTGTATACTCTTTTCTTTGTAAAAACTTTGATGTATTTTAGAGTGTAGGAAGTGTTCAAATGGCTCTGAGCACTATGGGACTCAACTGCTGTGGTCATAAGTCCCCTAGAACTTAGAACTACTTAAACCCAACTAACCTAAGGACATCACACACATCCATGCCCGAGGCAGGATTCGAACCTGCGACCGTAGCGGTCGTGCGGTTCCAGACTGTAGCGCCTTTAACCGCTCGGCCACTCCGGCCGGCTGTAGGAAGTGTAATCTCAGTAATCTGTACAATATGAGCAAATTATATGTTTTGCCTTTGTCATACAATCTCTTTGGTTATCTTTAAAATCAAATAATTTTATTTAAATAATTTGTCGGCCGGAGTGGCCGAGCGGTTCTAGGCGCTACAGTCTGGAACCGCGCGACCGCTTCGGTCGCAGGTTCGAATCCTGCCTCGGGCATGGATGTGTGTGATGTCCTTAGGTTAGTTAGGTTTAAGTAGTTCTCAGTCCTAGGGGACTTATGACCTCAGAAGTTGAGTCCCATTTTGCTCAGAGCCATTTTTTTTAAATAATTTTGTGTAGTACTACCAATACGTGCAATTGTTCTGTTTTATTTAAAATGTTTGTTTGCTGTTATGTAAAATGCTGACCTTCACTTAGGGTTCTTAGTTATTTTGTATGCGAAAGGTGTTGTGGTTCCCCTCTGCAACGGAACTGTGTAGCGCGCGCAAATTGTGGTTGGCCTAGGTAGAAAAGGTGGAAGCAAGAGTCAGTCGGGGACGAGCTACCAAACTGTCAACTACTCATGTAAAAGTTGTGTATTGTGCTGGTACCGAGAGAGGCCTTCCGTGCTGCTTTCCAATGCCTCGGATGGATGGATAGAGAGCTGGAACTACTGTGGAATTGATATCTGTCATCGCTACCAAGAAATGACAGAGTCCAGCAATTCTACCAGCAAATCCACCTACCAACATGCAATGGCCACCACATTGCGCCATGACTGTAATGGAACACTAAAGCAATGTACAGTGAAGGATCAGCTCATAGGATGTTATAGTGTAGCCAAATATAAGGTAAAATTTGACCGAACTCTTGTAGCTACCGTGATTTATCTTTAGTCACGTATCCACTTACGGTCCCTCCCACGCTAAAGTGTTTACCGAGTGTCATTTATTGGAGGCAAATTAATATTAATATGGCATTAGAGTGTGCTCAATTTAATATTATTTGTTGAAAGAATCTTACAAATATCTCAAATTTGTGTTTCACTGCAGTAAAAGTTCAGAACTGCAACTGTTGAGAGTTATATGTTCATGCTTGCTAAGTACTTGTTTCTATAGTGTATTGAAAGTGTGTTTAGTTTGCTCTGCTACAGTGGTAAAGATTAAGCGCCCCCCCCCCCCTCCATTCAAAGTAGTTCAAATGCACTAAGTTACTTAATTATAGCAATTTTCAATTACTCTTGCTATTCAAGTGAAATTCTGTACAATATTGGGCTCCTCTTGTGTATTAAAAGCGCATATTAATGGCGTAACAGGACCAACAGTTTGTCTATTGTGCTCATGCTAGATAACGATTAGTAGAAAGACCACTATTTATGAAAACAATAATTTCGTTATTCAAAAGACAGTGAGAAGTAACCTGTTAGTGAATTCCATTTAATTTTTATTCTAAGTAGAAACGTGTTTAGTAGTGTTTAGTAGTATCTAAATTTGCAGTGAACTGCATTTACAATTTTTTGTCAGATAGGAATTTGTATGAAAAGTAACACTGAATCTGTGTCCAATTTACGATTCTACACTGAATATTAAGAGTAACGTTATTGAGATCATTCAGTTTGACTAAGTCCTCAAGATAATAGTGCGTTTTGTTATCTGTTGTATTTATGTAAATAGTTTGTTCTGATCTGTAAGCTCCAACCTTAACATGAGCATACTGTATTCAGGTGGTGCCAGAGTTCATTGCACTGTCGAGTGACAAAAGTATAGGCTGTGTTTGCCCATTGAAGTTACTTATTTTCAGTTCTTGAATAAGAATGTTACTCATTCTCTTGACTAATTAGGCTGGCGACCGTTTTCTTTATTCATTGAACAGTGTAAATAGGTGTAAATAGGTAAAACATTGTTTGTTATTGTTCAAATATTTACGTAATTTTGACTTTCAATTCCGATAAGCCACCTCCGTTAGGTACAACACGGTCAACATAACGAAATTACTCTCAGAGGGTAACCCTGTTCTGTTGCTACATACCATAATTGCTTGAATAAAAATAATTTCATTGTACGAACTGCCCCCAACTTGAAGGTTGTGGTATAGCAGTAGCGGACAGTAGTCTTATATGCTCACTAGGCAGATGGACTAAACACTACGCTACCCTGGAACAGTGGCTTTGTTCAACTGCGCAGACTACCCTAGCACACTTCCTCCTCATCCTATATTCCCATTCACGCCTCAGCTCACTTACTATTCCCCCTAAACTGGAAAACTATTGCAGAGGCTTTCCAACTGTATTGGAACAGCACCTAGGGTTCGAATCCCGGCCTTGATACAAACTTCCATTCGTGTGGGACTTTAAAAGGTCTCTGGAACCATACAGTTTCATTTGTTTCATGACTGATTTTACTGAGCTTATTATCTACACCTGATTCTGCAAACCACTGTGCGGTTACTAAATAAACATTCTGGAAAAAAGTGGTCACCCCACGAGACATCACGCCAGTACCGTGCAAGACGCTGTCCAGCCTCGATAATGGGCTCACTTCGGTGAGGAAGATGGTGCACATGTTTCTTCAGGTAAGCCATATCATGCTGACGTCACTCATTAATGAATAAATCCCGCATAGGTGCATTTTGCGGTGATGTTGACTGCTACATTTTGATGTTCCTAATACTCCCACATATTTTGCACAGTAATTAAGCAGGACAATCCGAATATCTGAGTGCTCGTCAAACGAGGAATGTTAGCGTATACACCAGATAATATGGCTGTTGTCATATTACGAGTGTCCTCAGCATACTAATCATGGAGGAAGAAAGGGCAACACTTGTTCACTGACAACCATAAGAAAAAGAAAAGAAAATGAAAATTTCTAAGTTGGCAAAATGCGCTTAAAGAAAGCCAAGATCTACAAGAGCACACCCCAAGACTCCTCTCCTACACCTCTCCAGAGATCGGTATTATAATTTCCTTCACCTTCCTCCGCCAATCCAAGGGCTAGCTCCAAAGCTTCTGAGCAGAAGAAAGTTAACTAACAAAGTGGCATGTATGAATGAAACAGTTCGCTGCATTCCAACATACAGAAAGAGACGACCACTGAAACGTTTTCCCGAGCTCGGTGACGACCAGAACCTTCCGCCCCCACAAAACAAAAAACAAGCCATAGCCCAAGGTGGCGACTGCTTCTCAAGCAACGTGAAAAAATGCTATTTCAGAGAAAACATTTTCAGCCACCATTCCGCGATCGCATCCTTTTAATGAAAAACTAGTTTTGTTCGTTTTGTAAATAAAAACGCCTTTCTCTTGCTGCAGTGTATTTTATTTGTTCCATATACGCTTCACCTTTTACTTCAAGGCACCTTCAATGGAATCTATAACTATATGGTTATGTTTTGATATGCGATATTTGTAGATTATAAAACAGTTCACGTCTTATTTTTACATAAGTAAGTGGTTAACTAAATTAAACTCCGCCGGAACAGGCACTGGCAGGCCCAACGCTACCGACCGGCCGTCGTGCCATCCTCAGCCCACAGGCGTCACTGGATGCGGATTCTGAGGGGCATGTGATCAGCACTCCGCTCTCCCCGCCGTATGTCAGTTTACGGAGCCCCTACTTCTCAATCAAATAACTCCTCAGTTTACCTCACAAAGGGTGAGTGCACTCCGCTTGCCAACAGCGCTTGGCAGACCGGGTGGTCACCCATCCAAGTGCTAGCCCAGCCCGACAGCGCTTAACATCGGTGATCTGACGGGAACCGGTGTTATTACTGCGGCAAGGTCGTTGGCACGTAAGTATGTGATTCCTTACAGTTATTCGTGTTTTTGGTTGGTATCCGCGTCTCCTCGAATCTGGTCACATGCGGGAGGTCGCTTTATAACTTCGTTTACGAAATATAAACACATTTCCACGTTACGAACTTTTTTCTTCAAAATTTTCATGTTCTTTGAACTAATTGCTGTGGTGTACTATTATTCTTCTGTCACTAGTTGCAGATATTTTACCGAAAACTGTGATCTAAACTTAACTACTGTGTGTTGACTTTGTATCTCCTCCTACTTAGTTTTTTGTGTACATGTTACCAGTCTAACAAAGTATATGCAGTAAAGTAACATCTGTTCATTTCTGTTTCTCTCTGTCTCTCTCTCTGTGTGTGTGGGGGGGGGGGGGAGGGGGGGGGGTTAGTCAGGACGAGTTGTAGAAAGTTGAATGTGAACGTTATAGCTGTCAGAGGGTGGTTGAAAGCTTTGGTGTTCGGTTGGTTTGTGTTTTGGTTTAAATATTTTGTGGTGGTCTTCACGGAAGAAAGGTGTCGGGTGATATTATTGTGATAATAATCGTCTGTTGGAGGGCTACGTTACTATGTTATCTATTTATGTAAATAGTGAGTTGTTCGTTGTGTATGCTTGATCATGTAACAGGGTTTTCTTTTCGGCATTGGTCTTTTGTATGTAGTAATTTTCTTGCAGGACTAGAAGGTGTTTTATAGTTTATTCTAACTAATTTTTGTGTTTCTATGGATGGAGGGCTTCCTCTGAAAATCACTGTGTGGCCCAGCCAAAATTCAAGCATTGTCATCCTCTAAAGCCCTTGACAGCCCCTCAACCCCAGTCGCTGCTCCGTCGTATATTCAGGGTGATCCGCTGACAGCGTTTACGGGCTTCAATCTAAAAGGAATTAGAAGCAACAGAAAGTGAAACTGCAGATGGACCATATAACCACTCATCCATTTCCGATAATCAGTTTAATACCAGAAGGACGATTCGAACGGTTTCCAAATCTGCATATCAACACGAAGATATGAATTAAAAATGAGAGGAGGCAGCTCAGTATGAGGTTGATCCCTCTCAATGTTTACAAGCTACGTTAGTCGGTGAAAACAGTTATAGCGTTCCAAAAACCAGTGTGTTTCTCCAGTAAACCTTGATAATAATGAGGATGAAATTTATCCGCAGTTGCAAATACTAAGAACCATCAGCTGTACAAGAGAATGACGACGGTAGAAATTTGTGCCGATTTCCCGTTTTATACGAGATGGATGTCTGTCTTCTCCTCATGTTACACAACTGGTAACGCTCTTGTCCTTGTCCTACGTTTGCATTTCCATTTATGAAGATGGAAATAAATCCGAAACACTCCATACGTAGTTTGTAATCAGTTAAGTCATTCTTAAAATGCTATATGGTTTTTTATACGAACTAGCCAGCTTAACTACAGATCTACGCATATTAACTGAAATGTGTAGTTCAGTGATAACGTGCGAGGTATAGCCTGGATTATTGACAAGAAGCAAAAATCCACAAGACGTGATTTTACTTTCCGTTTTTGCTTCAAGCGTGGGTCTCACTCTGCAGATGCTTAGATCTTGGAATAGAAGCAAGCTTACACTATGCGATAGAAAGCAGTATGGGAAAAAGGCAAGAAAACAGGTTGCCTTTAAAGGAGTGATAATCCTCATAATTATTTTTTAACTGGAGGCATAACGCTTTAGGGCCCCATGACCGCATTTAACGTGAAAAAAATGCCTCGATAAATTTTCATTTTTTATTTTGAAAGCCTATTTCGTCTCTAGACAGAGGTAATTTTTAGAACAAAGTCTAATTAGTGGGAATTGCAATTCGTTACCAAGGTGAAGTTGAACGAATTGAAAAACGGATTATATGAATGGCGGGTTACAGTTGTTAATTGGGGATAAAATGTCAGAGACTAAAGTCTGAGTAACAGCTGTCGGAAGACTGACTAATTACAGTAACAATGGCCGTCCGTTGTGGCCGAGCGGTTCTAGGCGCTTCAGTCTGGAACCGCGCGACCGATACGGTAGCAGGTTCTAATCCTGCCTCGAGCAAGGATTTGTGTGATGTCCTTAGGTTAGTTAGGTTTAAGTAGTTCTAGGTTCTAGGGGACTGATGACAGATGTTAAGCCCCATAGTGCTCAGAGCCATCTGAACCATTTTTTATAGTAACAATAACGAATGTTTTCCCAAGAAACTTCCTTCCAAATTAATACTGTGTGCGTACATTCCGCTGAAGCGTGAAAATTCATTCGCTACAGGTTCCACGTTCGCAGATTTTCACGAGGAGACTCAAAAACGGTAGACTGTCATGTAACGCACAACAAATGTCGAAGTCCAGAATGAGATTTTTCACTCTGCAGCGAAGTGTGCGCTGATATGAAACTTCCTGGCAGTTTAAAACTGTGTGCCGGACCAAGACCCGTACTCGGGACCTTTGCCTTTCGCGGGCAAGTGCTCTACTTGCCCGCGAAAGGCAGATGTCCCGAGTTCGAGTCTCGGTCCGGCACACAGTTTTAAACTTCCAGGAAGTTCCAAATGTTGAAGTCATTAACTACGTTTCGCCGGCCGCGGTGGCCGAGCGGTTCCAGGCGCTTCAGTCCAGAACCGTGCGACTGCTACAGTCGCAGGTTCGAATCCTGCCTCGGGCATGGATGCGTATGTTGCCCTTAGGTTAGTTAGGTTTAAGTAGTTCTACGATCTAGGGGACTGATGACTTCAGATGTTGAGTCCCATAGTGCTCAGAGCCGTTTGAACCATTTTGAAGTGCGTTCTGCTCCTAAACGTGGTGCAAAATGTGGCAATGTCTGCAGTTCTTGTCGGAATAAAAGTCTACTGCGAGCTGTGCGGAAGAGGTTTGTAGCCCACTCCGCTTCCTGGACACAGTTCCCACCGCCGGCATCCTGTTTCACGCTTGCCACCGCGGAAGGCGGTGACACTGCAGAATCCTGCGCCGCCGGGAGCTGAACGTGGGACCTCGCAGCTCTGTGTGAACCAAAGCCGCCAGACGAGGTTGCCGCCGACGCAGGTGCGAGACATACCACGCAGGCTCGAGAGTGTCTTTCACCGTAATTGCGCTGGCTAGGAGAAGTCTTCTCGTATCAAAAATTACATTCACGTCGAGGAAGACGTTTCTGACGATGTAAGTTTGGATCGCATCATTTTATGCAACTGAATCATGGACTGTGGGGAAACCAGAAAAGAATATTTTGTGATATGTCAATGGCATTTGACTGTGTAAATCACAGTATCCTTTTAAGTACATTAGAATATTGTGGTGTAACAGGAAATGCTGCAAAATGGTTCAAATCTAATATCTCTGGCAGGAAACATAGGGTGTTATTAGGAAAGAGACATGCATTAAGTTAACAGGCATCATGCAACTGTGAACTATTTACATTTAGGGTCCCACAAGGTTCCATTTTAGGGCCCTTACTTTTTCTTGCGTATATCAATGACTTTTCATCAGTAACATTACCAAATGCCAAGTTCGTTTTGTTTGCCGACGACACAAACATTGCAATAAATAGCAAATCAAGTGTAGTCTTAGAAAGATCGGCTAATAAAAGTTTTGTGGACATTAATCACTGGTTCCTAGCCAATTCTTTGTCACTAAACTTTGAAAAACGCACTACATGCAGTTCAGAACCCTTGTAAGGGTTGTCCCACGAGTATATGCCTAACGTACGATGACAAGCAGATAAGAAGAAGTGGACAATGCTAAATTCTTGGGATTATAGCTTGATAATAAATTCAACTGGGAGGCACATACCACAGAACTGCTGAAGCATCTTAACAAATCTCTATTTGCAATGCGAATTGTGTCAGACATAGGCAATATAGAAATGAAAAAGCTGGCATACTGTGGTTACTTTCATTCCATAATGGCATATGTGATTATTTTTTGGGTTAATTCATCAAGCCAAGCTAAAGTTTTCCGGGCAAAAAAACGTGCAGTAAGAGTTATATGTGGTGTGAACTGAAGAAAATCCTGCAGAAGCCTGTTTAGGGAACTAGGGATACTAACTACCGCTTCCCAATATATTTATTCCTTAATGAAATTTGTCATTAAAAATATATCACTTTTTCAAACCAACAGCTCGATTCATGGAATCAGTACTAGAAATAAGAATAATCTTCACAAGGATTTAAAGTCACTTACTCATGTACAAAAAGGTGTGCATTATTCAGGAACACAGATTTTCAATAACTTGCCAGCAGCCATAAAAAGCTTAACAACCAATGAAATTCAGTTTAAAAGAAGCCTAAAGGATTTATTGGTGGCCAACTCCTTCTACTCCATTGATGAATTTGTCAGTAGAACCAACTGATTTGTCTATATAGTGTGTGTGTGTAAACATGCAAGTACAATATAACTTCTGCACAATTTCAATGTAGTAATGTGTTCATTGTAAATAAGTATTATAGTAGTTCAATTACATGTTTATTACCTTATAAATGAAAGAAAACTTTTCTAATTTTAAATTCAATGCATTGGTGTTTGTAAAATCCTTCTTTCATATAGTGTTCATTAAAATAAATGACGATCATTCCACTTGGGACCTATGGAAGGTAAATTAGCTTATTTGTCTCAGTTGTAAACATTTGTCATTTATTATTGTTTTTCTGGCATGTTCTACATCCTGGAGGACCTCCTCACTACGGATCAATTGGAATGAAAGTAAATGTAATCTAATCTAATCTAAACGTAGAATCGAAGAAATTAAGATGTGGTAAAATAGAGAAGAATGTTGAAGATTATTCGGACTTACAGGATAAGAAATGGGATTCCCTGCAGACTCGGAGACGAGAGAAGCAGATGGAAAACTCTGACGAGAAGAATGGACCGGACGATAAGACATACACTACATGATCAAAAGTATCCAGACGCCTACTACTGGACAATAATATGGGGTGTCGTCCATCCCACGACTGCGTTACGACCGGAGCTCTGCTGGTTTTCAGCATCTCACTTAGACAATGAACTGAAATCATTTACAAGGTGTACAACTTTGCTTCCGCCGTTTATCCCCAATATTTGAGGCTTTAATGAAACAAATTGGTTACACATTTATCGTTCAAAGTATTTTCCATCGCTGGCCAATACTTTCTCCCATCTTTCGAGCACTGTACGAATCCCGGGTGAAAAAAATTGTTCATCTTTTGAAGCGATCCACGAATCGATACAGTTTGTAACTTCTACATGAGATCGAAAGTGTTGGTCAGCCAGGCCAAGCGCCATTGATCTAAACTGGTGACAGTCAGAGGGAGCAATGTCTGGAGAATACGGCGGGTGGGGTAGGACTTCCCTTTTTAACGTTTCCAAGCACGTTTTGACCTCTTTTGCATCGTGGGGTCGAGCGTTGTCGTGCTGTAAAATCACTTGATCGTGCCTCTCGCTGTACTGCGGCCGTTTGTCTTTTAATGCTCTGCTCAAACGCATTAATTGCGTTCGATAAAGAGCACCTGTGATTGTTTCACTTGGCTTTAACACCTCATAGTACACGACGTCGAGCTGGTCCCACCAAATGCAGAGCATGATCTTGGTGTCGTGAATATTACTCAGTTTGGCTGCCGACGTGCAAGCATGGCCGGGATATCAATATGATTTTTTGCGTTTACTGTTATCCAATAAACCCATTTTTTGTCCCCGGTCACAATGCGATGCAGAAATCCCTTCCGTTCTTGCCTCTGAAACAACTGTTCACAAACACACAAACGCAGTTCAACGTCTCTTGGTTTCAGCTCACACAGAACCCATGTTCCTTCTTTCTGAATCATGCCCACAGCCTTGAGACGTTTTGAAATGGCTTGCTTTGTCACTCCTACTAATCGTGCCATTTCCTCTTGAGTTTGACGCGTGTCTTCACCCAGTAATGTCTCCAATTCTGCATCTTCGAAAACATTCTCTCTTCCACCACTATGCCGGTCTACGACGTTAAAATCACCGTTCTTGAAGCGTTGAAACCACTCACGACACGTTCTTTCACTAATAGCGTTCTTACCATACATACATGGGAGCATTTGATGAGACTCAGCCGCTATTTTCTTCATACTGAAACGAAACAGTAACACCTCCAGCAAATGACGAGAATTAGGCTCGTAAACTGACATTTTCATTCAAGAGCAACTTTATGATGCAGACACAAATCGACTAATGTTTGAATGAGGTTATGTTGACCGGGGTCCTAGCTAACTGCCTGACGTCTGCGATTTGTTTCTTTCGACGGCTACTTACCATTGTCGTCACCTATCGGCAAACGGCGGAAGCAAAGCTGTACACCTTGTAGTTCCAAAATAATGACCATAGAGGAATTATGCGCAAAGTTTTAACAGATTGTACATCGTTCTTTACACAAGCATGTGCCTAATAAATGGATTAAGGACGGAAGAGACCCACGTTGGTTTAATAAAGAAATTCGGAAAGTTCTGAGGAAGCAAAGGCTACTGCGCTCTCGGTTGAAAAGAGGACGGGATGCCGACGACAAGGATAAGGTTAGTAGAGAACCGCGCGTCTGTGAAAAGATCGATGCGCGAAGCATACAACAGCTACCACCGTCATACCTCTGCTAAAGATCTGGCGGAGAAACCGGAAAAGTTCTGCTCCTGTATAAAATCGCTAAGTGGGTCTAAGGCTTCCATTCAGTTACTCGTTGACCAGTCTGGTTTGGCAGTAGAATATAACAAAAAGGAGCCCGACGTATTAAATTCCACGCTTAAGAAATCATTCAAGTAGGAGAAACGTACAAACGCACTGTCGTTTTACCATCGAACTGAGTCCCGTAAGGATGACATTGTAATGAGCATCTTTGGCATAGAGGAAACTGAAAAAGTCGCCAGGTCCGGATGGATTTCCAATGCGGTTTTACAAATAGTACTCTATGTCATCGTCCCCTTACTTATTTTGTATTTACCGCGAATCTCTCGACCACGGCATTGTGTCAAGCGACTGGAAAAAAAGTACAGGTGACTATATAAGAAGGGTGAAAGAACGGACCCGCAAAATTACAGACCAGTATCCTTAACATCGGTTTGCTGCAGAACTCTAGAGCATATTCTGAGTTCGAATGTAATAAATTTCATAGAGACCAAAAAGCTCATGTCCACGAGTCAGCACGGCATTAGAATGCTTCCCTAGTGCGAAATCCAGCTTGCTCTTTTCTCAAATGATGCACTGCGAACTATGGATTAAGGGCAACAGGTAGATTCCATATTTGATTTTCGAAAAGCGTTTGAGACGATTACCCACTACAGACTGTCAACGAAGGTACGTGCATACGGAATAGGCTCCCAGATACGCGACTGGCTCGAAGACTTCTTAAGTAATAGAACCCAGTGTGTTGTCCTGGACGGCTAGTGTTCATCGGAGACAGGGTAACATCAGGAGTGCTCCAGAGAAGTGTGATAGGACCGTTACATTTTTGTACGTATATACATAAAGAGACAGATGGCTGAAAGGAGTGAAGGAATGCGTCCAGAAGAAAGGCGAAGACTGGACCAAGGTGAAGACAGAGAGATATTGGCAAGACAGAACACGATGGAGAGGTTTATGTTCCAAACATACCCGGCCAGAGGCTGGAAACTGTCGAAGATAATGATGATGGTGGTGATGATAAATGATTTGGCAGACTGGATGGGCATCAATCTGCTGTTGTTCGTTGGTGATGCTTTAGTGTACGGAAAAGTGTCGAAAATAAGTGATGGTAGATTGATACAAGATGACCTAGACAAATCTTCTATTGGTGTGATGAATTTCAGCTGGCTCTTAATGTGGAAAAAAGTAAGTTAATGACGAAAAACAAACCTGTAATGTAGGAAAATGTAAGTTAATGAGGAAAAGCAAACCCGTAATACTCGGGTACAGCTTTTATATTGTCCTGTTTGACACAGTCAAGTCGTTTAAACATCTGGGCCTAACGTTGTAAAGCATTACGAAATGGAATGAGCATGTGAGGACTGAGGTAGCGATTTTGAATGATCGACATCGGCTTATTGGGAGAATTTTAGGAAAGTGTGGTTCATTTGTAAAGCAGAGCGCAAACTGCTCGAGCGTTTGGGATCCGCACCAGGTCGGATTGAAGGAGGACATCGAAGGAATTCAGCGGCTGGCTCCTAGAGTTGTTACGGGCAGGTTCGAACAACGCGTAAGTGTTACGGAGATGCTTCGATAAATCAAATGGAAATCCCTGGAGGGAAGGCCACGTTCTTTTCGAGAAACACTGTTGAGAAAATTTAGAGAACCGCCATTTAAAGTTGACTGCAGAACGATCCTGCTGCCGCCAAGGTACATGCTTGAGTAGTTTAATTTGTAGAGCACTTGCCCGCGAAAGGCAAAGTTCCCGAGTTCGAGTCTCGGTCCGGCACACAGTTTTAATCTGTCAGGAAGTTTCACCTCAACCGTTCCTTAACACTGACTACATAACTGTGTAACTTTTGACGAGCTGCTCGATCATTGTACCCTTTTTTTTTAACCTACACAGTCGTACGGTCCAGAACCGATATGTCAATCAGGCAAAATCGCCTTGAGCATTGACACAATCATCTCACCAAAGCACCAGGTTGAAGATAATCATTTTTTAAAACATCGTGTCCTGCTGCTTGGAGAAGTCAGTAACTGATTGCTGCACAGCTTCGTTCGATAGGAATCGTCGACCTTTCAAGGCCTTTTTTAAGGGACCGAAAGCGTGGTAATCGCACTGGGAGAGGCAACGACTACAGGGGGGGGGGGGGGGGGTGCTCGAGGATCTTCCACTTGTCCACAATCGATGAGGCTGGCCTCACTGATTGAGAAAGGGTCTTCTGTCGAACAGTAACCATCACAGAATTTGACGCAGCAGTCCATACACATTCTGCATTATCCGAAGTATGTCTGCAAGTGTTTGTCCTTCGTCAGCTCGGAAAATTCACACATCAAAGAAAAGTTTTGCATCAACACGGTTCCGAGAGTTCCGGAACCTGTACAGAAAATTCGAATAGAGACCAACATAAACATCATTTCTGCCATTTTTATTGCTCATTAAAACCACACATTGCATGTTGTACCACCATACAGCGAGACATTCAAAGCTGGTGGTCCAGACTCCTCTAACACCCAGTAGCACGTCCTCTTACATTGATGCATGCCTGTATTCGTCGTGGCATACTGTCCACAAGTTCATCAAGGCACTGTTTGTCCAGATTGTCCCACACCTCAACAGCGATTCACTGTAGCTCCCTCAGAGTGGTTGGTGGGTCGCGTCTTTCAAAAACAGCCCTTTTCAATCTATCCCCGGCATGTCCGATAGGTATCATGTCTGGAGAACATGCTGGCCACTCTAGTCGAATGATGTCGTTAACCTAAAGGAAGTCATTCGCAATATGTGCACGATGGGAGCGCGAATTTTTGTCCTTGAAGACGAATGCCTCGCTAATATGCTGCCGATATGATTGCACTATCGGTCGGAGGATTGCATTCTCCTATCGTACAGCCGTTACGACGCCTTCCATGACCACCAGCGGCGTACGTCAGCCTCAGATAATGCCACCTCAAAACAGCAGGGAACTGCTGGACAGTGTGTCTTAGGGGTTCAGCATGACCGGGTTGCCACCAAACACGTCTCCGACGATTGTCTGATTGAAGACATGTGCGGCACTCATCGGTGAAGAGAACATGATTCCAATCCTAACGGTCCATTCGGCATGTAGTGGGCCCACCTGTACCGCGCTGCATGGTGTCGTGGTTGCAAAGATGGACCTCGCCATGGACGTCGGGAGTGAAATTGCGCACAGTTTGAGTCGTAACACGACGTCCTGTGGCTGCGCGAAAAGCATTATTCAACATGGTGGCGCTGCTGTCAGGGGTCCTCCGAGCCATAATCCGTAGGTAGCGGTCATCCAATGCAGTAGTAGCCCTTGGGCGGCCTGAGCAAGGCATGTCATCGACAGTTCCTGTCTCTCTGTATCTTCTCCATGACCGAACGACATCGCTTCGGTTCACTCTGAGACGCCTGAACACTTACCTTGTGGAGATCCCTTCCTGGCACAAAGTAACAATGTGGACGCTATCGGACCGCGGTATTGACCGTCTAGGCATGGTTGAACTACAGACAACACGAGCAGTGTACCTCCTTGTTGGTGGAATGACTGGAACTGATCGGCTGTCGGACGCCCTCCATCTAAGAGGCGCTGCTATTGCGTGGTTGTTTACAACTTTGGGCGGGTTTAGTGACACCTCTGAACAGTCAAAGGAACTGTGTCTGTGATACAATACCCAAAGCCAACGTCTATCTTCAGGAGTTCTGGGAACCGGCGTGATGCAAGACTTTTTTTCATGTGTCAAATAACAGCACATGTATGGACCCATTGGTAATAACGTCGCCATAGCTCACGTTTCCGAATTTACCGCACTCACTTCTGGAAGACACGAATTCCAGACAAATCCGTTTCCTGCATGTCGATACTGTTGTGTTTGTATCGGAGTCGTGCTACGTAGCATATACGCTACAGTGACACACTCAAACGGAAACTTCTCATCGTTCAATATACTAGCAGCCGGCCGAAGTGGCCGAGCGGTTCTAGGCGCTTCAGACTGGAACCGCGCGACCGCTACGGTCGCAGGTTCGAAGCCTGCCTCGGGCATTGATGTGTGTGATGTCCTTAGGTTAGTTAGGTTTAAGTAGTTCTAAGTTCTAGGGGACTGATGACCTCAGAAGTAAAGTCCCATACATACAAAACTCCGGTGCACCCAACATACAACATTTTCTCATCTTAAAACAACGCTCTGGTGTATACAAAATTATTGGGGATAATTGAACGCTTACAAAGAAGCTCTTATATGCCCACAGATTCGTTTGACCCTTCGTAAAGTGCCAAAGAAGTCCAAAAAAACATAAACCGGCTGAGATTTGAAGAAAGACTCCTACTGTTTCGCAAAAGCTAACATAGAAAATTTCAAGAACCAACAGTCAACTAAGAAATCCAGTAATATATCACAACTCTCCACCTATCACTTCCATACGGTCCGCCCCCGGTAGCTGAGTGGTCAGCGCGACAGACTGTCACTCCAAAGGGCCCGGGTTCGATTCCCGACTGGGTCTGAGATTTTCTCCGCTCAGGGACTGGGTGTTGTGTTGTCCTCATCATCATCATTTCATCCCCACCGACGCGCAAGTCGCCGAAGTGTCTTCAAATCGAAAGACTTGCACCAGGCGAGCGCTGTACCCGACGGGAGGCCGTCGTCCCACGCCATTTCCATTTCCGCTTCCATACGGATCACGAAGACAAGATTAGACTAATTACAACATGCACAGAGGCGTTTAACTCTGCTTCTTTCCATAAAAAAAGCCAAAATCATACCCTCTTCATGATATCTCTACTGGTATTTAAATTTGCAATACTCTTACATTATTAAAAGGTCTTATAATTTTAAATTTAGGTTCTGCTTGCTCACTTCATGTTACATTTATGCCGGTATTATCTAGATTCGAAAATATGTTCACCCACTTTTCCCAAAGAACTGTTTCGATACTAACCTGTCATTTGCTCTTCGATCAGACTTGTCATTAAAGCGACAATGACATTCAACAATGCTTTCTATGACATTACTTCAGGAAAGACGGTTCCACCCCTTCCTGAATCCAACAGACTCCTTATTGGTTCACGATATGACTTTTACATACAGGCAGTGATACTAAAATAACATAGATTTCTTTTTTTATCTAATTCTTCCCAGTTGCCAGCAAAAACTCTTCGACCCTTAATATTAGTCATTTTCACCACAACGAATATTATCGTCTATAACAGCTTTAATAGAGGACTTCCTGTCATTTGCTTTGGAGATAGCAAGTCATAAGGGACCAGAAGTCAGTTTTATAGCATTCGCACTGGGTGCTTTTCCGATTCAAAGTCCCACGTGATATTTTCGTCTTTTGATTGAGTCACCTAGCGCGAACCATTCTTGTGTATTGCTCGGGTGTTTAGGATCCCCACCACGAGGGATAAAGGAAGATATCGAAGCAATTCAGAGGCGTGCTGTTAGATCTATTACCGGTAGCTTCTATCAGCACGCAAGTATTACGGAAATGCTTCGGGGCCTCAAATGGGAACCCCTGGAAGGAAGATGGCGTTCTTCTCGCGAGGCACTGTTGAGGTAGTTTGGAGAGTCAGCATTTGAGGTAGACTGCAGAACGATTCTACTGCCGCCAAAATACATTTCGCAAAAGGACCAAGAAGATAATAAGAGAGAAATTAGGGATAGTACTGCTGCTTACAGACAGTCGTTTATCACTCGTTCTATTTTGAGTGGAACAGGAAAAGGAAGGACAAACAGCGTTACAAGATATCCTCTGCCAAGAATCTTCTGATTCTGATGTAAGATGAATGCTGCCATGACTGGTATGATTTCTTTCTTCAGAAATATTCTCCTCACAGTCAGACACATTTACTAATGCTTCCAGCTGATCGTCAGAAAGAAATTATTTCGTCTTAAGAAATTACTATGTTAGATACATGAACTGCTCCTGCACCAAACAGTTGATGAAACATTGCTGGTAATGATAATGTTTTGATAATTTTAACCTAATATGCATCGCACATTGTTATGTAACTTCACACATTTCAACAATAAGCAAGTAAAAGCTGCATTGTTCTAAAAAAGCCGGGTAAGTGCTAGCAGGACAAACTTAATTACGTATATAGGCAATTGATCGATTGGTTTTGATGAGTGATTTTGCAAGTATCAAAATATGTAACATAGATGGTCGTATCCCTTGACTGTATTGGCGTAAAAGTTTATTTTATTTTTACACCACCAAGTGACTGCAGACCTTAAGAGTTTGACCCAAATTTCAGCTCGAAACCTCTACTCGTACATGAGAGAAAGAGGTCTGAGCAGACGTTCGTATCTTTTTATTGTATTGACTTAGAAGCTCAGATTTTTTACACCGCCAAGTGACTGAAGACATTACTTTGACAGTAATTTCAACCTGACACTTCCAGCCTTTTCTGATAGAAAGAGGTCTCAACAGATGGACAGAGAGACACACGAACAACCAAGCGACCTATAAGAGCTCCGTTTATATGGATTGGGATACGGAACCCTCATGCATGCATCTCAGACAAGTAGAAATAAAATCCAACTACCCATATTTGTACATGCTTTGAAATTTTATACATTTTACTCATATAGACACAAGAGACACACAAGTATCAAATTAAGCTATAACTGGGGCAAGAAAATGTCTTTTTCTTTGTTTCAATTGAGCGTTAAGCTAAGTGGAATGCATTGAGAAAGCCACTAAGTTTCGTTAATTAGCGTTTAAATATAATAACGTTGTCGAAGAATAAACTTATCCCTGGGTCTTATTGACCCATAGGTAACAGCGGGGTTAAGTAAATAGTCTTCTTCTGCTGTATACTCGAATGGAATGGGAAGCCCTTACAGGGCTGCAAATGTAGGCGAAGGCACTGGGTTAGTACGTACTAAAGACCCAGAGGAAAAATTGAGGGCACGTCTTCCACGTTAGGAGCGGCCCACGGTTTTCGTCCTGAGACGTTCGCGCACGGGGCAGCCTGCCTCCCCATCTCCTTAGCGGTGTGTGTCTCGCAACTGACCGCGTCCTCCCACGCAACGCAAGACCGCACTGCTCGCTTGCGTAACGCGTTTCGCGACCCACAAGACCCGCGTTGTGACAGCGGACGCTTATTAATGCTAATAGGCGAGCGGCAGATGAGGAGAGGGAGAAAGTGCGCATGCGCTCCTGAACCCCGGCCGCTGGCGCCGTGGGAGTGAGCGGCGGGCTGCCACTGTTTCCGGAAGGGCGGCGTGGTGGGGGGAGGGCGTGGCCTTTCGCCCCGGCAGCCAACAGCACCTCTCCGAGGGGTAACGTTGGCTCTATAAAAGCCGCCACTGCTCCCCTAAGCGCGTTCCGATGTTTCAGCGGGTTGTGTTCGTGTGCTACAGTCCGAATTATCTGGATATTCCTCTCCGTCACTAATATGGCTGTTGACGTTCTGCAGCAGTTGCATGGAAATTATTTTATGTCATTCATTCTTTTTTCGATGAATAGGCAATGGTGTGAAGTGTAAGCGCATCAGTTTCATGTCTCACAATATCCCAAAACATTCTAAACGTTATAATCATACCACAATGTTCACAACTCTGTGCATGCCGATGTACATAGTGGGATAGCACAGTTTGAGCCCACTTCTTAGTATAACATTGCACACCCTCTGGTCTTAATGCATACACTGATTTGGTTGTGAAGTATCTCAAAAATCCGTTCTATCTTTTCATGAGGCAAGCTGGTGCACAACTGTTGTAAGTAGTCCTTGATATCCTCGATATTGGCACTGGGATGAAGTTGAGTCCCATCCCATTAGGGACATATCTGTGAATCTTTCTTTCCACAGGAGTGCCTCAACATCGTGGAGACACAGACCATTGGTGAATGAGCATTATCCTGTTCAAAAATGGGCCAACAGTAGTGTCACATAGGGGGTAACGCATGAGGATGCATAATAGCTGTGACATATCATTGTGCTCTCAGAGTTCCCTCAATCACTGCCTGCCATGATGTCAGGAGTAACAATGTTGTACCACTCGAAAACATTGGAAGAATAGGTCCTATCGCCAGGTCACCACCTTACTGCCTGATGATTGTCATCTTTGGTAGTGCAGAACCATGATTCGTCACTAACCACACTACGACACTTTTCATCAGTAGTCCACACCATTCATCAGCACTGTATGTTACCCAATCATGACACCACACCAAACACAACTGTTTATGTTGTGGTGCTAAGAGCACCTATGCTTGGCTGCTGCTAGTCTCTGACCAATGGTACATAGTAAGACTGAATGTTGTCGGGAGTACAGGTGCAGATATAAAAGGGTTATGATACAATATGAGGATCCTCCCTTTGGGTTCCTGGGTTCGATTCCCGGCAGGGTCAGGGATTTTCTCTGCCTCGTGATGACTGGGTGTTGTGTGATGTCCTTAGGTTAGTTAGGTTTAAGTAGTTCTAAGTTCTAGGGGACTGATGACCAGAGATGTTAAGTCCCATAGTGCTCAGAGCCATTTGAACCATTTTTTGATCCTCCCTTGTCGTGATTAAATATGGTTGACCAGAACCTTCTCTGTCATCATGTTCCGATGCCGTTTAGCATTGGACCACTGTCACACCAGATGCTTCACAGATCTGGATATTGCATTCTTCGAACAGCTGGCTAAATGGATATCCATAATGAGGCCCCTTTCAAACTGTCAGATATTGATAACGCTATCTCATATGAGTGCATGACATCTCTTGTGCTTCACTGTGATCACTCTTCATCTGATGCAGTTCACACTCTTTATAAATATTACCAGGCCTGGTAATAACACCAAACATGAAGAACACTAATGAACTTTCGTGGCTGTTTTACATGTCAAACAGAATAGCAGCTCAAATCATTTACGAACCTGTGGATGGTGGGTACATGTATGGATTGACATATGACCATGTCTTCTTGCTGCTTCATTTTCTTTGTCAGGCTGTATACACATGGAAGACTATTTCAGGCTTTGTGGAACAATAAATCGTAAATAGCTGTCTCAAAAGCTGAAGTCACCAATTACCATTATTGGAGTTGCACTCAACCATGAAATAACAGGTTCTGATACTGGTGGTAGAAAAAAGTGTAACTGCTGATGTATTGTTCCCAAACACCTATCAATACTCTCTGCTGTTGGGACTGGGTTTCATGGTGTTAATTGACAGTATTTGTGTACAAAAAGAACAAAATCCCGTATGAAACCAAATTTCTCTCATTTTAGTGTAGTGGTTATTACGTGAGATAAATGATGATCTTTGAATTTTGGGAGTACGACGCACATTGAGTTCCTTGTAATGTCACCCACTGCAGATCATTGAGAATTTCTGTGATGCTCTCGTGCTGCCTGAATAAACTCGGTACTAATCGTACAGATCTTCTTTGAATCTTTTTTTCTACCATTAATCCATCTTGGTAAGGGTCACACGTTGATGGAGGATACACGAAGGGACTGTAAACGAGGTCTTTTGTGCGTGAAATACATTGCTTTAGTGTTCTCCCAACTAATCTGCGCAGCCTGCCTCCCTTCTGGTTAGATTTATGTGCTCCCTGTACCTTAAATCACTTCGGACAGGAACTCCAAGGTACTTAAAGTTTGTGATTGACATCAGTATTTGGTCATAGTTCACGTAGTCAAGCGTCATCGGCTCTTTTGATCTCTTTACATGCATTATATGTATTTTGATGATCAGCTGCCAGTCTTGTAGTAGGCACCGATCATCTGCAAGTAGAGAGACTTGCGTTTCGTAACAAGACTCCAACGAAGTCCTCTCTATGAACGTAGCTGCGCCGCCTGCGAACCATCGCTTTGGACTATAGACGTTATATGCCGGAATACAGAGGATATCGTGAACAGCGAGGGTTGTCTCGCTATTTCTTGTGGTATACCAGACACCGCCTTCCCTTCTGGCAATATCTCTCCAGTCTCGTTCAATTACATTTCTGTTCGGATATTCTACATAAGATTGAGGCATTCTCTACTATCATTTCGACATGCGCTAGCTCATTTCTTTTCATTCCCTCAGTGTCTAAAGCCATTACTGTGTTTTGTTGGTGACCAACGTGACAATTATCTCAAATTAGCACAGCTATAGATCTGACATAATAAAAGTTTGTGTTGATGTACGTTGTGCAATAACGTAAATCAAGTAAAAACCTAATTTTATTAACTGATCTGCTTATCCAGTAGGTTGAACAGTCTCTCCACAGCTCACTGAAGTAGCATGTATTAAAACATATTCAGTCATCACATCTTTAGTGGTCCATTAAAACGACATAATGTGCAAGTAGTAAATGCAGTACTCTAGAAATTCCGACAAAATGCCAAGAGAAGTTTTATGCGTCTATTATGTAATTGATGTACTTGGGCTAAGGTGGCACCTGGCAGAAGTCACTGAGGTTGAGCGGTTATCTTTCGCGCAATGCAAGAAGCTCGTACGAATGGCGACGGTTCGAATCTCGAATTCCACTACTAGTTACTTATTAATCTAATTTCTTCATCACTGGTCATAATTTAATTCAATTTCAGAGTTAATATAATGAAAAAACACGTGTATTTACATGAAGTATTTGCACCAAGTTTCAGTGTTTCAGTTTATGTTTTCCATGTCTGTATGATAAATACCATCCTGCAACGTGTGTTGTCCAGAACACATCCGACCTGTATTTGTACATTGGTGTTGTGGTCTGTCACAGCGTGATTTACTACATTACTGATAGTGAATAACGTCATTCACATTATTATTTATCGATGTCTGACTTGGGATTTCCAAGCCTGTCCCTCGTCCTTGAAAATTTAATTACAAATAGTAAACAGTCAAATAACATGAAATTCACTACAACTTCATAAAAATGCACGTGTTTTTTTTTCATTATATCACCTCTCAAATGTCATATGAAATTTGGAAATTTGTGGTAAGGTCTTATGGGACCAAACTGCTGAGGTCATCGGTCCCTAAGCTTACACACTACCTAATATAACTTAAACTAACTTACGCTAAGGACGACACACACACTCACACACACACCTATGCCCGAAGGTGGACTCGAACCTCCGACGAGGAAGCCGCGCTGACCGCGAGAAGACGCCAGAGACAGCTCGCCTAAAATGTCGTATGAATTAAATTATGTGACTAGTGATGAGCCGGCAGCTGTGACCGAGAGGTTCTAGGCGCTTCGGTCCAGAACCGCTCTGCTGTTACAGTCGCAGGTTCTAATCCTGCCTCGAGCATGGATGTGTGTGATGTCCTTAGGTTAGTTAGGTTTAAGTAGTTCTATCTCTATGGGACTGATGACCTCAGATGTTAAGTCCCATAGTGCTTAGAGCCATTTAAATCATTTGAACCAGTGATGAAAAAAATAGATCAATAAGTAACTATTAGTGGGATTAGAACCGTCGCCTTTCCTACGACCTTCTTGCATTGTGTGAACGCTAATATTTCGACCACAATGGCTTCTTCCGGGTGCGGTGGTGGTGGTGGTGGTGGTTAGTGTTTAACGTCCCGTCGACAACGAGGTCATTAGAGACGGAGCGCAAGCTCGGGTTAGGGAAGGATTGGGAAGGAAATCGGCCGTGCCCTTTCAAAGGAACCATCCCGGCATTTGCCTGAAACGATTTTAGGGAAATCACGGAAAACCTAAATCAGGATGGCCGGAGACGGGATTGTACCGTCGTCCTCCCGAATGCGAGTCCCTTCTTCCGGCTGCTACCTTCGCACAGGTACATCAGTTATATAATAGACGCGTAAAATGTCTCTTGCGATTTTCTCAGAACTGTCAGAGTACTGTTCCTCACTACTGGCGCATTGTGTTGTTTTAATGGCCTATAAAAGGTGTAAAAAGTCTGAAGTGAATCCTTGATTCCAACGTCGTGGCCTCTCCTTGTGAGACCGTTCCGTGGCACCTTGCCAGCAGTGTCTCACAACCTCATCCGTGTGTCCTTTAGGCACCCACCAGAGAGTCCTTTCGCCACGCAGTACCCAGTTCAGGGCAAAGCTCGCCTCTTCAGCGTGCACTTTCCATGCAGTCAATCACCTCGCCCATTGCAAACGGAATACCCTCCACTCTACGAGTCATTAAGCTGTCAGTCAACTGCCTTCAGATCATACTCAGTTTGGTGGAAACTTTGTACGGGGTTCATTACTATTCGCTAGCGCACTGGAGAGATGTAATTTCGATGGATTGCTCGCACGTTGCCTGCGATATGGAAGATCTATGCTACAATAGAATCGCAAGTCAGAGCAGTGTTGGCAGTAAGTCGAGTTTAGTAGCTCGCAGAGAGCAGCCGTGTTTTGTAGCTCGCACAGAGCACTTGAGTTAAGGAGTTCGGATAGGGCAGTGCAGCGATTGACTTGTATTGGGCCGGTCGTGCGTAACGACGGCAGTGCCTGAGCGATGTGATTATATATATATATATATATATATATATATATATATATATATATATATATATTATTCTTTGTTGCCGCGCGCATATGTTAATTGCCACAAATGGTTTAACGGCAATTCTAATGTTAAAGTCCCATGTAATTCCTTGCAGAAATGTTTCAGTTATAACATTTGTTCTGAAGAAAACTTTAAACTCAGATAAATGACTGGTGCATACTCACGTTAATTAAGCAAAAGAAAATCAGTCGCTTTCCTACAATTGAAAATCTAATTCAAAATGGCTCTGAGCACTATGAGACTTAACAGCTGAGGTCATCAGTTCCCTAGAACTTAGAACTACTTAAACCTAACTAACATAAGGACATCACACACATCCATGCCCGAGGCAGGATTCGAACCTGCGACCGTAGCGGTCGCGCGGTTCCAGACTGAAGCGCCTAGAACCGCTCGGCTACCACAGCTGGCGAAAATCTAGTGGCCAGCATTCCAATGGGCTGTGCCAAAAATTTCTTATAGGAGCAGATATTTAGATAGCGTTATCCGGCGACATCATTGTGAGGTAAGAATTTTTCAGTTTATTCAGGATGATTTCACAGGGTCATGACGCAGCGCTGCCGACGTCAAAACTTATAAATCTCCATATGCAGTCAGTCTTTAATGGAAAGTCACATAATAACTTGAAATTTTATCATTGGAAAGAAATTTTTCTACTGGGAACTTAAACGAGATTTTTTGTTGCGAGGTTGCACTAAATGAGAAAATTATAATTATTTTTCTGATGGGAGGTTACAACCTCTAGATCAAATTGTAGCTCCACCTCAAACTACAAACTCAGCCGATAACATTGATTTCACTGTCTTATGACTTTAACACGCCTTTGCGTCTGATGCGACTACTTCCGCGTATCTGCGGCAGGCATTCTTCGCACATACCTCGGTGATAAAAAGGCTGCTAGTGAAACTGATAAGCTGCTGTCTCTACTAGCTTTCAGCATCGCCTCTCCCCTGACTCTTTCTTATCAATGGCATGGCCACCGCGAGCCGCCCACTCCATCGGCTTTTTGGCTGGGCGGTGGCCGTAGGTAGCAAACGCCCATGTCGTCCTATTCTTTCAGACCCACAAAAACTCCTCCAGCCCTACGTCCATATTACTTTCGAAGACCACGGAGATCTTCGCCAGCACGAAATTATCCTCAAAGCAAACAGCTCCAACGAAATGTTAATGTGAGGCTGCCCAGTATTAGCCAATAAATGATTAAAATTTCAATGACACCACCTAAAAAATGAGATGCCGTACAAAGTTAATATCAAATATGAATCGCGAACGTAGCAAATGTTCGATGGCAAAATTTTGTCACCTTACAATCTAACCATTATTTTTCTGTAACGTCGCTTTCCAAAATTTCTATTTCTTCGTCTCGTTGTCGTAAAAGATGCTTATTCTTCAATGTATCCTGGGTGTTGATACAGAAATACAAGTACGTATATTGCAGTCTTTTGCAAAACACATAGCCAAATGCCTCAATAAGTATCCAGTGCATCAATTTTTCTGTAATGAATGAGATTTTCACTATGCAGCGTAGTGTGCGCTGATATGTAGCTCCATGGCAGATTAAAACTGTGTTCCGGACCGTGACTCGGGACCTTTGCCTTTCGCGGGCAAGTGCCTTACCAGCTGAGCTACCCAAGCACGACTCACGCCCCGTCCTCACAGCTTTATTTCTGCCAGTATCTCGTCTTCTACCTACCAAACTTTACAGAAGCTGGTAGAATACTTGCCCGCGAAAGGCAAAGGTCCCGAGTTCGAGTCTCCGTCCGGCACACAGTTTTAATCTACCAGGAAGTTTCATATCAGCTCACACTCCGCTGCAGAGTGAAAATCTCATTCTGCAAATATCTCTCAGGCTGTCGCTAAGCTATGACTCCGCAGTATCATTTCTTTCAGGAGTGCTAGCTCTGCAAGTTTCGCAGGAGAGCTTCTGCAAAGTTTGGAAGGTAGGAGACGAGGTACTGGCAGAAGTAAAGCTGTGAGGACCGGCGATGGGTCGTGCTTGGGTAGCTCGGATGGTACAGCACTTGCGCGCGAAATGCAAAGGTCCCGAGTTCGAGTCTCGGTCGGGCACACAGTTTTAATCTGCCAGGAATTTTCAACTTTTCTTTAAGTTTTCTTCTTCACTTGATCTTTCCGTATGACTTAACAGTGCAAAAATGACTCAATTGAAACCAGTATCTATACTTTGTTTGTCTTTTGAGACAAACCTCAAACACACCAAACACATTTTTTTCTAAAGATCTTCAGAAATGTGTGTTATTAAATTTTATCTTACTTTAAAGAAACAATAAATAAAATTACCATGGGCGTTTACTCTTTCAGACACAGCATTAAAAACCATCTTATACTCCATACACTAAAAAATGTGTAGAACTGCAACAGTCTCTCCACATACGAAGAACTGTGTTGTAATTACTGATGGAAAAGAGTTCGACTTACCGTCGCCTGCTTAAACGACGACTTCACTTTCGACTCGATTGTAAACTGCTAAAGACGCTGCCACTCATTCATACTTTTATAGTCTGCAGATACAGTCAGTCACCCTTTGCACCAAGAGTTCATACCACAGGTCGGTACTGATTGCAAAGTCAGTCATTCAGCAGGATTATGAAACTCTGTCAGTGACAGAAGTCACTGCTAAAACGGGAATAACTTCTACAAGGTTCCATTCTTTCTTCTTTTGGCATAACCTTTTTACAATGTCATTAAACAAAATTAATGTGCAGTATTTCTTAGATTGTACATATATTATCTATACTATACAGGAAAATTCTAAAAATGCCATAGATCCAGCTCCAATATCTGCTGATAAATACCTCGTAGGTACACTGTATATCACAGACGAGAACACATGAAATACTTTACATTCCACATTAAACTGTCTGTACAATGTTCATGAAAACTTACATAATGTCACAGTCTGTCTTAAAGTAATTTAAAGCAGTATAAACTCTATGATAAATTTCTTCGTAGTTTTTTATATGCGAATTACAATAAAAATGGTTAATGTGTTTACTTTGTTTCCCTCTTTGACGCGCCTTCCAGTATATTGCTAGCGTCCTCAGGCTGCTTTCGCCAAATCGGCCTGCTCCCAATACAGGATTTTAAGTGTTTCTTACATTACTTTTACACATCTGGTGTCTACCGATTCCTATAATATGCCCTACGTCGCGTTAATCGTCCCGGCTAATCCAGCAGCCATGCTTCGTACAATTTTAACAAACATCTCTTGGGTATACTCAATTTTATCATGACAGCCCATCAACGTGGTTTCACTCAACGTGGATCATTTCCCGAATTCCGCAATTGTCCATCCACATTATGAAATTATGACCATTATAAACCTGGAGAAACGTAGTTAAGAATAAAGACTCTTCTTACAGCTATGCGGCTCTTGGAGACACACCATCACTCTTGACTCTTTAAATTCTTATAATTTGTTTGATAATTTGAATGATTATTGAATGCTGAGTGTTTTTTATTCATATTTTCCAGAAATCTGTTTGTTTTGTTCGAGTGTAAGTAGCTTCCAATCAACTAGCTAGATGTACCTCAAGGAAATTAGTCAATTTATTTAGTTGACGGTTTAGTTCTTTCCTATAATGTTCATCTTTGAAACATGACAAGAATTCATGGTTTACGTTGCGAATAGTTTCACCATCACAATATAATTGGATGTTGTATTCTGAATTCTGAATAGACGGGCTAAGAAACTATCATTATTAACAAGACCTCTGATAATCTTGTGGTCGGTGAACCAAGGCTTCAGAGAAATTCCCTTGTCCTAGAGCATTGTTTCTCACCCAAGAAATAAGATTGGACTGTGCATTTTATTCGAAGAACTAGCGTAGTTCAAGCATCTTTCACCTAATCTCCATACAGTCCATTGAAAGCTCTCAGTGTATGAGCTAGTATCGACATCAAGTTCGAACTTACCGGTCTGGAATAATGTCTTGCTGGAATTAGATCAGGAAATGAGACACTTAACGTAACAGATGAGTTTTGCTATTTTGGCAGCAAAATAACTGATGATGGTCGAAGTAGAGAGGATATAAAATGCAGACTGGCAATGGCAAGAAAAGCATTTCCGAAGAAGAGACATTTGTTAAAATCGGGTATACGTTTAAGTGGCAGGAAGCCTTTTCTGACAGTATTTGTATGGTGTGTAGCCATGTCTGGAAGTGAAACATGGACGATAAACAGTTTAGACAAGAAGATAATAGAAGATTTGAATTGTGGTGCTGCAGAAGAATGCTGAAGATTAGATGGATCGATCATGTAACTAATGAGGAGGTACTGAATAGAATTGGGGAGAAGAGAAATTTGTGGCACAACTTGACTAGAAGAAGGAATCGGTTGCTAGGACACATTGTGAGACCTCAAGGGATCACCAGTTTAGAACTGGAGGGACGTGTGGGTGGTGAAAAGCCTTGAGGGAGACCAAGGAAGAATAAATTAAGCAGATTCAGAAGGATGTAGGTTGCAATAGTTACTCGGAGATGAAGAGGCTGGCAAAGGATACAGTTGCACGGAGAGTTGCATCAAGCCGGTCTTTGGACTGCAGACCACAACAACAATAACTGTCCCATACAGTATTCTATTGTCCTCCATTCCGGATTTTCTCTTCGAATCAGTAGCGATGAACTGCGATGCCCTGTAAGAATTCGTTTTTATTGTCCCTCTCGTTTGTTGCGCGCAAGCATTGCGCCTGGAACGTAGGCTACCGCTAGAGCTCACCAGCGTAGCAGCTTGCCTCCCTCCCACCGTACAAGGGCTATGGGAAGGAACCAGCTGAGTTTTTAAGAGACGACACAACAGGCGCACTCCTGTCGTAAGCCGTCGGAAAAACTCCCGTTTCTCAACGACGGTGCCGAGCAAACTCTCGCGTCGCGTCCGTTACGTAAAGCCGGTGCGTACGTTCCCCGGCGTCCCTACGTGAGAACTCAGCTCACTCGACTCTCAAAGGACGCTCGTATTAACTGTGCTGTCCTTCTGAATGAACAAAACGAGGGCAACCTAACATCCTTGTTCGCAGGCATGGATCCAGGCTTTAATTTCGTGGGATGAGTCTGTCACAGTTTGACACAGTTTGTCCCAGTCTCCCTCCCCCCCCTAGCCCCCTCCCCCCTCCCCCCTCCCGGGCCCATAATCTAACTTGTCGTAGCTGTTATGGTTCTCGTCATCAGTTACGATGACAGGGGGCCAATGCTTAACAGAAACATATATTGCAGGTTTGGCAGTGAAGTCGTTAAGGGGTTGGCTGCTTAGTCTGTATCTGCAACGACTGAAATAATTAGCAGTCGTTGGTAAAAAAGGCTTCTTCATATGCTGCATACATATATTTACAAAAAGATATCTAGAGAGGCATTACTTATGCCATACTTGACTAAGCGCATTGTTAGAGGTTGCTTCCTACCAGCTGATGGCTATGCTACATTCCTAGTTGACGTCCCGAGCAAGAGTGGACGAGAGCTCGCTAGATACTTGCCACAAGCCGCGGAGCGGCGCTAGTCGCGATTCGCGGGTCCAGCGATATCTATTATGGACTGCAGTCGGTATCTGCAACCCCTAAAAAGTGTGGTCTCGTAGGTTGATACCATAGTAGCCATCAGATTTAACATGTTACATATGCCGCAATAACAGTAACAGTATACAAAATATTTTAATATTACAATAATTTGTTAAAAGCAGTGAGTAAATCTATTTAGAGTAACTTCAAAGTAATTTCTTTCCAGAGAAATACGGCCTTTCAAAAATTGGTGAACTACATGCGTCACGAAGTTGATTTAAAAACTATAAGAGCCAGAAATCTGCAATTCTGAAAACATCAAAATTTATACAATATACTAAATTTAAAGTGTGCATTCACCATCATTTCCGTTAGAGCCGACTGCTGTTTCATGGCATTTGTACACGTATTTCTGTAATTGTATTCTTAGTGTGTTGGGAGTCTTTACCCTCTGTGTTCTCACCTACAATGTTGTCAAATGTCGTAGTCAAAAATTAAAATTTTGATTATTGTGTCTGTGTAAGTACGAGGGTAAGTCAAACTTCCTGGCAGATTAAAACTGTGTGCTGGACCGAGACTCGAACTCGGGACCTTTGCCTTTCGCAGGAGAGCTTCTGTAAAGTTTGGAAGGTAGGAGTAGAGGTACTGGCAGAAGTAAAGCTGCGGGGAGAGGGCGTGAGTTGTGCTTAGGTAACTCAGTTGGTAGAGCACTTGCCCGAGAAAGGCAAAGGTCCCGAGTTCGAGTCTCGGTCCGGCACACAGTTTTAATCTCTCTGGAAGTTTCATATCAGCTCACACTCCGCTGCAGAGTGAAAATCTCATTCTGGGACGAGGGTAAGTCAACTTCTATCCGCAAGTTAGTAATATTATTGTTCATTTTGGTAGTACCGTCGTTTTACGTTGATGACGCATACATTGTTTATTTGTTGTTATATCTTGGTAATTTTCAAGCTGCTAGGTTAGTTTCGTTATCGCTGCCGTGCTGTTAATCATGGCTCCTCCTCTGTCTCTTTTCACCAAAGAAGAGCAACGTCCAGTGATCCGTTTTTTGTGGTCGGAAGGCGTATCAGGGGCCGAAACTCATCGAGGACTTTCCGCACAGTACGGGAACAGTGTTTTACCACAACGGAGTGTCTACGAATGGACTGAAAAATTCCGAAATGGTCGCACTAATGTTACGCACGATGAAGGAGAAGGACGACCGTTTACCGCCACATATGTCCGCCCTGTTAGCTGAGTGGTCAGCGTGACAGACTGTCAATCCTAAGGGCCCGGGTTCGATTCCCGGCTGGGTCGGAAATTTTCTCCGCTCAGGGACTGGGTGTTGTGTTGTCCTAATCATCATCATTTCATCCCCACCGACGCGCAGGTCGCCGAAGTGGCGTCAAATCGAAAGACCTGCACCAGGCGAACGGTCTACCCGACGGGAGGCCCAAGCCACACGACATTTCCATTTACCGCCACATATGAAGGAACCATTGAGCGTTCACGTGAAATGATTCTCTTAGACGAGCAACTGCTGACGAAGTGGCACATCGTTTGCAAATTAGTCACGGTTCTGCCTACGAAATCATTCCAAACAGATTTGGGTTTCATAAACTTTGTGCAAGATGGGTCCCAAAACAACTCACACAGTTGCATATTTATTTATTTTATTTATCGTATGGCAATAGAGACACATAAGAAAGAAACAGACAAATCACTAATATAACAAACGTTAATAATTGCAAACAAACATTACTAATATAACAAAGTTTAACGATTACAAACAAACATCAAGTCTATTAATATAATCTGTCGACTCTGGAGTTGCGAGCAGGATGTCGTCGGGGCTCCCATTGTAGGCTCTTCTGGAACACTCTCCAACAATGTGGCTGGTGGTCTGACTTTCTCCGCAGTCATACTGAGGGGATAGTATTTTACCCTATTCAAACAGGGAGTAAGCACATATGCCATGACGAGTTCTAATCATATTTAGAGTGGACCAAGTTTTGAGTGGTAGGTAAAAACCAGGTGGTTTTTGTGTGATGCAGGGCATGTTATGATTTTGCCATGCATTCCATTTTTCAGACCATGTGTTTGTGATGCTGAAACCTTCTTGTACACAGTTCCTTGCTGTTCTTGTTGGCGGGTTCCTACACCGAGCCTATTTAGTGTTTGCAGCCTCAATGTCTTGGTGGATTGGCAGGCTTCGATTTCCCATGATGTTTTTGTATTCACGTACAAGGGCGTCAGTACGTCGCAGGTGTGGCGGCGGGATGTGACTTAATATTGGGTGCCATTGCGTTGGAGTGGGTTTAATTACTCCAGAAATTATCCTTAGAGTGTTATGCAACTGGACATCCACCTTTTTTACATGTGGGGAGTTTAGCCAAATCGGAGCACAGTATTCGGCTGCCGAGAATACAATTGCTAAAGCAGAAGTGCGGAGAGTTGAGGCCGTTGCTCCCCAGGTAGTACCACAGAGCTTTTGAATAATGTTGTTTCTTGTCTTTAATTTTTCGGCAGTCTTTTTTAGGTGCTCTTTAGAAGATAGTGTTCTGTCCAGCGTCATGCCCAAGCACTTCGGAGTTTCATTATGCCTGAGAACGGTGTTTTCAAATCGAATGTTGAGTTTCTTTCCAGCGAGTTTGTTGTTGAGATGGAAGCAACTAACCTCTGTTTTGGAAGCACTTGGTTCAAGTGTCCACTTACGGAAATATTCACCCATTATCTCCAGGTCTTTCGTTAGGATATCTTCAAATGCTTCAATTGTGCTACATCTTGTAGCGAGGGCCCAATCGTCAGCATACTCGAACTTTCTTGATTTTGTTTCTAGCAGGTCTGCAATATAGAGGCTAAACAGCAGTGGTGCGAACACTGATCCTTGTGGTAAGCCATTTTTTAGTTTTTTGATGGAGCTGTAGTCAGTGTCCATACTTATTTGGAATACCCTATCATTGAGCTTGCTGTTTGCATAAACAAACGTACTTGGACATCTGCAAAAAACGTTTGGACCGCTATGGTAAAGCAGGGGACAACTTCTTAGACAGGATCAATACTGGTGACGAAACATGGATCCATCATTATGAGCCGGAGAGTAAACGGCAGAGTATGGAATGGAAACATCCAAATTCGCCGTGCAAGAAAAAGTTCAAGAACCAAAGGTCCGGAGGAAAACTGATTCTTACGGTTTTTTTGGGACTCAAATGGTCCAGTACTGGAACATTATGGGGGAAGGGGCACAACAATAAACAGTGCACGTTACAGTGAGATGCTTGCTGCCAGGCTGAATCCTGCAATTCGAAGCAAACGCCGAGGATTGCTGTCAAAAGGTGTTGTGTTGTTGCACGACAATGCCCGTCTGCATACTGCTGCCCACACTGCCTAAACGTTGCAGAAACTCAAGTTTGAAGTACTGGATCATCCTCCATATGCCCCTTATGACTATTACATATTTGGTCCACTCAAACAGGCATGAAGGGGCCGTCGATTTGCCTCGGACGAAGCAGTGAAAGAAGCGGTGCATTCCTGACTCGCAGCTCAACCGAGAACCTTTTATGAGGGCATCACGAGGCTTGTACAACGATGAACCAAGTGCGTTGTAAAGCAAGGTTTTCCATAGTTGCCTCGTTGCCCCATTGAACACGCTCTCCCTAGGTCACAGGTTTTGGTCTCTGTGAATTGAACAGCGACAGCAAGTGCGGCGACTGGAATTGATACTATCACCCTGAAACGAATTACCTCGGTCATTAAAATAGTAATATACACCACCTCATTTTATTTTATTGGTCCTTCAGTGTTGACTGATGTTGAACCTTCCTGGTAGATCAAAACTGTGTGCCAGACTGGGACTCCATCCGAGGAACTTTGCCTTTCGACCGACTAAACTACCCGAACACGACACACCCTCACAGGGAAAGTCCCAGGTTCGACTTCCGAATCGGGACTATGCATTAGTTTTCATTGTTTTATTTTATTGTACTGTACAGGGTGATTCGCGAAAATATGCAAATATTTTAATATGTTATTCTACAAGTAAAACTAAAGAAGAAAGTTCATATAAACATAGGACCGCATACGTTTAGTTACGGAGTTACAGATAATAAAAGATTTTGCCTGAAATTTAGCAACTTCTCTAATATGAAGTCATCGCAAAACTGTACGAGGTTAAAGTAAAGCACGCTTTCCATTTATTTTGCTGTTATTGGTCTTGTGAACATAAGGAAACATTACTTGCTCGCATTATGAATGCACTTGTCGAAATTAAGAAGACCCCCGTGAAACTGAAACGAGTAAGAAAATCTGTTCATGCCGGACGGCGTGGCCGAGCTGTTCTAGGCGCTTCAGTCAGAACTGCGCGACCGCTACGGTCGCAGGTTCGAATCATGCCTCGGGCATGGATTGTGTGATGTCCTTAGGTTCGTTAGGCTTAAGTAGTTCTAAGTTCTAGGGGACTAATGACCTCAGATGTTAAGTCCCATAGCGCTCGGAGCCATTTGACCCATTTGAAATCTGTTTATACACGTGCAGCTAAATGCATTGAACTCGGTGGAGACATTTTTGCACATTTATTGTGAATGTATTGTGGAACTGTATGTACACTGTACGACTCCGTAACTAAACATTTGCGGTCCTATGTTTATATGAACTTTTTTCTTTAGTTGTAGTTGTAGAAAAAGATATTCAAATACTTGCATATCTTCGTGAATCACCCTGCATTTGAAGTTATCCAAATTGCCAGCTATCTGTAAGGGAATCTCCGCTGTCTGTGCTAAGGCACGGATATCCTCTCCGACCAAACTCAAACATCCAATGCTCCAGTGAACGGTGTAATAACTACCTGTCATTATGCAATGAGTAATCCTGTGTACTGCTTGCGATGAGCACTGCTACAGCAATCAACATACCCTGCTTTACACAAAACTAGCGAATCCAGCAATGCTTCGTAATTACTAAGTATGTATGTGAAGTGGATATGAGCCCTTGTCTCCTCCTCCCCCATCTGTCTGTCCATCTCCTCCTTCCACCTCTCTGACCATGTGACTATACCCTTCCCCCCCCCCCCCCCTCCCTACCCGGCCACTGACCTGTTCAAATGTGTGTGAATTCTTAAGGGACCAAATTGCTGAGGTCGTCGGTCCCTAGACTTACACACTACTTAAACTAACTTATGCTAAGAACAACAGACACCCATGCCCGAGGGGCCGCGCAATGCGTGACATCGCCTCAATCTGCGCGGCCACTCCGGGTGGCCCACTGACCTGAAGCTTTGTTTATTGTTACTGCAAATTCAAGTTCTGTAGTAGTAACCATAAGCCGATACACCATAAATAAAAATTTCCTGGTTTCTACGAAAAACAGACTGCAAGGAAGAAAACAAAACAGCGCACTGTTGTGTATACAGTTTTTTTCACAAATACAGATAATGACAAAGGTTGTACGGCGTATTCGGAAATTCCCGTTAAAAACTTCAAGGATTTTTAGAGGAGAGTGAGTACATAATAGTTTGAATGAGAATCTATGTCCAGCAAGGTACCGTTTCCGTTCTACGACGGGGTGTCAATTCAGATGTGTAATGCGACCACGTCTGCTGAGGGAAAGAGAAGTCTCAGAGTTGTTTGTCTTAGCATGACGCTGACTACTTCTTGTGAAATTGTATGCAGAATTTAACTGATGAGACTCCTATAGAGATAGAGCAGATCCGCTGGCGCATGTCGTGACCGCTGCACTGAAAACTGAAGAGAACACCATATGGGATGGAGAGTGTGTATCGGGACATGCTTCGTAGATACAATGTCAATAACAACGTTGATGGTCGCTGAATCGAGCAGCTCTTGCAATGCATCAGTACTGTACCGGTCATGGTACAGTACGGTACGTTTCCGGTCATGGGTTCCTGTTCAGAACTCATTTATCGGGTGATCAATAAGTCAGTATAAATTTGAAAACTTAATAAACCACGGAATAATGTAGATAGCGAGGTAAAAACTGACACACAGGCTTGGAATGACATGGGGTTTTATTACAACAAAAAAAAAAACAAAGTTTACAAAACGTCCGACAGATGGCGCTGGTCAGCAAAACGTCAGTGACAGTGCATGACAATCGTGTATAAAAGGAGCTGTAATGAGAGAGAGAATCAGATGCGCCAGCAGTTGGAGCATGTTGACGTTACCTGAAAAGGCGCATTTAGTGAAGCTGTATTATCAGAATGGGGAATGTGCTAGTTCAGCGTTACGATCCTATCGCCATAGGAAGGGGATTCGAACGGGTGAAGGTCCGTTGACAAATGCAGCTGTGGAGAGAATGATTTCGAATTTCGAAGCCACGGGTTGTTTAGACGATAGACCCCGTAGTGGCCGACCGAGCACAAGGCGTAATGCTGCTGAGCCAGTCCAGGAAGAAATGGAGACTGTAGCGGGTTCGTCTATGCACGGGGAAGTCAATGCTCGTGCAGTCGCACGTCGCACCGGCATTCCATACACTACTGTTTGGTTGGCACTGAGGCATAGCCTCCGATGCTATCCGTACAAAATCCATCAGCATCATGAACTGTTAGCTGGCGATTTAGTGAAGCGGAGGGCATTTGCGGTATGGGCGTTTCAAAAGATGGCGGAAGATGACGATTGGTTGATTAACGTGTTGTGGACCGACGAAGCTCATTTCACGCTCCGAGTGTCTGTCAACGCCCACAACTGCAGAATGTGGGCTTCCTAAAATCCTAGAACTGTCGTGGAAACTCCATTGAACGACGAGAAAGTCACGGTATGGGATTTACCACATCTACCGTTATCGGACCTATTTTCTTCGAGAAAATGCGTGATTCTGGTTTTGTAACTGCTACCGTGACGGGTGAGAGGTACGCCGATATGTTACAGAATCACATCATCCCCAGCCTGGCTGATAAACACCTTCTGGAATGTACGATGTTTATGTGGGATGGTGCTCCACCCCATATTGTTAGACGCGTGAAAAATCTCTTGCGCGTGTCGTTTGGTGGTGATCGTATGCTCAGCCGCCACTTTAGTCATGCTTGGCCTCCCAGGTCCCCAGGCCTCAGTCCGTGCGATTATTGGCTTTGGGGTTACCTGAAGTCGCAAGTGTATCGTGATCGACCGACACCTCTAGGGATGCTAAAAGATAACATCCACCGCCAATGCCTCATCATAACTCCGGACATGCTTTACTGTGCTGTTCACAACAATATTCCTCGACTACAGCTGTTGTTGAGGAATGATGGTGGATATATTGAGCATTTCCTGCAAAGAACATCATCTTTGCTTTGTCTTACTTTGTTACGCTAATTATTGCCATTCTGATTGGAAGCGCCATCTGTCGGACATTTTTTGAACTTTTGTATCTTTTTTTTTTCTAATAAAACTCCATGTCATTCCAAGCATGTGTGTCAATTTGTACCTCTCTATCTACATTATTCCGTGATTTATCCAGTTTTCAAGTTTATACTGACTTTTTGATCACCCAGTATATACTTAATCAACTCTACACGTCTTACAAGTTTAACACGGGAATTTCCGAACACCCTGTGTATGGGAGAAACAATTTGTGTAATGTTAAAACACCGTGTTACCGTAGTTAAAACGGACTGTGAGAAATGTAATGTGTAATGTTAAAGTGCCGTGTTATCGTAGTTAAAACTGACTGTGAGAAATGCAATGTGTAATGTTAAAATGCCGTGTTATCGTAGTTAAAACTGACTGTGAGAAAGACAAACCCATACAATTTCAAGCACAGCGCAGCACAGCATTTTCTTTCTCGCAGTCAGTTGAACAGCAAACCTCTTCATTAGTCTGAGTACTTATGATAGGGTTGAGCAGATCTTTAATGTTTAAGGAACATCATATTATATTCACGATGTCGAAAATTAGTTTAGTAGTCTTAGCGATAACATTTCCCATATCCCAAACCTGCTGATGGGTTGCATCGCAAAGCCTAGCGTAAGACAATTTCTGTTGTAGTATTCTGATCGTACGGAGATAAAGTTGCATGTAAAGGTGAAGAATATGTATGATAGAAGCGATTATACCTAATGGATCTTCCTCATTATACATTATGCATATATTAAAAATATATGACATATCTTCGTCCAAATGTTTGTTTGAATAGCGTGTAAAAATTGGTAGTAAAGGGGTCAATAACTTTTTCGAGATTTTTGTTAACAATGTTTGCTCTTTATACTCTATTATATACATATTTATATATCACATACATTAAAAAAACATGTAGCCTATGTCCTGTTCAAAATTTGAAACAAATCGGTTAAGATCTTTTCGAGATTGAACTTAAAAATGTTGGTTATGTCCATCCGAACCTTTATTAGGGTATCGTGTAAAAATCTGAAGTAATTCGGTCAAGTAACATTTCGTGATTTATGGTAGTGACGTAAAACCGACTTCTCATAGTAGTATAAATATATGAATATTTATATATTACATATATTTAAGAATAAGTAGCTATCTCCGGGTGTTCATTAAGGTAGCGTTTCAAAATCTGAAGTAAATCAGTCAAATAATTATCGAGACTTTTGGTAACAATGTTGAACAACGAATTGCCTTTACATACTCTAAAACACGTCTTCGGCCTGACATCTCAGTGACTAATAGAACTGTCTTCAGTGATGACTCCCGCTTCGACCTGAGCCCAGACGACCACCTAAGACGTCTCTGGAGGCGCCCCGCACAGAGGTGGGACACCAACCCGGCTGTCGCCCGCCATTCGGCACGACAACCTGGAATGACTGTCTGGAGGCATTTCTTTTTATAGCACGATCCCTTTGGTTTTCACCACTGGTACCCTTGCAGCACAATGGTGTGTCGATGGCATGCGACGCCCTGTTGCTTCTCATGCCAACCCACCCTGAGCTTACATTTCAGCAAGATAACGACCGGTCACACAAGGCGAGAGTTTCTACTGCTTGTCTTGATGCTCGCCAAACCCTACATTGGCCAGCAAGGTCGCCGGATCTCTCCCCAGTCGAGAGCTATTGGAGCATTACGCGCGGGGCCCTCCAACTAGCCCGGGTGTTTGACGATATAACGCGCCAGTTGGACAGAAGTCGCCACATCTCTAAGGAGGAATCCAACAACTATATCAGTCAGTGCCAAGCCTAACAACTGCTTGCACAAGCGCCAGAGGTAGACCGACGTTAATGATCTACTCAAGCTATGAAGCTCTTTCTCTTGAACAAATCACCCAATTTGTCTGAAACTGTAATGGCTTGTTCGTCTGTACATGTACATCAAATCCACCGGTTTCCGTCCCTTTCGGATCTTCCTTCGTGGCACGTCACTTTTTTTTTTGTACAATGTGTTTTCTGAAACAGTAGAATGAGTTGCTATCGAATGTAAATTTAAGTGATAGAAAGTGGAACCTGGACGATAACCAGTGAGATGTTTGTTGCTGTGGTCTTCAGTCCTGAGACTGGTGTGATGCAGCTCTCCATGCTACTCTATCCTGTGCAAACTTCTTCATCTCCCAGTACCTACTGCAATCTACATCCTTCTGAATCTGTTTAGTGTATTCATCTCTTGGTCTCCCTCTACGATTTTTGCCCTCCACGCTGCCCTACAATACTAAATTGGTGATCCCTTGATGCCTCAGAATATGTCCTACCAACCGATCCCTTCTTCTATTCAAGTTGTGCCACAAATTTCTCTTCTCCCCAATTCTATTCATTACCTCCTCATTAGTTATCTGATCTGCCCATCTAATCTTCAGCATTCTTCTGTAGCACCACATTTCGAAAGCTTCTATTCTCTACTTGTTTAAACTAATTATCGTCCACGTTTCACTTCCATACATGGCTACACTCCATTCAAATACTTTCAGAAACGACTTCCTGACACTTAAATCTATACTCGATTTTAAAAAATTTCTCTTATACAGAAACTCTTTCCTTGCCAGTCTACATTTTATATCCTCTCTACTTCGACCCTCATTAGTTACTTTGCTCTCCAAATAGCGAAACTCATTTACTACTTTAAGTGTCTCAATTCCTAATCTAATTCCCTCAGCATCACCTGACTTAATTCGACTATATTCCATTATCCTCGTTTTGCTTTTGTTGATGTTCATCTTACATCCTCCTTTCAAGACACTGTCCATTCCGTTCAACTGCTCTTCCAAGTCCTTTGCTGTCTCTGACAGAATTACAATGTCATCGGCGAACCTCAATCTTTTTATTTTTTCTCCATGGATTTTAAATTCTACTCCAAATTTTTCTTTTGTTTCCTTTACTGCTTGCTCAATATACAGATCGAACAACATTGCAATAGGCTACAACCCTGTCTCACTCCCTTCCCAACCACCGCTTCCTTTTTATGCCCCTCGCCTCTTATAACTGTCATCTCGTTTTTGTACAAATTGTAAATAGCCTTTCGCTCCCTGTATTTTACCCCCGCCACCTTCAGAATTTGACAGAGAGTGTTCCAGTCAACATTTTCGAAAGCTTTCTGTAAGTCTACAAATGCTATAAAGGAAGGTTTGCCTTTCCTTAATCTATTTTCTAAGGTAACTCGTAGGGTCAGTATTGCCTGCCGTGTTCCAACATTTCTATGGAATCCAAACTGATCTTCCCCTTGGTCGGCTTCTACCAGTTTTACCATTCGTCTGTAAATAATTCGTGTTAGTATTTTGCAGCTGTGGCTTATTAAACTGATAGTTCGGCAATTTTCACATCTGTCAGCACCTGCTTTCTTTGGGATTGGAATTATTATATTCTTCTTGAAGTCTGAGGGTATTTCGCCTGTCTCATACATCTTGCTCACCCGATGGCAGAGTTTTGTCAGGACGGCTCTCCCAAGGCTATCAGTAGTTCTAATGGAATGTTGTCTACACCAGTTAAGATAAGAAGACATTATAGAAGGAACGTGAAGACCAGATTGATAAGTCGGAGACTAGTCAAGAGATATTAAATGAAATTCGGGTAAAAAAGTTATACGACGAAATGACAATAAGAAGGGGTAGATTGATAGGCCTCACCCTGTGACATCAAGCAATAGTTAATTATGGAAGTGTGATGGTTAAAATTTGAAGGATTTCTAGGCCTGACTACAGAAAGCAACTTTAAGTGGATGTAGCTGCAGTATTTATGCAGAGATCAAGAGGCTAGCTAGGGATATAGCAACATGGAGAGCTGCATCAAATTACTCTTCAGACTGAAGATCACTACGGACTGCGTACAAGATACACTATACTTTTCCATAATTTATGCAACAAATAAAGATATTCCATTTACCTCCCGGGTACTAGATCCACGTTTTTATATCAATTTAACGTCGGTTCTCTGATTTACGACCCATGGCTGCAGAGACTTACCAGTTGTAATCAGTTACTATCGGATTTTTTCTCTTCGTTTTATACATTCTCTACCTGCGTCGCACTGTCTCCGCTTCAGTCATTCAGTGACTATAAAGCTGTGCAGATAACAGTAGCTCACCGAACGCCAAGTCCCACACAACGATGTGAAAACGATAAAAGAAACAGCTTTCTGAGCCGTAAAGTAGTGTTTAGTTATCTCTGCAATTCAACGTATTTCTACGAACAGCAGAGCATCAATTACTACGTGAGGGAGATACATAAAGAGCCATCTGGCAATTACAACGAGTCTCTCAGTTGGAAAACTGCTTGTTTGCAGTACACTCACCCACTCCAACGCGTGGCGCTATCAACTCTCCACGTCAAGAGGCTCTAAGAGACTCATTAGTAGCACGCCAGTACGCAATACATTTCTTGACTGTTTACCGATTTCCAGTTTCCGTGATTGCTGCAGCTCTAGGCTTCGCACAAAGAATTCCTAAATATAAATGAAAATATGATACATTCATATGTCGACTTGTCAACAGTATTTTATATACGGTTCTTCAAAGTAATATTGTAGTGGGAATTTCGTTTACTCCGCAAATTACTGTGAATTTCCACTGCAGCAAACAATCTGTTTCCTTCCCGTTCCAACCACATAAGGAGCGAGGGAAGAATGACTACTTAAACACCTCAGCGCGTGCTATAAGTCGCCTGATCACCTTCCCTGTACCTACGGGTCTGTAATATATTCCTAGTTTCCTCACTTATGACTGGTACTTGAAACGCGTACGAGTAGGCTTATATGGGGTGTCTGTCGTCTATACCAGCAGGTTCAGCAATTTCGGCGTTTTCGTCTCGTGGGTCAAACAGATCTCTTGTCATCCATGCTGCTCCTCTTTGCATACGTTCAGTATCCGCCTCTATATTTATTTGGTAGCAGACAATTGTCTTCGGCAATATTCTACGTTGCAATCCTGTAAAACGAGTGTTTTGTACACGATATCCTTTCTGGAACTGCTGAATTTGTCCAGTATCCTACCAATGAACCGAGGTGGGCCACTGGCTTTAGTAACAATTTTCTGGAACGGCTGAATTTGCCCAGCATCCTAGCAATGAACCGAAGTGGGCCACCGGCTTTAATAACAATTCATATCCCCGCAAACTGCAACACCCAGGTATTTGAGCTCACCGATTCCAGTTGCGACGCATTGACGTTGTAGTCATAGGTACTACTTCCTTTCTGTGAATTGCACAATTTTACATTTTTGAACACATAAAGAAAGTTGCCAATCTTCACACCTCTTTGAAATCTATTATCTCTTCCACATATATTCGACATTTTCATTTGTACCCAGTTGATCGCTTTTCGAGATGGGTAATCCCTTTTTTGTACATATTAGTAGTTTCATTTTCTTCATTTTGATGGTGTATTGAGTCCACAGCTGAAAATCTTGGAGTAGTCACCAGACATATAGTACCTTATTGTCACAACATTGTAAGTTCTGAGGAGTTCAAAATTATCATTATATGAACGTTGGCCGAAGAACCCGAGACAGAAGCCAATAGGCAGTTTGTTCTGAGGACTTCCTCCCCGATGCAAATTCATCGAAGCCTCGCGAAGGTATATAGCGAACTTCTCCCTCTGTTTTAATCAATTTATAAGTAGTCTGCTAATTTCAGGCGGTCCATGCTCCTCTTGCACATGATCCACTTGATGTCGTCTGAAAACTGGAGCCGGCCGCTGTGGCCGAGCGATTATAGGCGTTTCAGTCCAGAACCGCGCGGCTGCTACGGTCGCAGGTTTGAATTCTGCCTCGGGCATGGATGTGTGTGATGCCCTTAGGTCAGTTAGGTTTAAGTAGGTCTACGTCTAGGGGCTGACGACCTCAGATGTTAAGTCCCATAGTGCTTAGAGCCATTTGAAACACTTTTTTTAAACTGGAATGCCAAATAAACGCGCCGAGTAAGCATACATTTTGGAAATGGAGTTTTGGCGATAAAAAACTTTATAAAACAGCCGGTGCGATGTGTATAAAAACAGAAGAGTCATTATTGCAAGTGGAGACATGGCTGTGAGAAAAAATTGTACAAGATGGCTGCCATCTTTGTTGAATGTTGACGTAAAGCAAACGCGGAAACGGTTTTCTTAGTGTGGCGGTTCCCTCACAATGCCTCGGACGTTTTATTTGAGTGGATGTTTAATTCATCCAAACTTAGATTCTGATGTCTGTTCTAAAGACTTGTTGTAACGATAGAACAGCACTGCGGTTGAGAAGCAACAAGTAGCCATTTCCACCTAAAGGTGTCATACACTCCTGGAAATGGAAAAAAGAACACATTGACACCGGTGTGTCAGACCCACCATACTTGCTCCGGACACTGCGAGAGGGCTGTACAAGCAATGATCACACACACGGCACAGCGGACACACCAGGAACCGCGGTGTTGGTCGTCGAATGGCGCTAGCTGCGCAGCATTTGTGCACCGCCGCCGTCAGTGTCAGCCAGTTTGCCGTGGCATACGGAGCTCCATCGCAGTCTTTAACACTGGTAGCATGCCGCGACAGCGTGGACGTGAACCGCATGTGCAGTTGACGGACTTTGAGCGAGGGCGTATAGTGGACATGCGGGAGGCCGGGTGGACGTACCGCCGAATTGCTCAACACGTGGGGCGTGAGGTCTCTACAGTACATCGATGTTGTCGCCAGTGGTCGGCGGAAGGTGCACGTGCCCGTCGACCTGGGACCGGACCACAGCGACGCACGGATGCACGCCAAGACCGTAGGATCCTACGCAGTGCCGTAGGGGACCGCACCGCCACTTCCCAGCAAATTAGGGACACTGTTGCTCCTGGGGTATCAGCGAGGACCATTCGCAACCGTCTCCATGAAGCTGGGCTACGGTCCCGCACACCGTTAGGCCGTCTTCCGCTCACGCCCCAACATTGTGCAGCCCGCCTCCAGTGGTGTCGCGACAGGCGTGAATGGAGGGACGAATGGAGACGTGTCGTCTTCAGCGATGAGAGTCGCTTCTGCCTTGGTGCCAATGATGGTCGTATGCGTGTTTGGCGCCGTGCAGGTGAGCGCCACAATCAGGACTGCATACGACCGAGGCACACAGGGCCAATACCCGGCATCATGGTGTGGGGAGCGATCTCCCACACTGGCCGTACACCACTGGTGATCGTCGAGGGGACACTGAATAGTGCACGGTACATCCAAACCGTCATCGAACCCATCGTTCTACCATTCCTAGACCGGCAAGGGAACTTGCTGTTCCAACAGGACAATGCACGTCCGCATGTATCCCGTGCCACCCAACGTGCTCTAGAAGGTGTAAGTCAACTACCCTGGCCAGCAAGATCTCCGGATCTGTCCCCCATTGAGCATGTTTGGGACTGGATGAAGCGTCGTCTCACGCGGTCTGCACGTCCAGCACGAACGCTGGTCGAACTGAGGCGCCAGGTGGAAATGGCATGGCAAGCTGTTCCACAGGACTACATCCAGCATCTCTACGATCGTCTCCATGGGAGAATAGCAGCCTGCATTGCTGCGAAAGGTGGATATACACTGTACTAGTGCCGACATTGTGCATGCTCTGTTGCCTGTGTCTATGTGCCTCTGGTTCTGTCAGTGTGATCATGTGATGTATCTGACCCCAGGAATGTGTCAATAAAGTTTCCCCTTCCTGGGACAATGAATTCACGGTGTTCTGATTTCAATTTCCAGGAGTGTATTATAATGTAGGAAAATGCAGTTCAGTCTTAGGGGCAGTTTTATACCAGGCGTCTAGTTCCCACACCACGCAGTGTTTCAGGTGTGCCGCAGGGAAGTGTCGTTGCTGTTCACAATATTTATAAATGACCTTGTGGATAACATCGGAAGTTCACTGAGGCTTTTTGCGGATGATGCTGTAGTATATTGACAGGTTGTAACAATGGAAAATTGTACTGAAAAGCAGAAGGATCAGCAACGAATTGACGCGAGGTGCAGGGAATGGCAATTGAATCTCAATGTCGACAAGTGTAATGTGCTGCGAATACATAGAAAGAAATATCCTTTATCATTTAGCTACAATATAGCAGTCAGCAACTGGAAGCAGTTAATTCCATAAATTATCTATGAGTAGGCATTAGGAGTGATTTAAAATGTAATGACCATATGAAACTAATTGTCGGTAAAGCAGATGCCAGACTGAGATTCATTGGAAGAATCCTAAGGAAATGCAGTCGGAAAACAAAGGAAGTAGGTTATAGTACGCTTGTTCGCCCACTGCTTGAGTGCTGCTCACCGGTGTGGGATCCGTGCCAGATAGGGTTGATAGAAGAGATAGAGAAGATACAACGGAGAGCAGCGCGCTTCGTTGAAGGATCATTTAGTAACCACGAAAGCGTAACGGAGATGATAGATAAACTCCAGTGGAAGACTCTGCAAGAGAGACGCTCGGTGGATCGGTACGGGCTTTTGTTGAAGTTTTGAGAACATGCCTTTACTGAGGAGTCAAGCAGTATATTGCTCCCTCCTACGTATTTCTCGCGAAGAGACCATGATCCGGCCGCGGTGGTCTAGCGGTTCTAGGAGCTCAGTCCGGAACCGCGCGGCTGCTACGGTCGCAGGTTCGAATCCTGCCTCGGGTATGGATGTGTGTGTTGTCCTTAGGTTAGTTACATTTAAGTAGTTCTAAGTTCTAGGGGACTGATGACCACAGATGTTAAGTCCCATAGTGCTCAGAGCCATTTTTGAAGAGACAATGAGGATAAAATCAAAGAGATTAGAGCCCACACAGAGGCATACCGAGAATCTTTCTTTCCACGAATAGTACGAGACTGGAATAGAAGGGATAACCGATAAAGGTACTCAAGGTACCCTCCACCACACACCGTCAGGTGGCTTGCGGAGTATGGATGTAGATGTAGATGGCGTGCTGCAGCCTGCGGGCATGTAGCGAGAAGTTAAAGTTATACGCCAGACTATCATTCTAATTTTTTCCGTTTCCATGAACCGACGTTAATGATACTTTGTAGTGGCAATTATCGATACGCAAGCGACAGCTTTCGTTTCCTAATATGTTCCTAAACGCTGCAAATAGGAACGAGATTTTTCCGGAGCTGTTGGTGAGAGAAACGTAGGCTACATGGGCTGGGGACTATTTGTATACCCAACACAAGGATCGTCTTAGTGTCGCTAGCCTACGGTAGAGGGTCAAAGTATGAATACTGCACACTTCCTCCTGCTTAGGAAATCGGAGCAGATCGATTGGTTCTTTTTGCGTTTGATGTGGTCTGAGGTGAGCCTTAAGGGGCTTATGGACGCACCATTATTTCTTGGGTGGTTCCTTGTGAAACCCCAAATTATGTTTGTGTACTGGCGCACAGGCAAAATTTTTTTCTGATGTGTAAAATTAGTTTTGCGTTATTACAAGTTCACATAAATAATCTAGCAATATTTTTCTGCCCGTAAAGTTCTTTTCATATGAGTAATATGCCCTGCTGTGGCAGGGAAAGAAGGGAAGCAGGAGAAAAATGCTCCTATAGGACCACAAAATGGAATATGCTGATGTTTGAAAGACTCTTATTGAGAAGTAGGGTACCAGCTGCCTCATTCTACCTTCCTCGGCATCTTTGATATTTTTCCCAAACATTTTGGTATGCAAACATATTCGCAGTTTTTTACGTTGTGAGAGAAGGAGACAGTGGTATTGGGAAAGAGACGCAAAAGTAGTAAATATTGCAAGATAGTAGGCAGTGGTTATGGCATAGAAAGAGCGATGGGGCTAAGGGCAATGTGAGAGAAAGAGAGGGTACAGAGCGGCAGCAGAACAGTTGCCAGTGACAAAATAGCGCCAGGAAAAGAGTAAAGGAGACAGTGCCACTGGGAGGGGAATAAAGAGAAGGAGAGAGTGGAAATGGGAGAGAGGTAGTGGTAATGAGAGGCGAATTTATTACAGTGACAACGAGGAAGAGAGAGATAGTGACAGTGGGAACAGACAGCAGTATTGGGAAGGCATGAAGGATGGCAACAATAAGAGAGGGCAAGAGAGAGAGAATGATGGTGAGAGGAGACAATAGTAGTAGGATAGAACGAAGGTTATGAGAGAGATATCGTGACAATGAGTCGGGCTGAATGAGCGTGTGATAGTGAGCATGTGAGAGTATGTGCTATACGAGATTGGAATAACCGAGAATTGTGAAGGTGGTTCGATGAACCCTCTGCCAGACACTTAAATGTGATTTGAAGAGTATCCATGTAGATGTAGTTGAGTATGAGCGACTTACAGCGCTGACCTAGTGGGTGTGAGAGAGTTAGGGAAATGAACAACGAATCTCGAAGATGTGAGAAATTACGAATGTCTAAGTGTGTGAAACAACTTTTTGCAATACTGGAGTGAGTCATGTACACTGTCTAAGAGGAAAAATGTGAAACCCGTCGGCAATTACACCGGAGAAGCAATATTTTCACGTTGGTCCATAAAACTAGTGAAAATATGTTTATTTGAAGTTAATTTGGCTTCTTGGAAATTATACTCTGGCAGTAACATATATTTCATTTAAGAGCTGTAACTGCTCAGTTAGCCGGTCGGAGTGGCCGAGCGGTTCTAGGCGCTTCAGTCTGGAACCACGCGACCGCTACGGTCGCAGGTTCGAATTCTGCCTTGGGCATGGATGTGTGTGATGTCCTTAGGTTAGTTAGGTTTAAGTAGTTCTGAGTTCTAGGGGACTGATGACCTCAGAAGTTAAGTCCCATAGTGCTCAGAGTCATTTGCACCATTTTTGAACTGCTCAGTTAGGGAATTTTCATAGTTATATGATACTAATTACACCTCTCATTGTCCAAGTGCGTTCCCCGGTTCTGGAGCAGGAAGATGTATGGCGCGGGCTACAGTAATTAAATAACCAATGCCGTCAGCCACCCCGCCGCTACATTTATAAGGTAATTCCACAATATATCTCTCCTTGCAGACACTCCAACATACTTAAAGGTTGTAATTTAGTGATCCCCAGCTTTGGCATTAAGTTAATTGCGAATTTGTTTATGCTACTCTTCATCCATAGCGTGTTCTCTTACACGGTTCACACCATTCAACAGATCCTCCAGTTCTTCGCCACTTTCGCTTTCCCAAATATCATGAACAGTAATGCTCGTGTCGTATTTACGGGAGTTAGCCGAGACACTACTTTAAAAACAGACTACGTGCACTACATCTACATCTACATCTACATGGATGCTCTGCAAATGACATTTAAGTGCCTGGCAGAGGGTTCATCGGACCACCTTCACAATTCTCTATTATTCCAATCTCGTATAGCGCGCGGAAACAATGAACACCTATATCTTTCCGTATGAGCTCTCATTTCCCTTATTTTATCGTGGTGATCGTTCCTCCCTAGGTAGGTCGCTGCCAACAAAATATTTTCGAATTCGGAGGAGAAAGTTGGTGATTGGAATTTCGTGAGAAGATTCCGTCGCAACGAAAAACGCCTTTCTCTTAATGACTTCCAGCCCAAATCCTGTATCATTTCTGTGACACTCTCTCCCATATTTCGCGATAACACAAAACGTCCTGTCTTTCTATGAACTTTTTCGATGTATTCCTTCAGTCCTATCTGGTAAGGATCCCACACCGCGCAGCAGTATTCTTAAAGAAGACGGACAAACACAGTGTAGGCAGTCTCCTTAGTACGAGATCTGTTACATTCTCCAAGTGTCCTGCCAATAAAACGTAGTCTTTGGTTAGCCTTCCCCACAACATCTTTTATGTGTTCCTTCCAATTTAAGTTGTTCGTAATTGTAATATTTAAGTATTTAGTTGAATTTACGGCTTTTAGATTAGACTGACTTATCGTGTAACCGAAGTTTAACGAGTTCCTTTTAGCACTCATGTGATGACCTCACACTTTTCGTTATTTAGGGTCAACTGCCACTTCGCACCATTCAGATATTTTTTCTAAATCGTTTTGCAGTTTGTTTTGATCTTCTGATGACTTTATTAGTCGATAAACGACAGCATCATCTGCAAACAGCCGAATACGGCTGCTCAGATTGTCTTCCAAATCGTTTATATATATAAGGAACAGCAAGGGGCCTACAAAACTACCTCAGGAAACGCCAGAAATCACTTCTATTTTACTCGATGACTTCTCGTCAATTATTACGAACTGTGACCTCTCTGACAGGAAATCATAAATCCAGTCACATAACTGAGACGATATTCCGTAAGCACGCAATTTCACTAAGAGCCGCTTGTGCGCTACAGTGCCAAAAGCCTTGCGGAAATCCAGAAATACGGAATAGATCTGAAGTCCCTCGTCAATAGCACTCAACACTTCATGTGAACAAAGAGCTAGTTCACAGGAACGATATTTTCTAAACTCATGTTGACTGTGTATGAATAGACCGTTTTCTACGAGGTAATTCATAATGTTCGAACACAATATATGTTCCAAAATCCTGCTCAGATCGACGTTAACGATATGGGCGTGTAATTGAGTGGATTACTCCTACTACCTTTCTTGAATATTGGTGTGGGCTGTGCAACTTTCCAGTCATTGGGTACGGAAATTTCGTCGAACGAACGACTGTACATGACTGTTAAGTATGGAGCTAGTGCATCAGCATACTCCGAAAGGAACCTAATTGGTATCCAGTTTGGACCAGAAGACTTGTTTTATTAAGTGATTTAAGTTGTGTCAGTACTCCGAGGATATTTACTTCTACGTTACTCATGTTGGCAGCTGTTCTCGATTCAAATTCTGGAATATTTAGTTCGTCTTCTTTTGTGATGGCATTTCGGAAGGCCGTGTTTAGTAACTCTGCTTTGGAAGCACTGTCTTCGATAGTATCTCTATTGCTATCGTGCACAGAAGGCACGGATTGTTTCTTGCAGCTAACATACTTCACATACGACAAGAATCTCTTTGAATTTTTTGCCAGGATTCGAGACAAAGTTTCGTTGTGAAAATTGTTATAAACATCTCGCATTGAAATCCGCGCTAAATTTCGAGCTTCTGTAAAATATCGCCAATCATGGGGATTTTGCGTCTGTTTAAATTTGGCATGTTTGTTTCGTTGTTTCTACAACAGTGTTCTAACCCGTTTTGTGTACCAAAGAGGATCAGCTCCGTCGTTTGTTAATTTATTTGGTATAAATCTCTCAATTGCTGCCGATACTGTTTCTCTGAATTTAAGCCACATCTGGTCTACACTTTTTAATATCGAATGAGTGGAGATTGTATCTCAGGAAGGCTTCAAGTGAATTTTTATATGCTTTTTTGAATAGGTATATTTTTCACTACACTGTACTGAGTTTCATTTGCTAAAAATAAGTCAGTCCATCCACGTATGTATTTCGACGTTTCTTAAACATCAATTTTGTTTGCTATCGAGCGGCGCGAAGTAGCATTGAAGCCATTTGGACATCAGCTAACCTGTGCTCCACTTGTCTAATGGTTTGAACAGTTCCTGGACGAAAGGAGGATGTTGTTTCATATGATCGGTGCTTGAGAAATCATTATTGACTCAGGTAGAGGAGTGGTTGTGTCTGCAAAAAAGATTATCGTATGGAAACGTAGAGCTCCTGCAATTTTCAGTGTCACCTCCCCCTAGGTCCGTGTCCGCACTCAGAGCGGAAGAGGAGTTTCATTTGGAAACTTCGCCCCTTCCTTCTCACCTGTCACCTTTTTCCCAGCGTGTTCCAGAAGTGTGGGGCAGATCTCTAGAGAAAGAGAGTGCCATGACAAGGAGCTCTCTGGCTGACTGTCTTTACACCTGCTGACAAGCGTGCGACGAGGTGAAGCTGCCAGAGTTGACATCGCGAGTAGATGCTCGCCGGAAGACAGAAGGAGAGCTAGCGCGATCCCTGCTGACAAAGGGAAACGCATTAGGAAAAATTACAAGCAATATTTGCACAAGGAAGATAGATTTATGTGTCCGGCAACTTAAACTCAGCTTATATTCAGTTCTGCTACTACGTGACAGTCACTAAGGAAACGTCCCTTCCACAATCAAAACCGTTAAATAAATTTTCTCCTCTGAAAATTATCTGTCCTCATACTTGCGGGTCGATTGAAAATAACAAATTTCAAACTGTTGTCTACATATCCGGATTTATTCTGCAGCGCTGTTGTACTGACTTTCTTTCGCGTATTTGAAATCGCTGACATTCTGCAAAGCTATCTTAAGTACCGAGAAATCGGCCTCCAAGAGCATGACTATCTCTGACCAGGTTCAGTAGGATGCTAGCAGGAAGCTCTTCGAGGTGCAGTTGCGGCAGACCAATAAAAGCGAGAAATGTGCATGTCAACCACTAGACAAGAGCCTTTTGGCTGCAACATCCGTTTTCGGTAACATGAGATTGTACGAGTTTATTTTCCTTCTAAAGAAGACAAATTTACAGTCAGTTCCACAAGAAAGTGTACGCAATAATTTTAAATCTAACGTCCGCAGCGACATCGCTGGTACTGGTCTCGAATCTGTAATCAGTGTGCTTTTGTACTGTGTATAGATAAACAATGTGAGAGTTGAATGTTTTGTTTTGTCGGTTGCAGTTTAAAATGAATGCAAAATATCTGAAGCGTCGCGAGGCAGTGTTCCTTGTAAACCACCCAAAGGGATGGAAGCTTCCATGTAGAGCTGGGCCTAAAATTCTTAAAAAGTCAAAGATATTTGTTGCCAAGTGGGTCTAATGATATGAAACTTCCTGGCAGATTAAAACTACGTGCCAGACCGAGACTCGAACTCGGGGCCTTTGCCTTTCGCGGGCAAGTGCTCTACCACCTAGCTACCCAAGTGTGACTCACGCCCCGTCCTCGCAGCTTTACTTCTGCCAGTACCTCGTCTCCTACCTTCCAAACTTTACAGAAGCTCTCCTGCGAACCTTGCAGAACTAGCACTCCTGAAAGAAAGGATATTGCGGAGACATGACTTAGCCACAGCCTGGGGGATGTTTCCAGAATGAGATTTTCGCTCTGCAGCGGAGTGTGCGCTGATATGAAACTTCCTGGCAGATTAAAACTGTGTGCCGGACCGAGACTCGAACTCGGGACCTTTGCCTTTCGCGGGCAAGTGCTCTACCATCTGAGCTACCCAAGCACGACTCACGCCCCGTCCTGAATCTAGAGTATCAAACAGAAGCTTTCTACAGAACCCAGAACGTATCAAGTTTCCCCTATCTGCTACCATACTGGCGGTCGTTACTGTAAGCCTGTGAGGTGGAGCTCAACATGGACTCGCCGGTTCGTACCCTAATGATGGAAGGTATTTTCAGCACCATTGTTTGGATAACACGAGACATTGCAGTAAAATCCTGGTTTAAATTCCAAATCTTTCCGCTGTGTCTCAAGACGTGAGGGCTTGTGACACTGCTAATCATGAGCTGACTGTTGTATGGGGGAAAGCACAGACTGCTGCATTCTATGACGAGGGTATTGGAAAATTGGTACAACGCTATTACAAATGTGTAAGTTGGAGTGGTGACTATGTAGAGAAGTGGCTGTAAAGTGTAGCTAATTGTTGCAAATAAAACATTTTTTATTTTAACAGGTGTTTCCATTTCGTGACCGATCGGAACTTACTTTTCCGAATAGGCCTCATATTTAACTGAATTTTTTGTATTATCTAATATATGTGTCATACTATTTCTTCTGTGGTGTTCCGCGCCATTCTATAATGGATGAGAGGAAACATTTGCGTGTAATTAGTACCAGGCGGACAATATACACACATAATCAGCTTTCTGCTATATTAGTCAGTCCTTTGCATCCCCATTCCCTGCGATTCATGACTTCCTTCTTAATGTTATTGTATGAGCTGCCGTCCATCAAGTCACCCAGGATTTGAAATCTCTTCCTTCCTTGCGTCGTCTTTCATTCCACATACCCTTCTAAGACTGTTTTTATAAGCCTTCCTTCCTTCTTAATATGTTGAGTTCTGCTTCTTTTCCTTCGTTTTATTGCATACAATAATAGTCTTTTCTCTCCCACTCTGCTCAGTACATTTTCATTGTTCACTCTATGGATCCAGCTTACTCTTTCCTTCCTCCGCCATGTATACATCTCAAAAGCATCCAACGTTGCCGTATCTACCTTTTTCAGTTCCATATTTCAGCGCCCTACAGGAGGATATCCCATACAAAACAATTTGTTAGTCTTTTCAAAACTGTCCGTATTGGTGTTAAAAATTCTTCTCTTGCTATAAAATTCTTATTTCGCCATGGCTATTCGGGTTTTAAATTCTGTGCTGCTCTTCCAGTCGGTTTTTGTCCTGATTTCGAGGTACTCAGAGCTTAGTACATGTTCCAATATTGCTTCATTCAGCATTATCTTTACTCTTTTGTTTCCTCCCAGTGGCATTGCTTTTGTTTCCTTTGTATTGATTTTCGTTCCATATATTTCCAGTTAATTTCATTGGCATGCATTATATCGTGCAATTCCTTTTTTCATTTCTTGTTAGAAGGACATGTCGTCTACAGACCTCACACACAATATTCTTCCTCCTCCAACTTTCACGACTTGTCATTTAGTGGTCAGTGGTCGGTCATATTGTCTAACTATAGACTGAAAACGGTAGGAGACAAACAGTAGCCCTGTTTTACCTCTATGCTACACGAAGGAGAAGATGACGTGCCAGCACCGCGTTCCACCCTCCCCTTCTCACATCATCGTACAACACAAAGACGATGCCACACTATACGCAAACCCATTACAATAACTTACTTTCTAGTGTGTCATAGGCTTTCAAATCGTGGTCCGTCATAGGACAAGTGTAAGTTTGTTGTTTTTCACTGCTTATTGAGTCACAAACTATCAGCAGTTTCATCAAAGCATCTTCGATTTACTTTCATCAACCAGTCATTAACGAAACTTGTACAACTTTTAAACTACTCTTATATCCATATTTCAGACAGTGCTTGATTTGAGAACCAATTATTCATTACATTCTGCGTTAATTATTAATCAGAGCAAAGTAGGACTACCATCGGCAGAAATCTTTTGAATTCATAGAGCCCATAAAATATGTCAGAGTTATTGAGGTTTCGAGGCTTTGTGCGGTTTCGTATTATGTTTTAAGTGACTGTTACATTACATGTGTAAGTGGGCTGTTTAGATTTTTTATGTTGGCAACGCCACGTAGCGCTCTGTATGAAAATCACTGACTGTGCTGTGTGCAGTCTATGGCTGGTTGGCATTGTTGAAATATTCGCTATTGCAGTGTTGGGCAGTTGGATGTGTACAGCGCGTAGCGTTGGGCAGTTGGAGGTGAGCCGCCAGCAGTGGTGGACGTGGAGAGAGAAATGCCAGAGTTTTGAGAGGTCACTATAAGTGGACGAATGTAATGAATAAGTGGACGATCTGGACGTGTGTCCGCCAGAAAATGGAAATTTGTAAAGCTGGATGTCATGAATTGATATATATATATGATGACTTTTGAGCATTATTAAGGTAAATGGAGTGTAGCCATGTATGGAAGTGAAACATGGACGATAACCAGTTTGGACAAGAAGAGAATAGAAGCTTTCGAAATGTGGTGCTACAGAAGAATGCTGAAGATAAGGTGGGTAGATCACGTAACTAATGAGGAGGTATTGAATAGGATTGGGGAGAAGAGAAGTTTGTAGCACAACTTGACTAGAAGAAGGGATCGGTTGGTAGGACATGTTTTGAGGCATCAAGGGATCACAAATTTAGCATTGGAGGGCAGCGTGGAGGGTAAAAGTCGTAGAGGGAGACCAAGAGATCAATACACTAAGCAGATTCACAAGGATGTAGGTTGCAGTAGGTACTGGGAGATGAAGAAGCTTGCACAGGATAGAGTAGCATGGAGAGCTGCATCAAACCAGTCTCAGGACTGAAGACCACAACAACAAGGTAAATACATTGTTTGTTCTCTATTAAAATCTTTCATTTGCTAACTGTGCCTGTCAGTAGTTAGTGCCTTCAGTAGTTAGAATCTTTTATTTAGCTGGCAGTATTGGCGCTCGCTGTATTGCAGTAGTTCGAATAACGAAGATTTTTGTGAGGTAAGTGATTCATGAAAGGTATAGGTTATTGTTAGTCAGGGCCATTCTTTTGTAGGGATTATTGAAAGTCAGATTGCGTTGCGCTAAAAATACTGTGTCAGTTTAATGATGATCAGAATAAGTAAAGAGAAAACTGTTTGAGTACGTTGGGTTTTGCTCAGCTGTTTGAAAATCAAATAACGTAGAAGTTTACCAGCACAGTCATTCATAATATTTCTAAGGGGACGTTTCACATGTTGTTTTCTGGGTACATCTAGATGTAAGACTTCCAATGTGAGGTTTAACATTTTCGTAGCATGTGATGCGCCTATAAGGGAGGTCTGATTTACACCTATGATTAATGCTAGGAAGATGTAGTCGTGATGTGGGGATTAATCAAATATTCGTTCAAGCTCCAAGTTTTTTTTTTTTTGTTACGCAGTAAAATCATTTCCTACACCTGAATATTTCTGCTATACAGTGGTCAGATAGCGTCAGTAATTAATCGTGGACCAAAATTTTCTATAAAAGGCGAATATCTTCATGGGATTTTGCTGAAGTCACATATTTCATGCACTTAGTTTAGCTTAAGACAAAAGAGTGGAGGCTTTCAATTTACGCTTTGCAGCACCATCATTATGGATACAGGACACAATTACCAAGAACTACAGTGTCAACTGCGCATTTCATCACTTTTCGTCATTTGAATCGACTGGTCTACATTTCCTCGTACATTGCCGTCGTCAGCTGAACGCATCCATGTTACTCCTGCATGTTTTGTTATTTCATCTGCCCATCCTCCACGACACTGTTAGTCTCAGTCTTTTCTGTTATACTGGAGTGCAGCAAATAACTTGCTTGGTTTAGTTTCACATCCACGTCTATAAACACACCCTGCACAACCCACCACAAACTGAATGACCGTGTGTACCTTGCACCTCTGTTAATTTCTTTTCCTGTTTCACCCGCAAATGGAGTGAGTTACTTCCGTATGAGCCCTGATTTCTGAGACCTGGTACTTAGGGAAAGGCAGGATTCGGTGTGGCTGGGGCCTTATTCAGTTACCGGTGGTTGTTCAGTTTTTTTTTTTTTTTAAATCACGTACCATTTGCTTGGAACCAATTGCAAATGAGGTTGACAATAAGGAACAATTATCAGATTTGACTGTTAAGACAGAATGTCTAATAAAAAATTCTTAAGCAAGTTGCACTCACGGCTGAAAACGTTATTGACCAGAAATTCAAATTATTTGTTGGCTGAAGGCCTCAATAGTAATAACTCCAAAAACAATTTTACGGCTGAAGGCCTGGATAGTAAATTCTTAAGAACAGTTAAACTTCTACAAGAGGTACTAAAATATTCTTTAAAAAAATCATCATAATCTGATCAAACCAAGAGAGAAGTGGGCCTCAGATAGTGCTCCAAGGATCGGCCTGGGAAAGTCTCTCAACTTCGCAACCGATGAGACAGGCAGCCAAGAGTTTTATTCACTTAACCGGATGGCAACTCAAACTAGTGACAGTTTAAACGCAGACCAACACCCTTGCAACATCTACATAGCGTCTGGTAACCAACACAACAATGGGAATAACCCAGGCAATTCGGAACCGGCGGACAGCATGAGTCTTCAGAATCCGGTGTTTAGAACATCCAGAAGCAGAATGAACCACTACAGCCACGGTGGTCCAAAAGAACAATATATCCGAACCACAATCAAGGAAGCTATCGAACTACTCGCCTTACCGGGTTGCAGTGGCAGGGCGAGGAAAGGTACATTGCCGCGAGCCGGCCGAGGTGGCCGAGCGGTTCTAGGCGCTACAGTCTGGAATCGCGCGACCGCTACGGTCGCAGGTTCGAATCCTGCCTCGGGCATGGATGTGTGTGATGTCCTTAGGTTAGTTACGTTTAAGTAGTTCTAAGTTCTAGGGGACTGATGACCTCAGAAGTTAAGTCCCATAGTGCTCAGAGCCATTTGAACCATTACCGCGAAAATACGCTAACCTCCTGGACAGGTAAACGGGGCGTTAGTGGCCACTAGGCAGAAAAATACTGCTGGTTAAACCTCGTCAATAAACACGATAATTCAATAGTGCCTGCGTGCCGCGAGTGGTCCCGGCATGTCCTAGCGCTGCCGGACCTCACTGCTGCCCCGTCCCAACCGAACTCACGACACACCCGACCCGGAAAACACTTGCCATCCTTCCAAAGATAGTACCAAGGTACTAGATATCGATAACCTCTGCTGCTGCCACTCACAGACAGACAACGCTATCAAATGTAGTGGCGCCAGTAAACACAAGAAGAAAACGAGACGCCACTATCCCAACTACACGATGCCAACCTACCAATGGCACCAATGCGAGCTGCAACACTGCTCAATTTCTCTTCGCTTTCCTCAAAAGAGGTGTTTCTTGGTGGAAGTAGGGTCGTTCCGCAGTTTTTCGAAAATGCCTGTTCTCTAAACTTTCGTAATTGCTTTTGGCGAAAAGAACGTCTACTTCTGTCTAGGGTTTCCCACTAAGTTGACAGAACATTTTCGTAACACTCCGCTGTTGATCGAACCTACTGGTAACGAATGTAGCAGTATGCCTCTGATTTGCTTCAGTCTCTTCCTAAAAGCGTACCCTGTGGGGATCCCATACACTCGAGCAGCACTTAAGACAGGGCCACATATCTGTTCCGAACACGGTCTTCCTTGTAGATCAGCTACAATTGCACAGAACTCTGCCAATAAACTGAAGCCGACTATTCGCCTTCCCAAGAACCAAAAAATCTGAGGATGGCTTTAACACTAGCCGAAACCGGTCATAACAAACAAATTTTATAGCGACCTCGACTGTTGTTTTTAACCAAAAATAGAAACACTCTCAGACAAGAAGATTCAAGCACCCTGACAAGGAGGAGAGAACTAAATGAAACCTGTGTTATGGTATTTCAGTCATTAAAAATTGAGCGAAATTTACAATGATCTTAGCAGTACGACGTTGCACTTGCTCTTTCCTGGATACGTGTACTGATTCAGTTGGGAACGGTGTCATAAAGCTGTGGTATCCTCTCCTGAGGCAAACAGGCCCACAGCTCTTACAAGGGGTCCTTGAGACCCTGAGTACTGGCACTGGAACAGAGTTGACTTCCACTCTGATGATCTTAATAACCATTAATAACCACTGGAGTACCCCACAGACGTTCATAGAGACACACTCCATGTGTAGACGAGCATTGTCGTGTTGAAAAATGCCACCACGATACTGTCGCACGAGAAGCAACGCATGAGGACATGAGCTGTCCGTGACGTTCCGTTGTGCTGTCTACTGTAACCTCAAGTCATACCCCATGACCCCCACATGGTGTCTAGGAGTAACACCGAAGTTCCCCTGCACAGTATTAGAAGGATAGGACCTCTCCTCAGGTCACCACCATACTCACCGACAATCGAAGTAGTGTAAAAACGCGATTCATTACTAAACACAACGCGATGCCATTCATCAACAGCACATGCTTTTAGGTCATGGCACCACACCAAACGCAGAAATTTGTGTTGTGATGTTATCGGCAGCCTACGCATCAGATGGTAATTCCCTAGTCCGGATGCTGCTAGATTCCGACCAGTGGTGTCAGTCCATTACTTATTCTCGGATGGCACGCGCAGATTTGGTTGCGATGTGCTTGGTGCACAGTATAGCGATCCTCCCTTGTGGTTGACAGAAGTCGCCAACGGGAATCTTGACGATGAGTATACGTGCCCTCAACCGATCAACAGTCACCGACCGTCACATCTGAACGCCCCACAAAACCGGATACTGCACGATTCGGCCGGCCATCCAAAAAGAGACCCACAGTGATGTCTCTTTCTGGCTCTGTCAGGAGCAGCTAAGGCTGTCTCACACGAGTACGTAAGATTCCATGCCCTTCACAGTCATTCCTCTACTTCTGACGCTGCCCACGCTCATTGTACACTGTTGTTGTTGTGTTGTTATAGTCTTGAGTCTAGAGACTCCTAAGCCTCTTCATCTGCGACCTACATCCTTCTGTATTTGCTTAGCGTGTTCATCTCTTGGTCTCCCTCTACGATTTTTACCCTCCACGCTTCCCTCCAATACCAAATTGATGATCTCTTGATACCTCAGAACGTGTCCTACCAAATGTTCCCTTCTCTTAGTTAGGTTGTACCACAAATTTCTCTCCTCCTCAGTTCTTTTCAGTGCCTCCTCATTACTTACGTGATCTACCCATCTAATCTTCAGTAGCACCACATTTCGAAATATTTGATTCTCTTCTTGTCTAAACTGTTTATAGTCCACATTTCACTTCCACACATGGCTACACTTCATAAAAATACTTTCACAAAGGGTTTCCAGACAGTTAAATCAATACTCGATATTAAGAAATTTCTCTTCTTCAGAAATGCTTTTCTTGCCATTGCCAATTTACATTTTATATCCACCTTAATCTAATCTAATCTAATCTAATCCTTATCTAATACGCTCAGCATCAGCTGATTTAATTCGACTACATTCCATTATCGTCGTGTTGCTTTTATTGATGTTCATCTTATATCCTCCTTTCAAGAAACATTAGATTCCTTTCAACTGCTCTTCCAGGTCCTTTGCTGTCTCTGACAGAATTACAATGTCGTCGGCAAACCTCGAAGTTTTTATTTCTTCTCCATGGATTTTAATTCCTACTCCAATTTTTTCTTTTGTTTCCTTTATGGCTTGCTCAATATACAGATTGAACATCATTGGGCATAGGCTACAACCGTGTCTCACTTTCATCTCAACCACTGTTTCTGTTTCGTGCCCCTCGACTCTTATAACTGCCATCTGGTTTCAGCACAAATTGTGACTAGCCTATCGCTCCCTGTATTTTACCCTGCCACCTTCGTAATTCGAGAGAGAGTATTCCAGTCAACACTTTCTCGAAGTCTGCAAATGCATTGTACACTAAGGTGACAAAAGTCATGGAACAGCGATATGCACATGTACAGGTGGTGGTGGTATACGTACACAAGGTACAAATGGGCAGTGCATTGGTGAAGCTGTCATTTGTAGTCAAGTGATTCACGTGAAAAGGTATCCGATATCATTATGGCCGCATTACAGGTATTAAAAGTATTTGAATGTGGAATGGTAGTTGAAGCTGGACACAGGAGACATTCCATATGGTAAATCGTTAGGAAATTCAGTATTTCGAGATCTACTGTATCAAGAGTGTGCTGAAGATACCAAATTTCAGACATTACCTCTCACCGCGGACAACGCAGTGGCCGATGCCTGCACATGACGACCGAGAGCAGCAGAGTTGTCAGTGCTAACAGAGCAGCAACAGAGAGTGAAATAATCGCAGACGCCAGTGCGGGACGTAGGACGAACGCATCCGTTAAGATGTTGTTGTTGTTGTGGTCTTCAGTCCTGAGACTGGTTTGATGCAGCTCTCCATGCTGCCCTATCCTGTGCAAGCTTCTTCATCTCCCAGTACTTACTGCAACCTACATCCTTCTGAATTTGCTTAGTGTATTCATCTCTTGGTCTCCCTCTACGATTTCCACCCTCCACGCTGCCCTCCAATGCTAAATTTGTGATCCCTTGATGCCTCAGAACATGTTCTACCAACCGGTCCTTCTTCTTGTCAAGTTGTGCCACAAACTCCTCTTCTCCCCAATTCTATTCAATACCTCCTCATTAGTTACGTTATCTACCCAATCATCTCTAGCACCACATTTCGAAAGCTTTTATTCTCTTCTTGTCCAAACTATTTAACGTCCATGTTTCACTTCCATACATGGCTACACTACATAGAAATACTTTCAGAAACGACTTCCTGACACTTAAATCTATACTCGACGTTAAAAAATCTCTCTTCTTCATAAACGCTTTCCTTGCCACTGCCAGTCGACATTTTATATCTTCCCTACATCGACCATCATCAGTTATTTTGCTTCCCAAATAGAAAAACTCCTTTACTACTTTAAGTGTCTCATTTCCTAATCTAATTCCCGCAGCATCACCCGACTTAATTCGACTACATTCCATTATTCTCGCTTTGCTTTTGTTGATGTTCATTTTATATCCTTCTTTCAAGACACTGTCCATTCCGTTCAACTCCTCTTCCAAGTCCTTTGCTGTGTCTGACAGAATTACAATGTCATCGGCGAACCTCAAAGTTTTTATTTCTTCTCCATGGATTTTAGTACCTACTCCGAATTTTTCTTTTGTTTCCTTTACTGCTTGCTCAATATATAAATTGAATAACATCGAGGAGAGGCTACAACCCTGTATCACTCCCTTCCCAACCACTGCTTCCCTGTCATGCCCCTCGACTCTTATAACTGCCATCTGGTTTCTGTACAAATTGTAAATAGCCTTTCGCTCCCTGTATTTTATCCCTGCCACCTTTAGAATTTGAAAGAGAGTATTCCAGTCAACATTGTCAAAAGCTTTCTCTAGGTCTACAAATGCTAGAAACGTAGGTTTCCCTTTCCTTAATCTTTCTTCTAAGATAAGTCGTAAGGTCAGTATAGCCTCATGTGTTCCAATATTTCTATTGAATCCAAACTGATCTTCCCCGAGGTGGGCTTCTACCAGTTTTTTCATTCGTCTGTAAAGAATTCGCGTCAGTATTTCGCAGCTGTGAGTTATTAAACTGATAGTTCGGTAATTTTCACATCTGTCAACACCTGCTTTCTTTGGGATTGGAATTATTATAGTCTTCTTGATGTCTGAGGGTATTTCGCCTGTCTCATACTTCTTGCTCGCCAGATGGTAGAGTTTTGTCAGGACTGGCTCTCCCAAGGCCGTCAATAGTTCTAATGGAATGTTATCTACTCCAGGGGCCTTGTCGACTCAGGTCTTTCAGTGCTCCGTTAAGATAGTGAGGCGAAATTTGGCGTTAATGGGCTGTGGCAGCAGACGGACGACTTTAGCTCCTTTTGTTACAGAATGACATCGCCTGCAGAGCCTCGCCAGGGCTCTGTTGCACCCTAGACGACTGGAAAACTGTGGTCTGGACAGATGAGCCCCGATTTCAGTTGGTAAGAGCTGACGGTAGGGTTCAAGTGTGGCGTGGAGCCCACAGCTGTGCAAGCTGATCGTGGATCCCTAACGGTGTGGGCTGTCTTTACATGAAACGGACCGGGTTCTCTGGTCCAGCTGTACTGATCATTCACTGGAAATGGTTATACTCGACTAGCTGAATATTTCCAACCATTCAATCACTCTATGTTCCCAAACAACGATGGCCTGTTACGCACCAAAGTTGTTCATGACTGGTTTGAAGAACGTTATGGACAGTTAGAGCGAATGATTTGACCACCCAGGTCGTCCTGTATGAACCCCATCGAAAATTTGTGGGAAATAATAGAGGTCAGTTCGTGCACAAAATTCTGCACCGGCAGCACTTTCGCAATTATGGATGGCTATAGAGGGAGCATGGCTAAGTATTTCTGCAGGGGCCGTCCAGCCACGTCGAGTTTCTGGACTATACCTGCCAAAAGGGGGTCCGACACGACACTGGGGGGTATCCCTTGACTTTGTCACCTAGTGTTACGTGGCAACGTTGATTATCCTCCAAGCCTCCACACACGATAAGTCCATTTTGAAGCGGTATGCAGAAGTAGGACTCGCACAAAAAGGCGACGTGGTGCCATTACTGCATCGTGTATAGCCATTCCTGTGTCCAGTGTTCCCATTAGGTGCCCCACTGTGGTGCGCTTCTCTCTGCTGTACCAGGTCTAGGAAATCCACGATTGTGGTCTCTGTGGTTACATTCTTTGGTGCTGCAGACGCCGTCCCACTGTCCATGTGGGTACTTGTTAGAGTAAATCCATTTCCTAATTTAGTGTTTCTGACGTGGCTGTCCACTGGTTCCATATTCGCATCAGAATCGTGACATCCCCACCAATGCGATAAGCAGACTAGAAGCCACAGTCTCGATGATCGACGATCCAGATGGTAGACATTTTCCCCTCCCTACGTGACAAAACACGAGCATTTCACAATCACCCAAGAGTCAAATACTATTTCTGAATGAGAAGCACGCTTCATAACCCTGCCTTGTACAGGATGTCATAGAGAGTCGAACATTCTGAGATGTGGTAGTACCAACCAAAATAAGAAGAAGAACAGTAGGCATGGGTCTTGAAATGAATACTTTATGACATCTGTACACTTACAGTGGCTGAAAACAAAAGTGTCCAATATTGTGAGAGGTGCTAGTACACATCACTACACGAAGAAAAGTCCATTACACATGGGCAGGGAAAAGTACACTTTCTGCGATCCACACACTTGTTCATAGCAGGTTCACCTGACGTCTACTCACGACACCAGATATAGGAGGTGCTCAACGTGACGTCCGTCCATGCTAATGCTTCCCTCTGTCCTTTGGCGTAAGGAATGACGCACAGTTTTAAATAAACCCGGTTGTTGTTGTAAGAGCTGGTATGCATTGAAGACGTGATCCCGCATTGTCTGGACATTGTTGACTTGGACTGAGTATACCAATACCTTCAAGTGTCCCCGTAACCAAAAATCTAGGGGACTGGAGTCTGGGAAACGGGAAAACCAAGATGTGGGGCGTCCCCTAGCAATCCGGTGGTCCTGAATTGTCAGCATCGGATGTTCACGCACACTGTGGAGAAAATGTGCTGGTGCACCTTAGTGCGTAAACCATACCTGTAGTCTTTGCTAACGTGGCATACACTCCAAGGTAGGCAATACATTAACAATAAATTTATGGTAGTGAGCTCCATTTAATCCTTGTGGTAAGATGTATGGCTTAGATAATTAATCAGCAAGAACGCCTGCCCATACGTTGATGGGAAAACGATCTTGATACTCTCTTTCGCAACTGCATAGAGATTTCCATCAGAACAGACGTGCTTCTTATGACAATTCACAACGCCACCACTTATGAACCCCACCTCGTCAGTAAATAGAATCTTCGACGAAAACAATGGATCTGCAGCACACTTCTGTAAGAGCCATTGACAGAACTGCAGGTTGCTACCATGGCCCTCTTACCTGATGTGCTGAAGGTGGTATGGATCCAGCTATTTCTCAAGTATTAAATGAAATTATCGTATGGCATTATTGGCAGGGAGACTCCAGTAGTACCGCCCAAATAAGAGAGCCTTCTGCTGCTGCCAATCGTCGTATACTGGTTCCAGGTGACTAGTCCATTAAATGTATCACGAGGTCCTCCAAGTAACCGAGGCCGTCCAATGTTCACCCTGTAGGGTATTAGAGAACTTGTGTCGTTAAGGCACTGAAATACTCGGCCAAGCTCATCAGATGGTACTTTGCGACTTGGATGTTTCTCCGCATAGAGGGCTAGAGCTCGCAGGCTACTTCCGTTAGCGAATCCATAACAGAAAGTCATATCCACACCATTTGTGATGTAGAACGCTTCCGTTGTTAACATGTGGAAGAGAGGAGAAAATGTACTTGGCCATTCGTGTACAGGACAATACAAACACCACAGTAGCAGTAAAATATAACATTTACGCCATTGTTGGAAGTAAATACGACACGATACATAGCCGCCGTTTCAAGAAATTTACTGCACAATAAAACACACACACACACACACACACACACACACACACACACACACACACACACAAACAAACAAGACAAACTACAATGCCTGCAACATAAAGCATACGACACAACTACCTGTAGACTACCCAATGCTAAGACTGTTATGTACAGTAGAATATGTTGATACCTAAAGACACATACAATAGGGAACCATGTTCACGTATCGCCGAGACAACGATTACGCCCATACAGTATTTGTTTCCCCGATGTTTCCGTTGTCTGTTTCGAAGGTCCAAACGTCTTCTACCCACTACGGACAATTGAGCTCAGAAAGTATGCGTTTCCACACCGACTTTTATTCGACTTGTTTTCTTGTTTCGACGGTTACGATCACCTCTGAAAATATTCGACACTTTTTAACGCCCTGTGTACTGGATTTATATGGTGTTTTCCTTCCTACTTTGTGCAGTCGCACTGAATTTCTAAACGTATGCACATAAAATCATGTAGTACACTTCATCCAGTTTTCATATCTGTTAAATGGTGATTCTGGGCACCAGTGTACGCCCGTTGGTAATAACAGCTAACGCTCTGCACGGATACACTCAGGTGAACCAAGTGAGAGATAAGACACTATTCTGCGTTCACTTGTGTGTGCACATACTGCAGTGAAGTGAAGATCGAGTCTCTGCCTAGAGTGATGGACCTCCCGCCAGCGTTCCCTCTCCAGAACACGCCGTACCGTACGTACAAATGAGGCGAATCCGTGTCCGGGGCCCCCGACCAGACCTTTCACCGGCCAAATGCCACACTGCGCCGCTGGTAGCGAGAACCGTGTCAATGTCTGAAGCCTCGACTCAAGCTGCGACTCCGGTGGGAAAGCGTGAAACCGTCGACACACGGTAGGCTTCGCCTCCCATTAGCCAGGCGATCCGCCGCGGCTCCTTGCTTGCTGCGTTTACTCAAGCAGCGAGGAGTGTTTTAGTGGATAGACTAGCGTCTCGTCGCTACTCCTCCGGTAGCACTCGGATTCATGCTTAGGTTCGGAAGGGCAGGTAGAGTGTTTCCATGTCATTTATGGACATAAGAAAGGAAATTCTGAGTGCAAGGGGAAGTAAGATGTCCACAATTATGAAAAATGATCATAAAGTACACAGAGATATGAGTAATCGTCAGTACCTACAAGTATGAAATGGAAATAATAATGTGGCAAATAAGGAGAGACAAGTTCGCATAAAAAAGGAAAAAGTTACACATGCTGTCCCCCATCGTTACTAATTTGCATTTCGAAAAATGTTGTTTTTCCGCTTAGTACTCCACTTCCCTTAAGCTAAAACCACTGCCCGACGTTTCATTGACAGTGAAGGTAATAAATATCGACTGCATGAATAGGAGAAAAGCACAACAGAGATAAAGCGTCTCTGACATATTCAGTCTCAGACTAACAAGTTCCTCATGATCGTTTTTCTCTTTTTTCTGATTCAGTTCTATTAATTGAAACAGAACACAAAGTCTTTTCTTAAAGATTAATTTTTATTCTTGTTGTACATCTTTTTGAAAAGATCAAGTCGAATTAATTCAACACAATAATATTTGTTCTCAAAGCAGCAGAGTTCGTTTTTTTAAGTCTGCATCTCACGTCAGTATTCTCTTTGGATAAAAATTTCAATTCGTTCATTCTTCCTTTTTGCTTCACCTCGAACTTCTGTAATGTCATACAATGCAGGCTTCCATGGCCTGTATTTAGACTATTCGTGATTTGTGTTTTATCGGCATTAAGCCATTGTCCAAACCATGCTTCTGTGCCTAACTTTTCGTCGTCTAAATCAAACACCCTGGATGTAGCCGTAGAAGAGAGAGAATTAATGTGTTATGAAAGCCGGACGGTGTGGCCGGGCGGTTCTAGGTACTTCAGTCTGGAACCGCGCGACCGCTACCGTCGCAGGCTCGAATCCTGCCTCGGCAGGTTTAAGTAGTTCTAAGTGCCAGGGGACTGATGACCTCAGGTGTTAAGTCTCATAGTGCTCAGAGCCATTTGAACCATTTGTTATGAAAATATTACGAAAACCTTCCACAAAATGTTATGAACTACATATCCCAACTGCTTTTTCTGTGACGTATACCTATCATCTCTACTTGAACTTTCTAGGCGGACAACTATGGAACTCCCCTCATCACTCTTCGAGAAAGTTGCCATGCACCCCTCCCCTCGCCCTTCTTGTTGTATGAAGCTGTCTGATTGGCTTTTTCATTTTTGTGACAAAATACTGAGCTGTGATTTGGAGTGTAGCAGAACTAGCTTAGAAGCCCTCCACTGGCCTATTTATAAGAAAGTGGCGAGGCTCAGGTGGCTTAAGAAGGAGTTTAAAAACGTGTCTGGTGAGTAAAGTACTAGGGTATTATTGAGAGAGCAACATAAGAGTGGTGGCTTGGATGCTCTTTGATTGGCATGTTTTCGAAAAAGGTGTGTGGCGTAGGAAAGGGGAAGGCGGGGAGGACGACACAAGGGTGTGAACTTGGGGTGAGGAGGAAAATGGCATAGGCTGGGGGGGGGGGGGGGGGGGGAGGTGCATTATGTCGTCATGCGTTTGTCCCTGCCCCTCCATGCAGTCAACCCAAAGTTCAAAAATCAGACACTAACATGTGATAGTGTAGAGCTGTATTGTTTTAATTAGTTGATCAATGTGCATGGGCTACCCGTAAAGTAGTCTCTGTTTTCATATAGCATAGGAGGTAGTGGGTGTACAGTGTCTTCGTTCCACTAACACACGTAGCAGTTCAGTGTTAGAGCTACGACAGCGATGCATGCAGAGTGCATCCCGTTCTCCTAAATTATCACTGCAATTGAATACCCCGCTAAATACGAAACCCGTTTTGTAATACGATTTAATGAAGTAAATTAAAGATCATATGGAGTCTCAGAGAAAGTTGTTCTTCCCGTGTATCGTACTCAATTGGAGTAGGAAAGTGGAGAAATGATAACTACCGCCAACAGTGCCCTCTGCCACATTCCGTGAAGAGGCCTATGAAAGATAGATGTGTAACAGCAGCATCGCACTTTCTGCAGATGCAGAGGAACATTTACCAGTCACATACGATATTACTTTCTACGACACAAGTGAGATCAAGGATGTATACCACTTGACACTAGACACATCAAAAAAAGTTTTTCATGATACCGGTTCCCAGAACTCCTGAATATAAACGTTGATTGTGGATACTGTATCACAGACACAGTCCCTTTGACTGTTCAGAGATGTCATTAAACCCGCCCAAAGATGTAAACAACCATGCCTGAGCAGCCCCTATTAGACGGGAAGGGTCCGACAGCTGGTCAGTTCCAGTCATTCCACCAGGAAGGAGGTACACGGCTCGTGTTGTCTGCAGCTGAACCATGCCTAGACGGTCAGTACAGCGGTTAGATCGCCTCCGCATTGTTACTTTGTGCCAGGAAGGTTTCTCAACAAGGGAAGTGTACAGGCGTCTCGAAGTGACCCAAAGCAATGTTGTTCGGACGTGGACGAGATACAGAGAGACAGGAACTGTCGATGACATGCCTCATTCAGGCCGTCCAAGGGCTACTACTGCAGTGGATGACCGCTGCCTACGGATTATGGCTCGGAGGAACCCTGACAGAAACGCCACCATGTTGAATAATGCTCTTCGTGCAGCCACAGGACGTCGTGTGACGACTCAAAATGTGAGCAATAGACTGCATGATGCGCAAGTTCAGTCCCGAAGCCATGGCGAGGTCCAGCTTTGCAACCACGACACCATGCAGCGCGGTACGGATGGGTCCAGCACCATACCGAATGGACCGTTCAGGACTGGCATCACGTTTTCTTCATCGTTGAGTGTCGCACATGCCTTCAACCAGACAATCGTCGGACACATGTTTGGAGGCAACCCGGTCAGGCTGAACGCCTTAGACGCACTGTTCAGTGGGTGCAGCAAGGTGGAGGTTCCCTGCATTTTTTGGGATGGCTTTATGTGGGGCAGACGTACGCCGCTGGTGATGATGGAAGGCGCAGTAACAGCTGTACGATACGTGAATGCCTTCTTCCGACCGACAGTGCAACCATATCGGCTGCATATTGGCGAGGCATTCGCCTTCATGGACTAAAATTCGCGCCCCCCATCGTGCACATCTTGTGACTTGACTACCTTCAGGATAACTACATCGCGTAACTAGAGCGGCCAGCATGTTCTCCAGTCATGAACCCTACCGAACATGTCTGGGATAGATTGAAAAAGGCTGTTAATGGACGACGTGACCCACCAACCACTCTGAGGGATCTACGCGGAATCGCCGTTGAGGAGTGGGACAATATGGACCAACAGTGCCTTGATAAACTTGTGGATAGTGTGCCACAACGAATACAGGCATGTATCAAAGCAAGAGGACGTGCTGTTGGGTATTAGAAGTGCCAGCGTGTACAGCAGTCTGGACACGGCCGTCTCGCTGAATGGTGGTTCAACATGCAGTGTGCGGTATTCATGAGCAATAAAAAGGGCGAAAATGATGTTTATGTTGATTTCTATTCCAGTATTCTGAACAGGTTCCGGAACTTTCGGAACCGAGGTGATGCAAAACTTTTTTTATTTGTGTATTTGTTGCAATATTATTTCTGGAACGTCTGCCTCTCTTTAAAAGTACAAACATACCTTTAAATGGAAAAGCATACATCTAGATAAAAACATTTACCCAAATAACGGCTGGATGCATCTCCATTGATTATGTAAAACTGAAGACATTGTTTCTTTGTTAACATCTCTTGTCAAAGACCTTTCTTTCTGTTTTTCTTTTTTCCCATTTAAGCGAAGTCCACCATCAATATATCTACAATAACCCACTTCTTTAGCAATCGCTAATCAAGTACACGCTGATCTAGTTTAGTAAACATGAACCCCTTATGGTCTGCGCGTGAGGTGTACCTGACAATTAAAGCTGGAGTGCTTTGCGATCGGAGATAACGTTGACGAACGAGAGCCGTGCGACGTATCAGATCGTTTCTGAGCGTGCACCAAGCACGAGGGAACCGTGTCAGTGGGCTGCAGGTCGGAGGCCCCTGACCCGTATGACAGGCGCTTCAGAGAAGCGCAGGCGACGCTCTCATTACAGCGTGCACAAGTGGAAGGAGATTTTAAGTAGTGATGAGTCAGGCTAGATGACGTAGCAAGAAGACGAATTTCGTTTCCCTGTTTATAAACGTGAAGAACACTACTGTGACTTGATAAGGTTGTGACATTTTTAACGCCAAGCCTTCTACGTTGTGCAACACTCTGGAGGCTGTAAACTCCCCCTCCTTTCCTATAGTCCATTTAATCTGAAGTCCGTCTGATGTTCAGAACGGAAACAACTTATGGACACCCGGAAAAGGATCGTGTGCCTGCTGCTTGCCACGCGCCTGCAATTAACTGCCGTACAAAACGCTAATAACTAGTAATGACAAGGATCCTCTGTAATAAAATATGGTTTACATTGACTTCAAACAATGACTTCAAACAATGGAACGCGCCTGACAATGTCATTCTCATTTACACTGACACAATTCACAAATCAAAATCCCTCTACTCCAGGAAATCACATTTTGTTATTTTCTGTTCAGTACGAATATGAATTCAAATATAGTAATCAAAAGCAAACCTCCGAGTTCTGGCCCAGAGGGGATAATCGGGACCGACCGACCGCAGTGTCATCCTGAGGGAATGCCGCATGAAGCGGCGGTATCGGCTTTCTAGACGTTGGAGGCGCTACTTCTCAAGTAGGGTTGCCATATTAAATGGACAAAATTACATAACTTTGCTTGGCGAAATAATTTTCTGAGTTGAGAGCTGGGAGTGAACAGAATAAAACACTTAGTAAACATTTAAACAGTATTGCAAGTTACAACTTTCAAGAAATTTGTTATCTTTAATTCCTTGGTAAATGTCGTTGCACGATGCGAACTTCAAATTACAATGAATGTATAGTTCTACTTTTGCCGTATCGACTCAGTTTGTTTCTAGCATAAGACAATTCCGACTGACTATGTAACTGTTGCGAAGTTTTATTTAGCATACGGGTCTCTTTGTATAAACTATATTTATGAATGCCACCTTCAATATTCACCATCTCTGAGGTTATCAGTCAAGGTTAAGAATGCAACATGCGCTGGTTGACAACAGCCCACCAAAAGTTTACTGACTTGAATTTGTACTTCGAAAAATAAATTAGTGATACGAATGCATTTCTAAAAATATCGAACCATTCATACTTCTCTACCGAACACTGAAAACGGGGCTGTAATACCAAACAGTACGGTTATAAACCGAATATTTGGCAACCCAGCAAATCAATTATCTCCTCGACTGAAGCTGAGTACTTCCCGTTACAGTCCTCCTACCAAGGAAAATTCCTGGAAGTATCTGGAACCATACCCAGATGCTCCACATGATAGGAAGCTGTGCTCATCAGAGCTACGGGCTCGGACAAATATAATAAGGTCGTCTACAAATTATTCCATGTGCCGGTGGCTACGCAAAGTATGAGTATTCACACGAATCGCGTAAGTTGATACCTCGTTCCCTAAATTTACATCTGCGCAACACCAAAGATTCTCCTATTCACATCTTACAACTAACAGTTATGTATCAAATAATCATCATCATCTCATACTTCAGGTTTTCGGCCCTTTAGTTCTTTCCGTATCCTTCAAAACAGGTCAAACCATCTCTTCATTGGTCTTCCTAAAGATCGTTTGCCTTTTGTTTACATTTATTATTTTAGTGTTTGTTGCATCTTGCATACTGTTTATGTATTCTTTCCATTTTATCTGATATCATTTTATTGTGTCAGTTATGTTTTCCACGTTGATTCCAGCCCGAATGTCATCATTTCTGTTTGTATTCATTAGAGGGCATATCTAAGGAAATTAATTTCACATGCTTCTACTCTCTTCTCATCTCTCTTCTTATGGATTCGGTTTTCGCACCATGGAGCGATGTGGGTGTAGCCGTAACATTATAGAAATTCACTAATCTCTGTGGACTTGCGCCCCTCAATGTAACTACCTAAATATTTCGCACCTTATCTTTCTACGCTACTCTGAGCCCAGATATTAACTCAGCCGACCTAAGCTTCTCGCTGCAAAACCACTACTGACTCCGTATACACGGTACTGCAAAGATTGTCGGCGCGACAAGACAATGCCACAACCGCCAGGAAAGAAGCGCAACAACAAAAAATACTGAAAGGAATGGCTCACTTGCTAGAGCATGCTAAGCGAAAGAGGATAAGTGTGAAACAAACTCTGCTCTTACGAGGCGGATCTTTACTTCTTTTTTAAAATAATCCCTCAGTCTTTCGACAGGACTGATATCCTATTCCATATTGCTCTGTCTCGTACAACTCTTTCCATTACTAAGTAAAAAATCTTCTACCATCCGTTATATACCGTACCATGCATCCGAAAGTTTGCCGATAAGTTTGTAGAGGTATGTGGCATTAGATGTCTACCCACAGGTCATATAATTCACGCCGACCAAGATGGCCGGGCGGTTCTAGGCGATACAGTCTGGAGCCGCGCGACCGCTACGGTCGCTGGCTCGAATCCTGCCTCAGGCATGGATGTGTGTGATGTCCTTAGGTTAGTTAGTTTTAAGTAGTGCTAAGTTCAAGGGGACTGATGACCTTAGAAGTTAAGTCCCATAGTGCTCAGGCCCTTTGAACCATTTGTAATTCGCGTAAATAACGGGCCGCTCATTTGCTTACGCTGTGATAGTGCCCGATAGCGACCCAGATGGGTTCCCTACGATTTACATCAGGCGAATCTGGTAGCCGAGACATCAACGGGAGTTCACTATAATGCTCCTCAAAACAATGTAGCAAGCTTCTTGCTCCAGGGCACAGACAATCGTACTGCTGAAAGATGACATCGCCATCGGTGAAGACATAAAGCATGAAGGGATGCAGGTGGTTCGCAGCTGTCAGCATGCCTTCGATTACTAAGACGGTCGTTCAATAAGTAATGCCCCACATTTTTTAAATGTAATTGATATACATAGACAAACGTACTTGATGTGTTGGTGCTTAACATTTGATGTTTGTTCTGTGCCCCGGTGAAGTTTAGAGGCTTTCTGGCAGATGGCAGAGCCTTAGTAAAGCGTCAAACAGCGTCTACATACAACTCACGTTACAATCAGCGTGCTGTTACTGAATTCTTGTTTACAGAAAAAGAAACCGTGGTGAACATCCATAAACGTTTGTGTGCAGTGTATGGCGAAGCTGCAGTTGATAGGATTACAGTTGGGCGATGGGTAAAGAAAGTTACAGCCTCAGGAAATGCAGAAACAGAGGTCCATTATCAGCCACGACCGGCACGTCCTGTTACAGCCACTGCTTCAGACATAGCGTGCGGATGCCATTATTCGTGCCGACCGGCGCATCACAACTCGACAATTGGCTCTACAGTTGTCGGTCAGCATTGGAAGTGCGGCTGCAATGATCGAGACTCTCGGATATTCAAAGAGGTGCTCACGATGGGTTCTACGAATGCTCACAGCGGACCACAAGATTCAAAGAGAGCCCATTCAATCTGAATCGTTGGAGCGTTTTAGGGCCGATGCAGAGGCCTTTCTGTCACGGATCGTTACAGGGGGACGAAAGCTGGGTGCACTACTTTCTGCCGGAAACAAAATGGCAGTCCATGGAGTGGCATCATCCTCACTGAACACGAAAGAAGGAATTCAAGACAACCCCCTCTCTGCATCTGCATCTACATCTACATGGTTACTCTGCAATTCACACTTAAGTGCCTGGCAGAGGGTTCATCGGACCATTTTCATACTACTTCTCTACCATTCCACTCTCGAATGGCGCGTGGGAAAAGGAACACCTAAATCTTTCCGTTCGAGCTCTGGTTTCTCTTACTTTATTATGATGATCATTTTTCCCTGCGTAGGTGGGTGTCAGCAAAGTATTTTCGCATTCGGAAGAGAAAGTTGGTGATGAAATTTCGTAAATAGATCCCGCCGCAAAGAAAACCGCCTTTCTTTCAGTGACTGCCATCCCAACTCGTGTATCATACCAGTGACACTCTCACCCCTATTGCGCGATAACACGAAACGAGCTACCCTTCTTTGCACTTTTTCGATGTCCTCCGTCACTCCTACCTGGTAAGGATCCCACGCCGTGCAGCAACATTCCAGCAGAAGAGGGAGAAGTGTAATGCAGGATGTGTCTTCTAAGTGTTCTGTCTCTTCTAAGTGTTCTGACAACAAAGCGTAGTCTTTGTTTCGCCTTCCCCATAATATTATCTACGTGTACTATCCAATTTAAGTTGATCATAATTGTAATTCCTAGGTATTTAGTCGAATTGACAGCCCTTAGATTTGTGCGATTTATCGTATACCCAATATTTATCGGATTTCTTTTAGTACCTATGTGTATCACCTCGCACTTTTCTTTGTTTAGTGCCAATTGCCACTTTTCGCACAATACAGAAATTTTCTCTAGATCATTTTGTAATTGGAATTGATCGACTGATGATTTTACTAGACGGTAAATTACAGTGTCATCTGCAACCAATCTAAGGGGGCTGCTCAGATTATCACCTAGATCATTTATGTAAATCAGGAACAGCAGAGGGCCTATGACACTACCTTGCGGAACGCCAGATATCATTTCAGTTCTACTCGATGATTTACCGTTTATCAGTAGGAACTGTGACCTCTCTGAGAGGATATAACGAATCCAGTCACACAACTGAGACGATACTCCATATGCACGCAATTTGATTAATAGTCGCTTGTGAGGAACGGTATCAAAAGCCTTCGGAAAATCTAGGAATATGAAATGGATCTGAGATCCCTTGTCGGCAGCACTCATTATTTCATTGGAATAAAGAGCTAGCCGAAAAAGTCATGGTGACAGTCTTCTGGAATTGTGATGTTGCCATTCTCATGGATGTGATGCCAAGATGGTCAACCATCAATTCAGAGGCATACGAGAAGACTCTGAATAAACTCAGGAACCATTTCCGACGTGTTCGATCGGACAAGAATCCAGCAGAAATCTTACTCCAACACGATAATGCACGCTCACACGCAAATCTGAGAACCCGGGGACACATTGCCAAATTAGTTTGGAGATCGTTGCCTAATCCACCCTACAGTCCAGATCTGGCATCCATCTCTTTGGGTCGCTTAAAAATTCTCTACTGGGAACACACTTTGAAGATGACGGGAGTCAGTCATGCAGTAAAAGATAGCTGCACCTACAGGACAAATGATTTAACCAGCAGAGAATACGTGCTCCTCCACAACGTTGGCGTACGGCCATAGAACGTGATGGAAACTACGTGGAAAATTAGGACATGGACAAGACGTGTTGTATATTGTCACCAAATTCTGACTCTTAAAAATAAATAAGTTCTGAGAAAAAAAATGTGGGGCATTACTTATTGAACGACCCTCGTACTAGAGATGCAATGCATGAGCTGGAGAATGTTTCCCATAACATAATACTCCCATAAGCCTGCGTCCGTGCCGCGCCTCACGTTCAGAGCCGTCTTCTCCTCGAAGACGGCTTTTGTATAAATGACGACCAACCTAGTGTAGCAAAAATGTGATTCACCCGAAGAGCCGACACGTTTCCATTGATCGACGGTCGAATGCATATAGTCCCGTGCCCACTGCAACCGACGATGTCACTGGGTCAACATTTTAGCACATAATGGTGGTCTGCTGCGGAGCTCCGTGTTCAATAGTGTACGATGAACGGTGTGCTCCGAAACACTTGTGTGTTCACCAGCACTGTGGTCTTTCGGGAGAGATGCCACAGATCACTATCTGTCCCACTTTTTAGAGCAGGCAAGCCTATGAACCACACGTTCTGTGAAGAGTCGTGGACGTCCAAACATTTTGCTCCTAGTGGTAGCTTCGCTGTCCTTCTCCTTTTTCCGTAGAGGCTCACGAGAGTAGTACGTGAACATTCGGCCAACTGCATCGTTTTCGGTATACTCAATTACAGAGTCTAATAATAATCTGCCCTTTGTCAAAGTGGCTTATCTCAATGGCTTTCCCCATTTGAAGCTCATATCTTCGCTAGGGTGATTCCCCATCTGTGTCTGCTCCGTTTACATACTTAGGTTACCGCGTCATGTGCCCGCAACGCCATTATACGTCATCCAGCGTCGCGGTGGGCAGTGGTCATAATGTTTTGGCGTATCAGTGTACATATTCTAGTCTTTATCAACGCCCTATCATTTTCCCCTCAACAGGCAACGGCAATTATTTCTGGATGCAGTAGCACATGTTCCAAGAACATATTCCGTCTTCTAGTGAGAAAGAGTCGTATGCCATGGGCGCCTAGGAGACACCAAGGGGTCGGTTCAGCTGCCTAAATAAGGAAGCGTTTTCTTCCTCGGCTCACTGTCATCCCTTTTCAAACGGTGTGTGGGAGTTGTGTCTTAACCGTAGCTGTTGAGTGAAAGTGACTTTAATGAATGCGCATCGTGCGGTGTCATGTTCATGTTATATGACGACGTATGGTGCTCGTACGTCGACTACTCCTCAGCGGTAGCACCAAGGGGACCATCGAGCTTTATATCTCTATCCGGTGAACCGATCACATTCAACACATATGCTAAACTCCGTTTTCAAATCTTCCTTTACAAAGGATAATTCAGAAGAATTGCCCCAATTTAATTTTCGCACTACTGTAAAGATGAGTGAAGTAGAACGTCTGGTCATTGAGAAATATCTGAAATCGTTAAAACTGAACAAAGCTCCAGGGCCTGATGGAATCTAAAGTATCAGATGCTATACCGAATTTGCAGCTGCATTAGCCCCACTTTTGACAGTAATATACCACAAATCTCCCGAGCAAAAAAGCGTGCCCAGAAAGCACATGTCACGCCTACCTACAAAATTACAGTCCAATAGCCTTGACATCCAATTGTTGTACAACCTGAGGTCATATTCTGATCTGAAATGTAATAACCATCTCGATCAGCATGATCTCCTTGTCAACCAACATAGATTCCGAAAACAACGATCGTGTGAAACCCAACTACCGCTTTTCACACAAGACGTGGAAGAAGGCAGTTATGTGGATGTACCATTTACTAACTTCCCAAAAGCATTTGACTTAGTATCAAATCTATGCTTATTATCTATAGTACGACAACATGGGGTATCAACAAGCTAATTATGTGACGGTGTTGAAGATTTCTTGGTACGGAAGAGATGGAGAGTCATCGGCAGATGTAGAATTAAATTCATGTGTGCTTTGGGGGGGGGGGGGGGGGAGGGGGGGGTCTTGGGATCATTGCTGTTCACTTTGTATGTTAATGACCTTACAGGCAACATCAGTATTAACCCCAGACTTTGAAACGTTCCCTTTGGAAAATTATAAATTACTGTGCTGGTAAACCTCTTACGTTTTTTGATTTTCAAACAGCTGAGCAAAACTGAACGTGCTCAGACATTTCTCACTTTACTTATTCTGATCATCACTAAACTGACACACAGTACTTTTATTTAGCGCAATGCAATCTGACTTTCAATAATCCCTACAAAAGAATGTCCCTGACTAACAATAACCTATACCTTTCATGAATCACTTACCTCAGAAAAATCTTCGTTACTCGAGCTACTGCAATACAGCGAGCGCCAATACTGCCAGCTAAATAAAAGATTCTAACTACAGAAGGTGCTAACTACTGATAGGCATAGTCAGCAAATGACAGATTTTGATGGAGAACAAACAATGTATTTGCCTTAATAGTGTTCAAAAGTCATTATATATATACAGGGTGTCCCAGCTATTATCTTGTCCACCCAAAATATCTCTGGAACAATAACAGCTATTGGAAAACGACTTTCACCGGCATCAATGTAGGGCTGGGGCCCATGAATGTACATATTTGGAAACATTCTAAAACGAAAGCATATGTGTTTTTTAACACGAACTTATGTTTTTTTAAATGGACCTCCTATATTTTTTCTTCAGCAATCTATAGCATGACAAAGCACATACACAATGGCGTTGATTGCATCGCAATATTCCCATTACATCCCGAGATATTGAGACGCGAAGTTGACACTTGAAACACCCGACATGCGCTACTAGCGCACGTCCTGAGGCTCAGGCGTGAACCCAATGCTGTCCGTAATCGCGATGTGATTGACATGCGTAATCACACTTCCATACTTATCAAGAGGTCCGAAACGAATAATACGGTCTGCTGACATCCTGCATTAACGTCGTACATTCCAGCAGGTATTTATCCCACAGGCTAGGGGTGATGCGGTTCTGTAACATATCTGTGTACCGCAACGTTAGTCACAAAGTTAACTTCGCTTATCGTTAATCCGTTACTAAAAAGGTAATGCCGTTCAACGTTAAAACTTTGCTTTACTGTAGATCTAGCGCAAGTGACAGTTAATCATTCACTCGTAATAGTAAAATTCATGTTGATTGATTTAGTGAAACGAGCAAGTGGACTAAAAGTTTTACCGTTGTTTAGGTAAAAATGTTTTGATTTGGGAAGTTCAGGTAGGACATAGAAGATGAAAGTAAACATGTTTAACCAATTAGTTTTATTATAACATAATTATCAACGTTATGTTTATCTAATGCGTTAAATGACAAATTGTTGCAAACAAATGTTTCTTAACATCACTGGGTAAAATGGACCTTTGTAGAAACTTCCACTGTGATACCAGCACTACATACTAAACATAGCGTTCACATCTCATGCTCAAAGTGCTGCCCCTTCGCTTGCATACATAGGGTCACTCTGCGGATAAAGGTTGCCCTACTTCGTGCTACTGTTTCCTCTTTGATGGCTGTACAAGCATCAATAATGCGTTGCTTCATGTCCTCTGGTGTTGTTGGTTCATGTTGGTAAACAGAATCCTTCACTGCTCCCCAAAGAAAATAATCCAGCGGTGTAAGATCCAGAGATCGGGCAGGCCATCTAACTGGGCCACCTCGTCCAATCCACCTACCAGGGAACTTACGGTTCAGAAGTCGTCGTGCTCGTAAGGCGTTATGTGCAGGGCATCCGTCATGCTGATACCACATGACCATTCTCCGGTTCAGAGGTACGGTGTCCAAGAGAGCAGGAAGATTGTGTCGTATAAATCTGGAGTATTGTCTGCCATTTTGGATGCCATTTATAAAGAAAGGTCCGATAATGGTATCTCCAATAATCCCACACTAAACATTAACTTTCCATGGACGCTGATGCTCTACCTGACGGAGCCATTTTGGATTGTCTGCGGACCAATAATGCATATTCCTCATATTGACAATTCCTTTGTTGGAGAATGATGCCTCGTCGGTAAAGAGAACATATGCAAAAAAATTTGGATTAGTCATAAGTTTTTGCTGAGCCCACCGACAAAATGTTACCCTATTGCGAAAGTCATTTCCATGAATATCCTGGTGTAAACGAACATGGTAAGGATGAAATTTATGACGTTTAAGAATACGCTGTGCACTTGATTTCGACACACCAACTTCACGTTCAATTTGACGTGTGCTGATTTGAGGATTCACAGCTATGGTAGCGAGCACAGCAACTTCAGCACGTTCATCTGTGCGTGTTCTAGGGCGATGTCGAGGTCTTGGATTTAAGCTTCCCGTTTCACGTAGACGAGATGTGAGACGACCAAACATCCGGCGCGAAGGCGATGGCTTGTCAGGGAATTGCCTTCTGTCCAGTCGTTCTGCCTGAACAGCATTTCGTCCACCTACAACAAAATGGTTCAAATGGCTCTGAGCACTATGGGACTCAGCTGCTAAGGTTATTAGTCCTCTAGAACTTAGAACTAGTTAAACCTAACTAACCTAAGGATATCACAAACATCCGTGCCCGAGGCAGGATTCGAACCTGCGACCGTAGCGGTCTTGCGGTTCCAGACTGCAGCGCCTTTAACCTCACGGCCACTTCGGCCGGCCCCACCTACAACAGGTTACAGTACAGGTATGTAGAGTAGGGTAGAAAACAGACATATTAACTTAATAATCATAATGTTCGCTGACAGTACTATCAACAAACAAGCAATCTCATAACGTATTTCCCGTCAGCGTACACTCTCCATAGATCAGCAGCATTTCTATCATATCTTCATGTGTGTACATTATACTGTACAGTATAAGTTCCACAACACAACGTTTATTCACAATGTGTACTACCTCCGTGGCGTCACTAGATTACTCTGATGCACGACTACACTGGCAAGCGGTGTACTGCACGCCAAAGTAACAACAAATGGGATGTTCGGAGGGTGGTGGAGTACAGGAGTTTGCATGGGTGGCAAATCATAAACAAGGCGAAGTGGTAACTGTGGCAGTATTGGGGACACTTGACTAGGTAGAGCCAGGCCCTGCGCGACAGGCACAATGGGTCATATAACGCATTAGATAAACCTTATTTTGGGTGTGCAGGATAAATAAGACAACCTGACGGGTGTACACCGATCGGTACTGGTTCATATTGTGTACGTAGATACGTAAAACGTGCAAGAGGGAAACCATTATGTGCTTTTTTTTAAAAAAACAAAAATCATGTTTATTAACACAATACATTACAACTACATGAAATACATTAGTAACCCACCACCTCAATGATTAGTGGGTCTATTTGTTATACTACTAGGATACAGCAAATACTACATTTCACTATTGCAACTGGCTAACTTATGGACAAGGTTGATCTGATAGCTATTCTACTTATCTAATGTATTCTGCAGCGATTACAAATGTGCCAGTTGGTGTTACAAACCTACTGTTTTTGGCCTGCTCACTGAGCTAAACCCATGTGAGCGTGCCCCTGGCACTGGGCTGGCCAAATCTGTTTTGTCGCTGCAGTCCCTACTTGTTAGTATTGTTAGTGTTCTGATCTACTACTACTGCTAATTTAATTGGTACTGTGTCTAATAGAGTGCAGTTGTCACAGCCTGTGGAGTGATGCACTCGCTCTCCTAGTCCAGTAGCGCGGCGGATTCCAGTCATGGGAGACTGGCCAGCTCCGCGCCCGGCGGTATGGCGAGTACATCTCAGTCTATTCCGGGTTAAATTCATCTGTCTCGTGTTCTTAAGAATTCTCGCAATATCTTCTGAGATACCTCGTTTGCCAGTGTATTGAGAATACTGAAGGTATCGGCACATCGCAGCAGGGCATAAGTGTCATGATCGGGTAATTGCGCTCGCAGGTCATGCGCCACATCATCGTATAACGGGCAGTCATAGATGATGTGCTCAGGTGTTCCGTCTAGAACGCCACAGTCGCACGCTGGTGTAGCCCTTTTCCCAAACCGACATAGATATGTCGGGTATGGTCCATGTCCTGTGAGAAAGTGCAACAGTCCCCTGCTATTTACCAGAAGATAGTCCCCTGCTAGGCTCGAAGTGGGTCATCCCAAGTCGCTCTTTTATATTTGGCAGTAGCTGAAAGACCCTTCTGCCAGCTTCTTCATTCTCCCATGATGTTTGCCAAAGCTCTTCCCCCCTTCTTTTAATGGCAGGTTTATCTCCTACCTGAACCCCCAAAATGTCCCTTGTCTTATCTATTTTCCCCTTAGTGATCCAGTATCATGCGGCCTGTTCTCTTATCTTTATGTCTAACGGGCATAAACCCATTAGCACCAGTAGAGTCCCCCCAGGAGTTGTTCTGTAGGCACCCACAGACCGCATTATCATATTTCTTTGCACCCTTCTCACGGCCATGGCAGGCATCACCCTCGTGAGCCTGTGAGCCCAGACCCCACACGCATACCCTACTTCTGATGACAGGATGCTGTTATGATATAATTTTATGAGAGCGGGTGGCAGGTGAAATCTTTTGTGACCAATATTTATGAGGTTATTCAGGGTTTCTATGGCGCGTAATGTGATGGTTTCGATGTGAGATGTGTAGCTCCATTTTTCGTCAATAATTACTCCTAGGTATCGCGCTTCGCGGCGCTGAAGAACTGGTGTTCCATCAATTCTTACGGTGGGGTTCCTGACCAGACTGCCTTTTAGAAGAAGGTATGTTGATTTATGTGGTGCAATTTTCATTTTAGCTTGTTGACACCATTCAGCTAGTATACTGATTGCCCTTTCTACTTTGGGTTCGAGTTCTTTGCGGCTACGGACGACCAACAGGAGGAGGTCGTCAGCGTAGGCTATCACGTCTAGCACGTCCTCGCTGAGTTGTAGTTTTTCTAACAGCGGTTCTATATTTACGTCCCAAAAGAGTGGCCCCAGTACGGAGCCCTGGGGACACCCCTTCGTAATGGTCTTACTTATTTTGTCGCTAGGCGATGATAGCCAGACCTCCCTGTCCATGCAATAGCTCCTTAGACAGCCATAGAGGGGCCCTGGGCACTCCTTCTCACGCAAGCGGGAGAAGAGCGAGGGCCACCACAGGTTGTCGAAGGCGCCACTGATGTCCACCATGATGCCGATCACGTATTTGTATGGGGCAGAGCCACAGACCTCAGCCGCCAGGGCGATTGCGTCAGACGCCGATCGCCCCGGCCGAAAGCCGAACTGCCTGTCGCTCATCCCACACAAAGTTCTGTGTGCGGTCAGTCTGTCAGCCAACAGCTTCTCTAACAGTTTCCCCATGATGTCTAGGAGACATATTGGTCTGTAGGACTTTGGCTCCATGGGATCTTTGTCCTTGCCCTTCTTGATGATAACCATGTTTGCCCTCTTGCAAATCTTTGGGAATTTGCCAGTCCTAAGACATTCGTTGTATAAACCTGTGAGAGGTGCTGTTAGCTGTGGGGCGAGGAACTGTACCACCTCCGCTACTATACCATCTGGCCCTGGTGCCTTCCCCTTTTTTAACGATTTTATATGTGCAGCAATTTCTTCCTCAGAGAAAGGGTACACCCGGTTGTTGTTGGTGTACTCCTGCTGATCTGCCCTACGGATTTGCTGTTGGGTCTCTGTTTCTTCATTTTCCTCATCATCTGGAAGTAGAGTCCTCAGGAGGACCTCGGCAGTCTCCCGCCAGGACTCTGTTGTTCTTCCAGCCTCTATGAGAGTAGAGAGGACCGCTGGGGACCTTATCTTCTCCCTGACCAACTTGTAGCGAACTCCCCACGGGTCAGTTTCCAGTTGTCTTAATACGTAGTCCTCCCAGCTTTTCATTCTAACCTGTTTTAACTCTTCCTGAAAGGCTTCCTTTACTTCTCTGTATTGCTGCAACCAGTATTGCTTTTCCGGCCAGATGGCACTTCGCTGGTAGTACCTCCTCGCCCGTCGGACAGACTGGCGCAGACGTTCGAGGTCGGCAGTCCATGGCGATGGGGAGGCCGCTACGGCCCTTCTCCTAGTCGGAACAGCGGCTTTTACCGCCCTAACCACTGATCCCACCAGTTCCTCGGCGTACCTATCCACGTCCAGGTCACCCTCGGGCAATGGAGGAATACTACATTCTCGAGCCAGGCGTTCCCAGTTAGTTTTATTGAAGTTGTATTGTGTTTCCCACCCCAGATCCCAGCGGCACTCTTCCTGGCTAAGTTGAAAGATGATCAGATTGTGGTCGCTTGTGGTGACCTGATCTTTAACTATCCAGTTATGGATATTGCTACTGATGTTTGATGTGGCCAGGATGACATCAATGTTGGTCCCTAATCCACCTCCACCTGTATAGGTGGGGGGATTTCCTGGTTTATTGGCCACGACAAGCTGTTGGGCCATGATTAATTCCTCAGCCTTTCCACCATTTGCATCTCTGGTGCCGCCGTAACATAGGGGGGATTTCGCATTCATATCTGCCGTGATGATTACTTTCTTGCCTTGTAACGCCGTGGTCGTTTCCGCGAGATGATCTAGATGGTCCTCAAAGTTCCCTCCATACTGGAAATACATATTTACTATGAAAACCAAACCAAGGGGCGTCTGTAATTCCACGACGTTACAGTGGCTGTTCGATAGCTGCGTTATTGTTGTTGCTCTCAGCCCTTTATTTGTAATGATCATGACTGCTTGGGGTTCTTCCCCGGTGGAGATGACTTGCCAGGAGGCTGACATGAGGGGGATTTGCCCAGCTCGAGAATATGGTTCCTGCAGACAGATTACGTCCAGTCTCAGCTCCTCCACTATCCTTCGTAGCTCCTGCATGACAAGGCGACTATTGTGAGTGTTAATTTGTCCGATAACAACCTTTGGTGACATTATGGAAAGTATGTGTGGAAATTACATTCGGGCCATGGTTTGTTCCAGTTTGACGCTATTCGCCCATTGGCCAAGACAGACTGTGCATATATTTCGTTTAGCTCGAAACTTTCCCCTCTCCTTTCAAACACCTTTTTGAGCAAGTCACGCAGGGCTCCGAATTCGGTGGGGAGGTTCATTGACCTCAGCTGTATTCTGTCTACAGCCTCCATTGTTGAGAAGGTGACTCTTCTTCCATATTTATGCCCTACACGTACGATGTGCCGAAGTGCTGTGGTGAGGATGGCCGGCTGCTCCAGGCGGGAGAGCTGCATAGCAAATTCTAGGTTTGGGTAGATTCTCCTAGGGTCTACTCCTATGGGTTTTGATGTTGTTGTGTCAAGTTGTGTAGTGCTCGTAACAAAGCTGTCTTGTAGGATTGCTTTGGTGGTGTCGTTTTGTGTGGGGATTGTGGTGTTTGTGTCTTGAGATCTTGGGTCATGAGTTAGTGTGTGGGTGCTTGGTGTTGGCGTGAGTTGCATTGTTGTTGCCGATCGGACGTTAAAGTTTGCCGCTTCGGGGTTAAGTGTGGAGGTGACAGCTGGAGGGTCATTGTTTACGGGTTCGGCCTGTGTGGTTGTATCTTTTATGGGGTTTTTTTGTTCGTCTACTTCTTCCTCTGGTTCTGTTTGTGTGCTTATACTCCTCAAGGTTATTTCTTGTTTCTTAATGTTCTGGACTTGATTTAAGAAATCTTTGAATTTGCGTGCTCTTTCGGCGTCTCTTATTTGTTTCCTGGGGGATTTCCTTTTCTTAGCTATCCTAATTTGGTTTTCTGCGTCAGCCTTAATCAGTTATAGCTATTAGTCGCTGTTCTAACATCTTGTAGGTTGGGCAATTTCTGCCAGATGCCCCACAGGACTTTTTTCCTCTGCGTGTACATGGCACACAGATGCTTGTTTTGCTGCAATTTTTTCTGAGATGATCTTCAGATCCACACCTGGAGCATGCCGGCTTCCTGGTACAATATTTATGTATGTGGTCAATGTCTGCACAGTTGTGGCAACGAGGTACCACCAATAAATCTTTAACATTTATGGCGTGAAAGCCTATGTATACCTTGCCCATTGCTGTTAGTCTTTTCCAGAGAGCCCCTGAGACCTCCGCCACATGGTGGACTACATCTCGGTCCCTCGGTCCTGTCCTGAATCTTAATCTAAAATCTTTCATGAAAGTCTCCATGTCCATATCATCTAGATTCTGTTGGTACAAAGTATCACAGAGGTCCTCATTAGTTAATGAAACTGGAACATCATATAAGATGACCAGTGGGTTCCTCTTTCGTGGGGGCTCACATCGGACTGATTTACAAAGTTTCTGGTTTGCCAATATCTTGTCTTTGTCCTCTTCAGTGGCAACGTCAACAATGACTACGTTCTTGGTTGCCTTGACTCTGTTAATCTTTATCTTGTCTTTGGCTGGGTTTACAGTGGTTGCAAAGACCTCTTGAACTTTCTTGATGTCCTGTCCGGGGAGTGGTCGCAGAAAGACCGCTGTGTCAGGTCTTTTCGACACTTTCGCGATCGTGTCCTTGGTCGATTGAGCCTTTGTTGCCGTTTGCGCAACAACGCCGGCCCATTATTTTGTTGGTTGCTTCCTGAGCCTATCGTTTTCTTTTTCTAGCTCCTCTATCCTGCATTAACAATTGACCATGCCGCCAACTCATTTTTGAGTGTTTGAACGGCTGCCTGACTAATTTTGCCATTTTTGACATTTTGGTCAATAAACTGGCTTAACTTCATGAATCGATCTACAGTGCTCTCCTCCGTCGCTTGATTCAAGCCATCTTGTGGCGAGAGATCAGCTAACATAGAAGCCCTCGTGGGCGCACTCGATTCGCTTGTCTCATCTGTAGCCATCATTACCATATTGACAAGCGAAAAAATTGGGAGCCACGTCTCTTGCCCCAGACCGGCTCCTCTGGCATGGGGGGGGACTAAAGATGCAGCTCGCCCACCAACCTCGTCCCTAGGTCAAGGGCATCCCTAAGCCGCCGAGTTTAGCACACCGTTGCCAGTGTCCTGGTCTCCTTCGGTGGCCTCGTCACCGACGATTTCTCCCAGTGTTCCTCGGCAAGTGCACCCCGCACTCCGGAGAAGCGGATGCACTTCTCGTCCTTCGCCGTCTACTAGCCCGAGCTCCCACCTGCTGGCCAGGGACCCACTCCTACTCAGGTGGCGGGCCGGTCACCCAGTCGTTCGACGGTCTGGACCCAGCTAACCTAGCCCAGGCGATGTCACCACCCCCTGGGTTTGGCAGAACACGCCCCGGTTACCCATGGGCGCGGCGAAGCGCACTTGCCGACTCGCGCAGAGGTCCCACGCCGACAAACGAGGTCGCCGGCATGCAGAGCACCAGCTGGTCTTGTGCCCTGCGAATTGGGGAGGGACAGATGGTTGGTCCCTCAGACACAGCTCCCCCTGTGCCACGCACCCTTCGCTTTCGCCTTGGGTTGGGGGCGTTTACGTCCTACCATGACGGGAGTTTAACGTCCTTCCTTGACACAACGACAACCCTCACCGTTCCACAGCCCGGAGGTGTTATGAGAGTGATGATGTGATAAAATGATGGTATGGCCCGGGTCTTATGTTGTGGAGTTTGACATCATCGAGACGGTGCGGCACTCAAACCCGAGTTACGTTCCCCGGAGGGCCTCCACACGTACTGGGGGATCATGGCCGACCATGTCTCACCCACCGCTTTTGATAATTCACGGTGGGCCAGTGCGGTTCAGTGAGGATTGCACCCAATTAAGGGCTAGCCGTTTAACGTCATGCATGGACGGCCCTTCCCGTGTTAGCTTCACCCCATCTAAGGGGGTTACTGAGCGCCGGGGCCACGTCAAGGCCACGGGATAGGACATTACGGTCCCCGCCCCACTCAGGTTCCTCTAAGCCACAGAGCACTTCAGACAGTCTGAAGATTTCCGGCAATCAGAGGGTCTCCTGGCGGTTTTAACCCAGTTTCGGAAGGCAACACACCTCCCCCAGGTGGCGCCACGCAGACCGCTTTCCCGTGCGACCATTATGTGCTTATGAGAGTTGACGGCAGAAGACGGTATTATTCGTTTCGGACCTCTTGATAAGTATGGAGGTGTGATTACACATGTCAATCACATCGCGATTACGGGCAGCATGGAGTTCACGCCTGAGCCCCAGGACGTGCGCTAGCAGCGCATGTCGGGTGTTTCAAGTGTCAACTTCGCGTCTCCATATCTCGGGATGTAATGGGAATAATGCGATGCAATCAACGCCATTGTGTATGTGCTTTGTCATGCTATGGATTGCTGAAGAAAAAATATAGGAGGTTCATTTAAAAAAACATAAGTTTGTGTTAAAAAACGCATATGCTTTCGTTCCAGAGATATTTTGGGTGGACAAGATAGCTGGGACACCCTGTATATATATATATATCAGTTCATGATATCTAGTATTACAAATTTCCTTTTTCTGTATGACACACGTCCAGATCGTCCGCTCTCAAAATTCTGCCATCTCTCTCCCCACATCCACCACTGCTGGCGGCTAACCTCCAACTGCGCAACGCTACGCGCTGTTCACATCCAACTGTCCAACACTACAATAGCAAATATTCCAACAATGCAAACCAGTCACAGACTGCACACAGCACAGTCAGTGATTTTCATACAGAGTGCTACGTGGCGATACCAACACAACAACCTAAACAGCCTACTTATAACTTCCTGCACATGATGCTGTTATCTACAATGGAGTACTGAATTTAAAAAAGCTCTGCAAATATTCAGTCAGATCTCCATAAGATTTCAAAGTAGTGCAAGGTTTGGCAACTTGCTTTGAGAAATTTAAAACTTTTCGCACTTCACAAGACGAAAAATATGGTGTCCTATGGGTAGAATATAAGTGAGTGACAGTTGGAATCGCTCAGCACGTACAAGTACATGAGTGTAACAAATTGTAGGTATATGAAATGGAACGATCACATAGGCTCAGTCATACGTCAAGAAAGTAGCAAACTTCGGTTCATTGGTAGAATACTAGGGAATAACAATCATTCTGCAACTGAGATTACTTACAAAGAACTAGAATAGAATTCAGTGCGTGCGACGCATACCAAAAAGGACTAACTGGGGATATTGAACAGATACAAAAATGTACAGCACGAATGGTCACAGGTTTGTTTGACACGTGGGCAGAGCTAGGGAAATGCTGAAAATGCTGAACTGGCAGATGCCTGAAGAAAGACATCGTGAACCCTACTTATACAGTTTCTAAAATCAACTTTAAGTGATGAATCTAGGACTATATTACTCATCCTTCGTATGGCTGCCAGAGGGATTCGAAGACAAGATAAAACGGAATGAAGCCCTAATAAATGGTACATTGGGTACCGTCTGCCATGTACTTCATAATGATTTTGAGAGTCTGGTTGCAGATGTAGAACATTGTCACATGCTTTCACCCCAAAACATACCGCAGGGAGTTATGGAACGCACTGCAGGACAATGGTGGAAAGTATGGTAATCACTACCCTTGCCACCCAAAAACTGACTGAAAATTTCTACCTCCATCAGGATTCGAGCTGGCCACCTCAGAACCGAGTGCCATTGTGCATGCGTGTGGTGGCGAAATCGGCTGCATAGGCTGATAATAGTTTATGAAAAATTCCTTTCCTCGGCTATTCTTTTTACTCCTCCTCCAGTTCGTAATTTACCTGTCCGCTTAATTTTTAACATTCTCAGATAGCAGCACGATTGAAATGATTCCACTTTCTTCTTCCCCCATTTCCAGCCACGTCTCACTTCCATACACTGCTGTGTTCCATACACCTTTAGGAACTCTTTCCTCACTTGCACGCCAGTATCTGACGCCAGTATAGTGCTTTTATTGAAAAAAATTGTCTTTGCCTTCTGATATCTTCCTTACTTCGGCCGTGCGGTGTAATCTTGCTTCCCAGATGGGTGAATTCTTTCACTACGTAACGCTCCGAAATGTAATGATAGCCAAATCGCTATTCTCCTTTACACTTCATTTCATTACATTCACCATTGCTTTCTGCATCTTTATGACATTGACGCACGAGATGAGAACTGTTTTTCTCGCTCTGGGGCGGAGTGCGTATTTGTGCTTTCCTACATATGAAGGCACTGCTGCCGCGCAGGATTAGGCGAGTGGTCTAGGGCGCTGTAGTCATGGACTGTGCGGCTGGTCCCGGCGGAGGTTCGAGTCCTCCCTCTGGCATGGGTGTGTGTGTTTGTCCTTAGGATAATTTAGGTTAAGTAGTGTGTAAGATTAGGGACTGATGAAATGGTTCAAATGGCTCTGAGCACTATGGGACTCAACTGCTGTGGTCATAAGTCCCCTAGAACTTAGAACTACTTAAACCTAACTAACCTAAGGACAGCACACAACACCCAGCCATCACGAGGCAGAGAAAATCCCTGACCCCGCCGGGAATCGAACCCGGGAACCCGGGCGTGGGAAGCGAGAACGCTACCGCACGACCACGAGATGCGGGCGGGACTGATGACCTCAGCAGTTTAGTCCCATAAGATTTCACACATATCTGAACATTTTTGAGGCACTGCTTTTCCTGTTTTTCGCCGTCGGGCGTCGATTGTACACAAACACCCTAGGTTGCTATTTTAATATATTGAACTTTTATTTTTAAAACAACAGAATAATTTTACACTAAGTTAATCACAAATTATATGATATCTCATTAGATCAGAAAGGTCTGTCGTTGAAAGGCCATACAAAATTGTATTTAGAGCTGTTCGTTGCGCCTGGGCGCTACTTAATACATCATACGCTATTGTATTGCTGGTAGCGTAATTGGAACAGTCGAATGTGAGCCACCGGAGGCCCAAGCTGTCATGCACTTGTTAAGCCATATTCTGTGCAAAGTATGCTGTCCATTCCTTTCAATAAATGAAAATCTTCCTTAAGGAGGGAATTGATGAAAACACACACACTATTTCAAAAATGCACCAAATCCACAGTTTTAGAGATATAGCAATGATATTTTGCACCACCCTTTACATGAAAGTAACACATTTACATATAAAATCCTTTGATTATATATATTCAACTTATTTTTTTGAATGAAATTTGAAGTTTTATTTTCAAAAAATAATGTATGTTCCTTTTTTCTCAGAAAGTATTCAAGAGATTTCTACAAAAATTTCTTTGTTTCATCTCTTTATATGTTGTAAGCTTCTCTCAGGAAGTTTTAGGAATAGGTGAAATATGAAAATTTTCATAATTTTTTTAATTATAATTGCACAAGTACAATTTTAAAGTCATGCAAAATTTCAAGCACTTTCCCCGTATCTCAGCTCGCAATCAGAATTTCAAAATTTGCTCTTGAGACAACGTTTATTAGGTTTAAATAAATATGTGTACAAAATTTCATAATTCTGGCATTCATAGAATCTGAGGAAAAGGTACATAAACTTTTTAAAACAAACTTTTCAGGAAACGCAATTTAAAGTTCAACCTAGCTTTTTCCTTATGTCACTTCTTCATAAGGCACCACATTTGTACTCTGGGTCGTCTTTTCCTTCCAGGCTTCTCTTCTGGTTTCTTGTTGTCTGTCTTCTTTCCTTTACTAGGTCTTCAACTAGCTTTTCAGCTGCAGAAACGCGCTGTAAATCTATTTTTCTCAGGATGTCCTGAGTAAAATTTCCTATCTTGAAGCCCATTTTTTCTAATACCTTCATCTTCCTGACGTTCCCATCATTAAATACAATAAATGCATCAAAAGTTGCAATTTTGACAACTGCAGCAGATGCAAATGTGTTTTTAGGACATCGTTTCCATATGAGTGAATTTAGAGACTCATTTGGATTTTGGGTTTTACCATGAACATACTTTTTGAGAAGTACAGGATCGGCCAAATATGATCTGTAAAACCAAAGAGTATGCATCACGGCCTTCTAGATGTATCCCGCACAAGTTTGGTTAAAAGTAATACACAGAATCGTTGTTTACTGAGCTGGTATTGAAGTGCTGCTTCAAAACGTGGGCGTGGTAGGGAGGCCACGTCACACTTTTAATTCATTTTCAGGCACTTCGGATGTGATTCCGACATAGAAATTTCGGAACTTATTGTCCATAAGCTGTACTAAAAAATAAAAAAATGAATCGAAAATTGACATTTTTGGTCAATTTCATCAACGTCCCCCCTTAAGGTGCATTTGCACGGGCTGTAAAATTGCAAACTGACGACGGTATAGCCCTGCATATTGCTCTGCAACACTGTCGCCACTAGGATTGTAGCAATATGTGTAGCAACACTAACAGCGACTGCCGGTCGTAAATTTCCTCGCTACCTATCCGAGCCAGGAGTGTTTATACGAACCACACAACGGGTACGAAATGGGCCAACGTGAGTTATAAAGTGAAATGAGTGCGGCTCTGCTGCATTTGCGTTCAACAAGGAAAAAATTTGGCAAGAAAAGCAGAAATTACACTTCATGGATAGGATACGGTTTTTTTTAAGCAACCGAAGTACTTCCGAAACTTTAACTCGTGAACTAAAGCTAGATCTAGTTCTTTCTCCAAAATGCTGAAATAGTATTTTGACTATATCGTTTAAAAGAAACTGGTTCGACAACTAGTGAGATTAATACCAATATGAAAGACAGTATAAGAATTACAATCTGATTGGCGTTCACCCATCAGTTTTTGGCTAGTGGTAATTTATACAGAAAATCCATGTGCCTCCTTAAAATGCCCTTCTCATTAACATGGCTCCTAGTACATGGTGTTTTCGACGCGTTAGTGGAAGGCCTCGACGAATTTACTGAAATCAGTTGAAATAATGCTCAAATATTTATGTTAATATTTTGATGAGGTTTTACCTGTGTCGTGAGAGATGGCTACAGCAGATCTTAAATGACGACATCAGCAGCGAGAAAGTTCTTTCCTAGATTTCCATCTTTTTATGTGTTGTTTTCTGAGTTCCGTAGCAGTCATTGTAGAGATATATATCACACTTGTTGAATTCATAGTTGTCTCGTTTGGTCCGCAGCTTGTGGTCTTGTGGTAGCGTTCTGACTTTCCGCGCACGGGGTCTGGGTTCGATTCCAGGCGGGGTCAGGTATTTTCTCTGCCTCGAGATGTCTGGGTGTTGTGTGTTCTTCATCATCATTGACTCGCAAGTCGCCGAAGTGGTGTCAACTAAAAAGGACTTGCAATACGGCGGCCGAACTTCCTCGCATGGGGCCTCCCGGCCAACAATGCCATGCGATCATTTCATTTCCACGTTCTTGTAGCCAACAAACAAATCGTCTGCCTGCACATTCGTGGCAAAATGCTGCAACAAACAAAATAATACTGTTGCACGTAACGTGACACTGCAGCGCTGTCGGTGTGAAAAAGAGGAAGCAACGCTGGTTGTGAGAGTGAGAGAGAATCAAATACACACAGATAATAATAGACAGAGATATAGCCTGGGAGTGCGAAATATTCTCCATCCTTGGTGAACAACCCCGACAACACCTTGGCAATACGTTGGCAACAACGTCCAACCGTCTGCAACATCACCAATATTGCCCGAGCATATCACAAAACTGCCACAAGGCAGCGTTGTTGACGACAACACTACGTAAATTGGGGCAAAAGGTTCGCCATGTAAACTCATCTTTACATCTGTGCAAAAGAGCTGTATCGCCTGTTGGTGTCAACATCGGTTTTGTCACCCTTTCACTTTTATTCCTCTCCTGAAACTTGGTTTTAGTTCTTTCTCTGACTCTTCGACGTACACATTGAATAGCAATGGTTCGAATGGCTCTGAGCACTATAGGACTTAAAAGTTATGGTCATCAGTGCCCTAGAACTTAGAACTACTTAAACCTAATTAACCTAAGGACATCTCACAACATCCAGTCATCACGAGGCAGAGAAAATCCCTGACCCCGCCGGGAATCGAACCCGGGAACCCGGGCGTGGGAAGCGAGAACGCTACCGCACGACCATGAGCTGCGGACTGAATAGCAAGGGTGATAAGCTTCGATCCTGCCCTGCAACATTTTCAACACGGAGTCTGGCTTTAGGAGAGGAGAAGTCACTTTAAATAAACGATGTTGTTGTTGTTGTGGTCTTCAGTCCTGAGACTGGTTTGATGCAGCTCTCCATGCTACTCTATCCTGTGCAAGTTTCTTCATCTCCCAGTACCTACTGCAACCTACATCCTTCTGAATCTGCTTAGTGTATTCATCTCTTGGTCTCCCTCTACGATTTTTACCCTCCACGCTGCCCTCCAATACTAAATTGGTGATCCCTTGATGCCTCAGAACATGTCCTACCAACCGATCCCTTCTTCTAGTCAAGTTGTGCCACAAACTTCTCTTCTCCCCAATCCTATTCAATACTTCCTCATTAGTTATGTGATCTAACCATCTAATCTACAGCATGATTCTGTAGCACCACATTTCGAAAGCTTCTATTCTCTTCTTGTTCAAACTATTTATTGTCCATGTTTCACTTCCATACATGGCTACACTCCATACAAATACTTTCAGAAATGATTTCCTGACACCTAAATCTATACTCGATGTTAACAAATTTCTCTTCTTCAGAAACGCTTTCCTTGCCATTGCCAGTCTACATTTTATATCCTCTCTACTTCGACCATCATCAGTTATTGTGCTCCCCAAATAGCAAAACTCCTTTACTACTTTAAGTGTCTCATTTCCTAATCTAATTCCCTCAGCATCACCCGACTTAATTCGACTACATTCCATTATCCTCGTTTTGCTTTTGTTGATGTTCATCTTATATCCTCCTTTCAAGACGCTATCCATTCCGTTCAACTGCTCTTCCAAGTCCTTTGCTGTCTCTGACAGAATTACAATGTCATCGGCGAACCTCAAAGTTTTTATTTCTCCTCCATGGGTTTTAATACCTACTCCGAATTTTTCTTTTGTTTCCTTTACTGCTTGCTCAATATACAGATTGAATAACATCGGGGAGAGGCTACAACCCTGTCTTACTCCCTTCCCAACAACTCCTTCCCTTTCATGTCCCTCAACTCTTATAACTGCCATCTGGTTTCTGTACAAATTGTAAATAGCCTTTCGCTGCCTGTATTTTACCCCTGCCACCTTCAGAATCTGAAAGAGAGTATTCCAGTCAACATTGTCAAAAGCTTTCTCCAAGTCTACAAGTGCTAGAAACGTACGTTTGCCTTTCCTTAATCTTTTTTCTAAGATAAGTCGTAGGGTCAGTATTGCCTCACGTGTTCCAATATTTCTACGGAATCTAAACTGATCTTCCCCGAGGTCGGCTTCTACTAGTTTTTCCATTCGTCTGTAAAGAATTCGTGTTAGTATTTTGCAGCTGTGGCTTATTAAACTGACTGTTCGGTAATTTTCACATATGTCAACACCTGCTTTCTTTGGGATTGGAATTATTATATTCTTCTTGAAGTCTGAGGGTATTTTGCCTGTTTCATACATCTTGCTCACCAGATGGTGGAGTTTTGTCAGGACTGGCTCTCCCAAGGCCGTCAGTAGTTCCAATGGAATGTTGTCTACTCCGAGGGTCTTGTTTCGACTCAGGTCTCTCAGTGCTCTGTCAAACTCTTCACGCAGTATCGTATCTCCCATTTCATCTTCTTCTACAACCTCTTCCATTTCCATAATATTGTCCTCGAGTACATCGCCCTTGTGTAGACCCTATATATACTCCTTCCATCTTTCTGCTTTCCCTTCTTTGCTTAGAACTGGGTTTCCATCTGAGCTCTTGATGTTCATACAAGTGGTTCTCTTATCTCCAAAGGTCTCTTTAATTTTCCTGTAGGCAGTATCTATCTTACCCCTAGTGAGATAAGCCTCTACATCCTTACATTTGTCCTCTTGCCATCACTGCTTAGCCATTTTGCACTTCCTGTCGATCTCATTTTTGAGACGTTTGTATTCCTTTTTGCCTGTCTCAAAAATAAACGATATTCAGCATAATTCTTTGTTTTCCACGTCAGTCACTGACGTTAGAATAGAATCCTTGTTATTAAATTATTCATTTAACTTTTATTTTGTATTTCTGTGTATTCTATTAACGCGCAGTTCTAGCCAATGGATAGACTGACTGCAAGATCTCGGCTACAAGCTATTGTTTATAGCGAATTAGCTGTGGAGCATGAAAGCAGACGTGCGTGGCTCGACCCTATGGCTACATCGAGCTATTCTTTTTAAACAGAACCGTGCATAGCCCTAGTACCTAAAGTATGAGTAACTGCAGGTAAAGGCGCATCTGGTATGCTCGTATGGGATGCTGTTTGGGAGAGCAACTACACTAGCAGTGACCGCTAGGTTCAGTCGCAGTTGCAATTTATAAAAAAGAACAGCTCGATGTAGTCATAGGGTCGAGCTAGGCATGTCTGCGTTCATGCCCTGCAGCTAACTCACTGCAGACAATAATCTGTAGCTGTGGCCATACAGTCAAATAGTCTATGCATTGCCTAGAAATGAGAATTAATAAAATACAGGGAAATACATAAATTAAATGCTAGGTGAATAATTTAACAACAGTGATTCGTCTCTAACATGTGTAATTGCTGTAGACAACATCGAACTATTTTGAATAATATTTATTCTAGAAAGGAAGTGGTAGTACGACATTCAGTTAAAAAAAACCGACAGAAAATACTCTTACCAAATGCAGTAAAGTTACATTGAGAGTGTTATGAGAATGGCAGAAAAATCCCCAAACTAATTAGTCAACAAATATACACGAAAATTAAGTCATTTCGTGATCGTAATACACGAAATATTCATCAGCTCAGAACAGTAACTCATAAGCTACCTGTTCACAATTCCGTAATACAAACGGAAAAAAATAGTCCTATCCTGGAGCACAGTGAAACCTCAAGAAATATAAGTCACTTTAGAAGTTAAAGTATGGTAGCAGCCACTCACAGCCCAGAATCAATCACCTACATGATCGAATACCACTTGTTACTACAGGAAAGTCTGTCTCCTTCAAGAAAAATATGCAAAAGTGTCCGCAGTCGCTCCCTTGAGGTCTTCACTAGAAATGGCCCCGTCTCCACATGACTCCCATAACGTTCCACAACTGTCTGCTATTCCATTGGCTGAAGGCGGTCCCCACCAAATATACATCGTTCTTAAGCTCTGCAGACATGATATGACTTAATGTAACCACTTCCTGGACTAAATTAATATACCACAATAGTATTTAAATAAAGAAATGTTATAAACATTTAGTCACACTTGGATCATTCACAGTAAATGTAATTAAAGATTTGTCCATAAATAAATAAGCCAGTATTCTTTCACAAGAGTGCTCATGATAAATAACAACAGATAGTCTTTAACATAGTTTAAGCAATTATCTAGGCCTGCATGGCAGATGCGTCTTTTGGCACTCTTTTAGAAAGATGGTGTCAACAAGCTCACGCGAACTTCTTAAATTGCCATGATTTTTAATAGCACTTGCAGTCAACATTTAAATGACATTACCGACAAAATTTTAAAACGTCTATTAAATATAACAAAATGGAAATGTTCATGCTGCATTCATCAGCTGTACACTGATAAGCCAAAACATTATGCTGCCTGGTGAAGTTGCAGGCACATGATGCGATAGCAGAAGTATCAAAGCGAAACCGACATGGTCAGGGGATCACCCTAACGAAGATATGGGCTTCAAATGGCGAAATCCATTGCTAGTCGAGGTGAACGGCGGCTCGTAACGTGTAGCGCGCCAAGGATGCAGGCTGATGGGAGCTTTATTATGTTATGGGAGACATTCTCCTGCGCTTGCAGAGGACCTGTGGTGGTAGTCGAAGACTCGCTGACAGCTGCAAACCAGCTGCATCCATTCACGCTTGATGTCTTCCTCGACGGCGATGTCATCTTTCAGCAGTATAATTGTCTGTGTCTCGGAGCCAGAATCGTGCTACAGTGGTCTGAGAAGCATTGTAGAGAACTCATGTTGATATCTCGGCGACCAAATTGGCCTGATGTAATTCCTATGGAACCCATCTGGGTCGTTTACGGGTTCCATCAACGCGTATGCAATATAAGCGCCCAATTATTTACTCGAATTACTTGATCTGCGCGTAGATATCTAATGCCACATACATCCACAAAATTACCAACAAACTGTCTAGTCCCTGATACGCAGCCGGCCGCGGTGGTCTAGCGGTTCTGGCGCTGCAGTCCGGAACCGCGGGACTGCTACGGTCGCAGGTTCGAATCCTGCCACGGGCATGGGTGTGTGTGATGTCCTTAGGTTAGTTCGGTTTAAGTAGTTCTAAGTTCTAGGGGACTTATGACCTAAGATGTTGAGTCCCATAGTGCTCAGAGCCATTTGAACCCTGATACGCAGAATCAATGCTGTATTTCATTCCAAAGATGAATAAGCAAGCTACTAAACAGGTGGTTGTAATACTTTGGCTCATCGGTGTATAATTATGGACAATGCGATGCTCTGACAAACATTTGCATAGTAAAAAGATGTAAAAGACATCATAAGTCAAATGGTTCAAATGGCTCTGAGCACTATGGGACTCAACTGCTGTGCTCATAAGTCCCCTAGAACTTAGAACTACTTAAACCTAACTAACCTAAGTACAGCACACAACACCCAGCCATCACGAGGCAGAGAAAATCCCTGACCCCGCCGGGAATCGAACCCGGGAACCCGGGCGTGGGAAGCGAGAACGCTACCGCACGACCACGAGATGCGGGCTCATAAGTCAATAAATTAAATAGATACAGATGAGTAGCTTTCTGGGATGATGGCTATCGTGCAGTTCTATAATCTGAGATATGCTTTGCTAAATCGCACGAAGCGTTTAAAAGTTGTTATTTCAGAGATTCATTCTGGAAATGTTTACTCACTGTAAAATATTAGCTTCCGTAGTTTTAAAGGTATTGAATGTATTGTTGTGTCATTGGATGCAACTTATTTTTCTGATATCGCAGATGTGTTCATATTTGCTTTAGTATTTGACTGTGAATTATTATAGGTTATCAAAGAAGCCATCTTTTAGCTTGTGTGACACTGTGCCATTTCTTGTCTGTCCTCTTAAGCAACCGTCCATCGTGAAAATTCCCCATACTGTGAGTCCTTTGCGAAGACCGTTGCACTTGGACCACATGCAGTGACCGCAGCGACCCGCCTATCCGCAATATTCTCTAGCCCTGGGGCCGCACAGTTTTGCAAACACGTTCACCTCATCTTATATGAATTCTAGGTGGACGATTAGCACACCTACTTATGCGCAACGTTACAAGCAGTCCTGAGAGTGCGCTTGATAATGGAAACAAGACTGAACAAAAAAAGGCTCTTGCTCTGAGCACTATGGGACTTAACATCTATGGTCATCAGTCCCCTAGAACTTAGAACTACTTAAACCTAACTAACCTAAGGACATCACACAACACCCAGAACAAAAAAAGGAAGACGCGTTCATAGGATTCGCCGAACTGCAAGAAAGTGTTCGACAGTGTAAAACGGTGTAAGATATTTGACAGTCTGAATAGGAATAAGCTGTAGGAAAAGACGAGCGATATACAATATACACAATAACCAAGGTGGAACAATAAGATTGGAAGTCTAAGAACGAAGTGCTCGATTTAAAAAGAGGGTAAGATAGGGATGCTGATTTCACCCCTGCTGTTCACTCTGTGCATCGAAGAAACAATGTCGATATTAAAAGAAAGGTTCGAGAGGGAGGTTAAAATTCTTGGTGATAACTTTCGCTGGTGACGTTACTATCCTCAGTGGAGGTGAAGGGGAACTACAAAATCTGTTGAGTGGAAGTCTTATGTGTACAGCCGGCTAGGGTGGCTTAGCGGTTCTAGACGCTACAGTCTGGAACCGCGCGACCGCTACGGTCGCAGGTTCGAAACCTACCTCGGGCATGGATGTGTGTTGATGTCCTTAGGTTAGTTAGGTTTAAGCAGTTCTAAGTTCTAGGGGACTGATGACCTTAGAAGTTAAGTCCCATATGCTCAGAGCCATTTGAACCATTTTTTATGTGTACAGAATACTGATTGAGAGTAAACAGAAAAAAGATTAAAGTAGCAGAAATGAGAATAGTAAGAAAATAAACCTCAAAACTGGCGATCACGATGCAGACGAAGTTAAGGAACGGTTCTACCTTGGAAGAAAAGCAACCCATGACGGACACAGCAAACGGAACTTAAGAATCCTTACAAGCACTGGGGAAAAAGGCATTATTGGCCAAGAGACATCTACTACTATCAAACATAAATTCAAGCCATTTCTGAAATTTTACGTTTGTAACACTGCATTGTACGATAGGAAAACGGGAAGAGAAGAGAGTCGAAGTGTTTGAGGTGTGCTGCTACAGAAGAATGTAGAAAATTAGGTGGACTGATAAGGTAAGGAATGAGGATGTTCTCCTAGGAATCGATGAATAAAGGAGAGTATGGGTAACATTGACAAGAAGCAATCTCAAAATGATAGGACATCAGGGACTAACTGCTATGGTACTAGAGGGAACTATAGAAGGTAAGTATGTCAAGGAGGATAGAGACTGGAATACATCCAACAAATGAATGAGCACGTCAGGTGCAAGTGCTTTTCTGAAATGAAGAGTTCTGCACAGGAGAGGGATTCGTGTTGGGCCTCATCAAACAAGTCAGAAGACTGAAAAACGAATATGTCTTTCCTAATCTTTCATATTTGCTACTCCCATTTCGGTTTTGTAAATTTTGTGCGCTGCTCCTGTGTTTTTCTGCTTCAGCCCGAATCTTCTAAGAATTTAGAGCATTTTATTCTAACTTACATTCCGAAAAGCATTCGCTATGTCCACAAATGCTACGACGGTACAGCAACTTGATTATCCGTTTGTCTACTTTCCAGGTGCTGCGTCAGAATTGCTTGTCTGGTACCTTTGCCCTTCCTGGAACAAAATTTTCAACCTTCTTTTTATTTCTTTTTCATTTACATTTCTGATGCACGAAATGCCGAATCAGTTCTAAGATACTTTTTTCAAATTTATCCGAACATACCTTTTTGATAGTGTGATGGCAAGGCTTTTCCGTAAATCTGATGGTAAGGCAGCCGTTTCGTGCATTAGCTGCTAGCGAATCTTCCAGATTGTATGGACGTGGTCCATGAAAATGTTTCATTCCTGATGTTTCGTTCACAGCTTCTGGATCTGTTGAGTCTTGTCGGCTGTCGTGTTGGATGTCGGAGAGAGGCATAAATACTGCGAAGAAAGGGGGATGGTAGTTCACTAGTGATCAATAGAGACAATCAATGTCAGAGATAAATATTATCTTCCGAATCTGTAGAGTGGTTTCCTGACTGAAGAACGTGCTCTGCTACAGCTCACCTTTCTACTTTTCCTAGTCGCCAGAGACTTCCCGCGCTCTTTCAGCTCGTGTACTCATGCTCCTATTAGTAGATCCAAAGTAGATTTTACCATGGAATCCATACAAAGTGTATGTGTATATGTATGTAAGTTCCCCGTCTCCCTAAACTACTGCATAGATTTCAACCAAACTTGGTTCACATTTCGCTTGCTGTCTGAAAAGAAGCCCTATGGCGGTAAGAGCCAGCTATCTCTGTCAAAGGAGTGGAGGTAGGGGTGAAAAATAAACGTAGCTCACGACGGGTAAACAGCAAACAGCCAGAATTTCAGAACGACTGCACTTAGTGACTTGTAACCAAGTTTACACATAATTTCAAGCCACTACAGGAGCTTTCCTCCCTGATATCCACAGAAAATGATGAAAGGAAAAAAGTTTTTGGAATACTACATTTATCTGTTCATGTAGTAAAACTGGAGCATTAGGCATGACGTTCTAATTTATAATCTTGTTACTACTAATTCTATTCACAACACATTTCGCGAACACTATTCACATATATTGCTGGATGTATCTGCCATATTTTATCACTATACGACACATACTTCAGGAGATATTGAGTTGCATGAAAACGAAACTTCAGGGTGAAATTAGCTAGAGATACAGGCGAAATACGTGTACGAAAATGTGTGAAATTGGCTAAATATGTGTGAAATACATGTGACATGTGTGTTTGTGGGCAAAGCCGTTGGTAAAAAGTTGCTTGAACTAAACTTGGTTCGCATAGTTCTGTCTGGAAAGAACTACGGTGGGGCAAGAACTAGCAACCTCCAACAGCGGTAGGGGTAACAATAAGGGAAAGAAGGGGGACGAGGAAATGGACAGCCAGAGGGGAGAAAGGAGGAAATGGATAGAGTGGGTGAAGGGGAAATGGACAGAGCGGAAGGAGCAGATGGGGAAAGATGGGAGAAAGCAGATCGACAGGGAGAATGGGAGGGGCAGGGGGACAGAGAGACGGGAAGAAGCAGATGGACAGAGAAAACGTCAGGAGGAGGTGAACAGAAAGTGGGCGCTGGAAGATGTGGACTGGGAGAGGGGAAGGAGGAGATGGAAAGAGAGCGAGAGAGGAGGGGATCGATAGAGGAAGGGAAAAGGAGGAGAAAGGGGTAAAAGAATATTGAAACGAGTACATCACCGGACAAGGCTAGGCACTTAGCTAGTTTTATACACACTGAAAGCCAATAGACAAAGGCAATTATCCTTTACATATCTTGGAGTTTTATATTATTTCTTTGTCAGACTAAAAGACGGTCTGATGTTACGTTTCTGCAAAAACTTCCCGGTCTTATCAGTTGCGTTGTTTAACAATAAGGAGAGAAATTGGTGTTCTTTCATCGTTATGATTTATCCTTGTCCTTCGTCCTGATCTCACTTGGTCGTAGAATTCTACAGCTTCCTGAATAGCCAGAGAAGAGACAGTGAATTAATGGCTACAAGAACACAAAAGTCTTTGCCGACTAGCGAAAGTAGTGAAATTAGCTATAGCAGGGCGTGCTCTTCGGTCAAGGAGTCATGAAGTGAAGTTCTCCGAAACCAAAATGTTACCTACGAGGACGAAGTGCTATGCACACCTATATAGAGAAGCCATACGAATATATAAACATGGGGATAATACTAACAGCAAGGAAGAAACCATTAAACTTAACAACATATGCTCAGGAACGCTACAGATAAATTTTATCTTTGACAGATGAAAGTTATATTTTATGTCTGATAATGATTATGTCTGCTGATCACGCGTAAACTTCTGCCGCACCTCGTTTTTCACAGTAGTTATGTCGCTCTCTGTCGCCCAACACATCGATGGGCAAGACAGAGAAACCAGGAGCACAGCTGAAGTTGTACAACGCAACGCTGTGCGAAAGGTCAGCAACGAAAAACTTCATGGAACAGGTCACACTACCCGGAGGTTACGGCTGCAACGAAGACAACCAACAATGAAAACCCTTCTTTTTACGACATTTCGAGGTTTCTTGACAGTTACCAAATATCCTTCTAGTTCTCCAACGTACTTCAGTAACGTCTAAGGTATATCATCTACTTCTGTTAATCTTCTTCAGATCAGATCATTCGCTTTTGATGTCATTACTGAATCAGCAAACTTCTTCCACGTCAACTTCCTCCTCCTCATCTATCACACTTTGGGAATGACCATATCCACTGCACAGACCTCCCGTGCACCCCTGTAAACTGTCTGCTCTCTCTTTTGCATTTAATAGAAATTTCCCATCTGCACGTCGTAGATTAATACTTTTACATTTTATTTCTCCGCTGCTACGTTTAATCGTTTTGTACGCTGTATCGACTGTTTCCCACAATCACGTTTTTCTGTTGTGGTTTATACTATTTGCACTTCCTGTTGATTTCATTCATAAGCTTCTCACCTCATATTTTCTTTTTCCATCGACAAGCTCGCTCGACTTTCCTTATACCAACGAAATCTCTACCAGTTCGAATTTATTACTTGCATTATTACATTTGCCTCCCGCTGAATTACTCTCGACATTATTACTTAAGTGCCTGGTGACTTCTTCAGAGTACTTTCATTTCATTTCACTTTGTCTTAAATTTTCAATATCCAATTTCATCGCACGCTCCATTATCCCTTTGAATTTTAAGCGCTTGTTCATCAAGACAAGGCGTGCTTTGCAGCTCAGAATTTGATTTCTAAACTTTCAACCATTTCCATATCATCAAGACAAATTCCTTTTAAATAAGAAATTGTGGAAATTTACTAAACTTCGGAAGCAATGTTGTTATTTATGTATCCACCTCGTAACCTAACTGCAAAAGGTGCTAAAAGGCACACTCGACAAGCGCGAAGCAATTTGGACATCAGAACAGTGAGAAATGAAGCTATTTAGCAGCCGGAGTTGTAGTTTGTACGATGGCAGTAGCTCATTTGTAGTTTGTACGATGGCAGTAGCTGATTTATTGGACCGTCAGCACGGGCAGCCTTTTGTAATTTGCCGGGCGTGACAAGGCGATAGTTAACATGGTGGACTGGCCCGCCCCAATTTGTCGGGCTCAGCAGTTAATTGCCTTCCTGACAGCGGCAGACACTCATAAAGAAAAGTCTTGTCTCGGAACGAACAAAAAATGACTACCTGCAGGCTTGTTTGTGTTGTGTTGTGAACAAAGCAAATCCGGTAAATGCGATTCACATAGTCAAGAACATTGTCAGATGGTTGATTCTGTGACTGTGTGTGAAATCTAGGGAATGGTGCGGCTTATTGAGACGAGGAACTTGGAATCTATGAAGTCTGCCCCCAACTTGCAGGAAATAAGTATGTCACCTGTCATAAGGGAGGAACCGTTTCTCCCAACAACTTAGGTCAGCCTGTATCTTCATCAATGTTCCACACAGCACCTTATGGTATATGACGAATGGCAATGCCAGTAGACTTCCCACATTCCTTTTCCAGATCGTGAATGCACATTCTAATTTTACTAATTTTCCCGTCATTTCGTGCCTCCTCACACACAATGTCCTCAGTGACTTGTATGGAGAAAATCTAGATAATTTGGTGTCCGCAGCTCGTAGTCGTGCGGTAGCGTTCTCGCTTCCCGCGCCCGGGTTCCCGGTTTCGATTCCCGGCGGGGTCAGGGATTTTCTCTGCCTCGTGATGACTGGGTGTTGTGTGATGTCCTTAGGTTAGTTAGGTTTAAGTAGTTCTAAGTTCTAGGGGACTGATGACCATAGATGGTCCCATAGTGCTCAGATCCAATAGATAATTTGGTATTTCTAAACTGCTATTCCTTAACCTATCGACACCTATAAAGAAAATGCCGCACCAAGTTTGTGGCCACATCGATAAGTTCTTGACAAGCAGGGCTCACTACGTACCGGACGGAGAATCCTCTACAGTTACTGAAGCACTGTATGGCGTGCTCCAGGGTAGTGCGTAGGGAACGATGCGTTACATGTCATGCAATAATGACTTAGCGTACAATATTGGTTGCAATCTCAAGCTATTCGCAGACGATGCAGGATGTGTGAGTAGGCTCTCAAATTGTTCAAATGTCTCTAGGCACTATGGGACTTAACATCTGAGGTCATCAGTCCCCTACACTTAGAACTACTTAAACCGAACTAAAACCTAAGGACGTCACACATATCCATGCCCGAGGCAGGATGCGAACCTGCGACCGTAGCAGTAGCGCGGTTCCAGACAGAAGTGCCTAGAACCGCTCGGTCGCAGAGGGCGGCTGAGTAGGCTCTGTTCGGTAAAACGTTGCAGTAATGTCCCATTAGACCACGACACAGTACCGTATTAGTTCACAGACTGGGAATTCTGTTAATGTAGAAAAGTAAAAAGTTGTGCGCTTTACCAAACGTAAATCCGTGGCATCCTTGTCTTCCATATTAGTGAGTCACAACTAGAAAAACATATATTATACAAGAATTTGTGAGTTAACGATGTGTAAATACGTAAAGTGAATGCGACGTAAACACAGTGGGGTAAATCCGCTTGCGAACTATAATTCATTGCTAGGATACTGAGAAAATGCAGCTTGTCTACAAAGAGATTGCGTACAAAATTCCAGTACGGCCCATACTTGAGTACTCCTCAACTGTATGAGACCCTTACCAGTTCCGGTTAATGGGGGATGCGAATGGTCACAGGATTGTTTGACCGGACACTGGATGTAACAGAAAGCTGAAAAGTCAGACATGGTGGACACTAGAAGAAATGTGCACCTCCGCCTGGTTAGACGCAGCGCGTTAACACTCCACATTCGGGTACGGAGTGGCGGAACGAAATACACTCGTGTTCATAAATTAAGGATAATTGCAGAATGTGGTGCCACACGACATGGCACTACAAAAAACTGGCGCTAATAACACAGACAAATAGGGAATACACACGACACAGATCTGTAAGTCCACGGTATTGGTAGTTCAGAAAACCGTCCCAAAACACATGTGCTACAAAACGCCACTGTTTCCTGCGCATTTACCCCGACATCATTATGGGGTATGATCACCATGACACGTACCCAGGCCACACAACGGGTTGGCATACTCTGAATCAGGTGGTCGAGCAGCTGCTGGGGTATAGCCACCGATTCTTGTACCAGTGCCTAGGGGTTTTAAGACATGCAGCGATACCTCGACCGAGAGAATCCCAGACGTGCTCGATGGGGCTTAGGTCTGGAGAACAAGCAGGCCACTCCATTCGCCTGATATCTTCTGTTTCAAGGTACTCCTCCACGATGGCACCGCGGTGGGGCCGTGCGTTTTCTCGACTTATCACCAATATCGTGGACTTACAGATCTGTGTCGTGTGTGTTCCCTATGCTATTAGCGCCAGTTTTCTGCACCACATTCTGCAATTAACCTTAATTTATGAGCATGAGTGTAGATGTGTGTTAACCGGCCTCGTAATTATTGTTGCCGGCCGCTGTGTCCGAGCGGTTATACGCGCTTCAGTCCGGAACCGCGCTGCTGCTACGGTCGCAGGTTCGAATCCTGCCTCGGGCATGGATATGTGTGATGTTCTTAGGTTAGTTAGGTTTAAGTAGTTCTAAGTTCTAGGGGACTTATGACCTCAGCAGTTGAGTCCCATAGTGCTCAGAGCCATTTGAACCATTTTGAATGGAATGAATAGTCTAATGTGTACTGAATATGAAATGAGAGTAAGCTGAAGAAAGACATAGGTAATGAGAAGTAGCAAAAACGAGCACACCGAGAAACTTAACATCTGAATCGTGGATGGTGAAGTAGACGAAGTTAAGGGGAGGGGGGGATAGGGGAGAATTGCTGCCTACAAATCAGAATAACCCATGATGGACAGAAAAAGAAGACTAACACTGATAAAAAACGGTATTCCTGGCTATGAGAACTCTACTAGCATGAAATTTTGAGGAAGAAATTTCTTCGAATGTGCGTTTGGAGCGCAACATGTACAGTAGTGAAACATGGACTGTGGGAGAACACGAACAGAAGAGAAGCGAGAACCCGAACAGAAGAGAAGCGAAGCATTTGAAATGTAGTGCTGCAGAAGAATGTCGAAAATTAGGCGGACTGATAAGGTAATGAATGAGGGGGTTCTCCGCAGAGCCACTGAGGGTAGGGACACATGGAAAACACTGACAAGAGGAAGGGACAGGGTAATAGGACATTTGTTAAGACATCATAGAATAGCTTCCGTAGTACTAGAGTGAGTTGTAGAGGGTAAAAACTGTAGAGGAGGACAAATTGGAATACATCCAGCAAATAATTGAGGACATAAGTTACAAGTGCTACTCTAAGATGAAAAGGTTGGTACAGGAATGGAAGTCGTTGCGGGCCACATCAAACCATTCAGATGACTAATATGACCGATGACAAAAAAGGGACATTTGAAACTTTAAATATCTCTCGGTTACTTACGTTTGCGTTCCGTGACTGTTTTTGGGAAGGAAACTAAATTAATGAACATAGAGACTAGAATACATCCAACAGATAATTAAGGACGGGTGAAACAAAGAGTTTGGACGAGGAGAGAAATTCATGGAGGGCCGGTTCCATGGTGCCTGACGAAGCTACGGAGTATAAAAACTGTAGGAGATGACAGAGATTAGAATATTTCCAAAAGATAGTGCGAGACATTTGGCGACAATGCTTCTTTGAGATGAAGAGGTTGGCACAGTAGAGGGATTCGTACAGAATCCCGTCAAAACAGTCGAAGAGCGTCAACTATCTCCCCTCCAAAAATTAAAAAAAAATGAGGATCTGATGAATATCGTGGATGTTCCACCACTTCGCAAATACAATCCTTCCATTTTCCTCACCAATGTGAGTTGTTTTATATTCTTCTCGTCATGTATTTATCCAGTTACTCCCGATCTTTTGTAGTATTATTATCATCAGAAGCAGCATATTGCGAACATTCTACGGCGAACGCCGCTTCTCGCTCCTCGTATCCACTTTCTCCGATCACCCCAGCCTCCTTACAGTAGTACTCTGGCATTCATCGAGTCCCAGACATCTTTACCCCAACTTCTTGTAGGTCGCTCGTACTTTCTTCTCTCCGCTGGTGGGGTCCACTGCCACACGTTCTTCGACTATGGGCTACCGTCCATCCTTTCTAGATGTCCATACTACTTTAGACATTTCGTCTCTCTGGTATCCATTACTGATTTATGGCGCCCATAGCCTTTCTTATGCTAGTATTTGGTACAGCGTGCGGCGGGCCGGGGTTTGTTTGTTTTCTTCTTAGGTCGTTGTCACTGTGCAGGCTGCAAATTAAAAATCAACTACCTCAGAACGGCGTCTGCTGGATGTCCTTTCACTCGGCAACGTAGATACTTACAAGATGATGTAAAAGTAGCGTTGATAAAAAACACCATCTAATATCTACAATTACTGAGGCCGCGCAACTCTAATAATGGAATAAAGTTCTGTAGAAAAACAGTCATTAAATTTGTATAGGGAAGTAAGAAAATGGATTGGCTTCTGGTAAATAATGTCCGAAATTTCCACACAAAAATGTTTGTTTTATCCTTGATAGACATAACAAACGTACTATTCAGTCCACATTTAAACTATTGGCTATTTTCTTCCATTTCACAACTCATACACACATTTCACACGCACAGCGGCCCGAAATCTGTCCAAACCCAACCCGAATCAAACAACTTTTTCACAGTCATTAATTTCACCACTAATTTGAGTTATTACATTCGGTCCTTCTTGTGGATTTCTAAAAAAGAAATCGCTCACAAAAAATGCTCAGTGGTTGAATACCGAAACATGCCACGTGGATACAATGAAGGCCAAACTGTCACACGCGAATATCATTACAACAAAACAATTCCAAAACTTCCAAATTTCAGAAAACTGTCCGTAAATGCAACTGCTATTACGGCCGCATAATCTGAATGCGAGAAGCCAATTATTTCTTTATTTTACACATTATTTTGACAGGCACTAGTAACATGACCGTCCGCGTTCAAAGCTAGCGAGCGACTTCCTTCTTCCAGCCTCACTCCCTGTATAACGTTATACGAAAAACGAGATTAACCGAGCACTTCACCCAAATAGAAAAATGCCTAAAAATAGGAGACAGCAACAACCATCAGCTGGAAAAGTATTTCTTCCGTTCATCCATAATATCACGGATCGCATTGGAAAAGTACTAGCCAAGTTTCAGGTAGAGACCATTTTTAGACCTACTAAGAAAATTAGTGAATGCCTAAGATCAACAAAAGATGCTCGTCACCCCCTAGCCACCCCGGGGGTATGTAAAATTCCGTGTAGTTGTGGCAGGGTATACATAGAAACTACAAAAAGAAGCATCAATACACGGCTGACGGAGCACAAAAGAAACTGTCGCTTGGGACATATCGACAAATCGGCTGTAGCGGAACATGTTTTTAAGGATGGAGATCACGAAATAAAATTTGGTGAAACAAGCGTGCTAGCGAGGACGTCGCACTATTATACACGTATGTATAGAGAGGCAATTGAAATCCACAAACATCAATACATTTTTAATCGTAAAGAAGGAGGATTAAAATTGGATAAGATATGGCGGTTGACGTTGCATCAATCACGTGACAATCGATTGCCTGCAATCGAGAGAACAGACGATAGCCAGAGATAGCTGCACATCGACGCCACGTGACGTATGGTGGCGCCCCCTACGATCTCTATATAAGTGGCGGCCCCAGCTCCCAGCAGCCAGTCGTCGACTCACCTCGGAAGATGTTCTCCGTAGTTAAGAACGAAACGTCAGGGAGAAGAAGTTCTACAGATCGACCACGGCAACTTAGCCCGGAAGAGTTTACTGATAAAGTCATCACAGCAAATGAAGGAAGTGCCTTCCACCAGTATCGATGAACAATTGTATTCGTTTCACAATATTCCACGTCGTTTGGTGAATTGTATCCTCGCCAACGTTGCTTATTTCTTGCGTAATGGCCTCACCGGGTTCTGCGGTTGCCCATGGTTTATTCTTGTACATTCGGCTTTTAAGATGTCTCCATAAGAAAAAATTCGGGTGGGGAGGGAGAGGAGGGCAGAGGTTAAGTCAGGTGATCGGGGGAGACCCTAATTTTTTTGAGATTATTCTGTCACCAAAGAAACTGGTTACAAGTTGCATGGAAGCGTTAGACGTGTGACATGTTGCTCCAACTTGTTGGAAATAGCCTTCTGTAAGTTCGTCGTCATCCAGACGGCTCGACAAATGTGTTGAAGACCCCTTATAAACTGTAGTGTAGACGGATGTACCAAAGACAATGGGGCCAACAATCTTGGAAGTTGACACCGTGCTCCACATTCCATCATGCAGTGGTGTGTCGTGGATGATATGGAGGTTGACAACGGGCCAGGATCGGCTGGGTTATGTGTTGATGTAACCTGACAGAAGGAAAAAGCCTCATCTGTAAATAAAAATGGTTCAAATGGCTCTAAGCACTATGGGACTTAACTGCTGAGGTCATCAGTCCTCTAGAACTTAGAACTACTTAAACCTAACTAACCTAAGATCATCACACACATCCATGCCCGGGGCATGATTCGAACCTGCGACCGTAGCGGTCACACGGTTCCAGACTGTAGCGCCTAGAACCGCTCGGCCACTCCGGCCGGCCATCTGTAAATAAAGTTATGGAGAGAATGTCTGGACGTTGAATAACAAACCCCTGAAACCATCTACAGTAACGCATTCTTTTCTCATTATCTGTTTCTTACGCTCTTTATGGTCGCAATGCCGATTTTTTCGTAGCTCTCGGACATGTGTCAGGTTCAATAGACGCAACGATTTCCTTGGAAAGTTCTTCAAGCGTCTTTGAACATTATTCACAACCTCCCCACTCAGTGATCTATGTTTACCACTGTCGCTTATTAGTATACAGTTGTCTCCAGCTCCCTTAGAATTAATAAAATTGCCGGCCGGAGTGGCCGAGCGGTTCTAGGCGCTACATTCTGGAACCGCGCGACCGCTGCGGTCGCAAGTTCGAATCCTGCCTCGGACACGGATGTGTGTGATGTCCTTAGGTTAGTTAGGTTTAAGTAGTTCTAAGTTCTAGGGGACTGATGACCTAGAAGTTAAGTCCCATAGTGCTCAGAGCCATTTGAACCATTAATAAAATTGTTGTCTTTGATGGGAAATCGAGCACACTGAATTCTCTGTAATCAGTGAGTCTGTCTTCCAATATATTTTCGCAATAAAAACCCGCTCTCATAGTGTGTACTGCATGTTTCTGCCAAATAAAGGCTGTGAACGAGTCGCTAATTTCCTCGTTATTGTCACACGGCCCGAATTACACACTCGCAGACTTCACAAACAGCGACCGACGAAGACACGAACGATCTAATACGGTATACTGCACAAAGGACATCATGCGCAGAAACAACAAACAACTTTCCAACAACGGGCGGTACTTCTGACTCTACCAGAGCTACTGAGATCATTAAAACAATTTTCCTGTTTCTACGAGCTTCCAGAGAGAAATTACGACCCAGTGAAGTACCTCAGGTTTATATGGATTGCCTCGTATTATTGTCTACATGTCTTTACTTTAACCTCTAGCTTCCCAGGTCATTTTTTTGCCACACTCTGTCCCAGGTGCGGTCTGGCATACCGCTATGTTTAAATAGCCATAAAAATTGCATTCAGCAGTTTCAGAGAAACAGTTTTTTACGTAAACGGTTACATTAATACCACACAACAATATAGTCAAATAAATTTTAAAGTTTGTTTTTACTAAAAAACGCATTTAAACACAAACTCCACGAAATGAACTTAATATTATATAATAAAGTTAATGCTATAAAAACTCAAATACCCTGCACTCTAAATTTTGATATATTTTCATTGTTTATTGTACATGTAATTGTAAAAACATAAAAACTGCCATAAAATATTTTTAAAAAATGAAAATTACACTAGAAATTTTCAGGTGTTTAGTTTTCTTCTCAGAGTTTTTCTTTACACTCGCTGGAAATTTTTGTAGAGAAATCAAGCTAGATTGGCTTCTTGCAACAATGACAAATATAAAACGCCTTTCTCTTCTTTTTTGGGTCACTGTTGGAGGATGTTTTGCATTTTTCGAATCATTCTATAACGACTTTTACTATTGGTTCTGCTACACCCAATACAAGGTGAACGGATGTAGGAAGTTCACGGGCTATGTGATAGTTCTTGACTCGCATTTTATCTGTGATGTCAGCAACGAGTTTGCAAGGTTCTTCAAAAAATTAAAGTGTCTCATCAGAGTATCATTTCTATAGGAACTGTGAAGGACAAAGGCATTCACTTCACTTATGTCCAACATGCGAAAAATATTGCTACTGGCCATCGTTGGAAGAGGCTTCGACGACTTCAACTAAATATGTTTCTAGCAGCGCCTTCAGCTACAGATTCAGTCTCTAAAATTCCGTCTTCATCACTCTGATCACTTGTTTCATTCAGGGATTACACAGGTAGCAAAACAAATTCTTCTTCACTTTCGCACTGTTCCTATTCTGAATTATGTTCACTTTCAATTTATTGTCACAATGTAATCTATACTTCCTAAACTTTCCTCAAATCATTTTAAAACAGTATCCTCAAAGTCAGGGTTGGTATCACGAGCAGCAGATGAGGTCTTGGCTACTGAATACATAACGCAAAATGCCAGGTGCGGTCTCAGAGACCGCTAGCACGAAAGAAGCAGTAATAGTATAGCTTCACGTCACATTAAAGTGGCTACTGAGAAAGGAAATCACTGCAGCTTCGGGAAAGAACAATTAGCTAACGCTGTAAGCTCGTACCCGTCGCCGATGTATTAGCAACAATTTAACAGACGCTAGCGGTCTGTGACACCGCACCTCGGACGTTAAGTGTTAACACTCTCCCGTATCCAAGCGCTACTGTTGTTCTTGTTGTGGTCTTCAGTCCTGAGACTGGTTTGATGCAGCTCTCCATGCTACTCTATCCTCTGCAAGTTTCTTCATCTCCCAGTACCTACTGCAACCTACATCTTTCTGAATCTGCTTAGTGTATTCATCTTTTGGTCTCCCTCTACGATTTTTACCCTCCACGCTTCCCTCCAATACTAAATTGGCGATCGCATGATGCCTTAGAATCTGTCCTACCAATCGATCCCTTCTTCTAGTCAAGTTGTGCCACAAGCTCCTCTTCTCCCCAATTCTATTCAATACCTTCTCATTAGTTACGTGATCTACCCATCTAATCTTCAACATTCTTCCGTAGCATCACATTTCGAAAGCTTCTATTCTCATCTTGTCCAAACTATTTATCGTCCATGTTTCACTTCCATACATGGCTACACTCCATACAAATACTTTCAGAAACGACTTCCTGACGCTTAAATCTATACTCGATGTTAACAAATTTCTCTTCTTCAGAAACGCTTTCCTTGCCATTGCCAGTCTACATTTTATATCCTCTCTACTTCGACCATCATCAGTTATTTTGCTTCCCAAATAACAAAACTCCTTTACTACTTTAAGTGTCCCATTCCCTGATCTAATTCCCTCAACATCACCCTACTTAATTCGACTACATTCCATTATCCTCGTTTTGCTTTTGTTGATATTCATCTTATATCCTCCTTTCAAGAGACTGTCCATTCCGTTCAACTGCTCTTCTAAGTCCTTTGCTGTCTCTGACAGAATTACAATGTCATGAACGAACCTCAAAGTTTTTATTTCTTCTCCATGGATTTTAATACCTATTAGAATTTTTCTTTTGTTTCCTTTACCGCCTGCTCAATATAAAAATTGAATAACATCGGGGAGAGGCTACAATCCAGTCTCACTTCCTTCCCAGCCAGTGCTTCCCTTTCATGTCGCTCGACTCTTATAACTGCCATCTGGTTTACGTACAAATTGTAAATAGCCTTTCGCTTCCTGTATTTTACCCCTGCCACCTTCAGAATTTGAAAGAGAGTATTCCAGTCAACATTGTCAAAAGCTTTCTCTAAGTCTACAAATGCTAGAAAGGTAAGTTTACGTTTCCTTAATCTTTCTTCTAGGATAAGTCGTAAGGTCAGTATTGCCTCACGTGTTCCAACATTTCTACGGAATCTAAACTGATCTTCCTCGAGGTCGGCTTCTACCTGTTTTTCCATTCGTCTGCAAAGAATTCGCGTTAGTATTTTCCAGCTGTGACTTATATCACTGATAGTTCGGTAATTTTCACATCTGTCAATACCTGCTTTCTTTGGGATTGGAATTATTATATTCTTCTTAAAGTCTGAGGGTATTTCGCCTGACTCATACATCTTGCTCACCAGATGGTAGAGTTTTGTCAGGACTGGCTCTCCCAATGCTGTCAGTAGTTCTAATGGAATGTTGACTACTCCTGGGGCCTTGTTTCGACTCAGGTCTTTCAGCGCTCTGTCAAACTCTTCGCGTAGTATCATATCTCCCATTTCATCTTCATCTACATCCTCTTCCATTTCGATAATATTGTCCTCAAGCACATCGCTCTTGTATAGACCCTCTATATACTCCTTCCACCTTTCTGCTTTCCCTTCTTTGCTTAGAACTGGGTTTCCATCTGAGCTCTTGATATTCATAGAATTGGCTCTCTTTTCTCCAAAGGTCTCTTTTATTTTCCTGTAGGTAGTACCTACCTTACCCCTAGTGAGATAAGCCTCTACATCTGATGCCATCATATTTATTCCCCAGCAATTTCCACAGTCCTGCCTGTATTTTCACGTTATTGATTCACCGTCTGGAAAATAATCATGACGATGACTCACTTCTGTATCCAGGAATTGAACTCCGTCCTGTTGAATGCGAATCGATTGTAATAACTACTTCACTATTTTCCTCGCTGCGGTATGTCTGAACCGTGTCGATCTGTGTTGTGCTTGCTATTACGTGACCCACTAGAAACCGATATGTCACGCTGCTGGAGGCGACCGTTCGCTAGAAAGTGAAACGACCAGTGGCCTCTGAGAGCGGCGCGGCGTCTGAACTTGCCCCAGGACAACGAACCGGATCTGCTGCACACAGTATGTGTGTTAGTGTGCGGTGTGCCGCGGCGCATGCGTAAAGCCCTTGCTGGACGCCTGCCACGGTCGCCTGCACTTAAGCTTCCTGCCGCTTCCTGGAACGCGCGCCAGACGAAACAGCCAGCAATGACGTCAGCCTATGTGTGAATATTCTCAATGCGCCTCAGAACGCAGCTTAATGACAAAGAGAAAGTATCGAGTACTTTCAGTTTCAGCATTAGTGGTAAACTAGAAGAAACTGCCCTGGTGTTGCAGTCATCACCCTCAAGTCACGTATGATGCAGCTCGCCGCGCCAGTCTATCTTCTCGAAGGTTTTACATACATACTAGGAATTTAAAAAAAAAAAAATGCAATTTTGTCATATGATGACGTGATGAAGACCGTGGCTGTTGTTTGAAGACAAATGTTAATGGTTTTAGGACAGCAACCAGCCACAAACATACTTTCAGTTCCTTTATTCATAGGGCACCGTTACCGGTTTCGAATCGTTGTGATTCATCCTCGGACGGTTTACACGCTTTCTTTATGACATGTTGTGTGTTTTTTTACAGATTAATTTTCCTAAAATATAAATAATACATAATTATAAACACGCCACACAGAGATGGTTGCGTTACAGATTTTCGTTGCATGTGACTTACGTGAAACACTCTACGAATGAATCATTTGGATGGGCCAGACATCAGTAGATGTGACGTACATGTACAGACAAACAAATTATTACAATTTATTCAACAGCAAGAGCTTCAATATTTTAAACATAGCTGCACAACAGCAACGGTTCCACGTAATAAAATTATAAACAGCCGACCAGTTTTCTTTATCCATTCCAACTGGTCGGCTGTTCATAATTTTTTTTTTTTTAAAGAGTTTAACAAACTGAGCAAGTCAATAATGCCAATAATGCGTTGGTCCATCTCTGGCCCTTACGTAAGCGGTTATTCCGGTTGGTAGTGATTGATAGTTGTCGGAAGTCCTCCGGAGGGCCCTGACAACAAAGTGGTCCATTGATACTGACCGGGCCGGCCAGTGTGGCCGTGCGGTTCTAGGCGATTCAGTCTGTAACCGCGTGACCGCTACGTCACAGGTTCGAATCCTCGCTCGGGCATGGATGTGTGTGATGTCCTGAGGTTAGCTAGGTTTAAGTAGTTCTAAGTTCTAGGGTACTGATGACCGCAGATGTTAAGTCCCATAGTGCTCAGAGCCACTTGATTTTTGGTAGTGACCGGGTCAAATATCTCACGAAATAAGCATCAAACGAAAACACTACAAAGAACGAAACTGGTCTAGCTTGAAGGGGGAAACCAGATGGCGCTATGGTTGGCCCCCTGGATGGCGCTGCCATACGTCAAACGGATATTAACTGCTTTTTTTAAATAGGAACCACCATTTTTTATTACATATTCGTAAAGAAATATGAATGTTATAGTTGGACCACTTTTTTCGCTTTGTGATAGATAGCGCTGTAATAGTCACAAACGTATAAGTACGTGATATCACGTAACATTCCGGCAGTGCGGACGGTATTTGCTTCGTGATACATTACCCGTGTTAAAATGGACCGTTTACCAATTGCGGAAAAGGTCGATAGCGTGTTGATGTATGGCTATTGTGATCAAAATGCCCAATGGGCGTGTGCTACGTATGATGCTCGGTATCCTGGACGACATCATCAAAGTTTCCGGACCGTTCGCCGGGTAGTTACGTTATTTAAGGAAACAGGAAGTGTTCAGCCACATGTGAAACGTCAATCACGACCTCCAACAAATGATGATGCCCAAGTAGGTGATTTAGCTGCCGTCGCGGCGAATCCGCACATCAGTAGCAGACAAAATTGCGCGAGAATCGAGAATCTCAAACACGTCGGTGTTGAGAATGCTACATCAACATCGATTGCACCCGTACCATATTTCTGCGCACCAGGAATTGCGTGGCGACAACTTTGAACGTCGTGTACAGTTCTGCCACTGGGAACAAGAGAAATTACGGGATATGACAGATTTTTTGCACGCGTTCTATTTATCAACGAAGCGTCATTCACCAAAAGCGGCATCGTAAACCGGCATAATATGCACTATTGGGCAACGGAAAATCCACGATGGCTGCGACAAGTGGAACATCAGCGACCTTGGCGGGTTAATGTATGGTGCGGCATTATGGGAGGAAGGATAATTGGCCCCCATTTTATCGATGGCAGTCTAAATGGTACCATGTATGCTGATTTCCTACGTAATGTTCTACCGATGTTACTACAAGATGTTTCACTGCATGACAGAATGGCGATGTACTTCTAACATGATGGATGTCCTGCACATACCTCGCGTGCGGATGAAGCGGTACTGAATAGCATATTTCATGACAGGTAGATTGGTCGTCGAAGCACCATACCATGGCCCGCACGTTCACCGCATCTGACGTCCCCGGATTTTTTTCTGTGGGGAAAGCTGAAGGATATTTGCTATAGTGATCGACCGACAACGCCTGACAACATGCGTCAGCGCATTGTCAATGCATGTGCGAACATTACTTGAGAGGAATGTCGTTACACGCATTGCCAAATGCATTGAGGTTGACGGACATCGTTTTAAGCATTTATTGCTTTAATGTGGTGTTTACAGGTAATCATGCTGTAACAGAATGCGTTCTCAGAAATTATAAGTTCATAAAGGTTCATGTATCACATTGGAACAACCGAAATAAAATGTTCAAACGTACCTACGTTCTGTATTTTAATTTAAAAAACCTACCTGTTACCAACTGTTCGTCTAAAATTGTGAGCCATGTGTTTGTGACTATTACAGCGCCATTTATCACAAAACGAAAAATGTGGCCCAACTAAAACATTCATATTTTTTACGTACTACACGAATTTGTAATAAAAATGGGGTTTCCAATTTTAAAAAAACGCAGTTGATATCCGTTTGACCTATGACAGCGCCATCTAGCGGGCCAACCATAGCGCCATCTGGTTTCCCCTTTTAAGATAGACAAGTTTCGTTCTTTGAAGTTTTTTTTCCTTTGACGCATATTTCGTGAGATATTTGGCCCGGTCACGTTCAATGGACCACCCTGTATAATGCTCCAAACTTTCTCAGTTATGAAGAGATTCGGTGACCTTGCAGGTCAAGGTAGGGTTTAGAAAACACGAAGACAAGCGGTACAAATTCTCGCTTTGTGCTGGTGGGCGTTGTCTTGCTGAAATGTAAGTCCTAGATGGCTTTACCATGAAGAGCGACACAACAGTACGCAGAATATCGTTGACGTACCGCTGTATTGTAAGTGTGCCATGGATATCAACAAAGGTGTCCAACATGAAAACAAATGGCACCCCAGACCATCAGTCCAGGCTGTGGGGCGACAGCAGATTAGTATCCCCCACTGTCCGCAGCGTACACTTCTTCGGCCTCGAATCACATTGGCTGGAGTAGATTTGTCTTCAGTGATGAGTCCCGCTCCCAACTGAAACCAGATGGCCAGCGTAGACGTGCCTGGGTACGTCCCGGACTCGTTCAGTTTGTGAAGCTCTTCTCTTGAACAAATCATCCAATTTTTCTGAAATTGTATCAATTTGTTTGTGTGTACAACTACATCACTTCTACTGAGTTCCGTCCCATTCGGACAATTCCTTCGAGGCATGTCGAAATTTTTCCCTACACGGCGAGGCTGCCAATACAGGTCGCCGTAAATACGCTTCCTGGAAAAGGGAGTGAAGTAATCAGAAAAGGAGGAGGAAACAGAATGAAATTTGAAAGGGTATCGAGTCAAATTTACAATGATATTGGCAGTATGAGCCCGCTTATCAGTATAATACGTCTGGGAAGCGTACCTTCAAAGGCAAGCTGACCCAGAATGTTCTAATTGTAAATGTAAGATCCCGGACGAAGTTGACGTCTGAGCTGCTCTTACACGTATTCTATCGGGCACAGTTCTGAAGAACTTGCTGAACGTGGGAGTGTCTTATCATCACGATTCAAAGAGACATGAAAGAGCATTGTTCTGTTGAAAAATGGCACCACCACACAGTAGCGTGGGAGGTAACACATGACGAGACGGTATGTCTGTCAATTACCGTTGTGTCAGCAAAGTTTTCTCAATCACTACGAGTCCTGACTAGAAGCCATACACTATGCCTTCCCACACCAACAAGTGAAGAGTAACACCAACACCGCTGTGCCTCTCCAAAACATTAGGAAACTGTTACATCTCGGCAGTTCGCCGCCATACCCACCGACGGGGTTATGCAGGGCAGTGCAGAAACCTGATTCATCTCTGAAGGCAACGTGCCGCCATTCATCAGCAACTCGTGTTTCCTGGTCACCAAGCAACCCTTCCAAACGCAGCCGATGGGCTGTTGTGTTAACAGCATTTATTTATTTGTTTATTTATTTTTTTGAGTCATCAGTCTTTTGACTGGTTTGATACGACCCGCCACGAATTCCTCGCGTGTGTCGTTAACCTTTCCATCTCAGAGTAGCAATTGCACACTATATCCTCAATTACTTCTTGGATGTGTTTCAGTCTCTGTCATCCTCTACAGTTCTTACACTCTGCAGCACCCTCTAGTGCCGTGGAAGTTGTCCCCTGATGCCTTAAAAGACATCCCATCATCCTGTCGGTAGAGTACCCATTGTCTAAGGGGTAGCGTCTTTGATTATTGATCGATATGTCTTCGGTCCCGGCTTGAACCTCGACATCGTTCAAATTATGGATAAAAATCATCATCAATGGCGATCGAAGACGTTCGGCATAAGAAGTCATCCTCATTCTGCCAAAGGCATTGTAAAAGAGGGCAGAGGAGCGGACAGAGGTTCAGGGCACTCTCCTGACCTTGAGGTGGTAAACTGCCCCTGAAGGTGTAAGAATCAGCGATGATCAATGGCATGAGGATGAAGAAGGCGATAAAACTTTTGTGTCGTCGTTGACACTGTTGAGTCCTGTACCAGGGGAAGCAAGGGATCGGATATTGGTTTCGTGGCTGGTATCCTCTTTCTACAACAAAATCGCACACATGTATTAACAGGGTTCCTTACTCAACAAAACAGAACGCTACTTATCTTTAAGTAAGTTGTTGTGGTACATGCTCTTCCGTAATAGTCCACGTTAGCCTCAGTGCTGCCGAAGTACAAAAAATGGCTCTGACCACTATGGGACTTAACAGCTGATGTCATCAGTCCACTAGAACTTAAAGCTACTTAAACCTAACTAACCTAAGGACATCACACAAAACCATGCCCGAGGCAGGATTCGAACCTGCGACCGTAGCGGTCGCGCGGTTCCAGACTGAAGCGATCTAAATACTTGGGGTCGAGAAGGCGTTGGCGGCATGTGTTTGCGAGTCTGTCTTTGGTCTCTCGCCTGATAGGTGCGTTTGATTCAGGGCCTATGACCGATCTTCTTGCAACTCCTTTGGCAACCAGTGTGCTGGTGACAGATTTCGCCAGCGCAGAAACCACTGCATTAAAGACACACAATGTGTATTCAGAGGGCACATGGCCTGTAATTGAAAAAGTGTCATGATGATCTCTCCATTGCAAAAGAATTCGGACTAGTCCCCAGTTCGGATCTCTGGGAGGGGACTGCCAAGGGGGAGGTGACATAAGAAAAAGACTGAATAACCGACGGATAACGTTCTATGTCCTTAGATAAGTTTAAGTAGTTCTACGTCTAGGGGACTGTTGACCTCAGATGTTAAGTCCATAGCGCTTAGAGCCATTTGAACCATAACGTTCTATGAGTTGGGGTGTGGAAGTCAGAAAATTTAACGTGATAGGGAAGCTAAAAAATTTGAAAAGGGAATGCTAATTCTCAGTCTACATATAGTGGGGGTCTGTGAATGAAATGGAAGGAAGACAAAGATTTCTGGTCAAATGAATATATCAACAGCCGTGTAAAATGATGTAATGGGAAGATGATTCATTCAAAAATGGTTCAAATGGTTCTGAGCACTATGGGACTTAAAATCTGAGGTCATCAGTCTCCTAGACTTAGAACTACTTACACGTAACTAACCTAAGGACACAACATACATTCATGCTCGAGGCAGGATTCGAACCTGCGACTGTAGCAGGATCGTGGTTCCGGACTGAAGCGACTAGAACCGCTCGGTAGAATTCGTTATGAATAGGAAGATAGGTATATGCGAATTTAGAGTTTCTCGGCGAATCTCGATGATGAAGTCGTCTCGAGTTATCAGCCGAATCAAGGCATTGTTCTACGTCCTTGATCCGGCTGATAACACGAGAATACTTCATAAGGAACATAGGTGTTTTCCTTATGTTCCTCTCCTTGACGGATCTGCGGAGAACCTCCTCATCCCTTACCTTATCAGTCTATTTAATGCTCAACATTCTTCTGTAGCACCACACCTCAAGGCTTCGATTCTGCTCTGTTCTGGTGTCCCCACAATCCATGTCTCGCTACCATACGATGGTGTGCTCCAAATTCTCAGAAATTTCTTCCTCAAATTAGGCTCTAACTTTGATACTAGCAAATTTCTGCTGGCCAGGAATGCCTTTTTCGCCAGTGCTAGTCTGCTTTTTATGTACTCCTTGCTCACTCCGTCACAGGTTATTTTGCTGCTTAAGTAGTAGAATTCCTTAACTACGTCTACTTCGTGATCCCCAATTGTAATGTTAAGTTTCTCGCTGTTCTCATTTCAGCTACTTCTCATTACCTTGTTCTTTCTTAGATTTACTCTCAGTCTGTTTTCTGTACTCTTTAGACAGTTCATTCTATTCAACAGAAGAGAATGGGAATTTTGTTGACGATGTTTTTCCGAAAGTCTGATGGCATGTCGCCAGACTCTTAAATTCTACACACCAGCGTGAGTAGTCGTTTTGTTGGCACTTTCCCAATGATTTTAGATACTCCGACGGAACGTTATCTATCTCTTCCTCATTATTTACTCTTAAGTCTCCTGATCGTAATGCTGCATCCCCTATCTCTTTCCTGTCGACTCCTGACACTTCCTCTATTACGTCACCAGACAAGTCTTCTCCCTCTTAGAGGACGTGAACGTACTCTTTCCACCTACCCGCTCTCTCATCTGCATTTAACAGTAGAATTCCTATTGCATACTTAAAATTACTGCTCTTCTTATAATTTCACCGAAGCTTGTTTTGACAATTCTACATGCCCAGTCCGTCTTTCCGGTGAACATTCCCTTTTCGATTTCTTCACATTCTTTTACGCAGCCACTTTGCCCTAGTTTCTCCGCACTTCCTGTTTATTTCGTTCCTAGCTGAATTATATTTTCGTATTCGTGAATTTCCCTGAACATTTTTCTACTTCCTTCTTTCGTCGATCAGCTGAAGTATTCCATTCATTATCCATAGTTTCTTTGCGTTTGCATTCCTTGTACCTTCAGCCATAAATATAGATGTGTTCTTCCAGCATGACGCGGCCCCAGCATATTGTAGTCGTCAGGCGACACATCAACTAAACCTAACGTGGCACGAAAAATGAATCGCCGGAAATGGTTAAATTTCTCGACCAATTCTTTTCCTGTGGGGTTGGTTCAAAGGAGAAGTTTACGACGATTATGTAAACAAAAGAAACAAATTTATGTTTCTGATTATGAATAGTGCTTCCGCCATGAAGGAACTCCGAGACTACCTCAGAAGAGTTGCACGTGGTGTTGTCAAGTGGATTCCAAGTTTGGGTGGAAATATGAAAATCAGCTCTGAACTTGATCATGTACCTTTCCTTAATATCTTCTGCGAGTGTTTGAGTAACATTAAAGCACCTGTATTTTTGTAACCAGTAAAATGTGAAGATTGAGCCTTGGTCTCAAGATTATAACCATAGACCAATTATGATTCTCTTAAGGAATATCTCGTTCTCATTTGCGCGATCCAAAAGCTCTTCACAAATTGCGAGGCAAAGGTCTTTCTCGTCTTGACTCATGAGCTGTGGGACGAACTTGGCGGCAACATGATGCGTTCCAAAATGCTGTGTCAGAACGTCATGAGATGATCCAACTGACATGTTACGTTCTCTGCAATCTCTCGGACAGTCATTCTTCGATTGGCACGTAAAAATTCGTTCACGTTCCTGACATGAGCGTCGTTGGTAGACGTCAAAGAACGTCCTGAACGAGAGTCACCTTAAATTTCCGTTCAGCTATTTTTAAACCGTAGGAACTATTTGTAAGACTGAGTACAGCTTAATCACTGATCACCGTAAGCTCCCGGCATCATCTGGTGTGCCTCTGTAAATGTTTTCTTTAGTTCCACGCAAAAATTTAATGCAGACGCGTTGCTCCTCTAACTCTGCCACCTCGAAATTGCCAAACTGTGCAACACAACTTTCTACTCAATAGAGCACTGAACTATAACTAACAGACATACAACAATGAAACTTCCGGCAGATACACATTAAATACAAGCGTGTGCAGGTATGTTAACCGCATTTCGCTCCAGCACACATTGGCGCGAAATTACGAATGTTCCGTGATTTTATGAACAGACCTCGTACTTTACGTATCAGTGTGGAATGAAAGAAGTTGAAACTTAATTTGCACCATAATGAGTAACTACTGAGTTTGGAGAATACTAGAGAATAATTGTGCGTGCAGCAATAGGCAACATTTGAGACCCTGACAGCATAATTACAGCTGCGAGCAAATTTTAGAGTGTCAGGGGGTTGAGAACACATACATTGCAAATTAAGAAAATTATCTATATCCTCTTTATCTGGATTACTAAATGGCATAGTTTTTAAAAGTAAAACAATGTGGAGAAACATTTGGTTTGCTCGAGCTGTTTTTATAATGATCCTTCAATTGAGACCTACGCAACGGTGTTTTTGGAGAAACAGTTTAAAACAACACCACTTTTCGAATTTATGAGAGACAATCACTCTCTTAATTTAACGTCGACTTTCATACCTATCTGTGGGGTGCCAATCTGTTCAACTCCACATACTTGCTGTGCTTCACATGTAAATATCCTACGCCGTAGCTCAACGCTGCTATAAGGATTACAACTGGATGTATAAAGTCTACCCTGTTACAGTGGATTCCAACACTTAGCCTAATACCCCACCTTCCCTGCGGAGAAAATAATCTTTGGTGATGCGTAAGTAAACAACAATTTTGATCTAGAAACCACAGCCGCCCCCCCCCCCCCCCCCTTCAACTGTAGCCACTATCTTTATCAGCGGTAGTAATTAGCGTGAGAGCTGGAGTAATAGTGCGTCCTTCGAGAACCGTGACCATATCAATCCAGTACAGGAAGCTTTGAACCTCCGCATACGGAAAAGCCTAAACTGACTGATTGGGAGATGGAACATGTGCACACAATCTCCACAAATGGACAAAAATATCCATCCCTACCTGTGACTGTGGAACTCCAAACGAAACTGTCCAATACATCGCTCAGGGCTGAGAACTACAAAATGGTTCAAATGGCTCTTAGCACTATGGGACTTAACATCTGAGGTCATCAGTCCCCTAGACTTAGAACGGGGAGAACTACAGTAAGAACCTGTGGTGGTAGCCTGTCTTACTTCTTCAACGACACACCGTTCTGCCTCGAATGTGTCGCGGTCATCAGTATATGAAGATTCAAGTTACTCAGTTTATCTGCTGCGATGTTTTGTTTTACTGTCTTATTGTATTATATATTTTATCTCATTTATTCTGCAACCTTCGTTGATGTATTTTGTACAGTATTTTATCATCGATCACATAACCAGTATAAAGCACGTGTGTACCGCCATACGCTAAATAAAATAATCTTCTGCCACATATTCAGTTCTTTGTCATATCTTAAAATTTCGTCCTTGACTAATCCTTCTGTCGTTATGTTAAAAATTTGTGGATATTTTAATATTATTGTCATCAACTGTCATTTGCCATCTGCTGTTGGATATCTTAGTACATACCTCACTGACCTTTCCTACTTGCTAGATTCTCAATATCTTCGCTTATGCTCCACCATGTACTGTCCGTAGCCATAAAAAGATTACGCAAGATATACTCCTACATAATGAGAACAATATAGTGTTCGGCGACGTTTATTTGGCACCATTGTACTGTTTACCGACCAACTTCAGAATTTCAGAAATCCCCGTGACAAAATCATTTGAAACGAGGTCAAAGAGAACTGGTTATTGTCGCAACTTACAGCGCATCATGTTTGAACGATGTGGATAATAGAGCTGTTGCAATTCGTATACAATCAGTACTAACTAACAAGTATTTCACGATAAACAAAGGACCGTTTCGTTAATGCCTGAAACATTTCCGTAGATTTCGTATTCCTCCACTTTGTTATACTCAGCGGAGCAAATCGTTCGTGTCACGGAACACCGAATACAATTTTCCACTCTTCATGTTTTCTTTCCATTCATGCAACTCGTGTCCTACTCGGGCGAAGCCGGCAGTATTCGTAATTCTCCAGTTCTTTCTTTTCACACGCTACCATTACCACCGTACGGCAAATCGCCGGCTTCTCTATTGTCCGCAGCGTTGAGTGGAGGTTATCACGCATTACGGTAAGTGATCGGAACACAGATATTGCCGACAGATAATCTCACATAAGCTCGTCGAAAAAATTAGTCACCCCTAGAGAAATCGTTACAAGCGTCATTTAACACCGTGTAATTCCGTCCCTGGACATGGTAACCGCCTGGATTCGGTTAGGAAGAGAGCCCACAAAGTTGTGCAGGTACGTCGCATCCAGGGTAAGCCACTCGCAGAGAATTTGACCGCGCCGTTCCACCAAATTGTTGGAATGGTGGTGGCGTTTTAGCCGCTATTCCAACACGGCCCATAGATTTCCTATAGGGTTCAAGATAGGTGATTTTGCTGACCAATGGAGGGAGTGAGGGAGTGTTCATAAAATCAGTCACACATTCTTTCAACCTGATTACATTTGTTGTTGTCGTCTTTATGTGCCTTTGTGAGTAATGGGCTTTTGCGATGTGACAAACTCCGAATGTTCATTGCATGCAGTTTCCGTCGCAATGTTCTCTCACTAACAGGTTGGGATCAGCCATTATTCACTGACTACAGCAATTCTTGACGTGTTTGGAATCGATTTTGATTCACAAGACATGAAATGCGCCTACGGTCCCTCTCAGACGGGATCTTTTTCCGACAACAATTCTGACGTCTTGTTTGGTGGCCACGCGTGTTACACCATTGCTTGTACACACGTTGAACGGTCGGTCACGAAACACCAACAAATCCAGCAACTTCGCGTACCATACGGCCCAGGACATGACCAAACACGAGTTCCCCTTTCTGCCAATCTGTCACGTCCTTACTTTTACCCATCTTCAAGTACAATATCCGCTTGAAACATACGTATTTCACTTATCGCTACTACCTTAGCTTTGTCCTATGTTTCAAGCGGACACTGTATATAAACATGGGTAAATGTAAGGACGCGACAGATTGACAGAAAGGGGAACTCGTATTTGGACGTGTCCAGGGCCGTAAGGTACGTGAAGTTGCTGGATTTGTTAGTGTTTCGTGGCCGACTGTTCAACGTATGTACGAGCACTGGTGCAACACACGTGGCCACGAAACACGGCGTCAGAATTGTTGTCGGTAAAAGATCCTGACTGAGAGAGACCGGAGGCGCGTTTCATGGCTTGTGAATCAAAATCGCTTCCAAACAGGACAGGAATTGCTGCGTCAAGAAAGACAAATAGTTCAAATGGCTCTGAGCACAATGGGACTTCACAGCGGAGGTCATCAGTCCCCTAGAACTTAGAACTACTTAAACCTATCTAACCTAAGGATATCACACACATCCATGCCCGAGACAGGATTCGAACCTTCGACGGAGCGGACGTGCGGTTCCAGACTGAAGCGCCTAGAACCGCTCGGCCACTCCGGCCGGCAAGAAAAACACTACAGGCAGGCGCACCAATTCTGCCGCATGGTGGTCGGCCCTAGAATCTGATGTAGGTCTTATTTTCACATAGTTATAGCAAGTTGTGTACTTGAAAAATTGTAAAGGTTTTTTTTTAAAAAAAAAAATTACCGCTACCAGTCACAAACTTTGCCAACTATTGTATTGCTTATTATTGTAGGGACATGTTTCGAGGTAAACCTCATCTGCAGGCTAAGTGGTATTACAAAAACAACTTTAAAATAAGGCCGTAATGATGTTACATAGTATTTTCGTAAATGCTGTGGCCATCTTATTTCTTCTTGCATGGCAGTCTCGTAGTGCGCTGGGGTGCCTCCATTTCCGTGCCTCTCCTGGTCACTATGTAACATTAGTAAGGCCTTATTTTAAAGTTGTTTTTGTAATGCCATTTAGCCTGAAGATGAGGTTTACCTCGAAATACGTCGCTAAATAAACAAGCAATACAATAGTTGATAATGTTTGTGACGCAGCGATAATTCAAAAAAAAAAGAAAAAAAGAAAACCTTTACATATTTCTTGGGACAGTGACGGTCGAAAAATAGTCAAAATGGCTTCAAATTCTAAAACTTTTTGTTCTGCCATACGCCAGGTCTTGCCATGGGGGAAGCCTCGTTAGAGAGGTCCACCGCATGAGCGTCTAGGGAAGTGATTCCAGTGGTGGTTTCCTGTTGCCTTCTACTGATGATGATGAAATGATAACGAGGACAACACAACACCCAGACCCCGAGCGGAGAAAATCTCCGACTCGGGAATCGAACTCGGGCCCCTTGGCGTGGCAGACCGCCGCGCTGACCACTCAGCTATCGGGGCGGATAAGTTGTTTAAAACTGAGGTTGAACATTCGTCTCCTGATTGCTAATGTCTTTTTAGCATTTACAGTAACTGCTGAAATTAGATGTAAAATGGAAAACAAAAACCATCTAAAACCCTTAAACCATGATACTAGGTTTGTTGGTCATCTACACCACCACCGCGGCAGATGGCTTACCGACAGTTCTTCATCTTAACCACTGGAGACATCGGAGTTAAAGAAGTTATATTCTTCAAGTAGCCGCTGCTGTGAAATTCTATATCTACCATACGTTAGTATTATTTAAATAAATGTGAGTCACTCCCCAAATTTTGAGGACATCATGCTAAATCTCTAGAAGTAGAGCTCCAGGAAACGATTCCGTCAGCCCGAAATGGGGCCACAGATAAGATACTGACATCGTCCACAGTATCGGTGGGATCAACCAATGAGATTTAACTTATACAATCCCTCCCCTTCTCCCCTGCATACTGCTATTGCTTGGAGACACAAATAACTCACCCATCTGAGAACTCGTCGCTGGAAAGAGCTGCAGAGAGGAAAAATAGTAGGGAATGACGGATACTAGATTGCAAATCAGGTTAGTTGGGTGTCGCAGTGATGTAGAGATCAATAGGAGAGATTAATATGAGACAGGAAAAGGTAGAGGATAGCATAAAAACAGATGAAAGGCTTGTTACTTTAAAATAAAATGTCGATAAATAGTTAAACAACGGAAGAATGTTCAAATGTGTGTGAATTCCTAAGGGATCAAACTGCTTAGGTCATCAGTCCCTAGACTTACACACTACTTAAACTAGCTTGTGCTAAGAACCCACACCCGAGGGAGGACTCGAACCTCTGGTGGGAGGGGCCGTGCAGTCCGTGACATGACGACTCAAACCGCGCGGCCACTGCGCGCGGCAAAAACAACGGAAGATTAGGGTTTAACGTCGACAGTGAGTTCACTAGATATGGATTTCAGATTTCAGAAGGTATGGAAAGGAAATAAGTCCTTTCCTTTCAAAGGAGACATGCCGGTTGTCATCTTAAGCGATTTAGGGAAATCAAGGAAACCTAAACCTGGAGGACTAGAGTCCAAGACTTACCGCCTCACCGCCTCGCTCGGTAATGAACTGTTAAGATCGTACGCTAGAATCTTAAAGTGCATTTACATTACATGAGACTTGCATCGCGAAACAGTTGCAGGAGGCTGTTTAACAGCCCTTTCATTTACACAGGGAAACAGTGCGTGAAACAGGCAGGAAAAGGGTGAGCCGACACTTGGAGCGAGACAATCATGCCTGTGCAGTGTGTCACATTTCTGGCTGCGTTCACGCTCGTGGAGATAACGTATTTGAAAAAGATAACGAGGTCGCCATTGGTGCAGTAACGAATTATACCCTCCGCGATGTCAGTATGGGCACCAGCTGATGAAGGAAATGGCTTTCAACCCATCGAAGACACTATAAATAACTTCATCGGTATGAGTAGAGAAGTATTTGCATATCTTGTATCACTGTTTGTCCCGAAAATCGAAAAGATGGATAATAAGTTGAGAGAATCAGTATCAGTTTGAGAAAGGCTGGATGGAACACTGCGATTCCTTGTGACAAGTGATTCATATTAAAGTTTACAGTATCTGTACAGTATTCCACAAAAGCATGTAACTTTTGTAAAATTTGATGATGCAGATGCTTTCCTCCTGGATCATAGTCTCGAGCGCAACAATGAATAAAGCTTACACCACGCGAAAGAAAAGAAACGAGACTGTGTCTCCCCAAAAACCGGATCTCGCGGAATTTCCGACCATGGACTTCGCGATGCGTGGCGTCAGCGTGGTGTTTGCGAGACTTTTACGGCCGTCAAGGGAAGCCACAACGGCGGGGGAGACTGTGGTCGGAAATATCACGGTGCAAAACTGGCTGGTGATAGCCGTGGCTTTCCCGGCCATTTTGTGACTCCCTTCATATTTTATCCAGGCTTAGGACTGGCTATGCACATAGTACATTGTTTTATTTTTTATTTTTAGCCTGATTTAAAAAAGAAGTATTAAATTGCTGCAACATTTCTATTCCTTTTGGTTTTGAGCTTTTCCTCATTACAGAGGCATATCTCGAACATAATAGTTTACTCGGAAATTACTATACAAAGTATAAACGTTCTTAAACTATATTTTCAAAATACTCCTCCAAGTGTTTCGATCTTGTGTGTCCTCTTCCTCTGCGCCCATTCTACTTATTGCGTGCTGTACATTTTGGAGCCAGGTGGTCATAGATCGTCCTCTTCTTCTTCTCCCCTCCGGTTCCCACTCCAGTATCAATTTTGGTATTCTGGCTTCCTCCATTCATTGTACATGCCCGTACCATGTAATTTCTTCCTATCCATTACGTCATATATTCTTTCTTTGAGCCGGCCGGACTGGCCGAGCGGTTCTAGGTACTACAGTCTGGAACCGCGCGACCGCTAAGAAGTTTGGTCCCGTAGGCCCAGAACCATTTTAACCATTTTTTTTTCTTTCTTTGATTGCCATTCTCCTTATTATTTCAGCGTTCCTTATCTTCTCTTTCCTGCAGAGTCTTTCCGATCTTCTCCAGAAGTCCATCTCTAGAGCTAGTAATTTTTTAACGTGCTTCAGGTTAATTGTCCAGGTCTCCGTTCCGTACAGAACCACACACTCTAATATAGATTTGTATATCAATTTTTTAGTTCTGCTCATTACATTCCTGCTCCATAAAACTGAGTTAAGCATCCCAATGACCTTACGTCCGCTACTAATTTTTCTAAAATGGATCCCAAATAACAGAAAATGTTTATCTTTTTGATTTTCTTTCCTTCAATATATAGCTCATGTTAATCATTAGTCAAATATTGTTTGTTGGTAGTTAATCTTCAAACACCAAGTTTTGTGTGCTACTGCTAGTTGATTGCACATAATGTTAGCATCCTCTCCATCTTGTGCTATGACAATTTGATCATCAGCAAACAATAAACGATGTAGGTAAATTCTATCTCTTATTTCTAAAACCACACTATTACATTTAGGAGACCATGTTCTAAGGTTAATATCTATATAGGTTTTAAATATTGATGGTGACAAGGGACAGCCCAGTGAAAGGCCTTTGCTTGTTGTAAATTTCTGTGAAAGTTTATTACCATCTTTCACTTGGCAAATGTTATGTTTATACACCTGTTGTATTATTTTAACCAAGGAAGGGTTGATGTTTGCCATATGTAGTGTTCTCCAAAGTAATTTTCTTGGAACAGTATCATACACTTTTTCTAGATCCGTGAAAATTGATCCTATATTTTTTTTTATTTTTCCCTATGCTCCTCCAAAATCCGTCGTAATGTGAAAACATGGTCTGACATGATCTCCCAGCCCTGAAACCACATTGTTCCTCTTGCGTTTTAAATTTTTTTTCCAGCGCCACAGTACCTGCGGGTGGGAAACACCACGGTTGGATCGTACATGGAGTTATTTACATTCTGCTTCTCATAAATAAGTGACAGTTCATTTCTGAATATGTTGCGGTACCTGAGGGTATGTTTAGCCAGGAATCTATCAGCACAGCTTAAGCTGCTGCAAAAACAGTAGACCTTTCTGTTGCCGCGTCAAAGCAAGCCGAAACAGCGTGGTAGGCTTTGGTCGGAAAAGCCACGATGCAGAACTAGTTGGTCAGAAACGCCACAGTACCTGCGCGTGGGAAACACCATGATTTGAAGGTACATGGAGTCACAAACCATCAGAGTTCTGGCACGCTGCGAATCAGCCTCAAGCACCGCTTTCCAGGTGAGGATCACGTTTATACTGTGCTAGACTTGGCTCTCAAAACTGTTGTGCAACGTTGTTTCGCGTAGTGTAAGCGCAACTTTACAAAGCCATAAAGTACACTACTGGCCATTAAAATTGCTACACCACGAAGATGACGTACTACAGACGCGAAATTTAACCGACAGGAAGAAGATGCTGTGATATGCAAATGATTAGCTTTTCACAGCATTCACACAAGTTTAGCGCCGGTGGCGACACCTACAACGTGCTGACATGAGGAAAGTTTCCAACCGATTTCTCATACACAAACAACAGTTGACCGGCGTTGCCTGGTGAAACGTTGTTGTGATGCCTCGTGTAAGGAGCAAAAATGCGTACCATCACGTTTCCGACTTTGATAAAGATCGGATTGTAACCTATCGCGATTGCGGTTTATCGTATCGCGACATTGCTGCTCGCCTTGGTCGAGATCCAATGACTGTTAGCAGAACACGGAATCGGTGGGTTCAGAAGGGTAATATGGAACGCCGTGCTGGATCCCAACGGCCTCGTATCACTAGCATTCGAGATGACAGGCATCTTATCCGCATGGATGTAACGGATCGTGCAGCCACGTCTCGATCCCTGAGTCAACAGATGGGGACGTTTGCAAGACAACAACCATCTGCACGAACAGTTCGACGACGTTTGCAGCAGCATGAACTATCAGCTCGGAGACCATGGCTGCGGCAGACAGGAGCGCCTGCGATGGTGTACTCAACGACGAACCTGGGTAAACGAATGGCAAAACGTCATTTTTCAGATGAATCCAGGCTCTGTTTACAGCATCACAATGGTCACATCCGTGTTTGGCGACATCGCGGTGAACGCACATTGGAAGCGTGTATTCGTCATCGCCATACTGGCGTATCACCCGGCGTGATGGTATGGTGTGCCATTGGTTACACGTCTCGGTCACCTCTTGTTCGCATTGACGGCACTTTGAACAGTGGACGTTACATTTCAGATTTGTTACGACCATGGCTCTAGCCTTCATTTGATCCCTGCGAAACCCTACATTTCAGCAGGATAATGCACGACCACATGTTACAGGTCCTGTACGGGTCTTTCTGGATACAGAAAATGTTCAACTGCTGCTCTGGCCAGCACATTCTCCAGATCTCTCACCGACTGAAAACGTTTGGTTAATGGCGGCCGAGCAACTGGCTCGTTACAATACGCCAGTCACTACTCTTGATGAACTGTGGTATCGTGTTGAAGTTGCATGGGCAACTGTACCTGCAAACGCCATCCATGCTCTGTTTGACTCAATGCCCAGGCGTATGAAGGCCGTTATTACGACCAGAGGTGGTTGTTCTGGGTACTGACTTCGCAGGATATATGGACCCAAATTGCGTGAAAATGTAATCACATGTCAGTTCTAGTATAATATAATCGTCCAATGGATACCCGTTTATAATCTGCATTTCTCCTTGGTGTAGCAATTTTAATGGCCAGTAGTGTATTTCTGTGCTATCTGTCTGTTCCACGGATTGGAAACTACTGAAGCCTGAAATAGAGATATTTCTATGTGGTTGGTGTGCCGATGAGTGCAGCGTACCGCGGCGACTCCTAATAGAGAACTACACGGTGCACGAGACGTGACTTTCTCATCACCTGTTACATCACATCTCGGCTCCGCACGGCAGCTGGGTCTGTGGGACTCGTCTTCCTGCGAAGTGAGGCCACCGGCCGGTTTCTGGGAAGCGTAGCGGCCTTCCTCAGAAGAAACACGAGACGGTCGCCTTATCGTTGACACCGACACGCTCCGTAATGGGCTGCTCTGGGCTGGTCAGCGGGACACTTTTCCAACTAAGCCAGTCTCACAGTTCCTTGTCAGTTAAGTGGACACAGTCACGACACGTCATATTTTAGATATACCTCGACACAAGGTGACGTAAGCAGATTTGTTATATGCAGTTGTTCAATTCCGGAAGGAGTTCTAGCGATTTGCTGCTAACGAGATTCTGTGTATGTAGAGATAAGGCACACAGTTTTGCAGAAATAAGGAATTAGTGTTCTGCCCAAAGGCAGAATTTTACGTGTTAACTCTCCATGCTCTCCTGCCTTCTGCCACTCTCTTTAGGTCCGCGTAATTTACACTTCTATTTGTGTCGTCTATCATCTTGTATCTCCTCTTGTATCTCAGTCTCCTGCCACAAACTAGTCCTTCCAAAGCGTCTGTATCAAGCATCCGTGTCTCAGCTAATGTCCCATCTACGAGGGTAATGCCAAAAGTAAGGTCTCCTATTTTTTATAAGTATATAGACCTGTTTATTTCTACAATGGTTTACATCAGTTTACAGCTTGAACATTTAGCTATTTTTCGACATAATCACCATTTCCGTCGATGCATTTTTGTAGACGCTGTGACAGTTTTTGTATGCTCATGTCATACCAGCTCGCCGCCAAGCTGTCCAGAAAGTTATGAACTGACATGATTGTTGCTTGGTCTCAGGTGTAAAGTAGTATGCCCAGGTTTCGTCACCCGTGACAATTGTGTTCAGAAAGTTGTTCTGTTCGGCTGCAAGGCGATGAAGAAATGCGCGGGAAGCATCAACTCGTTCCCGTATGCAGTCCTCAGTCAGCATGCGTGGCACCCATCTTGCGCACACCTTCCGGTCGTTCAATGTTTCCGTTAAAATTCTGTGAGCGGTGCTTCGGGAAACCTCAGGTACCAACATGCAGAGATCATCCAGGGTGATTCGCTGACCTTCACGCATGCTTTGCTCAACCTTCAACACTGTCTCCTCAGAAATCGGTGGTCTCCCGCTCCTTTGTTCGTCATGAATTTCGGTCCGACCAGCTGCAAACTCTCTACACCACTTACGAACATTTTTGACATCCATGCATGACCCACCATATACTTCCGTCAATTGGCGATGGATTTCAATTGGCGCAGTGCCCTTTGCGTTCAAAAACCGCATAAATGAGTGCAATTCACACTTCTCGGTAACATCCAACGGAAGCTCCATTCTCAACGGCTGCCAGCCAAGTCTGAGCGCCTCCTCGCGGAGTGCGCATGTTTACAGACAGCGCGTGAAGCACTCTTCATAACAGTGTGACCAACTGCCACACAAACAGAGTTCTGTGCTTATAAAAAAAATAGACCTTACTTTTGGGATTACCCTTGCAGTTGTTTTTCCTTTCTTTTAAAACCTGCAGCAGTCTTCCCTTCATTTAACCCTTTCCAACACCCTTTCGTATCTCACTCTTCCCATCCAGTTTATCCTCTCCATTCTCCTCCACATTCACATCTCAAATGCTTCTAGCCTTTTTTCATCTCATCTCACTGTCCACGTTTCTGCCCCAATACTTGCCACACTCCAAACAAAACGCTTACCACGCCGTTTCCTTAGATCTCCATCTATTTTGCCACATAATAATCTCCTCTTTCCATTGAATGCCTCCTTCGTTATAGCAATGCGAGTTTTCACCTCTTGATGACATCTCAAGTCTACAGTGATTGTACTTCGAACACATTTAAATGCTCTTAGTTGGTTTGTAAAATCTTGTCCTATCTTAATATTTTCTAGTCTTCTTCCTGTGCCAATCACGATACTTTTTGTTTTTGCTGCATTGATTCTGACCCCTTACACTACGCAAGCTTCATTCATATCTTTTAGCATTTTATTTACAACTATTTCTCTTCCCACTTGTACATACTGCTCTTTTTGTATATAAGCCTATCGCGATAATCTCTTCCAGGTACAAGTTGAACAACGAAGGGAAGAGGCAAGGCAACAACCTTATCTAACGCCCCTTCCAACGCTGCTTCGTTCCGACATTTCATTTCCAATCTTAATTTCTGCTGTAAATATAGATTCTGCACCAGTCGTCTCTCCTTCCTATCTACTCCTTTTCGCCTCAAAACGTACTTCAGCTTCTTTCGTTGAAATCTGTCAACACCTTTTCAGGTCCATAAAAACAGCACAGATTTCGCTTCCATTTTCAGTATACGTTTCCCCTGCGGTTCTTAACAAGCCATTGCCATCTCTTGTTCCATTTCTTCTAAATCAGAACTTTTCCTCCCCAATCCGTCTACGTCTATACAACTTATCACATAGTCTTTTATTCAGCACTCTCGGCAATACTTATTCTGCATGAGAAATTAGACTCACTCGTATTCTGTTCATATTTTTTGGTACTTCTCTTTTTCTCAGATAGTATCATTCCCGTCGCAACAGTCATATGGCATTCACAATTTGTCGTATATCTCAATGTAGAGGTAGACTATTTCCTTCCTTCCCCTGTTTCCCAAACTCTCCAATACATTTTCACGCGGGTTATCGATTCCTCGTGTATTTCGATTTCTTACCTTATTCAGCACATTTTTTGCTTCTACTTCCGCTTCCATCTTCCAGTACACATCCTTTTGTGATTTTCAAGCAGTCTGTTATTACACGTCACTAGTGAATTTTCTTTGCAAAAGCTTATTGACTGAAGCTGCTTAATATGAATATTTACTTACAGTCCTGCCTAACTTACACTGGATTTTACGCATTAGGCATTATGCATTACTGAACAAAAATGAAGAGTTTTGTAGATAAATGATTTTTAATGAAATTGTTACTCGGTTTTCGCCTTTTGAGCTAGGGTTCTTTGAGTGTTAGCGCGTTCACTGCCACCTAGGGCTGACACCTGCCAAACTTAAAGTCAGCGGAAGCAGCTCACACACAGCAGCGTAGCTAGAACGCCCACATACTTTGAATTCTTAGGCGAACACATTAAAACACGCTGAAGAGGTAATGAGGCATACCAAGCGTGCTTCGGTATGGGTACAGTAGTTTCTCTGTAGGCACTTGGTTTCTTCACGGTACGTAGAGGGTGTAACGGACCACGAAGGCGGGAGTGTAACTCAAGTGCAACACGAAACACGTGTACAAACTCAGAAGTGCAACATAGCGTGGAGCCTAGAATGTAACCCTTTCAGAGCACCGTACAAAGCTCATTGAAGCGGACAGTATTAGTTGCAAACTCAGGGTATTCACCAGATGATGCAGGTATGTACATATGAGGAATTTCAGTCCAGTAAAAATTGTCAGAGTATCCAGTGAGGAGATCTCTAAATATACGTCTCCAACTGACTGTCAGTACGCTTTTAATGTAGTGAAATGCGAAGACGTGCACTTCATAAATCGAAGAAGCATGGTACTCTTCGACTAAAAGATTAGTGAGTCACGGCTAGAATGAGTCATGTCATACAAATAACTGGAAGTAGGTGTGAAGAGTGTGAGGTAATGGGCGAGTTGTGGCGCCCAGAAACTATTCCAAGTCTGGAGTTGGCGTGGCTGCACGGGCCGCTCGGCATGCCGACAACGTGGTGCCGGACATTGGTCGAAGCAAGAAGGGTCCAGCGGCCGCGTGGCTGGGAATTCCATTGTGACGCTGTGTTGATGAAAGAGACTTGTATGCCGAGAGTGCCAAATATGGCGGACTTTGTGAAACCATCATGGCAGGCATTTCACAGTTCACATAGAAATTAATAGTAGCCATATGAATCATGATACCTCAAAAAGAAATATGTTCATTACTATTATCTGCACCACAATTCTGATAGTGTAATCAGATTTTCAATATCTTTATTAGTTTGAAGTTCAATATCTGACGGTAAATTATACAAGTAACACCCAGCAACGAATTTCCAAAATATAAACGGTTCTTCCGATTTCGTCGATATACGTGTCTTTAGAAAGCTGTTAGAGTAAACCTAAATTGGTATGAATTACAGGCATGTAACTTGAATAGTGCATGAGTTATTAGAGGTGAAATTGGCCGATTACTATCGATGTCGTCAGGCCATAAGTACTCCACAGTTACACGAAGAAACGGTAGCAGCATGCTTATAAATATATTTACCCACCCATGTCTTTGTTTATATCCGATATATACTATTCATGAAGAAATTGGTTATCTAGGGGCGAAGTCCGGAACCGCGCGCCTGCTACGGTCGCAGGTTCGAATCCTGTCTCGGGCATGGATGTGTGTGATGTCCTTAGGTTGGTTAGGTTTAAGTAGTTCTAAGTTCTAGGGGACTGATTACCACAGCTGTTAAGTCCCATCGTGCTCAGAGCCATTTGAACCATTTGAACCAAGAAATTGGTTAAATATTTTCTGTGTTTTAGAAAGCACAGAGCCATTATGCTACTGACCTACCTTTTGTTCTATTCCTTTAATATATGTTTATTTAATTTATGTATCTAGTAATGTGTCTTAGAGGGTGTTTATGGTCCAGCCGTAGGAATATTTATTTAATTTCAAATTTTTTAAATGTAAATCCAGTATTTAGGAAGTGTTTCAATATGTTTGTGAGTGTACGTTGGCTTGGAGACATGGACGGAGCGTTCTAGCCAATCACAGCGCTCGTTACTAAGAGAGACGTATGGAGATTTGGGAGGAGCATCGTTTCCGGAGAGGACAGGAGGCAGTTCGAAAAAGTACGGCAGTTCTGGACTGTATGGCACATGACACGGGAAGTGCTGAAAGCGACGGCGTGACGGACGCGGAGTCGGCGAAAAGGCTTGGACAGTGGAGCAGTTTGCGCATGGTCGCGGAGGATAGAAAGATTTCGAAGTGCCGACCTGGGAAGTAGGATTGTATTGTTTCCGTAATATTCAGCTTACATTTTGTTTAACTGCTGTACCATCGACACCAATAAGTGTCCATTCTCAAAAAGTACTTCTACTATCATACTCATCGTTTAAAGTCGTACTTGCAGATTTTATTTAATTGCAATCATACATCTATAAATTTATATGTTACATTCATAATTCGAAAATTCCGAGTGATAGAAACCTTCGACCATTCGATTCATGTGTGGATCCTTATAGTAACTGTAGACTCAGCAGTATTTGGCCTGTAATGCAGCAACTACGTATTCCAGCCCCTAGACAACGAAACCAGTCAAAACTTTTAATATTACAACTCTTAGTCAGAAGGTGTGTAGTTGAGGCCCACCCACGCCATTTCATTATTAGAATGCCCACAAGAAGAACGGCCACGTAGGCACAGCTTAATAGAACACTGGGAAACAAGTCAGAGTACAAAAGAGATTGCACTCATACTAAAAAAAAAAAAATTATACGGTCCTTAACTGAATGCTGCTCAGTGTAAGCAGAAAGTACGGCATTTGATCAGAGGCATCAGGACACTCCCATAGCCGGCCTGTGTGGCCGAGCGGTTCTAGGCGCTACAGTCGCAGGTTCGAATCCCGCCTCGGGCATGGATGTAAGTGACGACCTTAGGTTAGTTAGGTTTAAGTAGTTCTAAGTTCTAGGGGACTGATGACCGCAGACGTTAAGTCCCATAGTGCTCAGAGCCATTTGAACCATTTTGAACACTCCCATGTAATGCGGAAACAACAACTACGTGTCACAAGAGGTGGATCTACCAGAATAAAGGAAGCAAAAAGTATTGTGTTGCCAGTGGATAAACAGTAACAGAAGTATGGGTCGGTCAGTATAACTCAGTGGCTTCTAACGTGAACTACTCATTGGAAGTCGCCAGAGTAACAAATCCATCGGGGACATTCCAACCCTTCTAAAGCATCCCATGTCGGCTTTTGGTGATGTGATTGTGAAGTGGAAGCGCAAAGCAGCAGCCGCTGCTAAGTCAAGAGCAGGCAAAGCTTCGTGTACCGGCGGGCAGAGACCGTCGAGCATTGGTAAGAGTCTTTATAAAAAAACTCGCATGAAATCAGAGGAAGGAGTCACTTCTGAGTTCAGGAGCGCTACCAGCAGACCAACTACAACAATGACTATGTGTATCGTATAAAAATAATGCGGTACAATGATCGAGCAGTTCCTCACTAGCCACATACACTGAAGAGCCAATGCAACTGTTACACGTACCTAATATCGTGTGGGGCCCCCGTGAGCACGCAGAAGTGCCGCAACATAACATGGCATCTGTCCATAAATCCGTAAGAGGACGACGGGGTGGAGATCTCTTCTGAACAGAACGTTGCAAGGCATCACAGATACACTCAATAGTGTTGATGCTTGGGGAGTCTGGTGGCCAGCGGAAGTGTTTAAACTCAGAAGGGTGTTCCTGGAGCCACGCTGTAGCAATTCTCGACGTGTGCGGTGTCGCATTGTCCTGCTGGAATTGCCCCTAGTCCGTCGGAATGCACAGTGGACATGAATGGATGCAGGTGACCGGGCAGGATGCTTACGTTCGTGTCATCAGTTAGAGTCGTATCGAGACGTGTCAGGGGTCCCATATCACTCCAACTGCACACGCCCCACACCATTACAGAGCCTCCACCAACTTGAACATCCCCAGCTGACATGTAGGGTCCATGGATTCATGAGGTTGTCTCCATGCGCAGGTCTGTACCAGTTTGTTTGGCGCTTCATTGTGTTTCTGTAGTCAGTGCTAAGCGACGATTGAGGTCCAGAATCAGATTTTCACTCTGCAGCGGAGTGTGCGCTGATATGAAACTTCCTGGCAGATTAAAACTGTGTGCCCGACCGAGACTCGAACTCGGGACCTTTGCCTTTCGCGGGCAAGTGCTCTACCATCTGAGCTACCGAAGCACGACTCACGCCCGGCACTCACAGCTTTACTTCTGCCAGTATCTAGTCTCCTACCTTCCAAACTTTACAGAAGCTCTCCTGCGAACCTTGCAGAACTAGCACTCCTGAAAGAAAGGATACTGCGGAGACATGGCTTAGTCACAGCCTGGGGGATGTTTCCAGAATGAGATTTTCACTCTGCAGCGGAGTGTGCGCTGATATGAAACTTCCTGGCAGATTAAAACTGTGTGCCCGACCGAGACTCGAACTCGGGACCTTTGCCATTCGCGGGTAAGCGCTCTAGTTTGGAAGGTAGGAGACGAGATACTGGCAGAAGTAAAGCTGTGAGTACCAGGCGTGAGTCGTGCTTCGGTAGCTCAGATGGTAGAGCACTTGCCCGCGAAAGGCAAAGGTCCTTAGTTCGAGTCTCGGTCGGGCACACAGTTTTAATCTGCCAGGAAGTTTCGACGATTGAGATGCTGTAAGGAGCGACGCCAATTAACAGTGTACGCCTGCAAACGAGTAATCTGGATTGATGAATCATGCTATACCTTGTAGCAATCCTATGGAAGGGGTTTGGTTTTAGTGAACGCCTGGAGACCGTTACGTGGGATCATGTGTAGCGCCTGCAGTGAAGTACCAAGAAGGAGGTGTTACTGTATGGGGGTGTTTTCATGGTTAGGGTGTGGTCCCCTTATTATGCTTAACAAACCGCTAAATGCGGAAGGATGTGAACACATTTTACAACATTCTATAACGTGTACAGTAGAGGATCATTTCGGAGACGATGGTTCTTTGTACCACCACGACGATGTTACAAAGCAGCATCTGTGAGGCAATGGCTTATAGACAGTAACATTCCTGAAATCGAATGGCTTACTCCTGAACACAATGAGAAATCTACGGGATGAGTTATAATGTTGACTTCATTCCAGATCCCAGCGTCCAATACCACTATCCTCTCTGGTTTCGACTTCTGAAGAAGAATGCGCTGCCATTCCTCACACGTGTTCAGACACCTCACCGAAAGTTTCCGTAGCAAAGTTCATGCCATAAAGGCGAAGGGTAGACACGCCTCGTGTCCGCTAATGGGTGTCCCGATGCTTTGAATCGGATAGTGTGTACGGATTCTTCAAGCATCCACCCGCTCCCCAGTCCCGTGTATCCACCGCGTAGATATCGCGCAGATAAAGCCAGACAAGTAACAGCCAGAACAAAGGTGTACAAACCGGCACTTTTCCCATCTCTAACAGTGAATATAACGCGAAGGGGCCTTAATATATTGAAACGTAGCCTCTGACACACATTTTGCGGCGATTCGCAGAATATAGACCTAAATGTGAACGTACCAAACCAACGCCAACCATAAGTCACTAGCAAGTAATTAACTAGTTGAAGTGGTGATATGAAATGCGGATTTTCAGGTTACTGTTCTATGCCCTGTGATGTGTTTCCCCGGGAAGCGACGCGGTCGAAAGAGCCTGCAAGAATCGATCTGTTCCCATTGGATACTGGGCCATGATCGCGCTGATCAGCTTACTGTAAACTTAGCACAAATAGTACCTATATAATAGACCACCAGCACCGCAATCAACATCGACGGCTTGCAGTTGAAGCTACTACGGACGAGAAGGAATGTGATGCGGGACTGTCCAGCAGCACGTACCTAAAATCCCATATTTTCTTTTTTCTAGTCGCAAGCAGGCAACATTGCTACCAATGAAACAAACATTTTTTTAAATTTAACACCGCCTCCGAATGGCTATTCAGATAAAGGTGACACCCCGCATTTTTATTGGAGTGTCTAGAATGTAACAAAGGACGACAAAACCATACGAAGAACTCAAAATTAGTTCGAAGTTCTATGAGCTATCAAAAGTATTCCTTAGGCTTTGTAAAAGAAAACACTAATGATAATTAACTTTGCGCTACGCACCTGATTGGTTCATTAATTCGAGCAAATTTTTAAAAGAAAACTATGAATGACACAAAGTTCAATTACATTACATTTATTTTGAGAAAATGCTCATGCATTACTTTCAGAAATATCAGTGATTTAATATGTCGCATTTAAATAAATAGCAGTTTAATTTTATTTTATGTCTTTGAATTTTGTACTTGACTGCATGGGAAATTACTCGAAGCAATTTGAAATGAAGTGTTGTTGTTCTGGCATTCAGTCCGAAGAGTGGTTTCATGCAACTCTCCATGCTGCACTATCCTGTGCAAAACCCTTCCTCTCCCAGTAACAACTGCAACCTACATCCTTCTGAATCTGCTTACTGTATTCATTTCTTGGTCTCTCTCTACGATTTTTGCCTCCAGTTCTAAAAGATTGATCCCTTGATGTCTCAGGATGGGTTCTAACAACACATACCAGGTTGTGTCACAAATAGAGATTTGTGACACAACCTGGGATGTGTTGTTAGGACCCATCTTCAGCACCTCCTCGTTAGTTACATGATCTACCACTCCATTCTTCAAAATTCTTCTGCAGCACCACATTTCGGAAGCTTCTATTCTCTTCTTGTCTGAACTGTTTATTGTCCATGTTTCACTTTCGTACATGGTTACACTCTAGACAAATACTTTCAGAAAAGACTTCCTAACACTTAACTCTATACTTGATGTTAACAAATTTCTCATCTTCAGAAATGTTTTTCTTTCCATTCCCATTCTACGTTTTATATCCTCTCTAATTCGACATTCATCTTATTTTTCTCCCCAAATAGCAAAACTCATCTACTACTTTAGTGTCTCATTTCATAATCCAATTTTCTCAGCATCGCCTGACTTAATACGACTACATTCCATTATCCTCGTTTTGTTAATGTCTCAAGAAGTGCTGTGGCCGGTAGTGTGTGTTGTGATGAGTTTCAAATGGTTCAAATGGCTCTGAGCACTATGCGACTTAACTTCTGAGGTCATCAGTCGCCTAGAACTTAGAACTAATTAAACCTAACTAACCTAAGCACATCACACACATCCATGCCCAAGGCAGGATTCGAACCTGCAACCGCAGCGGTCGCGCGGTTCCAGACCGTAGCGCCTAGAACCGCTCAGTCACTACGGCCGGCGAGTTTCAAATACATTGCGTTAACTAAACGCAAACATTTATTACTTGTTTGCAGTTGATGACTGTAATGAAAACAGTTATGTAGTCGTTTCACTGCATACATTTTTTTTCTGTGGTGTACAGGCTCTGTATTTCAATGTCACAGATAGCGCTGTACACTCAACAAATTAGTCTTTCTTCTAAATTATTGTTTTCTTATTCGTTTCTCAGTACACAATCAATTTTCCTTTGTGTTCTTTTTAGGCTGAATGTAACATATTTTACCCGAAGATTTAAAATAAGAGTGTTAGTTCACTGCTATTTGCATTTATAATACTGCGTATAGTACGTTAATACCGTGTAAGCTTTTAAAACTAGCAAGCAGCAATTTTTTAATAATTCGTTAGTTAAAGCGATTGTTCTTTTGGTCTGTCTGTTCTACTACCAGCCACAGCCCTTCTTGAGACACGGTTGTCGGCTATCCGTAATTTTATTCAATCTGTATATGAGCAAGTAGTAAAGGACACAAAATAACTTGTAGTACGAATTAAAATCCAGGGAGAAGTAATAAAAACTTTGATGTTTGCTGACGACATTGTAATTCTGTCGGAGACAGCATAGGACTTGGAAGGAAAGCTGAATGGATTGGACAATATCTCGAAAGGAGTATGTAAGATGAACATAAAAAAAGCAAAATTATGATCTGAAGATACTAATTAAGCTACCAAAACTGGTCATCACTTTGTAAAAAAATGTTAAATGTTAAATGCAATTGAGTCAATATATACGAGGGACGTCCAATAAGTGATGCATTTTTCTCAGCCAATTTTGGTTGAAAAAATGCGGAATTTGTTGTGGGACATCGTGGAATATTCCCGCTTCAACCCCTATAGTTTCATGAACATCCGATATGTAATGGTGCTATAAGTAGTCTTCAAAATGGTGTGCGCAACACAGGTGCGTTCCAGCCAGAGAGCTGTCACTGAATTTCTTTTAGCGGAAGACCAGAGCTTCGCAGATATCCACAGGCGTTTTCAGAATGTGTACGGACACATGACGGTGAAAAAGGCACAGTGAGCCGTTGGCCGAGGTGTATGTCATCATCGCAACAAGGTCGCGCAAACTTGTCCTACTTCCCGCGCATACAGCTGTGACTCTGCAATGTTGGAACGTGCGGACGCTCTCATTCGATGCAAACCACTGATCACAATCAAACAACTCGCTGCACAATTGGACGTCTGTTAGTAGTGCTGACATATTCGTCCACCAGTTTATGTACTCAAAGGCATATGCCTGCACGGTTCCTAATAAGATATCATAAAGAGCAATGAAGGAACATCTGTGCGGAGATACTTGCGCGTTACAAGGCCGATCGTGACAGTTTTTTTCTCGAACATCGTCACAGGCGATGAAACGTGGGCTCATCACTTCCAACCGGATACAAAACGGCAATCTAAGGAGTGGCACCACACCACCTCTCGTCTGAAGAAAAAGTTTATAGCCACCCACAGCCGGTGCAATCACGGCGACGTCTTCTGTGACTCTGAACGGGTTATTCCGTTTTATATCCTCCCTCATGGTACAACTATCAGCTCGGAAGTGTACTGTGCTACTCTCAGGAAACTGAAGAAACGACTTCATGGCGTTAGTTGCCAAAAAAATGCGAACGAACTTCTCCTTCTCCATGACAAGCAAAGCCTCACACAAGTCTGCGCACCCGAGAGGAGCTCATAAAGTTTCATTGGACTGTTCTGCCTCATCCAACCTACAACCTGGATCTCGCATATTCTGACTTCCATCTGTTTGATGCAATGAAGGATGCACAGCAGTACGCGGATGACGGGAAAGTTATTGATGCAGTAAGAGGTTGGCTCCAACATCGACCACTAGAGTGGTAGTATCCGGGCATACAGGCCTTCCCAGGAAGGTAGCCATCGCCTAAACGGAGATTATGATGAAAAATAGGATTTTGTAGGCAAAATACTGGAGAATATTGTGGTGTATTGGAATCCTGAATAAAATCAATCAGCTTTCAGAAAAAAGATGTATTGCATTACTTACTGAAGGACCGTTCCTAAAAATTTTGAAACTTTTAAAACGTTTTTAAAATTTTTAAAATTCTGTATTTGATTATGATTAAAAGCATCATCCAAGTGATACTTGCCGAAATCGAACCAATTACCACGTCTTTGTTTGTTCAATAAGTAAGTGGAAATAACTGTTGAGAATTTGTGAAACAATTTAATCTGAATGACGAAGTAATCAGAAAGACACCAATGGAATTACTCAGTATTATAATATTATTCAGTATTTTGAATGACTTTTGTTGCTGCTGTCCTTACATATTATTTCTTCAACTGAAGAATGCGATACACTACCATTACCCTGTAGCCCTGTCAGGCATTTCCTTTAAGAGAGTAAGTAACATAATCTTAAATCTATCAGTTCCTTTTGTTAACACTTTGTGCAGTGTATTTACTTACCCGCTTCAAAACCGAAGTCACTGCAAAAATAATACGCTGGATGTCCGACAGCCAAATCCAAATTCCAGTTCCTAATAAGAAAACCCGCTGGAACATTGTAAGCCATAGAAGTCGTTGCCTGTGGTTTTTATTGTTAAATGCCTAAGTAAGCGATGGTACATCCATGCTGAGAAACGTCCTGCGGACTGCGTCCAAGTGGATCCAGATTCTGTATTGACTTGTTCTTAAGCAGTCTTCCTTCTCGCGTTCTATTAGTACATGTGAACGAAATGGGAAAAGGTGCAATGATCGTGTGGAATCATTCCTGTCAGGCAACCTGGTGCTAGTCTTTCTGTTTGACCCCATGTGGGCAACTTGCACGTCTTTGTGATGAAGATGAGACGAAATAAGTAGGGCAACAGAGACACCCAGTCCCCAAGAGAGAAAAATCTCCGACCCACCAGAAAATCTAAAGGGGACCCCGCGGCCTGGACGCAGTGACGCTAGACTCAAGGTGTGAGCTGAAATGGAAAAGAACCCTAACATATGATACAATGTAAAGTACTCTTTGCGATAGAATTCGTCGATAGTTTTGTGCAGTCAGCAGGTATCAAATATCTGCCGCAATTAGAAAGGCAACGCAGGAAGAGGTACCGGTGCGTTAGCGCTGCAGCACTGCACCAGCTTGGGAAGCCTGCTGTGTTGGAAGAACAGAATGCTGGCTACCACAAGGAGGCAGAGTGTAGCGGAGCTGCCGAACAGGAAGATTTGGAAGGCACGCGTGGAAGCCGTTGGCTGGTGGACGTCTAGCAGTAAAAGCGTGCTGTTTGTTGGACGTATGTTCCCCACGTGCGGTGCGGTTGCAGTAAGGCAGTGTGTGCTGTTGTACGTCTGCACGTTGCATGTACGATGTCGTATTCATAGGAAGCTAACAGTAGTACAGTATAGGCCACATATACAATAGCTTTGTTTTAGTTTTACTTTGTTAATGTGTACTACTGCCAAACGATTTTTGTGTCTGATTCATCACATGGCACATGACATGGCACCAGCTACAAACGAGCCGTTTCACTGCCTTTTAATTCCACGAACATTTTAATGTGAAGACTTTTATCCAATGGGATTTTGTTTAATGGATTTTATTTGGTTTTACTGACGGTTACACATACTATGTCATCTGACACGAGATTCTTTGTTCTCAAATTTGTCGTCACCAATATTTCAGTTTACATCTCCACGTACTTCTGAAGAAGACTAGTTTGCAATTGTTGAAACCATGGTCAAAGGTTGTTACTAAAACTTTACTTTTTTCTCAAATCATTCATTGACTGATCTCACTTGATCTCGCGTATAAGGCTTAAGGTGAACTGCCAGTTTATGCAACGGTACTCAGTGAATAAAGTTGTGTTTGTCTTCCTGATGCTTCTGAGTAATATACGGTTCAACGTATCTCAACCATTGTTGTAATTCTAAGTAATTGGTAATGTGTAATTGAGCAGACGGCGCTGCAGTCTGGAACCGCAAGACCGCTACGGTCGCAGGTTCGAATCCTGCCTCGGGCATGGATGTTTGTGATGTCCTTAGGTTAGTTAGGTTTAACTCGTTCTAAGTTCTATGGGACTAATGACCTCAGCAGTTGAGTCCCATAGTGCTCAGAGCCATTTGAACCATTTTTTTGAGCAGACGGCGGGGACGAAGCCTTTACGTCGTTTCTAGATCCCAGTTCAAAACAATACAATGCCTGAATTTCCTGTGTATTGGCTATTTTGTGTGGTGTATTTTTATTTGACCTCTGCTTATATTTACATTGAGTGTAATAGCGTAATTTTATTCTCTGCTTTTAATACTTTTGATTATTATTGTTTTTATTCTTTGCGCTTTGCTCAATCACTGTGAGAGTTATATTCTAAGCCAAAAGGAACGACGCACGACGAGGAAGTTATGCAAAGTAGTCACAAATTAATATTCTTAATGGTGTCAATGCAAAATACAGAACTCATGGCCAATGGATGAATGTGTGACGCTACATAGCAATTTCATCGCTCAGATGGCAAGGATAGTAAACAGGTAAACAGGGCATATGTCAACACCAAGACATAAAGGTGCGAATTTCATACCGCGTACTCCGCTGGACAGTAACTATGCCTCGCACACGGGTCCGTGAACAATATATGCAGATGTCAGCATTTGATAGAGGACGTGCAGTTGGGCGCAAAGAAGCCGGTTGGAGTAATCGTCGAATCGGCCAGCCCGGTTGGCCGTGCGGTCTAACGCACGACTTTCCGGGAGGGAAGGAGCGCCTGGTCCCCGGCAAGAATCCGCCCGGTGGATTTGTGTCGAGGTCCGGTGAACCGGCCAGTCTGTGGATGGTTTTTAGGCGGTTTTCCATTTGCCTCGGCGAATGCGGGTTGGTTCCCCTTATTACACTATGTCGGCGATTGCTGCGCAAACAAGTTCTTCAAGTACACGTATACCACCATTACTCTACCGCGCAAACATAGGGGTTGCACTCGTCTGATGTGAGAGGCTCCCTGGGGGGTCCACCGGGGGCCGAACCGCACAATAACCCTGGGTCCGCTGTGGGGCGGCGGAGGGATGAAGTAGATTGCGGTAGTCGTCGTGGGGTTGTGGACCACTGCGGCTGCGGCGGGGACGAAGCCTCTCCGTCCTTTCTAGGTCCCCGGTTGACATACAATACAATCGTCGAATCGCCCTACATCTGAATAGGAGCGATGCAGCTATGCGACGATGTTGGCAAAAATGGTTGAACCATGGGCGAACACAGTCTCAAAAACGAAACAGTCGACCTATTGAGACGATAGAACTAGAGGACAGAGCAACCATCGGAGAGGCACTCAGAGACAAGAATTCACCATTGTCATCGATCCCACGTGCAACTGGTGCTTCAATGACTCTAATAGGCGTCTTAAACAAAGACGGCTGCGCTGACGGCGAGCCTTGCGCTGGCTACTGTTGACCTCTGTGTGCCTATGAGCACATTTTCAGTGGTGACTGCACATTCGACCATGAATCTCACTAGCAGGATTAGAATTGTCTTTAGTGATGAGCCCCCTTCGAGCTGAAGCCCGACGACCAACGAAGACGTGTCTGGGGACGCCCCCCGCCCCCAGGCATCGGCCATCGGCGGGATACCAGCCTGACTGCTACCCGCCATACGACCCGATAAACAGGACTGATGGTCTGGGCCAGCATTCCATTTCATAGCAGAACTCCTTTGGTTGTCATCTGCTGCACCTTTACAGCACAGCGGTACGTCGACAATTTTCTACGCCCCGTTTTGTTGACCTTCAAGCCAAGCCATCCTGGGTTTACATTTCTGCAAGATAATGCTCGCCTGCACACAATGAAAGTTTCTACTGCCTGTATTTGTGCTTGCCGAACCCTACCTTGGCTAAGGTCGTTGAATCTCGCCGCCACTGAGAACATAAAAGCAGAACAGGTCGTGACTTTGACGATCTACCGCGTCAATTGGACAGAATTTCACAGGGTATCCCTCTGGAGGACATCCAACAACTCTATCAGTCAACGCCAAACCAAATAGCTACTTTCTTAAGGGTCAAAGGTGGACCAACGCGTTATTATCTTGCTGAATTTGTGAAGCTCTTTCTCGTGCATAAAACATCCAGTTTTTCTGAAGTTGTAATCATTTGTTTGCCTGAACATGTATATAATACCTACCGATTTCCACACCAGTCGGATAATTGGTTCAAATGGCTCAGAGCACTATGGGACTTAACTGCTGAAATCATCAGTTCCCTAGAACTTAGAATTACTTAAACCTAACTAACCTAAGGACATCACACACATCCATGCCCGAGGCAGGATTCGAACCTATACCGTAGCGATCGCGCGGTTCCAGACTGTAGCGCCTAGAAACGCTCGGCCACCCCGGCCGGCAGTCGGATAATTCCTTTGTGGTGCGTCGGTTATTTTTCTCTTTGTCTTAGAGTGTATTTGCTAGCAACTCTTGCACTTGGCTTCTATTGAGGAAGCGTTGTCTTCTTAATAAATCTTTGTTGTCCTTTTGGATACCCAGGTGATTGATTCAAAATTGAAATTAGAGCTATTTTATCGAAGTTTTTGTAAACTGATATTTTATGTCGTTTGTTAAATAATGTGTTGAAAGCACACGTTAATTGAAAGTCAACCAGACCTGCTATCCCTACTACCGCCAAAATAAGGTAGCAAATGTAGGTGTACCTACCCTTTCTAACATTCTGCGTGGTTTCTGTTGTTCTATGTCGTGTCTCCCTACCACTTTCGCGCAACGACGCTCTGACGGTGTTTTTTAGGGAATTGACTAGTTTGAACCTGGGACCTGTTGCTGGTAAGGAGACGCCAGACCACACATGACATGTAGAGTTCAGAAGAGTTCAGTGACACTAGCGATGATATAATCAAATACTTAATGATTTCAGCTTCAGCTCCACTGCACTCCCTGTAAAAGAATCTTAATACTAACTAAATTCAGTGGAAGGGGTTCAAGACTTTCCTATTTTTAGTTAGCTGGTAAAATAACGTCGAGAAAGCAGTTAAGTTTACCATTGGAAATTTTATTCTACTCACAAAACATTGTTTATAAATTGCACTATTGATAAAAGGAAATGTTTTAATACAGGATGATAAAAACCAACTGCGTTAAACAAAAATGTGAACGAATATTCCCTGAAAATGTTTCCAAGTTCTACAATGGATCGAAGGATGACCTATGCCATATCACATCTATAATCTAGGTTTAAATTAAGTTTCACAAAAGAGAAAACTATCAAAATGGTCTATAGTGACCCTCAATTATGTTTAATTACTTATCTAACTTGTCGTAAATTACAGTGACTGATGTGGCTTCTCGATAATTATATAGCAGAAAAATCATCGCGTTTCAGATTTTAACTTACGTAGCAAATGTGAATACCATGATCTTTAATTGACGATCGACACTAGTATTACGCAAAACGGGGGTGTAACAGATGAGACTTCTGCAGTTCTGAGTGGAGCTTTATGCGCTGTTATGTGGCATCACGTGCGTTCATTACCTTGTCGGTGTTCGTCAGGGGGCGGCGGGCAGCACAGCTCCGCTCACCTCGCCGTCTCGGAAGCAACTCCTTTCTAACTTCTCCTTACTACAATTTACCGAAGTTGGTTTAAAAAAAACTATCTGGCTGTGTTTTCATCTGACCAATCAGGGTCTCAATGTTAACCTTAAGCTCCGCCTACAAAAATTCTGTCTATCCAATGAGAAACGTTATACTTTTCGTGGTGGGGCAATGTTTTTAAAGTTTGCAACGTAACAGAGACGCGAAAAAGTCTCACGCTAAAACTTGCGGCTGGTGTGGCCCTTTTAGTGTTATTGTAAGATCTATACTGTTCTTCTGGAGGGCTCTATCTTTTAACATGGGCTGGGGGGTGGTCATGTCGGTTACTTTTCGTGGTGGGGCAACGTTTTTAACGTTTGCAACGTAACAGAGACGCGAAAAAGTCTCACGCTAAAACTTGCGGCTGGTGCGGCCCTTTTAGTGTTATCGTAAGATCTATACTGTTCTTCTGGAGGGCTCTAGCTTTTAACATGGGCTGGGGGGTGGTCCTGTCGGTTAGCTGGCGACGTGGGTGTCTGTCCCTTATCGTAGGACCTTCTAGCTTAACACGGTTCTGCTCTCGGCTTCTGTTCTCGTTTCTCCCCTCGGAACTGTGTCTGTCTCGCGGTGGGAAGGTATGACATTCATTTAGGTATTCTTTTGTTAGCCTGTGGTTATCCATTTGCTCACTCGTTACTCGTATTACTTTGGTTAATTTAATGTCACGATTTATTCGGAGCTATGTGACATACTACTGGATTTGCTCATCATGTCAGGGTTTTCATGGAAGGTGTTGGATTTGCCTGACACCTTACACCTTCCGCAGCCAGTTTTCGTAGAACGCTAACACCACGCGTTCAGGGCATTTTTCCATCTACAGTTCCGTGAATAATTCAGTGTGACCAAGTATGTGAGATATACATTCATGTTCATAAAAAGCAAAACAGCTTGTACGACTACAGATAGGACGCCCGTATTCACAGGACATGTACATTGGTAGTTTCAGCAGAAACGATCAGTGTTCGAACTATGGTGGCCCCACGGGTTAAAGGTCAACATCGATATCGCGGTGCAACACCATCTACCGGTAAAATGTGCCTGCGGCTCTCGTTTTCGCTATAAATCGAAGGTGATGGATCAGTGTGACTTGAGCAGGCGTACGCGCGAACCGAACCGTCAAATAAATGAGTTTGAAAGACGGCGCATTATTGGCGTGAGAGAATGTGCAGCATCAATTCGGAAAATTGCTGCTCGTGCGGGGCGAAGTGTTTCGGTAGTACAAATGGTATGTGCAGAATCGTTCACAGAAGGCCGTAGAATACGTCGGGATAGGTCAGGTCGAACCACCCAGACCATCCTCCGAGAAGATCGTCAGATCATCCGAATGGCATTGCTGGACAAATGTGTGTCCTCCTCGGCTCTGCCGTAACAGTGGAATGGTTCAAATGGGTCTGAGCACTATGGGACTCAATTTCTGTGGTCATTAGTCCCCTAGAACTTAGAACTAGTTAAACCTAACTAACCTAAGGACATCACACACATCCACGCCCGACGCATGATTCGAACCTGAGACCGTAGCGGTCACGCGGTTCCAGACTGCAGCGCCTAGAACCGCACGGCCACTTCGGCCGGCAACAGTGGAATAGTTCAACACATTGTATACTATAAGGCGTGACAGTCCATCGCCGTGTATTAGGGCATGGTTTACGTGCGCGTCCACCTACCTTTGACGAATGTGCATAAACATGCCAGACGTCAATGGCGTACGTACCGACGTCACTAAGGACAGGAATACCATCAGATAGTGTTTTCGAACGATTCCAGGTTCTGTTTGTTTGAAAATGATGGCCGTGTTTTGGGTCGCCGCAGTCACGCGTACCGTCATCATAGTGACTGCGTTCGCACAAGACATACTGTGCCAACTCAAGGCGTTATGGTGTAGGCTACTATTGGGTACAGCCAAAAATCCCAGTTGGTGCGTGTTCAGGGCTCTGTGACCAGTGTGACCCATGTGAATGGCATCCTGCAACCCGTTACCATACCCTTTCTGTACAACATCCCGCATGCCATTTTTCAGCAAGCAATGCACAACTGCATGTTGCTGCAATAACACTTGCCTTCTTGGCGCCACGGGATGTCAGCCTTTTGCGCTAGCCCGCCAGATCGCCAGACTCGTCGGGAATCGAAAATGTGTGGGTTATGATGAAACGACGGAAGCAGCGCTGTGATCCAATGCCAATCACAATAGATGAACTCTGGAACCAGGTGAATAGCTGCGTGGTGGCTAAACCACAGGACGCCATTTGCACCTTGTAACCTCCCCCTCACTTATCGACCTTAATGACAATGAAAAATTAAACCGCGTGTACCTAATGGAAATTTGGGAAAAGCAATCGTCACCGAAGTTAATCTGTCGGTAAAGAGGGAGGAAAGGGTTACATCTAAATGAAAGGAAAAATGCAAATGAAACTGGTGGAAATTAATTTTGAAAAGGGGTAAAGTTAATAAAGAAAGTAAATGTGCGGCCGTTACGGTAACAATTAACTAGCGGTAATTAGATATTTGAGATTTGGGGGAAATTACGGTCGCCAGTCCTATGGACAATTACTATAGTAACTGAAAAACAAAGGTTATTACACATATAATTAGCACTAGAAGCGTGGCAACTGAAGGTTGACACGTGCAGTGTGAAAACTGAAAGTTTGTCAGAAGTAGTAAATTTCGCTACACTCTGACTTAATTTAGCAAAAGAATTAATAAAACCGGAAACTCTAAAGTTAATTTAGTGACTTAAGTTAATAGTGAGCTTTCTTTCTGAAGCATATCGAAATTCAGTAAAATACGGTTAGTCTTGGACTACCTCAACAATCATTTCAAAAGCTACTTGAATCTTGCGCAATTTAGAAATAAGAGATTTAACTTTGAACTTGAATTAAATGATTCTGAACAATTAACAATAGTAAAATTTAGTATGTACCACGCTGAGCTGGAGTCACAGGTAAGCTAAAATACGGTAACAAAACTCGCACTCTTAATTTGTGCTTGTGTAATCTAAATATTGTAGCCAGCTATGAATACCTTAACTGAACTTTGAAATTAAAGCAGTGAAATCGAATGCTTTTACTTTAATGTTGGCGTCTGAATTTCAACGACACTCGAGTTCATTCCGGAAAAGGAAGGGACCCTGCTTGGTAATGCAATTGGGACAATGAGCAACAAATGTTCATGCCTAGTTGCTGTAATTATAGTTACGAAAATGGAACAGTTTGAAAAGCTGAGGTCTGCCATACAGTTCTAAAACTTTACGTGCTTCCAGTCTTCCTTGTTGGTTGATTGAAGGTTTGAAGCCGTCGATCGAGGAGGTGGCGACAGTCACTCATTGTCGGCCGTCGCTGTTGTAGAAGCTGGATGTTGGCGCGCCTTCTTCTCGACACGGTCACCAGGCGAAACGGGCTCTTGATGTACGCCAGCTAATGCTTCCCGTCCGCGACACCGTGTCAGAAACTATCATAGCAAGTCGAGCGCAATTACATGCTGCGCAACCCCGAAAGCGCGGCAACTCGCGGGAGCGCCACACAACACACCTGCTCCACTGCACCACCCCAGCCAGACTCCCCCTCTGCCCGCGTCCCACGCGACAGAGTTAACACTACCAAAGATCCTAAACACTTTGGTTCTCCACACGACCTATCGATGTATTCGTTCGATAGCATAGTTTTCCCTAGGCCAGACCCAGCGTATAAATACAAGTAATATTCACAAAACAAACCAACATAAATGCATAAATATATATATACAAACAGTAAAACAATTACAATATATAAAGACACAGAAATGTCACACCTTCAGGTAACAAAATAAGGAAAAAAATTTATAGTGCAGCAGATGGAAATAGGAGGATATGCATTTCCGGCGTTACAACCTTATATGCGTCGATGTCATCACGCATGGAGCAAGTTATCAGGGGTCATAGCGAATCCTGTGCCGACTAGGCAACAGGACACATGCTATACCGAATTGACAGAAATGCTAACCATTTCTGCAGAACATACTAATGAACATATCGTGTGAATATGAACGTTGTATCTCTAGTCGTTCAAGATGTTATGTTTTTCTTTTTTTTATGAACATGAATGTATTTATTCACTTATCAGGTACCTTGCGACCATGCAGCCAAACGAGCGAAAGAGACTGTACATAGTTCATAGAATGTACACTACAAAATTTGTAAACAAAAGAAATTAAAGAATTGATGAAACACGAAAACACGAATAAATAACGCATTACAGAGAAAAGTTATCAGTTAAAGTGAGAGTCGTGCGCGATTAGCCGAGCGGTCTGAGGCGCTGCAATCACGGACTGTGCGGCTGGTCCCAGAGGAGGTTCGAGTCCTCCCTCGGGCATGGGTGTGTGTGTTTGTCCATAGGATAATTTAGGTTAAGTAGTGTGTAAGCTTAGGGACTGATGACCTTAGCAGTTAAGTCACATAAGATTTCACACACATTTGAACATTTGTTAAAGTGAGGAAATCCAGAATAGGCGTGTGCCGTAAGGGAACCTTTCAAATTAAATTTTAAGACATGGGATATATCACTCAATTTTTTTCGGTTGTACTGGAAGCCTAATGAAAATGATACCTACTGAATAGCGCAGACAAAGTTTAAGGATGTGTTATGTTAATTAAAATCGTTTTATGTGTAGTGTCACGGTATGAATGTTATAGTTTCTTCTGGATGAGTCAAAATTGTCAACAACAAATTCCATGTTCGTAAATATGAACAGGAATGACAATGTCAGAATTCCGGACAACTGCCCATTTGTGGTTCGTTACCGAAGATCTTCCTGACCGCACTTTTATAGACTAAGAATATTCTTGGTGAGTGCCCAGAGTTGCCCTAAATATAACAGCATATGAGGTAACAGAGTGATAAGAAGCAAAGTAAACAAGCCTTTGCGATTCAGTGTCAAAGACAGTGGAGGTTACCCATACAATGAAGGTATCAGCATTCACCGACTGCACAATGTTTTGAATGTGATACTACCAAGAAATGCCCTCAGTCGTAAGACTCAAAACAGTCGATTTCACAGTGTTTGACCACCTTTGGACAGTAAAATTTCGCTTTTAAAACAGTTTCGTTTCAGAAAGTGTATGCACAGCGTTTTGTTACATTTAAGCGTTAATCCGTTCTCTGAGAGCCACGCGCTTATGTTACCGACTACATTACTGCAGTCAGATTCAAATATCTTCCTTATATACTTGACACTAACGTATTCAGCTTCCCACTTTGTATGAAGTGATTTACTGTTGAACTTTCCCCTAATCTCGTAATGGTACAACTCATGCAACGGTACTGCTTAATGGTTCAAATGGCTCTGAGCACTATGGGACTTAACAGCTATGGTCATCAGTCCCCTAGAACTTAGAACTACTTAAACCTAACTAACCTAAGGACATCACACAACACCCAGTCATCACGAGGCAGAGAAAATCCCTGACCCCGCCGGGAATCGAACCCGGGAACCCGGGCGTGGGAAGCGAGAACGCTACCGCACGACCACGAGCTGCGGACTACTGCTTAATGTAATCAATGTAAGTGTCTGTTACATCAAAGTATATGCCTAGTATGCCAACCCGGTTAGCCGAGCGATCTAACGCACGACTTTCTGGAGTGCGAAGATGCGCCTGGTCCCCGGCACGAATCCGCCCGGTGGACTTGCGTCGAGGTCCGGTGAGCCGGCCAGTCTGTGGATGGTTTTTAGGCGGTTTTCCATCTGCTTCGGCGAATGCGGACTGGTTCCCCTTATTCCGCCTCAGCTACACTATTTCGGCGATTGCTGCACAAACAAGTTCTCCACGTACGCGTACACCACCATTACTCTACCGCGTAAACATAGGGGTTACACTCGTCTCGTGTGAGAGTGGTTCGGTGTGGGGCGGCGGAGGGATGAAGTGGGGTTGTGGACCACTGCGGCTGCTGCGGGTGTGGAGCCTCTCCGTCGTTTTTAGGTCCCCGGTTAACATACAACTCAATACATACAATATGCCTAGTATCCTCAATCTATCGTTCAGCCCTGCCCACAAAAGATTGCATACCTGCAACACCTCTAGCGCACATTCATTTCGTCATCTACCAGCAGAATATCGTGAATAAATTAGACTGTTTCATGTGCCGTCGGGTCCACCACAATAGAACTCGATAAGTTATCCACGAACAGCCACGTAGTCTGGATGCCTCTCATCTTTATTCGGACTCAAGTGCGTCGCGGAGCAGTCAAAGCGTGGACCCAGAGCAGTGACCGCGCGGTCTGAATGAGTCAGCGCCAAGAGAGCGGCGCCCTTGTTGGTCGCGAACTGCTGGACCGGTGACCAACTTTCCCCTGAGCTCATCTGCCACGGACCACTACAGGTACGAGTGTTGCAGGTGCCAGTGAAGCAACTCGTCGCCTGCGTCCTTGGATCGCACACTCTCCTGTCACTTCGTTTCATCGGCAGCTAAAAAATAGCTGACTCGCAACTCCCCCGCTCCCCTTGCCCCCCACCCACACACACACTTATTAGCACCCAGCGCCCGTGTGCTAGTCTGCCAAAGAGTTTTACGGTCGCTACTTCTCTCTTTCTATTTGCCAGGGCCTGCCTAGCAATTGACTAACCCGCACAACCAGTTTCATTCGGCTCCTAGTCCCGGCCTAACCAGTTATTTCGACTTTGTGACGTATTCTAAAATTCTCTCACAGGATGGCGTCACCAACACAAACCCTTTTGCAAGAAGCGTGGTCGAGTTCATGTACACAACCAACTGGCTCCAACTGGTTCAACTGGCTCCAAGCACTATGGGTCTTAACATCTGAGGTCATCAGTCCCCTTGCCTTAGAACTACTTAAACCTAACTAACCTAAGGACATCACACATATCCATGCCAGAGGTAGGATTCGAACCTGCGACCGTAGCAGCAGCGCGGTTCCGGACTGAAGCGTGTAGAACCGCTCGGCCACAGCGGCCGGCTGTACACAACCATTACAAACTGTTGCAGAATTTCATAACACGTTATATGCTACCGTATTATGACTTTCCTGAAGACACATAAACTCCTCTGCAAGAATTAACACACAGCCCGCAAAGAACGATCGTCTGGAAGCCAGTACACTATGTTCGACCACGAGAGCAAGCAGCCAGTAGATACCAGCATCGAGCTTGCTTGTGAATCTTTCGGTTAGAATTCTATTTTTTCACAGACGATTCTTGTGAATTGACGAGATGCTCGGAGCCAAGGTCGGATTTTTGCGAGATTTGCAATTACTTCGGAGTACGAAGTGGTGTAGAGCTCAGACGCCATGTGGGTGCGTCATCATGTTGCCAAGGTTGTTACGTCTACGCTCCAGAAATTTCTCTGGGAATTCCTTAGAATTCGGGAGGACGACGGTTCAATCCCGCGTCCGGCCATCCTGATTTAGGTTTTCCGTGATTTCCCTAAATCACTCCAGGCAAATGTCGGGATGGTTCCTCTGAAAGGACACGGCCGACTTCCTTCCCCATCCTTCCCTAATCCGATGAGACCGATGACCACGCTGTCTGGTGTCCTTCCCCAAAAACAACCAACCAACCAATTCCTTAGACATAAACGATGCAGTCCCAATCTCTCCCCATGCGATTTCCGTAGTTTTAGGGCCCTGAAGAAAGACATTCGGGGCCGTCGATTTGTTTCTGACGAAGAGGTGCACTCCTTGGTACAATCATGGTTCAGTAAGTAACCGCAAAAATTTTTTCATGAAGAGGGGGATAAATGCATTAACAGATATGGCGATTACTTTTGGAGTAATAAACAGTTTACTTACATTTTTCCATCTGTCTTGTTTTCATTTGACTGCTCGTTATATTATAACATAGTACTATATGGCACACTTTGACCTTCACTGTCACCATGTTATCACGAAGGTCATCACATACCCACCACGTCCACGAGTGAACCCATCAAGATGGTGGATGGCGGAAATTTAAAAACAAGCGTGATATAATGGGGGAAAATTTAAAAATTCTAGATGACGCTCCTGGAAAAACTTTTTTATAAAAAATTTAAACTCCTCCCGAGCAGGCCATGAAGGCCCAACCGCACCGACCGGCCGCCGTGTCATCCTCAGGTCATAGGCGTCACTGGATGCGGATGTGGAGGGTGGAAAAACTATTTAGCATCCATTAAATAAATGCAGAGCCCAACACAGCACTTAAGAATCCAAGCTAGCAGTTGGTGGAATTGATAAAAAGGAAAAATCCGATGACGGCGCAGTATATTTTGCCAATCAGAATGCAAAGCTCGCCATGTTAAAAAATACTTGATTTTTTTTTTTTTTTTTTGGCCGTAGGCAAAATCATCCAGTTATAATACAGTATTTCCACAAGCTTCCACACCTCACTCGGAGGCCATGTTCTAAAGAATTCGATTATTTATCAAAAGTTTCGTAAAATCACATGCACGCGCACACACACAAACACACACACACACACACACACACAGGGTTTATGCCATGAACTTGCAGGTAAAGCTGCACTTGTAAAGGTTCAAAGTTAGATTAATGCACTACACTTGGATAAAAAACGGAGGGCATCGTTCACACACACCGCTAAGAAAATGAATGGCTTGTTCACACGGACCGTCTCAATAAGTCGAACGGGTTTCTGTTTTACAAAAAAAAGTAAAACGGGTTTCCGGTTAAAGAAACAGAACGGATCACCGTTTAAAAAACGGAACGGTCGTTCACACGGACCGTTGAAAAAAACCGAGTGGGTCTTCCACACAGGCCGTTTACAAAAAATGGACGGGTCACGATTGAACAGAGGAAAAAAAGAAACGAGTGGAATCTACAAAAATCTAAAAAATGAAATGGGTCATCATTTTTCAAAATGGAAGAGGCGAGATAGTGTGTTTAAGCCATAAATGAAGAAGTAACGAAATCATACAATCTCTGTCTTTCCCTAAAGTGTTTACTCTCCATTCTTCCCTCTAGTAGCATAGAAGTTATTCACTTCTTGCTTAACACATGTCCTATTAATCTGTTCCTTCTTATTGTCATTGGTTTCCATATCTTCCTTTCTTCGAGGCTTCCGCGAAGAACCTCCTCATTCCGTATCAATCTACATCTACATACATACTCCAAAAGCCACCGTGCGGTGCGTGGTGGAGGGTACCCTGTACCAATGCTAGTCATTTACTTTCCTGTTGCACTCGCAAATAGAGCGAGAGGAAAACAACGGTATATATGACTGTATGAGACACAGTTTTCCGTTTCCTTATATTCGTGGTCCTTATGCAAACTGAATGTTGGCGGCAGTAGAACAGTTCGGCAGTCAGCTTCTCTAAATTTTTTCAATAGTGTTCCTCTAAAACAACGCCGTCTTGCTCCAGGGATTCCTATTTCAGTTCCCGGAGCATCTCCGTAATATTTGCGTGCTTATCTTTTTTTATGTTTCTTTTTCACCTTGACTTCTATTTTTTAATCATCAGTCTTCAGACTGGTTTCATGCCACCCGCCACGAATTCCTCTCCTGTGCCAATCTCTTTATCTCAGAGTAGCACTTGCATCCTTCGTCCTCAATTATTTGCTGGATGTATTCCAGTTCTCAGAATATCTGTTTTCTTCTACAGTTTTTACCCTCTACAGCTCCCTCTGGTACCATGGAAGTTATTCCTTCTTAAGAAATGTCCTACCATCCCAGTCCTTCTTGTCAGTGTTTCCATACATTCCTCTCTTCACCGATTCTTCGGAGAACCTCCTCATCCCTTTTCTTACGGGTCCACTTCATTTTTAAAATTATTCTGCAGAACCACATTACAAATGCTTCGATTCTCTTTTGTTCCGATTTTCCCACAGTCCATGTTTCACTACCGTACAATGCTGTGCTCCAAACGTACATTCTCAGAAATTTGTTCCGCAAATTAAGACCTATGTTTGATAGTAGTAGACTTCTTTTGACCAGGAACGTCCTGCCTGCCAGCTCTTGTCTGCTTTTCTACCTCCTCATTCCTACATCGATCATGGGTTATTCTGCTGCCTAGGTGGCAGAATTCCCCCACTTCACCCACTTCTTGATCACCAATCCTCATGTTAAGTTTCTCGCTTTTCTCATTTCTACTGCTTCTCATTCTATTCGCCTTCCTCAGCTTTCTTCTAGTCCGTATTCTGTACTCATTACAAGGTTCATTCCATTCAGCAGATCCCGTAATTCTTCTTCACTTTCACTGAGAAAAGCAATGTCGTCAGCGAATCTTATCACTGATATCCTTTCATCTTGAATATTAATTCCACTCTTGAATCTTCCTTTTATTTTCGTCATTGCTTCTTCGATACATAGATCGAACGGCAAGGGCGGAAGATTACATCCCTGTCTTAAACCCATTCTAGTCCAAGCACTTCGTTCTTGGTCTTCCAGTCTTATTGGTCCCTCTTGGCTCTTGTACACATTGTACACTACCCATGTTTCCCTACAGCTTAGTTCTATATTTCTCAGGATTTCGAACATCTTGCACCATTTGACACTGTCGAACACTTTTTCCAGGTCGACTAATCCTATGAATGTGTCTTAATTTTTCTTCAGTCTTACCACCATTTTCACTTGCAATGTCAGAACTGTCTTTCCATCTCCTATGGCTGCCCTGTTTAGAGATGTCCATTACTGTTCAATTGAACTGCCTACTGAGCTATTCCTTATTGCAGTATCTTCATCCTTAGAGAAATCCAGACGTGTCTCTTCATTCCTTAGTACTTCCATATCCCACTTCTTTGCGCATTGATTCTTCCTGACTAATGTCTTATACTTCAGCCTACTCTTCGTCCCTACTAAATTATGATTTGCGTCTATATTCGCTTCTGCGTACGCCTTACAATCCAGTATCTTATTTCAGAATCCCTATCTGAGCCTGACGTAATCCAGCATGAATCTTCTTGTATCTTCAGCTCTTTTCCAGGTATACCTATTCCTCTAGTGATTTTTGAACAGAATATTTTCTATTACCATCTTAAATTGATTGCAGATCTCAGTTTCTCTCCTCTCTCATTACTACGCCCTAGCCCACATTCTCCTGTAACCCTTTCTTCTATTCCTTCCTCTCATACCGCATTCGAGTCCCCCATGATTATTAGAGTTCCACGCCCCTTAACGTACTAAATTACCCGTTCAACAGCATGATATACTTTCTCTATACCTTCATCTTCAGCCTGTGACATCAGCATGTGTATCTGAATTATTGTTGTCGACGCTGTTTTGCTTTCAAGTCTGATCAGAGCAGCTCTTTCTGACTGTGCTGTGTGCAGTCTGTGGCTGGTTGGACTCATTGTTGGAATATTCACTTGTGTAGTGTTGTGCAGTGGGATGTGAACAGCGCGTAGCGTTGTGCAGTTGGAGGTGAGGCTCCAGCAGTGGTGGATGTGGAAAGAGAGATACCAGAGTTTTGAGAGATTACTATGTGAGCACGCTCTGCACGTGTGTCCACCAGAAAAAGGAAATTTGTAAAGATGGATGAATTGATATATATATTGACTTTTGAACATTATTAAGGTAAATACATTGTTTGTTCTCTATCAAAATCTTTCATTTGCTAACTATGCCTATCAGTAGTTAGTGCCTTCAGTAGTTAGAATCTTTCATTTAGCTGGCAGAATTGGCGCTCGCTGTATTGGAGCAGTTCGAGTAACGAAGATTTTGTGAGGTAAGTGATTTGTGAAACGTGTAGGTTAATGTTAGTCAGGGCGATTCTTTTGTAGGGATTATTGGAAGTCAGACGGCGTTGCGCTAAAAAAAAAAAAAAAAAAAAATAAAATTGTGTGTTAATTTAGTGATGATCAGAATAAGTAAAGAGAGAAATGTCGAGTACGTTCAGTTTTGCTCATCTGTTTGAAAATCAAATTACGTAGACGCTTACCAGCACAGTCATTTATAATTGTTCTAAGGGGACGTTACAACTGAAATGTTCATAGAAACTCACTCTGTGCCCTGTCTTCTTATTCATAAAGAATCCTACTCCACTCAACCATTTTCTGCTACTGTTTAAATTACCCTACAATCATCTGACTGGAAATCACTGTCTTCTTTCCATATTTCTTCATTGACCCCTCTAAATCTAGATTCTCTAGCTATTCTACTACGTTAATAATTCTGATAGTCCATGTTCCGACTCGTTGAATGTTATCCATCTTTTACTCATGGCCACCTGCTCTTGACAGTCCCGTCACGGACATCCGAATGAGTACTAGTCCGGATAGTCCGGATTCTTTTGCCAATGGAGAGATCATCATGAGACTTTTTCAGTTACAGGCCACATGTCCTGTGGATACACGTAGGTTGCCATTGCCTTTTGCATCCTCATGTCATTGATCATTGCTGATTCTTCCGCCTTTTAGTGTCAATTTCTCACCCCAATGATGTCTGTGCGCTCCTCTGCCCTCTTTGACGATCCGTTGGCAGAACGAAGGCGACTTCTTATGCCGGAAGTCTTCGGCTACCATACCTGATGATTTTATTCAAAATTTCTGCAGTGGCTATGTCCGAACCCGGGACCCGTGATTTTTTGATTACTAATCGAAGACAGTATTTCTAGGCCACCGGTTCACAATTGCCTGTTGACTAATATCGAGATAACTGGTTAATACGATAGTGCTAACTTATGTGACCGTGTGGACATGTCTTTGCAAAAGAGGTTCTGTGCAGATAAATTTGGGAGTCATTCCGTTAAATGTCTGCCCATTTCGAGCAATTTACAACAGCAGATGAGATTTGTACTGACAATGCGAGTTATTTCGTCTGGATTATACAATCTCCAAGCCGTAGTACTTATATGAGCTGTTTACGATATGATCAGCTGCATTTCCTACAGTCTTCTGGTGCTGACACTTCACTGCAAGTAATAGCTGCAGAACGTCACAGTTTCGCTATTTCCACACACAATTACAAGTTTACCCAATCTCAAATGTGGTATCTCATCTTGATATCAGAGTCAGAGACGTCAGTTTGCATATTGCAGTGTTGCATGTTGCTAACCACTTTTTGTAAACGGCGATTACATCTTACGTGTACACAGCGAGTATCGTAATTAGTATCGAAAAACTCACGTGAATGAAAACGTACGATAGTAAAAGCAAAAAAAAAAAAAAAAAATCCAGTAACATGGATCTGTAAACAAGCTGTTTAAACTACCACCTGTATCAGGCCGCACAAGAAGGCACACGCCGACGGCGACTTTTTTTTCAAATGGAAGGTTGTCAGAAAGGCAAAGCTCGATTTAGGCGCGTCATGAAGCATCCATAAGCCGTCGCCACAGATGAACTGCCAGTCAGTAACACAACCTGTCATGTTCAAAAGTATCCGAACAAACTGAATTTTGCTAACATTGGCGTTATGTTCAAAAGTGCCTGAACGACCACAATTTTATGTAAATTAGCTCTTGTCGTAGCTAGAGTCTACGTATATGTATGCATCTAACTTTCTTTGAAATGTGATCTTTTTTTATAGTAAATTTTATATGTTTCGTTTGGTTTTATTCCTCTCTAATCTCTCTGTAATATTAGGTCTACAACTTTGCTTCCGCCATTTGCAGTAGACGGCAGTAGCGGTAAGTGGGATTCGGGTGGTTGGTCATAGGTGTAATACAATAAGCTTTGTTGTTGTGCTCTTCAGTCCTGAGACTGCTTTGATGCAGCTCTCCATGCTACTCTATCCTGTACAAGCTTCTTCACCTCCCAGTACCTACTGCAACCTATATCCTTTTGAATCTGCTTAGTGTATTCATCTCTTGGTCTCCGTCTACGATTTTTACCCTCCACGCTGCCCTCCAATGCAAATTTGTGATCCCTTGATGCCTCAGAACATGTCCTACCAACCGATCCCTTCTTCTAGCCAAGTTGTGCCACAAACTTCTCTTCTCCCCAATCCTATTCTATACCTCTTCATTAGTTATGTGATCTACCCATCTAATCTTCAGCATTCTTCTGTAGCACCACATTTCGAAAGCTTCTATTCTCTTCTTGTCCAAACTATTTATCGTCCATGTCTCACTTCCATACATGGCTACAATGCATACAAATATTTTCAGAACCGACTTCCTGACACTTAAATCTATACTCGATGTTAACAAATTTCTCTTCTTCAGAAACGCTTTCCTTTCCATTGCCAGTGTACATTTTATATCCTCTCTACTTCGACCATCATCAATTAGTTTGCTCCCCAAATAGCAAAACTCCCTTACTACTTTAAGTGTCTCATTTCCTAATCTAATTCCCTCCGAATCACCCGACTTAATTCGACTACATTCCATTATCCTCGTTTTTCTTTTGTTTATGTTCATCTTATATCCTCCTTTCAAGACACTATCCACTCCGTTCAACTGCTCTTCCAAGTCCTTTGCTGTCTCTGACAGAATTACAATGTCATCGGCAAACCTCAAAGTTTTTATTTCTTCTCCATGGATTTTAGTACCTACTCCGAATTTTTCTTTTGTTTCCTTTACTGCTTGCTCAATATACAGATTGAATAACATCGGGGATAGGCTACAACCCTGTCTCACTCCCTTCCCAACAACTGCTTCACTTTCATGTCCCTCGACTCTTATAACTGCCATCTGGTTTCTGTACAAATTGTAAATAGCCTTTCGCTCCCTGTATTTTACCCCTGCCACCTTCAGAATTTGAAAGAGAGTATTTTAGTCAACATTGTCAAAAGCTTTCTCTGCATCTGTAAACATAATGCCATAAAAATATTAGTCGATTTATGATGGCATCATAAGGTTATTCTCGATTAAGTACGTCAACTTACGTACCAGTTTCTCGCCATTCGCGGGAAGTTTTAATTTTCTGCTTTAACATGAAGAAATCTGCGGCTGTGGAGCTTAAAATACTGGGTAAGACCAATGGTGAGGGAACTATTAATGGAAGAACGTACAGAGAATGTTTTCAACGCCTTGATGTCGAAGACCGGCATGGTGGTGGAAAACAGAACGTTTTCGTAGCTACTGAAACAGACTAAGACAGTCACAGGACATCATTATGGAAAGCAACTGATGCGTTCGAGCACAGCACTGAAACACAAACGGCCACAATACAGCAATAGACCCGTAAAAGTAATTTTGCAGCTGATCAGTTCTCGACCCAAAGTCGCAAAACCCGTCAAAATATACATGGAAACGTTGAAATGAGAAGTCCTATCCCTCTCGCCGTATTCTCCATACGTTGCTCTCTCTGACTACCACCTTTTTCGATCAGTGGCATACAGTATGGTTGAACAGCACTTCCGATATCATATGAACAAGTGCAAATTTGAATCGATTAACCGATCCCCATAAAAGACGGCCAGTTATTCCGCCACGGGATTCGTATGCTATCCGAAAGATGGGAGAATGTAGTGGCCAGCGATGGGCAATACTGTGAATAATAAGTTTTGCGTAAGTTTTTCACAATGAAGCCCCGAACTTCGAGAAAAGCGGTGGAAGTAAAAGTGTAGATCTAGTATATTACGTGGAGAGCGATGAAATTTCCTAATGATGTGGTACAATATTTGACATTAACAGAGAGAGGTGAAATTTACTGATGATGAGACAGCACAGTATTTGCCATAAAATTTAGTGGAGTATAAAACAGAGAGGCAGAGATGAAATGTATTGATGAGTCAGGTGTGTGAGGAAGTTTACAGGCAAGACAATACAGTATTTTGCACAAACATTAAGTATGAAAAGATGAAATACAGGTGTAGAATATAGCCAAAGTGTCCCAGATAGTACATCTCTATACAAAGCACGACTGTACTTTATTTTCTAACTCGCCGTCACTTATTATCATATCTGTCATTTCGACATTCGTGCTACGTTTGAAAGGACCGTAGTATGATTTTATCCCTGTGAAACAATTCAGAAAAATCGATTTCAGAATTACGTCATTCTTTGAGCCATCCTCAGTTTAAGGTGGTCTGCACTTAACGAAAATCATTTGACTCGGTACTACACGTACAGTTATTACTGAAGTTCGGTCAGATCAGATATGTAACTGGATTCATTATTTCTCGTTAGGAAGGACGCAATGTGTAAGCTTGACTAAACAGTCATCTACGCATGAATGAATTTTCACTCTTCAGAAGAGTGAACTCTGATTTGTAACTTCGTTGCAAATTACAATTGAAAAGCAACGCTTGCAGTGGTTGAATCCTGGTCTGAAACACTGTGTTAATCAGGCAGGAAGTTTAAGATCAGGACATTTCCATTGTGGCGTTAAAAATTCATTGTGGGTATTTTTACGTGAATTACAATTTCTTCGAATTTATGTTAAGGCGATATACTAAACACTGTCGTAAGCAACTTGTTAAAGTAAAACATTTAACATGTTTTATCGTTTTTATCTCCTTATTGATCTACTAGGATCATGTAACAACTTCAGTTCCTTTCCTTCTTTTGTTGTTCCCAATTTTTCCAGTGCTTTATCTTCCCCCAATGTTGTCTTCCCCTTTATTCAGTGCATTTTGTTCCCTACTCCCATGTCTTCAGTGTTGAGAGCCTTCTAAATTTAGTATTTTAAACTTAAATATGTCAATTCCGTTATTTCTTATTCTATGATGTTGTTCACTTGTAGTTATTTTCTTGTTTCCTTCGTTGAGAAATACAGGAAGATTTGTATCGTTAACCTTGTTTCACTCGTTCTGAAGAGATGTCCAAAGAGGTTTAATCTTCGGTTTGTAATATTTTCTGTATATTTTAGTACATCTCCCCGTTACTTCTCATTTTCCAACCATTCACAGTTTGTATTACTCACATTATTTTTGTAGTACCCGTCTTTCAAGTATCTTTACTGTGTCCAGCTTTTAGTGCATCGTTAAGCGTTCAAATACATATAAATATTCTGACCTTATCACTGTCGCATAGTGTTCTGGCTTTATATTTCTTCTTGTATATTATTTTGGTCAAACCATTTGTCTTTACATTTTATTATGTATTCCATCTTTTCAGATTTATTTAATCCAGTCTGCTGTATTGTTTCTCCAAGATACTTAAATTATCGTACACATTGTGTTTCATCTATTTGTGTTTCTATGTGTTTTTGTAAATTTTCTTACTTGTAGTGAATTCTGATTCTCGTCCGAAATTCTGAAACCACTTCTATTTGCAACTATTTCCAGATTTTCTGAAAACATTGCAATATCGTCTGCAAAAGGCAGACAGTTTATCTCATTGTATTTTACTTTCTTCCCAGAATCATTCGCTATTTTTTAGCTCCAAATTCCAGTCCTTACGATTTTTTTCCAAAAACAAACAGTAAATGTAATTAGCTATGCTCTAGTCTAATACCAGTTTTATTTTAAATACCTGTACGATTCTCGCACAAATTTCACTTTAGATATCATATTTGTACTTCATTTTTATTGATCTGATGGAATTAAAATTTTTGTTTGAGGCATATGACACTAAACTTTATCTATGATAACTGTAGAAGCTGAAAAAACGAATTAAAATTTGTGCCATGGCTAGGAATTGAATCTAGATGTCCTACTTACTAGACAGATGTGCTACCTATTACACAACTGTAGCAGTAACGCTGACACAGATGCATAGCCTAATTTAGCGCTATGCTCTCCCTAACAGGAACTTTAGGGCACACTTTCAGCCTATTTTCCTCTTCTTAAATCGTCGGTATTGCCGAAGGTCTTAAGTACTGGAATAGCGCAACAGCTTTTATACACAATAGATAACTCCAGCTTCTATCTCAGGCGTAAGTGATCTATTGATCTCACAGAATTTTTTTCTTGAGACAGCTGTGGCTCTTTAAAAGTAGGAAAATGGAGGTATTGGTTGGTTATATTTTGAGTGGGAAAGTAGGGAGGAAAACAGAGAGAACCAGTAACAATTTCCCCTCCGCCGGCCGCTGTAGTCCAGCAGTCTACGCGCTTCAGTCCGGAACAGCGCGGCTGCTACGGTCGCAGGTTCGAATCCCGCCTCGGGGACGGATGTGTGTGACGTCCTTAGGTTAGTTAGGTTTACGTAATTCTAAGTCTAGGGGACTGATGACCTCAAATGTTAAGCTCCATAGTGATTAGATCCATTTGAACACCCCCCCCCCCCACCCCCCACTCATCCGCCCCACAGAACCAAGAATAAAACGGTCTAGCTTGAGTGGAAGCTTACAAGTTTAAGTTGTTTGATCACTGAGCGGCAGTAGAGGTGAGCTCTGTTAGCAGATCCTTAATGTACCGCGTAATCTGAAGTATGTGTGAGAAACGCGGACATCGGATTGTCAGCCGCCATATATGTCCGGGGAACGTAGTGCATCGTAACTCACTGGCAGCCCGATGCGCCGCCTTTCACTGTAAGCAGAGCGGATAGATATACCGCGTGTATCAGCCGGCTTCCCACAGTGGACGGCCGGGGGTCGTCGCTTACGTAAGCAGAGGTCACTCCTCGCCTCGCCAGCCTCCAGCTACTCCCAGCTGCTCTGCTCGCAGCCCGGGCTGGCATTTGGTCCGGAGATCGCGCTAAGTGTAACGCCCAACCCAGCCCGGTGACGGAGCGGTGAACCGGTTACTCAACCCCTCACGCGGTTTCTCTGGCCGCTGTGTGAAAGCTGACCAGCAGATTCCTAGGGATGAGAAATATCGAGGAATGTTAATTTCTTGTGTCTTTAACGAAGCAATAATGTACCATGTGGCACAGAAATAAATGACGTCCTTAAATTATCTTTACAATTTCAATAACTTTGAGACTGGACTACATAATGAAACTGATTTTCAATATATGACACGATAATTCATAAAGATTTTTTTTAGGTGCCGCAGATTTCACGAAAAATATCAGTGCCTCAAGAAGCAGCTCAGAGATGAAATCCGATACCCCAGAGCAAAGAAACTTGCGGAAATAGTACGGAAGGGAATCGGTGATCCGATAAAGTGTTCTGGCCTGGTGAACGTCCTTTATGGAAACGGGTTGTGCTGTCCATAAGGAGGCGGGTCGCCTAACAGTTACAGATACCAACTTCAACAAGATTGTTGTTTCCGGAATGGTAGTAGGTGGGAGACGAGGTACTGGCAGAATTGAAGCTGTGAGGACGGGTCGTCAGTCGTGCTTGGGTAGCTTAGTTGTTAGAGCACTTGCCCGCGAAAGGCAAAGGTCCCGAGTTCGAGTCTCGGTCTGGCACACAGTTTTAATCTGTCAGGGAGTTTCAAGGTTGTTGTTGTTTTTGTTGTGCTCTACAATCCAGAGACTGGTTTGATGCAGCTCTCCATGCTACTCTATCCTGTGCAAGCTTCTTTATCTCCGAGTAACTACTGCAACCTACATCCTTTTGAATCTGCTTAGTGTATTCATCTCTTGGTCTCCCTTTACGACTTTTACCCTCCACGGTTCCCTCATATACCAAATTGGTGATCCCTTGATGCCTCAGAATCTGTCCTACCAACCGGTTCGTTCTTCTTGTCAAGTTGTGCCACAAATTCCTCTTCTCCCTAGTTCTATTCAATACCTCCTCATTAGTTATGTGATCTACCCATCTAATCTTCAGCATTCTTCTGTAGCACCACATTTCGAAAGCTTCTGATCTCTTCTTGTATAACCTTCTTATTGTCCATGCTTCACTTCCATACATGGCTACACTCCATACAAAAACTTTCAGACAATACTTCCTCACACTTAAGTATATACTCGCTGTTAATAAATTTCTCTCCCTCGGTAACGCTTTCCTTGCCATAGCATGTCTACATTTTATATGCTACCTACTTCGACCATCGTCAGTTATTTTATTCCCCAAATAGCAAAACTCATCTACTTCTTTAAGTGTCTCCTTTCCTAATCTAAATCCCTCAACGTCTCTTGATTCAATAAGACGACATTTCGTTATCTTAGTTTTGCATTTGTTGATGTTCTTCTTATACCCTCCTTTCAAGACACTGTCCATTCCGTTCACCGAGCGAGGTGGCGTAGTGGTTAGACACTGGACTCGCATTCGGGAGGACGAAGGTTCAATCCCGCGTCCGGCCATCCTGATTTAGGTTTTCCGTGATTTCTCTAAATCACTCCAGGCAAATGCCTGGATGGTTCCTCTGAAAGGGCACGGCCGACTTCCTTCCCCATCCTTCCCTAATCCGATGAGACCGATGACCACGCTGTCTGGTCTCTTTCCCCAAACCAACCAACCAACCAACCATTCCGTTCAACTGCTCTTCCAGGTATTTTGCTGTCTCTGACAGAATTACAGTGTCGTCGGCAAACTGTTACACCATAGTTCTAATGCTGTACGGATTTATTTTGCCTTTTGTTTTGGTTTAATGTTATAACATAGAGCATTGGATTGAAATGATAACACAAAATTGTATACTCCTTTCTTTGTTAAAACTTTGACGTCATGGTTTGATTCTATGCAATGTAGTATATCTATCATTTAAATTCTTTGTCCCATTTGGAGGGAGACAAAGCTTACTGTATATAATTGTAATTTTGTTTAAATAATTTTTATATAAATGTCAATATGTGCAAAGGTTCTGTTTCATTTAAAATATTTGTTTGCTGTTATGTAAACTGCTGACCTTCACTTAGGGTTCTTAATTATGTCATATGTAAAAGGTGTTGTCGTTCCCTTCAGGAACGGAACTGTGTAGAAAAGGTGGAACAAGAGTCAGTTGGGGACAAGCTGCCAAACTATGCACTGTCCCATGTAAAAGTCTTATATTGTGCTGGTTCCGAGAGAGGCTTTTCCTGCCACTTACCAATGCCTCGGATGAATGGATAAATAGCTGGAATTATTCTGTAATTAGTATATATCTTCGCCACCAAGAAGGGACAGAGTCCAGCAATTCTGCCTGCAAATCCACCTGCCAATATGCAGCTGCCATCACATTGGCAATCATTATAATTGAACACTATAATAATGTACAGTGAAGGATCAGCTCATTGGATGCTTCGGTACGCACAAATATAAGGTAAAAAATTGTCTGAACTCTTGTACCTACCTTGATTTTTCTCCTGTCACAACACCTCTCAGGTTCCTCTCCATTTGAACCATGATTACCGAGTGTCCTAGTTTGTGGAAAAAATTAAGGCCTCCCAGTGATGGAAACAGCCCAGTTTAAAGTTTTTTTCGGAGTGTCAAAGACACCTAATTAATCATTTACTTGAAAGTAGAAGACTGTGATAATAAAGACAATTTGTTGTTTCTCTTAAAGATTAAAAGTCCTTAAAACTGTGGCTTATAAAGTTTTGCTTAGTAAATGATCACATTGCTCCTGTAGTAAATTTTAAAAGGTGAGTCAGTTTCTTGCAAATTTGTCAAAATTGTGTTTCAGTGTAGTAAAAGTAGAAAACTGCAATAGTAGAAGGTTATACGTTCATGATTGCTAAGCGTTTGTCTCTCTTGTGTATTGGAAGTGCATATTAATAGTATAACAGGATTCACAGTTTGTCTATAGTGCTAATGCTAGGTAACAAGTAACGGGAAGCCCACTATTTATGAAAACCATAATTTCTTTATTCAAAAGACAGTGAGAAGTAACCTGTTAGTGAATTCCAATTAACTTTCATTCTACATAGAAAAGTATTTAACTGAGAGATACTTAACCTGTGACCAGCTCATAATTTTGCCGTGAACAACATTTATAATTCTGTGTCAATTAGGAAAGTGTTTGAAAAATAACACTTAACCTATGTCCTATTTATGATTTTGCAGTGAATATTAATAGTAATGTTGTAAAGCCTATTCCGTTTGAATAAGCCTTGATAGTAATAGTGTGTTCCATTATCTGTTATAATTTTGCAAATAGTTTGTGCTGCTCTAGCTGTTAGTTCCAATCTTAACGTTGACATATGCAGGTGTCAGAGTTCATTGCACTCGCATGTGGTAAAGTGTAGATTGTGTTTGTCCGTTAAAGTTACTAATAACTATTTTCTGGAACAAGAATGTCAATCATTCTCTTGCCTAATTAGTCTGGCGACCGTTTGCTTTATCCGTTAAACAGTGTAGACAATCAAAAATATCGTTTGTTACTGTTCGAATATTTACGTAATTCTGACTTTTATTTCCGATAAGCCACCTCCGTTAGGTACAACACGGTCAACGTAACAAAATTCCTCTCAGAGGGTAACACTGCTCTGTTGCTTTACACCACAATTACTCTAACAAAATAATTCTGTTTTGCAAACTGCCTCCAGCTTCGGGGTTATGGTACAGCAGTAGCGGACAGTAGTGTTATAAAACCTCAAAGTATTTATTTCTTCTCTATGGATTTTAATTCCTATTTCAAAGGTAAGGCAGGCATTTGCAAAGATTCCGACAAAATTAGTGCGTACAGCAGTGAGAGAGTTGGAAATTCCACGTTCAACACTGCACACATTCTTGGATAAGAGATTGCGTCTTTATGCTTAAAAGGTGCGAGTGCTTCAGACACTAAAGCCAATGCGCAAATCTCAGTGCGAACAGTTTACATTCCATATGCTAACCAAGACTGACGCCAACATTGACGTTTTGGAAAATATTTATTTTCCCGATGAACGTATGTGGCAAACTGAATCGTCATGGCGTTCATTCATGTTACACGTGAAACGGACAGTTCCAAGGTTAATGTGTGGTCCAACGTTGGCCCATTAATTTCCATCGAATTTACCGTCAGCAGCTATGCTTACCTGGACATGTTACATCAATTCACCGTGCCACAACTGGAACAATTGCAACCTCACGTAATATTGCAGCACGATGGAGCACAGCCTCACTGATCACTAACTGTACATGAATTTCAGGGTGCAATGTTTCTGGATAAGAGAACTGGATGGTTCACTCTGGTGCTTTCAACAATCACCTGACCTCACACAACTATGCATATTCATGTGGGGTTTTATAAACGGTGAGGTGTACCGGATCAAGGTTATAAACACTCAAGATTGGAACACATGCATTCGTAGTGCATTTCGACACGTCGCCGTGGAGATCCTGGAACGCATGTCTAGAAAAATTGAATAACATATGAACCTTATCCATGCCACGGGATGCCTACGTGGACGAGGTCAAAGTACCAAGTTCCGGCCCTAGACGAGCCAGTCATGACCGGCCGACAGACCGCAGAGTCTTCTTCTGCGAAAGGCGTCATCGGATGCAGTAATGAGGGCTTGTGGTCAGCACACCGCTCTACCGGTCGTTGTCGGGTTTCTTGACCTTCGACCCGCTAATAAACAGTCGAGTAGCTCCTCAGTTGACTTACCGAGTATGTGTGCACTGCACTCCAATCGTATCACCAAGAAAAAATCCCTAGTAGTACCGAGAGTCGAACCCAGGTCCTACGCACAGCAGGGAGTCACACTGATCACTCAGCTACGAAGACGGACACAATGATGAATATCAGTGGGGAAACAAAGCTTCATGAGCTGTCTCGTCACATGTTGGAAACCGATATAGTAGGAAGTTGTAACGATAATTTAGGAACGTACCATATTTGAATAAAAGTGCGTCGACTGTTTGTATTTCCGTAATTCAGGTTCTTCATTTGGATACGTATACCGGAGGTAAAGCTCTTTCGCAGGATTTCCAAAATTCACTCGAGACTTTCATCACGATCTGACGATGTAGACGCATTTGATTAAGGTCATGTTATTATTTCAGAATAAAAACAGTCTGGTACTGTTACGTTCATTTTCCATTTTTTATTCTATTATCAGGAGAAAGAAAACTGGCGTTCTACGGATCGGAGCGTGGAATGTCAGATTCCTTAATCGGGCAGGTAGGTTAGAAAATTTAAAAAGGGAAATGGATAGGTTAAAGTTAGATATAGTGGGAATTAGTGAAGTTCGGTGGAAGGAGGAACAAGACTTTTCGTCAGGTGAATACAGGGTTATATGTACAAAATCAGATAGGGGTAATGCAGGAGTAGGTTTAATAATGAATAAAAAAATAGGAGTGCTGGTAACCTACTACAAACAGCATAGTGAACGCATTATTGTGGCAACGATAAACACGATGCCCCTGCCTACTACAGTAGTACAAGTTTATAAGCCAACTAGCTCTGGAGATGACGAAGAGATTGATGAAATGTATGATGAGATAAAAGAAATTATTCAAATAGTGAAGGGAGACGAAAATTAATAGTCAAAGGTGACTGGAATTCGGTAGTAGGAAAAGGAAGGGAAGAAACCGTAGTAGGTGAACATGGAATGGGGGTAAGTAAAGAAAGAGGAAGCCGCCTGGTAGAATTTTGCACAGAGCATAACTTAATCATAGCTAACATTTGGTTCAAGAATCATGAAAGAAGGTTGTACGCATGGAAGAGGCCTGTAAATACTACAAGGTATCAGATAGATTATATAATGGTAAGACAGAGATTTGGGAACCAGGTTTTAAATTGTAAAATATTTCCAGGGGCAGATGTGGACTCTGACCACAATCTATTGGTTATGAACTGTAGATATAAACTGAAGAAACTGCAAAAAGGTGGGAATTTAAGGAGGGGGGTCCAGGATAAACTGACTAAACCAGAGGTTGTACAGTGTTTCAGGGAGAGCATAAGGGAACAATTGACAGGAATTGGGGAATGAAATACAGTGGAAGAAGAATGGGTAGCTTTGAGGGATGAAGTAGTGAAGGTAGCACAGGATCAAGTAGGTAAAAATATGAAGGCTAGTAGAAATCCTTGGGTAACAGAAGAAATATTGAATTTAATTGATGAAAGGAGAAAATATAAAAATGCAGTAAATGAAGCAGGCAAAGAGGAATACAAACGTCTCAAAAATGAGATCAAGAGGAAGTGCAAAATGGCTAAGCAGGAATGGCTAGAGGGCAAATGTAAGGACGTAGAGGCTTATCTCACTGGGGGTTAGATAGATACTACCTACAGGAAAATTAAAGAGAGCTTTGGAGGAAAGACAACCACTTGAATGAGTATCAAGAGCTCAAGTGGAAACCCAGTTCGAAGCAAAGAAGGGAAAGCAGAAAGGTGGAAGGAGTATATAGAGGGTCTATACAAGGGCAATGTACTTGAGGACAATACTATGGAAATGGAAGAGTATGTAGATGAAGATGAAATGGGAGATATGATACTGCCTGAAGATTTTGACAGAGCACTGAAAGACCTGAGTCGAAACAAGGCCCCGGGAGTAGACAACGTTCCATTAGAACTACTGACAGCATTGGGAGAGCCAGTCCTGACAAAACTGTACCATCTGGTGAGCAAGATGTATCAGACAGGCGAAATACCCTCAGATTTCAGGAAGAATATAATAATTCCAAACCCAAATAAAGCAGGTGTTGACACCTGTGAAAATTACCGAACTATCCGTTTAATAAATCACGGCTGCAAAATACTAACGCGAATTCTTTACAGACGAATGGAAAACTGGTAGAAGCCGACCTGGGGAAAGAACAGTTTAGATTGCGTAGAAATGTTGGAACGCGTGAGACAATACTGACTCTACGGCTTATCTTAGAAGATAGATTGAGGAACGGCAAACCTACATTTCTAGCACTTGTAGACTTAGAGAAAGCTTTTGACAATGTTGAGTGGAATACTCTCTTTCAAATTCTGAAGGTGGCATGGGTAACATACAGGGAGCGGTAGGCTATTTACAATTTGTACAGAAACCAGATGGCAGTTATAAGAGTCGAGGGACATGAAAGGAAAACAGTGGTTGGGAAGGGAGTGAGACAGGGTTGTAGCCTCTCCCCGATGTTATTCAATCTATATATTGAGCAAGTAGTAAAGGAAACAAAAGAAAAAATCGGAGTAGGTATTAAAATCCATGGAGAAGAAATAACAACTTTGAAGTTCGCCGATGACATTGTAATTCAGTCAGAGACAGCAAAGGACCTGGAAGAGCAGTTTAACGGAATAGACAGTGTCTTGAAAGGAGGATATAAGATGAACATCAACAAAAGCAAAACGAGGATAATGGAATGAAGTCGAATTAAGTCGGGTGATGCTGAGGGAATTAGATTAGGAAATGAGACACTTAAAGTAGTAAAGGAGTTCTGCTGTTTGGAGAGCAAAATAACTGAATATGGTCTAAGTAAAGAGGATATAAAATGTAGACCGGCAATGGAAAGGAAAGCGTTTCTGAAGAAGAGATATTTGTTAAAATCGTGTATAGATTTAAGTGTCAGGAAGTCATTTCTGAAAGTATTTGTATGGAGTGTAGCCATGTATAGAAGTGAAACATGGACGATAAATAGTTTGGACAAGAAGAGAATAGAAGCTTTCGAAATGTGGAGCTACAGAATCATGCTGAAGATTAGATGGGTAGATCACATAACTAATCAGGAGGTATTGAACAGAATTGGGGAGAAGAGGAGTTTGTGGCACAACTTGACTAGAAGAAGGGACCGGTTGGTAGGACATGTTCTGAAGCATCAAGGGATCACCAATTTAGTATTGGAAGGCAGCGTAGAGGGTAAAAATCGTAGAGGGAGACCAAGAGATGAATACAGTAAGCAGATTCAGAAGGATGTAGTTTGCAGTAGGTACTGGGAGATGAAGAAGCTTGCTCAGGATAGAGTAGCATGGAGAGCTGCATCAAACCAGTCTCAGGACTGAAGACCACAACAACAACAACAATGGCTATATGACGGATGGGGTTCGTAACCAGCTACTTTTACACAATCTGATGATGCCCCATAAGAGTGAAACGCGTCATTGACATTAAATAATTTCGCAACCAAGACTGTTTTTATTCTGAATTAATTCTAAACTGGTTGCTGTAGCATCTCGCCGCATGAAATGGAATAATTGTTATGGTATTATGTGAATGTTAAATCACAGGACCGCTAGCAAAAAACCACTGTTGTGGCCACGCTTGTTCTCAATACACGATTAGGCTTACATTGTAAAAAAAAAATTAAAATAAAATAAAATAAAATATGAAAACATTGACAATAAACAACTTTTCATGCTTCTGCTTTCAAAACACGCACATATGTAATGACGGAGATTTGGAAGACCTGTCAAGATCATTTATCTGTAAAACTATGCAATTACATTCAATTGGTGTTTGAAGATCACCGCAGCTGTAGATTTGAGAATCACAGGTTGCTGAGGAAATAATGCAGTGAAAGAGAGAGAATTTTATGTAGACATTGCAAGTTCTATATTGCGTCTTGTTGATTTTGTGTGCTTTCAAATTGACAAACCGCAGGTCACGTTATATCATCGATAATTCATCATGCGTCTTTATTGTATCATTTACGACCAACTTTCTGCAGTAGATACAGAGCCATGTTAACACAAGAATGGGAAAAGGTTTTTGAAAAAGGTCTTTAATTCTGACTGGTTTGATGTGGCTCGCCACAAACTTCTCTCTTGTGCCAACTTTTTCATCTCAGAGTTACAGTTGCTACCTAGCTCAATTATTTTCTGGATGTATTTCAATCTTTGTCTTCCTCTTCAGTTATTACTCTCTACAGCTCTAATAGAAGTTGTTCTCCGGTGTCTTAAGAGATGTCCTATCGGCCTACCATCTTGTCAGTGTTTCCCGTATATTACTTTCCTTGCTGATTCTGCGGAGATCCATCTCATTCCTTGCCTTTCAGTGCATCTAATTTTCAACATTCGTCTGTAGCACCATGTCTCAAACGCTTCGATTCGTCTCTGTTCGAGTTTTCTTACAATCCATGACTCATAATGCTGTGGTGCAAACGCACAAGTACATTCTCAGTAATTTCTTCTTCAAATCAAGGCCTATGTTTGACACTAGTAGACATTTATAGTCCAGGAATACCCTTTTTACCACTGCTAGCTTGATTCTTTTGTCCTCTCTGCTCGGTCCGTTATGAGTTATTTTGTTGCCTAGGTAGCAGAATTCCGTAACTATGTCTACTTCGTGATCCCCATTTCTGATGTTAAGTTTCTCCTGTTCTCATTTTTGCAACTTCACATTACTTTCGACTTTATAGGTAAGATTACAGAGTTGACATTGCAGTTGCATCATTTGATACTGTGACCACTATGTCATTTGAAGTTCGACTACCGCAGTACAAATACACCGAAAATGATTTGGGTTGGCCACTAGTTGCCATCTTCAAATTTGCGTACAGTTCTTGCCTGTATAAGAATCAATTCATTGATTTGCAAATTCTGACTTAGCTGACGAGCAAGGGAAATACATACGACAATATAGCGACTTCTTTAATTATTATTTTGGGAAACGTGATTCTGTAGAACATCATTTGTTTGGATTATTGTTATAAGAAAATGTTCAATGTTCACCAAACAATACGGCATTTATAACTTTTGTGACTCAGTTACTCACAACTGTCTCTTATGAGGTATATTTTTCGTCAGCAATTAATGCTTGTACAAATGGTTCAAATGGCTCAACTGCACACAGATACAGAACTTCACAAGTAAATGACCTAGATCTACTCTGAGCTGGGCGTTACCCCTATTAATATACAGAACGGTAGCTCTGAGGCTTTATTATGTAGCCCTTTTGTGTTGCTGAGTGTGAGGTGTAATTTGATTCGAACCAGCGGCAACAATTATATGCTCAGGCAACCTGCAGTAAAAAAACATTTAATCGCTGTTGTTGTTGTTTTGGTCTTCAGTCCTGAGACTGGTTTGATGCAGCTCTCCATGCTACTCTATCCTGTGCAAGCCTCTTCATCTCCCAGTACCTACTGCAACCTACATCCTTCTGAATCTGCTTGGTGTATTCATCTCTTGGTCTCCCTCTACGATTTTTACCCTCCACGCTGCCCTCCAATACTAAATTGGTGATCCCTTGATGCCTCAGAACATGTCCTACCAACCGATCCCTTCTTTTGGTCAAGTTGTGCCACAAACTTCTCTTCTCCCCAATCCTATTCAATACTTCCTCATTAGTTATGTGATCTACCCATCCAATCTTCAGAATTCTTCTGTAGCACCACATTTCGAAAGCTTCTATTCTCTTCTTGTCCAAACTATTTATCGTCCATGTTTCACTTCCATACACGGCTACACTCCATACAAATACTTTCAGAAATGACTTCCTGACACTTAAATCAATACTCGATGTTAACAAATTTCTCTTCTTCAGAAACGCTATGCACCGGAAAACTTGAATCTTAGGTACATACAGGTATTTCCAGTCTACATGAGATTTCTAACAGGTGCTACTCAGCTGGCGACGTAGCATCATTGCAGCTGTGGGACTACGTTTTTCCGCGTGAAGCTTAAAAAGATGATAGAAGTACAGAGGTTTACGCCCCGCGTTGGTAGAAAGTTGTTTCTTAATAGGCGGACGATGTACGGTCGCCTACAGGCATAAGCTGTCTGGACACCGGTAGCGGCAGCGCGTCTTGGGATTTCCCCCGTCGCCCCAAGTAAAGGTTCTCACATCCAATGGCCTGCACTTCCTGACAGAAGACGCAAGTGGCACCACGTAAGCACTTTCGTTGGTGAGTGAGGAGTCTGATGCGGGCACTCTCTTGGCGCCTACTGGTATGGCAAGTGTGCATCACACCGAAAGCGGACTTTGTCGTAGGCGCTTGTCTGTACGCCCCTTTAACAGCTGCACTTGTGTCCAAAATGAAAGCGACAAAAGAAAATTTTGCAAAGTTGTGTTTATTTTGCCACGAAACAGTATAAACTGTTGATAGTAAAACAGAAACAATGTAAAAAATACAGAACGCAGCCGGCCGTTGTGGCGGAGCGGTTCCAAGCGCTTCAGTCTGGAACCGCGCTGCTGCTACGGTCGCAGGTTCGAATCCTGCCTCGGGCATGGATGTGTGTGATGTCCTTAGGTTAGTTAGGTTTAAGTAGTTCTAAATCTAGGGGACTGATGACTTCAGATGTTAAATCCCATAGTGTCAGAGCCATTTGCACCATACAGAACGCAAACAACTGCAACATACTTAACCGTAACCAAAAAAGTTCTTCGTTTTTTTTTTAACTTAACGGATTTGCACACACTCAGGAGTACTTAAACCTAACTAACCTAAGGACATCACACACATCCATGCCCGAGGCAGGATTCGAACCTGCGACCGTAGCAGTCGCGAGGTTCCGGACTGAAGCGCCTAGAACCGCTCGGCCACCGCGGCTGGCAGCTGCTTTGTCACACTGAGGATGTCTACTTCTATGTTTCTCACCTTGGCAGTTGGTCTTGATTGGAATTCAGAAATATTTACTTTGTCTTCTTTGTTGAAGGAGTTTCGGAAAACCGAATCTCTTTGGGTTTTCTGCCAGATTTCGAGGCAGAATTTCGTTGTAGAAATTATTAAAAGCATCTCGCATTGAAGTACGCGCTATATTTCGAACTTCTATAAAATTTTGCCAATCTTGGGGATTTTGCTTCTTTTAAGTTTGGCATGCATTTTTAGTTGCTTCTGCAACAACGATCTGACCCGTCTTGTGTACCATGGGGGGATTAGTACCATCACTTATTAATTTATGAGGTATATATCTCTCAGTTGCTGTCGATACTATCTCTTTGAAAACATTCCACAACTTTTCTACACTTACATGATCAGATCGGAAGGAGTGAAGACTGTTTCTTAAAAAGGCGTTAAGAGCATTTTTATCAATTTTTTAAATAGATATACTTTGCGTTTCTTTTTGATGGTTGTAACCAAAACTTTAGTATAAGCAGACGACCTGGCAATAACAGTTCAAGGCAACAGGTTTGAAGCCATCGAGGAGAAACTAGAAACCGCCCTTTCTACAACGTCAACCTACTACAAAAAGAATTCTCTAAAACCCAATCCCTCCAAAACTCAAGCGAGCGCATTCCATCTGAACTCGATGCAGGCAAAGTACAAGTTCAATGTTACCTGGGATGGGGCATTACTAGAACACACAGATACTCCCACCTACCTTGGCGTCGTGCTGGACAGAACATTGACATACAAATATCATTGCGAAAAAACACGCAAAAAGTCGGAGCACGAAATTCCCTAATAAGAAAGCTGTCCAATAGCAAATGGGGTGCCAAACCTACCGTGGTCAGAACTTCAGCCGAAGCTTTGTGCTTCTCAACTGCCGAGTATGCCTGCCCGGTATGGTGCGGATCCGCCCACGCAAAACAGGTAGATATTAGCTTGAATGAAACGTGGAGGATAGTGACAGGCTGCATGAAACCAACCACCATAGAAAATCTTCACAGGGCCGCAGGTTTCACAAACCCTGACTCACGTAGGAAAGCCCATGAACACACCGAGAAGCTACAACAAACCTTTGATGCCCGTCACTCAATATTCGGCCTAAAGTGTGGCCCCAGCAGACTCAAATCCAGACGCCGTTTCCTAAGTTGCGCCTTAGATGAGCCCCCCATCTACTATCCACTAAGAGAGGACCCACCAAGCGACGTTTCTGGTGATTGGAAAACCTGGAGAATGCTTAACCGCATCAGAACTGGGGTGGCTCCTGTGAAATATAATCTGATCAAATGGGGTTTGTTGGACGAAAATGACGACAAATGCGACTGCGGCACTCGACAGGACATGGAACATCTCCTACAATGCCCTGCCTGCCCCCACAGATGCACCCTCGACGATCTGTGGCTGGCTAAAGAAGAAGCATTGGACATTGCCCAATACTGGGGAAACAAATTATAGTTTCCGGACACGAAAAAGTAAAGTAAGTTTGATGGTTGTAGGTGTTACGGTATTGAGCCTAGCAGCAGCAACTGCCTTGTGGTCGCTAATCCCTGTATTCGTCACAATACTCACTATTTGCTTAGGACTATTTGTTGCTAAAAGGTTAAGTATGCTTTCGCAAGCATTTACGCTTAGAGTGGGCTCATTAACTAATTGTTCAAAATAATTTTCTGAGAAAGCATCCAGTACAATTTCGCATGACGTTTTATGCCTGCCGCCGGCTTTATACGTATAATTTTTCCAGCGTATCGAGGGTAGATTGAAGTCACCACCGACTATAATTGTATGAGACTCAAGTTTCCTTTGAACTGTTCAGCAACTATATCTTCTGAGTCAGGGGTCGGTAAAACGATCCAATTAACAGTTTAGTCCGATTGTCAGGTATAACAGCTACCCATACTATTTCGCAGGAATTATCTACTTCAATTTCACTAAAAGGCAAACTACTTCTGACAGCAATAAATACTCCACCACCAACTGTATTTAATCTATTCTTTCTGAACGCTGTTAAATAGTTTGAAAAAATTTCGGTTGAACGTATTTAGCCGGCTCTCAGTACCCACAACTATTTGAGCTTCAGTGCTTTCTATTAGGGCTTGGCGCTCTGGCTCTTTCCCAACACAGCTACGACAATTTACAACTACAATATCAATCATTTATACAACCACCTTACTGTGTTTTACTTGCCCACTTTTAGACAAACGTCTCTTCTGTGGTTCCCTGAGACCCTCTAACCTAAAAAACCCCTCAGTCCCTTCCACACAGCCCCCGCTACCCGTGTAGCCGCCTCCTGTGTGTAGTGGACACCCGACTATTAAGCGGAACCCGGAAACCCACCACCCGAAGGCGTTAAGTCAAGCAATCTGCAGCCTACACGGTCACAGAACCGCCTGAGCCTTTGACTCAGATCCTCCACTTGGCTCTGCACCAAACGACCACAGTCGGTTCTATCATTTGTCGCAATATGTATTAAAATCGTTGTTATCGCCCTTAGTGCGATCATGGGGCAGTGGAGGGATTTGAGGTTGTTCCTTGGCAAGTGCTATCTCACTAAGTAATGTGCATCATGGAAGACGGGAGTGATCCACACGATATTCATTGTCCTAGAAAAAGCAGGCGGCGTTCCTTGATAGTAGCAGCACGGCTCGGTAGCTTTGCAGTATTCAGAACCATCCCATTTACCACATGCTCCGTCCATATTATGCCTCCTAGCATCCACGGAGAAGACGCCTGTCCACCTGCAACCGGACGACCTCACAACCTACATAAATAAAGTTTGTGGCAGGATGCGCCGTAAATACACTACTGGCCATTAAAATTGCTACACCACGAAGATGACGTGCTACAGACACGAAATTTAACCGACAGGGCGAAGATGTTGTGATATGCAAATGATTAGCTTTTCAGAGCATTCACACAAGGCTGGCGCCGGTGGCGACACCTACAACGTGCTGACATGAGGAAAGTTTCCAACCGATTTCTCATACACAAACAGCAGTTGACCGGCGTTCTCTGGTGAAACGTTGTTGTCATGCATCGTGTAAGGAGGAGAAATGCGTACCATCACGTTTCCGACTTTGATAAAGGTCGGATTGCTGCTCGCGTTGGTCGAGATCCAATGACTGTTAGCAGAATATGGAATCGGTGGGTTCAGGAGGGTAATACGGAACGCCGTGCTGGATCCCAACGGCCTCGTATCACTAGCAGACGAGATGACAGGCATCTTATCCGCATGGCTGTGGTTGTGACCTGTAGCCGGAAAAACGGTTTGATGCTTCCCTCATTATGGAACGTGCAGAGGCACTCAGACAAGCAAGTTCTCCCACGGGTGCACAAATGCGTTGAAACTGACGGTGAGATATTCACACATTTACTGCGAACTGTACAACAGCTGTAATGTAACGTATGATAATGCTTTGAGGTGAATGTTTTAAAAATACTTATTTTCCAAATTATACTTTGTGAAAACGCACGTTGTAAAGTTTACTAACTGTTATATATGTGTACATGAGTAAACCTGACAAAGTATTCAATAATACAGAAAATAAATAATAATGTACATTAAATGTGTTCCGTATCGGAAACCATTCGGAACAAGGCATATGGCCATATGAAGCTTTATGCTTCAGATAATGGTTCCTGTAACATCTCTGAGTATTGACCATTCCTTGTGACACACCCTGCATAAATGTCTTTCACGAAAGCTACCAAATGTGGAGAACAGCTTAAAGTAGATAGATTTCCAACTGAATGTCTCCATTACTTTATTGACCTCGTTTATTTCACCATCAAACGCTACTCACCTTTTTCTGGCTTGCTTGTCATTGTTAATTACTTTTTTGCTTCCAGACATCATCATTTCAGCGTCTGCGGATACATGAAGAGAGTCAACAATTAATAATGTAAATTAAGTATTAGTATAAGTGCCATATCTCCACACAGCTATGCACAGACCACATGGAGGCGCTCCCACACACACTGGGTGTGTGTGAACATTAAAACTGAATTACCAGTTTTTAATATTAATTATACAACGAGGCCAACGAAATGTACTTTGCCACAGATGTGCACAAATAAAAAGATCATATATTGCTGTTAAGAGTGGTGAAAGGAAGTAGATGCTGTCATATTCATAACTCTATCACGCATTAGAATCTTCAGTATGTGATTATCGAAAACTGAAGTGCTACCAACTTCTGCCTGCGTCAGATCAGGTGTTATGGTAAAAATGCCACACAAAAGTAACAACGTTACATAAAATCGCATCCTGGGGTCGTTCATACTAGTTTGTATCTACAGTGCGACAGCTGCTATGTCGTTGTTGTTCTCAGCAGTGAAAAACGAAAAGTAGTAACGAAGAAGACTGCGGCAACAAATGTTGTTTATTAGGGTCGATTTTTCCACTTACTTTTTTCAAAGAATAATAATCACTATAAAATTTGAAGTGTTCCTGAGATTCAGTTTCTTCATTTTGAATAGCTCCGGTTTCCCTCATTATGCACAAACTATATTTGTTTTAGGCTATGTACAGTACGGTGATAATGATAATTCCATACTTGTTTTGAAAGATACGCTCAAAGGAGCACAGAGCATAATTGCAAATAACTTTGAGAGCAATAAATGTGGTTTGGTGAATTTATAGTTCAGATTTTATAATGCAAGTAACTTCGCATCTGAGGTTTACATTACGTCATATCAGGGCATTCACATAGTGTTTTCATAAGGGAAAAGTTAATTTGCCACCATTAAAGAATGTTCAGAGCACTGCGTCAAGAACTCACTTCAAATGGGCGAACAGTTAAATAGAAACCAAAGAATTGCTTCAATAATACTCGCAGCTACAGCGCAGTATTTGCCGCGAGTCAGTTCTGAGGCTAAAACTTGAGACACAGTTTTACTTGGAGTTTATCACTTTAACATACATTCCATTTTTTTGTCCAATCAGATCCACGGCACAGTTGGTCGAATTTCGACCATAGGTGATACTAGTACACTACTGGCCATTAAAATTGATACACCAACAAGAAATACAGATGATAAACGGGTATTCATTGAACAATTATATTATACTAGAACTGACATGTGATTACATTTTCACACAATTTGGGTGCATAGATCCTGAGAAATCAGTACGCAGAACAACAACCTCTGGCCGTAATAACGGCTTGATACGCCTGGGCATTGAGTCAAACAGAGCTTGGATGGCGTGTACAGGTACAGCTGTCTGTGCAGCTTCAACGCGATACAACAGTTCATCAAGAGTAGTGACTGGCGTATTGTGACGAGCCAGTTACTCGGCCACCATTGACTAGACGTTTTCAATTGGTGAGAGATCTGAAGAATGTGCTGGCCAGGGCAGCAGTCGAACATTTTCTGTATCCAGAAAGGCCCGTACAGGACCTGCAACATGCGGTTGTGCATTATCATTCTGAAATGTAGGGTTTCGCAGGGATCGAATGAAGGGTACAGCTACGGGTCGTAACACATCTGAAATGTAACGTTCACTGTTCAAAGTGCCGTCAGTGTGAACAAGAGGTGACCGAGACGTGTAACGAATGGCATCCCATACCATCACGCCGGGTGATACGCCAGTATGGCGATGACGATTACACGCTTCCAATGTGCGTTCACCGCGATGTCGCCAAACACGGATGCGACCATCATGATGTCGTAAACAGAACCTGGATTCATCCGAAAGAATGACGTTTTGCCACTCGTGCACCCAGGTTCGTCGTCGAGTACACCATCGCAGGCGCTCCTGTCTGTGATGCAGCGTCAGGGGTAACCGCAGCCATGGTCTCGTCGAACTGATTGTGGAGATTGTTGTTGTCTTGCAAACGTCCCCATCTGTTGACTCAGGGATCGAGACGTGGCTGCACGATCCGTTACAGCCATGTGGATAAGATGCCTGTCATCTCGACTGCTAGTGATACGGGACCGTTGGGATCCAGCACGGCGTTCCGTATTACCCTCTTGAACACACCGATTCCATATTCTGCTAACAGTCATTGGATCTAGACCAACGCCTGCAGCAATGTCGTGATACGATAAACCGCAATCGCGAGAGGCTACAATCCGACCTTTATCAAAGACGGAAACGTGATGGTACTCATTTCTCCTCTTTACACGAGGCATCACAACAATGTTTCACCAGGCAGCGCCGGTCAACTGCTGTTTGTGTATGAGAAATCGGTTGGATACTTTCCTCATGTCAGCATGTTGTAGGTGTCGCCACCAGCGCCAACCTTGTGTGAATGCTTTGAAAGGCTAGTGACTGCCACAGTCGACCATGCCTTGCTGGGACGGGTATGGCAAAAATTCATGGTTCGCATATCGAATGTTTGTAAAAAATCTCTCAGAGTTTCTCTTCAAAATGCAATATGTATGACATCTGTACAGTTTTTAGTTCTTGTGCAATAAATAAGTGAACGGGTTTTCGGACTTTATGTACACCCTGTATATAATTATGTGTTCCGTCCATTGGGCCGCCAATTAGGCAGGTCCAACGCTGAATAAAATTTTTTCGGTTTCCAAGCCGCGTGACTTGAAATAAAACCCTAAAACACTTGCGCTTTTGATATATGTTCCACTGTCGACGTCAGGAGTAAAAAGTCACTGACTATTTGGGATGGCACGATTTTCCGCTGAAATAGGAGCGATAGCAGCGTCTGGAACCTTCCATAGATGGCCCCAGTGAGGCATGCGCAGGAAGACGAATAGGGCAGCTCATAGCAGCTCCGGCCCGCCGCGGGACCGAACGGCGATGTGTTTATAGATGTTTGTGTTCCTTGTCGTATTTCAGCTCTCATCGTATTTCATGCTCATATGCACAGCTATCCTGGTTGCGTGCAGACAGGCACAGAGATTTCTATACCCTCTGTCTTTTCTGCCGTCTTATCAACACACACTGTACCTCTCCTCGACTCTAAGTCTTTTATCTTAACAACGTGGCAGAAGCATTCATTCCCATCGGAACAAAATGCTTTCTATCGTACTGTATCGTTCAGCCACTTTCTTAAAGTTCTTCTCACTACCAAGAAATCGTCTTCGAAATAACTTCCTGCAGTATATTACAGAACTGAATAACATCTCCAGCTTCGTAATATTAATATGACACTTCTACATAGCACCGATAACGATTCTCATTTTGAGAATACCGAAGCAGAGATCTCTTTTACTGGCTAGGAACATTCAACAGCCTAGATCGAATAAAAATTTCTCTACAAATAGACAATCGGTTTCGACAAACTTTGTTGTCATCTTCAGGTGTTAAAAATTGTTTTGCTGTGAAACGTGTTCATTTTAAGTTGGACCTCACTCCAAGTTGTCATGTGTCATATGTCTAGCCTATGTAAACAAATGTGCTACTGTGTACGTGTGTTTAGTGATGTAACAAGCTTCTGTGAGTGATATACACTCCTGGAAATGGAAAAAAGAACACATTGACACCGGTGTGTCAGACCCACCATACTTGCTCCGGACACTGCGAGAGGGCTGTACAAGCAATGATCACACGCACGGCACAGCGGACACACCAGGAACCGCGGTGTTGGCCGTCGAATGGCGCTAGCTGCGCAGCATTTGTGCACCGCCACCGTCAGTGTCAGCCAGTTTGCCGTGGCATACGGAGCTCCATCGCAGTCTTTAACACTGGTAGCATGCCGCGACAGCGTGGACGTGAACCGTATGTGCAATTGACGGACTTTGAGCGAGGGCGTATAGTGGGCATGCGGGAGGCCGGGTGGACGTACCGCCGAATTGCTCAACACGTTGGGCGTCTGGTCTCCACAGTACATCGATGTTGTTGCCAGTGGTCGGCGGAAGGTGCACGTGCCCGTCGACATGGGACCGGACCGTAGCGACGCACGGATGCACGCCAAGACCGTAGGATCCTACGCAGTGCCGTAGGGGACCGCACCGCCACTTCCCAGCAAATTAGGGACACTGTTGCTCCTGGGGTATCGGCGAGGACCATTCGCAACCGTCTCCATGAAGCTGGGCTACGGTCCCGCACACCGTTAGGCCGTCTTCCGCTCACGCCCCAACATCGTGCAGCCCGCCTCCAGTGGTGTCGCGACAGGCGTGAATGGAGGGACGAATGGAGACGTGTCGTCTTCAGCGATGAGAGTCGCTTCTGCCTTGGTGCCAATGATGGTCGTATGCGTGTTTGGCGCCGTGCAGGTGAGCGCCACAATCAGGACTGCATACGACCGAGGCACACAGGGCCAACACCCGGCATCATGGTGTGGGGAGCGATCTCCTACACTGGCCGTACACCACTGGTGATCGTCGAGGGGACACTGAATAGTGCACAGTACATCCAAACCGTCATCGAACCCATCGTTCTACCATTCCTAGACCGGCAAGGGAACTTGCTGTTCCAACAGGACAATGCACGTCCGCATGTATCCTGTGCCACCCAACGTGCTCTAGAAGGTGTAAGTCAACTACCCTGGACAGCAAAATCTCCGGATCTGTCCCCCATTGAGCATGTTTGGGACTGGATGAAGCGTCGTCTCACGCGGTCTGCACGTCCAGCACGAACGCTGGTCCAACTGAGGCGCCAGGTGGAAATGGCATGGCAAGCCGTTCCACAGGACTACATCCAGCAACTCTACGATCGTCTCCATGGGAGAATAGCAGCCTGCATTGCTGCGAAAGGTGGATATACACTGTACTAGTGCCGACATTGTGCATGCTCTGTTGCCTGTGTCTATGTGCCTGTGGTTCTGTCAGTGTGATCATGTGATGTATCTGACCCCAGGAATGTGTCAATAAAGTTTCCCCTTCCTGGGACAATGAATTCACGGTGTTCTTATTTCAATTTCCAGGAGTGTATATTCGGACATGGCCTTCTGCACTCGGTACTTTATGTTTTTAAATATTTCAGTTACGACAGATCTTTCATAATGTGCTGATTTTTATCTACATGGTGACTTGGCATGAGGTCCAACGTTTCACAACAAAAATATTTTTAAGGCCTGAAGAACAAGGTCTCTCTAAACCGGGTGTCTTAAAGAAATATTTATGTAATCTAGGCTGTTGCATGCTTTTAGCAATGCTATTGATTACCATTGTCCCTGTACGTACTCTTTACCCTTCTACATCCTTCTTTCCAATTAGATCTTCCTCATTTCCCAGTATCCCTGTTATCGTATATGCAACAAATATGTAACGTAGCTACAGCCAATATTGCCTATGTTTGTCTGTGAAACTGAACTTGGTAAGCAACCTCAGCTATCAGTAAACGGAATCTAACCTGCATAACAATGTGTGAGTGTTGTATGAGTGTCAGTTTCTTTGTCATTTAAGCCCTCAACACATCGTTACACGAAAAACTTAAAATTAACATTTGGATAAGCTATCTGACCGCGTTTTTGAACAATAATTTACAAGTGATACAGAATCTGACTTGTGCAACGGAATTTACTGGAATGCAGTACAAGACATGTTGTGGTGTGTCAGTGTCTCTGTTTTGGCCCTAAGTTTTGCACTCGCGCTTCAGTCCGGAACCGCGCTGTTGCTGCGGTCGCAGGTTCGAATCCTGCCTCGGGCATGGATGTGTGTGATGTCCTTAGGTTAGTTAGATTTAAGTAGTTCTAAATTCTAAATCTATGAGACTGATGACCTCAGATGTTAAGGTGCTTAGAGCCAATTCAACTTTTTTTTTTTTTTTTTTTTTGCTCTCACCTCTATAGACGACTGCCTTTTTCCATGTGGTTTACAGCAATACGCATTAGCATGCACCAGCAGCGGCTAAAGCTTATTCTTACTGGGCATGAATTTAATAAAAAGGAGTTGCTTCAGTCTTGTTAGTTACTAAATAACTTTTGAGAAGGGATTTCACTAATTAAGTCTATTTAAAACTTCATAATCATCACGTACAAGTATTAATAATGACAATGACAATGACATATGTGTCAATAATGGCTGAGTGCCAGATTAACAAATTGTTTCAATTTCAAAGATACATTAACATTTAGTAACCACAGCATATTATTTAGATGTAGAAAATAATTATTATTATTTGGAGGATAAGGAGACTTCTTTAACTGACAATCAAAACGTGGCATTATTACAAACTCGGACTAACAATCACGAGCCTAACCCTGCAATTGCTATTGTGATATGCTTACGAATTTTACCTTGAATTCCATCTTCAAGCTTAGTTAAGCCATCTAAATCCCTCCTGGCTTTATAAATGAAATCAGGTCTTGAGTGTGGTGAGATCTGCCGTCACCGACGTGAGGACAGCGTCACACGTCTTCTGTCTCCCAGCTCTCGACCGACACACTCCTCCAGTCCCGCAGACAGACCTCGTCTCAAAACAGTGCTTAGAATCGCGCTCCATGTTTCGCCCTCAGGTTGTTACTATCGATACCTGAGTGCTTACACAATGCAAAGAATAGCGTTAAATTGGATATATTGTTTATGTAATGGAGAGTTATGACACACTCCTTACACCTTGGCGGTCTCCTTAAGTTTGTAAGTAGGCTGTTTAGGTTTTTTTATTGGTAACGCCACCTCTGTATGAAAATCACTGGCTGTGCTGTGTGCAGTCTGTGGATGCTTTGCATTGTTGTAATACTCGCCATTGTAGTGTTGGGCAGCTGGGCTGTTAACAGCGCGTAGCGTTGCGCAGTTGGAGTTGAGCCGCCAGCAGTGGTGGATGTGGGGAGAGAGATGGCGGAGTTTTGTAATTTGTCATGAACCGCTATATATATTATGACTATTAAGGTAAATACATTGTTTGTTCTCTATTAATATCTTTCATTTGCTAACTATCCCTATCAGTAGTTAGTGCCTTCTGTAGTTTGGATCTTTTATTTAGCTGGCAGTAGTGGTGCTCGCTGTATTGCAGTAGTTCGAGTAACCAAGATTTTTGTGAGGTAAGTGATTTGTGAAACGTATAGGTTAATGTTAGTCAGGGCCATTCTTTTGTAGGGATTATTGAAAGTCAGATTGCGTTGCGCTAACAAAATATTGTGTGTCAGTTTAAGCACAGTCCTGTATAAATTGTTCAAAGGAAACGTTTCATATGTCGACCCTTAGCCGAGGATACCTCACGGGAATCTTCTGATTTTTTCTTGTAGTTTGTGTAATTAGTGTAGATTTTGTTTATTGCTGGCGCGTAATTGTAGAGAGAATCTCCTTTGTAGTTGCAGTCTTTCATTGTTGTACAGTAAAACAGGTGTGGCATGCATGTAGATTTGCACAAAGTATTTCGCAGCTGCGCTTGTAATTAAGTAGACATTATATCCATTGCTATGTTATTTTATTTTGCTCTTCAAATTGTGCTTTTCTGTGTTATCGTGTGAAATATTGTGACAATTATGGCGTGTGAAAAACGTAATACTAGGCTCCAAAGTAAACTGAGAAATGACAGTGAAGGCGAAAGCAGTGTGTTAGCGCCACCGAGTAATGAATTAACTGATGTTCAAAGTAGTAATTTGGTAATTGTGCATAGGGAAATGGAGTGGGCTGCAAACAATGGTGTAGACAGTGAAACAGGTAGTAAACAGGGAAGCATTATCGATCGATCGGGCGGCAACAGCTCGCCTCAGGAATCCGAAATGACAGGACACAATTTCGCAAATACTGTAGATTCAGGTTTTGGGTCATCACCGTTTTCTCAAATAAGTCAAGACACATTTTCTGCTTGTCAAAATGTGAATGTTGCCGGTGCAAATGCACTGCCGGAAAGCATAGAGAAACAGATTCCAGACACTAATACATTATTATTGCAATTAATGCAACAAATGGAACAAAATCAGAGACAAAAGGAACAAAATCTTAAGAAGTTAGACACAGTGGAACAAAATCTTAAAAAGTTAGACACAGTGGAACAAAATCTTAAAAAGTTAGACACAATGGAACAAAATCTTCAAAAGTTAGACACAATGGAACAACACCAGAGACAAACACAGCAACAGTTAGACACAATGGAACAAAATCTTCAAAAGTTAGCCACCACACTTGAACAAACACGTGAAGATTTAACTACTGAGTTACATAACATCGAATCAAAATGTCAAAAAGTCTGTAATGACGTAAAAACACAAATTTGTGAGCACTTCCAACCTATTTTTTCGCGTCATGAAAATGTATTACAGAATCACGAAGCAGCCATAAAAGAACTGCAAACTATTGTTCATGAAAATCACAACACCTTGCAAGCTAAAATTGACTCAGTTGCATCTACCGATTCAGTTACGCAACTTGCAAAAACTCAGGAAAACTTAAAGGACACAGTAGATTCGATTTCAACACAAATGGACACTCTGAAACTTGGTTCAGAAAAACACACTGAGTAAATGTGTTCACTATCGGAGAAAGTAGCCGAACTTTCGGATCAGGTCACTAACTTATCTACAAAGGTAGATGATGATCTGAATGACACAAGACCTGTAGTCTTCACTGACACAGAAGAGTATGAACAAATTAGAAAATTCAAACAGAATCAAAATCAAATCAACACACAGTACAAAAGAGAAATCCGGGAAGTACAAGATCAGCTGACACAGGTAATACAAGAATTACGTATTTCAGAGGACACTCGCGCCCCAATACGGGAAGAGGGACATAGAAATACGGAACAGCCACAAAATAATAACACAGGGCATTTCGGAAGTTATGAAAGAAATTGGCAATGTGCACCGAATTTTGAGATGGAACGGCCGACACGACCTAACAATGACCGATATGCGACTCGCCGACATGATGATTTTGACTATAAGCTATTCATTACTACACGTAAATTCAAAACATTTAAGAATTCTGGCAACGACAATCATCCACAAGTATGGCTCCATCAATTCTCTCATTGTTTTCCTCCCAACTGGTCGTTAGAACACAGATTAGAATTTATGTGTGGCTACTTGGAGAATGAACCAGCTGTAAGAACGCAATCGGTCATTCACGATTGTCACAGTGAAGGAGAATTTTATCATGCCTTCCTCTCAGCATATTGGTCTCAAGCTACACAAGACCGAGTAAAACATAGCATCATAATGATGAAACGTTTCGAATAATCTGAATTTTCCAGTCTTATGAAATATTTTGAAGACATGTTGCATAAGAATCAGTATCTTTCAAACCCATACAGCCCCTCAGAACTCATCCGCATTTGCTTAATCAAATTACCTGAACATTTACGGCATATTATTTTAGCAAGACGTTGTAAAGACGACACTGAAGCTTTTCGGGGACTGTTACAAGAACTAGAAATTGACACTGATAATCGCGGAACGCAAAAACAAGAACACAACAATTACAGGTCACATCCGTCGCAATTCCGCGATGAAAGAAATAATAACTGGACACGACAAGGCTATTCTCACAACACAAATCGTGACCAAAACAGACACCACCCATATGACAACCGTTGGCAGAGTAGTAATAATTACAGGGAAAGATCACCTCTCCGCGGTAATGAATATCACAGAGACAATCAGAGAAACAGACAATATGGGAACCAAAATAATTATTATCAAGGGAGACAGAATAACTTCAGACGCAACAGTTCAGCGCGCAGGTACGATTCAGGGAGAAATTCTCCACCACGTGACCGACAAGAAAGAAACTATGGCATCTACCGACATGACGAAAGACGATATGATCGTAACGACAGACCTGAATTGCATCAGAACTGGCGGGATTCAAACAGAGCAGGGCCCTCTCGAGGAGGTGAATTTGTAGAAGTTAGGTCTCCAAATCCCAATAACGACGCGCGCCAACAAAGAGACAATAGGCAATGAGTCATACCGCTGGCAGCCACGAAAAGTACGTATGAAACTGACGACGCAGCTGCCGTAGCTAGTAATTATGTAAAAATGGAAGACATTAGAGACATCTTACTCCAGGAACACGACGTAAAACATAACAACATTGCATATCCTGTGATTCACATTACAGTAAATGACGTAAAATTTACGGCAGTACTTGACTCTGGCAGTCCCATTTCAGCAATTAGTGAAACAGCCTTTAGCAAGTGCAACAAATCGAACGATTGCCCCACACTTCCGTTACGTAGGATTAAATTACAAGGTGCAATCTTTGGAAAAAGTGTAAATGTATGCCAACAAACCAACTTAGAATTCTTTTGTCAAAGCCACAGCTTCTCTATTAGCTTTCTTATTGTTCCATTATTGTCGACGGAAATTATATTGGGAGTAGACTTTTTGAATGAATACAAAGCAATCTTAAACTTTCACGATGCTGAAATAAGTTTAGAGAAAGAAGGTAAGTCAATAGCTTTGAAATTTGAAGATTGGCTCTCAAACCATGACGAGGAAATTAATCGGCTTTACCTTCTGTTAGACAACAGTTCGGAGTTTTCTACGGAACTAGACACTAACAATCACTCTGCAAGTACTGACAGGGATGATATCGACGACATATTTGATACTAATGAGTTAATTCAAAATAAAATTCAAACAATTGAGAACTGTAATGACATTGATAGGCAGGACCTTTTTGAGATTTTACAAGCGCATTCCACAGTTTTTACTCACAAAACAGGAACAATCAAGGGATTTCAATACCAATTTCGTGTTCGTGAGCATACTAAATTTTGTGTTAGACCATACGTAATTCCAGCACATTATAGGGACCGTGTTAGAACAGAAATACAATCTATGCTTGACGAGGGCATTATTGAGCCTGCAGTAAGCTCATACAACAATCGATTGCATGATGTTGAGAAGAAAAATGGATCGATCAAGCTTCTCTTAGATTCGAGACAAATCAATACTATCATTATACCTGAAACAGACAGGTCGCAAACGTTGGAAGAACTTCTTCAAAATTTTAATGGTGTAAAAGTGTTGTCTTCCATTGATCTCAGATCCAGCTTTTATCAGATCGAACTTCATCCAGAATGTAGAAAATACACAGCTTTCCTTTGTTTCGACGTTTGTTATCAGTTTCGGAAACTTCCTTTTGGTTTGAACATTTCTTCGGCAGCATTCATTCTCGGGCTAAATTCCATATTACCTGAGTTCTTAAAACGTCACATCACCTTATATGTGGACGATATTCTAATAGCAGAAGCTTCATGGGTACAGCATAATCGCATCCTCAACGGTTTGTTACGTATTTTTGCAGAATCTGGAATTACAGTTAACATGGAAAAGTCTGAATTCGGTAGGTCAAAGGTGAGGTTTTTGGGACATACTATTTCTTCTGAAGGCATTCAGCCGGATCCTGAAAAGTTAGAAGCAATCAGAGCCATTCCAGTTCCATCCACAAAAAAAACAAGTCCGCAGTTTTCTAGGTCTCGTAAATTTTTACCGTCGTTTTCTGAATATGCAAATTCTTGTTACACCAAAACTTTGTTCTCTCACTGGAAAAAATACTATTTGGAACTGGGACGAACAATCACAGTTGGAATTCAATTCTTTGAAAGAAGCGTTACTTAACGCGCCAATACTAGCTCATCCAGATCTGTCACAAGATTTCTGCCTTAGCACGGATTCTTCTAAAGTCGGTCTTGGTGCCCATTTATTTCAAGAAGCCATAGAAAATGACACTACTGTTCAGAAAACCATTGCTTTTGCTAGCCGAGTGCTAACAAAATCTGAAAAAAATTATTCCGTTACTGAATTAGAAGCTTTAGCTATCGTTTGGGCATTTAACAAATTCCGTTTCTTTCTTTCTGGTAAGCACGTAAAAGTATACAGTGATCATCGTGCATTACAATTTCTTATGTCTTCAAAATTAAATCATGACAGGTTAAAACGTTGGGCATTGTTTCTGCAAGAATTCCGCTTCACAATAGTCTACATTCCCGGCATGGAGAACGTTATTGCGGACGCACTGTCACGCGCACCGGCTGGGCTTCAGAAAAGTAACACAGAAGGCAACCTCGAGAAAAATTTCAGTATTCTTTACATTCAGACAGTCGCCTTTGAAAACTTCATCACCACATCTTTAAAGGACATTGCTCATGAACAAGATGAAGATCCATTTTGGAAAGACATCAAGAGCAAATGGCATGGAAAGACACACACACAGATTCGGCGTTATTACCTGGTTAGAAACAATATACTCTTCAAACGCTGCACTGTTGATGACAAGCTATGGGTACTTTGCATTCCAGACGATTTTGTTAATAAGCTCATTTGGTACATTCATTTCAGCTACGCACATTTTGGTCCACGAAAATGTTGTCATATTCTTCGAACGACTTTGATATTTTAACAATATGGAAAAGAGAATTCGAAGAGTCTTGTCTATTTGTAAACTTTGTCAAAAGGCGAAACCATCTACTGTCTCACATCGTGCTCCGTTGTTTCCTATTATTCCTTCCAAATTAAATGAATTTGCTGCTGTTGATCTCTTGGGACCGCTTGTCAGAACATCTAATGGATTTTCGTACGTTCTAGTCGCTGTTGAACTTACTTCAAAATTTGTTTCTTTCACTCCGTTATGTAAAGCCACTGGACGGTCTGTATCCAACGCCTTTGTTAAAAATTTCTTACGTGAAGTGGGACACGTTAGTAAAGTCATTTCAGATAACGGACCGCAATTCAGATCTGCTGTTTGGTCACGCACGCTTCGGAATCATAAAATCAAACCTGTTTTTATTTCATTGTACTCACCACATTGTAACCCATCTGAACGGATTATGAAAGAAATCAATAAGCTTTGCAGACTTTATTGTCACAGAAAGCATCAGCATTGGGACAGATATTTACACTTATTTCAAAACGTGCTGAATGAAATGCCTCACGACTCCACTGCTTTACCACCTACTCTTGTACTAAAGAATGAAGAACCATCGAACAGAATCAGAGAGCTTGTACCTTTCCTGAATACACGTAAACTTCGACACAAAGACATAATTGATTTGGCTATTAAAAATATAAAATCTGCAGCAGACAAAAGGAGAAAACTACACGGTAAAGCAAATGCAAAGAAATTATACATTGGTCAGAAAGTTCTCATTAAAGCTCATTCATTGTCACATAAGAAGAAACACTTGAGTCACAAATTCTTTCTAGTTTACAATGGACCATACAGAATCCGACGTATACCACATGATAATTGCATTGAAGTTGAAACTCTGCGTACTAGGAAGAGTAAAGGTTTACACCACATTTCACATGTAAAACCATTTATTGAGAGATAATCTGCGTTTAACTTTGTCTTTGCCATAAAACGTTTCGCTTCACATTTCTAGTATGCTTTGTCAGACTTAAGAAACTGTTAACATGCAACAATGTTTGAAGTTAAATATCCAGTCTAGAACCTAGGGAACATTTTTAAACAGAAATTACGATTGCATTGTTATAGTGAACAGACGACACAGTGTTGTATTTGTACATTCTTGCTTGTTAGTTGCATGATTACGTAACAACTATCAGGCTCACATACTTAGAACATATACCGGCACTGCTAATGAGATTTTCATGTAACATTTTGGTTTACTTGAAAAGACATTCTTTATTTGAAGTACTTTATGTGGGATTAAAGATGACTTAGCTTTGACAGCTACACAATTATATCACGACGCTACTAATGTGTGACACAATTTACATTGTTGCTTTTGTGCTGTATCTGCTTTATATCTGCACAGTTTTTTTGAATTCTTCTGCAAAGTAAAATATGTTTTAGTAGTAACTTTTGTGGTATAGCTACAATGAGACTGCCTTTTCTGTAGCACAACAATACGTTACAGCACAGTACTTTCTTCATCATGGCAATAAGCGTAATAACTAAGATATCTATACTCAAAGCATTTCACTTTTGTTTATCGTGAGGTAAGTACATTGACTTCTGCAGAACTTAGCTTTCGGAGGACGATAACTACGACACTTCCACAGAGATTATCTTACAATAAGACGCACAGTTTAGCGCTACAGTACACGTATTTGAGTGATTAATTTTATACTTAAAACATTTATTTTTATAGGTTTTTGAATTGCAAAGAAAGTTTTCCATGATACATTTTATCATTTTATTCCATTGCAATAATCTGTAACACCTGAGGGTATAATTATATTAATCCTCAGGGGGGTACACGCTTACTTTGTGTACCATGTGTTTGGCAAGCACAAGGAGCCCTAGCTAATATGGTATTTGCTTATACAACTTTACACATTGGTACCATATTTCTCTAACACAGAACTACACAGCTATCTGATCATTTAACTGAGAGAGACAAATATTTATTTTACTACATCAGTGACAGATGTTTACGTAATTACACCGTTGGATAACTTCACACTTACGAAATTGTATTTTGTCTGTACTTTGTGCACTGTTCACATTTTTTCGGACCCATAGTGATATTATGAGAGCTTTGAATGATATATTTGGTATGGGATCATGATTTTTAAAGTACGTCTGAGGTAGATAACACTTTTGAAATGAGCAGAGAATTTTTTTTAGATTTTAAAGTATTCAGAAAGCTATGCCGATTTTGAGATGTGATTGATCTGTTATGATGTTATTATTATGACGACGTTGTGTATTATGTTGTTGAGGTATGTTTATGATCGATAAGCTGATGCTATATGAGGAATTTGATTATGCTATGTATTTATTATGATGAAATATTGAAGTGTCGTCACAAGATTGACGTGTCGACGAATATATATATATATATATATATATATATATATATATATATATATATATATGTGTGTGTGTGTGTGTGTGTGTGTGTGTGTGTGTGTGTGTGTGTGTGTGTGTGTAATATGGTAAGGAATAATGAGTAGTGATTAGGGACTCTGATTTGTGAAAAAAGGATGTTGGAAACCAAGAATCGTACTTTAAGAGTTATGAAATGTGTGTAAATGCGTGAATGTATCACAATGCTGGCAAAAATTTTTTGGACACTGTTATATTTACAGGATTTTGTTTCTACACATTTGTAACGCAAATTTTCGACCTGTGAAATTTTTATATGAGACTGTCACTGTAGCGAAAACTGCTGTCGTAAATATTTCGGTAAGAAAGGTAAGTGACCGTGACGTAATACGTTGTGAGCGGCCAGGTGTGCCAGCCGCCTTGAGAAAAAGCCATTAGGTTGTAGAAAAAAAAAGGGGAGGCCATTATCCTCGCTATCGACATTCCTTTTTAGAAAGCATCGTAAATACGACACCCTCAAACTTGAAAACATGATTACACTGTAGAATTCTTAATTTATGTCATTTACTGAAATGAAATGATGAGAGACATTTTATGTCTATTGTCTTGTTAGTTGAAAGATTGTTTACTGCATTATGAAATGCCATATGGCTAGTGAATGACGTTTGATGCCTTGCTTTGCCTATTTTCTTTAATATCTAGTTTCTAGCTGCACTGCAGCATTGATTAAAATAAAATTTTATAGATGTACTAATATAAATATTTTCTGTCTACAGATCGAGTAAACAATAATTTTTTCAAAAAAATGAGGGAGCACAAAAAGACATTTACCTTCACCGGAACTGCATTCATAATTTTCTTTTCAAGTACTTGGTAATTTCTTTTGTAGAAATAGTTGTGGTGCACCACTTTAATTACATAGACATTAAGATGTGAATATACATTTCCCTTATCTGCATTGTTATCTTTAGTGTACTATTTTTTCTGCTTGAGCTTTGCCATGTTTAGGTACTAGTTATATCATTTGCTACTGCTATTTGCCAGGCAGAGTGCTACTGAATTTTAATTTGTGTTACTCTGCGAAACCAGTTTACTACTGATTTATTTTTCTTGTTTGCTGCTCATTGCCTTATATTAGTTGTAATTTATGCTGCTTGCTTTGCAAATCTGCATTTTTTGTCATTCCTGTTTGTGTTAATTGTTTTGTGCTGCTGCATTGCCTCGTCCCTTAGTTTAGCATCTGAGCTCAGTAGATTTAAGTTAGCTCAAAAGGGGGTAGACTATATAAGAGAATGAGTTTCGATGAATTTGAAGAAACGCATTGAGAAGATATAAGAAACAGATTTGGCAAAAATGAGTATTGTGCACTGAGAAATAATTATTTTGAAAGAAATATGAATAGAGTACAGAAAGCAGGCTTAGATAGTACTTTTGGGAATAATGATGAACAAAGGGAGATCTCCATGCGAAATACTGCAGTAAAACAAACCCTGTCCTTTCCTTGTGTTATCCCACTGTGTTTTTGTGTACCCTTGTGTATTTGTGTTTTTCCTGTCTTTATGTGTTTAGCTAATAAGATTTATGTTGTAGAATTTTTCAAATACTATGTTATTTTCTTCATAAAGGTGTTTAGACATTATTTATTCTGTTTTGTTTTAATGCTCATGTGTGAAGTCGATGTTTCAATAATTACTCTGATCTTTTATGTATGTACCACATTTCTGTTGATCATAGTATATGGACAATATGTGAGAAGTAGGGACTGTTAGTGTTTGCACGTGTGTTAATAATTCAGCAAGGGATGGATAACAGCATTGCTGGTTCTAAGAACATTTCAAACAAATTTTTTGTGATTGGACATGTGGTGGTTTATGGAATTGCTATATTATCCGCAAGACTCTTCGATGGTGATTGTGCATCTGCACAGTCGCAGCAGATGGCTGCTGGCCATCTCTACAAGGACTACATTGGGGCTGCATCTTTGATGGCCCACCAATACTATTATTTCTACAAGGACTACAGTGGGTCTGCACCTCTGGTGGCCCACCAGTACCATACTCACTACCAGGACTACAGTGGGTCTACTCTGTGATGACCTACCTACCAATACTCTTCAAAATTTCGACTGACTCTGCTGTGGGTTTGCTCTGTTGTGGACCAATACCTGTCTGCATGTCAAGAGTCAGCACTGTCTTTCCGTTGGAAGGACAACACTACTTCTTCAAGATTGCATGGAAATCCACTACTTCCATGTGCATTTCTTTTACTAATGAGACTTTGTGAAAAAAAACTGTAATTACTATTATGATGAATGATCAGGACTATCTTTAAGGACTGTGAGAAAGTTTAGCTTTTGACCAACATTGTATCAATAAGTGTGTGCATTTGACATCTTTGTTATTGTATTTATGAAAAATTTTATCAAATCATTATTGGCCACTGCCCAAAACAATTTGTAAAATTTTTTGTGGGGAGCATGGGGGCTATGTAAGTAGGCTGTTTAGGTTTTTTTATTGGTAACGCCACCTCTGTATGAAAATCACTGGCTGTGCTGTGTGCAGTCTGTGGCTGCTTTGCATTGTTGTAATACTCGTCATTGTAGTGTTGGGCAACTGGGCTGTTAACAGCGCGTAGCGTTGCGCAGTTGGAGGTGAGCCGCCAGCAGTGGTGGATGTGGGGAGAGAGATGGCGGAGTTTTGTAATTTGTCATGAACCGCTATATATATTATGACTATTAAGGTAAATACATTGTTTGTTCTCTATTAATATCTTTCATTTGCTAACTATCCCTATCAGTAGTTAGTGCCTTCCGTAGTTTGAATCTTTTATTTAGCTGGCAGTAGTGGTGCTCGCTATATTGCAGTAGTTCGAGTAACCAAGATTTTTGTGAGGTAAGTGATTTGTGAAACGTATAGGTTAATGTTAGGCAGGGCCATTCTTTTGTAGGGATTATTGAAAGTCAGATTGCGTTGCGCTAACAAAATATTGTGTGTCAGTTTAAGCACAGTCCTGTATAAATTGTTCAAAGGGGACGTTTCAAGTTTCCACAGAACTCGCTGCATCAGCGAAAATCTATTTTGCACAACTATAAATTCTTTTTATGTGTACCTCTGTCATTATTTTGCTATTGTCTTTATTATTGTTATTGTTTTTATTATTATTAGTTTTATATTTGTGGCAGCAGTAGTAGTAGTACAAGCACTGCCACTATTAACTTTATTAATTCATAGTCAGTATTACGTATTCGCTTTGTCACTGCACTCAAATCATTTTAATAATATTTGTCATTATTAAAATTGCCTTTGTTTGGTAGGTATGAAGTAAAAATGTATTGTATGCAACATGTCTCGGCATGTATAAATATTTTGTATGGATCTTCAAGGAAATTAAATCTTCTACAACACTGGTTATTATGCACTGTGCACAAAACTGCACTAAAAAAGTCATTAAAAGAAAACCACTGACATATCTAACATTTTGCTATTTCTTGTCATTCTTCATTTAAAATCTTGTAGATTTTCACACTCTCATATCTCAGTAGCTGTTCCGAATTTTCCAGTACGTTACGTATGTATGAAACTGGCAGGAAATTTAGCGCACTTTAAAATTAATAATTGCATATTTTGCCCACAGCGCACTAGAAGCGAGTTACCGAGGAAAAACTGAAAAAATGTGATATTATTAGCATTTTAAATATGGCGGATAACGCATAAAGTGGAGAAAGTCTAAAACTTGGATTTTTGACGAGAGGTGCAATACATACAACACTGCTGGAAATGAAACGTGCTCCATATTTTGCAATCCAAGACGCTAACTGTACTGTATTATGAAGTTAACATTCAACACTACCCATTTCTGTGCCGGTTTTGTTCTACCGGCAGTGTTAGTTGTACGTCAACATTGGTTACACAGAAGTACGGAAAAGTTCACTGCTGAAGAGCTGGCCGATGTGGACCTTTTGAATGGATTCACTGAATTTAAAGGAAGATCGGCAGAACGACGCTACGATTGAGTTGTTCCTACAGCGATGGCAACCACATTACAGAACTTTTGAATTTGTGCGATGGCAACGACGGACACACCGGAGCCCTTCGTGTGTAACTGCATTTTACAGGTTTTCCACTATTGTGAAGATAATTTTACAGACACAAAGCTAACAAACAGAATAATCCATAATTACACCAACGTCCTAACCCGGCTTTACACTGGTACTGCAGGGTGTTTATAATTAAGCTTTCGCTATTTCAGCCAGTGTAGACGGAAAACTATTTGCCGTATGAGCACCCAACTTTAAAGGAATGATGCTCAAACTGTACGCTGAAGGATTTGTTATTAGTGTTGGTGTCATTGACCTGCTGTTATGCGCCGGTACTAACAGGGCGACGGAGGGTTAAAACAAAAGCATCTGTGTGCATTATAGTTGCAGACAGTCAACATGGATCTGGACAAGGTTGGTTCAAATGGCTCTAAGCAGTATGGGACTTAACATCTGAGCGATCAGTCCCCTAGAACTACTTAAACCTAACTAACCTGAGGACACCACACACATCCATGGCCGAGGCAGGCCGTAACAGGCGCGCGGCTCCGGACTTAAGCGTCTAGAACCGCTCGGTCACATCGGCCGGCGGACAAGGTTGGCAGCGCTTTACTCATAAAGCTTTACTCATAAAACTATTTTATCGAGACAAGGGGAATATTTGTGCTGCTCTTCGTGAGTATCGACGCATTAAAGGAATATGGAGAAGACCTCCTTTCGCACCTGGATTGAAGAACGTCATTCGGAAGTTCGAATTAACCGCTGATTTGAGAATCGCTCCTGGGAGAGACCGACAGTCAATTGCGCCACAAATTTTTGAAAAAATTACTGTTGATATGACTGAGAGTGCTGGAAGCAGTGTGCGATCTGCAAGCAGTGCACGAGCAGTGTCACGACAGCTGAACATCGCATGGTCCACCGTCCGAAAAGTGATGCGCACAATTGTGAAATGGTATCTCCTGTGCGGTTCCAAGCTGTCATAATGCAGATAGTTCTCACACAGCAATTTACGATCTGGAACGTAAGCACGGTATGCAATTAACAGATGTAACCGTCTCATGTGAAACTTAAAACGTGTTTCAAAAAAAACGGTTCAAACGGCTCTGAGCACTATGGGACTTAACTTCTGTGGTCATCAGTCCCGTAGAACTTAGAACTACTTAAACCTAACTAACCTAAGGACATCACACACATCCATGCCCGAGGCAGGATTCGAACCTGCGACCGAAGCAGTCGCGCGGTTCCGGACTGAGCGCCTTAACCGCGAGACCACCGCGGCCGGCTTAAAACGTGTTTCCTTCAATGGTTTGTTCGTCTTTACAAATGTTTGATCAAAGTTTCGTTATCCTACAATCACTCGTTTTTCACAGGGGCCCTCCAAAATAGCGAAAGTGTAATTATAACCACCCTGTTCTACGAATCTAAGGCCATAACGACTTGTCTGGCGTGGCAGTAATGAACTATGCACGCAAGTCTTCCTCCTGAATCATATTATTAGCGAGAACCGTATCTAAATCCTTACTGTAGTTAATGAGAATAGCCTTCACATACAGACAAAAAAATGCGACTTGAGACTTAAATTTCTAATTCACTGACGGAAAAAGCCTCAATACCAAATAAATAATTACTGTAGAGTAATGAAATTTCGAAAATACATTAGTCTAGGTGTTGTTGTTGTTGTTGTGGTCTTCAGTCCTGAGACTGGTTTGATGCAGCTCTCCATGCTACTCTATCCTGTGCAAGCTTCTTCATCTCCCAGTACCTACTGCAACCTACATCCTTCTGAATCTGCTTAGTGTATTCATGTCTTGGTCTCCCTCTACGATTTTTACCCTCCACGCTGCCCTCAAATGCTAAATTTGTGATCCCTTGATGCCTCAAAACATGTCCTACCAACCGATCCCTTCTTCTAGTCAAGTTGTCCCACAAACTTCTCTTCTCCCCAATCCCATTCAATACCTCCTCATTAGTTACGTGATCTACCCACCTTATCTTCAGCATTCTTCTGTAACACCACATTTCGAAAGCTTCTATTCTCTTCTTGTCCAAACTAGTTATCGCCCATGTCTCACTTCCATACATGGCTACACTCCATACAAATACTTTCAGAAACGACTTCCTGACACTTAAATCTAAACTCGACGTTAACAAATTTCTCTTCTTGAGAAACGCTTTCCTTGTCATTGCCAGGTAATATATATATATATATATATATATATATATATATATATATATATATATATATATATATATATATATATATTTAATATATTTAAATAATTTGCAAGATCGCATATTAATGTAAGCGCAAGGTGAGCCATTGCACACGTGAAATGTTGGCTCATTAATAACCGATGTAACCGCCAGAATGTTGAATGCAAGCATGCAAACGTGCATTGATTCTGTTGTAGAGATGCGAGATGTCAGTTTGTCGAATGAAGTTTCATGCCTGTTGTACTCGGTCAGTCAACACACAGACAGTTAGTACTGTTTGTGAATGGCGCTGGAGGTGGCGTCCGATGGTGTCCCATGCTTGCGCTATTGATGATCGAGCAGGCCGACATAGCACGTCGACACTCTATAGGGCATGTTGTGTAACAGAAGCAGCATGTAGGTGAGCGTTATCCTGCTGGAAAATATCACTTGTATTGCTGTTCATGAAGGGCAACACACAGGTCGAATCATCAGATTGACGTACAAATTTGCAGTCAGGGTGCGTGGGACAACAAAGAGAATGCTCCTGCATAGCATCCCAGAGCATAACAGAAGGTGTACACACAGTGTGGGCAGCACGCACACAGGTTGGCTGCAGGACCTCGCCGGCCGCTGTGGCCGAGCGGTTCTAGGCGCTTTAGTCTGGAACCGCGCTGCTGCTACGGTCGCAGGTTCGAATCCTGCCTCGGGCATGGATGTGTGTGATGTCCTTAGGTTAGTTAGGTTTAAGTAGTTCTAAGCCTAGGGGACTGATGACCTCAGATGTTAAGACCCATAGTGCTCAGAGCCATTTGAAGCATTTGCATGCCCTCAGCTGGTCTCCTTCTAACCAACACCCGGCTATCACTGGCCAACTTTCATCGGATGACAAAACATACCTCCACCCTGCCAGCCAACGAGCTCCCGATTGACACTAATGAAGTCACAAATCGTCCTGGTTTCGGGTCACTGAAACGCACTCTACAAGGTGTCTGGCTCAGAGGTACCCTTGTAGTAACCGATTTGCAGCAGTTAGATGTGTCACTGTGGTGCCAACTGCTGCTCAAATTGCTGCTGCAGATGCAGTACGATGCGCCAAAGCAATAGGCCGAACGCGATGGTCTTCCCACTCGATTGTGGCACGCGGACGTCCAGAGACCGGTCTTCTTATGACCGTACATTCCCGTGAGTGCCGCTGCCAGCAACCATGTACAGTGGCCACGTTCCTGCCAAGTCTTTATGCAGTAGCGCAGAAGGAACATCCAGCGTTTCATAGCCCTATTACACGACCTCGTTCAAACCCAGTGAGGTGTTGATAATGACGTCTTTGTCGCCTTCAAAGCATTTCTGACTAACTTCAACTCACCATGTCAAGTCTCAGCGGTAACTAACGCTCACGACCGTTACAATGTGTATTCAAAGTAAACTGATTTGCATTCTCTTAGTGACGCTACAAGCGCCACTCTCATGCGACTGGTGTTCAGTTTAAATGGTCATCAACTTTCAGATGTAGGAACACTCCTACCCAACTTTCGTACACGTCGCACAACTCCTCCTTGGCGTTTCGATTTTTTTTCCGTTAGCATGTGTATAGATCACTAATTTGCAGTGAGCATCGGAGACCACGGATCTCTTATACAAAAATATTTTTACTATTGTTTCTTTTGTTGCCATTTACATTTGAACTGTCATCTAGTGACTAAGACAGGTCGTGTATTCAATGTATTAAATTGTACATCTATGTAAAATGAGCCTCGTTTGGTTTCTTAGTATTAAGGAATTAGGAAACTACTTATTTAAAATTAATTATTTATCTATTAAGATGATAGGAAAAGAGCAAATAATTTACAGAATGCCAATGCCGGATATGTCAAGGAGGAAACACCTCAGGAATAAAATGAGCCTCTCTCTCCTTGGTAGCTATTGGAGGGCGAGAACCGCAGCAATACTTTGAGGTTTTCGCCCTTCAGGTCGCGTGGCTCTATATAGGCTAGGTTCTGTTCTGCATCTACTCCACACGGCAGCGTGTGCCGTCCTTTATTTCTACATCTGCCTTAAAATATTATACCACTGATGGAATGATAATTAAATCAAGACTCTAAGCTGTCGCCAGGCGTTGATATACATCGTCGGGGACAGTTGAAAATGTGTGCCCCGACAGGGACTCGAACACGGGATCTCCTGCATACATGGCAGACGCTCTATCCATCTGAGCCACCCAGGACAGAGAGGAGAGTGCGACTGCAGGGATTTATCTCTTGCACGCTCCCCGTAAGTCCCACATTCCCAACTTATTGTCCACACACTACATTCGTAGTGTCCCTGCCCATTACGCTCATTACACGCATCAGACAATCTTACCGAGTCCCGTAAGAGTTCGGGCAATGCGTGTGCATGCAGCACATAAAAAGAAGGTCAATGGCCGGTTAGCCTTAACTATATGAAGACGGTATTTGTTCTTTCGGACATGTCAGAAAGAACAGATACCATCTTCATATATTATACTGCTGTCTAACGTTAACTCTTGTTTTCGCGACACGCTGGTGACAGTCACCAGTCACGTTTAAATATGATCCTATTCATAAAACTATGAAGCAGCCGCAAGTTACATACAATTTTCCATTACTGTACGTAACACGTTTCGCTCATTAGTCGCGGACATCTCCAGACATTTAGTAACCAACGGCTGCATGTTAAAATTCATTTGGTTGTGTATAGCACCGAAGCCAGGCACGTTTTATTGTGGCAATATTTTACGTCTGACGATTGCGCTGTGTACAGATAGAGGCATTTAACGTGTAGTTGTTGGGTACTAAATAAAGATGCTTGCATCTGACGAGAGATACATGTCGCATTAAAGGAAAGCTGTAAGTGACTAGCCGGCCGCGGTGGCCGAGCGGATCTAGGCGCTTCAGTCTGGAACCGCGCGACTGCTACGGTCGCAGGTTCGAATCCTGCCTCGGGCATGGATGTGTGTGATGTCCTTAGGTTAGTTAGGCTTAAGTAGTTCTAAGTTCTAGGGGACTGATGACCTCAGATGTTAAGTTCCATAGTGCTCAGAGCCATTTTTTTTTTGTAAGCAACTTGAGGCTGTTCCACAATAATACACATCAAAAAAGTTTTGCAACACCCCAGTTCCCAGAACTCCTGAAGATAGACGTTGACTATGGATATTGTATCACAGACACAGTCCCATAGATGTCACTAAACCCGCCAAAACCATGCCTATTAGACGGAGGGGGCCGACAAGTGATCAGTTCCAGTCATTCCACCAGGAAGGAGGTACACGGTTCGTGTTGTCTGTAGCTCAACCATGCCTACACGGTCATTACCGCGGTTCGATCGCGTCCGCATTGTTACTTTGTGCCAGGATGGACTCTCAACAAGGGAAATGTCCAGGCGTCCCTAAGTGAACCGAAGCGACGTTGTTCGGACATGGAGGAGATACAGAGAGACGGAAACTGTCGATGACATGCCTCGCTCAGGCCGCCCAAGGGCTACTACTGCAGTATATGACCGCTAACTGAGGATTATGGCTCGGAGGAGCCCTGACAACAACGCCACCGTGTTGAATAATGCCTTTCGTGCAGCCACAGGACGTCGGGTTACGACTAAAACTAAGCGCAATAGGCTGCATGATGCGCAACTTCACTCCCGACGTCCATGGCAAGGTCCATCCTTGCAACCACGACACCATGCAGCGCTGTACAGATGGGCCCAATAACATTCCGAATGGACCGCTCAGAACTGTAATTACGTTCACTTCATCGATGAGTGTCGCATATGCCTTCAATCAGACAATCGTCAGAGACGTGTTTGGAGGCAACACGGTCAGGCTGAACGCCTTAGACACACTGTCCAGCGGGTGCAGCAAGGCGGAGGTTCCCTGCTGTTTTGCGGTGACATTACGTGGGGTCGACGTACGTCGCTGGTGGTCATGGAAGGCGCCGTAACGGCTGTACGATATGTGAATGCCATCCTCCGACTGACAGTGCAACTATATCGGCAGTATATTGGTGAGGCATTCGTCTTCGACAATTCGCGCCCCCATCGTGCACATCTTGCGAATGACTTCCTTCAGGATAACGACATCGCTCGACTAGAGTGGTCAGCCACATTCTCCAGACATGAGCCCTCTCGAACATGCCTGGGGCAGTTTGAAAAGGGCTTTTATGGATGACGTGACCCACCAACCACTCTGAGAGATCTACACCGAATTGCCGTTGAGGCGTGGGACAATCTGGACCAACAGTGCCTCGATTAACTTGTGGATTGTATGCCACAATGAATACAGGCATGCATCAATGCAAGAGGACATGCTACTGGATATTGAGGTACCAGTGTGTACAGCAGTCTTGACCACCAGCTCTGAAGATCTCGCTGTACTGCGGTAAAACATGCAATGTGTGGTTTTCATGAACAATAAAAAGAGTGGAAATGATGTTTAATATATCTCTCTTACAATTTTCCCTAGATGTTCCGGAACTCTCGGAACTGAATTGATGCAAAACTTTTTTTGATGTGTGTATTATCTATGGTCGATGTTCCCCCTGCAGGCGATGCCTGCGCTCGCTAAATCCTATTTACAATTTTACTAGTCTACACATATCTGGACCTCTACCAAGTGTGTATTTATATGTTGCGTCTTGTATAATGAAGTGGTCAGTACTGTTCCTTTCCTAGGCATATAAGATTCGACTGCGTTAGCAGCTAGTAAGTCTATGTTAATACTTTTCAGTCAATCTTTATTGTACTTTGCTACATCTTCGCCTGTACCGCTGTTGTCTAATTGCTACCACGACTACTGTTCTCTGTCTCGCAGGTATTGTCTGTGGAGTCACTCGTCACCTGTGCTCGTTGCCACCAGTACTCTTCGGCGCTGCAGGTACTCTTTAAAGCGGTCTAGATATTCTGGGGGCACAGCAGATGTAGTCGACCAGCAAGATCTGGTCTCTAACAAGGGAACTGTGTGATCTCCCACGCTTGGAACTCCACGAAAGTGTGTGGAGAAGATACATCGTCCATTCCAAAAATGGTGGTATGAGACATTCGCATACATAACTCCGCGTCTTACCAGGAGTGACATTTGAATGATCACCTGCTCATGACGTAAGACAGGAATTTTGACAATACGAAGAAAAAAAATATACATGTAATAGGACCAAAAACACACGGAAGACAACAAAATATTGCTACACCCTTGATGTTTCTCTCTGTAGGCAATATAAGCTATACAAGAGAAGGGCTATTTATTTTGGAAGACTACGATGTGAAAACCAGAAGTAAGCTAAGATGGTAGTCATTTCATCGTCAAACTTTACTCTGTGTTATACAGTCAACTTTCTACACGGCAGTGTAAATGATGTTACAATATGATTGGCAAAGGGGATGTAATGACATTGACCCACCAATGTCATCATTTGAAAATGTAGTAAGTGTGGCGTTTGATGTTGAGCTACTTGGATGCAGAACTGATATAAAAACGAAAAAGTGGCTTTAGTCAAATGCGGATACTATTACGATGCACTTTGCTTTGATCATTTCAATTGAAACCCCACTCCTGCACTTGAAAGATTGAATATCTCTGCAACACTGTCAGGTATGTACAAAAAAATTGTTGTTCAGATAGCATAATTATTTTAAGTAGAGGGACGCTTATAAATAAGTCACAACATTGAAATATATAGGTTTCTGGTCCCATTACGTTGATATTTTGTTTCTTTGTGCTACCAAATTTCCTCTCTGAGACCTGGTATAGGTCTTATAATTAAACTTTCCTCGACAAATTTAAGTTTCATCTTTATCTCGATAATGATGGAAGCTGAATAAATGAATTGAAATTTGTGCCATGGCCGTGACTTGAAAGAGGCCTTGGTTCAAGCTCCGGCCTTGGCACAAATTTTAATTCATTTATTCAGTTTCCATCATTATCTTGAATAAGTGATCATTCCAATACCTCTCGTGCTAAGACGTGCTGCTTTGAATGAGGATGGCTTATACGACTGATTTTGGAATGAATGATTTATATTGTAAGTATATTTTCGTGTGGTTCTGAACGTTAAAAATCACGCACTTCGCTTGTAAGTGACTTGTGTTATGTCACCGTGTGAGTCTGCGACCAATAGATACAGCTTAAAAGTAGGTGTTTTGGGTTCCCTCTCTCTCTCGACAGGCACAATCAGCCCGCTGAGAGAGATTTACGCACCCAAAATTACCAAAACATTCAAAAAAATCCATGAAGCACCCAAAAATACTGTCGACTGGCTTTGGCTGCAATCTGTACATGACGAGCGTGTTAAGTTACGGTCATATCCTATACGACATGGGAATAACGGTTTCTCATGCGCTGCCATTGCTTTAAGGAATTAGTTTTCAATTTTATTCTACAGTCTAATTCTTGGAAATCGAGCCAACAGTTTCGGAACGAAACGTACAGCAGGGTAGTTATAACTAAACTGTCGCTACCTGAGGTGATCCCCATGACAAACGAGTGTTCACAGGACAATGAAACTTTCTGGAAACATTTGTAAGGACGTACGGCAGGGTAAGGACGAATAAATAATTGAAAGAAGCACATTTTAATTTTCACATTAGAGGGTAACATTTGTTAAATGTGGGCGATGTTTACAGACGTTGTTCAATGTGACGATCATCTGCATACACTTCAGCCTGGAACCCCACTAGATACTGCTCCACTCCAGCCCGTGGACCATGAAATGCTCAGCTGTCGTGACGCAGCTAGTGAGATGGTTGAAGATCGCACATTGAGTAGCGTTCTCAGCCAACTTCTTCAAAAATTTGTGGAGCAATTGGCCGTCAGCCTCTCCCAGGAGCAATTCCCGTATCACCAATTTATTTGAACTCAGAAATAACGTTCTTCAACCCCGGAATGGAGAGAAGAGTTCTCCTTATTCCTTTAATTCTTCAATACTCGCGGAGAGCAGCGGTACTATTGATGCTGTTTTGATGGAACACGTCTACGAGTAAATCTCTGCTTACCTTTCCAGACCCATGCTGACTGTCTGCAACTGTAATGCACACTGACGCTTGTGTTTTAACAGCACGTCGCCGTAGCAGTACCGGCGCTTAACGTCATGTCGCGACACTAACATTACTGATAACGCAAATCCCGTAGTCCACAGCCTGAACATCCAACCTACAAAGCTGGGTAGGGCTGACTTAGCATACAGAAAAGCCAAAACAACATTCGTTGAAATTAGAACAAGGGTCGTAACACAAGAGTCCAGTTGGATTTCCACTGTTAAATGCACGGGGAAGAGCGAATGGGGGGAAAGACTACACCGAAGTCTCCTATTTGGGGGAAGACTTGTCTGACGACATGATAGAAGAAGAAACAGGAGACGGTATAGAAGAGACAGGGAATACAGTATTAGAATCAGAATTTAAAAGAGCTTTGGACAACTTAAAGTCGAATAAGGGAGAAGGGATAGAGACCGTTCCACCTGAATTTCTGAAATCATTGGAGGGCGGGGGGGGGGAGGAGGAGTGGCAACAGAACGACTGTTCACGTTGACGTGTAGACGTGTAGAGCGCATGTGTCTGGAACATATTATCTGACTTTCGGAAAAACATCCACACAATTCCGAAGACTGCAAGAGCTCAAAAGCGCCAGAGTTATCGTACAATCAGCTTAACAGCTCATGCATCCAAGTTCTTGCCAAGAATAATATACAGAAGAATAGAAAATTGATGATCTGTTAGATGACGATCAGTTTGGTTTTAGGAAAGGTAAAGGCAAAGATTAAGAAATATGAAGACACGCTCGTTGGATTTGTAGACCTGGAAAATCCGTTCGACATTTTCAAATGGTGCAAGACGTCCGAAATTTTGAGAAAAACAGGGGTAAGCTATAGGTAAAGACGGGTAATAGAAGATATGTACAAGAGCTAAGAGGGAACAATAAGAGTGGAATATCAAGAACAAAGTGCTCGGATGAAAACTGAGTGTAAGACAGGAATTCAGTCTTTCGCCTCTACTATTCAATCCGTACATCGTAGAAGCAATCACGGAAATAAAAGAAAGATTCAAGAGTGGGATTAAAATTTAAGATGAAAGGATATCAATGATAAGATTCGCTGACGACTTTGCTGTCCTCAGTGAAAGTGAAAAGGAATTAAAGGATCTGCCGAATGGAATGAACAATCTAACGAGTATAGAATGTGGAATGAGAGTGACAAAAGTAATAAGAAATAGTAGAAATGAGAGCAACGAGAAACTTAATATCAGGATTGGTGGTCACGAAGAAGATAATTAAGGAATTCTGCTACCTAGGCAGCAAAATAACCAATGACGGACGGAGCAAGGAGGACAGCAGGCCGGCCGTTGTGGCCGAGCGGTTCTAGGCGCTTCAGTCCGGAACCGCACTGCTGCTACGGTCGCAGGTTCGAATCCTGCCTCAGGCATGGATGTGTGTGATGTCCTTAAATTAGTTAGGTTTAAGTAGTCCTAAGTCTAGGGGACTGCTGACCTCAGATGTTAAGTCCCATAGTGCTCAGAGTCATTTGAACCATTTGAGGACATCAAAAGCAGTCTAGCACTGGCAAGAAGAGCATTGCTGCCCACGAGAAGTCTACTAGTATCAAACATAGGTCTTGATTTGCGGAAGACACTTCTGAGAACGTACGTTTGGAGCACAACTTTGTATGGCAGTGAAACATGGACTGTTGGAAAACCGGAAAAGAAGAGAATCGAAGCATCTGACATGTGGTGCTACGCCGGCCGGTGTGGCCGAGCGGTTCTAGGAGCTTCAGGATGGAACCGCGCGACCGCTACGGTCGCAGGTTCGAATCCTGCCTCGGGCATGGATGTGTATGATGTCCTTAGATTAGTTAGGTTTAAGTAGTTCTAAGTTCTAGGGGACTGACGACCTCAGATGATAATTCCCATAGTGCTCAGAGCCATTTGAACCATTTTTTGTGGTGCTACAGAAGAGTGTTGAACTGATAAGGTAAGGAAACAAGATGTTCTGCAGAAAATCAGCGAGGAAAGGAATATATGGGAATCACTGACAAGAAGAAGGGACAGGATAATAGGAGATCTGTTACGACATCAGGGAATGACTTCCACGGTACTAGAGGGAGCTATAGAAGGTAAAACTACAGAGGAAAAAAATGTTCAAATGTGTGTGAAATCTTATGGGACTTAACTGCTAAGGTCATCAGTCGCTAAGCTTACACACTACTTAACCTAAAATATCTTAAGCACACACACACACGCCCATGCCCGAGGGTGGACTCGTACCTCCGCCGGGACCAGCCGCACAGTCCGTGAGCGCAGCGCCTTAGACCAGTTTCTTTTTAATCTCATTTTGCTCGTATTCGCACGCTGCATCTGTTCGGGGCGGACTTCGCAAGACATGCGTTTCGGTTCGTCAATGATCCATTAACTCAGTTTTTTTTTATAACAGAGGGCAGCTAACCTTCTTACCGAACACGCTGATCTACCGTGCCGGCACCAAATCCCACGCGGCTGTAGAGGAAAACAGAGATTGGAATACATGCAGCAAATAACTGACGTCGCAGGTTGCAAGTGCTACTCTGAGATGAAGAGGTTGGCATCTACATCTACATCTACATTGATACTCCGCAAGCCACCCAACGGTGTGTGGCGGAGGGCACTTTACGTGCCACTGTCATTACCTCCCTTTCCTGTTCCAGTCGCGTATGGTTCGCGGGAAGAACGACTGTCTGAAAGCCTCCGTGCGCGCTCTAATCTCTCTAATTTTACATTCGTGATCTCCTCGGGAGGTATAAGTAGGGGGAAGCAATATATTCGATACCTCATCCAGAAACGCACCCTCTCGAAACCTGGCGAGCAAGCTACACCGCGATGCAGAACGCCTCTCTTGCAGAGTCTGCCACTTGAGTTTATTAAACATCTCCGTAACGCTATCACGCTTACCAAATAACCCTGTGACGAAACGCGCCGCTCTTCTTTGGATCTTCTCTATCTCCTCCGTCAGACCGATCTGGTACGGATCCCACACTGATGAGCAATACTCAAGTATAGGTCGAACGAGTGTTTTGTAAGCCACCTCCTTTGTTGATGGACTACATTTTCTAAGCACTCTCCCAATGAATCTCAACCTGGTACCCGCCTTACCAACAATTAATTTTATATGATCATTCAACTTCAAATCGTTCCGCACGCATACTCCCAGATATTTTACAGAAGTAACTGCTACCAGTGTTTGTTCCGCTATCATATAATCATACAATAAAGGATCCTTCTTTCTATGTATTCGCAATACATTACATTTGTCTATGTTAAGGGTCAGATGCCACTCCCTGCACCAAGTGCCTATCCGCTGCAGATCTTCCTGCATTTCGCTGCAATTTTCTAATGCTGCAACTTCTCTGTATACTACAGCATCATCCGCGAAAAGCCGCATGGAACTTCCGACACTATCTACTAAGTCATTTATATATATTGTGAAAAGCAATGGTCCCATAACACTCCCCTGTGGCTCGCCAGAGCTTACTTTAACGTCTGGGAGAGTATTCGTGACTGGGCGAATCAGAAGACTGATGAGCTCAAAAAACAGGTAAATAACTTTCCGTCTTCACTAGCTCGAGTAGCGAGAGTTAGTTACAACTATCTTGTACATGAAGACTGTAGACAGCCAGAATGCGTTGGGTGAATTAGACTCCTACCAGGTTGCGGCTCCACTTGACGTAGCAGAGTGGGAGTCCCCGTTCGCGCAGCAGCCGGCGGGCAGAAGCGCCCGGCTGTCCCACTTGGCGCGGCTCCTGCACCTCTCACCGCGGCCTCACCACTCCGTCACTGGCAGCCGGCCGCATCACCACGGCTGCAACCTTTCGCTGAACTCGCCGTCCCTCACGTAGAGGACTCCCCGTTCGCCATTCGCAGCGGCAAGTTGTCCGCTGAGCGTCAAAGAGCCAGCTGGCATTATCGCTACGTCGCCCCTTTACAGTGTTACGCAGGTGCGTGCAGGAAAAGGTCGAGGACTCCGATCATGTTGCGCCTAAAGTTTTAGGTCCGTACTTAGGTCGGTACAAATCACGACGTTCTTTTGTAGGAAACCATAATTTGATCCTGTTAAGGAGTAACGAAAAACTGCATGATCTCAGTTCCAGGTTGTCAATCTAATAGCTTCCAAGGACAACAAAAACTGATTTTCAGCATCTCAAATGAAGGGCTCATTTCAATAGTGGTACAAGTCCATTACCTCCACGAATCTTTCTATAATGCTTCTGAAATTAATGGGCCAAACAAACAGAAAGAAAGGTTCATCTCTAGCAAGAAGCCATATGCTTGAATATTTCTGGTATCCCAACTGCAGATTTTTCAGCGCTCATTTAACTTTAGGACTCTGTATCTCAATGTGAACAAAAATGGACTTGTACCACTATTGAAATAAGCCCTTCATATAATCGTTGACTGAATATAAAAATTTAAAATGCTGTCCCTAACACTACTCATTTAGAGATATAATCTTACCTTAAAGGTTTAACACAAGAGGTTGAATATTAAACCTGGAAACTGTGTATATGTAAGTTACAGCGGCCAAATGACTCAGAATATAGTCATTGAGAATAAGAGCGCTTAACGATTTTCAACAAACTTTACATATAATTTAAATCCTTTCAGAAACTTTTCTCGCTGATTCCCAACCCTCCTACCCCCCCCCCCCCCTCCCACACAAACACAAACACACACACACACACACACACACAAACACAAACACAAACAGGCACAAAAATATGAAATGAAAGAAGTTTATCAGTTTCCACATTTTCACTGTTTATGAAGTAAAACTTCGGCCTCAGACATGAACTTTTAATTTATTACTTCTTTCTACCAACTCTATTTGTAACACAATTTTTAGTTAGTATCCACAAACACCTCCGAATGTACTTGCAAAATTTACGACAAATAGTTCAGGAGATATGACCTCATAAACATTGACATGTGTGAAACGGGGCGCAAATTAGCTAAAAAGGAGTACCATGGAATGTGTAGTTCAGAAGACAATTTTTTATGTTGTCTTTTTCATAAGACTATAGGTGAATAATCCGAAACTAATAAAATTAACATAATAAGGGCTACGCTTCTTCAACAAATTTTAATCAACGTGGTAAGGGGCTACCAGTCGTCTTTCCTTGATGGTCAATTAGAAAAAACAGTCAAGATCGCAGAATATCTCATTTATTAAAATAACCGGTTTCGTTACGTTTAGATTATGAGCACCATAAAGATATAAAGGTGCTTGTTAATTACAGAAGTCAGCCTTTACATAACATATGCAAAAGAACAGAAATACTGTAGCGTGATATTTGACTGGAGGTTTACATAACATCTCTTCTGAACAGCACGTTGTAAGGCATCCCAGATAAATTCAATAATGCTCATGTCTGGGGAGTCTGGTGACCAGCGGAAGCGTTTAAACTCAGAAAAGTGCTCCTGGAGCCACTCTGTAACAATTCTAGACGTACGGAGTGTCACATTCTCTTACTGGAGTTGCCCAAATCCGTCGGAATGCACAATGGACATGAATAGATGCAGGTGATCAGACAGGATGATTACGTACGTGTCACCTGTCAGAGTCGTATCAAGACGTATCTATACCACTCAAAATACACACGCCCCACACCATTACAGAGCCTCCACCAGCTTGAACAGTCCCCTGCTGACATGCAGGGTCCCTAGATTCATGAGGTTGTCTCCATACCCGTACACGGCCATCCGCTCGATACAACATGTTTCCAGTCATTAACAGTCCTTTGTCGGTGTTGACGGGCCCAGGCGAGGCACAAACCTTTGTGTCGTGTAGTCATCAAGGATACACGACTGGGCCTTCGGCTCTGAAAGTCCATATCGATGATGTTTCGTTAAATGGTTCGCAAGCTGACACTTGTTGATGCCCCAGTATTGAAATCTGCAGCAATGCGCGGAAGGGATGCACTTCTGTCACGCTGAACGATTCTCTTCAGTCGTCGTTGGTTCCGTTCTTGCAGGATCTGTTTCCGGTCGCAGCGATGTCGGAGATTTGATATTTTACCCGCTTCCTGATACTCACGGCACACTCGTGAAATGGTCGTACGGGTAAATCCCCACTTCATCGCCATCTCGGAGATGCTGTGTCCCATCGCTTGCACGCCTACTATAACACCACGTTCAAACTGACTTAAATCTTGATAACGTGCCATTGTAACAGCAGTAACCGATCAAGCAACTGCGCCAGACCCTCGTTGTCTTATATAGGCGTTGCCAACCGCAGCGCCGTATTCTGTCTGCTTACATCTCTCTGTATTTGAATACGCATGCCTATACCAGATTCTTTGGCGATTCAGTGTACATTATGTAAAGGCTGACTTCCCTAATTATCAAGCACCTTCATTTTTTTCCAGTGCCCACAATCAAAAGATAGCCTAATCATGTGCCGAAATCGATCGTTTTAATAAATAAGATATTCTACAATCTTCACTACTTTTATAACTTAATTTCAGTCATAAATGTTTTGCAGGCTTAAAATCAAATATTTAACACATCATTTCACTTGTACAGTAGTATGACACTTGATGCAGTCTCACACATGGGAGTTAGTAGTGAACAAACCGGTTTCTACCTCAATGAGCCCACTGTTCTCCTAATCTCTAAGGTGGAAGATCAGCGGCCTCCTTATCTCCAAGGTTAAGGGTCAATGTCCTCCCCAAGCCCCCTCAGTTCTGTGGCAGTTGTGGGACTTGAAATTGTGGAAAAATTTTAAAAAATGGTGGGATATTCAAATACGGCTGCCCGATGGCTGAGACCCCCCTTTGGCAATTCTGTACTTTAAAAATGAAGACCTATCACGTTTATTAATGATATGTTCAAATGGCTCTGAGCACTATGGGACTCAACTGCTGAGGTCATTAGTCCCCTAGAACTTTAGTTAAACCTAACTAACCTAAGGACATCACAAACATCCATGCCCGAGGCAGGATTCGAACCTGCGACCGTAGCGGTCTTGCGGTTCCAGACTGCAGCGCCTTTAACCGCACGGCCACTTCGGCCGGCTAATGATATGTCATGGTACTGTTGTAATTTACAGCTACCACCTTTATTTATTACCCAGTTATAATTATTTACTTCTCGCCCAAAAAAGGATTTTCCCACAACACCAGTCCAAAAACGCCCCAAGAGTCCCTTGGTCTTACTAACCATACGCCAGATTACTCCTCACTCGTGTTTTATTCTATCTGCACTCCTGTTGTAAAACGCACCAGACATGTGGCTAAATATTTTGTGCCATGTCATTTTCTAACTTGCAGCAGAGTATTCTGCTCGTGTTCCAATATATGGTTGCCTTCCTCCATTACTGTCTACAATTTTTTGGCTTTTCACCTAGTATTGCAAAATACCCACTTTTTCGCCGGCCATGCGGCTCTAGGCGCTACAGTCTGGAACCGCGCGACCGCTACGGTCGCAGGTTCGAATCCTGCCTCGGGCATGGATGTGTGTGATGTCCTTAGGTTAGTTAGGTTTAAGTAGTTCTAAGTTCTAGGGGACTGATGACCTCAGAAGTTAAGTCCCATAGTACTCAGAGCCATTTGAACCATACCCACTTTCCAAAGTGTGTCATCCAAAGGCACACCTAAATATGAGACTTTAAATGTTTAACAAATACACAGAGCATTACTTAAACAAATTACACTGCTATCCCACGTTTAGATTTGCACTAACCTGGCCTACACACTATGACACACTATCAGGTTGCCTAAAAGGAGCCTGTTGCTACGACATTACTGAGGACTTTTAAATAACAGTGGGAAAATTTCTTACAGCCATGTCACTTACTGCAGGCAACAAACACAATACATAGCTAAATTACTCTCCTTTTACAATTACCACCGTTGCGATAGGAATGGAGGGGCTATGCGTTTCATTTAAAACAACCAGAAAATTTTCCATGACCCACGCCATAAGTACGTGCGAACTCTGCGCTGCCCGCCCGGGCCACCACAGTTCACCCAGTTAGAGGCCAGCCACTGCTAGTGTGGCAGCCAGCTGCTGCCATTGAATGCCGCCTGCCTCAATTTGACCGGAGATGAAGTGTAACATCTTTCATATTAGTACACCTATCTGTGGTATTTATGTGAACCGAAAAGTGAACGTTGTACTTCGAGGTCTGAATCATTTAACAATATTACAGAAAACAGTGAGATAGATATGTAACGATTCAGCGCATTGTTCATTTTCACCACATGCTGTTGGAAAGCGGAATGACTCTGATACTTGGCTTTAGAAATTTCTTTGATACGGATCTGTCTAAGTATGTTCGATACATTGTCCCATTTTCGTAATATCTATGGCATAACATTATTTGTAGGAATAGTAGCTGTTTATGATGCTTTTTTCTTTAACACCAGTGGGATATCAGTTTTTGTGGAAACAGTAGCAGTTTCCATTGCTTTTTTTCTTAACCTGCATGGAATAACATGGTGCACAATTAAATACAATGTAACCATTATCTTTGGGCAGCGCCAAAATTGCGTCTCATTATATTGTTGACAGAAAATCTATTCAAAGTACACTCTACCATGAAAAAATTACAGATGTGGGAGGTGTAACGAAGATAAGGCAACGGCATTTGTGAATCAAGGACACGAAATTTATTGCATACCTCGAGGACAATAAATAGTTTTCTAATAGCGAGAGTATAGGGGAAGGTCAATTAAAAATTCTGCAGGGCAATGATCAAATAACACTTGCTGCTGCACCGTTCATTAAGCATTGCTCAGTACACTACTGGCCATTAAAATTCCTACACCACGAAGATGACGTGCTACACACGCGAAATTTAACCGACAGGAAGAAGATGCTGTGATATGCAAATGATTAGCTTTTCAGAGCATTCACACCAGGTTGGCGCCGGTGGCGACACTTACAACGTGCTGACATGAGGCAAGTTTCCAATCAATTTCTCATACACAAACAGCTGTTGACCGGCTTTGCCTGGTGAAACGTTGTTGTGATGCCTCGTGTAAGGAGGAGAAATGCGTAAATCACGTTTCCGACTTTGATAAAGGTCGGATTACAGCCTATCGCGATTGCGGTTTATCGTATCGCGACATTGCTGCTCTCGTTGGTCGAGATCCAATGACTGTTAGCAGAATATGGAATCGGTGAGTTCAGGAGGGTAATACGGAACGCCGGTGCTGGATCCCAACGGCCACGTATCACTAGCAGTCGAGATGACAGGCATCTTATCCGCATGGCTGTAACGGATCGTGCAGCCACGTCTCGATCCTTGGGTCAACAGATGGGGACGTTTGCAAGACAACAACGATCTGCACGAACAGTTCGACGATGCTTCCAGCAGCATGGACTATCAGCTCGGAGACCACGGCTGCGGTTACCCTTGACGCTACATCACAGACAGGAGCGCCTGCGATGGTGTACTCACGACGAACCTGGTGCACGAATGGCAAAATGTCATTTTTTTCGGATTAATCCAGTTTCTGTTTACAGCATCATGATGGTCGCATCCGTGTTTGGCGATATCGCAGTGAACGCACATTGGAAGCGTGTATTCGTCGTCGCCATACTGGTGTATCACCCGGCGTGATGGTATGGGGTGCCATTGGTTACACGTCTCGGTCACCTCTTGTTCGCATTGACGGCACTTTGAACAGTGGACGTTACATTTGAGATTTGTTACGACCCGTGGCTCTACCCTTCATTCGATCCCTGCGAAACCTTACATTTCAGCAGGATAATGCGCGACCGCATGTTGCTGGTCCCGTACGGGCCTTTCTGGATACAGAAAATGTTTCACTGGTGCCCTGGCTAGCACAATCTCCAGATCTCTCGCCAATTGAAAACGTCTGGTCAATGGTGGCCGAGCAACTGGCTCGTCACAATACGCCAGTCCCTACTCTTGATGAACTGTGGTATTGTGTTGAAGGTCCATGGGCAGCTGTACCTGTACACGCCATCCAAGCTCTGACTCAATGTCCAGGCGTATCAAGGCCGTTATTACGACCAGAGGTGGTTGTTCTGGGTACTGATTTCTCAGGATCTATGCACCCAAATTGTGTGAAAATGTAATCACATGTCAGTTCTAATATAATATATTTGTCCAATGAGTACCCGTTAATCATCTGCATTTCTTCATGGTGTAGCAATTTTAATGGCCAGTAGTGTATCTTGCTGCAACGTGGGAAAACAGGCATTATTCATATTCTCTCATGCGCTATTCAAAAGTGGAATGACTTTGAAATCAGATTTCGACTAGAGTATCCTATACCTTCTCCTAAATGGGCACTGCACATATGCGTAGAGATAGTTCTTTTACATCCACTTTAGGTCGGTTACTTCTAGGAATTTTACGGTAGCTGCTGTTGGCCTTGACAATCGATTGATCACGATTTTAACTACCATAGTGTTGTCACAGTATGGCTCTGTAACAGGCATAAGCACGTTTAAATTCTTCTTGCTAATGAAGCATACAATTTTCGGTGTAATTTATACTGCCAATAACAGTAATAAGACTGTCCAAATTCTCCAGTAAAAACCACAAAACATAGTGTTCGTCAGTTGGACTTGCCTTCCTCAACTGAAGGACGTTTAGCTCATTAGCAGAAAGCATATTGATCCTTTCAACTACCACAAATAGGTGATAAGTTGTAGCTATTAAGCCCTTTTATATACTCTAAAGATCCAAGATGGGGTCACTTATAGTCACGTGACAATGAGTCCAATTCCTGTTAGTCTTCAAAATCTGATTTTTCTTGTATTCTAATAGTAATCTATTTTGTCACACTTATGCGTTGTGAGACGCAATGGTGTACTGTTTCCACAGCACTTGCTAGCAGATGATATAGAACTATGGCCACTTAAAGCTTTCCCCATGTGATGCTAAGGTGGACTATACCGAAAATCGGTGGCTGCCCTACGTTATGTGGTAGAGAGTACTTCCATCATTTAACTTCCATCATACTTACCTTTCAAGATAAGCAACTCACCTTCGAGATAGGAACACCGTTGCAGCATTCATTGGGAGTGATTACCGACACAGGCTACAAGTCTACAGAAAACACCTGACACTTCTGCGCTGCATAAGAGGCGAAATGCACGCAGCCCGCCAATGATCTGATGGCAGTACGCCTCTCAATGTTCCGTTTCGTAGTTTTTGATGTTTGTGGTCCGCGGTGTTAACAAGTCTGCACACCCCTTAACTACATTTATCATTGTATGCATAATGTCGCCCACTACCACAGTAGTGGCAAAACGTGGTGAGTCTAAAAACTTCGGTGAATGGTGTCATATCTGAACGGCAAATTGGCGCATGTGTGCGTGCATGTGCATGGGTCTTCAGAGACTTGACGTGAATCGATACACGACATGCACTGCATGTGTCTGGCTATGTAAACAGACAGCGACCAGTTGAACGTAGTCAATGTGAGGAGAAGTGTCACAGCACAATGGAGCAGCATGTAAACATCAAGTTCTGCTACAAATTGGAGAAGACTGGAACAGAAACGCATGGAATGCCGGTGCAGGAGGGAGGAAAGTCGTGAGCAGAAAATGTGTTTACGAATGGATTTAAACGCTTCCGTGAAGGGAAGGAATCAACTGAGGATGAGCCACGTTCAGGTCTGCCATCGACAAGCAGAACCCTAGAAAAGATCGAGAAAGTGCGACAAATACTGGCACAAGATCGGCGATGGGCTTTCAGATTTATTACGGAGGAATTGGGCATTAGCAACGACATGGTGCACACCATCGTCCGCGATGATTTGGGGAAGTGGAAGATCTGTTCCCGACTTGAGCCGACCAAGCTCACAGGCGAGCAGAAAGCAAAACGGATGGAAACTGCTAGTGATTTCATTTCCATGTGTGACCAGCATCCATTGCTTAAAAAAAAAAAAAAAAAAAAAAAAAAAAAAAAAAAAAAAAAAAAAAAAAAATCCGACTGCAAAAATTCAAGGTCAAAACACGGTTGATTGCCTTCTTCGACAACAACGGCATCATCCACAAGGAATTTGTTACTGCAGGGTCAGACCACTAATGCTGCATTTTACCAGGCCGTTTTGAACCGATTGCTACAGCGTATCCGGCGGGTTCGACCAGAGTTTCACAGGGCTGAAAAATGGACGCTACTCCATGATACTACCACGCACGCTGCGCGATCCGTGTGCGCCAATTCCAGGTGCAGAAGATAGTAACTGTTCTTGAACACCCTCAGTACTCCCCTGATCTGGCTCCTGCGGACTTCTTCCTGTTTCCCCGCTTGAAGGCGGCCATGAAAGGTGAACTTTGTGCAGACGTGAATGCTATCAAAGATCGTATGACAGCCGTTCTGCGATCGATTCCACGGGAGGCCTTTGCTGATAGTTTCCAGAAGCTGTACGAACGTTGTCAAAAATGTGTTATAGCGGGTGGCAACTATTTTGAAGGGCAGTAAAGAACATTAGTTTGTACCTTTTGTTTTGTTTGTTGTCTGATAACATTCACCGAACTTTTTAGACACGTAACTTATGTGAACCACGTGTCTTTTTCTGCTGCTATAGAACAATTTACAGTAGTGTTACGTATGTGTTTTATGCTCGAAATCTTTAATAGGGACTAGATTAAATCTTTCTGACCCATTGCTTCTTTTTTCTTAAGACGTATGGAATAATATTATTTGTAAGAACCATTACTAATTCGGTAATATTTATATTGGAAGGTAATGTGTCGAACAATGATCTCCGGCCGATGTGACCGAGCGGTTCTAGGCGCTTCAGTCGAGAACCGCGTGACTGCTACGGTCGCAGGTCCGAATTCTGCCTCGGGCATGAATGTGTGTGATGTCCTTAGGTTAGTTAGGTTTAAGTAGTTCTAAGTTATAGGGGACTGATGACCTCAGATGTTAAGTTCCATAGTGCTCAGAGCCATTTGAACCATTTTGAACAATGATCTGAAGTGAGAAGAAAATACATTCCCCTTGTCTTAACTCCATTTCAGAGTTATAAATCGTTGTCTTAGTCAGGGGACTTTCTATTGGACATGTATTAGAGCACATTATAAATTTGGCAAAGTGCTTACCAATAATTTCGTTCACTCCTGGACTTGTAATTTTTCGTATTAAATTAGTTATAGACCTTTATTCTAAATCGGAACTCGTCCACATTAAACAGACTTATACTTGTTTACAGTAACATAACCAATTTCCTGGTACTCTTCTCCTTGTACACAGAAGTTTTTGTTCGATACCAGGTAGTCGCATATCTTCATTTTGTTAAAAAAAAAATCCCAGCAAATTCTTGCATTGTACCTGTTTGTTGTCTGCTTGAAGGTGTTGCAATAGTCCAGACTGCTGATCCATTTTCATAAATGCTACTTCTACTTTATTACGATATTGCCACAGGATTTTCTTTTATATTTCCTCGACACAGTTTCCAATGCATTCTTTCCAATACGCCTTCTGCTGCTGCGATATTGCTCCTGTGTAGGAGAAAAGCTAGTTTTGTCATGTCACCGTGTCCCTAGACTATATCCTTTATTAACCCTTCCAGTCCTGAATTTTTTCTGGAGGAAGGAAAATTTTTCTTTATGTGCTATTGCTCTTAGTGATTTTTAATGATTTTAGATGCAATATTTGTACAAAAATATGTACCCATTTTCAAAACATACTTTGTACATTTGGATTCATTTTATGGGCTAAAATAATTAATTACGAAATATTCTCTATTGTATAAATCGTAAAAGGATCATTCAATAATTACTATGCAAAATAACAATAACAATATTCAGTTATGCAATGGAATATAGCGTCTATATATGCTGGTGGTCATGAGCTGCTGCGCTCTGCTACATTAACTTGCTGATATTTTCACTGTGAAGCACTTGCGCATGACGAAAAGCTTGAGCATTCACAAATGTGAACCTCAGGTTTCCACTGGGAAAAAATACTTCTGTTTCAGCTAAGACACAGTAAAAGTTAACGAACACAATTGTAGCCAGAGGGTTTGAAAGGAGTAAAGGACATGTACCGTGCGTCATAACTCTTGCACATTTGCTGCCTACACACGGCTTCTGCTGACATCATGATGTTTTTGTTGTCTTCCATCCAGAGACCAGTCTGGCAGAGCTCTCCATGCTAGTCCATCACATGCAAGTCTTTCCATAAGGGTATTACAGGCAAAGCGTGTGCTCATCGCAGTCAGACGCTGTCGGTCGGTTGCAGAATGTGAGGATACAGTCTCGGCCGCAGACTAGACGGAAATAAAGACCGTGGGTTTCAGGAAAACGAGCTTCTCAATCACAACAAGGCGACGCTCGCTTTACAAATGAATGAAGTAAATGAAACTAAACGCTTAACAGGAATAAAAAGGAAAATTTGTGTTATTGTATATGCAGAAATTATAAACCATATATCTTGTCTTAGCTTGTGTTTCCTTTATTTTGATAAGAGTAGGATGCTTAGTGTCACTAATTTGTTTTTTTTATGTTTTATTGTAGTTGCAAAACCTAAATGAATGTTCACGTCGATATCTAATGTAAATTCATTCTTTTTTTTATACAGGTGCTCACTTTAAAAGTGTATTATTCAGTCCAAGGGATATTAGAAGCACGCTACCTACTGTATGTGTAATACAGAAATAATGTAAAGATGCTAATATCTTCAGCATTTTTAAACCGTGTTGTGTATATACTGCACAGAAAAAAAACTAACGATGGGTTACATTTGTATTGAGTAATGGAATAAAATTGCTATGCTTCACATCGTTCCGAGTTCACAAGTAGAGACTATGTAAATGTGAAATTAAGTTTATTTTGCATGTTGTGATGCAGTTGTTAATTATAATTGCTCTTTTATGTTTGCTGTAACAGGTCTGAATATGGCTAACGTCAAAGCTGGTAATCATAATAAATTACATGCGCTATCAGTGACTGAAAGTAATTGTAGTAAAAACTCTTCATAAAGGCTTCATTCTGTCATTACCGCAAATTGCAAGAATGTGTTGCATGATACGGCAGAGAGGTGCTTTCTCGGCGGGAATGCGCGTTTACTCTGGCTCGGCAAACACTTGTTGTGCCCGCCGTGCACTCCCAACTGGGTCAGGGAGCATCACGCTTGTTGTGGCAGCCAATTAGCAGCGGCTCTAGGGAGACGTGACAACACCTGCTGGTTGGTTTAGTGCTCAACACATGTGCGCTGACATTGGCTTCACGATAGTGTAAAAACTCATCACTCAGGTTTCCTCCTTCCCAAAATTGACTGACAACAGCTTCTGAGTTTTCATTATCTAGCGGAAATAATCCATTGTACTTAGACCACGCTAAATCTTCATTAACAGCATCATTCAACGGTTTGCTGGCTGATCTGTAAGTTTAACGAGGGAAGGGCATCAAGAGAGCTCCATGTCTGAGAAATCTCCCACACTCTGTGCTGAGTATCAGAGACCTTGCAGGAATCCCACATTACCATCCCCCGAAAGAGTGGTGGAGTTGATGCCGGCCGCGGTAGCCGAGCGGTTCTAGGCGCTTCAGTCTGTAACTGCGCGGCTGCTGCGGTCGCAGATTCGAATCCTGCCTCGGGCATGGATGTGTGTGATGTCCTTAGGTTTAAGTAGTTCTAAGTCTAGGGGACTGATGACCTCCGATGTTAAGTCCCATAGTGCCTAGAGCCATTTGAACCATTTTTGGTGGAGTTGTGTTGTGTTGCCTTCCTCCGATCATGGGCGTGGTACCGAGCTCGAGTGAATATAGATCTTACCACTCAATCTATTCATAAGATATTTTAGCAGGGACTGTTAGTATATACTCCATAAGGCCCACATTCAGGAACTGCAGTGTCATATAAGGTTTTACCTATTATGAAAGACTTATCAGTGCGTACCTATGACCGAATATACAATTCAGCAATTATCCAAAAAAAATTAATTATGAAACGGGCAAAATACATACTACATATACACAAGTCTTTGCTTGTTAACAACACTGAAATAGCCATTTTAATTCCAATAACAAACCACATTAAAAAGTTATGAATTGTGAAATTTTGTTAAAATATAAATTAAATTACATTATGGAACTTTATATGGTATCTGAAAGCTTAGATGATAGAGACACTTAAACACTTTCAAGTTTTCGCCAAATCTATCTCAAATAGACATCTAAATCTGAAATGTAGAAACTACATCCTAAATTTCTGATTCAGTAACGTATTTAATTCAACAAATTATTCACATCAAAATTACTCTTATAATTTGTTATTCTTGATACTGAACATAAAACTTACGTAACTTATTCTTGG